>NC_071334.1:24057436-25271186 GCF_027744825.2 Synchiropus splendidus | reverse complement strand
ATCCACTATGATGTCTTGTGAGCGTAGCAATAATGCATTATAAATGAAACCGTTACGTAAAGTATAACCAAAAACTCATTTTCAGTCCCATCATCATGTTGATCCGACTCTTCCACTGACCTAATGTTGCATCTGTGTCAGTTGTCTATTTCCAGCTCAAGTCGTCACCAACAAAGTTTTTCGGGTTCATTACACAACCTCCTCTTTAAACCTGACTCGCAAGGCTTCGGGGAGGATTTGAATAGAGAGCCGCGACCAGCAGACGGATTTAAAAGAGCAGCCCTGTCGACGTATTTTTAATATTTTATGTCCAATAAATACGCCGGCTACATGATGCGTTGGTCACGTGTTAATCCGAGCTAAAAGTATCACCACTTACCTCTGTGCCCTTTGTGCCTTGTATAGTGTGATCAATTATCACCGTGTCTCAGCCTGCCGCTTCATGCCTGAATACCCCACTTGCTTGTCACATGACAAATACATTTTAGCCGTCATCACTCGAGCGAGACCGCTGCCCCTGATAATTAAAGGAGCGCCATTGTAATGCGGCCAAGCTGCTGTTACCATGCAGGGATCGGATCGCGATGACAAGGCCAGCGCGGTTTGGAGCCCGGGAGTAAGTGACAAGGGGGTTGGGACCCAAAGGGTCACCTCAGCTAGGGTTCGCTCGCCAGCTGCCACCTGAAACAAGACACCAAGGCTACTATGTGGCTGTCCACCTGGATCGCTTACCTGACACACACTGAAATACCTGAGCACAGCAGGCAAGGTTTCTTCGTCACTGACAGTGTGTACGAGGCAGGTACATTTTCATACAGGACAGGTTCATACACAGTGCTCACTTTTGTTCTATCATATAGGGAGGCTTTATTCCTGCCTCTTGTCTACACTTCTCACTTTTATTTTTCTGAACTGATGATCCTCATTTTGCTGAATCTATTGGGCAGGGTGTCAAACATTGGGGATGAAAAGGTGAAACAGCATGAAGATTAATTGAATTTTGGATGAACATTGTTTGAACATTAACTGAACCATGGTAGTCAATCTTAGCTGTCTGTTGAAGTTAAGTGAAAACAGGCCTTTGTTAACTCACATGATGAAATGATGCTGTGGAGCATTAATGATATTATCTCAGACCCACAGGCCTTCAGCCTGGGTCGTGTTGGTTGCCCATTCCCAAAGTCACCATTCCATCTAGTCCTATCGAAATGCATATGCTTTTCCACGAAAACTGTCAGGGGTCAAGCCAAAGCTAGTGGTTCTGATTTTACTCCTAGATTCTGAGGGCACTTCATGACGCATGTCACTAACATCTAGTTGGTCCGTGGATTCACCAGCTGTGATCAAAGTCAGCAAGTAAAACCGCCATATTTTTACAGCAACATTTATTTTATGCTGTTTTGGTCATTTTTGAAAATAAGGTTAAAAGCCGCCGACTGAGGAGATGTCTATTGTTTTGGTGTGGATATGGGAGAGAGCGTCGGAAAACCAACCAAGTCTGTGTTGGTTGGATGGTCGTTCCGTGTAGACTCGAACAAATAATGGGAGGCACCAAATGTTTGGGCTAGAGATTGTTGTCACCTTATATTTAACCAAAACGGATTAAAGCTCGTGAGTCCAATAGCATTCGCTTCATCAGACGTGTGGGGAGTCTGTTCCTGCTGAGCTTCAGTGGAATCCTTGACTCCACTTTCCTCTTAAAGTCCAAAAACATACAGAGGTTAATCTCTCGTCTCATGTTAGAGTCCCCACAACCACAAGACGGGAATAAGCGGAGGTTAATGAATGCACTTTTTTTAATCATTAAAAACCTGAAGAAAACGTTATGAGAAGTATGAAATATTTTACCACTTCAAGTCAGAGGATGCACTATTGCGTACACAATTCATGCCAGTGAGACAAAGCTCAAAGCCCACTGTGCTATTTAGAAATACTGGATCTTGATGAAGCTCTCCGCTGTTGAGGTGATTCAGCTTCACCTTTTTGTAAAAAATGAAATAAATAAATAAATGAAACTCAGAGAACAGATTTCGTGGAATTGATGTGATTGTTATTTAGGACATATTATCAAAAGAACATTTATAGTACATCAGCACAACTCTATGTAACAAACAGGGACAGTTTCAAATGGACCAACTGTACTTTGGTCTGTCGTACATCACCCTCAGACTGTCGTGGGTGTGTGAAGAAGCATCTGACAGCGCGTGTAAATGATACTGGAGAATACCTTGGTGATTCCCCTTAAAAAAAATCCATCACACGCTGACAGCCAGAGCTCTAAAACAACTTCTGTCATATTCATCAACCAAAGGGCCTCATTTTTGGGGGGGAGACCAGATCATACTTTATACAAAGACATTCTCATTTATCAGAGCAAGATAAACTTTAGCGAAAAGGCGCAGCTGAACTGTGGAAGGGAGAGTGAAGGGGTGATGCTCCCAAAGGTCTTTTATCAAGAATACGTGTGTTTAAAGGTTCATTGGTAAAATGCAAGTCTCTCAAACAAACTTTTTGGTCGGTAATGTTTTTTGCTATACCAGCAAGAATTATATATACCTGTAGGAACGGTAAGGTTCATGACTATTACTGTCTCTCCCTATGCTCCCCCCTGTCTGTCCATGAGAACGCCACTGTTAATGGCACGTACCTGGAATTACTCAGCAGTCCAACTGTGTCACCTGGTTACCTTGCTTGAGTGACAGGTGTTTGTTCCTCCTGTGATCTGTAGTTTTGCAGATTAGAGCCATGCGCTAGTTCTGACTGACACATCTTTTCTTTCTTCTTTTGTTCAGGCTTTTCTGCAGTGTGTGAGCTGGACCACCACATGCTTGTTTGTATGTTCAGATTCTTTGTAACATTTAACTATTCGGACCCCAACATTGTATCTGTATTGACACTATTGCTCCTTGTGTTTGAGTACTTGCATGTTTTGGATCCTTGTTCAGCGGCGAGTGATGGCCGCCGCATGTTTCTCTTATTGTTGGTTTATTCATATAGTCCCGATCTTCAGATTCTGTTACTGGACTCGGTTCATGGGTTCTAGTCCTCCATAAAGTCAGTTCTCCTCCATTTCTATTGTTTGTGTACTAGAATGAATTAAAGTCTTTAATCGTAATCTCCTCTCATGTCCTGCTTCGTACTGTTCCTCACAGAACCGATGACACCATTTGCTATTTGTTCACTTTGAACCTCAGAGTCGTCTGATGACTCCAGGATACAGTACTGTATTTCCACTTCCTCTTTGCCTGGGCTTCTTTTACATTGTTTCTTCTACTTTCTTAACTCAATAATGACTGCATATCCTTTTTGACTAGAGGTGTTGTTGGTCACCCCCTGACAATAATTCATAAATCACAGCAGAGACTGAAATTCTTGAACCAAGTTATGCTCATGAAGCTGCAGTGCTTGTAAACATATTAAAAAAAGTTAAAACTTTACCTTTCTGGTTTGAAAAAATACTTTCTCTCAATGCAAGCAGTGCTTTGTGAGCTAAATTTTCACTCAATGATCGAAAAGCCATTGAACTGTATTAATCTTTTCTTTTCTCAATAAACCCAATCTACTAGACTTGAAATCAGGGCCATGTTGACTTTGTTGCTTGGGAGTACTTCTCGCCCTCCAGTCACATTTCTCAGACGTGACCTCCGGTGATAAATAATTACTCTCCTCTTCTGCGGTGTTTGTGTGTCGTTCCTTCTCCCGGCACCAGGGCACTCCAGCAGTGTTAAATATTAACCAGACCGTTTTTTTGGTGTGGAGCTCGCCGAGTGCTTTGTGTGTGTGTGTTTAAGGTTTTCCAAGACAATCTCCTTATGTAGATTGAACTTGACTTGATAGATTAATAGTTTTTGTGTCAGTGAGACCGACATGAAGTTGAGATAACCAGTGTGTGTCTGCCCGCATTTGTAAAGAGTGGCGAGTAAATACGAGCGTTCATTAATTTATAAGGACAACAGCGACTGTTCACTGAATGGAAATAAGTGTGTGATGATTTATTGAAGACTATTTGTTCAACGCCTCACTGCTAATTTCTTTAAACGACTTGACTGTAAAGAACTTTCTTGCCTCCTTGATGGTGACCAGGATTTAAGATATTTTTGTGAGCAAAGCCTGGAAGTTGGACGACAAATCTTACTTTTCTGCTGATGGCCCATGGAAGGGGTCGGCAACCCCACGCATGCGCTTTGCTCTGGCTCCCTTCAGTGTTTATGGGGTAGTATTCAGAGAAAAAGAACAATTATTTTCTGTAAAACGGAAGCAACTGGTTTTGTGTTTTGTCTGTGGCCAGTTTTGTAGAGGTGGAGCAACTCAGTGAAGCATCATGGCTCAACAAGGTCGGCTCACATTGTCTAGGAGTAACGACTTCTGCCCTCGTTCCTTCTCAGATGAGGGAAAAACAGATCTCATTTTTATTGTGTGTCAGCATCAATTATCATTCTTTGAAAAGCAGCAGCTCATAAGACTGTTAGAGGGGGAAAATGCCTGAAAAGTCCTAACACAGGCCTTGTTTCGGTCCCACCGCAGACCATCTTCATTACTAATTTTGAGTGTGGATGACTTAAGAATTAAATGATCAAAGAGTCTGGACTTTTTTTTATTTAGATTTAAGTACCACGTCGCACATGACACAATGAAGTTGTTTCCATGAGAAGATCTTAAAGCTGATTTAACTGCGGAATATGAAGACATTTGTTCCTGTTTGTCTTTTACAGTCATCGGTCTGGACGTTATGGAACAAGTCGTAAACAAGTCATGCTCAGAATTAGTCTTGGTGTGTATTGTATGTACCAATGATGTTGTTGTTGCATAAAATCAAAGGTTGTGGAAGAAGAAATAAACTATTCACGTCATGTTCTATGTATGAATTTGTTTGACTGTTTTCCAATTACAAAACAAATAAATAAATACTGACCCTTTAACGCAATATATACAACCACACATTATCAAAAAAAAAACAAAAAAAAAACTTTTGTTACCTTGTTTTTGGTTTCATGAGTTGTTGCACCTAAAATAACACAATGTGTCTTGAGGGTGGCCACACAGAAAATCTGAGCCGTCGCTTTGAAGTTGTGAGATCTCACTTTGAGATGACAGATAAACTGAACTTGAGATTGAAAGTGTGACTGGGTGGACTGTGTTGACTGTGTGGGGAGCGTGCCTGGTGTGGATGTTTGCTCAGACTGGGCCGGGGATTAAGAGCTTTCTCCTGCTGTATCCAGAGAAAACACAGTCCTGATCCATTGCATGTCCCTGTGCTGGAGAAAGAGGTGGGTGGTGACCGTGAAGGGTCAGCATGTGTGGGTGTGCGTCTTGTTGGCTAGTGTTTGCTAAAAGCACGATTCCTGACATGTAAAGAGAAATATTCCGGGGTTTTGTGTGCTCGTGAAAAGGCTCTGGTGACAAAGTAACCTGATGTCGGCACACGTTGCTGTGCGGACTGTTGTTCCAAGGAGTCCAGCCGGCTTTCGTTGCTCCTTTGATCACTAGTTTGAGTGCAAACATAGGCTGGGCTATTGCGTGTGTGAACTCACGATTGACAGATTCCCTTGTGATCGCTCTCAAGTCCCATCCCAGCCTCTTCTACTCAAAGGTATGCGTCACATCTTGGTGTGGCAAAGTGGTTTTTTAATTCGGAACTGTCTCAGATTTGCTTGAGAAAGAACATTAAACACATAAACATTGCATTAGTCTCATGTGTAAAAAACAATCCCAAACACAGACAGGAGTCAACCAAAGTGTTTTCCTATTGAAGAACCTGCATGTATTTTCGTTCTTGGACTGGATGAATGACTCAGACTGTTGTCACTTACACAAGAGTTTGGTCAATATGTCGTGTCCCTGACGGACAGTCCTCACATGGGGGTTGGTTTGTCTGAACCCGAAAATGCCTGTCCCTCTTTATCAACTCTTTCAACTGCTGTATTCAAACAGACAGACTTGAAAAGTCTGCTGCAGATTTTGCGCTACTGATATTGAGCCGAATGCTTTTTGACAGGGGTGGTCTGTCTACTCTCTGGTACCAGATGTTACCATACGGGTTTCTCTTTCAGTTGTCCCATCAGAGGCCTGAGCAGGAGGATGAAAAGTGTCTCAGTTTATTACCATCACTAAGGAAGTCCCACTGACCCACTCAAGAAAGAATAACAAGCAAATTGGAAGAGTCAACAAATGGACATCAGTGCCTCTGCCTGCCACCTCTCCCGAAGGAACCCAGGCCGGGTTCATGAATAAACTTCTCCATTATCAGATTCTCCAGAGAAGCTCTCCTCTGTGCCCAAGTTAAATATTTTCAAATCAGTCATCACCAAGAGAGCGAGCCATTTGTTGGACAGGAGAAGCTCCCAAAGCTTGGGGCATGTATGATGCTGAGGAAAGCATTATGGTCCTCACAAAAATAGCGAAACAAACCTTTGTGATGACATTTTTGCCAGACCCCACAAGGTAAAGCTTCAATTTGAAGAGAAAAAACATTAAAATAACTAGGCCATTATAATTGGTTGTAAGTTTGGTTAAGAATCCTGGTTATGTTTCGCCATTTGTTTTGGATGGTTTGGTTTAGAGTGAGAGGCAATGAGAGGTCCTCACAAAGGTGTGTGTGTTTGTAGGAATGGGATTCCTTCGTCTGCTCCTGAGTTCAAATGTGTGAGTGTGCGTGACTTGTGTGGTTTCCCTGTATTGACAATCTGTCCATGGAGCTGGAATAGACTCCAGCCTCCTGTGGTTACTATGATCAATGTTAAGCCAAGATATGACTGGACAGTGACCCCTTTGCCTTGGAAGCAACACAGTGTTCAAGATGACACTCTCCCTTAAAACAACCTGAGCTTGGCAACTGGGAATGAGTAGCTGCTTGATGAAGTTACAACTAAACTCCTGTCTGAACTGGTTCAAGGCGGTTTTAAAATCACAAATGAAGCCCTTATGGACTCTCTTCTTTTATGATGGTAAGGTGTTGATTTTGCCTCATTCTAATGTGTCACATGGTCTTGCAAATAACAAGGAAACAAAATGTTCTTGAAACACACACAAACAGTGCAAATGATATTTATTATGAAAATGCTTTTATTCAAGCGCTGCCTCCAAAACATGTCAACTCTCTCAACAGCACAGGTCGATTGTATCGAGATCCTGGTATCAAAAACATGCGCTGAAGTTGGTTCTGATGTAGCAGACGACAGTTTGATGCACATCTGCTTTCCACTAGCTCACAAAACAAGCAGACAGAAAACAGGAACACAACCCAGTTCAACGCTCTCTGGATTTCCATGGACGGAGTTTAAAGGGATGGTGACATTTGTGAAGCAGGTTTGGGGAGTCTGACTTCAGAAAGGTTAGTTGCTGGAGTCGCTGTTTCACCTGGAACAGCTGTGTGCGTGGGCCACCTCAGTAGCTCAAGGTGGGAAACAACTCCAGAAACAACAGTGTTAGAACTGAAAGTCTTCACGCTGTGTACAGAGACAAAGATCACGCGACTCAAATTCAATCAAGGTTTTAGCGTCAGAAACAAAACAAATGATAGAGGCTTGAGAAAGCAAACAGTTAATCAAAAATACACAACTTGTTCTGAATAAATACACTTTGAAAAATACATATACTTTTTCATTTATAGTCTTCTCGCTAGAAAAGGTTAAAATCTGCTTAAAATATGGCATTTAGTCACTCAGCAAAGGCTTTTTCTTAAAATCCAAACACTCTGTTGTTTCCCTAAGCAAGAAAGCAAAAACACAACATCTCGTCTCAGTCTTCTAAAAAACACATAAATCTGGAAGTGCGGCGTTGATCAAAAATACACATCTTCATGATGTTGAAATCCAAAGTGAAAGTTATTGCATATTCGATGAGTCACGGCGGAGTCCCAGGTTATTGCTGAGGTTGCCTTCATTTCTATTCATGCCATGTTGCCACCAAGACCCCTACACCCCCAAAGTCCGCAGTGGTCAGCAACTATCAAAAGTTCAAATTTGATAAAATGTTCAAATTTATCGAGAATGTTTGTGGTCTGATCCAGTGGTTGAGCTACAAAAACTGCATAAAAATTCTGATAAGGTGTTGTGGATTAAATACAACTCAAGACACAAAAGGTGAGCTGTCTCAGTCTTAAGTCTCAAATTACATAATATATAGAAAAGCAGAACCATAAATCAATCAAAAATCTAAGAACCACGTGACCTGGTCAGGGAGCCTGTATGTTGCCCCAACTCATGGTCACTCAGAACTGTTACCATATTTGGACCAGACCCTATGGCTTGTCTTCCATGGAACACCTTTGATAGACACTGACCAGGTCCTGTCTAGGGCCCGACCCAAACGTAATGCTGTGGCTGACTGGTGGAGAAAGATTGGAAAATGGTAACACATCGGTTACCATTTTCAAACAGCAATGATGGCAGTGTTAACAGTGGATTTTTTTTCGGAGAGTGGATGTTCTGTTTCTGAAACTGAATTGTCTCTAAAAACTTTCTCTCTTAAATGGCTTATATTCCTGACAGTCATTCCTCCCAGCCAAAGAACCTCCCAGTCATCTGATAGAACTTCATATTGAAGGGTCTATAAAAGTCCCGTAGTCTCTGGACCACCTCTGGGTCGATGTTGGGATGGATCCGCCCTTTAGTTTTGCCCAAACAGTGCGGCTTGCTGCTGCCCTCCGCCTTCTTAAGGCAGGGGAATCCCTTGGTTTGATTGAAGTAAAAGTGTTTGTCAGTAATGATCCGCTTCAGGCCCAAGAAGTCCTGTACTCGGCCGAGTTCCCCAGCCGGGTCGCTGATCAGCCGTTCTCCGCTGACGAACAGAATCTGCTCCATGGGGAAGTACTGCAGCCAGTTGTCCAGGTGCTTGGCGTAGATGCCGATCTGGATGGCGCTCCAAGACGTGTCGATGAGACCCGTAGTCCTGTTTTTGAAGGTGAGGCTCTCGAATGACGGGATGTCGGGCTTCTTGGACAGAGTCTGTGTGTAGTCTGAGATGGCTCTGGTGACCGGGTCCCTCACCACCACGATCAACTTGGTGTCGCGAGACATTGCTGAGATCCGCGCTGGAGCCTCTTTGGTCACAAAGTAGCTGGGAGTTTTCTCCATGGTGATCTGGCCCTCCAGTGTCTTGGGCATCAAATCCCTGAAAACACAACAGAAACCATCACCACCACTTTACCATCTTGAATTTCTAAAATCAGAAACAATTGCATTTTAAGCTTTTTTTTTAAGCATTTGACATCAGGTTTCGACTGGATACTGAAAGTCAGGACAGGCAGTTGAGTGATGTCCGTGCAGATGTAGCCGGAGGCCTTGTGAAATCTAGAGAAGGGGCTCCCCCGGGACCATTTGAAAGGGAATCTTTTTCATGAGCATGGCGTGAAAAGTAGAATGTACGGCTCGATGTGGAGCTGCTGATGAAATATTGATGACAGAGTTGAAAGAAGCTTGCGGAATAATTGATCAACAACAATGATAGAAAAACAAACAGCCAGTTTGATCTGGCTGCTTTATCCCATAACAGGAAATCTGAAAATGGCTCATAAACAAAAAAAGACTACTTACTGTCCCCAATTATGTTCCATAAATTTAAATTAAGACCTTATGTATATTTGTCACCTCTTCCTTGAACCACCCGGAACAGACAAAATCGCCACAAATCCTTTTTGTTGTGCGACTGTAGTGACAAATCAGGTGGGTGCTGGCATCTAAACTTGTGTTTTTGGCCACCAAGCCATCAGTCTCTTCTCAAACACTCTCCCTCACACCGCCTTCAGGACAGTGACCTGAAGCAAAGCGGGTAAAAGCAGCGCATGAATGATTCACACGCCTCCCTCCACCATTTAGAGCCTCTGCAGAATACGGCTTTAAAATTCACCAAAGTACAGAACGCAGGCGTCAATTATTCATCCGCTCGGCCGCTGCTTCTCTGAGTGAAGACGGGAACTGACAAAGTGGCTCGGCAACTCCCATGATAGATGCGGTTTGCTGCCGATGACAAAACTACATGAACCCGGAAGGTTCTCCCTTCAAACGGAGGAAGTCAATGTAGTTTATCAGACCTTGTGTTGAACACAGAGGAGATTTGTGGTCGGGTTTAGCAAAGGAGCTGAAAATAAGTAAATCCAAGCACTGTTTACAACAAACAAATACAGTCTTTTGCTTTTGTCATTTCTGGATCCTACTAATGTGCTACAAGCAAAAGCAGAGTTTAGATTGAATCCTGTAAAAGGAAACAAATTCACACTCTTCTGGAAGTTGCAGGGTTGAGTGGTGTCGGCAAGGATTCTTCTTAATGTTTAAACCGCAAGAAACCATGAGTCGCAACGAAGCATGACTGCTACACAAAAACAGAAATTTTGTTATTTAAAAAAAAAAAAAAAAAAAAAAAGAAAAAAGAAGAAAAAAAAGCCACCCCTGAGCCAAAAATGATTTCAGTCCTGGAATTGATCAGATTACTCTCTTCTAGTGGATTCTGGCTATAAGGTGTCAGAGATTTAAACTCCATCAGTCAGTACCTTCAGGCCAATGTCAAAACACGTCCAGATCGCAAGATCAGCCCGACAGGGACGAGCAGGACCTGGTCGATAAGAGCAGGAACTGCGAGGTGTACTGATGTCCTGACATCCTGTGACGCTGCTGACCTTAGCGGCTCCCCTGAGTCGGGCTCTGCTGCTTCACATACAGATGTCCGGATGTGAGCGGGAACAAGACTTCGCTCATCTCACATTAGCTCTGCTCCAGTGAGTCCACACTGAGAGACCATGGCGCACCTTAAAGCTAGTCGCACACTCGGCATCATGACACAGGCAGATTGATAAATATTAATTGAGAAACGGAAGATCTCAGATGGTGAGAGGCCAAAATGACAGCACGCTGATTTGGGAAGTCACGTAGGCCAGAAACAAGGCTGTGTTATTTCCAGCTGGATACATGTAGACTAAAGAAACTGTGTATAATTCATGAGTGTTTGGTAGTTGATGCACCTAGAGTGTGGTTCAGCTACCACCGGGTGTCCACTATTGTTGGTTATTCATGTTATCCCGTTTATTTAATGCTTTATTGTTACTTCAAGACAGTCTTCTTTTGAAACATGCTTATGAGAACCACACTGTCTTACTTGTGACTTATAACTTTTGTTAAATAGTTGCAAGTCTGGTTTTGGTTGGGTTGTGATGCGGCAAAGGGATTAAAATGATGGGAGGTAGAAAATAAATATGACTGAATTGAGTGGAAAACAGCTTCAAACTTTGTTCACTATTGGTCTGCTTGGCATCGACCACAAAGAGGGGGTGGACTTTACAAGTCTGACAATTCTAAAAGACTTTATTTTCACGTGCTTGTTGATTTGTTTCAGCAGGTCGATTTTCGCCCCCAACATCTGGTGATCCACAGTGGGGTCTTTCTTCTTGTCTGAGTGAATATCATGCAACACTTTCAAATGAAACTTTATTGGCAGAGCAGGTGATGTAACAAATGACTGACTGTTCAAGTGTCAGAAATTTGCAGCTCATTACTCTGCATTGTTGTCTCGGTCTCATCATAAATGCGGGACGCAGTGCACGCACAACAAGGCAAGATCATGTTGCCAAACTTTCAATCAATACTGCCAATCCATTCAGTCTGAGAGAGAGAGAGAGAGAGAGAGAGAGAGAGAGAGCTTTTAGAATGACATAAGATATAGGAAAGAACACAAGACGTGCTGTCACTCTACGTCATCCCACTCTTCTGGAATTAACTAGCTGGACCCGGATCTAAGTGTAACATACGTCCAGGCGGCAGCTCAATGCTGCCATTGTGCACTTGTCTATAAAGTCACCACTTTGGAATAAACCTCTCTTTTATTTCCCAGTAGAGCTTGCAAACTGGTATTGAGGCGGTGAGTCACGTCTGAACGTCATTCCGGCATTTAAGTCATAGAAATGTCAAATTAAAACGCAGTTTAAAAAGCTGTTATATACATTAAATACATTACGTAACATACATTAATAATAATAATAATAATAATGGCATTCAAGCACAAATTCAAAAAGTTCAACTCAAAATATTACAGCTTTTACCTCTGATTTTGAATGACTTTCATGATGTATATTCTTCTGCATCGCTTTTACAACCCAATGAATTAGTATTTATCTGTTTTTTTACCCACTCTTTTCTACAGTCAACAGACAATATATTTAAATTTAATTATCTATTGTCCACTTCACTTCAAAATGTCTGACATTAAAATGATGTTTAATTGACTAAGATCTTATTCTATATCAACACATTCATTCATTTAGTTCCTCCAATTTTAAAAGTAATTTTTTGAAATACTGATCTTTATTCTACATTCATTATCCACTCATGTTCGTAGTACCTCAAGCATAGCTCTTGTTTTTTTTTTTTTTTTTACTTTGCCTTCCTTCTCATTTTTTATGTAATATCATACCATTTAATTATTGAAATCATTAAATTCATTCTTCTATTTTTGAGTTCTGGACTTTACCTTTGATTTCAAACAACTTCCACTCTTAAAAAAAAAACATGTACAGATATTTTTCGAAAATGCATGACCACAGAATTTCACTGAATGAGAACACAAATTAATAACTTGGCAACTGTGTGCCTTAGTTAACGTGTGTATCTCTGAATTAGTGATGGGCGATATGGACAAAAAAAGTTTGTGCGATAAATGTAATTTCGGCGACATCAATTGTTATCATGATAATTTTCATTCTATTCCATGTGTTGGACACACTACAGTCTCTCTTGAAACTGTTATATGATGAGACTTATTGAGCCGTCTGTCTGCTGTATCTCATGTTTCTTTAAAGTTCACTTTAACTATGGACCAGTCTCGACACATTACTTAGATGCTGTTGAAGAAATATTACAAATAATGTGAATAAATGATCATTTAGTCATAACCTATTCTCGAAATCATTATGCAAACTATCATTCCGTTGTCTTGAAAAAATGTTTTCACAATTCTCTGTCCTAAAATGGTTGTTTTTCATTGCCTTGTTGAAGATTTCGCTAATACTTTGACCGCTTTACAATTTGTTGATGGTCCCTAACTGATGTAGGGTCGTAGCATTAGATCCAATCCTGAATTATTACTGCATTTATAAGTTAGGAAAAAACAAACAAAGACACAATATTAAAACAGAAAACACAGAGTGGTTGAGCATCATTCAGCCTCTGGAGCCATTCAGAGTGAAGAGTTGGATTGGAGCCACCATCTGTTTTAGCGAACTCGAGATCTGTCCACTTTCTCTCCCGCTAGTCTTTGATTCATTCGCCTGGTTCCAGCAGCGAGCTTACCCCGGCATAAATACACTCCCACGGTGTTCCTCTGCCACTTCACCAGATAATCATCTTGTAATTGGCTCAATATTTCTGCTGTTTGTCGGCCGAGCAAAGGCCGACTCGGCTCAGGCTGGCTAGATATTTTTCAGGTCAGTGGATTCCCGCGGAGGTCAGTGGGAAAGTAGAAGGGGGTGATTTAGAGTAATGGCTGCTGTGCGGTGAAGGGAAAGCCCATTCCTCTGAGCTTAACAGCACTGTCAGGCCGTGGCAACAGCTCAACGCCTTTACCTGGAAGACCCAGGGACCTCTCCAAGCCGGAGAAGAGCAGAACCAGATCATCCAAATTGAGAGTCAGAGGTCCAGTTCTGATTTATTTGAAGGAAAGCTTTCCCAAACACACACATCCTACCCCTGCTATAATGACATACAGCCGGGAACATGAATTCATGATGGCTATTATTCATAAATAAAAAGCAAAGAACAAGTGGAAAAAAAAGAGGAACCAAATTTGACTTCCAATTCAAGTTGAAAATCTCATCATTGCCAGTCATCTGTTTGTGGTCTTCCATTTTGAATATATTGCTGAACAGTTTTCGATCATCTTTGGAGTTGGCTTTGATGGCTTCAGTCATGGTTCTCATTTGGAAATAAGAGAATAATGAGAACATATATCCCAATATCCCAAGCCTAATATCCATCATTTGAGATAGATCAGGGACTATTTACTGTCACTATTATATCAGAAGACAACAGTTACCAGAAATGAAGGACACATAATGGTACATATGAAAATGACATTTATTTTGTCGATCAGTGTTCTGGATATACACCAAAAAAGGATATTCCTTACAGTGACGAACTATTAATAACAAGGCATGTTACTAATGATAATGAGAATTGTAGTGCTGTTTCTTCAGGCAGAGTTACAAAGACTAAGATTTACTTAGGGTGAAAGACTGTGGTTCATGTTGCTCTGGTTTGAACCCACTAATGGTTACCGTAATGTACAGTGGCTCCCAATAATTCCAGATTTACCTTGGCATTCATGCTTGAATGATCCTGATGTAGTGGATTTCCATCTAGACCCAGACAAAAGAAACACATCGAGAAAACCGTCTCGCTGTAAATTCAGACAGTTTTACTATTCACACCTCTAAAAAGGAAATTGATCAGGGTCAGAAGCCAAAGGCAGACACCAGGGATCTGGATATTTACAATTCCATGGTGAGATCGCTGGCAGTGCCGGACACTTTTCAACTGTAAATCTGTGAGCATCTGTCCCAGAGGATCGACCAACACAACCTTTTCTCACCACAGGATTTATAATCCTTCCAAACTGGGTCACCTTTGACTGCACACCCGCACTTTATGGCTCTCAAAGATCCCCCTCATGGACTGTTAAGTAGCACTCCAATGACTAGATTAGTGAGCTGAGTTGCACACTGCATGTTTATATCATATTTAAGCCAAAAATGTGATGCACAGCATGATTACACAAACAGCTGAAAATGATCCACAATTAAAGTGAAGTTTCCTTCACTTCGCACTTCATTTATTTTGCTTTACAACCTTAGAGCAATATCTTTTCACTCTCTTTTAGTAAGAAATTGTACACCAGGGCATTTAGTAATTCATCAACTATTCTACAACTATACATTGAGGAAACCACATTGTTTGAAGAGTACAAATGCTCATTTCTTGGGGTCAATATTCATATTGACCCCGCCTACCATATAGACTACATAGTGTTGTACAGACCTCACAACATTTCTCTTTAGCTTCTGATATGGAGAAGTTAAGCACAAACTGGGCAGTTATCCTTGGTATTTTTTTGGTGGGCAGCATAATCACATTGCTGCTTGCTGTAACTGCAGGAGCCACAACCTGACAGGGTTCACCGCTGCTCAGCACAGAAGCAGTGAGACACTGGGATTAGGAGAAAGAGATGGGGAGACAGCTCTCTGTGTCTAAGGGGGAATGGGGATTGCACTGTCTGGAGCAAATGGCAATGGTGATTCTGTCCCATTACTTCTTAGGCGTCAGGGTGGGACAGTCCAAAATAACCACTGGCACTTCAGAGCTTCATGGGAACGCTACCAAGTAGGAAGGGTTTTTAAGAGACACTCAATTACGAGATAAGAATAAGTTGTCTATTCTTGAACAACATGGTAAGTGAACAGGCTCTTTTCCTCCGAGGAACAATGTGATAAAGGAAATGGAAAGAAACTGAGCTCCACATGGAAGGACATGAGATAACAGTGTCACTGCTGCTGAATAATGTCTGTTTTAGAATAACAGGAAGCTCCTTCAGATTAACGATGAGGTATTTTAAGCAAGATGAGGAAGATTTAGTTGGCGTTTCCATTGGCTGCCGGTCAGGAGGGGATTCACATCATTTGGTGTAAACCGCTGCGTTTCAAACTGATCACTTGATAAAACTCCACTCAAAAATACCACGTCTGTCTTTGGATATTATTTTTTAGGGACAATACTTAAATGCTATTCTGGAAATAGAATCTTACAAGATAACCATTGGAATCCTTGATAAAAAAAAAGTTACAACAGTTTATCGATTCATTCATTTATCCCATTCCTTCTGTTTATTAAGGATCATGGGGGGGTTTAACTTGACCCAGCAACCATCACTCAGTCAAACTTTACTTTATAGCACGTGCAGTGATGGGCAAGAAGCAGGGCACACCTCAGCTGGTCACCACTCCGTCACATATAACAAAGAAACTGCGACTCAGCCATTCATTCATTCGTCAATGAATGTATATTCCGTAAATCGTGGTCCTGTACGTTTACATGTATACAATTTGTGATGTTATTTTAAAGCAAATGTGAGTGAAATAACTGGTCGTAGTATGTTGTACATACTGAATTTTTCCATCCACGGTTGTCCCATTATTGATGTTTGCTGACTTACAAATGTCCGAATAGTAATTACAAGGCATTTGACTGGTTAATATGACATTGAACTACATGCAGATCTGGATCTCACAAGACCGCAACATTCAGACAGAACATTCAATGGAACAGTCCATTTCAGCACACTTATCAAGTCGGCCTCTGACATCACGCGACCAAATCCATCAATGATTAATCTCTGTCACGTCTTCCAAAAGCATCTAACTGATTTATTGGCCCCCAAATAATGAAAATCCTCATGAAATATGACTTTGGACGGCCACACTATTACAGTCTTATGTGCCCGTTGGAGTTAGAATTGCCTTTCGACTCACTCGGCTGAAGCAGAAGTAAATCTTTCTTTTTCCTTTCAAACAACTTCAATGCGACTCACTAAAAGATTCATTGTTGGCTTTGCGCTGTGTTCTTATAAATTTATTAGCAGTATTTTTAACAGAATTCTCAGACTTACTCTCCGGTTTGTTGTGTAAGGGAGGAAGAATAATCTTAATGGTGACCTGCTGCTGAATTATTAACCATCTCTAACTGTGGTGGAGAAGCCGGCGATGGCGGTAGAGTGACTGGGACGGGATCTTTTTAGGATGTAGCGCCAGACTTCGTATCAGCAGAGAGGAGCTGGAGGAGGTGTGGAGTGAAGAAGATGAGTCGGAGGGACGGATACCAGAGAGTGGACAGAAATAGACAGAAAATAAGGAGGGACAGAAATAGGCAGTATTTCCTAAGATATGAGCAGATGACCAGTCACACGCCTAAGAGGGTTCCCACAGAGTAAACTCACCTCTGTTTAAGCTTTCATTATTCATGTTGGTTACCATCACCTCGCTGAAACCCCCAGCTGCCTGAGGCTGTTTATTTGCATTAGACACAGCTGAAATCAGACCGGCCAGTGGAGCTTATTGGCATGCATGTTATTTCAAAGTACAGATAACTGAAATCTGCACCTCAGAAGTCACAAGCACTTTTGCTGCCAGATTATCATTAAGGAGCAGCATGTGTTCGTTCACCTTTCAATCTGCTTAGAAACCTGAATCACGTCACTCATAACAAGTAAAAGATCAGTGATTTAAACATAAAGTCCATCCATGGAAAGTCTCTTTCATCACATCTAGATGTTAGTTTGTGCCCAGAATGAGTATGTCATCATGTGGCCATGGAGGTATTGTGTTCAGACTGGTGGTGAGCTAAGCGTTGCAAAGTGTTGGTTTTCGTCTCCTTGCATTGTCCCGAGCTAAAGAACCTGACTTAGGCATTCCTATTGTACTGATTCCTCAAGTCCTGCTCATCATACGAGTGTGTGCACTTATGATTATGTGTGGGTTTCTGAAGACAATCACACTGTCCTGCCACTGCCGTGACTACCATGACTCATTCTCTCCCCCCAAGGTGTTAAATAGTGACTATTTAGACAATTGGGAGCACCACGACTCAGATGTAGCTTGTTATATATAGCACTTTATGTGGCTCTGCGATTCGCTGACATGCCTCCCAGAACACACTTGATCAAGGAGTAGCATTTGTTGTCCTATATTTACCAAGTGACACAATGAAATATAAACAGCGAATGTAGCACCCTCCCCATGGCCAACACTCATCCCACCTCTGTCCTTTTTTTACATAACGCATCATTTGTGCAAAGCCGGAAGTAGACTTCAGTGTCGCCTTGGGGCGCAAAAATAGTCACTATATGAACATAAATTTGCTACATACGCATTGTGTTATTGTATCTTTATTGCTCTTTGGGCATGAGATACATTCATTCATCTTTAAACACTCACCCACAACTCCATCATTTGCTTCGTGGAAGTGATTCAGGCAAGGCAACTGATGAATCTAAAGAGTTCTCCATCCTATTGACTGGGGACCCCTTCACAGTAAAGGGGGGCAGGCCACAGTCAAAAGTTTATGACAGCAACAAACTGCAAAACCAACATGGCGAAGAGGAGGCGGTAGTCGGCGAGGCTGTTAAAAAATGTCGCGACTGGAGGATGGAAAAATTCCTTCCATTGTGGTTTCTTCTTCCTGTCTCATTCGGGAGAACTTAATCCACCTAGTAGGAACCATACATAGGGAACTGAAACACTGTGTCCTGTTTCTGGCAGGGGTAGCTTGCAGCCTTTGCTATCTTTTTCGAATATGTGAAGAAATGCGCGATAGAGACACGATTGCGATGGGGCTAACATGTCTAAATCATTGAACGTCCAATACAGGAGTCTTTAATGCTTGGGTTCCTGGTAGACTCTGTGCAAGTGTGATGCCAGACAGCAAAAGGGTGTGGCATATTGGTTTCACGAGAAACACCTGCATATAATTATTAACTATGGTATTCAAGAGAGTAGGAGAATAGTCGTGTTGGTGGAAAGGATGCTCCACTCACATGCTGAACTGGCTGGCGGTGGCTACATTTTGGCATCTGCCTTTGGAATAATGGTACCAGACCATTGGAGTGTTGCAGTGACAAATGAGATGATGACTCTTGTGGCTCAGGCCACCACAGAACAGTGGAGATGGGCTGTGTGTGGGTGGGTGCTCATTCTGGGTGTCTAGAGTGCAAAGATTCTTGCCATCATTTCTTCGATGCCTGTACAGCAGCAAGAAGCATTCCTTCCTCTCCATCTTGCAAACACACGACAGTCGAACTATTCTGGAACACATTGTTCAGTATGTGATATCTCCGAGCCGAGATGTGAGACATTTTTATTCCCATTGTGCGTCCACTCTCAGAAGACTCAGTGGCCACATTACTTTTTCATGTTTCACTGACCCACTTGTTCAGAGTTGAGCATCGGGAGACAAAGCTGCAACGGGATTAGCAAGTCTCTTTCTGCCAAGTCCACATTTAAAGAGCGGCAGCTTGTGGGAGATAAGACAACCAACCTTGGGTTTAATGCAGAATATTTCTAAGGTATTGCGGCTTATGAATATCCGAACTGTGGCTTCATTAACAGCGCCTCTTTCGACTGCGTTACTTCCTTTCAAGAGTTTTATAATTTGGAGAGGAAAAGGAAATCGACTTGCTTCAATCGTAAAGCTGTTCAATGGGTATTAAAAATTAAGCCTGATTTAAATACAAAAAAGCCGTGTGTCAAATGCCTGGGTGTAAAATTAAATGTGAATTTGCTCTGAGCCAAATGGTTGGCTTCGAGGGGGACTGTTCGGCAATAATTACCCGCGACAAAAGGCTAGGGCTTTTGTCTTTTGGACCATTACCATGGTGATTTTCAAGCTGCTGAAACATTCAATACAAACATTTCAGTCAACACACTGTGCCACATAGACTGTTGCTAGAAAGATATGAGGAACCGTGCCGCTGGCAGACATCCGGCTCGTGGATTCTTCTGGAAGCTGCTCAAATATTAAAGCGCCGAATGAGACGCTTGTGATTGAGTCGAAAGACTGATCACTGAAGCTTTGTTCCACATCTACAAACGGGTGTTGAATGACATGCCTTCAATAAATCCTTCTCGAGAGATACTTGAATTCGGAAACTACTTCAGAAGACCTGCGATGTTTGATATTGTTCCGGAATAATGGACAACCCCGCTCATTCAATTCCTTCGTCTCCCCAAAACGTACAAGTCCATGGTGCAGCCCCAGCCATTTAGTGAACACATTGACCTCAGCACAGCTGACCGCACAGCCACAAAGCAAATCTCTGCCCAGTCCCTTAAATGTTGATAAACACGAACCTTGAGATACTGCAGCGCCAGCCACTTCCATGATGACAAGTACATCCACAGCTGCTGTCATATCTGGCAGTAAGAGAGGCATCATTATGCTCAGTACCACAGTATGTACAGCTACATCGACAGCTGATGCCTACTTTAAAAAGTGTTCTAATCACGATTTAAAATTGAAAAAGTGTCAACGACTCAATCGACTCAGCATCTCGATTGACACTCATACAGTTACCCCTACATAAGCCTTGGATAGGGAGTCAGTCATCCGATACACAATGTCGATAGTTTTAATATATGAATCTCAATTAATCATTTTTTACGCACATGCTCATGTTGTATTTGCGTGAGCAGAGAAGCATGTTCCAAGTGGTTCAACCTGATGTGGACGTCATGTTTTTAATCCGATTCCTAACAACATACAGTATATCTGTGTAGAAAATGACACATCACTCTCAGAGCCAGGCTTGTGGCTTGAGGGCGTCCTTCAAACTAAACTGCAAAACATGAAAAAATGGACGCCCTATAGCACTCCAAACTGGGTGCCTGTATAAAGCCCAACTCGTAGTGTCATCTCACTGGTTTACATTAAATTGTGTTTCCGCCTGGCAACCTTTTGCAACTGTATTATTTTACCGCTGTATTTGTTCAGCACCGCAATTGCGCCGTTATCCGCATCTCGGAAGTTGCGACACTCGCGCCATGGTAGCGCGCTGCTATTGATGGGATGTCTGACGCTGATGACAGGAGGAAACCGCAGAGAAGTTCCAAACTTGAAACAATCCTTCACAAAACTAACACATTGCTTTCTAATCGGAGGAATATTTGGCGCTCCCCTCCCCGCCGCCACACAGCCCTTTCAGAATGTGAGCACAATAGCTTAACAGGGATTCGAGAAAATTCGAGATGTTCTATTTATTTAATCAAGCGACAAGCCTTTATAAATGTATTGTTTGAATGAATGAATGTTCTGGTTGTGAAAGTTTAGAAAACCATCACAGCTGACACAACTGCATGCTTATCTTGCATAAATATATGAAAAAAGATGTAGACACAGCGCTGTACTCACGATGGCTTGTAGTGAGGAAAATAATCATTATAAAAATGTTTATTATTTTAATAAATCTGGGTCAGCCAAGTAAAACAACTGCCCAGGGGACCCCTGCAGGTGTTAGTGTGGTAACAGTTACTGAGTTCATGTATGTTAATGTTTCTTATTTGACTCAGATGCTTGTTTATTTGTTGTTGATCAAGTCATTTTGGCACAAACAGATGTTTACAGCTTTTACAAAGCAAGTTGTGAGTTGTCAGTAGTTGACATGGTGTGTCGGGAGGGGGTGGGGTTAGGGCGGGGTTATGTGTTGGGGGCGGGGTTTTCGACGCCCTAGCGAAAAACCTGCTCGGAGCTGTTGTCACTATAACTTGTCTGCACATATTCACCTTCACAAAAGCATGAATCAATTTGCGTCTGAGATCAGTCACATATCAGATATCCAGTTCTGCTGCCTTCCACCTCCTATCTCATCAGGATAGTAAAAGGCTCATTAAACACTGTCTTGTGAAATCAAAGCTGAAGGTTTAATTGGGGTTATCACTGGCAGGAGACGTGAGTGGACTCTGGAGTTCGTCCTTCGGAAAGATTCAACTCTCTGAAAGTGACAAACGCACCTCCTGATTGAAAAGTTAGGATCCTGTTGTTGTTTTGGGGATGTTCAAACATGCGCTTTTTTCTCCCCACTCGGTACAATGAAATCTTTATCAAGCATAGCTCCGTTTACCATCTGGCCGATGATGAATTACATCCAATGTCAAACTCTGGCAAACAAACAATCAACAGTTCTCCACTTTTAAACCTGAGTGGTTCCAGTTTCTCTCCACATCTGGTTTCCATTTCTCCAGACGGCGCTGGGACTTGCTTTGACTCGTGTTTCAATGTCACTTGCTCTACCAGCGTGTCAGAGCTGCAATTGCGGAGTTACGATGGCTCAGGAGCGTTTCACTGACTTGACACTGAGTTATTCCCCACCACCAGTGAAAGCAATGTATTCTTCATAGTGTTTTACAGGCATTACAATGCATTCATTGTTTCACCCTCATGTTTGGTTTCAAACTTTTCAAATATTTAAAAAATTGTTTTATTCGATTAAAACCAAAGACTGGAGTTTCCAAATACAGGGGCATATTTTGAGGTCAAATCAGACCATGACACTCAGATGAGAGGAGCTTGGATGTTTGACGTTTGAGGAATGAAGCAACACGGGTCAGACTTTACTCATAACTAAAGCAATCACTCATTCAATTCAGAGGATCACTTTAACCTCTACTGACTACGGCGCACATTATTAAGCACTCGGTATAGTGTCACTGCCAAAATATAACTTTTTTTTTGTTATTAAAAATCAAAGCAAACAGATGCGTCACTGTTTCCCACATGACCTCTCTCGCCGTTCTCCAGGAAACATAAATGAAATTCCAGTCCAGCTCAGTTGAGAGTAAGAAGGAATGAATAAATTTTGGGCGCGACGACTGTTCAACATGCACGTTTGTGGTTGGTGTTCCTTTGTAAACCGCCGTCTTCACCATCAGTCGAACCAGACGAAAGAATTTTATTTCAACATGAGAAAGGCACTCAAGTGGATGATGTCACTGGTGTCCTCAAAACCCAAATCTGATTCAGAACGGCTGCTTTGATCAGCCGCATCTCGCGCTGCACAATACAAACGCACTGATATTAATACTCCCAGCACGAAAAAAACACAATTAAAGTAAAAAGTGACAAGCTGAAAGCCAGTTTTTTTGTCTGCTTCCTTCTGTGACTGTAAACCACTTGGGATTTTCTAAAATAGAACAGCATCTGAAAAGAAGTCATTGTGCTATGTAAATGTAAGACTATAGATGACAAATTTAGTCTGGTAGACGATGGACTCTGAGGATATATTCTTGCTCATATAAGTGCATTGAATCCTTTGAATATTTGGATTTAAGGCTCAAAGAACACCATGAATGGTTGTACAGTTCTCTTCATACACTTTAGTGTGCCCTAAATTTAGATTTATTGATTTGTTTTAAGTCAAACTGATGACAAACTGTGCTTTATAATGACATACTGTAGTTTTAACTCATTGTTTAATGGGCTAACATTAGTGGGGCTCAGGGGGGTTCTTAACAATTCCTGATTGATTTTGGAGTCGTGTGAAATTCGATCATCAGGGTACATCCACAGAGAAAAGCTCACTTTTGGACTCAATGTATATGGAATATAACAGCTAATCTGCAACAAGTTACAGTTTTACAGCGCACCACTGACGGGCTCAAAGCCTTTTTGGAATAAAGGTTCCACTGGGAAGATTTCTTTTTCTTGTATCATGGAGCAACACGGAGCAAATGGAGCTCTTTTTTGTTGTTTCGATGTATCGCCTGCTCAGAAGTCACGGAACAGAAAAATAGTCTTGGTCATCTGATCAGCCGAGGAATCAAAAAGAAATTGATTTCTTGGGAATTCTGAATTGGAATCAGATATAGATGCCCAACTCGATGACCTACGATCCCCGAGTGAGTGCTCTGAGAGTTCCATTTAGTTATTGACAGAAAGGCCTTTGGTTTGGTCCTGTGACACCACACGATTTACAGAAACACACCAACATCCTCTTCTGATGAAGACAAGGTAAGCCACTGACAGGAAGGGTGCTCTTATTTTGTTACGCAGCTCGAATGGCAGGACAACGCGTATATCATAGAATGGATAGGGAAGATAACCTTTAAAGGCTGCTCAATAGCTGTTGTGAAAAAAATGTTGTGTTCTAAAAATGCAGGACTAACCCAAACCCGAAGCACAATTTGTCAAGATTCGAACTCAAGGCTTGAAGCTACGTGAAGCAATGTTCTCATTTACAGAGCTCAGTAAGAGGCACGCTCAGTTTCGACACATTTTATTCAGTCACTGAATACCAAATATTATGCTAAAAATGAGATTCCTGTCTTCCTGAAAAGTAGAGTCTACTTCTATGCTGTTTACCCAGGACATTAAATACTTACTGATTTTTATTTTTTTTTAAAAAGCTAGTATTCACGGCATTTCATTCTTGAGCTATTTGTTGCTTCATAAAAAGCCATTTGACATACCAAGCAAACAGAAAATGCCTCTTGATGGTCATAGAAAATGACATGACAGGATAGAGTTTGCCTATGACACGCGTAAGCCTGAAGGACATCATGAGGTCAGGACCCACTCTGAGACAGAGGGATGTTTGAAAGCACTTTATTAGCTGATATGAAGCTTGTGCTCTCAATGGTCTAAATATTGAGAATCGTCTTCAAAAGTGACTTCTGCTGATTTGGCGTCGGCATGGCAGCAGCCTGTGTGGGTAAACTTCATGCTCCAATTCCCTTGCTGCCTGGCTATAGAATAAATAGCTGCAGGAACAAGCCGTGCCGTGCCGCAGCACATAACAAACAGGTGAGGTTGCAAATGTAGAAAATGCATGATTGAGTGTCGCCAATAAGGCTCAGTGCGATGCAGAGCAGGTTGTCGCCGCAGGAAAGAAACAGTGGGAAGCTGCGACAAAATCCGAGCCAGCGGTTGCCTGAGGCCGGGACGTGACCCAGAATTCAACAGACCCCCAGTGAGAAACCAGGAAGGGCCATCCATGTGGCTGAGCTGGGCGGCAAGAAGTCAGAGGGGTAACCCCATCCGGGTAGATGGATTTAAGATGCAAGGTTATTATGAACGGTAACAGAGAGCTGTGGCGTCTGACAACGTGCTAATGTTTTAACCTGTCAGCTCCATGTGAGTCGAGACGGATGGTTTTAGAAATAGTCTGCAATTAGAGGGCAGGGGCTGAGGACAATGCAGGTCTGTGTCTCACTGGAGACTGGAGCAGTGCATTTGCACCTGAAACCAAAACTGACACCAACAACTGATTTCAAAAATAATCTGAATTATCAGCAGCCACTGTGGACAGCTTCCAGAAGGATTAGGTGCAGCCAGCAGTTATTTCACTCCTTCGTTGCCAGGAACTCAATGTCAATGCAGGGAAAAGTGGAACTTGACTGATTTATGTAAACAGTGATCAAAATAAAATCAATGTTTAAGGCACACGAAACCGCACATTTTCCTACCCGAACATTTTCCATGCCGGTCTCTAAACAGTGCGCCGAAAAAAGGAATCTGTTTCGCAGTCCACAGAGGTTCACAAGAAATGATCTAACAAAGTAGTTCCTATGCCAGGACTGTAGAGGCGCTGTAATACTCTAACAACAAATTAGAAAGACGCGGAGCATGCAGAAGTGAATTATTAGCACTGGAGCACAAGCAAGTCCATCATCAAGATACACGTTTATCGGTGGTTGAGCTTTTATTATGAGTCAACAATGAACATCCAACTGTCAGAGACACGTTTTTCTCGGAACAGTGGACACTGCTCGAAATACTAGTCACATGAGTTCCATAAGTGTTCAATGTCAAGTCTCAAGGTTAAATTCATACTAACATAGTAACACAAACGAAGGATCAGTCTTCCATATGTACGTGTATCAATTTAACACGACTGTCTGATATTTTCTTCAGCTATACCCTCAAAAACATGTCAGGAGGCTCATGTGTGCAGCCTTGTCTTTTGGAGGATCGAACAGCATTATGGCAGGGATGAGGGGAAACATGGAAACGTATCAGAAAACAAACTCGACTTGAACTACACCTGCCATTACTGAAACCACCAACAACAAAACCTAGACACAGATCCTCAGAATAGTCAGAGCAGACATTTCATAGTCATAACAGACCATACTAGTATGTACTTTGTTAGCTTTTGAAGAATCCCATTCATGGCATGAAGATGTTTTTGCGAGCAAAGCGTTTATCTGCATGGTTTTAAAAGCCGCCGTGTAGTCAGGCGTGTCCGACGCACCATTGCCGAAATAACAAATGTATCGTCACACCTGAATGCTAATCTGCCGGCACAATCCCAAACTCACGGCGATTGCTCATAGGCACTGCCACCACTGAGAAGGTAAATGAGGTGTTGAACGAGGGAGCCAGGCTCAGCTGATGATTCATGTGATCATTCAGTGGGTTATTTTTCAATATTTCACATCAACATAATCGTCCCGAAAACACATTAACATTGAGGGAAGAACTCCACTGAGAGATAACGGCAGGAGATTCTTGCTGTTATGGAGTCAAAGTCTGTCAGGCTTGAATGACAGATGTGTCTTGCATAAAGAGGGTGGAGAGGAGGTGTGGATGCAAATTAACGTGGTCAGACCACATTAAAAATCAATAGGATGCAAAAAGGGGTTGAGGTGGAGTGGTAGGGGGAAAAAAAAAACGTTAAAAAAAGAAGCTTCCAGTCCAACGATTCACGGACAATTGAGCAGATAAGGTCCCACTAGTGACGATTTCATGTTTCCTCTTTAACAAACCTGACGGCACCACCATTTTCCCCAAATTTGGAGTCTGTTTTGAGTTCATGGGGAAGAGGAGGGAAACTCGCCCTGGAACTCCAAGTAAAAGCTCTTGTGGGCAAGGGAAAATCCCTGCTGCTGGATTTACACCTCGGCCAGAACTGAATCTGGTTAAAAAACAGTCAGAGACGAGAAGAAAAACAGTGTGACAAAAAACTCGCTGCTGCTGGGCAGACTGGAAAATGTTATGATGTCATGAATCAAGTGTCAGAAACAAACCGAAACACGAGTCTGGGCGTGGAACCAGCTTGTAAATGTGTTTCAGTCCCTCCAGTTGACTTGACGTCATATTAGTGGAGCAGATTTGGATTGCTGTTCAGAAGCTTGTGATTAAATCTGTTATTTTTTTTATATACATTTATTTTTTCACTTTTGCAATGGAAAAGTAAATCTGATCATTTTAAGCTTGTGCTATCAATTCAGCTGTAACTTTCATAAAATATGATTGTACTTTTCAATTCTTATTTTGTTTCATTGTCTACTTAGTTTCAGTTTTTGATTTAATCCTAAATAAATATTGACTTCATTCATGACTACATGTCCAATCTTCTGACCATTTTGATGTTAAATTTCCGTTTAACTTCTGAAACCAAAAGAAAAGCCCTAAGTTTATCTCGAACTCTTCTAATTTGTTTGTACAATGATATTTTTTTTCCCTCACAGAGGAGACGGGGACAACAATTAAGTAGATAAGGATGTAAATAAATCACTTTTCTGGCGTATGCTCATCCACGTGTCCGGTCAACTCTGGGAAAACAGGACGTGATTTTCCTGAGTGATTTTAGAATCCATCAATCCAAGTGACAAACATCAGCTGTGCTTTGAGCTCTGGGAAGAAGAAGGGTCATTAGTTATGATGCAGAGCCAAAGCTATCCAATCCTCCAACATTTGTTATTTTGCAGGCGATATAAAGAAGTTCCTGGATATTGAACTTGAGTCAGCAAACTAATACGTCTGAGGGGAAAACAGGGCAGTTAAATGATTCATTGAAGGCTTAGCCATATTATGAAACTAGACCAACAACCTTGTTCCAAAGTTATTTTTGAAGTTCCCTCAAAATAATAAAAAACTTTTATGTTTTGTAAGCAGTGAGGTAAGAAGATTATGTGTTCACTATTGAATGTTAAGAAACAGAAATACTATTGTCTACCAGTGACGGGCCGCGCATTTTACACCTAGGCCTTCAGTCAAGTACATCCCCCAGAAAAATATACACATAAAGGAAGGCAGCCATTCAAGAAGTGATACAGAATCAGAGGGAAATGTTTTGTGACTCACTGAATTGGTGACACCAAAAACTGCAATTTTTTTATTGGGTAAACCTGTCTCCAAACAGCAGCGGTCCGTTTGCTCATATGTCCGGCCAGAATCCGGAACGGACTTGAGTCATATTTCTTCTGGTATTTTTCTGTGAATAACACGCGAAAACCGACACGTTCAAGAACACCTCTTTGATGTTTCCATGTCTAGCACAATTTTTAATACGTGTGCTCACGTGAGATTTCATCATTAAAAAGAGATCAGTTTACTGATGGTGTGGCAGCTCTCATGTAAGCCGTGCCGCACCGCTAGGCTAGTTTTTACGTGGCGGAAGCCCTGTTTTACACTTGTTTGTACAGACTCGGTTTCGTATCAGAAAGACTCCAACCAGACGGCCAAAGTTTGCAGACAGCGGCACAAGAAAAATGTCAGAGTAGAATCACACTGCTGTGTCCCATTATTAACATGTTAAACATGAACAAAATAAAGATCTCAAACGTTTGCACTCACCAAGCACTAAGCCTGCGGTGGCAGTGGCGCACTTTCTGCCTGGTTATCTCACCGGTGTAGATGCCAGGGAAATGCAGAGGCGGAGAACAGTGTGATACACGCTGGACTGTCACCAAACACTGTGGTTTCATTGCTCTGAAGATAGTTTGCCCACAAATGTCCTCATATGTTTAAACCACAGGCTTCCGAGAGCGAGAAACGAATAGCGGTTAGTCCTGAAATGACAGTATGAGTATCCAGTCACAGGACGCGTACAAGTCACGTTCAATGTGAGACCAGCTAGAAGGGCTCGCTGTCCCCAGCTCGTGATTTGATTGGCTATCACAACTGTCCGTCAACTGTATGTGTCCGTTCCTCTGAGGGCAGCTGGGCCTGCACTGTTGCTGCTGAAGGCCTTGAACATGACGACACAAGCTCGCTGAGTTCTGACTGGATGAACACTCCAACCTGGAAAAACAACACTAGGGTATACTATGACATGAGTATGATTATGATATATACTATATCTTATATATTTTGGGGAAATACATTGAAAATGAAATTCACTTTTGTCATAAATATGCTCATGATTTCTGGTTATGTCAGGCCAGCAGAGAAGGCCTTGCTGGCCCTGACGGCCCGCCACTGATGTCTTTGAAGGATTTTCTTCAAGCTCTTAAATAACGTCAAAATAGCGTAAGCGTGAATCAAGAGGTGGTTCCATTGGCTATAGCATTCTGGCAACAAACATTAAATAATATGTAGCAAACTCAGCGCAAATGCAGACAGTAAACAATAATCACAGAAAGACTAGGATGAGGAGACCTGCAGTAAAATGCAGGTAACCGTCTGTACTCTCACAGCATCTGTAATTCACTGACTCATGTCAGCTCACGGGTTTCTGGACGGCCTCGTGGGAACAAGTCAGAAGGAGGAGCCTCACTGGTAATGGATGTGATCACAGCTTCCTGGTGAATAATGCAGCCGTTCTAATTGGCAGGATTAATAATTGATGGAGGCGCGTTCAGCTGTGGTGACACACAGATTTGTGTGTCCTCATCTGTCCACATGGGTGGAAGACCCTCTGCAACTCTCCACCCTTCCACTCAGTCAGGGATGTGAGAGAGAGAGACGTCACAACCCGACAATCACCGTGACAACTTAATGATATAATACGCAGCCGCGCTTCCACATGTTCGACGGCTGAAATGACTCGGGCTTGAGTTCTGCCATCCTGACAGTGTTGTTACACCCTGAGACTAAATTGGCCGTGCTTGACCCAGACCCGGAACAGCTGCAAGAAATAACAAATGACTTCAGACTGTCGCAAAGAAAGAGGCGAGGGGATTCCAGAGGTAGGATGACTTGAAAATGGTTCAGCAAAATGGATTTTACAGTGAACTTGATTTATTCGACGTTCTTGAGGTGTCAAGTTTCTAGAGGAAGCATAAAACACGCCCATAAAACGTCTCATCTTCCCGTCTCACGGGGTTAACCTTTAAACTATTGTCCGGCTCCTCCACGAGACAATTAGATCAATACTTTAGGGTGTGTCCAAAAGGATTTCCAACAATCCACAGCAATCATCATCCACTTCAACACTTGCTGCACACAAAACATGAGCGAAACAATGACCTGGTGGGACACTTGATGCCAGTAATGATGACCGTCCTTTTTTTTTTTTTTTTTCCCAAGCAGCAGCCAGGTCACAGTGAAAGATTCTTTTGAGCTCTTCAAAGATCACACCTCCCTTTCTGCAAACACAGCAGCAAAGCCTGTCCCACTCTCACATAGATTTCCATGAAGAGGAAGGAGTGTCTGGATCTTGTGTGCAGAATTTGGATCTTAAAAATCTTCCTCTTTCGACTGATTTTAGTGGTCTTCTCCAACAAATCCTTCTTCACACTCAAAGAATAATTTTTGAAGCGGAATCATGGTATGATCCTGAGCGTGTTCTAGGATGGGAAAACCCAGAACAAATTCACAGACAATGGTTTGAGGGGCTTCCTGTAACAAGTGAACTGCTTCACTATGCAGCTCAACATCAATACCAACCAAAAACTCCCCTTACTGTGCAGGTGTGTCTCGAGAATCTCCAGAGGGAGCATTTGTTTCCCAACATTATCAGCAATTGTGTAGCAGCAATAGGTAACAACAACTCCTGATGTATTTCATATTAGGAACAACCTCTTTTGGGTCAACCTTTTCAAACTGTCCAAACAGTTCCAGAAAGGGCCGCAGTTAGTGCAGGTTTTTGTTCCAACCCCTTTCAGCACTCGGTGTAACCAGTCAGCTAAACAAGCAGCACCTGACTGACAATCTGCTGATTACGGCCTTCAGACACCTGGTTGGTGAAGTTGTGTGCGCTAAATGGGTTGGAACAAAAAACTGCACCACCCCGGTTAGACACCTCTCGTGTAAATCATTCCGGATCTAAAGGCTCACCTGAAGGAAAGTTGAATAGATCGGTTGTGATGATGTCTTTTGTGACGTCCGTCAAAAGAAAAGACTTTTTAATGATGGCAGAACACAAACTCACAAGTTCTAAAGTCACAGTATAATGAACTATGACCGAGATGGCGGTCCGTCAGCAACAGAATGAAAGGAAGGAAAGCAAAGTCATGATAAATGTATGTAAGCATTGTGCGTTGATGTGTTTATCACACGGATATGTTGGACAATTTCATCAGATGTTGTCTTCTGAAACAGAACGTCTACTTAACTGCAGAGAAGGGCTCCCTTGATCTACATTTTTTTCTATTTTACTGGTCCACAAATGTGGAACAACTGTTCCCTGCTCTTCTCATTAACATGCAAATCCTCATCTAAAGAGGAAGGACAAAAAAGTGAAGCCCTTTTGTGCAACCGAAGAAGATCGAGGACATTCCTTCCTGCTTCTATTAGCTGGACGTGACAGCAATCTTCCTAATGTCTAATGTATAGTGGGACCTGGTTACTGCGACTGGTGTGCAGGTTAAGATTAATTGAATTACTGGGTGGCTTCCCTGCTCTTTTCGCTGGGCAAATCAATCACGGATTGTCGCTATGCTGACTCTTTATCACCCCCCTCCATCTTTATGTAAAACCACGTAGACTGCGCTGTTGCACTCCATCGATCAATAAACCGGTCCTGATGGAAAATTCATTTTCAAACACGTTCTTGTCTTTAATCAAGCAGCCTGGCATGGAGAGCGCTTAGCTGTCGGCCATCTTTTCTGTAAATGAACACAACACCACCATTAGGGTAAAGAGCTCAGTATAAGCATAAATACAAGCTGGATTATTCTTAACTTCTCTATACAAAACAAATGCCAGCTGAAATACTTCAAATACAATCAGTTTCACAGCGACTTCCTACTTTGAAATTTGGCATAGCTGTCACTTGTACAGGAAGGAATCATCTGGCTTTACGGCTTATCCAGAGTTACTCATGTGCAATGGTGAAACGCAGGAGTGAAGAGGTTTCAAGTGACGGTTTTTACAATAATAACATTGAAAAATATATGCAGTGGTACCTCGGTTCTCGCCCACAATCCGTTCCAGATGGCCGTTCCAGATGGCCGTTCCAGAAGCGATTTGTTCGAAATCTGAATCGATTTTTCCCATTACAATGAATGGAAAAAGAAATAATACGATCCAAGCCTTAAAATAGGCTTTTGTAGGAGTGAATGTAGAGTGTCTGCTGCAGGTGCGCTGTACGTCTATGTGTGTGGCCGCTGCATGTGGGAGGGGTTGCCGAGTGAGTGAGGTCTCTCCAGAAGTGAAGAGGTGCCCGGTGCGTGTCCAGCTCTGAATGTGCGCTTCTGTGCAGTTTGGCTGTGACAACATCATAAACCAAGTAACGCTCTGTCCCAGACTCGCCTCATCCCTGTCCCAGCTCCAGCCGACAACAGGACATCAAACCCTGGAGTGAGCGCTCCAGCCTCGGAGGTGTGGAGAGCGAGCACCTCCCCTGTGACACTCTACCACGGTCCAATGCGGAGAGAGGAAAGGTTTTACACCTCAATATGAAGAAAGTAATGTAAAGTCGGTAAATGTAGCTAACGGGACACGTCTGCATACAGAGGCTGTGTTATACACAATAACTAAGCACATTGTGGGTCAGCTGATCGGTCCAGCTTTTTTCGGGGGTGTTTGAGTTCTGTTTTTTCATTCAAAATCCGAAGCAAAAAATCTCTAAATTTTTGTTCGAACTCTGATTTGTTAGAATTCAGGGACGTTCGAAAACCGAGGTACCACTGTACATGACAGTTCCTTGGTGAGGGAAACACAAAAAAATACAACGAATTTGCTGCTGGACACTCTATATCATTGAATTTAAAATTTGTCAAAGATTAATTATATGAAAATACAAAACTTATTTTCACAGTATTTCACGCTCCATTGCAAAGAAATGTGATAATCTTTGCAGAAACTATTAAAACAGTGCAAAAGCGCCATCAAAACAAAACGGCCAATTGCCTTTCATGGCTGATTGTAAAAATAATAATAATAACAACATAATGACCAATCGTTGACCACTTCTCAACCCCCTTCTAATATAGACTGCTCATATACAAAAGCTTGGAGACAAAGTAAGGGTGGCCAGATGGTGGTTTGTAGAGGAGAGAGCAGGAACATGTTGGACAAGGAATGTGGGTGATGGAGGTACCAGATAAAAGAAGAAAAAAAACAGAGTGTGATACATGAGAAGAGGATTGGTGTGACTCGGGAGGATAAATAAGACTGGTTAAGGAGGAGGAGCATGACTTGCTGCAGCAACCCTAGAAGGGAAAGAAGAAGCAACTGTTGAAAAATGAAATAGCAGTTGTATATTGTTGTATTGCAGTATTGTCCAGGTGTGCCCCTTTAGTAGTCCAACACATTTGACCACATCAAGTTTTACATCTAAAGCATAGTTAAATTAATGTCTTTTTTTCCTTGGTGAGTTAAGCATCTTCTGGTGATTGAATCGTAGCTATATCAAATAACATCCCTGAGACGTAGGTCCACCTGCCATTAAAAAAAACTACAACTGAACAATGCCTTTAAAACAGCTCCAACCTTTTGTCTTAGAATAAAATAACCTCTAACAGATTGTAATTCCATTTCCATATTTTGGAGCGCTGGTCAAACATATAAATCCCCAAACATTTACCTTCCTTATGAATCAATGATAATGAGTAAACACATATTGCAGTCATCAACATATCAAGACACAATAGACGCCATGCTTTGTGTCAACAGCTGGATTTTGTCAGGTAGAGTTCCATTCTTTCCACATTCATCACCTCCATTATTAGGTATTCCAAAAATGATGCAGGATCTCTGGTCACAGCCAAACCCTAATCTTTGGTTTAAAGCTGTATTTCACTCAACACCACAGAGCAACTCTTCCATCTTGTGAGAATATACAATAAGCAGTGCTGAAAGCTCTGAAAAAAACATCTGAAAGCAATGGCCTCTTTGTCAGTCGAGCCAAACATGTGCCAATCCATCATTTCAGACGGACTCGTGCAGCCCGGAACGCTGCGTTTCAGGCCTCGCTACAGTATAAATCTCTGACTGAACCGTGCAAAATAAACAGATTGTGCCTGAGGGGTCCGCCTGGCGAGTCCTCTGTCCGTCTCTGCGGGCTAGAATCTGCCAAGTCGGCTGGCAGCGGTCCGGTCCTGGTGGAGCTAAAAGGAGGAGGTTTGGTGCCATCGTATCACCACACAAGCAGCTGTAGATAGAACACACAGCCAGTGTGTCGGAGTCCAGGCCTGCAAGCACTGGATCAGGAAAGTAAACAGCTCTGTGTTTGGCCTGAAAGCCCCACAAGACCCTTGAAAGTAAAGTGTTTCTGTTTACCCTCATTGCCTGGAAAACTAAACTTTCTGGAGTAGGTTAATATTCATTAAATGCTTAGCAGAAGGTTTGGCTATTAAACTGACAGTGAAGCACACAAGATGAGGATCAGCACCTCCAAGGTTGAAAGGTGACACAGAGAGAATAGACCTACAGTTACCTAATTCACATAAAACATCTGTGACATATGTACCATTCTTTGCCTCAGCTTGCAGAGATGTCATGTTAGCTGTGGTCAAGTTAGAGGTGCATCAGGTTTAAAGACAAATTGACCAGCTTCTCCGCTGTGGAAGTGTCGGAAGAGGAGCACCATGCGCAGCTCCAGGTTTTTAGCTAGTAGGGCGTCTGGGCATCCTGAGGACGTCCTGAGGAGCTGAACTGCAAAACATGAAAACATGGAGGCAAAGTTTTTTCTCAGCAGCGTGCCCTAAATGTCCGATCATTATTGCCTGTATAATGCCCTACTTGTAGTGCCATAACACTGGTTTCCATGAAAAAAGTGTAGGAATATGATGGAAATTTGCTGCTTCGCCACCCTTTTTTCACCCTTTTTTAGCTGCCATATTTCCTTATCGGCGTAATCTTGTGGTTATCTGCATCTCGCGAGGCACCACACTCGCTGCATGGAAGCGTGCTGTGATTGATGGGACGTCTGACGCTGATGACAGGAGGAAACCGCAGTTCCAGACTTTAAACAACCAGTTAAAAAACTAACTCATTGCTTTTCAATCGGCTTTTGAAGAGGCTCAGACTTCATATATATTTTGTTTGAATAAATGAATGTTTAAAGGTGCGGCAGTTTAAAAAAAACCAGATACACAGCTGATACAACTGTATGCTTATCTTGCATAAAAGTTATTTTTGTACAAATAGATATTTACAGCTTCTTTTTTTACAAAACAAGTCAGTCGTTGACATGGTGTGTTGCTAGGTGAATGGACTGGGGCCGGGGTTATGGGATGCGAGCGGGGCTTAGGACTAGCTAAAAGCCTGCGCAGCTCTGATGCAAGTAATGGACGAAGCAACGCACTGGCATAGATCTATAGTGTATAGAAAGAATGTGACAGAATCCATGCAATCTCCTCATGTTCGTAGTTTCTCACAGCACACTAGTGTGCCACGGCATCGGTTGAAAACCACTGAGTTAAAGTACGTTGTCAGGCAAATTAAACAGTAAACAGCGACCTTGAACAGAAGGTCCTTGTCATTTCTTTTAGTCCTTCTGCATTACACTCTTTTCTTTAATCATGAAAAAATATTTTTGTTGCTTCAATTGATGTACACATCTGAAAAAAATAAAAGTTGCACAATGTACCTTTTATACAGTATTATAAATGAAGATTGACATCAAGATTATCAGGTTATTGCTTCTTTACAATTATTAACATGACTAACGCTGTGAAACTTGAAATAAAAAATTCATCAGTTGTTTGTACAAACTGCATACAAGCTTGCATACAAGAAAATACTGCCATAAGAGGGGCTAATTCTACTGTGCTGAGATATAAGAAATGTGTTTTTGCTTATATGGCTCACTATCTACTTGAGCAACTTTTGTGATTTACTTGTGAACAACCAATATCCGTTTGAGTTGTGCTGTCTAGCACAAGTGACCCAGTCATGTTAACACAATAATCTGTGTTAGCAAGTCTGAATTTTCATCCATACGGAGCTAAAACTGAAACCGCCTTTTAGAAACTAAAAATGTCATCCCAGTGATTTCACAGTGTGGAAAACCACATACCATATATTTCCTTCCTAAAGCCAAACACTAATGGCTCAAAACACAACTGGAAAACTTCTAATCCCAGATGAGGACGTTTCCTTCTTTTTTATTGATTCCCAGATATTCGCTGCTTGTCAGCCTCCCAAATCTGGAAAAATCCGTCCCCGTCTAGTGATAAAGCTGTTGCCAGTGAGACTGGAAAGAGAGATCCATCATGGTGAGATGCTGGTTTATCCTGCCAGTCCGCTCCACTGAGAGCGTGAGCATCCATGCACCATTTACCAAACTCAGCGCACAAATACGACGGCTGGGGGAAGATTTATAAAAATTTTAATGTTCCTTACATTTTGATTGCAGAAATTATCATGGTGGCCTTGAGATTTGTGGAGTAGCCTCTTAAAACCCAACACATTTAACCCACCACAATAGTCCATGTAACATCATCAGCTTTCCCTTGGATGTCGATGAACAATGTAGAACAGGAAAGTAATATTTCAACAAAAAAAGAGCCAAATGATAAATGAGATGAACTAGATGAAGTAACTGTTTAATGTTTCTGTGATTCAATACTTCACATACATAAGCGTCTATTACTAGTCATTTTGAAACAGAGTGTTAAAGTAAAAACCCAAATAAAATATCTGATGTTTAAATGAGTAAAAATGCTCACAATATAAAGTGTAAAGATAAATGCAGAAAGTCAAGCCTCGTGTTCATTTCGCTTTCATCAATCGATCAGGTGTCATGTGAAACAGGCAATGCCAGACTGACTGCAACTGATTCACCTGGTTGTTGAAGCTGTGTGTACTTGACTGGTTGGAACAGAAAACGCACCACCCTTTGAAGACCAGTTTGGAAACCCCTGGTCTTGGTGACTTAGAGGTCTGAGACACCAGGTTGCCAACCTATCACCCCAGGAGCAACCACACATGCACTCATTAACACCTGTGGACCATTGATAGCTAACAGTAAACCTCTGTCTGTGGGAGGAAAGCAGAGTGTCAAGAGGAAATCCACGTAAGATTGGGAAAGACAAACTGGACATAAAGGTCCCAGGCTTACTCCAAGAGTTACCTTAAGATGGAATCAAACCTATGACCTTCTTGCAGAGAAGCCGCAGATCTTACCACACAGCAACATTGAACATGAAGTGGCTTAAAAAGGAATATGTGAAGAAATACGTCTTCTACAAATAGAAAGAGAATGAAGGGAATTAACTGATTCACTGATCTTCTGAGCAGTAACTTTATCTAGCTGGTCGCCCTCTAGTGCTGACACCTGAAGCCAGAGCAGCACATTCTCAGGCCTATACTGTCATCAATAAATAATTTCGGCATAATCTTTGTACAGTCTGGGACTATAAAAAGTCACCTCGAGCTGTGTGTTTGAAATCGGAATCCCAGAATAAATGCTCAGTACCATTCGGGTCTAATGGCTCGTAAAAAGTCCGACAGCTGCCAAGACGAGGTCAAACAGGTTGCTGACTAGTGTACACACAAACCCAAAAGTGAATAAACATCAGAATCCCAGAAACAATGTAAGCTGATCTCAATGTTGCGAAACCATCTGTTGGCAGCAAGGGTGGCACATTCTGGGGCCGGACCCCGTGGTGCGACCCCTGACCCCGATCCATCACACTCCCTTTCTTCTCTTCCAAGCTTAAGAGGTAGCATCGCACCCTGACATAACAAACGGCTCTTATTTTAGTGGGTAAGGTGAGCGGATCAGGTGCAGGCGTGTGCTGGAGGTCCAGGTGGGTTCTTCAGAGCACCCTGCACCTGCTACCTGTCCTCACCCACCCATCGGGGGGCAGATTCCCAGAATGCCGGAGGTCAGTTGGTGACAGGAATGAGGCCTCGCAGGTTCAGCTGCTAAAAGCATGTAGAGATGGTTGAGAGCTCGGCGGGGGTCAAGGAGGTTTAAAAGCAGGCCGGGACTCTATCTGTGGGTTGCATGACTTCACCAGGAGGTGGACGACCTGGTTTTACAATTCTGCAACACCATAATCACTTTCACAATCGGAAGGTCTCTGGCGATCACATTACATCCGCTGTGTGAGTGTGCAGTCCTGAACCCTAGTCGTGACCCACGACCTGGGCTGTTTCACCTGCTTCCCTTCCACAATGTTAGCAGATGTGGTCCTCCAAAGCGAAAACCATAAACACCCCGCAAATAACTGATAAAGGGGAACACAAGTGCAACAAGAGCAAATGTTTTATTTTAACTATACTAAATTTAATTTAATTTAATAAAAAAAAAACATTTCAAATGATGAAATATTTAAGGGATGATGTGCTCCACACATTTCAAAATGGTCAAACATTGACTTTTATTTTAGATTATTTTTATTTATTTTAATTTTTTGGCTTTATTTCAAATCCTGTCACTTTATATGTTTTAGTTTCTTTCAAATGAACACATTTAACAGTGTAATTTGGCTCCCCTGTCTTGGATCAATCAGACACTGCGCTCTGGTCAGATTTTAAAAGTGCAGGGTTAAAGGTTCACTCTCTATGCAGATGACGAGGAAATTGCTCAAAACTCACCTGTCAGGACAACAGGATGGAGTTGATAAAAATCAGCCATTACTCACTGAAGAAAAGGTTACCTGCTGTTCGGACGTGTAGACTAGGGGTGCAATGAACGACTGGTCAAAACTTGTCACCGACTATCTTAACAGTCAGTCGGCTAGTCAGCAGACATAAACTGGGTGAGGAACACAACGATACGTCCTGTAGCTTTTGAAAAATGTCCATTAAAAAAACATTTAAACTCTATCTAAACTCTTTTTCTTTCGTCTTTGATGTGTCCGTTTCATGTTTGGGTCCAGATGGTCACGATTTCTCTTCTTATGGCGAATTGTGCTAACACATGTATTCGTATCCACGGACAAGAGAACAACGACATGACAACTTGATGACTCATGAAGCTGCCTGGGACGCGTGTGTTTACTCACCATTGCAGCCCTAGTCTACTGCAAATCAATCTTTTCATGTGTATTTGAGTCCTCTGTTGGCGAGTGAGCAACCCAATTCACTTTTGTTCTCTTCACACGTTGTCACAGGTGGTTATGATACGGTGTGGCGCTAAGAGAAAGCTTCCATTCGCCACAAAAGGGGGACAGCAGCGCGACAAAGATTTCGTCAAGTGGAGCCCTGCTTATTTACCCCTGGTTAGATTCAAAGGTCCTTGTGTTTTTACGGACATCGTTACGGGGGAAGCGCGGATGAGGTCGATCCAAATTCCAGGGAATCTTGGCAACACCCCTGGATAGATGGGACCCTCATGGCTATAAAACCCCTATAATGGATGAATAGGTAAATAGAAGGGTGTGAAAGAGTGATGGCCAAAAGAGAATGTTCACTCTCAAAGCGGCACAAAGAGGGAGGTGTTGGAGTGGGAGATGGGAAAGCGCCAGAGTGCTTGTGAGAGGAAAGAGGAGGTGGAAGGGGGACGGGGGTCGAGGAGGAGGAAGGCTCTCGGGGGAGTGGAGAGTAAAAGTTTTGTCTCTGGGCTTTTACAAGCTGCTCGCTGTGCGTAGTGTTAACTCAATCAAAAGGTGAATTATACCTCCTGAGACACTCAGGTAACCTTTCATTATGGCCCTAATCCTTCTTAATAACAGAGCCGCAGTGTCGGCGATGCCCCATTAGACGGAGAGCTAGCGGGAGTGGCGGCCATTACTCCCCAACACACAACACTCGCTCACACACTCGCCGTGACGGAGCAAATCAATCACATTGACGACTAGAGCGACTCAGCATCCTCCTCCATAAGGAGATGAAGATATTGTGGGAGAGTGAACGTGCGACTGTGTCAGATGAGCTTTCACTGCAGGGAGGGAGGACGAGTCCCCCAAGATTGGAAGAGAGTCAGAATTGATACAAATCGTGGAACAATATACCCAGTGATGTAAAATGGCTTGGTCTGAACAGTGAAGTTAAACTTTCATGGAAGATGTTCAGGACAAGGCGAGAAATGGTGGGTTTGTTTCAAGTGTTACCATTGTCGTCATTTAGCGCTAGTAAATAATAATCATTTTTAATCACATCACACAACTAGTTTTTAATCTAGACAGAGGACAGAATCAAGTAAAGGCAAAATTCTTTGAAAGTTTCCGTGAAGGAAGAAAAAAAATATTAGCCTGCATTTGCAAGTGTGTTGAACCACGCATTAGGGAAAAAAGACAACAACAAACAAAGACGTAAAAGTAATTAAAAAAGAAGTGTCGGACTGAAAAATAAAAAAAATAAATAAAATAAGAGTTAGTACATCTATTCATCGCAGCAAAATAAAGAATAATCTTGCAATGAATATTGCACACTAGCTCAAAATCAATTATCTCATGAATGGAATACGAGTGTTTGTGTCTGTGACAGTCGTGCGCATGAAAATTGCAGCTATGTTTATAACATTTTGGTGATTTCATCCACATATAAGTTGCTTGATGAACATGTAGAACATGAGTAACATGTAGAATCCTGTGTTCAGACAAGGAGTCCGTTCAACTTTGGTTGGTGGACAGTGTGCCTCATGCTTAAGGTAGTTGTGATGAAAACATTTTTGAATAACATTAATGATACTTCTGGAGATCATGAAATGGACATTGGGAAACGCTCCATAAGGGTCTGAAGGACATAATACTAATATCTATTAGCCACATTTTCAGGGTTGTGATAAATTCAGTGAGTTGCATAATAACATTCACACTTAAAAAGCGGTTTACAGTTTTTACTGTCAACTTTGATGAATACTTTGATGACTACTTATGTTTTTACTGAAGTTGTTTGGCTCTTTCCCTTTTACTGTCTTTTCACCTTCTTAATCTTCATAAAGATAAAGCAACCTGTATTTCTGTTCATCACATCTTTTCATTATTGGTCTGTGATGCAGCTTAAAGTTTCAGATAGTCAGAAATAAGTCAAGAGATGCTGCTGAAGTTCTCAGATACAGGACCGTTATGGCAGTTTGTAATTTTAATTTGGTAGCAAAAAATGAGAGGAAAATTTGGGTATAAAAGCTTTTTTTTTACCTCTTTTTCTTCATGTGCTCGTGTTTCATTACGGTGGATAGTGTCAAGACAACATCCATCATCTTAACCAATCGAAAGCTTGAGAAATCTATCTTCAGAGTTGCATTTGTGAATTTCATTGGCAAAGCAAATAAAGGTAATTAAGTGGAATATTCTGTGTTTTGTGTTTCACTGAAAATTCTAACAGTTTGCATAGAAGAGATAAAATAGATTATTGAATAACTTAAAAAAAAGAAATATAAAAAGAGCAAAGAACTTTGCACACATTTCCTACGAATTTCACAGTTGAAGCTAGATCGGATCGTTCAGTACAAGTCCTTATAAGTAGTCGAATTTATTTATTTACATGTCTAACTTTTCCGCTTGTGCTTTTTACGTGCTTTTGTTACGACAGTTCTAAGATCATGCTGATAATGTTTAGAGGATTCAGAAAATTTAGTAAAACCATTAAGAAATGTAAAAACTCAAGTGTGAATACAAACTTTTTTTTTTTGAACTGTTTGCAGTGGACAAATCAAATTAATTCTAACATTATTCGGCTCCAATCCGCTGAGTGACAGATTGAATGTTGTACTTCATGTTTAAATGGAAAATACAACATAAACCTCAACCATTTTTGTTAAACTGGTTTGGTCTGGTTTAAAAATTGCCCTCACTTCAGCCAACATGTCATTGTAAATTTAGTTTTCAGGAGGAAGCCTTTTTCTCCTTCAACAATTGCATTTTAAAATCAATTTTGATCAGGACAGCATGACTCAGTATTGTGCCATGAAACGTCCATTCAGGTAACCAAATTATATATTTCACGTTTTAAATATTGGCTCATTTTTAATGATTAGAGTGTAGAATGAGCATTATTCTGTCACTGTGTGACTCTAGTTGTTTATTGCTACATTAATAACTTTTGCTAAAACTCAGATATGAACGATATAAAAATCCGCGAGATGGAGCCCGGAGACGTCTCCTTGATTGATATCCGCATTTAAACGGTTTGTTTGCATAGTTTGTACCCGATAATCCGATTTTAAGTCCATATCCTGCCAAAAGAACTTAGACGCAGTCAGCCCTGAAATGTCCAGCCAAACAGCAGCCCGATAAGATCGAATGAAAATACGGCTAATGTGGAGTCATAAATCAACAAGTGTTCAACTAGAAAGGTTTAAATAAAGATAAAGGATTGGCGTCACTCGTACAGTGTGAAAACAAACGGGGACACGTCAGCCTGTCGCATCCTACCTGTACCACTCCAGCCCATTGTCAAAGTTGCGGTCGAAGAAGTGCGGCTCTGCTCCCACGGCCCTGATGTCCGGGTGAACCCGCAGGAACTCCAGCAGGGCGCGGGTCCCTCCTTTCTTCACCCCGATAATCAGAGCCTGAGGCAGCTTCTTGCTTCCATCCCCGAGTGGACTCACGTTCCCGGCGAACCTGGGCGACACCTTCCCGAGGGATGAGAGTACACCAGACTCTCCGGGCAGCTCCGGGACACCACCGGCTTTCTCATCCGCCAGCGCCCGGGAGGAGCGTCTGCTGGCCGCGTAGCCCTCCACTTCCTCGAACATGAGCCGCTTGGTCCTCAGCGATCTCAGGTCATCGTAGAGTCTGGAGGATGAGCTTCTGGGCAAGGAGGCGGTGGAGCAGCGGTCGGCAAGACAGTAGAGGAAGAACAGGGAGGTGAGGATGGAGCCCAGCATGACCGCGGCTCTCCTGCCTCTGGTCGGCGAGTCCACGATCCTGATGCGGCTAAAAGCCATCCCTGAGAGGTGGGTGCTGGAGCCATGCTAGACCCTCATCCTTAACTCTTTCCATTCAAATAACTGACCTGTTACCTGCGCTCAACGGTAGCTCACCTCCCCCACACTTTCAGTCAACAACCCCCCAAAAACAGCAGCTGATCCACAGGTGCGCGCGCGCAGGTGATGGAGAGTCTCCCCGGCCGCGAGTCAGAGTCCTGGTATCCAGCTACACGTGTGGAGTTGTAAACTTGTCCCAGTTGACGGACATCCTTCTGGCCAATCAGCGGGAGGCAGCAACAGCTGTAAGCCAATAGAAGCGCAGCTGGGCAGAACCACAGAGCGCATCCTGTTGGGAACGTTCAGGGCTTGACAGCTCTAACTATATTAACAGTGAATAATTTATTTTTAAATTATAATGACGCGTTCTACACACAACACTTTTCGCGTTAATTTAACAGCATAAAGTGAATTGTCCTTATTTTCATTTTTAAACCCCTCCGACCGCAACTGCCATGGACGAGCATGACGTGCTCGAGCAGAAGACTGTTTTGAAATATTAACATGGGTTTCACTCATGTCGCTACTAAGTACTGCAAACAGAAAACGTGTTACATACACTCAAATATAAAACATTGATAACAGTAATTTTTCAATATACCAATATGTCTTTTGGTCAATGTGATACTACAAAATTTAAAAGCAAATGCCATTCTTTCAGCGCTGATAATAATTTGCAATCAGGTCTCTGCTGTCTACATTTAAGCTACTCACATGTAAACAAACCAAAACCTTGTGAAATGACATGAAACCATGTGATCATTGCAAATATGTTTGTCATAGAAAAGTCCAATTTGTAGTTGGTAATTAATGGAATATCAAAAGATGCATTTTGCATTGAACTTGAACTTTTTTTTTTTTTTGAGATGAAAGTAATTTGACTCAGTTACTACAGCAGCTGACATCAGTCATGAGCCTGGTATTTGGACAGTGAATCACAACAAAAGGTCCAAACCTCACAGTAGATTGCCATCACATTTCTTTCTTCTCAAAACATCTGTATTTGTGTAATGACTTGGATTATCCCGTCCACTGCTTCATTAAGTCTGTTTTGCTGTGTTTTTAGCCAGTGTCAAAGTAAACTAATACTGATGTCAGATGCATGTAGAGCAGCAAAACAACCCTGTGAATGACCCTGAAGTGTCAAACTGCTTCATGAGAGGGTTCTTGAGCTTGTAACGTTCCATAAACGTCTGTTTATAATCTTTAAATTCTTCTCTTACAGTAGAAGCCCAAACACCCACTCTGGAGTTGGATCTTGAGGCTCATACCAGCCCACCAAGGAAGACACTATGAACTTTGGTGTTTTATGACACGGTGACAAACAAAAAAGTGAAGCGCTGATGAGGAGGCACATTATTTCTTAACAAGTGAACAAGAACAGAACCAAGTGTTTCACATCTGCCACTGCTCTTTGGACATATTAACATAAGAATGTTGCCGTAGAGAGGACAGACAGCCCGACACTGAGCTCCATTAAACATGCCAGATGTCCCCCATGTTGTCGAAACAATACTTGGGGTGTGACTCCATTTAACAGATCACACACTGTGTCTTTTCCCTGTCGCTCTGATGCAGAATCAATGCTCAACCCCCACCGAGATCACACCCTGCATTCCCTCACTGAGGTCGGATTGCTTCACATTGGGCTGTCACTTCATCAGCATTGTTCAATATGATCACCCGGATGGTCTTCGGTGCAAAGTTTAAAAGTCTTTGCCTGCATTTGTCATAATACTAACCATTAACCATTCCTTAGAAATAATAGTATAATATCATAATATAATAGCGTCTTGTTAATAACTACATAATGTGAGTGTGGTGAATGTGGTCAAGTAGCTACACTCTCTGTTATTATGTCTCTTAAGGCATATTTTGAAGGTTAATCTCTCCACTTCAGTTGCCATCCTTTCATTTAAAATAAACTCAACTTGGTGAAGAAAGAGCTGAGCTGAGTGACAAAGCACTTTTCCGCTATTCATTGCACAACAGCATGGCCATAACTGAGAAACCCAGCTTGGAACCTGTCCATGTCAACAGAAGTCACTTCAAGTGGCTGACATTTAGTTGTGATAACCCCTATAGGCCTCACTGGTGAGGTGTTGAGGGGAGATCTTGGGGCAGACCCAGGACCTGCTGGAGAGATCTTTTCCTGGTGCGATGGATGCATTGTTGTACAACACAAAACAGCATTAGTTTCAATAAAGTCATCTCAGGTAGGTCCAAAGGTAGTAAATGGGAAAATGTCTTAAAACTACTTCTCTATTAAAGTTCCAAAATCGAGCTAAATCGTGCATATCTGCAGCTTAAGTAAATCATTTTCTTGAGAAAATGGGACCAACAGTTGAAGAGTTTTCTCAAATGTACAATCAAAAGGGGGGGTTAAAACACTCGGGAATTTTCATGGCGGACCAGATTCATAGTATCCCGACAGCTTCATAAACTGAAGTGTGGAATAATTTTATTACCATTATTAAACATTTCTTTCTTCAATATTTTTATTTATCTTTAACTTATAATTTTTTTTAAACTTGAAACTGTGACATGGATTTAATATACGTAAAATATTGTCCCACTGTCGAAGCTACAAACAGATCCAGATGACAAAAAAGATCAATTTCCAATCTGCAAGTCAGTCCACGCTTGAGCTACAATCACTGACTTTCCACTTTGGTTACGTCCTCAACTGGCTCCACTGCTTTTAAATAAGCCTGAACAGATATCAATCATTTTTTAGCTTATTCATCAAATAAACTATGGCCATAGCCAAAATAATACAACAATCTTCAGCAAGATTAAAGATGTACCGGGAAAGAATGAAAATAGTCAAATTAATGCTACACTACGAGTCTTTTGATATTGATCCTTAACAGTAGTAAAATGTGAAATCACTGCATTACCTCAGTGTAACTGAAGAATAAGCACATATGGTACAAATATGGTCCCCCTTTAAATACTGGCAACAAAGAGCCTGTTCAACCTTCAAGTCACACCATTTAATGTCAGGGGAATTGAAAATATAGTTATATATATATAATATTGGCTGGAGGCATGTCACACACAACTCACACAAGATGCTAATAAAGACAGTAATGACTCATGAACTGTCATAGAACATCTGACGTGTATCAAAAAATAGACGACATGCAAAGCAAAGTACCCAAACTCAATGGCTTGCATCTTTGCAAGGTGTTAAATAAACGCTTCAGTGAGTACTTGTCAATGTGCAATTCGGGTGATCTTGCGTTTTCTGAGCAGAGGAAAGTCAAATGATCGTATTTACAGCCTGCAAATTGAAATTAATCTTTATTCAAGAGGGAGGAGTCATGACTTCATATCATAGTTTACATTTATTTTAGAACGTTTGTTTGGTCCTTATTTTTTTGTTCTTATTTTATGTTACTAAAGTGCATGTGTCATTTCAGCAAATAACGTATCAAATGCGTCACTTCCTTGTGTTGACTTCTTCCACTTGTGTCGCACCGAACTCATCATGCTGCACGCCACGCAACACATGATCTCAGAGCTCTTTAGCATGCATGTCTTCAACACCACACCTGTTTTCTTAGATTGAACAGACAGAACACACAAGCTCATTTCATTCTTTGTCCATTGTCATTGACAATACATCTACAATGAGCATCAGTAAGACATTATATTATATTGTCTAACGTCTTCACAGTCCCAGTGGGTGGCGATGGATTGCATTTTCTTCTCTCTGATGTCATACAGTAAGTGTTGTCTCCACTAGAATAAAGAATCTTTACGTTCAAACGCAACATGGTGTATCTTGCAAGAGAGAAGAGATGCATCCAAAAACTATCCAATATAAAACCAGTGTGAAAATACCTTTCATTTGGGCTAATGAAATTAAAAAACACTTTAACCTCAAGTCTAAATTGTAGAAACTAGTATGCAACTGTTTCGCCCGGGACACAATCAAAGCACGAAGACGATTTGGGGAGATTCAGGATTGATCTTGGCATCCTTGATGACCAGCGCCGATGTGCCATCACTTTTCAGGTCACTTGAGCATCACTGGACAGCAATGTGTCTCGTTCATTAAAAAGCAATAAGTGCGATCCCGATCTGCCATTTCCTGCTGATAAGTATCAACTCATACGTCAGACGGTGGCCAACAGGACACGCACAGATCCGTCCACTCGGAATCATCAAATTGCTAACTGGGCTTGAAATGCGGTGGACAGTGAAGTTCTGTATTCCAGCCAGGAAGCTGTTTTCTGTCATAATAGCTTTGAGGAGTCTGGGACGAATTGATTAGAGGAATCATTTGTTGAGTCAGGTGCTTTTCTGGACCACTGCAGTCTTGCTGTGACGTGTGTTCCCCAACAGGACATGCAGACCTTTACTTTGGCAAGGGTCCAGTTTTCATGTCGAATAACCGACAAGGTTAGTAACATGGATTATGGTGAGTGAGCTGGAGTGATGAATGTTGGACATTGCGGTTATAAGATATGCCTCAAAACCACAACTGCAATGAATTGTGCCATGGCATCACGGCAAACTGAGCTATTGAAAACAAGCTCCCTGGATGTGATGTTGTGCAAATCGTTCGCATCTCACGATCGCAGTATCAAGTTTGGCATCATTTTTCTGCCCCCAATTTTCACACTCAGTTCATAAAAACGTCTGCCGTTGAAACTTAAACAAAGACGACGGCTCTCTTAGCTGAATGACATCTGAGAACTTTGTCCTTTTCAAACTCTCCATTTAGTAAGTGATTTCCGTCACATTCTGGAAAAGTAGCCCAGCCAGCCGTCCTCAGCAATAATGAACCCTCTAAAGAGTTTATGAAAAGAGATGCTGTGATAAAGACGGCTCTGCTGGACGGAGCGGATATTGCTTCACCTCTGCAGAGGGCTCTTTTGCTAATGACGAATGGATCGTTGACCAGACGCCCAAAAGATTGATTTTCGTAAATGATAGCACAAACCTTATCTGAACCAGCGTTACCATTAGAACAAGGTTAACTTTTGTTAAGTTACTTTGCATCCATTCTTTCTTCCGGTCAGTCCATGGATTACTAGACCTCATCCTATATTTCATTTAGGATGAAGAAACAAGCTTCACCAGGGGCGGGTAACTAAATATCATACAATGTCTATGACCATTGTGACCGGAGGATAGAAGAAAATTTATCAAATTTATTTTTAATTTTTTTACATTACAATATACATGAATTAAACCAGGAAAAACTAGGGAAAATTTTGACAATATATTGTTCCATTTTATTTAAGGATACTTAATATAAATCATAAATATTGGCAGACCATTTTAACTGAAAAATATACAGCATATTGGTAAAAGAACTGTAGCTCAACTGTGTAAATATGATATAAAGGCACTTTATTACGAGGATTAATTGCTTAATTCCCTATCAGTTTCTTTGTTAGTTTTGCTCTGACCTCATGAGGGCCACACAAACACAGGCACAGAGCTACATTTGTCCTTGGGCTGGACTTTGTCCACATTTGACCCCAACTGGGACAGGAAAACTGTCACATGTACATGTTCTGGCACATGCTTTTGTATTCTGTATTCACGTCTCACCCTCTCCATTGACGAAAGAAGACCCCTGTCGACTGTGCCAAGTATGTAAACGTGAGAAATCATAATGCAATTTGTTATACTCAGATCCATATTAACCTGTATTCAGCGCTCTTGCCTTTTTATTTATTTATTTATTGTTTTGTTTTTGGAACTCACCACTGCAGACCAGAAGAACCTCATGTTCGATTCGATCAAGGTGGTCATAAACTGTTCTTCTCCCAATTCTGAAGCGATAATCTAAAATCCAAAGTCTTGGTTTGACTTATTTAACGTTTCTGTGTTGTCAAAATGATTGTTTTGCGAAGCGAAAAACTGCGTCCGTCATCTCCTGGAAGGAGCCAAAGGAGCTCTGTGACTGCTCATACTGAGGCGAGGCTAATTCCACACCGCATCTAAACTGCTGATTCATCTAAACGCGGGTTTCACTGAGATTAAATATTTTAAATGTGGTGCAGATGAATGAGTTCAGAGTTGCATGTCAGAGCAGACGACTCAGGAAGCCACATCAGTCGACACAACACCCTCATTTACATTCCTCCACTGACTCAATTTCTTTTTTAATTTGTGATAATTACAGTTTTGAAAACACTTGTGAGCGTTTCTTCACAGAAAGCTGCTGAAGACGTATTTCGCTATTCCACTCTAAGTGATGTTAAATTGTGCAGCAGGGTTTTATGCTGACGGAGAGATTTTACGTCCTGTGTTAATTTAAGTACTAAATGTGCGCAATGAAAATATTCTGCAGTTGGCAGAAGAAGAGGAACTGTGTGTGGAAGCATCAGATTCAACAAGCCGAGGCACATCTCATGGACAAGCTCGGGTAACTGTCCACAGCTAGGTGTTGTTCTGTGTCCACTGTGTCAAAGCTCTTTTGCAGAAAAACCGCATGATCAGGCAGTAGCTGTTCTGTGAAAGTGGTTTCTTGAGGTCACATTGGGGCGCAAAGGGAAGTACTGAGCCTTTTAGGAACTTTACTAAATTTACAGGCAAACACATCCTCACACTTGCTCTTGTTTTTTCACAATGACCTAAAACAATATTGCAACACCTGCTGAGTCTTAAGGCTAATGTTTCTGACCACTCTTGTCACCTGGATTCTATCAACCAGCTGAATCTATCAAACTGATGAAACATGACAGGTCAACAGTAAAAGATTGAAGCACAAAATAGTCATCAATATTATATGACTCTCCTGCTGTATGTGTTGCTAATAATGTCGAGGAAGAAAATATGGTCTGGTGAGGAATATGTTTTCAAGTATTATTAATAGAAAGAGCAGTCACATTATCAGAGTAACATGTGCAGTAAATTATAAAATGTAATTTTAAAATGAAATGTTAAAATACAGATTAACTTGAAAAAACTACATGAATCTAAAATGCCAAGTGCTAAACATCCATCTACTCTCTATGTATTATATGCCTTTCATGGGTCGCAGTAAAGAGCTGTGTAAACGCTGTTCCCACAATATTTCTAGGATGAATAAAGGGGGTGGATCGAGCATCAAAATGAGTTGCGATTTTCCAACCTTCATGTCATCTCCACACAACAAAGCTTTGGTCATTGAGGAGCACAGACCTCACTACAATTCGAAGATGAGGTGTATGTGAGTTTACTTGTTGGTGTGAGGCTCAGAGAGAAGTACGTTGTGGAGGAATAATTTTGATATGTGAGAGTCTTTTCTCCGAGTTTGTGAGTTTGTTCCTAAACAGCATCATTTTCTAATTAGTGATGAGGTAAGTAAAGCTTATTCAGTAGCGGGAGTCTGTATTTTTAGGCTATAAAAACCGCCTAATTTTACGAGTAAACCACTTTCCCTCAACCTCGAAAAGCATCTGCTAAAACGACTCTCCCTGATCAAACCAACTCTTGCACTTTCTCCAATCACTGCAGTCCCTTTTCTTATTTTCTCTAAGTAGGTGCTTTGCTTTGTACATTTTCTGCCAAATCTTGACCAAAAAGTGTGAAAAATCTGTCCGCAAATGTTTGGAACACCAAGAGCCTGGTGGTGTCTGGCTGTGATGTGATGCCAGAGTAGGTGAAAATGAGAATAAAACATGGTGTCATGGTACAACCTTTCACGTCACTTTTACTGCCGGGAGATGACAGAGTGATAAAGGCAGGGTGTGGCCAAGGTCGAGTCTACTCTCCTTAATGTTGGACGAGGATGTGTGATGCAGATGGAGAGGAACGCCCTCGGTTTTAAGGCAAGTTGTTTGATTTCGATATCTGTGATCAATCAGGAACTAAAAAAAAGAATGTTTTGGTGGTTAGTGGGATGGTTTTCATTCATCATCCTTTTTATGTGTGCCGTGTATCTGTGAAAAATATACACAGACCATCACATTTGGTCAAAAGCTTTGGACAAACTCCCTGCCATTTCAACAGCTCGTTTCCTGCGTTTTTCTTCAGCACTTGTCTGTTGAGTGTGGTTGACTCCCTTTCTTTTCTTTGGCACTGTTTGTATACTTTGCCACTTTGAGATAACACTCTTTCATCTTTGTGTATGATGTATGTCCTACTTTGAATGCAGCGTTTCTTGGATTGGTCTTGACTGTAAAACTGTAGTTCTGGCTGCTGTGTCACTTGGCTAGATTTGCTATGTGTGCATTTGAAGTGATGTGTCTTGACATCATTTCTCTCGTACTTGATTTAGCATTCTAATTTTCTGCTTGCGTTCTAGGGGAAATTCAATCGCAATGCTTTGAAAGTTGCACCAAAATTTCAACAACGGTGTTATGTCGATGCTTCTTGGCACCCACCATAAACAACCTCTCTCCCTCCCGTTCCCCGTCCAATGTCAGCTCAACCTCATTTCGATGCACGGATAGGAGAGATGGGTCCCGACACCTCTGCTGCCACCATTTGACACAACTAATTTAGATTGGGTCTTTTGTGGAAGCCCGGAATACATTTCCTGGCCCGGACATAATAATAATGGAGGTGCATCAATCACACTGTCCCTACATGGTGTAATAAAGCTTATCTCCTGGTCACACAGTCTGTCTGACTCGGACTAAGCGGGACACCACGCCGGCACAGCCATCAGTCGCTGGTTAACGCTGCATAAATATGCAGTTTAGAAGTCAATGACATTTTAATAAGGCAAAGCTGACAGCTCACGGCTGGGCCACAAACACAGGCTTGTTTCCAGAATGTAAACTAGACAAGCGGAGGGTTCATGTTTGTGCCCCCTCCCCCACTATCAACACACGGATTGTCAGAAATGTTGCTAGTTCAATCATTTTTTCCAGGCGTTAACTGGACTGTTCTCACCAGCGACTAGAAACGCCTGAGAAAGAGAGAATCTGATGTTTTATTGCTTTGATGACAGTAAAATTACTAACTTTTAATAATGAGAAGTGAATAAATATCACTCATCTGCAGCTGCACTCAGTCCGTCCGTCCCTTTGGGCATCAGAGCTGGACACACATACAAAGGCAAATTACATTGACAGCCTTTTATGGTCTGGTTTAGTGAAAAATGAGAGGTTTCAGAATCAGAAAACTTTATGAATCCCAAGGGAAATTGTGTGAAATTATGTGAAATTGTCACAAGCTGGTTATCCCAGTGGTCCCGGTAAAGTAAAACCAGTTCCATGAACAACATGTTGTGTGTGAGGAGCGATTGTCAGAAACTTTGATATTTGAACCTGATCTTAAACTAGTTGTGTGTTTATCTCACAAGTGTCCCAACGACATTCACATGTCACGTCGGCTGTCATTGCATCATGATTTCAAACGGTTCAGCACAGCCCTCAGACTGGACTCTCAAGGCTCCAGATGGGCTGAAACAACACACACGTGCACACATTTCTCCGTGCTCTCATCAACACTGATTAAGTCTTTCCTGCCTTTTGCATCGAGCGGGATCTCACCGCATTTGGCGGGTACCCCTCTTTTAGTCCCCCCAGCTTTGGAAAGAATGCCGCCCCTGTCATGTTGTGATCCAATAACCGCAAGGCCCTCACAGGAGTCTTTATTCGTTGTTTGGTTTGCTATTAGAACCACCTCTGGAGGGCAGTAATAAGGTTTTTGAGAGCCTCAGTTCTGTGTTTGCCCACTGACACCTCATGCATCACGGTAAGGGATAGCCCCCGACACAGTGGCGACACTGGAATGTGGAGATGGATATGGGCAGAATGAGAGATAATGGGGAATGATCCTCTGAATTTGGACTGCCGCTCATTGTCAACAGAAAAACCTCAAAAAAGAAGTGGACATCCTGTTTGTCTACATATTAAATTCAATTCTTTTAAAACTGTGCCAGCAAGCCACCCACTGTACGGCATTCACCAGCCGGCTCCCGTTGTTTTTTTCATTACCTCCATTCACCAACACTCAGGTCACATCACCAATGTCAGGCAGAAGAAAAGGAATGTGATTTTTGTCACCTTTTTAGACTTAGACTTAGACTTTCTTTATTGCATTGCACAAAAACATATCACTGTATTATGGCAACAAAATTTCGGTCTGAGGCTTCCGTTTTCCAAAAACAAAAACTATATGTCCAAAATAAATAAATATCAGATAAATACAAACAAAAAAAGAAATAATAATTATATATATATATATATTATACTATATATATATATATATATATATATATATATATATATATATATATATATAAATTATATATATATATATATATTTTCTTTTTTTGTATATATATATATATATATATTTAAACAAATAAACAGTACTGCAGCTATTGTCCATTGTTCAGCAACCTGACCTGACGAAACCGTTCCTGAATCTGGTGGTTGTGTCTGGTCGGATGCTACGGAACCGTCTGCCGGATGGCAGGAGGGAGAACATTTATTTATTTATTTTCTTTTATTTTTTTTCAATTTTGGTCACTTAAAGCAGTTTGAGCAGTTCGAGCTATCCCTTGGTTATCCATACCATGCAGTTGTTTGGAAAACATTCTTTTGATTTAGTTTGCTATCCTGCAGCATATACAGTCAGGCATCTTCTGTGGAGCCACACATTTTAAATGTGGGCTTGCGAATATGTCATTAGGTGACAGCCTGTCTGGTGATAAGCTGCAGTCAGACAGGATGAATCCCCGTCTCGTCTGCATGCCACACCCACTTCCAAATGCAAACGGAACTTAGCACACGCTGGCGCTGCATATAGAGAGCAGACACAGGCTCACCATCTTCAGCTGTCCCCCCTGATTTACCATCTCCCCTTTGAAACAGACGTGTACTTAGTGGCCACGAAAGCTGGGCTTTGATTTTTGGCTAGTCGTCTATCAACTGTAACATCTCATTACTTATTCCGCTGTGAGGATGCATACTTTAGTAAGATGCCGAAGAGTCTGTTGTGACACTTCAAGCTCTTCTGACTATATTTAGCTCTTGAAATTACACAAATAAGGGGATACAACAACTACTTCTGACAACGCAAGCACTTTTGAACATCGTTCATCTAAATATTCAGCAGATTTCAATAGTTCTGGGAGCTTGTTGCCTGATGAAAGGCTGCATTCTTTAAAGTTTTCAGACAAACTTTTCTTTCGGGGAAGATGATAGCCATATGCCGTTACAAAACAATAGAAGAGGTTGTGTTTCACCCAATTAATAATGGCTTCAGAACCACAGCCGGGAGTCACATCCAGCTGAAACTGACTTTGGCTGCTCCTACCTTCAGGCATTCGATGAGGATGTTGTCGTCCCTTTAAAGATTTTGAAAACAAAGTTAACTGTCAATAATTTTCTAAAATAAGAGGAGACACTTGAGTTGCTTGGACTTGGACTGTATGCCTCAAGTCTTCCATCATTGTTTTGGAGTCCAAAACAATTGGTTGTTACTTTCCACAATGGCTAAGTCGCATGACGGCAAAGACAATTGAGTTACTCCCCGAGTATGTCTGAGATCAAGTTTTCAAAATGCATATAAATATGTTTGTCAGACTAGGGGAGAGTAATTCCAATTTTCACTCTTGACCTAGATATCCCAGTTACCGTATTCTCTCACTTTCTTTTTTGTCTAGTTTGGCTGATCCGCTGGGTTATACTCAAGTGCATACCGTTTCACATGTCTTCAAATGTTATTTCGCACTGAGTGACATGACCAAGGAGTGAACATTACCTAGAGAGGGCAATCTAGGTTTGTTTCTTGCTTTTTGTACCCGTGATGTAATTTCTATGGATTGCGTTACATGAAACAAATCAGACCTAAAGACCCCAACTGGAACAGAACGTAGGCAATCAAGAAGCCATACGACAAAGAAACAAGGAAGCAAATGGGGGAGTTTTGACGTTGATGACAAGAAAAACTCTACCTTTTAAATCATGTAATGAAAAGTAAATCTCACTCTATTCTGCCCCTCTCCTCACCTGGTGGTTCCTTGAGATGTCCAGATGGGCACTTTAGTTGCACGAGCTGCAGACGTGTTCTTTGGAAACCTTGTTCAGTTACTCAATAACCACTGATGTGTTACGTTAGCATACCGTGCACCTTTTCAGCCGGTTGTTCTTTATTCAATTGTTATTATATTTATTATATCTCAGCTTTGAAGATAAAATATCTCTTCTTGGTCTCTGATTTAAAAAAAGAAATCCCCAAAAATGTGACTTATAGCCTAGTGCGACTTACATGAAGATTTTTTTTACTTGTACCACTTATACGCCGGAGCAACTTATTGTCTGAAAACAGTTCAAGTAAGCCTGCATGTGCAGGCAACCGCTAGCTGCATCAATATCAGCATTCACGTCTGCGGTGCTCATGGACTTAACTTAGAAGAACCAAGCAGAACCGAACACAATGTAATAACATTAAAGCACTAGGTGCACCAGATGTGAAGATCTGGCCCCAATCCCCATCACATATTCACATATGCATACATCTTCAGGTAACCACTGCTTGATCCTGTCCTATTTTAATTTCAATGTCATCTTGCCTGTTGAGGTATTTGCAATTCACTTACTACTGTATACGCATCATTAGGCCATAGATTATAGACAGACTGAAGAGCAGCCCTTGTTGTTTCTGCTCCTGGTTCTTTCTCCAAAATTTTCCCAAACAGTGGTCATTATGTAAGGAGGTTTATATGTTTGTGTTTAAAATGGAGGGAATTGTGTTTTTTTTTTTTTTTTTTTTTTTTGCTTTATCACTGGTGGAGGTTTGCGCTCTCTGAAGATTTTTTTTCCCAGTAGGTTGTAGGATCCCGCGGGCGGCCTGATGCACCCACACAGGAAATTTCCACATTTCCCCCACAAAGAGGGGACAGGAGCCATTGGACAGTAACACTGAGTAACAGATGTTTCCCCGATCTGTGAAAGCCATCAACCCTCTTTAAATTACACTTGCTCCTCATCTCAGTGACTCACACAGGTTAACTCACACTCATTGCTGCACCTTACTGATTAGTTTATATTCGTCTATATCCTCCTTAATATCCCACTCCACCATACTCCCATACTCCTGTAAATATCCATTATCTTGCTGCCAGGCAATGAAAAGTCTGCTGTGTGTGAGCCCAATGACAATAAAAGAAATCTTGGATCTGTTAACCATTACACATTCTGCACACTTTTAAACCAAATAAATCCTGGCTGGCATAAATCATGGTGTCAAGCCTCTGCTGAACATTCTTACACACGTTGCTTTAAAAACTGCATTAACTCATATTGTAATTGGATAAGTGTCTCACAAATCACAATGGTGGCGTAAAACATGAGCTCTGGACATTTAGATGAATTAACGGTTGTGTGGCACCCAGGCTCTTAAAATCTGCCATCTAGCTGGGGGATTTTAAGAGGGCGCTCTAGTGCATTGCTTTGAGGATACCCACGCTGTTTAAACCTTGGACACACTTAAGTGCATTCTGGCAACATGTCCTCAGTTTACAACAGTTTACAAATCTGTGTGTGTGTGTAAGTGCGCAAGCGTGTGATGTACAGACATATGAATCACTGTCAACACATATCAGTACTCAATAAACAAAGCTGAGACTTGTTTCTGAAAGGCAACCCTGACTCAGGAGCAGATCCAACTCATCAATGTCACCATAAAAGACCGCACCCTGCCCTTGTGTCCTCTTCTTGTCATCAGTCCGTCCAGTGATACAGCTGTTAGGTCAGTCTCAACAGAAGTTTGTAAACCAAACTTGGTCCAGGTTTTTGTTCTTCCCAGTCAAGAACACATAAGTTCATGAATCGGGTGTCAGCTGAAACAAGCAGACTGGCAAGGAAAGGACAGTACAGTAACAAACAAAAACCTGCACCACCTCAGCTCTTTGAGGACCGAGTTGAATACCCCTGGAGTAAGCAATAGTTTCACTGTTAGCAATTAAATGGCATGTGTCAGATTTAGACAAATTGCTGAAATTCTCCCTCAAGATACGATGTTGAAGTCTTCCTCTACAAGCTGCAGTAGAACCCACGTTTTCAAGTTATTGCTTTACAAATTTCGCGACTGATTGAAACTCTCCTGCACAAGAGGTTGTGGGAGCGGTGAACTATATGATGTCACATTGCCATTGACGTCTGTTCGTCTCTGGCTCCAATGCAGCTAAAAACCTGCCCACTTCTAATTTGTCGTATTAAATTGAGCCAATCGAAAAGTGGTTAGGTGTGTTGCCTGCACTGGACCAGATTAGCGAGCAACACATGATATCAATGAGTCCGTTCTGTTTATGGAGACATATTCCGGTAATGCAGAGAACATAAGCACAACTGTGTCCTCGCACATGATTGTAAATTGTGTGTGTCTCACTACTCCTAAAATGCTGTGGTGAAGTCACCAATCCCTCCTCTGTCCATCAGAATCCATACTCTGTAGAGAGGATGGTTCTAAGAATAAAATGGTTCCTGCAAAGGTTCCTCCAGAGTATGGTGTATGACACTACTGTTGAAAGCGGCCATTTTTTTTTACGGGAGAGTTTTCATTAGTGACAGCAGTGTCAGCACAGTGGTGGTGGTTGGGTGTTCAAGAGGTCACTTCCCACAAAACAGTCTGTTTCTGATAGGTGGGACTTCAGTGTATATTCTAATTCAAAGGATGTTTGAGCAAATAAAAGCTACAGCGTTCAATAAGGGTCCAATATCATATCAAAAAGCATGTCAATCAGCAGGATAGGTCCCCTTTCAACCACCACTTGGACTTTTGGACACTGAGGTTTCTATGCAACTCACAGAACACGTTCCTTCTGAACCACCAGACTTAACTCACTGTAATTGTTTTCATTACAGTATGACTCTTGTTTCTCACACTGCTCACTGAGGTATTTCGGATTAAGGAGGGAAAATTGAGTTGGCAAGTATTTGGCCACGTTTGGGCGTACAGCATGTTTTTAATATTAACCCAGGGCCCTTGAGGACCCTAAAAGCTTACCACAGTCACTGCTTGGATTTCAGCCATGTTGTTAGAGGTTAGTAATGTCTTGGCGAAGAGAACAAGGCACCCCCTCCGTAATGAGCAGCGTTTACATTCGCCTTAACGTTGAGATGTTACGTAAATGAAACTTAGACATGCATATAGAAGACACTTGGCTTTTTGGATAGTGTTAACTAGGAGCCCAAAATTTCACTATCACCTGTGCCTCATCACACCATTGTTAGCCTTATAAGAGTCAACAACTCTGAGGATTTGAGCAACCAGAGCTTTATTGAGGTAACTTAGAGCTCTATTGGTGCAGAACTATTGTATGTGCAAAGAGTAGTGTTTTCTGGCTCTCTCCGGCGTCATGATGTGATGTGGTCACTCCAATGTAGATGTACTAGGACGGACATTGGTGGTCCTCTCATACCCTGCTCCTCCCACTTTTGGGTCTTGTCATGTGAAGACTGTGTTGCTCTTAAAGACAGAAAACCCCGGCATCACGGTGCATGGTTTCCATTTATGTGTTTATGGCAAAGTGTGTAGTCAACTGCCCACTTGGGTCTCATTCCGACTTGAGCTTCACAACGAACCTCTTTACACTGCACTTCACGTCTTTAAAGTGGCCAGAGATTAACAATGAAAGAAAGTGGCAGAAAAGATCCAAAGGACCAATTTCATCTCAAATCCTCAAGTGCGGCGGATTTGCATCGTTAATTAGCTGCCGTCCAACACCCTCATTCTGCTCCTCGCAGCTTTGTATTGACAGCAGAGGGAGGCTCAGTCTGAGCAAAGACCTTTGAACCAAGCTTATCTGACTAAATGAAACACGCTGTTTCTAATGTAAACCGTTCTGTTAGACATCACAGAGTTTCAGTGTCAGCTCAGGCGCCTTCTCTGGGGGAGGTTTTTCCTTTTTTTCCACTTGAAAAGGGGAGACATTAGCACTGAATACTGGCCTACTTTCTCTCTTCGAGACATAGCGGTTGTTTGTCGTTTGTTTGGCTCGTACTCTTGTGGGTTCCTCTGTCCATATCAGACAACATAAAAGGACTCCAAGAGACTGCTCAAAACAAATCATCATTCGCTCCTATTAATTCTTGAACTGGATGCCTCAACACTATGCTTTTTTTGCCATGTATTTTAAATTTTATGGGATATTGCTGGCTTTCATAATGGCTAAGGTAAGAATGATGGATGCCAAACTTCATTTGCCTTGACAGAGGTCACAGGTATCGGCAAGAATTTCCACAGTGGCACAACCCCTGGGGTTTTTTGAGATCCGCAAAGAAAGCGTTCACAAGGCAACTCTTCAACATCAGTAGCAAGAAAGGGTAATGGCTACTTTCTTGAAGACCAGTGGATGTGACATTGGTCAACTTCCATACACTTCCTTCAGAGAAACCCCAGTTGTACACTTGTTAACCTACAGTTAAAGATGGTTTTTGTTGTGATTCTGACTCGACTTTAACAATATTACTTATTGGGTTCCTTGAGAGAGGATTTGTAGCAGAGATAAGGGTAGCCCTTATCTCTGCTACAAGATTGATTGGTCAGCGCTGTTTGGAAATTTGCACCATTGCATCAAAGCCACAATAATTTGCGTAAGAGGTGGGATTACCACCATTTGGCCATGGCGTCCATGTATTTCATGGTGCCATTTTACCAGCCTTGGGTGGTACATGAGACGCATGAGACATCACTAGGGTTGTGCTATCATTCCTTCTAAGTCAGAAACATATTGTAAAATCTTCCAGTTAAACGGGTTAATCTGGCAGTCCTCAACATGATAAAGATGAATTTAAAAACAGATGGAGAGTTGATGGAGACTCTTGGTTTAAATTGTTGCTGAAATAAGGAGGGAGGTTTTTCAGTTAAAGGCAAATGGAGTAGCAGAAATGCAGATGAATGTTTTTTGCACTCTAATTACTCCTGAAACGCTCTCTAGATCGATCCACTCTCATCATAATCATCATCACCATCGCAGAAATAACAGCATATGTAAATGATCAACGGGGAGAATATTTGTGGACGGAGTGGAACAGGGATGATGAGGGTTCAGGAGTTCAGCAGGAACATTAAAGAGAATAAAAATGTCTTGGTGCTTTTTGCTGCGACCGCCGTTCCAGATGAGCGACGGCCGCTGTATTGATTCTCAATATTGTCTTCATGTCTAATGACATTTTAATGATCTTGGGATTTGATGAAGACAAATATTTACTTGAGTCTATTTCTCCATGTCAACAGACTTCATGTGAGGACACTTGAGTCTCTGAGCCGCTCTGTATATCGAAACGAATGAAAGTAATTGCAACATTATTACGCCTCTCACCGCCTGCTAGCCGCACAAACATGCACTTTATTTCTTTTAAACAGCTCACTATTTGTCTCGTGGGTCGCAGAGCCTTTGTTTCTTCAATCCTGAGCAAACTAGCCTCCATCTACTGTTTAAAAAGGGCCTGTCTCTGCTATATAAATTGAAAATCAGTTGTGAAGGCACTATGTTGTGGAGGGAGACTTTACAAGTAAGATAGGTGCAACCTTGAAGGAAAGTGAGCTCCACATTTTGTTACTCGACGTTAGTCTCTCCTGGAGTTTCAGAACAAACAAACCCTAATCGTTGCATAAACTAATACACAAAACTGCTGTTGGCAATGACCTGTGAAGCTGTAAAACAAATTGAGCTGATGCTTGACTTCAGCATCAGAGAGTTGAAATCCCACCACAATTTATAATTTTATATACCATTATGTTGTTGTATTTCCTTTTCTTCGATCAAGGTTGCTATCAGTTTTTTTGCTGTTCCGATAAGAAGAGCTTTGACAGTAAATGGTCTGAACTTCATGACAGAATTGTGATCTTTCACAGCTGTTGCAGTCGTTTATCTCTGGTTCACTCATTCGTACAGTGGTTCTTTGTTGTCATTCTCCCTCATGCTATCAGAGGTTCCGCGATAAGACGGATGTGCTCGAACAAATCACACGCTATTTTAATTAGAGTGAAGAAATACAGAGCCGACTTCCTTCTCTCCTCTCTCCATTCTTCCCTAACAAGCTCTTTATCTTACAGCCTCCTCCATTGCTTACTTTCCCTCACTCTGTGTCCTTGAGTCGGGCGCTCCCCCTGTAAACAAGCTGCCGGATCGCATTTTGGAATTTCTCGAACAACGCTGGTTTGGACTTTACAACCCAATTAAAGCGGGGTTGTAAATCAGCAGGTCTGAGGACACATCTTTATTTTGGGCCGCGTCACACCTTTGAGCAAATTTATGACTGAACAAACGTGCACAGGTTGAGCGTACGGAACATTACTGTCAGGATTCTTGACTTCATATGCAACCTCAACCACTGAAATACAGTTGGCTTTTTTCCCTGCCATATCTCTTAGCCAAGGTCATTGAATGACTCTTTAAATGTTAAATTATTTTTGTCAATAAAGCAAATGAAATATAACTACTACTACTACTAATATTCTTAATAATAACATACACACATTGTTATTATTATTGTTAGTAGTAGCAGTAGTAGTACAGACTGCATAAATAGGAAACACAAACAATAGGACAACACTACATTCACAGCCACAATAGTATTAACAACTAAACTAGAAGGCACTATCACACTGTTTAACACTTCAAACTCTTCAAAACAACAATATTAAAATTATTAGCCAACCACAGTTTTAAAATATACATAATCCACACACACCCACCACACAACTTGCATCTATACAGCGATATAATATTAAAAACCACAGCATGAACTGCAACCATGTTCAAACGGACAACCACAGTACTGAGACCACAAGAGAGACAACCGCAGCCTCCGACACAAAATGAGCAGGAGTGGTAATTCACCCCCCCCCACTTCATATTGTCATCACGCACAAACACAATCGTTGGCTCTCCAGTAGATTCACTGTAAATCTGTCACTTAATCGGAGCCGTTGGATTTATCAGAAGAGGAAAAATCAATGTCGGAATATTCTGCACTTCAGCGCTGCCTCATTAATCTGGCTGCAGATTAAAATGTCACCACACAGAGACTCGGTGGCGGCAGTTTCTCACGCAGTTCTCCAGTTCCAGACAGTAATGGAGATCACTAGTCAGTCAGGAGACAGAGGCGGACGTCACTTTTCATTACACAGACACAACAGGTGACAACAGAGGCTGAAGGATCCAGTCTGATAACCTATCAATTACCGCAAAACAATACGGCGTACAAGCTCGATAAATTCATACATTTATTTATCAGATTAAATATTGAAAGTGTTTATATATTGTAATATTTGCTTCAATTTTAAAAACAATTTAGTTGGTCTGCACGTTTTTTCAATATTTGAACAGAATTAAATATTCTTTTTTTCTTCACCATTTCCATTGACTCTTTGTTTTGTATGGATATGTTCTATATTTTATTAAAATGCATATAATTTGCTTTGTGTTTGCTATACATCTCTCTCTTTGAAATTGTTCTACTCAAATTTCTACATATATGACATGACATACAATATATCTATTGTCTTTTTTTCCAACTCTGATAATTTTAATATATATATTAGTGGTGGGACTTTTATGATTTAATCGTGATTAATTTAATTTAATTTAATTTAATTTAATTTAATTTAATTTAACAGTTTGCTTTCCAGACAACAGGGAATCTTTGTAAGTGCAGGAGTTCCTGGAGCATCTGTTTGTCTTGGTTCAGGGATATTTTTTGCAACACAATTATATATATATATATATATATATATATATATATATATATATATATATATATATATATATATATATATATATATATATATATATATATATATATATATATATATATATATATATATATATATATATATATATATTATTATTATTATTATTATTATTATTTTTTTCTATTTATTTTATTTATTTTTATTAAATATATTGTGTGTGGTTAACAGCTATGAGTTCTCATAATCTAGAATGAAAATGGATACATGGGCTGAAAGCAGCAATTTGTTCTAGCTTGTCAGTCTCAAATGTTTCTGTCACTGATCAGTTCAGGTCTGAAATTAAAACCAAAGCAAAAGAAAATTCTGAGAGTTCAGGCGCCCGGGCTGTTGTCAAACACTCAATTCATCAGGCATCTGATGTGTTTTTTCAGCTGCGACCTAGCGAAATATTTTCACAAGGACTGCGAGAAATGCCACCTGTGAGAGTGAAAGTGTTGACGATGAACAGTCGACGTTCACGAGTTTTACACGATGTGATTAAGCGACTGCAGCTGGACCATCGTGCTGCTCTAACAATGATTATTGGTCAGAAGTCGACTGCTTCAGATTTTTAATTGGACTGATGATATGAGATGATGTTGTAGTGTTTGTTTGTTAAATGCATTCTTTATCTTCGATCTTAAAAAATAAATTATTATTATTAATTTTGTTGTCGTTGTTATATTCAGGGAGTTCTGTGATTTAGAATTTCTTTGTTTTATTTTTGGAACACTTATTCTTTTCTTTGTGTACGTGTGTGTGGGGTGTGTGCGTGAGTGTGGGGGGGGTTTCGCTGTATTTCTTTAGAACAGCCATTATTTAATAACAAATATTGGGTCATTAAAATTAGTTTTACCTTTGGTTCAGCTTAGTCGTGTGTTTTGGATGGTTAGGTTTAGGGTCAGGGACCTCACAATGTCCCCACAAGGATAGAAAAACAAATGTTTGTGTGTGTATGATATCCACGATTTTGCATGTACTTGTATGTTGCATTGAGTGCTGCAAATGTATTTTTGGCAATAGTTTTTTTTTTCTTTTGGATTGGCTTTTTGAGGGGGTTGGCTGCTTTAGTTGATTCATTCATCCTCTGACTATCTTGACTCAGTGCTTTGTGCTTGGTACTGCCAAGGATGTGTTTTGATACCATTGGTCTGCTGTTTCTCTGTGTTAAAAAAATAAGAAAAGTTTGGAGTGGATTTGGGCAAAATTTTCAGGAAATATGTGAAATGTAGCAAGGAACAAGGATTCAATTTTGGGAGTGATCCAGGTCACCGTCCGGATGCAGATAGTTAGGATTCTAGAATTCTAGGTTAGATTGGCATTTGGAGAAGTTTTAATGTATTCATTTAGTCAGTTGCTTTGGTTGTGAACTGAAGGTTTGCACTCTCTAAGTGCTTTTCCAGTTGTATTTTGTAATTGAACATTGACTACTTGATATATGACAGTAACTTTAACAGTTCTTATCTGGTCAGACAGCTTTGTTTTCTCTGTATTTTTTAGAACTGCCATTATTTACTAACAAATATTGTGCGAAGGAAAGCATTTTCCTGAACATCAAACTGTGACGTAGAAAGAAAACTGAAAATTCCTGAGGCACGCACTTATATATCAGCTGGCAAACATTTTGTGTCTTTTTTTCATTCAACTCAACTAACCACATGCAACTGCTTTTAAACCCACAAGACACCTGTAGACCTATGCAGTTGTATTGTGAACCTGCAATGGTGTTTAGTGGGCAGCTCTCTAATCCTCCCATATAAACCCAGCTCTTTTTCCGTGATAATCCTGGTTTACTTTGTGGCTGCGGAGCTTTAAGAGAACAATTTATTTGTGGGTGCAACATGGAATTAACGGGAGCGGAAAGCTGCTCAACCTTCTGGATTACAAACTTTGTTTATGCTGACAATATGTGATGCTTTCAACTGGAATTTAACCAAGTCGTATTTAATGCCAATCAACCAAAGCGTCACAAAACACGGAGTTTGTATTTCATAATTACAAATACACCTGCTTAAAAAACGAATAAGCATTTTAGTTTCTACAATTATTTCGGAGCAGTACTGAAGTAACACTCACTAAAATGGCTCACATGAGTTTCTGTGGACAAATGAGTGCCATGTGCCTTTGAGATATAAGGAGTAGACTCTTTATATATACATATACGGGAGGCTTGGAAAGGAGACAATGGCTGTAAGTTTACTGAAGAATCAGATGATCCAGTTCTATTGACACATCTAGTAAGGTGACCAATAGGGACCTCAAATAGCCAGGTGACTTTGGGACCCTCTGCGGTGAGGGAAAGAGAAGTTCTTAAATTGTGGATGAAACTGCCACCCTATAAATCTGCAACAACTACGCATGAGAAAATAATAGTGTTAGTTGGAGAGCCGTTTGAAACTGCACACGATTGTCTTCACAGAAAGCCAGAAACAGTCATTTTCTGTGGTTATTGAGAATTGCCGAAATCCCGTTCCAAGTTTCCCAGCTGCCTGTCTTTTAACTCCATCAAAAATTAGAAGAATGCTGAGAAAGAAAGTAAAAATCTGGTGCTAAGCGTCGGCTGGAATTCTGCTTATTGTAGTGGAAAACTGGCAACCACAGTCTAAATATTGTGCTACTGGCACCGCCAGCATTGGCTCGGGAACAGAATTCCAGCAGGACCAAAGTGTGCAATCAAAATAAGTGGGATTATGTCATGTCGAGTTCTTCGCAAAAAGAAAAATAAAGCAATTTGACATCACATGGATGTTTAGTGCTGCAACTGGCCAGCTTGCAGTCAGTTTCTTAACTGTTAAGTTTATTCTTCTCTTAGGCAAAGAAAACTTTAGCAAGCGATTATTGCACTGCTACTCTGCCTGCCACATCAGTAGATCTGATTCCAGTGTGAAAAGTCTGAGATGAAGCATGGATTTGAAGTATGGATTTGCCTGGTCTACTTTACCACAAGAACTATGAGCCTGGTACAATATTCTGATGGAACTGATAAAAGGAGCCAGAGACAGAAACCTAAATTTGACCGAACTGAAGCGGCTTTAAGTGATAATAGGCAACATTATCTTCCTAGGAGGAGCCTGAGAGAAATAATACAAAGTGCAGGGTTAGTTGATGGTAAGTTCTCCTCGCCCAGTGTAGCTTTGTCACAACCAAAACTGTCTACTCCTGAAGTGTTCAGCAATCCGCCTCACTCATTATGACATGGGCTGCATTGAATTCCTCAGGGTCTGTGTGTCCAGATCTAGAGCATCCAAATAAAGTCCTCTCCTCCTCCTCCCTCCAGAGCATGCAAATGAAAACACCCACAAACATGACACTGCGCAAATGCAACAACGCACCACGCCCCTCTTTTTGACTCAATGACGCCCAACAGTCAATCTGTGCCGACGTCCCATGGCTCACATCTGTCTGATTAATGTGAAAGGCTTTCAAGAAGGTGGTGTCTTTCACGTCCAATGCGTGTCTGAGTGTGTGAGGCACAGACAGGCGGTACTGATTGGTGACTCACTTTGCTCCGTATTTGCATACATATGACAACCATCTGTGCTAATAGCCAGCAAGTAATGTCTCTATTAGGCTTGCTGCCACGGCGCTCTTAGCCTGAGGACACCGCTGTCTGTCTGGACTTTAGGCCGGTGCCCGTCTGCAGCACGCAGCTGATGCTGTCGCTCTGAAACAGCCATTTGTAAGTAAAGCCTCCAAAAATGTTTATTCTTATTACTTACACATTCACCCAAAAGCACGGACAGGTCTTGGTTTAAAACATGGATGCATCGCGGTCACACTTCAATGCTTACGATGACCACTGGGATAAGGACCTAGCACAGACATACAAACCCAGCTGAGATGGGAAATGCATGTACACACTCACTCAAATACAGATTAGGTTTGTTTGTTAGCCTCACAGTGGGGAAATTCACAGCAGCCAATGACAACAAATACTTACCAAAGACATAATACAAGACAAAGATACGCATCAAACATCAAAGACGTCCACAAAGCATCAGTATACATAAAAAAGTGAAGTCATAAGTTATCAAACAACAAAAAACAAATAAACATAATATATAAACAAATATCATGGCAAAATAAATCTGTAAAATATAAGTACAGGTAAGTAAATAGATAATGCATCGATAATAATAAATGATATAAATAATACATTGCATAAATAGAATAGAACGAAAGATCAACAATGGACAGTGAGTCCCATCAGGTTTTACTGTTGTACAACCTGACAGCATTGGGTGGAAAAGAGCATTGAAATTGCTCCTTCGTGCAGCGATTTTGATGCTATATAGACACTACATGCAAAAAGACATTCAGTAATTCATCAAACTGAATACAAATACATGTAAATAATGACACACACGTACACACACAAATGTCAGCCGTAAATACATGCCCTCAATCATCTTTTCAAGCACACGCATGGACTCACATGCACACACATCATGAGCACAGACACAAACACACACATACATGTTAAATACTGTCTGCACACACACACATGCATCACACTGCAAGTGCACAGCAGCAGACAGAAACACAATCACTCAGTATACAGGAGGCACCAGGAACCAATACGCCAGCACATCCAGTATGTCTAGCGTTTTGACTTTCCACCTGATTCTCCGCCATTTTTCACACCAAACCTTGAATTACTGACTTCACATCTACTCCTGCTTCTTGACTCCCACATACTTGACCTCTTGTTGATCATGAAAACTTTAGGGAGGATGAGCTGAGACGGCAAGCAAACATCCACTAATGAAGTGTATCTCCTTGAACCGTCACATTCCAGCTCACATCCGGATTTCCTCTGTCCTGTTATGCTGGTGCACTCTCCTGACTGTTTAATGTGCACAAACCAGAGAAGATTTTTCCAAGCACACACAGGTTGACTTCTGAGAAGATGCCAGATCTACAGTTCATCTTGACGCACTTTTCCTAGGTGCAGGATGTCAGACAACAACAGCTGCCCATCTGCTATGGAGGAGACGTTTAAGGCTGTTGACTTGTCCTTTTGGTTGATTTCATTGGACTGATCCGTGGAAAATGTACTTTTGTTTGTCACAACTCCTGAACTATCACCATCAATGTTGAGACCTGATGTGAAACTATCCTTAAAACTATTCTTAAATCATGGTGCAAGTAAATAGCAATCATAAATCTTGTGAATCATTTACCATTAAAAATGTGCCCGGATGGAAATGGATTAACAAAATGCTGCCATTGGAGGTAGGAGGAAGACCTTTGGATGCTGTCCAAGCTTCTCAGTTTGCTCTTGAAAGGACAAGACTGGAATTAAACTTGTATGTTTTCCTCCGTCGTTTATTCCATGTCAGTGTCTTGCTATCATTTTTCCTGAAGATGCCCTCGTCCTGCTGCGCCACTGCCTGTGTCTTTATCGGTCAAGGAAAGAAATGCTGAACCGAGGGAAGAAGGCCGTTTGTGCTGGCAGCTGAAAACCCGTCATTTACTGTGAGTGAAGGACTGCGACGCCAATAAATCATAGCACCCCATGGATTAATTCGGTTCTATCCAGATGAGAGGCATAGACAAGGACGTTCCGCTAGATTTACTCATCCTTGACGTTCTGTTGGGAGCGGCACATGTTTGCTTATTTTCATGGAAACACTACAAAGAAGCATTTGTCATATGTAAATGAGGAGTACAGGAGTGAGGCATCGTGGTAGCCAGGACATAGTAAAGCAAAACCAAACATCCTCACGCACACTGGCGAATGCAATGACCTGCGGGGGTTCATATCTTGCAAGTGTCATTTTTATTAGCAATGTGACGAGGTTATTAATATATTCAAGCGTCACAACCAGGACCTGGTGCTGGTGTTTTACCAGAAGGGCAGGTCTGCAGAAGAACCACAGTCCTCAAGAACTCAGTTCCATGATGCAGAGCTCATCCAGAATCCATGCAGAGAGGAAGATCATGTCTGGCCCTGCGACATTGTACAGACAATTGGACTCTGAATTACATGACTGTTTCCCCTTCGAGCCCCTCACTGAGGCTGCTATTTTGCCCTTTCGCACCCTGCTTAACGCCTCCTGGCGGTGCCTCGAAGACAACAAGGTCCATCGATGCACATTGCCAGCTTTGAAATGATGCATTCAAAACTGAATGTATTCATTCTTCAATCTAGAGACCAAGCTGTGTGTCAGATATCACATTCAAGTCAAGGATTTATTAGTTCTGAGGGGTAACTTTAGATGGAATATGCAATGTCATTGTGTTTCATTGTAGCCGATGGATTCATTTGTTTGTTTCATATGACATTATCAACATTACATTCGTTTTTTTTATGTTCATTATAATTTGATGGTATCAAAGCGTTTTGCGTGTGTGTGCGTGTCTGTGTGCTGTACTTCTGGGGACTGATCCTTGGAAATGCATCTCCTTGCGGGGACCTTTTGCCAGTCACCACGAGGTTATGCTTCAATTTGAGGATTAGAACTTTCAACTAACTCTGTCATTATAATTTTATTTAAGTTCGGTTTGGTTCCTGGTCAATGTTAGCCAGTTGTTTTGAATGGTTAGGTTTAGGAGGGGAGCATTATGGCAATGAGAGGTCCTCACAGAACACAAAAACGTGTGTGTGTGTGTCATGCTTTACATTGACACATGCGAGCTACAACATTCCTTGGTTTTACATTGCAGTGTGATGTTTATCCACAAATAAATAATGACGATAAAGTGAGTTATATAAGACGGGAAAGTAGATTTTAAGACTCTCATTGGTCTGACGGAAAATTTATAAAAATGTAATATTGAAGGATCCAGTCAAACAAAGCTGCAGAAATGGTAACTCAACATCCTTGCTCAACACTGACATAAAAGAGCAGCCTGAAGTGGCAAACCTGCCAGTAAGTGAGACAGACAGAGGGAGTCGGTGTGCGTGGGAAGACCCTGCTTTCCAAATGTTTGGATTCATTAGAGACTCTCGTCCCCCGGCGTCCTCTAAGAGGACACTTTTTATCACTCCAGCCTTCGTCTGTTTACTGAAGAGACCGAGCCTTCCAAGCTGGCAGACTGTCCTCTCCTCTTTTTTTCCTCACTCCTTCCTTTCCTCTTCGCTGAAGTAATTGAGCAATTAAGCCTGATGGATTGATTAAACAGAGAAAGAGAAAATCTGCCCAGAGACATTGAGGATAAAATCCATACAGGAGCTGGAGAATTAAAGAAGGACTGTCCAGAGGAAGCAAGTTTGATGGTGTTAGTGCTGACAGAAATACCCAGTCAGTGTGACGTGTGCGTGAGCTGCATAAACTTGAGTCGATACTCAGCGACGTGGAGAAATGTTGAGTGTGACTGTTATAGTTAGATTTAGATTATTACTTTTACTACAACTGGGCGCACCCTTAGAGATAGGGTGAGGAGTTTGGTTATCCGGGAGGAGCTCGGGGTGGAGCCGCTGCTCCTCCACATCGAGAGGAACCAACTGAGGTGGCTCGGGCATCTGATCCGGATGCCCCCTGGACGCCTCCCTGGGGAGGTGTTCCGGGCATGTCCTACCGGGAGGAGACCCCGGGAAGACCCAGGACTCGCTGGAGAGATTATGTCTCCGGTCTGGCCTGGGAACAACTCAGGATCCCCCGGGAGGAGCTGGAGGAGGTTTGTGCGGACCGGGAAGTTTGGGCTTCCTTGCTCCGAATGGTGCCTCCTCGACCCGACCCCGGATAAGCGGCAGAAGCAGGTGAAGGTGACTTTTATTACAACTGTTTTACTTGACAAAGATACGCATCAAACATCAAAGACTTCCACGTAGCATCAGTATACATAAAAAAGTGAAGTCATAAGTTATCAAACAACAAAAAACAAATAAACATAATATATAAACAAATATCATGGCAAAATAAATCTGTAAAATATAAGTACAGGTAAGTAAATAGATAATGCATTGATAATAATAAATTATATAAATAATACATTGCATAAATGTAAGGCATGTTGTGTGTTATGCATGGCTGTAATGTTTTCATCTCACACTGACTTTCTTCCATCCACAAGTGAATCATGAATTTTCTACTAAATGTCCTGATACAGGTATGAGTCATTTTGTCATCATGTCAAAGGTCAAACAGTTGTGAACAAGCCCCCTGAGAGTCAAGGAGAATATTTTAGTTTAATCCCAAAGAGACCAGAAAAGGTAAATGCTTGTAAATCTACCAATGCGGATCCTTTGGGATCAGTCCCGCACATATGCTTTCCTGATGGCTAGCACTGATATATGAGGGTCCTAAATATGACACCTGTATAGCACACACCTCCCCACCCCACCATAGAGTTCAACCATCGTTTAACCAGTCCTGCTTCATGCGCCTTGTCGGGAAACAGATCGGCTCCAGGCCATTGCCCACCCAGACAGAACTAAATCTATTCACGCACTCACACACATGTCCATCATAGCAGCAGACAATAGTGTGACTCGTTCAATTTATTGGATTCTCTTCTGGTGGTCTTCGTATTACGCAGTCTCTCCGTGCCTTGTGCCTTGTGTGAGATTGTGCTATTGACTTACCTGATGTTTAACATTGTGTTGTTTTATTACATCATCTAATGACTGATTGAAATGTAACTGTGTGTGACTTTCAAGTTCTACAACTGACTTTGCTAGTGTAATGTAGCCTCATCATCATCAACAATGACAACCAGTTCAGTGCACCTGTGTATCTCCTGACATGACATCAACAGCTTGGCACTGTGACTTGGAGAGGTAACTTATATCTCACTAGTCATTTGGAGAAAGTTAATAGATCACTTGTGACTGAAATGAATGAACATTGTTGTTTATTATCTTTCTCTGTGTTGTGCTATGTAATGATTTGGTGCTTTATCCTTTGTTGGGTTTATTTGTTTAATTTGAGAAAGAATTAAGTGTGAGGTCACAAAGCGTTATATATGATCCTTGAATAAAAAATAAAATTGGACATTTGGACATAAAGTTCATTGGTTAATGAAATTATTATTTAAAATGAATTTAGTATCTGATGACTCACTCCTTGGCTATTAAAAAGTATTTTATATAAACCCTGAACATTTAAACATAGCTTGTCATATGAAATATATCACATAAAAAATCATGTGTATGTGTATGTGATGTAGTTTAAAATAGAGGCAGTCACTCCGCGCAGCTGCTCTGTAAAAGGCATGGTCATGGTGAAACTGAAAACGATGCCGTTTTTCTCTTTTGCTTACACATTTGAAAACAGATCATTTTGCTAATTTAATGAATTTAATGAAAAACATCCAAGTTGCCACATATTGGACGTTTTACAAGAGAGCAATTGGATTTTATGCCAAGTGATTCCAATCAACCTGCTGTTCCGAGCTCAACTTGCTGACTAAGTGTGTCTTTAACAACATGCTCATCATGGTGGTCTGAAATGAAAATGGTGATGAAAGTACGGTGACACGGAGAAGCAGTTGGCGAGTGACAACGGTATCTCTACGGCTGAATTAAACATGAGGAAAGTGGCTGACTTATTCATGAGTGAGAGGTAGGATAACTCAGAGGAGACTCACAGCCTGAAGATCTGCTGAGTGTTTAGCAGTGACCACTTTACAGAATAATCGATATCTGACACTGTCAGCGCAGCGCAAGCGAAAATGTTGCTGCTTCTCTGTCATGCTACACAACGGAGAAGGTTTCATTTATACACCAACAAATGTTCCAGTCTTCAGTTGGCCTTTTTGCACATACACGTGGGGATATATATATATATATATATATATATATATATATATATATATATATATATATATTGTATATACAATGGCCAGGGTTTCCACTACTCTGAATATGATATTCTTATAAAATTGAAATTCTTAACCAAATATTTTCAATTTTCAAGTCATTAAAAAGGTTTTAGTTGAAATATATGTGATATAAAAACTTGAATATAGCCACCATTGTGATTTATTGTGCTATTGTCAAACTGAGGCCAAAATAAACAATCATTTGATTCAGTAATATACCAAATTCATTCAATTTGAAAAATTTGGCTTCTTGTGGCAAATATTCTTACTCTATTAAACTACGATTAATTGAGATTACTTAATCACAAATTCTCTAATTAGTTAATTATTTTTTATTTTCTTAATGAAATCCCACCCCTAATAATATATATATATATATATATATATATATATATATATATATATATATATATATATATATATATATATATATATATATATATATATATGCACAATACAGTTTTAGTTTCAAGTAACATTGTTTGCTAAGTTAATTTAAAAAAATATTTCTGAACTAATTTTAACTACGGTAGTTATTTCTTTGAGTTTTATAATGCATGTTTTTATTGACTGTAAGTTGTTCACAATAAGTCTGAATTTGCTGGAAACCGTTTTTTTTTTTCTTTCAAGTGACCTTTTGTTTAGTCTTAAAACTTCACAAGGTCAAATTCCTCTGTTTGCATTGGAAGAAACCATCTCTTATTCCGGGTTTTACTGCTGTCTTAAAAAATGTTGTGTGTTGCGAACAAAACAACGGAAGAGTCTGTTATTGTGTATGTAGATGACAGGGTTAGTGGTTTGAAACCTGACCAGGGTGGGAGGGGGATGCAGTGGTCACGTCCATGAAGGGGTTCTTTCATGTCCCCTTCCCATCCGGTGTGGATCAAGTGTTTCCTCATGGTGACTGTTTACAACAGTACTTGAGATCATGAATGTTTTTTCTGTGTCAATACACGAACGTCTCTGTGTGTGCGTAGTACTGCGTGCCCAAAGAAAACATCTAATAAATCACATGTAATATTCGATAATCTACTTACATCTCCTTCTTGTCCTGCCGCAGCTGTGTTTATGTTTCTCAAATAAAGTTTTATTGTTTTATTTGACCCTACATTTTTGAATAATAACATGAGTACATGCTCAATAAATTATTCAAATTAAAAGAAAAAATTTACATACAGTCAATACAGCAGTATTTTCCCATTTTCCCAACACTTGGTCCCCAACATATTTGAGATGTATATTTACGAGCTTTTAGTATTGTGTTCCTCACCGCAATTCAAGGTGATTTTATTTGAATACATGCAGTAGCCATCTGCACAACTGATCATATATCTGAGAATACAAGGGTGAACTAAGAACTGTGGTTAGCAGACATGAGAAAATGAAATATGCCAGTGTCTTCACCTCTCTCTCATTACGAGGAACCGTCTGGGTCCTAATTAAATTCATGCACTGATGGGATTCCCCCTTTCTCTGCTTTGCTCAGTCTCTCTATCATCCCATTATAAAGTGCACTTTTAGGGGAAAAATGCTTTTTTTTATTAATCATCAATTTCCGTTGCCCTGAGCCTTTATCCGTTTTAATTGCAGGATGTAATTTAATCACCCCGTTTAAGCGAGTGGGTGGGTGGTTGGGAGGTTCTGGCTAATGATGCCGAAGGACCCGGACCACCAGAACAGACAGACTGTCTGGCTAATACGTGGAAGGCCTCTGTCCCCACAGATAAAAGAGGCATCCTGGAATGTTCCATAACTTTCTGACTTACAGGACCCTTTAGACCGCAGCTGTCGGGAGCGTCCGCGCAGCTCCGAAGGTCTTTTGTCTTCAAGTGGATTCTGCGGGGAGTAGAACATTTGTCAGTGAAAGTCATTACAGACAGTGTGTAATACAAAGTTTGATCCAAGAGCTGCGATGGTGTTATAACTCTACACTGCTAGAAATTATTGGAAAGTGCAACTGTAGATGATTACTGATCAAATATGTACATAAATTCAGTTAGGAAGCAAATCACTTCTATCGCTGAGACCGACAAGTGTCAGGCAAAATAAGTTTGAGGGTGAAAAGGGAAGTGGTTTTGTTTAATCCCATTTTTTCATCATGCTATGTAGAGTTATTATGGAATCATATCCCTTTTTAAAAATGTGTCTTTGTACTTGGCACTTGGACCAACTAGCTATGTGTTTCACACTTATGTATTCCACAATGCTTACACAAAACTGTACATGATCTTAAGTGGTTGTACTGTACGTGGGCCTTGTGATGGACTGGAGACCTGTCGATGCAACTCTGTTGCTGCTTACCTTGGGGAACAAGTATAGGGTTCTGTCCCCACTGACCACTGAAAGAGAATAAACAGCAGATAATGGTCAAATGGATGTTTTGAGTCATTTCCTCTGACCAATGTCAATAAAATCTTGGAGACCTTGCAATTGCATCAAGCAGAACAAACCGTTTGTTGTTTTCTTCCATACAGTATTGCATTTCTGGGTTTTATTTGGGTGGTTGCAGACTGCTACAAGCTTTCCGAACAAGTTGAGCTTATCTTAACAGATGTTGATTTTTTTTTCTGGTTGAACAAATGCCTCCTAAAATGTCTGCTGTATTCAGAACAGATACGCTGAGCTGAGTTACATTATGGTTTGTTTTGGGGTCAGTTGAAAATTATGTCCCGCCCTTGAACCTATAAATGTCAGACAGAACGGGGTTGAGTCTCCCGTGGTAATGCTGTTATTGTCTGCTTTTGTATTCATTGACTGTAAGCTGAGTTTTGGTTCCCGGAGGACAAATATTTATGCCTTCATGCCTTCGCGTGATTTGTAACCTGCAGATATTTTTATAGAATAGAGTGGCTATTGAGCATTCGTTACAGGAAATGGACCACATTTAAACATTTTAATGGTATTAAAAAGCCACACAATACCGTTCCATATTCACAGAGATACAAAGCAAAGAAAATATGCCGATGGATTTATGACATGCTCAGGGATTCCAATGCACAAATTCTTTTTCAGTTCCGGACTAGGATAATATGTCTTGGTGATTTATGACAGACCGTGACGTACCGAATTTGCTGGTTGGGTATTTTTGAGATTTGAATATGGAATGTTACCATTTAATGTGACAATAATCATTTTAATAGGAGTGGACATCAATAAATCCATATTACACATTTTACCAGTAGGCAGGTCAAAGGGAACAAGAGTCCGGACTTCCCAAAATCCTGCTCTTCTGACAGAGGTGTTTGCTAGGTTGCATCGACTCAGAGACGCTCATTTTCCCTGCTGGTTTCAAAAAAGTGCTCCTTAAAAACAGAGCACTTTAAAGCGTCCACACAATGCCACTGACTACCTCCAACAATGTGTACATATTGCCAAGCCTGTAATGGGCACTGCAGTAATGTGCCTGTCCTCGCAACAATCGTTTTCCGCTCATCGTAATGCAACAGCAGCTGAGGAATTTGTGTAAACAATTACCTGAACATCACTCCTCAGTGACGAGTTTTTGGGACAGAGTTCAGTCAGATGTACAGTGATGTCAACATCTTTAAAGTTTGGATCATCTGTCCATATGAATTTCTGGATCCAACCTTCTTAAAGTTATTTGGCCACAAAGCTGAATTAAGAATTGGCTACAGTGATTGAAAATGCTGGATCCATGTGGAGATAAGACCGTCATGTAACTACCACCAACTCTGTCTCAACATGGACATGGCCACAGGACCCAAGAAAGATAGAACCTCTCTGTTTCTCCAACATGCCTTGGATCTGCTCCTTCTGAGTTGGTCATGACTCACCAATTAAACTCTGTATGTTTTCGAACTGTGGCAAGAAACCTGAGTATCCTGAGGAAACCCACACAAGCATGATGTGGCATAAATACAAAGTATAAAGAGGAGGGAGAAAGCATGAGTCAAAATATCTGCAAGGAAGGTGCAACACCATTGTCACTGCATGCCCAGACTTTATGAGAGAACAACAGTAGAAGCAGCAGAATTGCAAATGTTTATTCGTGGTCCAATCGTCACCGACCTCAAACCCAGATTCCCACTGGACGTCACCAAGAAAACCACATTGGAAATTGTATTTAACCTCCACATGTGAATGGACGTAGCATATGACTAACTCCTGGATTTCATTTTGACCCAACTAAACCACATGTGGTATGGAGTTTTACCCTTGTGGAACAAATTCTGGAGATCCAGGTAGCCCAGTATCAATAACCATTTTTATATTTTTCATGTTAGGAAATTATATACTAAAACAGCGTTTAACCCCATTCATTCAACTCTTTCTCAATAAATAAAGACCAGCGGTCAGTTGGAACATAAATCACAGCAGGGTCAATATCAGGTGAAACTGCCATTAATGGTCACGGCAACATCATTAGTATTGACTGTGGTGCCTTTGGAAGGTTCATTTGTGGCCTTTCTGGATGATCTCCATGTCCGACTGAGTTTCTTTACCAAAATTCAGTTTCCTACCACTGAGCCCTAACAAGTACTAAGGTCTCTGAGCTCATTGTATCAGCATTAACTCAAATTTGAATGCAGTTCTTTTAACCCTCCAACATGGTGCATTTAGTGGAATTTGGTGAGGCTTCGCATTACTTTCCGAATAGTTTCTAAAGTTAAAAGTAATTTTGCTTGTTGTTTCCTGTTCATTACATCTTGCTTGTGGGACCCAGTCAGCACGGCAGCTCAGCCAGTCACGGACCTGAGATGGTCACCAGAAATGTATCCAGTCAGCACCCTAGAATCTGTCACCCGAGGGGCACGGATGCCCCCGACAATCCATTCCACAATTGTGTCCAGTTTAGAGTTTCTTTGCTTTTCAAACCCACAGTGTGCATGACCTCTTCAGTTACTGTATATAAGTATGTCACCAGAAATGCCCACCATTTGAACTCTCTGTCAAAGCATAAAATGAATAGAATGCAAATAAAATATTTCTCAGCACCACTTTCCTTACAAGTGCTTGCCCCTCTTTTGGATGTCCATTCCACAGGCCTCATTCCTTATGGCTGTTAAGGTGGGTGAAAGACCTCGCCCACTGTGATTGATGAGCCATGACCAATTAGAGGATTAGCGCCGGAGGCCGAAAAAGATACCCATGATCTCAGACATAAACATTGGTGACCACAAGGCCTGCGAATACCTGATGTCCACTGGAAGACCTCAGACGAGCAGCTGGGGGTTATTCACTGGAAGTTCAGGATGTAGCATAGACCTTAGATCAGACCTTGGCAAAGTGCGGCCCAGGGGCCAAATGCGGCCCTTTGGCTGGATTAATGTAGCCCTCCTGGAGTCAGAGTAAAGCTATGAAACTCATCACGTCAGAATGTTTCTGACAATTTTGTCTTCTGCATTGTTTTTTGTTCATGATGGTGCAACTGAAACATAACGTCCCCGTTTTATGTATTTATTTTTTATTGTTTGGCTTTTCTGTTGACTATTTTAGAAGTATTTCTTGTCCCTTAAAATACATCAGAATAGAAAGTAGACTTTGAAATGTGTGAGACACATTTGAATGTGGTTTAAATTAAATAAAACACAACAAACCAACATTTTCTGTTTCTTTTTCAAAGTCTAATCACTTTTTTTCAATCGTCTCTTGCCCTCATTTCTTAGGGTTTGACAGCACCTCTCAACGGTCACAGTATATAACCTGGCCCCAGAGGAAATTTCATTGCCCACCCCTGCTTTAGAGCCTCGTCCCAAACAGCATTGAACACAATTTTGTTTTCCCAGAAGTTCATGGTGGTATTCTAATCGCAGTCAGGGGTTGGACGTGGGCAAGTCCTTCGTCTGACACCCTGAGGATTATCAGGGACCGGGCGCCAGCCAGGAGCTTGTTAGACAAACTATGACAACAACGCGTTCCCCTTGAAAATCAATTATAAACAGCATCTGTGCATCTGTTTCTGGTTTTAGTTAGGGAGCGGTGTCTGCACGGTTCTGTTTTTGTAGAAGGCCGGACTCCATGGCCACTCATGTGGTCATCCCACTGGGATTAGTGATGACACTGAGGCTTGTAGGACAGTGCTCATAAATCAGTGCACATGAAGCTGAGCGCTGACAGGGCGCCAAGGCCCCGGTGGTTTGACAAGCTTGTTTTAATGGGGCTTGCTTGAAGAAAAGTGTGTCTCATTACAGGCATTTCCCTGCTGTGAGAGTTTAGAACTACAACAAAAAATAATTTGGCCAATTTGTGAGGACCATATGTTGGCAGAACAAACGTGTGTAGCCGGAACTTTCTCAATTAAAACATTAATTACCCTTACACACATTGCTCATTCAACCTCAGACCTTTTCTGCTTCTTATTTCCTTAACGTGTAACCTTTTTGTTCTCAAAGTGTCAGGAAGGTGTGTTCAAAAATAGGACTTCATTAGGCAACAAAAACACAATTCATTTATATATATATATATATATATATATATATATATATATATATATATATATAAAAACTCGATGATGAACAATTTGAGTGCCCAGTAAATTTTGATGCTAAAATATAATTGGCATGTAAGAAAGACTATTGTTGAAAATCTGTGTTGCAGTAAAAAGCACAACTTTAGTAGATGTTTTACTATTTTGACCTGCTTGATTATGCTTACAAAGTGTTGGTCCTGTGGGTCCTGTATAGCTTCCTGGTCCTGTTCTATATCGTCTATATACAAAACATGTACTTGTGCAGCAACATGTTTGCTATTTTTCTGTTTGTCTCGATGAAATGCTCAATCTGTGCCGATTACTTCCTGCTTCACTGAGCGGCTCATGATCTCCTTCTCCCTTCACTGAAGTACATTTCCAGGAACAAATGTTATTATGTTGTTTTCCAGCAACTCACTATTCATCTATTTTTCATTAATTTATTTATTTTTTTATGTGGCTATGTCAGTTGGGTGTGCGGATTGTAAATACACAATTAAAATGCATATGATAATAGCTTTGGATGATGAAGTGAAGTGGTCAGTGTAAACAGACTAGAAACACTAATAGTAGATCCACCAATAGACAAAGGCTGAGCAGAGTGCCACATTTTAGACATTCACCTGAGTCAGAAATTGTAGGATAGGGCCACTTAAATCGATATTCTGTTGAGAAAAAAAAGCTGTTTGTAGTGTTGTGAAAAACACGGAATTCAGAAACAACATATGAGAATGATAGGAAACATACTATTGTCTGCGTAAGTGCGCGTTTTAAGTTGTAATATTGTGTTCAAAGAATTTCTTTTTTTGTCTGAACTATGTTTCCTGCTTCCAACATCAGCATTCTTTCTCTTTGTGCAGAAACAAAACAAGGCCTCTCCTTTGTGTTTGACTTCTCAGTTATGGTTGGTGTTTTACTTTTTTAAGATGCAGTGAAAGCAATGTGTTTAAAAGGGGCCTCATAGTAGGACCACCATCAGAGGTAAAGGACCTCTCAAACTGCTATTGTTGCGGTCATTACTCTCTATTCTGTCCATCTGGTCTCCAGGTTTTGTCCTTTGGTAGATCGTGCAGACAGAAGGTTTTAACGACACGTTGGGGTTCATCTGCGGCCCCCGAGGTAATAATGGAGACGTTATAAACAAACCGGGCTCATGGTTGTGTCCAGCATGAACTGGCACTTGTTTTTGTTTTCCTTATACAGTCCAACTCCTGCATTTCAGCAGAGAGTCGAATCTCTTTTCTACTCCACAGGAGTCAGTATGTATGAAACAAACTAGAAAACTGCATGAAATAAATAACCACGTGTAATCTGGAGCAAGACTCTGCTCTTCAAGTGGTTGACCGGGTCAGCGCGGATTGAAATCTTGTAGAAAAGAACATAATGGTTATCTGCGGCAATAAAAGTGCTCCTGTGTTGGAAGTGAAATGGCCTCGCTTGTGATGTTGCCGTTCATCTGCCGCTGCATCTTGATGGCGCATGAAGATTAAAGTGTGTCATCAGTCTCAGGGAGGGAGGGGCTTGTGTTGCTGAATGAGCTTGGTGAATCAGGAGAATTGGTTCCTCCAAGTCAATGGCACGAAAATTTCATTTCAGTAGAAGGTGAGCCTGACAAGCTATATTATAGTCATAAAACCAGATCTTGTCCACTGATTTGACCCTGGATAAAACTTGCCTTCTTAGTTTTTGTTGAGTCTATATAGACAACCAACATTTTTGTCTGTGGTTTTGTATACTTTCTCAAGCAACATAAATTTTGACCATTGCTTATTGTCTGTTTTTGGATTAAAAACAAACAAAAAACTTTCAATTGGTAGTCAGAATCAGAATCAGAATCAGTATAGAATTTATTGCCATGGTCAGAGGGGGTTCCACCAACTAGGAAAGTGCTTCGAAATAAAGTCCTGTTAATAAAATAAAATAAAATAAAATAACATAACATAAAATAAAATAAAATTACACATAATTGTTGAAAAGAGATAATGTGTTGAAAAGAGATAATAATGTTAGCGTTATGACAATTAGAAATTACATAACACCACGGATATCCTATTTTTATTATCATTATCTAGTTTACCTCGAGACATCCACCGCCTACGATTTGAATGAAATCGTTAAAACGATTCAGCGCTTTAAAGACATTGCTGTCTGATGACGTCATACGAACCGGATGTTCTTCCGCTGCACGAAGAGGTCATAATGGCGGCTTACAGCATGTGAAGGGGTCGAAACTGGTGCCGGCTTTTCTGCGGAGAACATGTATAAAACACCATGTAGCCGACTGACAGGTAACACCGACTGCACCCTACACTTTTCCGACTAACGTGGTCGAATATGGCGTCATTCTGGGTGTTATTGCTATCAACTCAGCCCTGGAGGCTGACTGCAAAGGCAGTTAGCTTAGCTTGTAGCATTGCCAGAGTGTTTTGCAAGGGTCTGCTTGAGAGTGACCTTAAGGGGATCTGAACAGTTCTTGGGCCACTATTTTTGGCTGAAGTATTGCAACCTGGAACGAGTCGTCGGTTGATTGCCGCCTTAAATGCGTCATGTTGACTCTTGATGTCAAAGGGAATTTTACATATACTTCCCATTATCTGATGATGATGCGCTGCTCAACGGTCACCTCATATTTGTAACAAAACGTCCTGCACTACCACGATGACGGTTGCTTTAGAGTAATGTTTTTGTGGTGCCAGAAGGAATAGCTCAAAATAAAGCATACGTCTTAAACAGTTAAGAGTCCAACAACGGCAAATTGCAACACACTCCTTAAAGTCGATATCTCAGCATTCCTAGACAAAATAAATAGAATTAACTTTGATTATAGCAGGAAGTTAAGCAGGGCAGTGTAAAACATGTTTTGCTTGTGTCTCACCTGTACTTTCTGCTGTTCATGATGTGACACTGAAGTAGCTACAGTCCTGGAGAATCATGAACAATTGCATGCAAAAGTAGGAGATAGGGATTTATGTTTCATTGTCACTGAAGGAACACAGTTTCTGGCACAGTCATACAGTATGCCCAATCTTTGATGTGAATACAAAGTAAGAGTGAACATGCATTCTATGGGGTGATTAAATCACTTCCATAAACCTTGGGCTGTGGCTCCCAATCGTTGCACTTGATGGAGAGAACTTGCACAGAGTCATTGTTTTTTGTTGTATGCTTTATTTATTCAGTCACTCAACTGTTGTTAATTCATTATGCTCGAGAGCTGGTTTGTGTGAACTTTGTGACCAATAGACATTTTTTTAAATCACTGTGTGACAGTCAACAACAAATATGATGAATCCTTTTGCTTGTTCTGTTGTGGGGGTTGCGGTGGATGGAACCTGTTGCCGCTGCTTTGGGTTAGTGGCGTGAACTGATGATCCTCATTCTGTGAGGTGGTTGCGGCAAACACTACCCCATATAAATATAATATTAATTAGGGATGCAGTGATGCCGATCCTGGTATCGGGCACCTGATCCAGCCTCTTAAAGTGAGATTGGTCTTCTGTGAAAAATCGCCGATCCAGGAGCTGATCCTGGCATTTAAACTCTATGTTTAGTGCTCATGTTGATGTCATGCGCGACACCCGTCATAACACAGCAGATACAGCGCTGCTGCCGTGGAGTTTTCAATTTCCACCTGCAGCTGAGTGGATCACTAGTTTGTCGCTGACTTGAATGGATGGATGTCCACAGCAGCTGCGCGTGTGTGTGTGTTGAGGGAAGTGCTGAGTTGAGTGATCAATTATGAGTAATAAAATAATACACGACAGTGAAGAATATAGTCACGTGAAACACTGAACTAACCAGCTTACGTGTCGCTATCCCACTCAGATCCGTGAATCATCAAATAAAATCATTGCAGCTGAGAGTCTTTGTATCTGCGGACGGTTCTTGTTCAAGGTTTTTTTTTTTTTAATTAAGCATGCGCTTAAAACTACCATTATAAACCAAGTCCTCCTGAATTTCCACATGCTTCCTCTGGGTCTGAGTTCCTCTTGCAGCAGAGATGGAGCGGGTCATAAATCAGCTGATCAGATGACTGAGTCTTGTCGGGCAGACACACATTTTGAACCTCAACTGTTGAGAGTTTCTTGTGTCAAAAGTACAATCAAAACCATGATTATGAACTACAGTGATCCACACTCAAATGGCCAGGTGCTGTGTTTGGGTTTCATACAGCGTGGAGCTGCAGCCCATGCTGGGATTTCCTTTTGCATTCACAGTAAGATGGAAATAACGTCAACACATAGTGTTTTATTATGGAATTTTCCCAGATTCACAACACTTCACAAAGGTATCTATTCAGTTTGTTCTTCTCCACTCCAATTTGGAGCGGTGCTGCACGTAGAATAGAATCCTTGTTGATTTGAAGCAGCGGTGAAGGAGTGCAGGCAACATTTGGTTAACCCATTGTTTCAATAAACATCAAATTTGTAATTCCATAAGAGGCCATGTTTGCCTTTTACTTACAGCATGACCAGTGTTATCCCGCAACATGGAAAGATGGTTAATACTTAAACTCAGGTATTGGATCGGTATCGGTCAATACCCAAAGCCCACAAATCGGTATCAGGACATAAAAGTCGGATCGGTGCATTTCTTATATTAAATATAGATCGTAGCTATGTGTTCAACTTATGTTTTGTGAATACTTTCAATGTGTGTTTGTAAACTTTAAAATGCACGGTGGAGTCAATAAATCATTGTATAATGACTAGAATAGAACATTGTAGCCATACAAATCATAGAGTGGACAAAATGTGTCAATTTGAAATGAAAATATTACTATATATTATCACTATATATTATATATGTTATTAATACCCAATAATACCCAAAGTGGGGAATTACTAGGTGATAGCGGCATAGTAATTGTCAGGGATTCCTAGAGATGTCTGTTATATACATTTTATTGCCTGTACATCATCCTGCAACACGGAAATGCTGCCTTTGGCGTCTGACGCAGGACTAAAAGTCAATTTTCCCAACATCAATACAATACGCCACGGAGTGAGGATGTATTGTCTAGAATGTCTGGTGTCTCTTGTACAGAACTGTCACACTGTGTGTTATGGTGCTTCAACCATGTTATTTTAAGCTCGCAATGTTTCCATAATTGTACCTCCCGTTTTTTACTTTTATCACTGGTTTTTCATGGTGCTCCTATCATTTAATGTCACAGCTGTCTTCATGAGATAATCATATGCCTGTGTGTTTGAGTGCCTCTATTGTTTCCTACTTTTAGGATTAATTGTCATAAACGTGAAGCAGAAGTTAAGCGGAAACATCTGCCAGTATAGTCGAACTGTCCGCAGCCTCATCCAGCTACAGAGAAGAGACCCAACACAGTGGCTGACATACCAACATCTTAACTTCCTCAAACGTCAGGTATCTTTAACATAAAATGTACCTCAATTCTTTTTCAAGAGAAACGCAGAATGTTCCTTCATTTGATTTTTATTTTTTAACTTGCAGTATGTTTCAAAAAGAACCAGTGAGCTGCATCAACGTGCAATAGCCAAACAGTCTCCATCTCTGTCACCTGTGGATGACAGAGATGAAAGCCTGGAACGACAGGTTGAGAAGATCCCAACGATTTCTCGTGAAGAAATAGATAAAGCAGATTTTAAAATCTCAGCAGAAGATGAAAGTGCACAAACTGAATCTAGAACGGAGGGGACATCGTCCGAGAGTCCGCACGTCCAAGTGGAGACTGATGAGGCCAAAGAGGCTCGCCTTGACCGTCAGTGGAAGCAGTTGAAAGTAGAAGTGTCCGACCTGCCGGATATATATGCCCGGCTAGCCAAAATCAAGCTAACAGGTATGTATTGTTGCTGACACCTATCTTTCATACTATTGCAGCCATTTGGTAACCCATGCTTGTTAATTTTTTTGTGGTCATTTCAGCTCTGGTGGTCACAACTGCAGCTGCTGGCTATGCAATGGCACCCGTTCCCTTTGACCCATCTGTGTTCTTCCTGGCCTCCCTGGGAACATGCCTTGCCTCATGTTCTGCCAATTCCATCAACCAGGTAAGATTTGCTCCCTTGAATAGTCTAATTCAAGTTGGCATGCAGGGGTTCTGACAGGTTTTTTGAAACAGTCAAAGAGCTGTCCTCAACCCACCTGTTCATTAGCATATCCGCACAGCAGGCGCCGCTTTACTAACAAACTGACTTTAGGTCGTGTGTCATTTAGCATTTAAGTAATTATTATTTAGTAATTTTGACTTTCTTTTGGCGTTTTTCCACTAAAACCTGCCTACGATCACCATGTTGCCTCTTGTCTTTTCTGCTTCAATGTTTCAACTGTTCAATGTTTCCACTTTGTTTCAAATGTGATGACTTAAAAGTTCTTTCTTGGTGGGCCAGCTTCTAGATCGGTGTTAGATTGGTCTTAATTTTAGTGGCGTACTAGATGAGATAATGTGGTCGCGACACAGATAAAACAACACTTTGGGGTTGAGACCCCAGTGTGCATTTTTCAAAACAGTTATTTGCAATTCAGTGTCACTTTTGCTGAAGGTTTTTATTATGGTCCTTAAATGTGTGATGATACAGACTTTCTATTTATATGAATGATCCATACAATATCATTTATATTTGAAGCATCGATATGAACACAAAAATCTGGTCTGTTGACTTTTATTTTGCTGTGGCAATGCTCCATGATTGTTTACATGTTGTGGAAAGCCAGGTATGTCATGTTGGTTTCTGACATCCAAGTATGATTTTGTCCTAGAGTTTTTTAATGGTTGATTGAGACAACTATTTTACACGGTTAATCTGTTTCCATCCTAAGGGTGTAAAATAACCCTGTCCATGTATCACAAGATTTTGTGCTGATTGTATATGGTGTACCTTAAACTATTGAGTAGCATACAGTCTGGTGTATTATATTATTTTGCTGTTTGTGTTACGTTGCAAGTTTAGTTAAACTCAAGTTTAACTGAAGCATTTTGAGATGATAAAATCTCACCTCTGCACTCGGACCAGTGTTGTAATTCATTTTAGGACTATTTTCTTTCAGGATTGCGTGTTTGTAAAGTGCTTACTTTGTTGTGCCGTAAAAAAAATGAAATTCAGTCTTGTCATGCTTCACAAGACACTGCAGTACATCACACCCTCTATGGGTATTTCCCAGATTAAGGCTTTCTACAGCTCTTAACAATCTAAGGACGGTTGTGTTTAAAGGCTAAAATGCCAAGAATGAGTCGACTCCCACTGTTTCCTCCAGTTGACATTGTCCTTTGGAATGTCTTTTGAATATGCGTGTAATGCGCAGTCTGTCCATCTACTGAACTGTAGATGAGGACTGAGGCCTGTAATTTCATGAGACCCTGATTACACTGCTGGCCTCAGTCTTCAGTCCTGCCTACTCCACACCCCTAGTATGACACAAATGGCCTGTCACAAAGCAGTTTTGCAAGTTGCTTGACAAAACTGTGTGTATCCAAGGCAAATATGGCAAGGTTTAGAGTCAGTGCCTCTGTTGAATGGACGTAATTACGTCTCTCAGTATGTTAGAATTAGCTTGTTGCTGGAGAGATTCCAGTTTATTCAGACTGCAGGTGTGTAAATATTCTTCAGGTATTTGAGGAATTCCACCCACCGCTGACTGGGATTGAAGATCATCATTTGGCTTTGTGATGTAAGTGGGGGAGTAACCTGAGTGTCCATTTGAATTTAGCAAGATCACCTACATCAGTCTTCATCACAGCTATCAAAACCCTGACCATGGCGCCATTGTCTCCCGTTTTGTTTTCGAGGAAAGAAATCAGCTTTTGCCTTCTTCGGGTTACACTTGGTGTAATGTTGCTTTATAATGTTGGATGTTGAGTTGTTATAAAAAAATGTCCTGTTGCTCTGGCACTACGAAAAAAAGATCTAGAATGCCTGCTGCAGAAAGCCTTGACAAAGATTTAGGATTGCCAGCAATGCCTGAATCTATCTGCACTGATACCTGCGAGAGGCAAAAGTTAAGATTTAAAATACTTTAAGACTGAGAGGGAGATGTTTTATGTGACAGTGTTATGAAAGCACATGATTGATACATGCTTGTGTTGTCTGAGAACCATTAGCTCTTGCATTGAGTTCAAGGTTCTTTATTCTTTGGGTGGAATGGGGTTTACACAAGTCACATTCTTTTACTCTGTGCTGTCTGTTTTGTTCAGTTTTTATATTGTTGGTGTCTCTGTCAGATTTGTAACTGAAAAGAGGATCTAACTAAGGCTTACATTTGAGAGGCCATTTTGTCAGGAATGAAAAGCATTTGGCCTTTTAACGCATGACATAACTATCGTTGCTTTGTCGACTAACCTTTGTTTGCTGTAATTATGTGCTCCGAAGACGAGGGGATGTTTTCTGACACATAATTGTCTGTTGCGGCACCTCACATCTCTCTGTACGCTCGGAATCCTTTGTAGCCCCTGTGAAAGGCACACCCTCACCTGTTGGGTGTTTGATCTCAGCGTTTTTGGCCATTTCATTATTCTTGAATTTTAAAAGGCTTCAAATCTGTTGCCATGAGCGTTTTTGTCTGTCAGGCTTTTCAACTTTCAAAAGACTTGGCATCGCAATTAGAGTAGTTGGACTTGATCAAAGAAATCGAGGTGCGTGAAAAGTCAAGATCTCGACCAACAAATCAAAGGAGATAAAGACCCCTGTCAAGAGCACTTCCTCTGGGTTTTGTTGCTCCACCCTAATCCTTTAATTCCTCATGTAAGAAGACTCAGAGGTATGTGTATGGACTTTACCACACAACTGTCGTGTTACCTTGAAGAGATGGAAGTAAAACCCCTTGAGGGAGTATAAAAATGCTCTGGAAGCCACAACATGACCTTGAGCTGAGCGCTCTGAGCCCGGCTATGTGTTTCTTCAGTTGCGAATAACCTTGCTTGCTTGGTTTTATTATTAAATTGGACCTCCTATTCGGAAAAGCGATGGAATGGGCTAAGCACTAGGAGTCACGAAACTTAGGCATGCCTCTGTCTCGCATCCCTTGACACACAAGATTTTTGAAAAAGGACAAATGTCCTTTGTCGTTTAACTGAAAATTGTTTTCCATGCCAGACGTATTACTTGTTACCTACTTGCTATTTTTTACTTCCTGCTGTAAGAATTAAGTAAGAAGTAAATTAATTCAATTTTGTCCACGTTTTAGTCTTCAGCCCGACGTGTTGGCCACTTTATTAATAACTTACAGTTACTAAACACTGTAACCTAGTAAGAACGATATCCCTGGTCACTACAGTGCGCCTTCTGTTTCAGCTGCAGGTCTCAAGTTTGAAAAAGGCTTGTTGGTCCAGTTGTCTGGACCTCTGGGCCCCTGTTTGCCTCCACAGGTGTTCCAGCCGTCATCACCTGCCAGTCTTGCCACTACTTCAACTAATTGGATAATTGGCCGAGATGAGAGTCACATACTGGTGCCTAACAGACCCAGGGGAATGTCTGAGACTTTAAGCAGTGTAAACATGGCCGAACTGGGTCATTTACCGTCAAATAATTATTATTAAACTATTTTGACTGTGTCTGCAAACTCCACAACACGAGCTCGCGTGTTTGTTTTTCTAAAGGATTTCATAGTGGTTTGTTTTCTGGCTTAATGGTGACATTTTTCCGTTCATGACCATGGCCGTCACTTTTTTTCTTTGTGTCCACGTCTCTCAGCTGTCTGAAGCTGGCACGCTTGCACGAGCCCCTACAGGTCCCCTGCTCAATCCCTGCAACACCCCTCATACTTGTCCTGTGGAAGTAGGCCTTAGGTACAAAAATGAATTGTTGAACTGTTCCCGGTGTATCTGATTTATATTATTGGTGTAGTATGCTTTGTTGGCATTTGGGTTGTTAGTGTAATAGGAGGTGGACTATATTTCAGTGTAGTATTTGTTCATGGTGCAGGCACAGCTTTGTATTGGTTTTGTTGCACTTGCAACAGTATGAAGAAAGATTGAGTTATTTATTTTCTCGATTTAAGTTTCTGGTCTTGATACATCATTTATAGCCTAGTTGAAGAGGGCTTTTCTCACAAGGGCATAATGTTCATCAGGCTGTCCTAATTCTTGGAATGGTTTGTGGCTGGTTACAACACAAAACGTGAATTTGTCTAGAACTACTGTGGAGAACAAACAGGTACAACAATTTGTATATTTGTGTAGTAATTTGAAGTTGGACAATTAAATACTTGATGATCCACAAAAGGCACATTTTTTTCCAAATACACCTAATCTAATCTAAATACAGCGCCTGCCTCGACTATGTTCTCCAGAAACAAATCGTCCCTTCTGAGCATCGGCATCAGATGTTAATGTGGAACATAATGTTCTTTCGTTAGCTGACACAAAGCTGAAAATATCTCTGAGTGTGATGTGTTCTCACTCACCGTCTCATGCACACACAACTTAACCCCAAATTGGCAGTACACATGCCACAACAATTGGCACATTCTGAGACAGTGCGCCCCTCTTCAACGGATGTTAATATATATGTATATAATATGTAAATTGGTTATTTAATAATTGTGAAGGTTTTATAGAAAAAAAGAGATTGTTTGTTTAGATGAATCAGATAAAAGTCCTGCACTGCTGGCTCTTGTTCAGCTAGATCTGCCCTCATCTTGGTGTGCTCTGTCATAGCAGGGTTGTTTTATGGCCGATTGTTCTTTAGATCTTTTGATTTTCATCAGTGTGGTTTCTCCTGCCAGTCATCATGTCTCCGGGCTGTTGATGAGATGTGAAACGGCCTCGGAAAGTCCCTCGCATTACAAATTCAAAAGACGCTTCAGCCTTACACTTATTGCTCACGAAATTGCAAACTCACTTGTTTTTCCACATCTTCGTCATTGCATTTGAAGAAAATAAAAATTGAGAAATTGACAGCTGTCACATTTGATGTTCAACGAGAACGGAATTCATTTTCCTTCGAGTTGATTTAATTCTCAATTTAATTTGTAAGATGTCAGAAGTCTTTCCAATTCATGTTTGCCTATGTAGCCGTGGAAGCGTGGGGCTAGATTTTAAGGTGAGCTATTTCTCCCTTTGAACATGATCCGCAATATTTGTTTCTTGTAATGTGGTCAGTGTCACTCCATATTTCCACTCATGAAATAACATGCTAAAGTAAGTGAGAACAGCAGCAGCGAGTCGTAAGGCTATTTTATTTACTCTACGACTTTTTCATCATTGCTGTTCTTTATCTGCTTTTTGAGCATCTGATCACAATACATTTTAGCCTCAATGACATATACTGCTTTTTACTTGGTCTACTTCTAGCTGAATTTCATCCTGTGCTCTTGATGACATAATTCATTGCCTATTTAACTTCAAAGGCACTCCTTATTAGCTCTGTAGGCTACGTTGTATGGTTTAGGTAGAGCTCTATGTGCAGCTCTGTAGGTGGCAGTGCTCCTTCTGAGGCATGGATGCAATCATTGGGCCCCAACAGTCAAGGCTGCCACAACAATTTCCCTGGCTATGGCTCCTCTCATTGTTGCTTGTGGTGCCTCTTACAATGTTGTACCTCTTGAAAGGGTCATTACTTGTAACTAGACCTTGTTTGCTTCAATGCCACTGACTATTGTGCTCTTCAAAGATGGTGAAACCTCCTCCCGGCGCCCACCCCGACTTGGTGTTTCGGCAGAGATGTAGCTATAAACCTAGTTTAAAAAATAGCAGCGCAGACTGTCTCAAGCAGGATGACATTCTAATGTTTGTACCAGTCTTTTGAACTCTCCTCACACATTAATTAATAATGAAAAGTAGTTTAGATATGATGATGATAAACCATCTCAACAATGACCACATGGCTGCTTATGAGTGTGATTTTTGCTTAGCCATTATTATATTACAGCCTTCCATCACTTGTGTCTTCAGAATAATTGGGGATATTGCTCGAGGTCCAGTTGCCCCTGAAGGTGAAACTCATCCAGCCCTTTGTTAAGAGGCTCTTCTAACTCCGACTTAATCCTTCCTCACTACAGATGCAGTGCCTGTGATGTCTATTAAAAACAAAAGGCAAAGCTGCTCTTTGACATAGACCATTTTTGTTTTTGTCTCCATCCTGCTGTGAATATAGCCTTGAGTAGGAATTCCTAATTCGGTTTTTAATTGCCATTCATGTTGTTGCTCAAAGGGACTGTACGATTGTTCATTCAGTGCCGGATTAAAATGAATATTTCACCAAACAGCTGCTTTATTGTTAATTTGTTCAACTTAATTTCTCTAAGCCAACCATGTGAGCTACACAAATGGATTGCTTCTTTTTTTTTTTCCAGCCACAGACGGGTGACAGATGCTTTCCGTTGATAGAAGCATGACAAATAAATCCAGCTATTGTATAGCCTAAAGATAAGTGCCTGAAGAAATGTTGGACTGGTAGCCATCACCGCTGTTGCTAGGCAGAATTTATAGAGGAGTGTTAGGCTTAATTCGTAATTCCTTTTTTACATTTATTGTCCATAAAACATTTTAGTTATATTTTAATTTATCCTATTTGTTCAAATTGATGCTTTTACTTTCTAAATGTATACTACTAAAAAGTCTTATTTAACTAGTCTTTGTATTGCAGAGCAAGACTTTAATAAGTTCACATGCAGCCACAACATTCTGGCCTCAAAGGCTGGCTGCCATCTTGCAGAGTGGACTTGCGAATGAGCTTGTCGAATGAGGTCAACTTATCAAAAGGTTTGCCAACAGGTTCCTCTGTTAGATATTTTCCGTGTGTGACCCTCTAGTTGAGATCATAGTGACCATGGTTACATGACCGCACAGAAAACCAAGTTATTGTGTTAGTCGGGCAACAGGTCAGTCTTTGAAATGTCATGTAACCGGCTTAGTCCAAGTATTGGAGAGAAATCAGATGTAAACATTGAAGCTTCAACTCTTCAGGACGAAGTTAAGTCTAATAACATTATATATGATCAAGTAGTCTTGCGTAATGTGAGGCTGCAATGGTCCTGGATCTCGGGCGATGAACAGCTAACAAACCTGATATCAGTTGTGTTGCTGTGCTGCTATTCACAATGACGCTGATCTGCTAATGTGTCGATTAATTTACAACCACTAACCAACTGTGTAAGCTGGTGCATCACACGCATGCTGGAAGTGAGGGGGAAGCTCTCTTCACTGATTAATATTGGCTGTTGCTATTTATGACCCTATACATGGCGCCTCCTCTATAATTCACTGTGTCTGAAACACACGCCAGTTTAAGGTGCCATCCCATGGCTTACCTAACCCCTACTTCTGTTTTTCTTTTACGTGACACCAGGGGTGTCAAACTGAGTCCCATAGGGCCGTGTGGGTGCACTTTGTCAGACATGACCGGGTTCTACGAGAGATGTGAAAATTGAATTTCTCATCTCTGCACTTGGTTAACTATAATATTTAAACCTAAACAAATGATGGTGTTGGAGACAAACTCCACTAATAAGTTTCATGAGGGACTGTAGTGTGTCTGACACATGTAAAAAATGATGATGTTTTTATAGTGATAATTATCATTATTGCCGAAATGACAACATTTATCATGATATATATTGTTGTCCATATCGCACATCCCTAATATGCGGACAAAGTACTCACGAGAATAGCATTTGTGGACGTCATTACCTTGTTTTCCGACTTTGAGTGGAACAGCACTTTAAATGTTTAGTTTTCAGTGCTGCAACATGTTTGGGCAAACACACATGGCTCCAAGAGACCTCCTGTCACCTGAGGGAACAAGGACTGATGGGCAGCTGCAGCGACTCTTTGCCACCTCCCTGATAAGTCTTTCTGTCTTACACAAAACCCTGATTGTGCGCTTCAATAACCAACAAGCTAACATGTCAAAGATGGTCAGAAGAAGACCACCATCCACTATAACTGTCACATTATCAGATTGTTGAGAACGTTTGCTCTGGGTTTTTCCCCCATGTTTATGTTGAGTCTGAATATCGACATTTTTTTGGCAGTATTGTCGCAATATCTGTTGTTGACACAAGCCTTCTTAAAAAAAGGTTGATAGGCTCAAATGTGCAGTGAGAAAATCTTTGAAGTGATGGACTGGACCGTGTTTTGTTGCTTTACTACACCTCAAAGTTGCAAGTGTCAATTTCCTTTTATTTTAAAGAGCCGAGTTGGATGTCCTGTTTGTCAGATACTTATGACATGATCAGATTTTATTGTTCAGACAAGGAGTCAATGGGCTTCACTTGAAAACTTCACAGTTTTCCAGTTTCTTTAACTGAAGCCTTTGTTCTTTGAGTAGCTTCAGAAGATCAAGTTTGGAGTCAACTGTGACATTGGTTTTCATTTCTAATGTTAATGCCAGCCAGATGATTTGACTTGTATAGTGTGCAACAATGGGCCTTGTAAGTGTAAGAAGAGGACAGCAAGTGAGATCTTGTTCTGGTATTGCATGTAACCTAATAGTTGCCCTTTTCCCAACCGATGATATTTGGGATGGATCAAAGACAGCATATTAGCTTTAAAAAAAAAGTCATTGCCAGTTGGTTTTGATGAATCGATTTTGAAGGGGACCACATAAGGTAACCCAGAGTTTCAGAGTTATCACCATGTTAGTAAGAAGAACCTTCACTTTAACTAACTAACTTCAAAGAAACATTGCTTGTTCTGAGAACTGGGTGGGTTTAAAAAATACATAAATACATAGAAATACCAGATATTATATCTATCACATTTTTTTTTCTGTCCAGTGAAGGTCACCTGTCTGAGGGCGTTTCCTCCTTTCCTAAAGATTTCTGATTAGAGTCTTTAATTTTGTGATGGCATGGTGTGTGGACTGTGTTTTGTAGTTGATTACAGTTCAGAAGTGTGTCTGTGGGTGTGTGCCCACTGATTGAAGTTCTTCATGGCCTGCTTTGTACCTGCCTCTTTTGAGCCCAGAAGAGCCAATCCTGTTGGGACTTCACCTCAGCTCACTTGTGTGCAAACACTGTTCTATTATTTAGCTCTGCTGTTGTCTTTTATGCCTCTTGGTAGGTGTTATTGTTGATGCCTTTTGTCATGATCTTGTCAGCCAAGGTTGCTGCAACAGGAGTGGGTCACGTGACCGACTGTGCCACTCGCAACTGAGAAATAACGGGGAAATTTCAAATGTCCAATTTATCAAATTTTCATCCAACCCTGGAAATTGTATTGAAATACATTTCTCATTACATTCTGGACTAATTTGTTTTATCAAGAAATGTACAAATGAACAGACCACAAACATAACCTCTTCCATGCCGGGATTGGTTTTTATTTTACCCTAAATCTGGAGTATTTTAGCACTTTGATGCATAACTACGCTTCCTTCTTCAACTGTTGTCCTTCGCTCATGTGGTGCCTTTCCTTTCCTGTTCTTATCTTAAGGCCTATTATCAAAGTCTAGTGCACAGCGTTTGCTGATAAGGAGAACAAAAACCATGATTGAAGAATGCAAAGCCACTTTGTTTTGATTTTGATATGTTTAGACAGACTGCTTGGCCGTAGGTAGACAGGAGAGCAAGTGAACTGAGCGAGAAGGAAATGGCTGCATTGAAATAGTTATTTGGCGTGTTGGCACGTTGAAGTGCAAGTAGTGAGTTGAAATTACTCAGCATCTGATGAGTTTCACCGAGTTATGGGTTGTATTTTCACCCCTGGCCCCTGCTGCTTTTGAGGTGGCCACCTGGCCGGTCAATGAACCAAATGGCTCAAGAGATTCTCCAAGATGTTGATGGTTAAAGAGGAGTAAACTATGGTTAAACAAAATTGATGTGACTTATTTCATGAAATAAATGTCATCCTGTTGATTTGGGGGATCTCATGCTTATTGATCCTGTCTGCTCACGGGTCAATGAGCCTGGTTGTGTGAGTACAGCGTTGCTATTGATGTGTTTTATATGGGGAAGTTATTCCACCAGTTTGAAGCGCAAGCACACTTCTTCACAGACACTGCGGTCAAATACAGCTGCAGATGGAATATTGTAAACATTCTCTTCAACATATATAAGCACATGCTGCTTTTTCTAGCAGCACCCCAACTGTTGAGAGGTTTTCAAACTGCACGTCATGTCACTTTCACCCACACTCTTGTTTGTGAAGGCCCACTGGTGCAGAAGAAGAGTGTTTATTTCTCTTCAAAACAAATGATCACAGACAAAAAAGTCAAGTTTGGCGGACTTTGAGTTACGCCGTTTCATTTAATTCCTCAAAAGGGGTACAACTGAATGCAGTTGTAGTGCGAAGTCAATAACTCTATTATTACATATAGTACTTTTTGTTCTGTAGTGACATTTTGTTTTTGTCCGGTAGAATGGTGTCACCAATGCTGGCAAATTCTAAATAGGCCATGAATCGCTTCTTTTCTGACTGTAACTAGGTGTGGGACTCATTTAAAAAAATAAATAATAATAATATAAAATATATATATTAATCACAGATTTTATAATTAATTCATCTCGATCTATCACTTGATACCAGAATGGCCAAATTTAGCTCGAGTTCGTGCACATGCACTTGAACATCACAGTGGAAATGGCGTATTGGTCAGTGAACCTTTTTCTGTGTTCAAAAAACACATTTGTTTTTATCCTGTTTTTTTTTTAAGTTTATTTAAACTTAATCAGTGTGGTCTCATTTAGTCTTCATCATAGGTGCGTTGGTTATAACATGTTGTGTAATGCTTCTATTTCTCTATGATCCCCCAAAATAAGGTTTATAAGCGATAAATCTGTTATTTGGATCAATTATCTTTGTCTCCAATTACTGAAACTTAAGCTCTTCAAGTCCTAGTCCCAATTTCCCTTTGACTTGATATGAGTTTTGAAGGCTTCTTGTCACCAGTCCATTCACGAGATTTCACTGTATCAGTCTTTTCTCTGTGCTTTTGCTTCATTTTACAACTTGCTGATAGTTTTTTTTAGCCAGTCTTTGGTTGAAGTCTTGACATGATTTTCAAAAAGAACAATGTTTTCCAAGGTGCCATTCTTTTTTCATCTTTGAATACTTTGAAGATCCTGTTGGCATGACTGATAGGATTGTCCCTTCTGAGCTCCTGCCAATGCCCTGAAAAAAAAAAAACAGGAAGTGCAATAACCTGGAAGATGAGTGATAGAATAATGTCACATCAGCACATTTACTGTATGTCAACACAACCACGACAACACAGCAGCTGTTTGGCTTTAGCTCATAGAACCATGTGGACGGAACAACACATCTCACTCACGCTGAGGAAGGACCTCCAGGTGCATGCGCTCCAACCAACAATACAATCAAGTCGTCACTTGTCAGTGCTTCACCTGTTTGCGTGTTGAAGCCGAACAGCAAACTCAAACGTTGACAAGGTTAGGTTTGTGCTTCATCACACGCAAGCAATGTCTCTTAAGAAAAACACAAAGGCTGTCAAAGTCAGCTTGCACATCAGCTGTGAACTGTCTCTGATCAGGCACTTGACAAAACAAGCAAAGATTTTTGTGGATTAAGTTTTCTCTGATGTCTCCTCAGTTGTTGAAGATGTACACCGGGGTTTTTCGTCAATAAAGGGAAGGCATGCAACATGATTTGTCAAAGCAGTTGACGTGGTTGTTTTTCATAGTCTTGTTGTCATAAAGCTGGATTTGATGTTTTCTGTCATCAACAAGACCTAAATGACTGCATTTGAACATAACTAACTGCATTGCATCTGTCTGAGGAAATTAGGAAGTGGTAAAGCATTGTGCTGTAACTCTGAAATATGGGAAATGCTATTGATTCAGGCGACAGACGGAAAGATGGCTTGAACATTTTCAGACCAATATGAGGTAGTTATTCTTACTTCAAAAGCCAGTTCAGCTCAAGTCTTCCAGAAGTGGCACGCAGCGGTCCTCAGCCTGCCTAAACTGTTGGTCCATTTAAAGTTGTGTGTATTGCACTGAGCCCTCACTCCCTGGTCCACCTACTGGCAGCAGTTCAGCTGGCGCACAGTCCTTTGTGATTGATAGTGAGAGTCTGAGACAGTGAAGTGCTAAACTGCCCTCATGTTCATCGGGCAATTATTGCCGGCAGTGCTGCCATACCTCTGCCCCAACCATGATTTGTCTGTTTGCTGGTGGATATCTGAAAAGCATTTAGAGGCCTTCTTCACTGTTGACCTGGGAAGTTCAGGTTCTGCTGTGCCAGTTAGTTTTTAAGACAGGTGACTGATCTTATATGATGGTTTAAGCCTTGTGAACAGATGAATAATTGTGTCTTTTTCTGTGAAGCACTTTGAACGACTTAAATGTACGAATGTTATAGACCGGTAAACATTGCCACTCGATGAATGAACACTCTCATTGTGGGTGCTCTTTTTAATGTGATGTCTAAATTTTGCTTTCATGAACGAATAACCATGCCAAGTGTTTAACATAATATAAGTACTACTCCATGAACTATGAACAGATAAAACCCACAGTGTAAACTCATCACTTGTTAAATACCTGCTGCAGACTGCATGCCCAGGGAATGACTATATAGAGCTGTATGGAAGTGATACATGTTTTTTTTTGTGCATGATGCACCGTGTGGCGCAATGACACGCATGACATGAATGGATATGTGATGTGTAAAGTCAGTTAGCCAAACAGTTTTGTTCCAACTTCAAGTTTAATGTACAGAACTTGGCCGAAGTCATTACAATAGAAAATACTACTTTACCTCTTCCTGTTGAGACCTGAATTGATACCCAAAAATCCTCACACCGTTGTTGTTATCTCATCATAGTGTTCAACTTGACTTTGTCTTAGCCGTGAATCAAAAATATAGCCATTTTATTTGTCTGTCACGCTGTTGCCTGTTATCAGTCGAGCCCTGATAGTTGTCTGTGGATCACATTCAGCGTTTGATAGCTCAAGGAACTGGCAGCTGTTCACCAATCCTCCCTTGCCGTTGGTCACATTGGTCTTGCCTGTTTTCCGGCTTCATCTGGTTGATAATTGCTCTCACAGTTTTGCTCTTTTATGTGCGAGTGCATGTTTGTGATTATCGTTGTAATTGAAAGCAGCAGCCAGCCGTTACTTCCGGCTCCGAATCCACCAGTCTTCCCCCTCATCCACCTTTTTCAGAGCTCGATCTGCTTCTGTTTAAATGGATTTTCAGATGTTCTTTATTTTGGAGCTCTAGGTTTGATATAGAACATCAGGTTCTCAATGCAGATTTGTTAATAACTGGTGTTTTGCTCTCACTTATGGGTAACCTGAAAAAAAAAAGTATACCGCAAATTTTAATTTGTGGGACTTTTATTCAGCTCATCTTCATCAAAGTATTCAATTTTGTTATGTAGCCTTTATGGGATTTGAACCAACTTACAATTGCCATCCCACAAGATGCTTCATGTTATCTATGTGCAACCAATGTGCTACAATTTGTATCAGCGGTTTTTGTTTGAGACTGTTAGCGCAAGTTCGACTACTTGTGGTGAGCTACTGCAAATATCTTCACCATGATTCATGCGTTCAAAATTGAGCTGTTTAAACCCTCTCAAGCCAGTTTACCGCCATCAAGGTCCAAACGCACCACTGGACCTCCATGACCTACCCACAGCAATAGCACACGTGCGTGCACACAATCTACAAATGGCCCAATAATTTTAATGCCATCTCTGTAACACACATGGCAGTGTCGGGCGGAAATAATGACACGGGCTGGTGGGACCACTGATGTGAACCAGATGAGGCTCCTGGACTTGTAAAGCCAGAGTGGGAGGAACAAGGGTTGCGTTGGAAAAACTGAAAATGTGGCAGACACCTACAGAACACTTGATTGAAATAGGAAATTGTTCTCACTTGATTCTGCTATAAGCGCACTAAATTATACAACTGTATTCACTGTGCCTTGTAGGCCTCCCTGGTCTGGGTGTAATACCACAGCTGTAGCTAGTAGCAAGTTGATGGATTTTGTTTTCGCACTGGTATTGTTCCTGGAGCCATTTTTGCAATGCATTTTGCTGGTCCTGTGTGATAAGTTAAAGGCAAAAAATTGATTTGGTTATGATAACTTTACTTCCTGGAGAAGGTAAATAGCAGTTATAACTGTGAAAGACCCAAAACAGAGGGGATATTGTCTCTGTGGTGGTGTCAACTTGTCAGAAGTACTGTCACTGTTTGTCTTGTCGAAAAGTCATTGGATTCATTTCAGCCCAGTGGACAGATCAGGCACACTGTGCTTATTATTTTGGTCCGGCTTCTTTGGAAATTAAGAGGATCTCATCTATGTGAGGAGTTTACTTGGCGCTCAGCCTGCACTAGGCCTGGTTCAGCCCAGTTCTGCTCTGACTCGGCCAAAAAGTACATTTCTCTGTCAGGCGGCCCCTGACCTCTTGACGCATTTCCTGACCCGAGAAATAGAATTAACACCTTGGAGTAGACCTTGTGGTCCCAGAGCCACGAACACAGCTGTGCTTTGCCTTGGCCCTGTGCTGTTTCACTCTGCTGGCGAGCACCTCAGGATGCAAATGGCATGTTAAGATTTTCTTAGGAGCCAAGTCAAAAAGGCTTATGCCCCTGGTTTTAGTGTTTGTGGGATTCACTGCCACCACAATTTCTGCCCTAATAGCAGACATATGAGAGCGTATATTACCCTGCGTTTCAAGTGATTAATGGCCTTAAACACTTGATTTTTCTTGTTTCTAACGGTAAAACAATATCCAAAATCCCTAAATTGAGGTTTGCTAACGCTCAAGTAGGATTTCACAATAAGCGGTTTTTGATTTATGTGATGATTTGTGGCTTGTAGTCGTTGCAGACAAGCGTAATTACAAGAGTCATATTAGGTACATTGAAAGAAGTGTGATCCAACCTGTTTCAGCTGTGGTTGAGGAACAAGCCAAAACAACCAGACATCTCTCTCCCAAGAAATATCCTTTCGGTCTTCTATTGGAATACCACATTGTGATCTGGTTTCTTAAGAGTGTTCAGGGACAGGACCATGACCTACTGTACCAAACTTTGAATCAAGCTACCACATTCAGCTCCTTATGTGAATGAAGTTGTACGTTTAGTCCTCTAGATAGATTCAGGCGATATAATAAGGTGGCTTTGGAAAAAGGTGATAGTTCTGTACTCCCAAAACACATTCTTCCCTCATTATCCAACTCTGATCGAGGCTTTTCAAGACACACTCAATTCATGAGGGAGAAAAAGTCTCCATGTCTATCTCACTTTTTGAGTGCCTCCATAACCAAGTTTTTAGAAACACCCGTATCCCCCAATTTCTTACTATGGTGACTATGGTTATGTGCTTGCCCTCCGCCTAGACCTTTCTTTTGTCTCAACACTATGGCACGGTGAGATTCTCCTGTAATCACAATTCAAGCAGAAAGTATAAGTAATTCAGTTACTTTGATTGTGCAGAAGATTGTCTAGCTCAGTCACGTCTATCGTGACCCAAACCCAATGATGCAGGCTTGCTGTCACAGGTGTTGTAAAACTTGCCTTTTGTTTTGGTGAAGAAAACTACATTATCTGTTATTAGACATTTAGCAAAAGATGTTTCATCACAGATTGATCTTTATTTTATTATTTACTATTATTTTTATTGTCTTCTATTTCACACTCAAAGTGGTCTGTTTTTTTGTTCATTCAAAAGCTGCTGTGGAGGCAGTACATGTGTGCGCGCACTCAGATTAGTCAGTTCCTGCGTTTAAGCACCCCATGTGTTTGCATTTTAGTCACACATTGCCATTCTCTGGGGAGCACTTTGAACCATACTTCTCCGGACCAGATCATAAAGCAGGAGTATAAGTAGTTTTTCACAGAGTTGTATCCTGAAAGAGCCCTTCCTTCACCTCCCACGCGACAGCTTGATGCCTCCACCATCCACCTTTAGTCTAGTGCCTGTGGATGTTCCGGGGAAACTGTTACGAGCTGGGTTTGTTCCACTCCTATTGTTCATGTCCAGATGTTGCATAGTGCGAGTGAGAGAGATGACGGGACATAAAGAATCCCATCCTTCCGCTGTAGCAGTCATGATGAAGTGAGTTTTATGGACAGTTGACTTCCACGCTCAACACCACTTTACACAACTCCTTAAAATACAGAATCTACCCAACTTGCATTTGAGAAGCATAAGATTCTTGCCAAAAAATCTTTGGTTGTCATCTCAAACTTCACCCCGCCGCTGTTGAAAATTACCTTGCCACAGAGTGCTGGTGCCTGATTTAGAAAGTGCTTGTTAACTTGTTCAATGTCAAACTGTATTGGATGTTTTCAAAGGGGTCGACCAATAAACGGCAAAAAAATCTTTGAATGCGGTTTCAAATCCCTTTTTTTCTGTCTACAGTACTTCGAGGTGCCTTTCGACTCCAACATGAACCGGACCAGGAATCGTCCACTAGTCAGAGGCCAGATAAGGTACAGCCATGTATTTTCCTTTCTATGGATTTGGTCAAGAGAAGCAAAAGTCAAGGTGTTTCTCTTCTTGTACACGTTGTAATTCCCTGAATGAATGAACAAAACTTAAGGCCCCCAAAAACCTTTTTGATTCCCAAGTGCAGTATCATTAATTTTCTTTGTGGCCCATCTGGATATAGTGCCTTTTCTGCCTTTTAAGTGGCCAGGGGAACTTAATGTAGTGGCAGCCAATCTGCATTTTAAAGCAACATGCTGCATCTATATAAAGCTTTTGCATATAAAACAATAAAGCCTTTGCCTGCAAAATGTCATGCACGCTGCAGCAGGGAGCGCTTTTCTGATTTTCACGACTGAAAGGATGGTTACCGTGATCAATAATGCATGTTCAATAGTTCAGCAACGAGACAGTGAGAGCTGAGAATGAGTCAGTTCAATTTGCATAAGGGGCTACAGTACTGGCACCATGAACTTATCTTATAAAACAACCCAATTGTTGAAGGCCATGCAGTCAGTATACAGTGGTAAAATTGCCAAGCATGGCCGAAGTTCCGAGGCAGCTCTTTCATATCGCCAAACAGTTGTCAGTATTGGTTTGGTGGTAAATATGGAACCTCCAAAAAGTTTGTATGAGTGTTTGTGCCTTGCTCATGTTAATATTTGTGAGTCGAATGTCAACAGTTACGACGTTCATCTGAATTTAATAGAAGCAGCCTTGCCATGATTCATTTGCCTGTCTCTGAAGCAAGATGTTTTTTATTTATTTTTTATTTAATAGCAAGACTTTCTCGTTGGAGGAATGTAAGTCACTTACTCCTAAACAGCCTGTAATGACATAAATACACATTTCACTGCCATTCAGCGACTGCATTGGAATGTTGATAATATTTAGATCCAGGTTGAGACGGAGGTGTGGAAGCAACGCAAAAGGCCTTGAGTCTGACAGCTTCACTGCCCTAGTTTCTGGAATTCTCCATTGACTTTCTGTTTAGAGGGAAAAGCTTGTGCTGTTGAGTTGGTGATTGAAGATGTTCTTCTGCTGTCTAAACACAGACTCGTGTCTCTGGCTTTTAGCCCTCTGCTCGCTGGAGGAGGTGCGTTTGTTTCTGAGACAAAGAGAAACACTTGATCCTTCACTCCAAAAGTCTCGCTGTCTGTCTCTACTCGCTGTCACACATACCATCTCTCGCAAAGACGCAAAGCAGATGGTTGGTCGGACTTGACTGTCAAACAAACCGTCAGAGGGTCACGCTGGAAGAGCTTTCATTGTTGTCCTCTGCTGGACACGTACCATCCGCCAAATTAAATAACTCATGTGTGGATGGTGGGCGCTTAGTTACTGTTAATGTTGCATCACGAAACTTGAGTATCTGCTTCAGTGAACTCCAGTTAATTGTAATCGCAACACTGGAATGCGACAAGGCAGTGTTATGTGTGATGGGTCACGCTTTAACTGTGACTGATATCACTGAATAAAGGCAGACAGGAGATGTTGTCTACTCTCTCCTGCCTCTTGTTGTCTTCACTATCTCAGTAGATCAGTCAAACAAAAATGATATCCCAACTATGTCAGGCCATCCAACCACCTAATTCCAACCTGGACACTCAATTCAGTGATATCATTTGGTACTTTTAGCTTTTCTAATAAAGGAGGCACGAGTAATGCATCTTTGCATTCTGCTCCTCTGCAGAGTAAAACCATCAGCCAACAAAACATCACCTGCTAAAAGCATTGATGCATCTCCTTGGATTCTCTCGAAACGCTTTATCTCTGTAGTGGATGGATAAGCTTTGGCTATACATTGAAGGTGTTTGTCATTTTTGGTACTAGCTTTATTAAAAATGACCGGTTTTCCTAGTTATTATGCATTTTGTCCAATGTTATTTGACAAAGAAGTTGAACCTACGCCAGCGCATGTGACAGACCTCCATGACATGCCTCCATGACCCCCAAGGATCCAACCCACAGCCAAACTGTCAACAGCCCATAGTCAGCCTGCGTGGCCCCACCTCAGCCCACATGAAACAGACATAACACCACTAATCACATTAATTCACCCGCTTGCCCACACCGGCAAAATAAAAGCCTTGTTTGCTTTTTGAAGAAAGGCCCCGAGTTTGGTCAAGATTTCAATCTCGCCGCTCTTTAATTTATGGAGCATTTACAGATGAATTTGAACCAGACCTCACTATCCCTGCTTTCAAAAAGAGATGAGGAGGAGGAGGAAGTCTTGATCCGGCTAAAAGCTTGGTGGTTTCATGATCTGTGCGCACGTGTTCTTCATCTCAGGTTCTCTTTTATCTCCTTATCTGATGAGCTTCATCGCTGCCTACTGTGTTGAGACTCGCCGTCCTGGCTGGATAGTGGTGTGTGGGCCCCCCTCCAGTCTGCATGTGCTTCACATGTGGCCCGATCACGATCAGATGGCTGCGCACAATACTTTATCATCCTATCGATCACTGTGCGTGTGGGCATCCGTCTGCACCCGAGTCAGACTACTGTAACTGCTGCCGAAGAAACATCTTTAAACAGTTTGATCACAGACTCTTTCTTCTTTCAGTCCTCTCCATGCTGTGTCTTTCGCACTGGCCTGTGGAGTATCTGGAGTAGCCCTGCTCACTCTAACGGTTAACCCTTTGACGGGCTTCCTGGGCGCCCTCAACATCTTCCTGTACACCTGCTGCTACACTCCGCTGAAAAGGCTCACCATCGCCAACACCTGGGTGGGAGCAGTAGTGGGTGCAATCCCTCCTGTGATGGGCTGGACCGCTGCCACAGGGGTTTTGGATCCAGGTTAGTTGATAAACTTTCTGTGATTAGACAAAGACCAACGTGTGGTCTGTGCCCCTCTTACTATGTTTTTTGGTGTTTGCTTTGATGGTGCCTCTGCTTCCCTGTAGGTGCTCTGGTCCTGGGCGGCTTCCTCTACAGCTGGCAGTTTCCTCACTTCAACGCCCTCAGCTGGAACTTGAAAGAGGACTATTCTCGGGGGGGCTACCGCATGATGTCCGTCACCCACCCGGGGATGTGTAGGCGGGTGGCGCTGCGCCACAGCGTGGCCCTCGTCGGCCTTTCCACCATCTCGCCCATGCTGGACCTGACCACCTGGACTTTCCCCCTCATTTCACTGCCCATCAACCTGTACATCAGCTACTTGGCTTTCAACTTCTACCGCAGGGCCGACCGTAGCAGCGCACGCAAGCTGTTCTTCTGCAGCCTGTGGCACCTGCCCATGCTGCTGCTGCTGGCCCTCAGCTGCAAAAAGCCTCGCAAAGATGCGGACGGGCCTCAGTCCCTACCTCCTGCACCGCAGAGCTAGTTCACCAATCGTGTGATGGACACACTGTGCTTTTAACCGCTTCACTCCAGCGCAGGAAATGAGCTGGGAATGATTTCCATCGAGTTTTACTGATTACATCAGGCTGTAATCACCTCAACCTGGGTCTGTTGCGTATGTTGTATTTATTTACTCAGCATTTCCTCCCAGTGTCATGTCGTACATGACTACTTTTCAAAGAGAAGAACGTGTCGATGATTTGAAGTGCATTGTGTAAATGCAAAGACCATTGATCAAAGATGATGTCGAGCAGCAGCTTTTAGCTTGACAGCCTTATTTTGACATACAAATATCTCTTTAATCTTGGAGGTACTGGAAGTTAACATGCGCACGTGACAATGAATATGAGGGTAAATATTCAACAATAAAATTACATTGCTTCATTTGTCCACCTCTTTTTGGGTCACACGCTCACAGATCTGTCACATTCGATGACCTTTCTCTGGCATGCATACGAGACAAAGAGGGAGTGAATGATTCATATGCAAACAGGTTTATAATTTGCTGATGTCTACAGCTCTGTCTTGAAGCCAGGTGCACTCATCCCCTGTAGAGAAATAACTGGTGTGACATCATGGCTGGCCTTAAATAAAGACATACACATGGTCTAATCCCTGTTCAGTTGTTGGACCACTTCAGAAACGCAATAGAAACACGGGTAAAAGTTTTGCTCAGTGACTGCATACCTGACACTGTGACTCAACATTGACAGAATGACGTTATAGCATTGGAAAATTCCCCAACGTTCCCTGAGACACCTACTCTTAACTCTGGTCGACTTTTCCCGGGTCAGCAGAAATGATCGTCTTCACCATGTGTCTGCCACATCCTGGTGGCGGAATAGACCCCACACTTGAGAGTAAAACCTCAGGAACTAGATGGCATTTTGGAGGATTGTTAGCAAGTGTACATGACGAGTCGGCGAGGCCTCCCACAAACACTCCTATAACTCCACCTTGTTAAGCAGGAACTCCACACGAGCATAATAAACGGAATTTGGTTTCAATCAAAGCCTTTGTGGATAAACTCGCTTAAGATAAATCTCTGTTTCTCCATCGAGCTTAGGTTGACGGACCACCTCGACACCTGACAGTCAACATGTGCTTCCGCCCTTCACCCTTGTTTCTGGTGTTGGGTTACCGTCAGGAGGAGGTGGAAGTGGGGGAGGAGTGTTCCAACCGCCTCGCCTTTTCTCTCTGGCCGACGTCCATAAAAAGGGATTTTGGAGACCTGAAATGGCTCGACGTCCTCGTAAAGAGTCTGACCGGATACGGAGTGTCATATCAGAGGGGGGAGGAGGATTGATCGAGCCAGCTGTTACAGTCAGGAGATTGAATATCGTCACCCTCAACCACGGGTTTAACGTCATGGCGATTGCAGCGCCGATGCTGTCCGACCACCTCTGTTGCTGCGGCAACAAGGTATATATGTTTGGAAATTGTCAGAAATCTATCATGGTTTTTTGAATTCTTGAACCTGCCTGTCTTCAGTTTGCAAAATTGATTCGATGGTAGCTTCATTAATTCTACCTGTTATAGGTGGAACTACTACCAAGCTTGATCAATTTAATATAAAGTTATGGCAAAGTTTAAAAACCGAATCGCAAAAATAGGTCTACGTGGCACTTTTCCATTACAGGATGTTTTTGATTTTTGGTACCCAACATAAAAATGAATTAAAAACTAAATAATTTTCATGATTTCCAATACCCATTTTTCAGATTCTGACAACAAAAAGAATAATTAAAAATAGTATAAAAGTAGCACTTTATTTTATTTATTTATTTATTTATTTAGTAAGGCTCTCAAGGTCACCTCGCATTATTAACCTTTCATAACAAATAAAAGCAATATTATACTGACATGACATTAAGATTGCAAGATTAAAATGTAATATATATATATTACTATCATTTGATTACCTAAATTCATTTAAATTATCTCATTCTGTCCTGTACATGGATTTTAAATTAATTTCAGCACTGAGGTTTGAATTGAAGACAACAAAAAAGAAGAGGAAAAAAATTTAAACATAAACATACAGGTAACTAAGAAAAAGTTATAATAGCTTATTTATGGTCTTTTTAAAAATCATCAGGACATATAATGTTCTTTTTTCTAAACCAAAAATAAAACCAAAATAAAACCAAAAACACCAAAAGAAAAAAAAAGTGGAGTCTTTGTCGCGAGTGTTCTTTTTCATAATACAGTATTGTAGTACGTGTATTTACAATTCGATACAAACGTAAGTAAATCAACGTTGTTCTGTGGTGATTTACTCAGTAAAATTTGTATACTTGAATTAAAGTTGACTCATGAGAACTTTAGAGGAATTTGAAGGTATATTGACTCGAGTTGTAACTGTTACCAATAACTATTTCGTCTGACTTGGTCACTAATAATGACCGTCAGCTTAATTTCAAACTATTATAACGATCGTTCAACAAAACGGGTTTCTTATCAGATACCAAGTGTGGCTGATGACAATGTGAAGTAGCACGTTGCGTCACGACGCACCCGTTGTTTCCTCCGGTGAGCACCGCCGCGGCAGACGCGCCTGTTCCTCCGGTTGTCTGTCACCAGACCTCGGAGTCATGACATGACGAATGCTGCCCACCTTTGACCTCCATCACAGCCCGGTCGACTTATTTCCATAAAAGTCCAGTTGTAATGAAATCATGGTAGTCGAATAAATGGATGAAAATACTTGATGCCTGAATCGCGTCTTTATATATAGTCATTTATTAAAAACGAAGAAAACGCGTGTTGTGCAATGGGGGAAGTATAAATTGAAAACGCAGTCGTTCGCGCTGGTAGTAGATTATAAACTGTATGTTAACACGCGACATTTCTAATTTGAACTTCATAGACCATCTCAGTAAATAAACACTAAATTAGTGGTGTCACCATTTAGAAGCCAGTAAAAATGGACTCGTTCGCACGTGTCTTAGATTTAGATCACGAGCGTCAATTCGTACTTATTAATGCCAATAGCTCATAAAACAACCTGTTGAGCGTTTGCTCACATCGTCTTTTAATATTTATGAGTTACATTTGTCGTAAAAATATAACAGATAACAAAGAGCCCGTTCTTTTTATTGGTCCACTTTAATTCAAATAGCGCTGTTTTGATTCGAAACAACTGGAAGATTAAAATGTAAAAAGTCGTATTTTAGCGGAGCATTTTCTGGCGAGTAAGGCGTCTTTATTTTGAATCAATCCAACTGAACAAGATACAAACTGCTGAAGCGCATTCGAACTACTAAATACACCTTCAGAGTCCGTCACTGACTTCATACATGAACGTGAAGTATATCATTCAATATATATATATTAGGCTGTTTGAACTGACATGTTGTCGTTTTCCTCCATAATGTTGATGAGTTTGGATGCCGCTCTCACGAAGTTGCCCTCAACTTTTACCGAGTCCTAACAGGAGCTGTCGGAGAGGACCCGCCCTTTCTTCCGCCTGATTGGTTCATCTCCACAACCTGCAGCTGCCTATTTACCCTGCGCCTTGTGAGTGGCTGGATTCGCCGCCAATCCACAGTGCGCTCCTCTATAAGGACTCGCGCGCCTTGCATCGCTCCAAACTAACCTGAGATGAGGAGGCACCCGGTAGTTCTGTGCGCTGATTTTCGCTGAAATTATGACACTTTGGGCCGGTATCGGCTGGAGTTGCCCAACTGTTCAAGTGCATCGTCTTTAATTCACTCGATATCCGTCGGTTTCCAGGTGAGCATGTGCGTACTTTCGCGAGCGCCGCCACCGGGAGGAGAGGAGACGCGCGCGGCTGGGATGTGACTCTGCCTCGGGTCGCTTATGGAATATAGCCCGGTGTGTCACAGCTGGTCCGCGAAGAAGAAGACAGTCCTCCTCGGCGTCATGTTTCTAATCTGGCTCTACATGTTCTACTCGTGCGTGGGCTCCTGCGCCACGCTGCCAACTCTCGCGGCGGACCTCCGCACCAGAGACACCGGAGGCTCGGCGTCCGGCAAGAGGACCGACGTGACGGACCTGATGTCCCGGCTGATGGCGAAGACGCAGCCTTGGGAGGATGTCGATTACGAGGAGCCAGTCCGGACCGCATCGTCCAGGGACCTGCTGAACAACGAAGTGGAGGCAGAGAGAAGCGATGACTGGGACGATGGCAGAGCGGAGGTCCGAGCACCGGAGCCCAGCGCCATGTCCAGCTTCTCCAACGGCTCCGGGAGCAAGAAGCTGCCGCAGGCGATCATCATCGGGGTGAAGAAGGGAGGCACCCGGGCGCTGCTGGAGTTCCTGCGGGTTCACCCGGACATCAGAGCCGTGGGGGCCGAGCCGCACTTCTTCGACCGCAACTATGATAACGGGTTGGACTGGTACAGGTACGTCCACCTTCCTGTTGTTTTGACCCAGCTTCGAGCCGTTTCTCACCACTTCCATCCAAATCTGTTCACGTCACATGAGGCTTTTGACGTTCTTGACGATTAAATTTTCCTCTTTTTACTCCACATTTTTATGAACTGAACAAACTTTTCGATTTTTCTTTAGTGAATTAACCTTTATTTAATAACATTAAAAATGTGAATTACAGCAGCACCTTCTTGAGACTCCAAATGTGTTACATTTTAAAAGCAGTAGGGGATTTTAGTCCACTTTTTTACACTTTTTTAAAAATTGTAATCCATGTTAAATGAAACACGGTCAAAGCCTGGTGTATTATATTCACTTGGACGATTAAATCACGTGTTTTATTTCACGTGTTCGTTAGGTGCCAAACTCACAATTGTTGGACTCAAATTCGTAACTTTCTTTAAACAAAAATATTTGGGAAAGTGGCTCAATTAAGGCCAGGATTTACAAAGTCAAGCGATCTGTAATGATTTCCATGACCATATGAAGCGTACATCGTGTGTCCTTTTGTTTGTGTTTTAGGCTGGTTTTCAAGAGCTCTTGGTCACTCTATTTGTCACTTTTTTGCAACCTCACAAGGATCTGCAGCCACACGCTCAGCTTTACGCCTCTTTTTAAGATACTTTAATTCCTTTCACCCTAATTCTATTTCCCTCACAACTCAGCTGCGCATTTATTTCCCCCCAACTTTGTTTCCCAAGTTTCTTTAGAGAAGGAGGACTACATTTTGGTCATAAAATGAGATTTATGACGACTTTGGTACCACGATTTTCTCACCAGTCCTGTTGAGCAACAGCAAAACTCACAAGATGGACGTTAAAGTTTACTGCCAGATATTTTATCGCCACTTTGGAGCCAGTAAACTAGATTAATTCATGAAAACGGGACAATATATTTAATTCACATTTGCCATGGAAATTATATCAATGTCATCAGATCCAGATAAAAATCTTACAGGTTGTATATTTGAAAGAGAAACTGTGAGAAAAAGTTTTGCAGTGATTTCAGGTTGCAGAACCTTGGTGATGGTGATGATCTTACAGCATTTTGACTGTGGATTGAAATATTTGAACCACGGATCAAAAGTTGACGGAGGCAAATGAAGCAAGCGGATTTTTAGTGCCGCCTTGTGGACATGGTTGGCTACTGTAGCTTTGTGTCTTCAGCGTTTGGGAGTGTTTAAACTTATAAAATCATTATATCGTGGATATGAACATCATAAACAGTGCACTGTTTTTGCTCAAGCGCCCTTAATATATATATATATATATATATATATATATATATATATATATATAAGCTGTGAAGTTTAGTTTACTTTGACTTTTTAAACCTGTGAGTGTTTTTGTGGGTTTAAACGTGTGAATGACCCTTAATTAGAACAAAAACGGTTTAACGTTTGCAAAGAAGTGGGAGCATCCAGGTCATTTACACCTCAAAAGCTCAATGCAGCTGGATGACTGTAAAGACTAATGACGCTAATCTGTGAACCTTAGTCCAGCCAAAGAAAACAGACTGTTGCAGAGCTCTGTTAATCAACCAGTGTTTATCAGTTTATTTAGAATTATTCACCTAATTTTGTTGGAGAATGCTGCATTAATATAGGCAGCCTTTAATGATGAACTCGCACTAAATGACACACCATTCAAGAAGTAAAAAAGAAGTCCACAGATTTTAGAAAAGTAGTGTCTATTAAAAAAAACATGCTGAAAACGATTCATCAACAAATATGAATAAATGCTATCCATGGTAACTATCATTCTTTACATTCATGCATCTATTATTACACACGATATACATTACAGTAATAGAAATACATCTGGTGATCAACCTACAGAGTGTGATTGTGTGTCAGGTGTATAGAAATTAAACAACACAATGTAACTGTCTGTCTCGGTGATCGGCGTGTGTTTGTGTGTGTGTGTGTTTTTCTGTGGGCCGTTTCATGCTTGGCCTCACTGTGGAAATGCTCTGCCCCTGACACAGCCTGCTCGGTCACTGGCATGGTTCTCATTTTGTCACATACGAAGCGGAGCAAAGGTCTTCTGAGCTTGTTCAGTCACTGTGCTCCTCCATGTTGTTTCAGAAGCTTCTTGATATACCGACTTTATCTGATAATACACACTCTGCTGTGACTTAACACTCTTGTTAAAGGGGAAGAAAAGACGTTGTTCCTCTTCGGCTGAAGGCCTCAGAACAGCTGTTCTGCTTCACCCACCCTCCTGTTTCACACACTTTGCAGCAACCGAAAATTGAGCTAAAAATATTCATTATTTGAATTTCATTCATTAAGATGCACAAAGTTGTAATGTCCTGATGCGAGATCATGGAGTGACTTCATAGACAAAATATAGATCAGATTCAAAAACATTGCTTTCAAACCACCAGCACGCCGATCACATTTGTTTCCGTGTTTTTCTCTGTGATTTTACGGGGTGGTTTTTCAGCACTGTTGTCTTTTGCGCAGATGTTGGCAGTTAAAAAGTGTGTTTTCACAGTATTAAGTTTGTAAGACTTTTCTTTTTTTCGTGTTGGTCTATCGCCGCTCCTCTCTTCGCATTTCGTCTCGGCCTATTGGCCCCGAAGTGGCTTTGATATATAATTACTGCTGTGTGGTTTTCATGTCGAGTCTCTGGCGCTGGAGTGAGACGTCTTGTAGACTTGGTGTCCATCTGGGTGGTTCTTGCCCCGTTGTTGTTGTGATCGTTTCCACTCGACCGTGCAGTTCTGCTCTTTTTAGTTCCTCAGACGTAAATGTCAAAGTAAGGCAGAAGTGAGTGACTCTCTGGCTACAGATTTTGTTGAGTAAAATGCTTGTATTTTTGTTGAATGTTCAGTTTTAAATGATTTGTCCTAGTGTGTCTGCGATTTACAATTAGATTTGTGTGTTTCAAAGCATCTGTCGTCTTGTCGCTAAAGAGGATTTCTCTGATGAAATATTGTGGAACTGCTGATAACGTTTGTGCAGGGAATGTAGTAATCTGTTAAACTCTGCAGCTTTCTTTTACAGGGCTTGTTGATGTTCATAGATTAGTCAACCTTTGAGTCACAACAAGTTCTTTTGCTCCAATTAATCTCTTTGTTGCCTGTGTGGCGTGTTGGTATAAACCAGCCTACAAGGTTCAGTAAACACTGAGTGGACTTCTGCACCCTGGCTTTTCGGTGAGTTTGTTTAAAAGTGTGGGCTCATTGTCCCAGCCGTGGCCTTCACCCGGTTCTGCTTGGGCGCTTGCTCTTTTTATCTGCTCACCGCAGGAGTGTTCCACATAGGTGACCAGTCTGTTGCCGCTCAGCTCCTTCCTTCCTCTCGATAGCCCACAGAGGCCACCTGGTTCTATAGAGGCCCACTGAACAGAACCGAAACCATTGTTGCTCTCTTTTGCCGTTTGCCAACATGGAAGTGGAGCGGGTGTTGGGGAAACAATGACGAGGAGGTGAAACCGCACGGTTGCAGAATCGGGCTGGCGTCGCTGTGGTAGGGGTCCTCTGGGGTGGCTGCTATTGATTGGTCAAGCCTGATTGGAGGTAATGAGAGAAGGGTTAAGGGTCAGACCACGTTCTGATTGCTGACCAAGTCTTTGTTGACCATCTGCAGAAGCGCAAAAATAACCAGAGAAACCTCTGTTTCCTGCCGCTTCAGCCACAGAGCTTACACTGTTCTTTAGTGAATGTCTAGAATCAAGGGGCGCCACTTGTCATGTGCGCACCAAATGTTTCCAACTTTCCCAACCAGTCATGTCTACAGTGTCTGCCACTTTCTTCAGTCCAGTTCGATCAATTCTCAACTCTTCTTTTAAAGAGTGGAGAACACATCAAGTGCACCAAAGTCAAAACTTTTTAGCGTGGATGAATGTCAACCAGTGCAGCTCCGAACTCCTGTTTGTTGAAAATGTACAGTTAATTTTCAGAACACAGCAGAGGCATTTATTCTACATTATGATTCATATATTTATGTTAGAGATTCAAACGGGTGTCTGACTTCTGGTAAACATTTTGCAAGCACTCTCATTAACCTTTGATTCCGACTGGGGACGGTTGCTGGTTCTCAGCGGAAAACTAAATGCCACTGAGTGTAAGTTTCAGTGGAAAGTGATGACGACGGACCCAGCGAGGCTTCACTTGTCACAGGTGGGAAGTCCCATAGGTGGCCATTAGGGTGCCAGTGAGTGTCACCGCCTGCGGGATGGAAGAGGTAACACAGAAGACGAGGTCTCCCGGGTTTTCCATTAGTCTGGCGGGCAAAAGAGCAGGGCTCATTAGAAGCTCGGAGTTGTCTCAGAGCACTGTCACTGCTGAGCAACATTAGTCCGCTTCATGTTCTCTCCAGAGTTCCCTCACTGGCGAAGCACCACATGAGATCAACTCTGCCAGAGCCTGTCGCTTTGACTTCCAAGACTCTTCGGGTGAGCTATGGGAGATGCACTTTTTCGAACTCTGACTACTTGCCCAGATTGAACATGGACTCCCATGAAGCTCCAAGTGCTGCGTCTTCTGCAGTAACTTCAAGCTTTCATCGATCAAACTTCGCCTTGACGTTATGCTTTTCTTCTCAAACCTCTACTGACAGAGTTTTGGTTGTGTTTCAATGGTAATTGTAACACCGCTCATGTCAGGTACATGGAACATAGTCTTTGACAGGTTTTGGCCACTTTATTATATTTTTTCAGTTTCAGGTTTCAGGTGCATGGTGGACATCAACTTGACAGGCATTCATATTCAGTTTACTGTTCCATGCAGTCTTTACATTGGGATTGCTGTTCACCAATATATCCACCGGGGGAGCAGCCCACAGTGTAAAGTTTGACAGTGGCAAACCAACATGGCGATTGTGGAAGAAGTATTGATCATGTACTGCCTGCGCAAAAGAGGAAAGGGAGGCAGAGTTGTGGGAGGCGGTGGTTGGTGAGGCCGTTACGTATATCGTGACTGGAGATCAGAGAATTTCCATCACTGTTATGTCTTCCTTGTATCTTATTAGAGCTACATATCGGGTAGTAACAGCAACACTGCGCCCCACGGTTTCTGGTGGTACTTCTCCGTTTGGTCCAATTCCGTATGTTACATTGAGCAAAAACGGGCCTTAAGACTGTTTTCCGCTGAGTTTAAATAGCAAAGTCATTGCCTCATGAACCTCTTACCGACTCATTGTTGAACTTTGTCTCTCCCTGTGTTGCTGTCTGGCTGTGCGAAATTATCTTGTCTCCTGTTCAGATGCAGTCTCGGCTCAAACCCAGAGAAAACACTCAGTGCCGCCTCGGGCAGTTTCTGACACACAAGAAGGTTCATTGTCATGACCGGAGCTGTCGTTACCTTATTTCGGAAATTACATGTTTGCACCGGAGACGATGCGTCTTGAGGAACCTGTAAATCATTACCTCGCTTGACAGTCTCGAGAGCAAGTCACATTGTGTTGCCCACCTGTCTTCGAGAAAGGTGTGCGAGAGGCAACGCATGACAGGCAATTCAAAACTGGATGCAAAGTAGTTTTGGTGTGTGTGTGTGTGTCTCAGGAGTGGGGGTGGTGGCATGTATGTTCTTCTCAAGTCTGTTTCATCTTTTATTCATCTTTGCTGTGGAAAGATCAAGGAGTTTGTGTCTCGGGGTACATGTCAAGTGTCAGGAAATCAGTCAGAATAGCTGATTCTGCCTACACACACACACACTCCTGCACTGTTTGCCATGTTTTTTATTCTTTCACAGGTCATTGCTTTTTTATTTTTCCATCCCAACCTGTCAGCACAGCCCTGATACCGATGGAGAGCTGGAATGTGTAGCTGTAGGCCTTTGCCTTCACCAAACTCTCAAGGAAAAAAACTCACAAACACAAAAGAAAGTACGGGGAAGTCAAGATTCTGATGGCCAAGCTGATGATTATGGCGTCTTTATGGTATCACCTATGTGGCTCTTTCTCTCTAAAATGAACGCTAAATAAAACTTACTTGTTTATTTGGATTTCCGAACTTTAGTGGCCCAACACCAAAGCCTACATGAGAAAAAAAAAGACCAAAAATGAGACAGATAAATATGGTAGATAACTACAACAGTACTATTACTATGATATTATTTTCATTGGAAAACATTTTCTAATGTAACATAAAAGTGGAGCGGAACTATAAATGTGTCTTCTTTCTCACTCACTCCATTCCTTTCAGCAGCTATACTGTTTTATTTATACCACGTTGCTGCTGCTGCTGCGCGCTTCCCTGCAGGGTTATTAACACTTCCAGCCGTCTACAGCCACAGACTCTCGCGGTTCCAAACCCGTATGGCTCCACACATTCCTGCCGTGTTTTCCGATGGCAACAAATGCACTCAAAACAGATTTTTCTTGGCAAGAATATTTGTTATCCAATTGGATAATTTGCGCTTCTCACGTCCTGCCGCAGCGCTGCCGATCAGGATTTGACCACAGGCGTATAAAGTATCTGGTGTCGTCGGCATGTAAGAGACGCTATCTGCGTCTGATGCGCTGTCTATGACATTATATATGGCTGTTATTGCTCTATTTATTTATTTAACTCTGCAGCAGTCTGGGGTCCAAAACTAGCGCACAACCATGAAACCAGTTTTTGAAGTTTTTTAACCACAAACCCCCGTCTCTGCCTTCCCTCACATTCCCTCTGTCATTCACTCACACTGAGACTGTACAGTGGATGAAAGGTTCCACTCTTCGGGCGTTTGACTCCCAGTGAAGCATGATGGATGGACGGGTTGCATCGCTCGGGTTAACGGTTCAGTTTAGACTGGAGGGGGTCACTGGATTCTCAGGCTACCCTGACACTGTGCAACGTCCACTCAAACTTCAGAGTCTGGCAGTTCAATTAATCCGCCGTATTCGCGGCAGGCAATGTTCAGGCTTCAGTTCTATTTGTCAGATTAAGATGTGTTTGAAAGTTCACATCCAGAAAATGTGTAAATCCCAATCAAAAGCGGTGCATGAGTGTCTGGCCGTCGACGACTTCATTCTGCCTCACTTTTGGCTTGTCTCTGTTGTCAAGGAGATGGTCAGGTCTCATCCTAGGTGATGGCCCTGCTGAGAACTATAGCAGTGATCTGAAAGAGGAATTTCACTTTCAAAGCCATGAGACACCTCATGCTGACTCCTGTCTTCCAGGTCTCTGCGTGTGATACTAGGCCAGCTTGCATTATTAATCCTTTTAGCAGACGGACGATTCAGAGGGGCTTCTACGGCGCTGAACCTCCTTCCCTAGTTTCCAGTTATTCACCGCGCCCTGTGAATTTGAAACCTTAGGGCTGAAGAGGAGCTTTAACTGTTACCTGTGATCTATATTGTCCCGTTACTTCACTGTGGAGTCTCTTGGGTGTTCAGTGAGCAAAAATAACTGGATTTTAAAACAAAGAAAATGCATGGGGATTCCAGATCGCAAAGCTAGCATTTGCTAGATGGTAGTTTTGTCGATAATAACTTTGTGTTTTTCCGTACAAGGTCAGAAACTTGGCAGTTGTTTATGGGCCTTTCCCTGACATGTCCTCCAGATGATTCTGACAACGCATAAACACACTTCATATGCGCCATATAAAGCACATGATCTCTGCGTTCTCTCAGCCAGGAAATGAGCTGTCAGATCCAAGTGGTGTTGCACAAACACTCAGCTGAGGCTTCAGTAGCGGTAGCTGCCGGTTGTCTTCCTTGCACAAACCTGCATCCCTATTCTTCTTAATTTACAGGTTCAGCCAGGCCCTGCTCTGAGGTTCAATGTGAGGAAGCCCGTGTATCGACTCAACAGTAGACTGTCAAGAAAAAAAAAACGGTTCAGCACTTTATGTTTGACGATGGGAGTATTGCATAAATAAGCTCTTGGTTCCATTTTAGCAGCGTGGTTCCTCCCTCAGTGAGCTGTGAGATTTGCAAGAGAAGATTATGCTTATCTCCCAAAACACATCCATACAGACGTACTCATGCTCATTCATCACTCTGCATGCTGTTTCTGAAGTGTTTTCTGAGGGATTACTACGTTTTATGCAAATTGTTCCTCATTATAAAAGCTATCATTCTGAAAGTTGTAGCAACTAGTCATTCCCGATCAAAAATTTTCTTTGTGTTGACTGGAAATCTCTGAGTCATGGAAAATAAAAGAGGTCTTTCAGCACGTCCACCCACGTATCCGCTGCCACTGCCTTTCAACTTTGGGTCACTTTGCACTCAGGATCTGTAGCCTGAAGGGGAGACGGTGGATTGGAAAGAAGTTCATAGGTTAAAGTGCAGGGCGGGGAGCATGAGTCGGAACAGTTCACACTTTAGATGATGAGACAACTCGAGAAATTCCCAAGAATGAATGTGGATGACGATCTTAGAATGCGAAGGAGAGAATAACACCAAAGAGCTTAGCATTTGTTTACGTCCACTTGTGGTTATCATGTTAGTAATCGCCAGTATTCTGCAGACAACAAATGCTGCCGTACCAGCCAGAGCTTCTCTCAGAAACGTTACGATCAAGGGTCAAGTGTTTGGAGTCACACCTTGAAAGGTCTAAACAGTGAAGTTGCTGTTTTAGAAAGCAAAGCCTCTCCAGAGGGGAGACCCTGGTCCCATGGTCCTTGAGCCATCAAAACCAGATGTCAGGTATTATTTATACAGCCCAGCTTCGTAACAGAAGTTCAAATACACATCAGTCAACTCGCGCCTAAGTTATCCCTGTCCAACGCAAACCAGCCACTGATTTGCCTTTTTTCAAACAAACCAGCGCTCATTTGACATTCAAATGCCTTCGACAACCAGACGCGTCACACGATTTAAGAACCTGTTGTATCTAGCGACAGACAAACGGCAATCGCAGCTTTTGGAAGCGCTCATTTTTGTCTGGGTGCTGTGACACTAACAGCCAGTTATCATCAAATCAAACATGACGGGAGGAAGGAAAAAAAAAAAACATCTGACAGCAATGACCGGTTTCCTGCCTGCCGTTTATCTCTGAGCTCTTTAAAACAGAGGCCAAAGGGCCACTCTGCGGCCCCTGTTTGATGCTGCCATGTGACAAGGGCTTCTGTTTTGTGTCTTATCGCTGGTTTTAGACATGTCTGTCAGCAATGAAAAATGCTCTGTGGTCAGAGGTGTAGGGACAAATTGAGTTAAAAATGGCTGTTGTTCTTCGTCTGCTCGAACCACAACTCAGTATTGAGTGGTGATTTTCTTCTCTTTTCATATATATATATATATATATATATATATATATATATATATATATATATATATACATATATATATATGAATTGTGACAACTAAAGGCTCAATTATTCTCCCTTTTCATATGGAATTGTGTCCGTTTCAAACAGTGATACTGTCACTGTTCACAAGCGTCCATGCGTTCTTTGTGTTGGTATAGCTGTTCACCAATATATCCACCAGGGGGAGCAGCCCAGAGTCATGTACTATATGACAATCGACAAACTCCAAAACATACATGACAACTGTGGAATGATGATGTACCTCTTGCACAAAAGACGAAACAGCGGCAGCATTGTAGGAGGCGGTGGTCGGTGTGGTTGTTATATACATGGCAACTGGAGAAAGGCTGCCACTCTGAAAACAACTGAAGCTGTGAAAGTCATCACCTCATGGAACAGCTTCCGATGTTTCCCGGTTGACCCCATAAGTGGCTAAGTTGAGAGGCCTGTATAAGTTTCAACGTCTATCGATTGTTGTTTGACATCCTCACTGTTTACTAGCGAAGTTCGTAAACACATTCTTTGCTCATGTTTCACTGAATTGCACGTTGCTCAATGTCGGCACACAACGCAAGCCTTTTTGTTAAACCATTTTCCTGACATACAAAAAAAGCTCAACAAAGAAACGGCAAATGCTTCCAATCTAATCCGATTCCAACATTACAATGCGGCAGGGAGATGGCGGGAGGAGGTCTGAGTTACAATGTGCATGGTGATAGATTATGCTGATCCAAGCTTGGGGAATCCATAAAAATGTAGGGGGTTGAAAATCTTGGAAAACAAGGCATCGGGGGGAAGGGTGCGGGGGTAAAGAGGACAGCAAGTGGCCAGGAAACCCCCTAATAATGCCCAAATACAAAAAAGGCCACCCCAAGTAAAGAGCCGTCACCTCTGACTTAGCCTGGCCCAGTAGTAAAAAGACATGGGGAGAGCGGGGGAGTTGTACTCACTCTTGGAGAAACAATAGCTATTATGCTTCTTTTTGATTTATGAGCTGATGCCAGTAAGGATTTTGTCAGCAAACAGGCAATTCATGACACCAGGCTCTTTTTTTCCAAGTGAACCATTGTCTTCATGTTGAAGGCTGAGTGGGGCATGGAAGGCCAGGAAAGTGGCAGTGGGGGGTGGACATTAGAAAGGAGGGCTGGTGCTTATCAAGGCTTGAGTGGAGTTCCTCTACAGCCCTCTCTCTCTGTGTCGAGTGCGAGAAGCTTTTTGGAGGGCGCTTGAGTGGAACGTGTGCCTGAATTACCCTGCAAAGATTCCGCCGTCCTCTTCAGATATCTGCCACTCTACAGGCTCTCTTCACTATTTTAGTATCAACCCTCAAAGACCCACTTGGAGGGTTTGATGTGCTCTTGAAATATATTACAGGTGTTACATCTATGGCTAAAGTGGACGATAAAACACAGTGCCCCTTTTATGCCATTTTTAACCCTAACCTGCATGACACTCGTTTTTTTTTTTTTTAAACTCTTGGGTTCAACCGGTCCGATATTCTTTCGAATGTTTCTCCACCCTGCATCCCCCTTTTTTTGTCCTGATTTTAAGACTCTCTTTCATGAATTAACCATTAGCTTGATGGACATGAACTCGATTCAGCTCTTAGAGACGCAGAAGAAGCTTTCATGAAGTCTACGGCCCCATATAGTGATATATTTGACCGTTTGCAACTGCTTGGCAAAGAACAGTTAAGATAGCGCTGTCTGCAATGGTCTCAGTGTCCTTGCATTAACGACAAAGCTGAGCATGAACGCGCTCTCTTATCAGTCTGTCCAGCGTTGCCCTTTGTTTTCTCTTCTTCTTGCTGTAGTTCCTCTTTAAGTGCTCTAAAATGGTTATGTCTCTTTGTCGATGTAGCCCTTTAGTCCAAAAGCATTTGTCCAAGCCGAAAAAGCACAAATAACTTGGCTGTGATCCAGGAAACAGCACTTAATATCAAGAATACAGCAGAGGCTGGTTTTCTTCCCAGTGCCGGGGAGAGGGGAGGAAAGCCGATCCTTGCCCCGGTGTCAGTCAAAACCCCTCTTATCGCCTCCACCATAATCTAGACTTTGCGGTTCTGAAACCGAACGCTGCACTTTCTCCTCCGAAACTGGTTCTTTTCAAGTGCCTCTTGATTATATGTCAGAATGAAACCTATCTGTGTGGGGCCTGTCAGGCAGACCTCAACTCCAGCCCTACTTATGTCACAAAAACACGTTTCTGGAACGGGCTTCATCATCTTCCAGTGCTTTGAAGGTGGGTGTGGGGCGCCGCGGGGCGCTTCTATAGGCTGGAGCAATGCGAGAGGCTTTTGGTTTCTCCATGAGTAGAGTGTTGTATTCTGACTTGAACTACTCATGTAACATTCAAATGAAAACATAACTGCGATAATATTTAGTTTCAGCGAGGTTGTTGAGGGAGTTGTGTGGTTGCTGTTGAGTCCCGTTGTGAAGTGAAGATTGCTAACGTCTCACTTTTTTCCTCTTCAGAGACTTGATGCCCAAGACACTGGAGGGCCAGATCACCATGGAGAAAACTCCCAGCTACTTTGTGACCAAAGAGGCTCCAGCGCGGATCTCAGCAATGTCTCGCGACACCAAGTTGATCGTGGTGGTGAGGGACCCGGTCACCAGAGCCATCTCAGACTACACACAGACTCTGTCCAAGAAGCCCGACATCCCGTCATTTGAGAGCCTCACCTTCAAAAACAGGACTACGGGTCTCATCGACACGTCTTGGAGCGCCATCCAGATTGGCATCTACGCCAAGCACCTGGACAACTGGCTGCAGTACTTCCCCATGGAGCAGATTCTGTTCGTCAGCGGAGAACGGCTGATCAGCGACCCGGCTGGGGAACTCGGCCGAGTACAGGACTTCTTGGGCCTGAAGCGGATCATTACTGACAAACACTTTTACTTCAATCAAACCAAGGGATTCCCCTGCCTCAAGAAGGCGGAGGGCAGCAGCAAGCCACACTGTTTGGGCAAAACTAAAGGCCGTACCCATCCCAACATCGACCCAGAGGTGGTCCAGAGACTACGGGACTTTTATAGACCCTTCAATATGAAGTTCTATCAGATGACTGGACATCATTTTGGTTGGGATTGATAATAGCTGTGGACATTTTTTTTTTCATTTCACATTTTCCAAAAAAAGAAAAAAAAAAAGAATTATTTTTTAATGTAATTCAGCAAGATGTGGAAATATTCCTCTATATATATGTAAAATGTACAGAAATCTATTTTATAATAATTTATTTTTATTTCTAAGTAATTAATTCACTAAGCTGCCTAACCATATTTGTATGTCTGACACACATGTTGCTTTGGTTTTGACATTCCTCGTGGCTTCCCCTGTGCAGCCCTGTTAACTCAGCATTGAAACTAGTGGTATTGCAGATGAAATCAAAGTGAAATTCACTATAATACGGGTACAGACTGCGCACAGAGAAGCAAAGACTCATCCAATCACTGTGCTGTATGATTTCCAATCATTATGTTCCGCTCATTTACCCGTCAAACCACTGCATTTGGTTGCAATGTCCACTTTGTGACAATGTAGGGATATTGAATGATGGTACATTTCTAAACAAGCTGATATTACTATAGATTTTTAGACATTTAAGTGCTCAAATTTGGTGTGACAAGATTGGACATGGCGAATGGAGAGAAAAACAACTAGCCGAAAAAAAAAGAAAAATATTTAAAAAACCTGAACCATTGTTTTCTCAAACAAAAGTAACATCAATTTGAGATCCAAATGAACCAATGTGGCTGTACCGTGAGTGCCATTGTTCACCACACTGCCCCCACATTCGGGTTTTTAACTTGGCAATTTTATGCTCAAGTCAATAACCGTTGGATCAATTATTGATCCTCATTGTGTCACCAAACCATTCACTTCACCGCTGCCGGCTGCCTCTTCTAATGAACGTGTCATCCATCAAACGTCAAATCTGGGCCCAATCGCATGTTAACATTATGCTAACTGGTTAAAGCTACCTTGCAGATCAATAGCAGTGCCACTGTTTTGTTCCCCATTCATTGTAGAGCCGCAGCAGAGTCATGACTAACCCAGTCACTCTGATAAAAATCAGGATATTGATTTGTTTTGAAATTTGAAACGACAAATCCTTATTTTGAAAATGAGCATTTGTCGTGATCGAAAAACACATACAATTAGGCAGCATCACAACACAGAAGTGTTTTCAAGTTTTAGAATTTTTGACTTTAACACGGTCAGTGTGACTTTCAAAGCAAAACATTCTCCCTAATACCAAGCGTTTTTGAGTCAGTGCTGACTGTGTAGCTGTGAAAAACTGTGGAATCAGATCCAGGATCAAAAGCAGGGCCGGTTTACGTGAAACACGCTCAGCTCAGCAGGAAACCCCTCAGGCAGAGTCTTTCATATCATCAGAACAGAAGACCTCATGTGCCATCGTCCAGATATGCTTTATGCCTTACTCCCCTTTATCGTCTTCCCTTTCATCTCATCACAATAGTTTCCAACCAAAAAGAAAACACAACACTGACAAGAGTTTAGGTGTCATGTACTAGACTGCATCTCTGCAGGCCACACCATTTTGAAAAACTCCAAGCTTGATATGCAAGGAAAAAAAACCCATCAGATATCATTTTGCATCTGCCGGCACGCAACATCGACGTTACAAAGAGGTGCCATGTGATACTATGCATGCTAACATGGTGGCAGGGTGTGGGACAGGCAGTCGGGACCGAATGTAAGAAAGAATCTTCTAATCAGATGTAAATGTCAGATCCTTTATCAAGTTGTGCCTCTTTAGTTTTTAACCAACAAAGTTTGCACGCCACCATTCATACCAAATCTGGTTTAAACTGATGATGGCTGTAAAGTCTGGGGTGACGCACACAACATGGCCTCTTTTAGTTTAGACCACGGCTACCAAAATCTCTGGTCTATACTTGGGAAAGAAGGCTGAGGATTTCTCATGATCCTATCCTTGTCAGCGTACCGCATCACATCCCAGGCTTTACAGAAACATTAGCTTTTACTTCCTGTCGCCGACCACTTGGACAACAGTCAACAGTGAGAAAAAGATGAAATCCTTCTACTTACCTGAGTGCAATGCTTGCTAAGTCAAGCGATGTTAGCATTTATGATGGTTTCACTTTTCTCAACTGTTGGAAATTAAAACATTCTATTGTCCTGGCTTTGTTATTCCAGTAAGATTCACACGTGACTCGCCGCACATGAGCGTGTGCTCGTGGCTGCGGCGACTGTACCAGTTATGGTTGAGTTTTATTCAACCCGCTCAGTGGTGCGAGGAAATCTTGTCTTACCTCCCTGTACCCTGTTTGTTGGTGAGCAGATTTGGGGATGAGAAGACACGAGTATTTTGTGCTGAGAGGAATTTATTTTACACCATGCAACTGTGGAGCAGATGTTTCTAGACGATTTAAATACTGAACATTCATAATGTTTCTTTCTATGGAATAATAAAAAATATATTTTACCAAAAACCAGTGGCTATGTGGAGTTTTTGTTGAAAACTTGAACAGCTGTTGGGCAGAATCTCGACTGTTGGGCCAGACCTTGTGGACTTCTGTCTGTGGGAGATGCCGATATGTTTAATGTGCAGAAATGAAATGAAAAATGAAACGTTGTCCGTGTCTGTAGAGCATCTTCCATTCTTGTACTTTTGCAAACCTACTGCCCACAACATGCCTGAAACACCCTTTTATCAATGCAGGAGAAGGTCTCTTTCCTCCATTGACGTGCACAATACATTTGACATGAGCAACAGAACGTCAACCATTATAGATTAAAACTAAAGAGATTTCTGTTATTGGTGCCTGTATTTTGTTCAATACATTTGTTTCACATTATTTTTAAATGCTGCAGCGAGTGGTTTTGTTTGTGGTGCTTTCATCACCAAGGTGCTGAGCTCTGCAGCTGCGCGTGGTGCTTCAATTTAGTGGGTCACATGGGGTACACAGGCACAAAAATCAACCTGGACATAGACAAAGAATTGGATCGGTTGTGTACATGGCTATCGACCCTCTCAATCTGAAAAAAATCTCATTTGAAATGAGCCGAATTGGCCCATGTCATTCCGAAAGTCGTGCTAATGTAGAGCATTTCATTTAGCTCAGGCATCTGTCCATGAAAATGCAGCTGTTATTCATCCTGTTGATGGTGCGCTGAGTAACTTCTTTACTCATTGCCACTTGTTCCGTCCTTTTTTGTGAGTAGCCATGCTCAAAGGAGATTGTGGTTTGGTCATCCAGACGGCTAACTCCTCATTTTGACATGCTATATGATCATTTTCCATTTGTTCTGGCTCAGAATATGTCATCATGTGCTTCGCTCTTGCCACTGCTTCCAGTCCTGCCTCCTTTAAGGTTTGCTTCATTTTGTCCACTGACAATTGTTTAATGTGCGTTTTGTGTGACTAATTATAGAGCAAGGATTTGATGTTCTCTTGTTCCAGAATGTACTTTCTGTGGCGACAGATCCTTTTGTGTTTTGTCCTCTCGGGCCCCAGTGGGGGCAGGCCTTTGTTCAGACCCAACAGTTACACACAGCTTCACCATTCAGGTGTCTGAGGACTGTCATCTGTGGATTGTCATTCTGGTGTTGCTTGTTTCACATGTGTCATGTGAAACAAGCAACACCAGAATGACAATCATTGGTTAAGCAAAAACCAGCACCCACTACGGCCCTTTCTTGATCAGTTTGGAGGCCCCTGCTTTAGTTGTTTAGTTGTAGAGATCTCCTTCATTTCCATACAGATCAGCATATCACATGTGATTTCATTGAACATTTCATCCAGCAAATCGCTCCTCAACACACCACATTAACATGGACTTCCCAGACAGCTCCAGCCACTCGTGATTGTTTGTGTGCTGATCCGATTCTGTCGATCAAACTGTCTTAATTCTTGCTTCTTTTAGAAGCATGTGTCTTCCGCCTGTTGCCTCAGTTGCCCGGCTTTTCGTGGCTCTCTCGGCTGGTCTTTTGAATATTAATGTGGAGTTATTATGATGTGTGAAAACAGGTATTTTCATAATGATCACAAAACACTGCTGAAAGAAGAAGGACGTTTTCATCCTGGTAATAATTCAAGATGAAGTCACTTCTTCTTGAGCAGAGAGAGTTTATAACATGAATTTAGTTGGAATTCAATTTGGTTGTGTCATCACTGTTTAAGGCTTATTTGAATTATCCTGCCAAATCTCTGTGTTTAGTGCCATTTGGTTTTCTGTAGAACTGTTTAACTTGGAATCAGTTTCATTTTCTTGCACATATCAATTTGTCTTGGCAAGTTTGTTCCAATTTGCTTTTCATTCAGAAACTAAAGTGCCAGTTGGTGTGCGAACAATTGTGTCTGCTGTCGATAAGTTTTGTTCCATTTTGAAGTCATTTATCAACCAATGAGAGTCAAACAACAAATGCGAAGATTAGGAAATTATGAAATAAGCAATAATTTTGACTCCTTTGTTCTGTATTTTTAAACAAGTTGTCGACACAAGACCCATTTTTTTTTCGCTGTTAAACACATTAAGTGTTCTGGTGGTCTTCGTCTCTCTGTTTCCTGTCTGGCATTGGGCGAGTGCCCCCCCACCCCCCACCTCTCCTCATGTAAAAGCAGCTAATGTGTTCTGACGGCTCATTAAGCACAACACCTTGCTTGTTTACTTACGAGCGTGTGCAGCACCTCCGTCAACACGCAGCAACTATTCACGCTGCCGGAAGCAACTTTTACACATGTGGCTGTTTTGACATTTTATTCCATGTAGGTGGCAATTTCAGGTCCATAAAGTGACGTCATTCGCTGCCAAAAAACGCCCATAAATTGTGGCGTTTCCCATCAATGACTCCACTGCAAGTCATATGGTTGAATGTCAGGGGCTCACAGTCTGATATATTTTAGAGTTGGATCATTATTTACTTCTGCGCTGATCTAGATTTTTCAGGTTAAATTTAGCAGCTGATTGTTCTTACCCATCAGATCTCTGGGGATTAAATGCTCCACATCCGACTGACACTTTGGAAAATCAACAAAAGACATTTCCCTTTGAGGTTCACTTAAATTGAGAAAATGAAAATATAAGTTGTATTTCTACAAGGTTTCAGAGACGTACAAGAACTCCACTGCCCTAATGACTAGTTGTTTACACTTCTGTCTCCCACAGGACTGATGGAAAGATCCCGACAGTGTTCTGGATACGATGCTGCCGCACACCTGGCGGATAAACAACTTGCTAGCTGTCAGTCACACTTTTCTTCTGGGGCGATGAGTAAGATGAGGACATGAAAAAGATTGATGACAATTCAGTGAAATCCAAGGTTGTCCACTACAGTTGCTTGTTCTTTGTTGATGTCATTTTGAGGATCAATAAAGATATTGTGCGGGACTCCTTTCCTGCTCAATGGCGGTATAACACCTTTGCTAGGGCATGAATAATCTTTTTTAAACAGACATTTGAATCATCTGAAATTGTAGATTGTAAAGTTGTCGCTACGTGCTAAATGTTTTATGGGTATGCTAAGCACTACCTCCCTCATCTGCCATCTTGTTTGGCCTTTGTTAGTCCCACATCGAAGAAATTCAAGGGACATTTCTATCTCACACTGACAATAATATTTGATTTTATTCGATGATATGAATAAAAAGGGGTGAAAAATTATTCACCAGGTCAATAATTTCAATTCTGAAACAATAAAAGCAAGAAGGAATATTTCAGATATCGCATGAACGAACAATATGGGTTATTCACTGCAATAGAAGTCAGCATATATTTTTGAAATTGCTGTACAAATTCCAAGTAAGTGAACACAGGCGATTATTACTTTAACAGTCACGGAATCAAACAAATAGCATAAAAAATATTTTATTTTCAGTATTTTATTTTTACTTGTCACTGATGTCAATCTAAAGGCAGAAGTGATTCTATTCTGTGGATCAATTCTGGGGATGCAACACACACCGTGTAGCGTTGTAACAAGCCTGTGCCACCTAAAGCTCTGTATTATGACATATTCAGCCTCTGGGAAGAAAGAAGAGCGAGCATAGCCCTTTGCTAAGATTTATGTCTTCAACAATGACATCTTTTTTCTATCCCTAATCTCCTTTAAGAGCCACTTAAACTGGGTGGGGAGAATCATAACCATCATCCATTATTGGAACAGAGGTCCACATTGTGCGTACACCACAAGAAGCACAGCATAAAAGCAAGTCGGGACTCGCTGCTCATCAGAAATCATCTCTGATATTTCCACTCCCTGACCTGGATAATTGCTCAGCATGAGAGGACAAACAGGATGTTGCCTGACTGATGCTGGAGGAGTAAAAAAGACAGGTTGGTCATCACCCAACTTCGCATGACTCTGAGTCATGAGTATTAATATCCACTAACCTGATGGACCTGTTGAAGGACCCGCCACAGACAGGGCTTCTTGGGCTTCCTGGGCTGAAGCCCAAGTGAAGGGAAACAATTCGGGTCATTACTTAAGAAGCTGAACAAAATGGAGGCTCCACTGTGAAGTTTGGAAATGGTGTCTCCCTGGGCTCTGCTGAGGACGAGCAGCTGCTGTTTTGGGATGTGGGGAGACACCCGGCAGAGCTGGCTCCCGCTCATCGCTCTTAGCATCACTGAGGTAACATCTTGTGATGAAATGCTAGTGTCTCATGGATTATCTCACCGTCTTGTGATGGAAAAATTTAAGGTGCACAGTTGGAGGTTTGGATGGCTTTGATTCAAAGGTCTGTCACCGATCGCTGGGTGGCTGGTGTCCCAGTTCTAAGTCGGAACAATCGATTGCTTTCTCGCTCACCATCTCTGTTGAACCTGAGCTGGAATTGATGTATGGCCGCAGCAGTGCCACTCCTTTGGTATCAGGTGTGCAGTGTGTACGTCTGCCGCCTCAGTGGACCCTGCTTCCCTCCTTCATCATCTGCACTTCGCCCGCCTCCTCCTCCTCTGCCTCTGAGAGAAGTCAAACATGCTGCGACAAGCTCAGATCCTACAGGAGGAAACGCGGATCACGAGGAGTCAGATGATATCGCTCACAGACTGAAAGAGACCCGCCAAAACACCTGCAGAGTAGTTTGTTCTGGCACACCGACGTGCGGATTGCTCAACCAGATGGAACTGGTTTTCTCTTGGGACCAGGAAAAACAATGAATATTTTTAGACAGTAAACAAATCATGACACACAAACATGATTTCATCTGAAAAATGTTAAATTCTATTCTAAATATTATATGAGTAATAACTGTGTAATTTCAGTTTTGGAAAGTGGCAAAGTTTGTCCACTCCATCGGGGTAAGATAAGAAACGGAGCTCCAGAGTGGAACGTGAACTCTGCGGGTTAATGAGGTCACCTCTGTAATAGCAGATGAAATATGTTTACATCAGCTGGTTTCCTGTTTACCAACGCAGATACATGTCTCCCTGGCGTCCCTGGCTCCACTACACACAGATCTTTCCCGCCTCCCTTTTGCAGTCTCTGTTGACGGGTTGTCACGGAAACTACAACAGCTTTGGTTGCCAAGACGGATCAGAAGACAGGTGCAGATTAAACAGAATATCGAAGGTATATGGGGGCAGTTTCTTCACAGGTGTTTCACAAACATTACCAGGGTGTATACAGGAAGCGTTTCGACTGAAGCAGCACATGGGATGCTCTCACTTGGATCATCCTGTTCGTATCTTGCACCACAGTTATAGACATGGTGGAGTAGAAAGGTTAGCTGACTCCTCACACAAGCACAGCACCTCTTTACACCACTAAGATGTACTTGAGGAACCAGGTGTGACCAGATACTATGACACTTCCCCAAGAACAAAATATTTTCATGTCGTAACCTTTAAATGAATCTCAACCAACGGACACAATATTTCATGACAGTTGACAATGTCTCTCGTGATTCTTGTTTATCCAGTCTTTTTCCTTCTTTGGACTTCAGCCTCATATTTGTGTTGGTTTTTCTAAAAAGAGGAGTGTTGTTTTAGATTTAGTGCCTCCCCATGACTCCTCAGATCTAAGGGTCGGAGGACGTCCCCCTCTCTGGATAAGAGATGCAATCATCCGAGGTCCGCCGAGAGAAATTACAACTAACCTCCTCCATTCGATGCCTTGAAGCCATTTGTCTACTGCTTCCCCCTGGAGTAAGGTGACCTCCACTTCCTGCCCAGGAGCATGTTTATAGGTGTGTCCCTGTAATCCCAGCTCTATGGGGTCAGTTAGTGGCAAAGAGCTCGCAGGTACGTGTTTTACAGTAGAAACCACAGGCACATATTGATATCGCTGAGGGATGTGCTCAGGCAGTAGACAGTGGAGTTCTCATGACTCCCCCTTCACCCTCCACTGAGACCCTTGTGGGACTCCTGCTCCTACTCCAGATGACTGATGGTCATCAATAATGCACAGACCCTGTTATCATCAGGCAGAATCAGACTGTCTCCGCCTCATTTCTAAGGAGTGATGACTCTAATTTCCAGCGTAACTGAGCGCTGCCGCTGCCTCACCAGACTTGATATTTCGGACATTAACTCCCTCCATGAGAGGATGGGTTTTCATAAGTATTTTTTCTTTTCTCTGGGGATAATTGGGAGACACTAAGGAGCTATTAAAATTAAATAAGATTAAGATTTCACAGCCCTGCAATATGTACTCACCTAGTGAAAATATGTAGTATAATTCAACACTCTTTAACACGTATGTATTGTCAGAGGTTCACTGAAATCATAACTGAAAAACAAGGAGGAAGGAAGAAAAAGGCATTCATGAAAAAAAATGGTAAAAATTAAAGTCCATACAGACTATTTGAAATTGTGCAATGTGAAGCAGCATGGAGGAACAGCAGCTTGAAAAATGGTGGAACGTCCGACTCGAAATCATGAAGCAACAAATGTTCAGTATATAACTTCTCCCTTTTATTATCTATTTTTTTCATTTTATGTAAAATTTGAAGCATTTTTATTCATCTTTTTTCCATGGAAGGAGATGGTTTAAGATATCCATGAATAATTCATGGTAGCTGGAGACTGTATTTTAAGTGTGTCATTGAGTCCACCAGAGTGTTCCAGGGAAGAAGAAGGGAAAAGTAAAATAGGAATGTGAAATGGGATTTGAGAGTGTGGCGGTGAAGATCCGGAGAAACCCTTTCCCCTCTCTGCATTTGAGCTGGGTCCATTAGTGGAGCTTCTCCTCACTGCGGTTGGCCCTCGACTTCACCACAAGGAGTGAGAGGGGGAAGGGAAGAGGATGGATTCATGGGTGGCTGGTAATTACCACCGTCATTACTGTCCCGGCCGGGTTATCCCTCCATCGCTTGCTGTTCGCCCGTGTTTCGATAAGAGACTGGATCAGCACCGCAGTCAATTAACAGGCTTTTCTTCTTCTTCAAAAACACCATTAGTTCTTGGTGCTGAAACGGCGACGGACGAATGACAATGAAGTGAAAGTTTATCAACTGCTGAATGCAAACTGAAGGAATTAACCTGACCGGCCAGAGGTGAAGCTGCTGGGGTCTTATCACACGATGAGGTGCTGAGAGCGTCAAGTGGTGTTCAGGAAAATCACAGATGTGTCTACTGTGATGTTTTAGAAAAATAGTGCTGGGTGATGACTGAAAGCTTCTCTTGTTATCGTACACACACACGCAGCGCCACTTAACCCTGAGACCACCGTCAAGGAGCAGAGCAAAACAATATGAGATGCTGCTCTGCAGAGCTTGGTTAGTATTCATGGAAGGGGGTGGGTTTCTTCGTTTACAATTACATGTCCATACCTAAATGTTCCTGGTATGAAATTGCCTGACATTCACATTGCTGGCAGAACAGGGTTGTATTCCACTACTGTCTGCAAAGATGAAGAGTTTCGCCTGCAACTATTGCTTCAGAGACTTTCTCTTAAAAAGTGACTCCAGCCTGTTGAAGACTGAAAGACAGCTAAATGCTCAGTTCTCTCTGAGATTGTTTATGTCTGAATGTCTGGATCAGAGGGAAGTGAGAGTGAATGCAGAATGTGATACAGATGAGTTGGTGTGTGTGTGGTCAGTCTACTTTATCTATTGAACAGGTGAGTGAATTGAGAACTGACATTTTCATTTTTAAAATATCCTGACAAAAAAAAAACACAAAACATTTTTTTCAAGATAATAGTGATTCAAGGAAAAAAAAATCACAATCGCAGTAGTCAGATTTCTGTTAAACTGGTTTCACAACTGTGTGAAGTGAAGAAACTTTTTCAGCACACAATAAGCCATTTACATGACCAAAATACTATATTTTAAATTGTGAACAAAACACAAAAACAGTCAAATTGGTATAGAACAAGCATACAAGACACACAATTTTGAGCTTGAAATGTTTAAAATAGACTGTTTAATAAGGATATGAGGTCTACGTTACTGCAGTGTGATATCGATAAATGAAAAGTTAAGTTGCCAATGATAAATGATACAGCATGAATGTACAAAAAAGTGATTTTAGCGATGAGCATAGATTGCTTTAGTCCTCTTTGACTTGCTGTTTTCAAATTTCATAGGTAAGTAGGAGTTATAGGAACCTGCTACGCTTGGACCAATCACTCAGCCACAACATAATAAAAATCATGTGACCACAAATGCATGAAAATCGCCTCATGTTAGTTTGCTTGCGTATAGTTATTTACTTGCTATTATTTTTATTTGTTTATTTATTTTATTTTTTGTTCCCATGTACACCCGTTGGTTGATGCAGTTTCAAATGGAATATCCGATATCAGAAAGTAGTTCGATTCTTGATAAGGACAAAATACACCCCTTGATATGCGAAACACAAGCGTTGCCAAGAAAGCACAAGTGAAACAGGGATGGGGTGAAAAGAGGGCGACAGGTTAGACAGAGAGCAAGTTTGCTCATCGTCTCCTGCAACTCTTATAGGAAGCGGAAATTCTCATCACCCGTATTTCTGCTTCATTTAGGCGGTGCGAACCATTTGGTACACGCCTGCAGTTTTCAATTTTCTGTCACCCCCCACCCCATCCCTGGCTATGAGCAAATGAGCCCAGATGCAAAACAGTGAAGGCCCTTGTCAGGTGCCAATGTGTCTTCAACCGTCTGTATACCCCTTCATTTGGGTTATTTGTCACTACTTCCACTGCCGTGCATTTTCATCCTCCTGTGTGCACGTGGCGATAAGGAGGATGCTCCCATTTGCAAACTTGCAGGCCCAGAGCTTCTCAGTAAAAGCCAAGAGTGCTCCGTAAAAGAGAGGAAGTGGTGGAGGGACGGAGGAGGAAGACATTGTACATTTATGGATGAAAATTTCATGACGCTAAATCTAGACAGACTTTTAGTGTCAGTCAGGATTACAGCAGCAGCCCGAGCATTCATGAATTATTCAGCCTGGAGAGAGATCCCCGGGTGCTTGGTCCGAGAGCCACTCAGAGAAGAGAAGCGGGGAGTCATGCTGTAGGTGAATGAATAAACGGATCAATACATGTAAATAAAGACAACACTTTTGTTTCTTGTTATGAACCACGAGCGTAGTGCAGCACTGAGATGGCTGACTCCACAATACGACAAGCCAATCATCTGACATCACTGCTTTTTGTAACACAACTGGTCATTCCCACTTGTAAGACGTCAGCTTTCTGTTTTATTTCTTTGACATGCCACGACACATTGCGCATTGAACAAGTGAAATGCGGATTTATGGTGGGGTCTCATTCGTTCATGTCCTTGCACAGAGAAGATTTAAACTGGCAACTGGAGGGTTGATCTTGGAATGTTGTCAGACAAAGTTTTGCCACATAGAATGGCATTGATTTTGCCGGACGGTCGTGAGCGCAGAAAACATGTCTTGGGTGTACAACATCCAAAACACGTTCGCTCAAGTCGGTGGCAGAAATCTAGCTCCATAGCTAACATACATTCTCCTCAAAACGTTTCTTGCTCAAATCATGTGAAACTGGACAACAGCAAAGCAGAAACTAGTGAAAAGTAAAATGAAAAGAGTGAGTGGACACGACCATAATTGTGAATTCATGCCACACCTTCTTTGTTTGTTTGCCTGATTATAGCTTGAATTATCCATGAATATCGTGACCATCGACTGCGAACAACCTCAGAGTGGTGCAACTTCTGAATTTGAGGCGAGAAACTTGTTGGTGTTGTTTCGTGTCATTCATGAGCCGCTTGAACTCCTGGTGCACTTGAGGTTTTAACCTCCACACTTGTCTTGAAACTATTCATAACCTGTGCATAAACATATCACTTTTTATGTTTCGGAATTTCACCTGCTGACTAACTGAGAGGCCCCTCACGGTTCTCTGATTCCACTGGAATACCACACTGATACTTTCCAGTTTCACAGCTCTGGAACTGGTTCTGGTCTCAGTTGCAGCTCTGCAAACAGGAGAGTAAATTAAGACCTTGCTGATACCACCGACAGCTAAACAAATATTGTGGACCGACCTCGGCTACACTGCGCAGTCAGAACCAGGTGAGCCGACACCCCCCTATCTGTCTCACTGCTGGAATGTCCAAGGGGGATCTATTGACCCAGACGGACCTGCCACTCAGTGTCTGCGAGTATTTTTTTAAATGTGTGTGGTACACAGAGGGAGGGGGTTTGGCAAGGGCGCTCAAGTTGTGGGGTGGGGGGACAGGTGTCGGTGGTTGACTCTCCCCACTGGATCTCTCTCACCTGCCCCATTCAAAGACATTCCGACCATTCTCTGATCATTAACTGCAGATCCTCTTCAGTGGGAATTATCTCCTTCTATTCCAGTTGTCCGTGCCACGTTGCCAAGATTCTTCAGGGAAACAAAAAGAGAATGAATCCTTTTTCCAAAGCAGTGTGTGGCGTCCCTGCGTTGTTATGTGTGATATCGATTCCTGTGTAAACACTTGAAGAACGAGTGCCAGCACTGGCACTCGCCCTTTCTTTCCAACTTGTTGGAGCAACATAAGATTCTAAGAATCATGAATTAGTCATCATAAAAAGTCTGTGATGCGCTATAAAATCATAAATCTTTGGCGTCTGACTGTAAAGCCGTGTAAATATCAAGTGGCAGGCGAAGAGTCGACGATGGCGGGAAGTCTGCTTTTACAAGCTCAGTGGAGCCGCTGCACAAGGCCAACTGTCCTGCTCCTGCTGGTGGTGTCATAAATGCTGCAGAGAAACCAAAACAAAAGACGTCAACAGCAGCTTACATAGCTGTTCAGGGAATGTAGCCCTGAACTCCATGAGATGTGAGTGAGAGGATCTGTGTTTAAATAATAGATATGGTCAAAAATTGAAGGACAGCTCTGCTATATATACTGTATATCTTCACAAGTATAGTCAAAGCAGGTACACACACGTGTACCATGCAGTAAATATTTTACACTTTTTTTCTCACTGGCTATGGACAACCTCAGACGTTTTATCAGTTGGGAGATTTAAAAGCATGAATGTTTTTAATTGCTGGGAATTCTACACCACTGTCTCTGTGTTGATCTCTGACTATGACTGTTGTGTACGTCACTTCAACTCAGACTATTTATTGTGAATCGCTATTAATTCATCAACACTCCGCCAGTCTGCCTGGCGACAGCAGCCATGTCTTTAAGAACGACCCGCACCCTTCACTTGGCAGCACCAGCCACCTCCAACTGAGGGATCTTGGGTCGTTCCCGGGTCAACGTGGTGATATAATCCCTCCACCTGGTCCTCTGTCTGCCCAGTGAATTTCTAACAGCACGGCAGGTTTGGAAGACCTCCAGAAGAGAGTGACCAGGAGACAAGGTAAGAAATGGAAAGCGCTATAAAATCTTCTTGACCTACAATAGTGTCGTGCAGTTCAGCCCAGGAGGACATCTGACTTGGAAGTGTTGCTTAACTTTATGCTGGTTTTAACCTATTAAGATATATCGTAAAACAGCTTCTTGGATGTGACTGTTAATCCCATTTTTTATTTTGTTTATTTAATCTTGCCATGGACATGCCCTAAAAGAAGTGTGACAATCCATACAGCCAACAAAAGTTTTGGGAACTGACTGACTGTTGACATAAGAAAACATTGACGGTCCGAATTACACGACACAAAAAGACTATTCAAATTTTCTTGTTTGTGCTTCTCTCTGTGGCTGAAAGACAGAGTCCACCCCATGAGTGACTCTTATCGAGCCATAGGTCAAGAGGTCACAGTGTCCTCACTCCACATGTCAGCGGGTCAATCCGTCTTGTCAACCCCAAGTTCCCTCCAGATCTTTGACGGGTTCGGATGCCTGACATGAGGGGAATGGAGCTCTGTCCATCAGAGCAACAGGAGGAGTGGCAGCGTTATCAAAGCTACCGTAAGTCGAAAAGTCAGCTGGCTACATGCAAGATAAATGCTTAATCATATGAAATAACACAAGTCAAATAGTTGCACTTATTGTATTAATAAGTTATTGGACATATTATTATCTTATTGTATTGTTATTTGTGCAAAACAAACTAAAAACAAAAATAATGCTTTGTGCTGTGTGTATGTAAAACATGGGAAGTGAAAAAGTCCTCTAAAAATATATTAATAAATAATCCATTAAGTAGTGCATGTAGATACAAAATAAATCTCCAGAAATGTCAATACTATATGTGAAGTTGGATAAACTTCCACTCGACTTTACAGAGCTCACTCTCCAACAAGCTAGCCATAGTCACCCTTTGGTTAACCCTGACCCTAGATCACAGTGTGACAACGTTACTAACGTTACTAATGTTACTAACGTTCCGAATGTTACTGACGTTACTATGACTTATAGTATGCCGGAAAGTTGTGGATGCAGTTTGTTGCTTGAAACAAAAGAGGAACTCATAGAAAGTACCTGCTACTTTCTGGTAGTGATAGAGATTTCTTTTATGCTGAAAGCACATTACATTGAAGCTGTGAGCTCACAGACTATACATGATAGTGTCGTGTGACCATTTTCAATATTGTGTTCATTGTCATGACATCAGTCATATTCAATTTTGGCATCTTATTTTATGTACGACCTCAACTCCAGTCAATGGAGGCTTTACGCTCATATTCAGATGTGACTCCACCAGCAAAGCCATGATTGATACATTGAAACAGGACCCGGCCGGGTGGCAATGCAGCAGGAGACCAGGTTGCACTCGGAGCGTATGTGAATCCGTCTCCTACCATCTGCTGTGTGGGTCATTAGAAAGGGTCTCACACTGTGTTCGGACCCTTGTGAACCCCTCTTCCTCTGCCAGTGCACCTTAGTTGTCCCTTTTGTTGTTGCATGGTCCTAATTTTTCTCAATAAATATGTGATATAAAAACGGATGTCTGTTGCCTTAGGTACTTAAACCTATTTTGAGTATAGTTTGGAATTTGTTGCACTATATATAAAAAAAAAAAAAAACATTGAAGTTTCACAGTTGGGCACTAATGGTCTTGGGTAAACTGGCTCGAAAAGACCAGAGATTTTGTTGCGACTGCTGGTGGCCATGCTTCCCTCTTCACTTTATACTGAGATCCTGAACTACGACTTCAAACAGCATTGGAGATAAACAACTGATCAAGAGAAATCTCTAGGAAGACAGAGGATGCTAAAAATACAATTGTCATCCATACTTAGAACTGTGGGAATACTTGATCTTGAAGTCCACGCTTATCCATCCTACAACCTTTAGATCAATGTAACTAGAGCGGATACTTCACGATTCCAAGGAAAACGCTGAAAAACATAACCCGTTTGGGCAATGTGTGAGGAGGTACTGATGTTCTTTTTCGGATCAATGTCTGCAGCTTCACCTGTGGTTTCAGGACGATATTAAACATTCATCAATCAGAGACATCCACATCTTGGCTTAAAGCCATCCGTCGTTTTTTTTCCTCCATCCCCACCTATTTTCTGGGTGAGTCTTGGGTCCAAACTCAGGGTATAAAGTTCCATCCAGTATGGGGGTGCGCTGCAGAGTGCATGGCAGCATCTGCAGCCTGAAGTATCAACACATTCTTACTGCTCATTATGTCGCAAACCACAAGAGAGGCCAAATACTTCAGCAGGATGGCGTCCCATCGCATGCTTCAGACTCCACATCAAAGATCCTGAAAGTGAACAAGGTCAAGGTGCCCCAGGATTGGCCAGTCGAGTCACCAGACATGGACATTGCTGAGCATGTTTTGGAGAAGATGAAAGAGGAGGCTTGGAAGATTAAATAATCTTGGTGAACTGGGCGTCCTACAGATGAATTCATGAAGAGCACATTTGAGTCACTGCCAAGACCTACGTCCTGCAAGCTCATGAGAGCCAGCAACAGTAGAAATTATTTTCGACAATGCTTCATGACTCTATGTTCTGGTGTTATTGACTGTTATCGTTACACATGGTTGGAGTAAAAGTAAAGTTTAACTTCTACCATACATTATTTTAGTGTGATTTTATGTATGAACAATGAACATATTAGATTTGATTCTTCTGTTTCACACCTAGTTGGGGATGAAAGGGTGACAAACATTGCACAGCACTGACAAATGACATACCCATTGCATGTCTACAGGGAGCCCATCTACTTTCACCTCTTTTATTTTATTAAAAAAAAAAATGAACGGCAGACGATGGAGAGATAAAATGTATTTTCTGATCTAGCTTGAAATAATGTCTGTGAATTTGTTAGATACATTCTGACGCCATGATGGTAGTTTGTCTGCCCTAGCAGCAGAGTAGCCAAATTCTGCTTTGACGTCACGCATGTGACGTTGAATTTGTAGTCCAAATAAAGCGAATAAATCAGAAATGACACGACAAATGGTGAGGAAAACCCCCCATCATTGTTTATCATTTAAACAGTGGTGCACCTAATGTGTGATCCAGGCCGCGAACCAGAAAATAACTTTGATCTCCCCATGGGCTTCTATTCTTTTTCCGAGCTCAGGTCCCATGGACTGACCGGAAACTGTAGAGACTCACTATTCTATGAGGAAACTTTAGCAAAGATGGACAGAAAATCACTCAGAGAAGTCTTAAAAAACATCATTCGCTTGGAAAATTGTTGTAGTAAACCTTTGATTTGGTCTGTTGAGTGAGGGAGGGTAGCTCAAGAAGCTTAAAAGCCAAGCTATGTTCAAGTTTCTCAGACGATTCATGTCCTTAAACAACACTCAGCCTCTTCCTTTTTATAGATCCTTCATGGGCAACTCTTCCACATCTTTATCCCATTTATCCCTGCTGACGTCCCTTAGAGCCTTTTCTCATGAATTCGAAATGGATGCCGTAGCCAGTGTTTATTTTGCAAAGTGTTTCCCGATGGAAGTGCCAGAGCCAATGACAATGTGTGAGAGAGTCAGTGAGGATGACGAAGAGCGAACCACAACAGAGACTGAATGTCCCACAGCTTCTGTCACTTTACTGAGTCGGGTCATGGACTGTAGATGCACCCTGAGGAGCTGCTGCCGCGGCGACAGTCCGACCGGTCAAGGTGTTACCAGCCCTAAAAACACAGCACTGGGGACAAGTGGTGACAGTTCTCTCCAGGAAAGGTGACATGAGAAGATAGGATGTGATAGCAGCACTTCCACCAGGACTTCCTCAGGTGCAGACGACAAGAGGAAGGATCACAACGAAATTACATTTCAGCCTAATGTGGTCCAAGGTTAAAGACGCCGCTGAGCGAAATAGAAAACGTGAAACTGTATGGTGGGAATGAGGATGGACTCTCACAGAGGGAGAGAAGAAAAATGCAATCGAGAAAAGTCAACAATCTAAGAGTGAAGAGGTGAAAGTGGTAATATTAACAAGAGCGGGGGAATAAAGGATCTACTTGAGCGATGAAGAATAAAATATAACCTAGAAAACTACATTATGGGAAATCATGCATGGGTTACATTTAAATAAAATTTGTTCTCAAGTCATGGATAATAAAGGGCTATGTGCAGTCTATCTTTGTGTTTCCTGGGGCGTCTGGAGTCGGGTTGTGGAAAGCCTCCGGTAGCTATCTGATTCAGGTCCTATTGGGGAATACCACGTAATTCTCAACCATTCTCAAGCTGGGACCTCCTCCCAGTTGGATGGGTTCTAAACATTTCAGCCAAGAGATGCGAGGCTGGACTGGATGTTATAGCCGTTTCTTTACTGTATCTTTACTTGGCACTATCAATGAAGAGAGTCATGGTTCTGTCATGACTCACCTCTTCACCAAGAAAACTTGTTTCCTTTCCTGACACTACTCAAAGCTTATGACTGCAGATGAGATTCGCAACAGAGATGAGGTTGACAACTTAGAGCTTTACCTGTAGCTCAAGTCTTTCTGCACTCTGAATGTCCTGTTCTCATGACTGAAGACGCTGCACCAGTCTGTCTCCCTTGTGAACAACTTCACCCGGGCAGGAGTTATTAACCATGATCTCTGACATAGATTAGCGGAGCAATCGGGAAACACTACCGAAAGCATTATGGCTCCATAGATTCAACATGTACTAAATTTGTTTGAAGCTCCAGATGGGATGGACACAATTTAGATGCATTTAGGGGCTATACAAAGCAAGTCAGAACCACGTATGATCCATTCATTTGAACTGATCTGTTCTTAAACTCAGCTCAATGACTCTGGATTTCAGATCACACTCTCCGACTTCCCAGCAATGTTGACATGAGGCGTCAGACTGTAGAGTGATACTCTCCTCAAGAGGTCACTTGATGGATACGATGGAAATCAAAGTGTGATGGACCCAGGACTGAAACTGCCATGACAAATGTGAGAGACCCTGGCAAGATGGATGTAAAACCATCCAGGGGACTCCTCACTTGAGGTAGAATTGGACACTTAAAGTGACAAATGAATGCTAATTGCAGCTGCATGTCCGCCGCAGTCGTGGTCACAGGCCACTCCAGGGGTCACAGCAGCATCAATCACAGAAGAGTAGCCACACAGATCTGCTCTCTCTCTGGAGGTCCCTCACAAAGGTATGACAATAGACGGTGGTCACTCCTCTCTTGTTCTCCTGGAGGGGGCTGGACCAGGCCACAGGGCCCTAAATGGACAGTGGCAAGCACTGACCTGCTCTTTATTGCTGTGAGGAAGAATAGGCCATGTCGTGCTGGCTGTGGGAATGGATCTGGGGTTTGTGTTGTGAAATGTGTAAATACCAGACGAAAACGTCATATGACACAATAAATTCTGCAGAGTTAAAAAAAACATTAACCCTTAAACTTTAAATAGACTAGAAAATGTATGAAGATGTATTGAAAAGGTCTAGAAAAGAAACAAAAGTAAGAGTAAGGAGTAAAAAAAAACAACTTGAAAACTTGAGTGAAAAACAAGCTTCATCATTCGGATTACAAAGAATAAGGATGAGACATGGCGACAAAAATGAAATAATAAAAAGCCTCATGAAATATATTTATTATACACAGAACAACTGATTTAAAAAATGCCTGGATTTAAAAAGGGAACGCTGATTTATTTGATGAATAAAGACAAACAAAATAAACGCAAATCAAAGACAAACAACAGAATAAATAAGCATGTATTCAGATTTGTCACTCCACTCACTCCAACCATTGTTTTTTTTTTTTTTTTTTTTATCCCATTCCCTCAGATCTCAACAATCTAAATTTAAACTATTGTACTTCATGCACATTCATTTTACATAACGGTCTCATCTTTGATATTGGTGCCTATTTTTATCTCCCCATCATCCGTCAACAGTCTCTTCAAGTCAAGAACCCTCTTGGCTGCAACTTCAGTCTGATCAGCTGTAAGATCAAGCAGCAAAAGCAGCAATATACATGTCATTGTATCAACTAGAATTAGAAGATATGGTTATTTTCGGTTACACTTTTATATTTAGTCTGCCTTATATACATATGTTGTGACAACAGCAATAACTGTTCTGCGTGTGTGATACATGATGGTGGCCGTCATCTGGAAACAGAAATATGATACGATGTTTTCATGAGACTGAATAGAGAAATTGGACTTCATGTGAAAACATCAGTCCATCCCTTCACACCAAGCAATGTCTTCACTCCAAGACAAAAAACTTGTAGACGCATGACTTTGTTCTCTAGACTCTTTCCATTTTCCTGTCTTTAAAATAAACATATAAAGTTTAACAATGAGGCTAAAGTTTGTGGTGGATGCTGATAGTTGAGAGGCCCAATCTTCAACGGCATCATTGTCTCAGCTCTTGTTGAGTAGTTGGGAGACAAAAGTAATGTCACAGAATTAATCGTAAAAAGATCAGATACTGTAGCTAACAGGAGAAAGTGATGATAAGGTTAATATTTGATACTTGATATATGATTCCCATTTATCCGCACACATGTATGACTTTATAAAGTTCAGAGAAAGTTCGTGTGGAAACTTTGATAGCATATGAAACTTTTTAGACAGTGGGGGGCGGCAGCCTTTGAATTTCATCTATATGACTTTGAAGTATCGTGACTAATCTGCAATGCAAATTGTTGGCGTCTCAGTGAATTTCCACACAAAGTTTTTTTTTTAAATTTCCTCTGAAGATGCAAAGGAACTGAAGATCACTGAAATATTTATATAGAGCAAGAAGTGAGTCGTGCATGGGCGCACTCTTCAGAATAATGTTTGAGCAGAAAATACAGCGGCTATTAATGTGCATGTTGGATTAATATTTTAATGGCTGACGGAGTCGTCCGACACAAGGGACCGGTGATGTAAGACGTGCGACACATTTTTCTCTGTATTTAGCTAATAACCGTTGTCTTTTTAACACAAACTTTTGTCAACAATGAATGTCTAAAAGCAGCGAGGAAATGAAACACCAAGGCAACTTCCATTTTTAACAAAGAATATTTTCAAAATCAGTCCCTGCTGAGGTGGTAGACGTTGCCGCAATGAAGACAGAATCTGTATGAAACCGAAAGCCTAAACCTCCTGTACTTGTACAGCCTCAGCGGTTTGACTCGACTAATGTGAAACATGCCGAGGTGAGCCTGAGGCTTTTCCAAATGAGATTAGAGTAACTGGCTCCTAATCCTCTTGATTTAAGGGCCAGTTAAAGCATTTCCTATCGACATGTTTCCAGTCCCTGTCCGATAAAAACTTTATTATTTGACGGCGAGTTCTGGAGGCGAGAGCGGATTTGTCGACAAGTATTCTGTTGATTCTTGTGAGCTTCTTGGCTCGAGTTTTCTCTAAATGCAACATGAACTTGAAAAGACTCTGCCAAAATTCGAGTTAAACTCAATACTTAGTGCGTCTGTCAACCAGTCAGGTTGTAAATTCTCCTTGAAGTGAAGCCAGGGCCAGTGATTTACGAGGTGAAATATTTAATAAAGGGTATTAAGTGTTCCCCTTCTTCTTAGACCGCTGAATAAAAAAGTCTATTACTGACATGTTGTGGACTCCTGGGGTTTATTTGGACCTAACAACAATGCAGATTCAGTTTCATTTTTAACTTTGTGGAGATCCCTATTGCCCACAAAATTATGATTGTTTAGACATTACAGTCCTTGCACTTGAAGCAAGAGTTTCTTGCCGGGTGGTTGGGGTGAGGGTTCTTCCTTTTACTTTCGAGACCATTTACAGTATGAGGTACTGAAAAAAGAACCACAGAAATATAGATCATGGAGGTGGCGAGTCTCTTGAGGGCCAACATCCTGGCTCATTGTGGCGAAGGTGAGTTGTTTTGAATGCTCTCAAGTTATTCCTTGCATCACCTTCGCCACACAATCCTGTTTCATCACCTACAATCACCTCCTCACCAGCCAGTTTAGCTTGTTGGTCTGATCTTTGCCTCTTGCCACAAACCTGATGGTAACATGAGGGCATCTACAGGGAGCTAGATTTCTGCAGTTTGACAGAACTGAACATCCTTTAGCAGAACAGTGTCAGACCCCTGTGATGATGAAAGAATCCTACTAAAAGTTCTTTGCCTTATAACTTGCTCTTCCCGGTGAGGTCTTTCTAGGGCACAGTATCACTTAACTTTACCTCAGGTTTGAATTGCTTCATCTGATCCTCATTATGAAGTGTACATCTTTGTTGTTTAGCATGTGTCTTTGATGTCTTTATTGTCAACGGTGCCTTTGCTGTGACTGCTAACGCGTGCAATGTCCCAACTGTGGGACCAATAAAGGATCGCTATCTATCTAAGTAGTACATGCACCAGCCCAAATGACACAATCCATTTTGCTTCCAAGTGCTTGACTGTGCAGTTATGGGTTGGGGCCAACGGCACACTGGGGCTTTTATAGGAGAACATGCGTTTGACGTGATCGGGTGGCGATAGTTTGCCAGAGAGAGATGTGACCAGGGGCGATGTCCTAAGAGAGGGAGAGGAACATTTGTGGTAAGAATTGATGAAAGAAAGAAGATTTATGATACACAGTGATGCTGTCAGAAACAAACCACAGGGACGTGTCTTTGGTGGCAATAGGACTGGACCATGTTTCTCAGATGACTTCATCAGTGGACACGGATTGGCCAATGTCCATCTTAGACATCACACGAACGATGCTTTGTAAAGCACTTTTTGGACAAGTTAGTTGGTCTGGTTGGTCTTCAGGACACATAGGCCAGTCATCACCCTTACAAGCATCACTTAGCCTTAGCCCCCTCCTGGATCACCATATTTTCTCATTTCATAGCCTTTAAAACACTGTAGATGAACCCTCTCCCACGTCTTTTTTGTGTTTTGCGCCTTGCTAGCTGACATGAATATGCACACATCCATACATGCGCCAAGACAACCAGGTGATCACATATATATATAATAATTTTAACAATCCTTGCTCATAACTGATCACTGGAATTTGCTTCGAGACTTCCTGCTTGTTTATATGAGAAATTAAGAACATGGTGATGGCATCATCACCATCACCACAAGGCTCCCAAAACACACGGCTTGTCATGTTTCCTTCATGAATTATGTAAATGACATCCAGTTTCCTGTTAACCGATGAAGCAGTTGATGACACAAACAAATTTCAGAATCCAACATGTGTTTGGGACAAAGGTTGAACTACAGTTTTCTTTAACTTCTTACTAATAAAGAGATTATATATATGAGTTCATGAGTCCCAGTGTTGATCTAAAATGCTTGTTAGCAAGTTGCAGTCTCCAAATAGAAAAGTCTTCTTTGCTTTGCTTCACACCTGGAAGACCCTGGAGTCAGTGGTGGTCCTCATATGTCCGTTCCTCCTGATCCACTGCAGGAGCCCTCAAACTTGTCCTTCACAGTCACAGTCCTACTCTGCTTGAAGCGATATCGATCTTCTCATTGTCAGTGATTTTTAGTCAGAAATGTAGATTTTGGATCAAATGTGTTTTGATCAGAGAGTTTATTTGAACAAATCCTGTTGCTGTCAACTTTAGATGATGACAAGTGTTCACAGTTCTTATAATTATTATGAGAGTCCATGTTGGAGAAATAAATATCTGAACGTGACGGGGATTAAAAATGACGGGTCGTCGTAGCCAAACTCACATGATGATCACCCCACTTCAGCCTGAAGACATCACACTCACACGTGGCTCTAGGAATGTGGGGAACTCCAAGTTGTATTTTTAGTATAATCCCAAGGATTGGTATTCCACTTGACAGGATGGATATTGTAAATTACGGTTTATGACATTTGATTTAAGAGGTGAGCGAGATAAAAGTAGTCGTGACACACGATCATTTTTTGTAACTTTGTGGATCATATGTCTGCAGACAAAAAACACAATTTCTGTTACTTTTTCAACAATGTCAAATATTTTTAAGACAAAATATTTTTAAAGAAAAATATACTTTTTTTTTTAAACTGTCATAATCCAAACTCAAAGGAACTCCACAACGATGACGTCTTTTTATTTTGGTATTATCAGGTAAGATAGTGTATAAAAGCATAACGTACAAAGCATAAAACAATCTGCCCTCAAGTCAAACTGTAGAATTGCACCCCTGTCTTGACTGAACAGCATGTGGCGGTCAGTTCTAACTGCTGTGTAAAATAAAAGCCTGAGAATGTTGCATTGGGAAACCAAATGGTCCAGACAGCAGGCAAGTGACGTTTGCTCATGCTAGCGCAGTCTTGTAGAGCAGTTTGCCGTGCAACAAAATAATAATAGCTTGCCTCTGAACTCCTTAACTTTGAGATGCTCCGGTGTACAATAAATAAAAGTGTACTTCACATCCAAGTGGACTTGGTTGACTCATAGTTGGTAGAAAATGCCAAGGCCACATAAGTAAAGCATATGGTTATAATCTTTTGTCAACAAAAGTGTCACAAAAGTGATGGATCATTGATCTGTATCAAGGAAATGGTCTCGACCTCAAGTCCGATTGGAGCGTGTCTATGGATTATTCAGTGCATCTAATGACTGTCCACTTAAAAGCTCATCTGTCCACTGGCCAATCCCTCGTGTGCACCAGAAGCGAAACCCCCTGTCCGCTCCAGCTGCATCTGCTTTGTAACGCTTCTCTTTGGCACCACCGTCTAGTCTCGCAGTTCGCTCACGAACAACCTGCCAGCAACACAACACAGGGAGATTAACTTTCAGGTTTTGTTTCCCTAAAAAAGTAATTCCTCGTGATGGTTCAAGTGAGCAGACCAAGTGTTGTGTTGTCATGGTGGGCCCCGGGATCCATCCATCACCACTGTCAGAGACAGAACCTCGCTCCTGCATGAGTCGCTCCAGACACGTCTGCAGAAAATATGCCGTGAAATTGTTCGGCTCCTGCATCAGTGGGGACACTATCCTGCCTGCCAGTCCCCTTCGCCCCTCCCCGCCAGATCAGCACGGGCCACTGGTCCACTGAGGCCTCATGTCAGTGGGACAGTTCTACCCTAGACCCCACCATCCACTGGCAATGTGTTTTACATTTGTGCCAGTCAAGGCAAATCTGCTGTCATGCCAGGAAGCCAGAGTTGGTGTGTGACACTTTTTTTGAAAGTACAACTGGAAACAGTGGGACACTGCCTCAATCTTCACAAGCGTGAATCGGAACGGGTTCCTCCTTGGCACTGAAAATGAACAGGATGCCTGTCATCTTGCATAAAACATGTTGTTAAATTATATCCTGTGTTACTTGGATGCATGTAGAATCTGAATGTGGACAGTACTGAGGTGAGCGTGCAGACAAAACCACCTGTCAGGTAGAAGAAATCAGTCAATGACCAGAGACTCTGGAAAAAGGCATTGTTTCTAGTGACAGACCAGGGGCCGTTGAGGCATCTCATTGTCTGGGAATGATGCCCATGGTCATGCTATTTGTATTTTCTCACATGAATTTGGCACCTGAAGGACAGAGTCCACTCTAGTCTTGGTTAGATTCAAATCATTCATTCAGATTATTTCAGAAAAAGAAAAAAAAGACATAAAATAGTATCTTTTTCAAATTTTACATGTGACTGACTGACAGCACAATAAAAAGTAAACTTTATTTTCCATAATATTTGTCTTTTACCTGATATTTAAATGTGGTAGTAGCTTGAAATTTTGGTCAAGACCCCACAGCTCCAACCCACATCCTCACCTCTGATTCTGGAGCAGATAAAAACCCATCAGAACTGTCTCTCACACTGTGGTTGTTATTTGAGTACTTGCCCTGATACTTAACACATTTAGTCATTTTTATTATTCCTCTTAAACAGTCAATGTTTTGGCTGAAACCGAAGAAGGCCCCAGGGTGTCCACCTTCCCTGCTTGGGTGACCCACTCGGGGGGACTCAGCTCCCTTCAGCGCTGACTCTCCATCCAGTATATGTGGGATGTGTGGTTTTGAAACTTGCCCGAGAGTCTGCTGCCAATGAAAACATCAGGGAAACCCTGAATCCAAACATTCTCATTCTCATCTTCTGCGTTCCATTTGGTAGTTTTCACATTGAAGTGGATGAGCGGAGGGATTTTCGGATGGAGGGAGACGTTGTCTGCTTTTCTTTGATGGTATCGGCATGTCAAGTGAGAAATATGAGACTTTTGAGGACAGTGAGGAATGAGAAGAAAACATGAAACTTTATTAAAACTTGGGTTTCAGTCCAAAGAAGATCTAAATATACTCCAGACTCAAGTTGCGTCGACATTGAACTTTATGGAGAGTAAACAGTGAGCACTTTTTTCATTTGATTTCTGGACCGTATCCAGCAGAGTCATTTATTTCCATCACGCTCATTCACTTGTAAGTTTTCAGGCCATTTTGTCCTACAATAATGCTTATGCAATCTCTACCTGAAACAGCAGGCTCCTTTTAATGTGATGCACAACCTGCACAACCTTAATTCCATCCCCTGTATACTGAAACTGTGGCTCTACACAGAGTCTCTGAGGGACAACTAAGCAGGATTTGGTCACAATGTAGCAGCTACGGGAGGTTGTTACCTCAACATGTACTTGAATTCTTTGAACGATCTAGCGACCCATCAGAACCTTCGACTGGTTCTAAGTTCAAAATTGTGATTAAAATGATTTAAATTCTAAATGTGGAAGCTGTATTGTAAAATGTGATTTTGCAATGTGTGTTGCGCTGTAATAAATATAATATTCTAGAATAGCCACTTGTTCGTTTGAGATGAACCACAAGTTCCGGCCAACTCTCCTTTGCAATGACCGTCGCAACAAGCACAGAAGGAAACGGCGGCTGTGAACCGCTGCCACACTGAGATTGGACGGAAATTTCCATTTGATTCTTTCCTGTGGCACAAGTTGCAAACCAGATGTTGTTTTATATCCAGATGTTGCAGTTAGATGTTGCATGTAATCGCTTCATAAAAATGCCAGAATAGTCACTCATATGTTAGACGGAGAATGATCTTTTGTGGAGCTGTTTACTCAGACACATTTGCCTGGAAGAGAAAGTGTTTAATCAAATGTACAAGTTTGTTTTGCTTTGAGCGGAATCAATCAGATATGAAGAATGGACAGATTTCCTAACACAAACTGTCAACCTTTAAATACGTAAACATTCATTACCGAGCTTTTTTTTTTTTTTTTTCAATTTGCGGTTTCGCGTTGAACCGCAGAGTGAGAATGTGATCGGCACCAGAGTAAACACGAGGTGAGGCAGCGGCAGATCGGCTTCTGCTGGGAGTTGACTCTGGTTACACAGCAATTGTGGAAGAGAACAGTTGACCAGGTTTCAGTGAAAACTTGACTTCATGCACTGGAGGAACCCCAGTGCAGTGCCAACCTATGTGAGTTCTTTAAATTGTGTGGGACTTTTCTATCTATGTACACTTGCAACTTTTGTTTAGCAGTATGGCACGCTGTGTTTGCACAATTGAGTTCTTTATAGGAAGATTAGTGCACACGAAGCACTATAATACCTGAAAACAAATCAGTAAACCTGACTAGTGTCTAGACTTAATAAAACAGTACAGGTTTTACTGAGTACAGTTCAAGTCAATGTTTGTGATTAGTGTCATAGTTCTATCAAAGGGCACGCTCAAAGTGCTCCATGTTCACTGAAAGAATAAAAGGAGACAAGGACTACAAAAATGGGCGATGTGCCACGCCTGCGACTCCAGTTCCAATTCTTTGTCTTTGAATGCAAAAATAATCCATCATTGAAAACTCTCTCCACACGGTCCCTCTGTCATGGATCGTGCTTCTACTGTGTCACTTCCTGTGTTCCGGTTCATGTTTTCCTGTTTGCTTTCACACCCCCTCCAGCTTCATGGCAGCGCAGCTGGTTCTCATGCCACCGATTGCCTCTGCAGAGATTTATACACCTGGAGAACCAGCATGTGCTGCCAGATGATCGTCTTTTGTTCTCATGGTACGTTCTCTCTCTCTCGACTGCTCCGCTCGCTTGTGACCCTGTTTATCTCTCTGTTTTGCTCCCGCGTTCATCTCCTCCTCCTGTCACCTTTGTCTCTCTTCTCACTCTATCTAGCTCTCCTATCGCTTGCTCCCTGTCATTAGTGTTAGCTTCTGTGTTAGCTTCCTCGAGTGTTTGTGTTACTCGCTACTTTAGTTCAGCTTTTGTGCTAGTTATTTCCTCGGTTAGAGTGTTTGTTTTCGCCTCTACCGAGCGTCTTTAGTTTTGTGACCTCGTGACAGTTATATCCAAGTGTTTCTTAGTTGTCCCAGTTTTCAGGCTTGTATTTCTTACGCCTGCTTTCTGTTTCAGGTTTATCCCCTGCGTTTGTTTGTTCTCCGCGCTCCGCTCCTGGTGTCGTCGCCTTCAGTTTAGATTTCTGTCTGTATTTTGTTTATTGTAATAAATCTTGTGATCAACTGTTAACCTCGCTTGTCCGAGTCCTCTGTGAGTTCATCTGCTCTTGGGTCACCTTAGATTAGCAGTCATGACCCCCTCAGTCACATTACGTATCCGGCGCGATGTGCCATTGATCCCACAATCCTTTGCGGGTTAGATGAACAAACTTTTGTGACATCTACACAAGTACATTACTCAGAAATGGGTGAACATCCTTCTTTCATGACAATCTAACCTAATGAGGCAGTCATTCTTTATTTTACTTTTGTTTTATTTTTTAGAGCACTTTAATTTTGTCACTTGATAATGTCTGAAAGCGCTCTGGAGTCCAGTTTTCTAGGAATTTCAGACAAACGTCTTTTTTGAGAGATGTTGAGATGTATGGTATGTCAACACCTCAAGAACACAACCCTGAATATGAATTCTATAGAACCGGGAAACACCTATCATGGCAATGTGAAGTTATGTTTTGCAATCACTAACTCACTCTCAAAACAGGGAAAAGCATCTTAGGCCCCCTGGAAGGCGAATCCAGTGATTATGATGCATGAATTCCCAACTTTGCCTACCACAATCAGCTACAGGGCTTTGATACTTCGGAATGTTTTTATCCTTCAGATGAGAAATGTCTCTGTACTCGACTCTTCATTTTCATATTTCATGAATCAGGCCTCTGTGGTTACCTGAGGTAATGTGCCCAGTAGAGAACGCTACAAAAACATCTCCAGCCCTGAAGGTCCCACAGCCTCCTTCAACCATTAATGAAGCGCCTTCATTTCAAGTGGTTTCTCCAGGGGGGCAATCAGACTTTGTGTTTTGGTAAACATTCACCAGAAATGTTCTATTTATCATGTTATGGTACCTGAAATGCTTTCAGGGAAATTGGTAATGAATTAATGACGATCCGGGGAGAGAATAAAGATCCTTTTTAAAGTGAGCTTGTGACTTTACAAAGTTGAGAAGTGTAATCGAAGGTCAATTCTCATCGTATCATGTGCGAATAATGTTTGTTGGTGCTGGTTTTACAGTAGCCCCAGTCCATTAGTTTTCAGTACAAAGGCATATATATATATATCTCCGCTCATATGAGGGAATATCCATAATACTATGGTGTTGGATGGGGCAAACGGCAAGCCTTGTGCTGTCAGGAGTTTACAATACAGACGTTCATCACGTCCCATGCGGTTTCCTTTATTTTCCCTGCTACCGTGAGATAGTGTCTGGAAGGAAGTTACTGAGATAACTAGTGAGTTAGCAGGATGTTGGCAAAGCTCACAGTGATGCCCACCTGGCTGGCCATGACTTCAGCCCCTGTATTTCCAGAGATAAGCACTCAGAGGCGGCCGCTATCCTTCCCAGAGACAGCAGGCTTTGGGAGCTCACCAAACACCCTGGAAAGAAACTTGCGCTTCTTATCACCCCGATAAGCGTCCGCAGGAGTTGGTGGCTCCAGGATGAGATTAGCAGAAAAGGTCAAGTCTGTTGGACTTTTCGGAGTCTGGCATTCACACTTTCTCAATGTACTTTTGCAACCTTTTAGATATTATAGTTATTTGTCATTTCTTTCTGTGCCGTGACTGTGTTTATCCTAAATCCTCGCCATTTATCAGCCCCCACCAGACGTGCTTAATAAAGCCACAGTAGCCAAAATGTCCTGTTTCCCTGGGAAATGCCTCATAAACTCCAAAAGAATGGATATGATTATTCCGGTGAATGAATATTCCTTTCAGAACTGCCTGGTATATTTGCCAGGATCAAGAATGAATGTGATTTTTGTGGTTGTTGTGGCTGGAACCTGTCAAACCCATTGATTTTCACCAAGTGAATGATACCCATTTGGTATCCAGTTGTTATGGATGTGTTGTGACTTGGTATTTCCTCTGTGCAAAGCTTGGCAACTGAGGGATTGATAAGCTACCAGAACATGAACTGCTGCCAGAAATCTTCACGTCAGAAGGTTAGAATCACTCTCACGGGAGATTTTTCCTAAGTAATGTTCCGCATGCTGCGCATTTTCATTCGAACAAGAGTTCGATACAATAAAGTCAAACAACCAACAAAGAAAAGGTGTTTGATGCAAGTAAAAATAGATCACAGGAATGATCTGGGAGTTGGTGTTTGGATGTCAACAGCTAGTGCGCAGACATGTTACTGACTTCACAGGCTAAGTGCTTTCTACTGTTTGCACCAGTCGAGTTGTCAGGTGAATTTCAGTGAGCACCACCGTAATGCCTTCCAACACATCTCTGAAAAACTCCTCGATAAGAAGCATCTCACTCTCACTCATACTCATTTCTACTCAAAAGATGCAACCTGATTTGAAGATAAACCTGTCTAAAGTTGAAGGCAGTCAAATGTCCAGGCCAAGCCCGTTGACATTTGTGCTCCACTCTGTGCACAAGTGTCTGGGTGCTGAGCTTACAATGGTAAGAAAACACCTTTTACTACTACTACTAATTGCACTTGTTCAGGTGCGGTTGGTTTCTGCACTCATGACCTACTTTACTCTCAAGAACTTCTGATGCTCATGACAATTTGCACAACAAGAAACTCGAATCGAATCGAATTGAATCGAATTGAATCAAATCTGACGAGGCAGTCATTCTTTATTTATTTATTTTTAGAGTTAGTTTTGTCACTCGGTAAGAGCTCTGGGGTCCAGTTTTCTAAGAATTTCAGATCAAAACATCTTTTTTGAGAGATTTTGAAGCGATGCATGGTATAACACATTATGAGATTTTGCAGTCTTATGTCCTCAAGTACACAACCCTGAATATGAATTCTATAGAAACACGCCTATGGCAAAGTGTAGGAATTAAAACGCAGAGTTCCCTTTTTTCCTTGAGAGTCGAACTGGTAATGATTTCCTGTGGCCATTTCGACTGAAACGACTTCCCCCACTCGCTGGGCCCGCCACAGGCGCTGATACTTTGAAGGTGAAATTTTGCAATGTTGACAGAATTTAGCAGTGTGAAGTCTTATTTTACATTGAGTTACACCATAACAGTACGATCTGATTCGGGGTGTCAAAGCAGGAGGCCCATGTATTCGCTAACAACCAAAGTGTGATTATGCTTTTTTGCTCAATGTTGCCAAATCTTTCTGTTTATGACATCACCTATGTGCGCTGTTGTTTTCATGAGCTCATGAAAGAACTAGAAACAAACACACAGGGATGGTCTGTCCTCACAAGTGAGACTGCATAATGGAGGAACTTGTATGGGATGGACTCACTTGTCATTGGGACTAATGTTGCTGAGGTAGTGACAAGCTCCTTGGTGGCTGGGCCCCAGGGGTGGATTAGATATGCCCCGAGTTTCTGGATATTGCAGGGCTGACTTGGCTGATAGACAAGTGCAACATAGCGTAGATATCAAGGGAGTTTTCTGGAATTGACAGATTTGTGTCAAGGTCCCCTTGTTAAAACAGGCGGCCAAGAAATGTGTCCCAATTACAAGGGAATCACTGGGTCCAGAGTTCTTGAGAGGCAACATGGTTTTAGTCTTCTTACCCTCAGCAGGGTCCTGGAGAGGTTCAGTAGGTTTGTGCATCCAGTTTTCTCGACTTGGATAGGGAGCTTTATCCATTTGAATATGAGTCAGGGCTGTCTGGCCGGCTATAAGTCAGACCCAGTGAGGATTGGACTCCTCCAGCCAAGCATGAAGCTTCCAGGATTGAATCAGCGCCCGTAGCTCTGAGACCTCAGGCCAAAACCATCGAGGGTCCAGAGTAGTCCATCAACGGTAACATCTCCTCCAAAGTCAGCCCCCTACACCAATAAGGTATACACACATCTGTAAACAAATAAGTTAGTTTTAACCCATACAATTGCTTGGAACAATGTTACACAATGACATATAGGTGAAATGAGCAAAGTATAAAAAATACAATGACCTTAACAGTTGACAGAATTTCAAAGGAGTTTTGCTTCAGGTGTAGAAGCAGAACAGGATTTGTCTGGGAGCACATCTATATTCCATCAGAACATCTGGAGAAAGTTTCCGGAGAGAGAGAGATGTGACTCTTACTATACATTGCTGCCTCCCTCGACCTGACTGTGATTGGATGGGCTTCGCCTGATGTTATCTTTGGTGTTTCAACTCCTGCACCTCATGACATAATTTTTTCAACAAAGTAAAGGTAGGCAAAAGAGTTTACTATTTACTTCCAGTTACATTGCCTCTCTACTTCTGTTTGTTGCTCTGTTTTATGAGGTAAATGTTCACAGTTGTGACTCTTCTTGCCCCAAACATATTTCACAATAACCCGGTTTCAGGATCCAGCAGGGCCTTGTCATATCCACCAAAGGTCTCCGGAACTGAACAAAGCTGTTTGAGGAAACCTTTTACATGACTTTTTTTAGTAGTAATAAAATTTCCGAACCAAAATCCACCTCAAAGCGGGTGAGTACCTCAAATCCTTTGGTGATCCACCTGATACAGGCTATCTCTGTAAATCAGAGTCTGACAAACCCTCACTTGACTTCAAAACCAGGCTCTTCCTCTCATCTTTCACCACTTCCCTTCTGCCTCTTTATTCTTCTCTCTCTTGTGAAACCTTCCCAAGTGCACTAAACATCCTTACAGTGAAGGGTTTGTCTGGAAGCTTCGCTGCATCTGTCTTTAAGTCCCCATCTGAAAAATACATCCTGAGCGCTTTAAGGAATCTTTCTGGCTACTGTCCTATTGCCCCTTTACATTTCATTTCATTGTGTCTGATTTGGCTCTGCGATCATATACTCTGGTTATTATCAGACATTTTCCCCTTTACTTCTCCATACTGGACTTGGGAGTCTTTCCTTTTTATGTCATTAGACATGTTTTATGTAGAGATTTTGACAACACTCCCTCTTGTCCGTCCACCCTTTCAACGCACTCTTGCCATTGAGTGATGTCATCCTCCCTGACTACATGACAAACGGATCTGCTTCTCCTCACTGGGTCTTAAGAGAGACGCCGGTTATTGATATTAAGATGAAATATAAGCTCAACCACAACTGCGACTCCAATTTCCAAACCTTTTCTTGCTGTTCGAGTGGTGATCTGAATTCCAAGATCAACCCGCTTGTGTTTTTCTTTGCTTTGTTGAATGAATAATCAAAGACTTAAATGATGTTTCTGTTTCGTAAGGCAGCAGATATTCTTGAAATGATGCCCCGACCTCAATAAAGAACAAAACGTTCTCTTTTATTCTTGGATAAGGCAACAAGAGAGGTCTTAATCCAAATAATTTAGTTTTGACTTTACATAAAATCGTGCTTCATTCTCGCCTGTATATTGAAATTAGACATTAAAGAGGCCACATCTTAATAGTGACTAAAAAAAAAAAACATTCAAAAAACATTTTATGAACATTACTAGTAGATCTCTGCCAGAGTCGTCCATCATTTGATACTTTGTCTTTAGTTTAAGTCTCCATCGAGCATCTCTGCAGACGAGGCTCCACATGCATGACACGGCTGATGCTCCCAGGTCAGACCGACAAACATGTTGAATCTCACAGAGGAGCCACCGTCTGCCGCGGCGTCTGGCAGAATCATCAGAGGATGAGCATGAAAGAGTGATTGTAACTGAAGAACGTGGCTGAACGGAGCTGTGTGGCGTGTGGACGGGTGATAAATGGAGTGTCATCATCGCGAGCAGATCCACAGACACGTCTGCACTCATGTACCTGCTGACTCATGTAGGTCATGATGACATGACAGGTCGACTGATGTAATGGCTATAACAATTTATAAAAAAACTATTAAACCTACAAATCATGTTCGATTGTTGCAGAACTGAAATTGTTAAGTTGCACTGACTTTTTGTTGTGCAGCTGCACCATACGCTTAGCTTTTCTCCAGAGACGCAGTGGAGACTCATAAAGCGCTTTGTCCCGCTCGCTGACAGTTCAAAGATGAGGTGAATACGAGTTAACAAAGATAAATAATGTGGCATCTGCTTCTGTGGCTGCTTGTGATCACAAACGCTTCCACGAGTTCTGTTCAACATCTCCACATCTTCATCACTCCGACACATGGACGTCTCTGCTCAGTGGCAGATCTGCAGCAGGCCACTCCCTCCTGCACACCCTGAATTGTTCCCATTATTTTCCACTTTGAACAAAATGGGATCTTTCATTGAGTGCCCTAGTCGACTAAGGCCTCACACATTTAACAATCCCAAAGGCGGCTTGAACGTACTTGAGTTTTCAACATTGAATTGGCTCTTCCTGGCAGGTGGTCATCGACCCACCTTTAATGATCATGATGGTATACAACTAGCATTTATACAGAAAGAGGATACCAAAGCAAAGCGCTTTCCTCCTGACCCTCAACCATGACAACGCTGCCACACATAGGGAACTGTAAGAGTTCCCATGAGAAAGCTAGCCTTTCTCTGGCACGAGGAAAAGACGTGCCTAATGTGCCTTTAGTTGTGACATTATATTTTAAAGGCTGTTGAAAAGGCTTTCAACAATATTTGACCCTGAGTTCACGTCCAGAAATGCTTTAGCAGATAGCCTGGATCAAGGTCCAGGAATATGGAATTAAAAAAAGAAAGAAAGAAAAGAACTACAAAAACTAAAGCTCTGACTTTCCTTGGTCTGCAGTGGTCAGTACTGGGTTAGTCACTCAACATGTTGCGGACCCCAGTCAGAGCAGTAGCTCAACATAAAGAAATGACGGCCTGAACGCTTTGATCCTTTTTATGTTCAGGCACCGAGACTTGCATCCACCTTTTCAGCAGCTTGGCTGATGCATCAGTGAACCTTCTCCACCCATGACCATGCTCCTCAAACACCATTTGACTCGTGACTCTGAGCACAGCAGACTAGGCGAAGAGTCTAAGTGTGTGTGTGTGCCCGTGGGTTAGATGTGTTTTGTGTGAGCTTGAGCGGGGGGGGGGTGCGCATTCATCTGAGGTGTTGCGCTGTCATGAATATCTGGGATGAAAAATGAGCGTGGAGGTAAATGATGTGTGAGGCTTCAGCTTGGAAGCAGACTCTGTCCTGAATTGATGTGGTGTGACTCCACCAACTGCTGGAGATGTTTAAATTCTCTCCCACCTTTTGTCCCACACGCTGGTTTTCCTCTAACACGCTAGATTCCTCAGGCGAGGCATTTACCGTGTACTAAACACAGATGACAAATATTGGCTTGTTTGGTGATGCTTTGTTGAAACAAGACAGCTTACAAAAAACAACTCAGATGCCCCTTTGTTCATTGCCAATTCAGTTCTGTGAATGGCCACTTCACCCTTTTTTCTCTGTTCGCCAAAACATTATGCATACAATTACCATTTGCAAACAATTTCATAATGTCCTTGCTCCTAATGTTTAATGTTTGTATATGAAGGCAATTCTCTCTTATGTGCTATATGTGACATAACCTAAAAGTACATGAGGAGCGAGGTGGCCTGTAGAACCTTCATCAAACCCACTGCACAGTTCTTCTTCTTGGCCACACCCATTAAAGGTGGCAGTCTAAGATCATGCTAAATTCTTGTATCAGTAGCCAAATACTTAGGCAGAGGGATGTTTTGGTGAATACTCAGTATTCACCAAATACTGAATTTGGTGAATACTGAAATTCAGTATTTGAATTTCAGTATTCACGGTTTTAGCCTCGCTTGTGGTTGTTATAAACCAACACACGCAAAATTGTGACAGACAGCATTGTGGGCTTTATACAAGTCAAGCTACAAATTTAAAGCTTGACGTAGTTACTACTTTACACAAGTCACCAGTAACTTCAATCTGTGTAGCTTTTGTGGTGGTGTTTCTATTAAAGTTTGGAGTTTGAAAACTGCAAAACTAGTCAAGGAGATGGAGGGGTTTGGAGTTTCGTAGTGGAACTAAAACATCATCAGATTCTAAAGTGGAAAATTCACACTCGGATGATGATCGTACGGTGAGGCGGAAGCCGCTTTGGTGCGGTTTCTGCGCGTAGTAAGAGTGAGTCTGTTTACTGGCACAGTCCACAAACGCCATGTCCGAGGAGGCATGGACACATTCGGCAGAAGCCACAAGAAAAAAGGACAAAGCAGTGTTGACAGTCCCACCGTGAAGGACAATGATGATACCAAGCATCTCCAGTGTGAGCTAAACATCTGTAAAGTTCATGAAATTCTCTATGGCCGCCACCTGGTGACAAGATAATAAAATAAGAGATTGTGAATTTACTTATAGACACCACCTGCCGAGAACTTCCCGGGTCAAGGTGCAGCTCTTCCAGGCCAGCTGAAAACCCGGTTCACGTCAGACTTTGTCTCAAGACAGAGTCTGCTGTGTGAAAAGCCCCTAAAGCTTTTCATTGGATGTTTATGGACTTTGGATGTGGCTTGCACCAGGCTTTTTAAAATGTACCTCTCCTTTTCGATAGACCAGTGGATTGACATGGTGCAAATACTGCCATAAACTGGTGCTCAAAGCTGTTTAGCCGAAATCCACCAGCACTGTTCATCAAACACAATTTGTCATTTCAATGAAGTGAGTCTTGACACAAAACCAGTACGACCTCATGAACACAGGATCAGTATTTCATCATCCAGTCTTGGGTTTAACTCATGGTCCCATACGGCACAGTAAACATCTGAGTTCTATTACGTGTATGGATGTTATACATTTATATATATCTATAGAACCCCATGATGGATTCACTTTGGGAAATGAAACCATTAGTTATCTCATAAAACCACACTTGTCTGATGAGTTGGCTTTAAACATAGGACTGCACTCTGTTCTAATAGGAATAAAAAAAACAAGCCAAAACGACGAGGAGACTTTATGTTCCCTGCTAACCAGGCCAGATGAATAAAAGATGCTGCTGAAGATTTGTGGCTTTCTCTCCTGCTGCAACATTAAAATTTAATTGACAATTTAACATTAAATAATGCGCCGGACGAGTATAAAAAGAAACTACTTCATCAGGTTTGGCACTCGACTAGTTCGACTGCTTGTGTCAGACTCGGCGTTTGAAATTGAAATGGTGTGGTTTGTCAGCGAGAGCACCTCTTTTATTTCCTCCCCACAGAAAATCCTGAACACACAGTGAAGTAATCCTAGCGCTTTCCACAGCTCCTCTGTTGATGTGTGTTTGGGTTTCAACCTTTTATCAAACCGCCAAACATGCAATTACGCGTTTAAGTGCTTACATCATCTGTGATTATGTCTCTTTAAATGAAAGGATTCTATTGTTGGAATTCAGTTTAGCAACCCTGAGCCAGAGTTTGGCTTGGATGTGGACACTCAGTAAATGTATTCTGCAGTGTTAAGTAACAAAGCTTCACTGCTTTGAATGGACGGCATCCGTAGATCAATTATACATAGCAAAACTGAAAGTTGTAACAATTTGAAGACTGAAAAGACAATTAAAATATGCTTGTTACAGGTCAAGTGCGTTGGTACGAACAGAGGAAAATAACATTTTTCTGGGCTCCTCTAAAATGATTGTAGCCACAGATAGTTGGCAGGCACACGTTGTCTATAAGTTGCAGTTGGACTTTTCCCATGCATGAACGTGACATGAGTGAATGTTTCTTTTCATGTTTTCATGACACAATATGATCCCGTCCGATTCAGAGGTGCATGCCAATGCAGCAAGCTTTTAATCAGAATAGCTCTGACATACGTCGTAACGTAAAGCTGAGCGTCAATAGCATGGAAGGAGAGCGTCTTCCGCGAGACTGCAAGATCGATCCACTTGTAAACAAACCACCATATGTTACCTAGCAACACTCTAGCAAAGAATATTCCATTATTCCATTATTCTTATCTGTCTATTGTTTTCATCCATTTATTTCACATTATAATGATATTAATGTTCTCCTGCTGCTGTTTTTTTTCATTCGAAAATATGTGTTACATAAAGCATTTTCACTCAGATAAGCCATTTATTCCAATGACAGTGGTCCATGGAAACACAGCAGTTGACACATAGTGCCTTTCATTGGTTTCTGCAAAAGGTATTCCTGACATTTTAAGTTAAATTCCACTTGTTTGCATTGAAGCATGTTCTGGACAGGAGCCTCGACAATCTCATGAAGTCCCATGAAATGGGAAGACAAAATTGTTTGCATATTGGGACTATTATAATTCAATGTACATTTGTTGCCTTAACAGTTTTGAACAAAAGACAGGCAATGGAGGATAGTTCAGAAGGAAAGTCTGAATGTCTGGTAAAGACCGGTGAACTACATGATATCCGGTAAAAGATTACAGTATATGGAATAAATTTCATTACTGAAATATCGGACAAAATTCTGAATGAACGCATTAAAAAAATCACAGTTTAGGTGTATGAGTATTTCCTCAGACATGTTGCTCCTCAGTATGGATCCGATTCGGACAGAGAGGAGGACACTCGGATGGAAAAAGTGCCATCAGAAACACGCTGAGGTGTTTATCCTCTACAGATGCCCTCACCCCTGAATGGTGCCAAAAAGGCCCTTGTTTTTTTGCAGGCACTGTTAAAACTCCACTTAGCCTTGGTCTGCTCTTTGTTGTTGCCTGGCAATGTCTCATTGTGATGTCACTCCCCTGCTGGATGGAAAGCAATCCATTGTTTTGGAAAAGCAATGACCTGAGAAAATACACACTCTGTGTGTTGAAAAAAAAAAAAGCAAGTCACACTTCTACCCTTTAAACTGATGCAGAGCACTTGAGCATGGAAACCTGGTTGATATTTTAATCGTGATCTGTACGTAGAGGGAGTCTGTGTGGTCGACAGTAGCACAGTTGAGTTATTGTACAGCACAGACGAGCAGACACATGAATATTTCAGAGGAGAACAGTATCAAAGAGGAAGGAGCCAGGCCGGTAATCGGGACAGATTGTGTGCTTTGGCTGAAATGCAGAGTGCTGCAGGGTAGGTGGAGGGGAAGCATATGGGCTGAATTCAGCAGGGCCCTGGCCCACCTTAATATCACGGGCACGGAACGACAGCTCCCCAAAGACACGCAAGCAACGCCAGGAATCTAAAGCCAGGCCCTGGTGCCAGCAGTGCGCTATTGAAATCCTCACTGCTGACTTGGCAACAAGTTCTCATCCCCCTCACATCCACTTTCCTCCTCTTACCCCTCCACTTCATCTCTGAGTGGCTCTTCAAAGCAGGCCCCTCTGGTGATTAATCCATTTGAATAAGTATCTCTATCCAGAGGACAAGATGAGATAAGTGGCCACGGGGGCACAAGATGAGAGTCAAGTCAAGAGGCAGCTGATGGCTCAGATCACATAGTGAGGTGGAGCCAAATGTTATGATCATTTCTAATACCCACATGCAGAGACACAGACAATTGGCACAAAAAACCCCTTTGTTTTAAACTTGCTCTAATACTGGGGTTTTGTTTTTTATCGCTCTGATACATGGCTGTTTCTCCTGCATATCTGCCAGTCACCCCTTCCATTTTTGAATTGCTGCATTTCCTAGTCCTACCACACTGGTGATGCAATATTTTACACACCAGAATGTAGCTCATTCACGATCACAAGGATTTAGGTCAATCCAGCCGAGCACCAGTGAAAGCGAACATACATACATTGGCAACACATTGAGCTTGTATGTCATGGCCCCAAGGTAGAGAGAAAAGAGGGTAGGGGCCAAAACACAGCCCTGCTTCAGGCCAGACGTGACAGGAAAGGATTCAGAGATATTGTTCTTGGGCATGACGCAGCCAGTCATCCCATCGTGAAGGCTCTGTCAAGTGTTTAGAACAGCCAAAACGTTATATAGCTGGCCTTGGTACACTTTTGAAAGCCTTCTCCAGAACCCAGGAAAAAAAAAGTCTTCCTTTACAGGACTTCTTCTGTAGCAAGCGGACACAAGAAGAAACACCACGATTCTTGGAGGACTTCCTCAGCGATGGTTAGGAGCCTGTCAAGCAGAATCCGAGCAAAGATATTTCCAGAGATTCCTCCATAGTTTCCACAGATGCGGAATGTAATGATGGCGCCATCCTTCATTTCTGCAGGTACGGCTTTCGTCTGCCATATGCGCAGGATAAACTAGAATAGCCTGAAATTCACGGATATGCCTCCTTGAGAAATGCGTTTCAGGAGCATGTTGTCGGGCCCATGTCTTCATACACTATAGGCCAAGTAATGCTCCAACATTTGACCCATACATTTAAGATCAAATATTTTCAACAGAATTATGTGAGGCTCGACAGACTCGACTGCTCGGTCCCAGTCATTATCTTATTGAGAGAATAAAACTAAATTATTGAGTGAATAAAACCAACAGCAGCAGTAATAATAATAATAATAGTAAAGAGAACTGCTGACGAAGGTACATTTTTCAATGTCATTCTTCAAATATTTCCCATCTCAGCCACAGCCAGTCAGCCTCCTCCACCTTAACCTATGTTACGGATCCCTCTAAGTCCCACCTCCCATCTTCATGTCCACCAAAACACATCCATTTACACCAGTAGAGGGTTTGTCAGTGGGTCATCCAATCGCAAACTATTTTCAATATTACAGTTTCCTCTAAGACGTGAATCTGCCGTTTGTCAGTGTGAGCTCGAACACAATACCTCAGACCAAACACATTTAGATGATGTTTCCAAGGAAGAAAACAAAAGCATCAAGTAATGTGGAGCTCATTAAAGTCAAAACTCAGTCCAGACAAATGTCTTTGGCTTTAACACTTGACAGTCAATTGGAACTTACACTGAGACTCAAAGTCAAACTGTTTCAGTTGCGCAGGTTGACATGAAGCAGCAGTGCTCATAACAAGATCACAGATAGAATTGATTAGCTTGAGAAGTGGAAGTTTGCAAACACTACATTTATTGTACTTCTTGAAGCATTCAACTGAATACTTTGACATCGTGCCATGAGAAACAGAAGGTTGCGGTGCATGAGGGTTAAGCCATTGGATGGTCATTTGTGGTGCTACAGTGGCGGAAAAAAAGCGAACCCCTTCAAAATTGAGGTATTCATGATATTCATTGGTTCAAAAGGTGTGGCTGACACAAATTATATTTTGGGGTCTTTTGTTTGTTTACATGAAAAACCAACAAAACCAACAGTTTTAATATGCCAGTTCTCCACACTGCCAGTATGAAAGTCGACAAATTGGAGACAAAGTGAACAAAAAGTTAAATAGAACATCACATCATGGAATTAAAATTTACCAGTTCTGCCATTGGCAACAAGTAGGAAGCAATGGGATGTGCAAAAACTTTTCCCCCCACTGTAGCACCTCAACTATGTGTTAGCCTGGCTTCTTAAGGTGCTGTAAATACACCACATAAAAAAAAATTGAAGTAGCAATAAAAACCCCAAAACATCTCTTTGGATCACACCATAAAATGTGGAATTCTGACTCGGCATCAACATTGTAACCAAAACACCACTTGAAAATAGTTTGCCTTGAAAATGAGAATGTGTTGAACTTCCAACATGTAAGTAATGTCATTTACAATTGCTTACTGTTTGAAAGTATTATCATACAAGACACACAATGAACTACAGTCTACTGCACAAATAGTGAGCATAATAAGAGCAACGGGTCACTTTTATGTACTTGTGTCATGGGTTTATTCTGCTTGACGTTGGCTATTTCTTTTGTCCCTCAGGAATTGAACATGACACATCTGTTGTTGCCAAATGAATCTGAACACTACTGATGCAGTTCTGGCATGGTGAATACAGTTACTTCTGACATGCAAATCATTATCTACACTAACATACTTCCAGCACCATCTGAGGAAATGATGATTTTAGTTTAAGCGTCATCAGTAAACTTGGTTGTTTGAGATTGTGTAACATGATTTGGACAGCCACAAGTGGATTCTGACCGAGGTACAATTTGGCACCTAAGGCCTGTCGGAATCTGGCTACGTGCCTCATATTCCTACTGTATATTTGAGCTGACTTTGCCGCTGATTTACTGTAACAGTAGGAGGGAGTTGCACTTGAACCTCTAATCTAGGTGCGTCAGTCAAACATGTTTTGCAAGCATTTTTCTTGTCAAAGCAACAGCCTGGAATTCTTTGGTGGAGGAGGGCTACGGCTGTAGCAGGCGTCTTCATCAATACTGATCTGTTTCTGAGCCCAAATATTGGTGGCTGGGCTGAACTTCGTCTTTCCCATTCCCATGGACAGACGGAGGCTGGCTCCAGCCTCTTATTCCAGGAAGGGAAAAACAAATTAGTCTCTGGTCTGTCTCTTCTCAAGCCCCATGAATTTCACGCTTTCTTGACGTCGCCATTCTTTCTCTTCACTGTACGTGTGTGCGTCTGTCTTTCCGTGTCTCTTTCCGTGATTGTGTCGCTCAAACTATTTCAAACAGATTCAAACACTTTTGCAGGCAGAGGCCACATTTCTGGAATACTTGTCTGTCAAGTAGATGAGTGAGGTCCACACGCTTATAAGGTCCTTGACAAAAGCTTGATGAAACTTTTCTGTACTTATTGTGAAAATGAATGACTGGAAGTGCCACATTATTCTCATCTCAAAGCGCTTTTTCCCTTTCTAGAAGGCTGGTGATGGTCCTACTCCAAAGAGGTGAAATATGTTTGTTTGTTCATCGCCACCCGACATGATGGATTTGGAAAGTCAACACACATTCTGGAGGGAAAGACACTTTTTGTAAACTTTTCACCATGCCAACATACCATGAGAACTCCTGAGCCCCTCCCTGTGGTCTGCTTTGTCTGCTGGCCATGATACTGAAGCACTAAAGGTAACAGCTCCAGCTGTGAATCCACTCATAGTGGGAACTATAGTTGGACCAGCCGCTTCACTGCTGTGTCCAAAGAAGTCCCAGATGGGACACATTTTCATACTTCCTGAGAGATGGTGGTCTGGACACCAACTGGGTTTATGTTTAATCAGACTTCCCCGGTAATATTTGCTCCCTCCCCCACAACAGCGAAACATAAAACAGCTTGACAGAGGCTTCATAAACACTAACCTTCAAATATGAGTGCAATTCCCTCATTGGACTTAGCAAATGAAGGTAGTAGTTTCATTAATAGTAAAAAGGAAGGAGGTTGATCCCAACGAAGAGGGCCCCTGAAAAGAGGGGCCACACAAGCTGCAGAGTCAAAGACTAAAAGCACAGCACAAGTTTGTCTCGCCAACGGCAACAGCAAAGCATCTCCAGTGTGAACTTTAATATCCTGGTTGTTCAGTGGGTTGAGTCATTCCAGAGTTGTACACGCTGCCATGACCAGATTTTCTCTTGAGTCAGAAAGATTAGAATGTGATATCAGAGAAAAAGGTTGACAGGGAAAAAGTCCAACATTTTTTAATGCGTACAATTTATTATGAAAAAATACATGCCATGAAAAATGCCAATATAAAAATATTCATTATTATATATTTTACGTAAATATTTTAGATGTGTACTAATGAATATGAAAAATGTTCATATCCATATTACATTAGAATACATATATTTATATATCATATTTTAATGGGAAATAAAAGAAATAAACTTGATTCCAATATCCCACAAGCAGCAGTTGCACATGATGCTATCGCAACAACGCTTATGTATATTCTCTGTTAAGCAGGGTTCGCTCCAGAGTTCTAAAATGTCCGACCCAAAAACACGCATTCCAAACAAAAACAAAACAAAATCTCATGAAACCAGATCTACAGCCCATCTGGTTTCCAGGTTCGTCAAATTGTTAAGAGACATAACACTTATCCCCGGGCCACATCAGAGACTGGACTGTGTGCAGAGCCTGTTCAACTCCAAAATAGCCTCCACCATGGATACCAGAGGATCCCGGCGCAGCCACAACTAATCATCATGTGATGAATCATTTGAGCTGGAGCGCTGGGCTGCGGCTGCAGGATCATAGATCGCCGCCCTGGCCTCTCCGGCCTCCTAAGTCTTCCTGATTTATTTGGCCTGCGAGTTGAGACGTTTGATCTGCTCTACTGTCTTTATAAATCCACGTGTGCAACTGAGGGAAACCTTGAAAACCAATTAGAAATGCATCTTGTCACCCTAAGATGACTAGATATGATCCCTACAGAGGGATATTAGGGGGTATTATCTGAACATGTTCATGGTACCATGAAGCAGAGAGGACGAGTGCACAGGGAGTGTTTGCATTTACTAAAGCAGTGGGATAGTTTCAATGTATGACAGCTCGAGTAATGTAAGACATGTTTTGCTGGTGCGGTAACAAAGTTGTTTTAATGGCTTTAGAGTAAAATGCATGACACTGGTGTCTAAAAAAAAAAACTAATTGACGGCTTTTCAGTGGTAGATTTCCACCATCCAGACACATGAAAAGAGGTTGTGCACACCTGCTCTAGAAGACAGGCAAAGCAACGTTTGAATAGCCATGATTAGGCTCTTATACCTGTTACCGTCCCCTGGAGTTTCTGCGGTCTGGGTTGGTGCTGGTCCTGGATCTGCCACATCGTCTCCTCATGACTCAAACGAGAGAGTCTAAGGAGCTGATGGAACTGCCTTTGCTCGAGCAGAACTAGTTGCTGAGTCAGATGAGGTAGAAGTGAGAATCAGTGTACACGATCCTGAGGCACAGAAACATTTGTGCTGAATTAGGTGTGTGATGGTGTGGACTCTTTGAGGGCTTTTGAAGAAGATAACTGCGTTGAACGACGGCCCTGGAGAGGAAAATGGTGTGATGGAAGGTAAACATTAAAGTCAGTCAGAATCACCACAATATCCTGACAGCTGCCGACCTCACTTGTTTGAAAACAGCCCACGTAGCCTGTCTGTGCTAATGGTTCGTACACAAGAATCCGGTCCATTAGTTCGCGAATGGGTTAATGTGGTGAGACAAGGTAAATAGCTGAAAGAAACACACACTTGATGCTGATGTCATAGCTGACCTTGCTAGTCGTTTTTTCATCCAACTGTGGCTACATAGGAACATAGATGAGAGTGGAAGGGTCGGAGATGCTGGAATGGAAACTGTATGGGTTTTGATATCTCAGTATTAAAGTTATATAACTGAAAAGACACACACAGTCAGAGTGTGTCTTTGTTATCCTGAAGAAAACTCAGATAGGCGAACTTTCTAAATAACCTTTTCTAAAATACCATCCACTCACATCACCGAAAGGAACCCTGTCCAGATATACAGCTCGCTGGTGACCTGGATGGTCGTGGAAGAAAGGTATTAAACCAGGAATCTAACATGTTGGGAAGGGGGGGCGGGTACGCAGGAATCCGATACAGGGCTTCCTCTAATCAGCCAGAGGCTCCACTGGCCCTCAGGCAAACAGGATGCTCTAAGTTGCGGAGAGAGAGAGACGGGAAAAGGGGGTGGCGGGTGGTTTGGACAGCCGGGGGCATCTATATAAACACGATCCAGATGCAAAATATGTAGAACACATGTGTGAACAAAGAACAGGAGTGTGGAGAACTGGTTTTTAGGAAGTGTGTTTACTAGATTGCCAAGTTTCGACGGGTGCTTCCCATTATCATACGAGTTAAATATTTAACGTTTGGAATTCTTTGGAGTTTTGGGTGATCTCATAGCTGAATGCTAACTTGACTCGCTGTGGTGGAGTTGCTGAAACAGAAGCACAGAAGCACAACAGAGTGGGGGATGCCCTGGATGGCTGAAAAGAGAAAGGTCTAGAAAAGGGACTCGAGAAAAATGCGTTCGGCTCAAAAGTCTGAGATGTGAACAAGATAGTTTTGGCCGCGGACTTGAGCCGGGCTGGAGAGCTGCACCACTCTCCACAGGTGACTCGGTGTCTGATCGCTGTCTGTGCTGACAACATCGTTCACAAACAACTTTGCAAAGTCCCTGAACACTGAGGTGAGCAGCCGGGACTCTGGTGTTGTGGAGGAGCGCACCGGACCGGGACTTGTGATGTTTGATAACACACGTGTTTTCATCTTTATTAGGCTGATAAACATCTGATTTTGTTGTCAGATTTGCCCAGATGAATAATGCTGCGCTCTACAGTAATTGTTTGTTTCTCGACAACCAGTAATCTCTCTCACTATGTTCAACGTGTTGTGTTTTTGGTGTTGTTGCCTTGTAAAATAAGCATGACAAGACTCTTTCATGTTTAGTTTTGGCTGTGAAACGTCACATTCTATTACAGGTTCGTCATGAGTTAGTATCTGAGGTGACGACGACTCGTAGTGCGAAGAAGTGAAATAGAAATAAGGTGGTCAGGCCGACGGTGGTAAATAGGTTGTCGCGCGGCTTATGGCGACTTCCTTGAGACGTACTTCGTCGTGGATCACACATCAGCTATTTTGCACCGCCAGCTGAGGAGAAAAAAAGGACATCGCCTGAGGTGCGAGGCTGCACAGCAGGGGGCGAATCGAACTCAGGTCACCCGAGACAGAACGTGCAGTGTGAAACCACCCTTAGTCCAGCTGAGATCAGACTTTTAAAATGCATGTTAACAGCTAACAGTCCAGCCAGAAAAAAAATCTAATATCTCTTATTTGGACTACAAGATCTGGATAATGTGGTTAAGCTTGGCTAATATCGGACTGGGTGATGTGCATTCCCGCAATACAAAGTAAAACAAGAGTCTACTGAATAGTTAGCTGAATTCATAAACTTGAACTTCAGAAACTTGTCAAAGGAAGCGTGTTGATAATGGCGACGACTCCATGATGCGCACTAGTGACAGTAAAAAAAATGAACAGTATGAAACGGCTCCTCACTGGCTGTCCGATTCACATGTTCTTCCTCTTCTGACAGTGGGAGCACCACCACTCATCATAGAGAAAACATGAAACCATCGTCGCTGAGGTTGAGACAGGAAGACTTAAGGTGCAACAGTGAGCCTCAGGAACCAATGACCAGCCTGTCTGCAGGTGTTCATAATGGCTCGTCTGTGGATGTGTAATGAACTACAGACACAGAATAAACAGGAACATTTCAATGGCACTTCCTACTCATTGCTTTGTGATTGATCGTCCTCTGGACACAAAGGTTGTGATTATGTGTTTCTGACCGGACGTAAACAAGGACAATCAGCAGCCGGATGGAGTCCTGTGGCACTTGACCTTGACTCACATCCGCTGAGGCTTTGCACAAAATGAATTGGCAACGAAATTAACTTAGTTTCTTGGGGCATCAGCAGAGGAAAATGTGTGTCTTTTCCAATCAGTACAGGGATATAAACAAGGGATAAAATTGTCCAGATAAGAACAAACAGAAGAGGGACATTAGTGCAGTGGTGGTTCCCTGTAGTTCTGCATCTTTCTCTCTGAGTCTTCAGAGAAGATCAGTGAGTCTGGTCATCATTAGGGGTTTATCTGTTGCAAGAGGGAAGATACTGGTGAGTTTCTTTCCTCAATAATTGGGGGGGCAGGATCTACACCACAGCCAGGTTCAGGACAAGGGACGATAACCAGAGTGCAGCTGAAGAGATTTCTCTTCTTCCAACCTGGCACCACTTTGTCTGTGCTGCTCCCATCGCGTGGCCTTGAATTCCTCATTGCTGATTTCGGTGAGACTGGAAGCTCCATTAATGGTTGACTCACAGTTTGGACCAGCGCCGCCAGAAAGAATAGACCTTCTTTTGTCTCATTAGCAGTTCAGAAGTGGATTCCATTCCAAAAAGGCGACATGATGGATTCAGAGGACGAGGCTTAGACTTCAGAAGATTCCAAAAGGTGAAACCAAGAGAAATGAGTGCCATAGAGTGTAAAGGCCAATATGCCAATTCTTCAATCGTTTATTATTTCATGAGAGAAGAGGGATTAAATCATTCCGCAGAGAAAGTTGCCCCCTGCCTCTGGCATGTCGAGTCCAAGGTTCTGGGTGCTTCCATCGGGATTAGCCATGCAAAAATGCTAAATTTCTACTCCCAATCTAAACCTGGTCACTGGACCAATGGCACAGTATTTATTGTTGCAATCTGCAGCAAGCTGCACTTGACCAACGGTGGAACGTGGCTTGGATGAGGAATTAGCTCACGTTCATTGGCAGACAGGATGATCCCATGCATCACGACTCACTGTCACTTTAGGTGCTCCATTCCCTGCTATATTACCAAGTGCGTGATATAAAGTTAAAAAAAAGAGAGAAAAAAAGGTGAAAGTTACTGCTTTTGACAAAACTAATGTAAAACTAATTTCCCTCCTGTTTGACTGAAGCAAGATTTCAGCACTAAACCTGACTTTCTACGTGTGGATTGGATTGAACCCAAGCCCCTTCTTTTCACTGCCACGCCCTTAAATATGTGCGCAATTTGTTCTCACCCTGAGGGTTAATGACACTCTTCCACCTCCAGGGTCAGTCGGCACTCCACATCAGGGTCTGCACCTGTCGCCATGGGAACAGGCATGTTTCACATACACAAGTGTCCAGAGTTGCTGTTGAGGAGGAGAGGAAATTAATCACCTGAGGGAGGCGGATGTCATCATCTTGCTGCAGGTCAAGGGTTAACTGCAGAGTCTCCTGATCTGGACTAAAGTGGTCGGGATTCTCTCTGCGGTGATGATTAGAAACCAAAACCTCATGACTCACTGTCACATTGTGTCCAGATCTATTAAGCAACTGGAGCTAAGTGACCTGTATTCAGGCCTGAGACTTGGATTCCCTTGAAAAGGCATCAGCAGCCACTCAAACAGCATATTCCTGTGCCAGCAAACCCACAGGCTGGAACCCATCCCAGCTACACAGGGTGAGAGACAGGGGACGCTCGATCACTGCTCACATGTCGATAGAAAACCACACACACACAGAGACGCACATGAGTCATAAATTCTGAATGTTGTTGGACTTTGGGAGGACACCCTCTAGATATCATTTCCTCTAACTCAGGGAGTTTCAAGAGCTGCCCAGGTCATGCAGTGGTTCATGATGATTTCTGATGATTCCCTGCACCATTCAGCAATGACCTCATCAATAACACTGTTAGAGAAATGAGACAGAGGAAGGACATAGCTGAACTGGAGGAAGACCAGGCCCGGGAAGCTTTTCATCAGAGACACAAATGGAGCTGTAGTCAGCGGGAGACTCCGCACTCCCCAGACTGTGATGAATCAATCTATGTATCCGGCAGTGTCATCGCACGCTTAATGGTTTTGAAAGAACGAAAACTTTTTTCCTCCAGTTTGAGCCGTTTCTCTTCCTTTTACGCCAGATGAGGGATTTGAAAGACCAGACCGTACCATCTGTCACTTCTTCTCCTATTGTGTCTTATCCATATTTACTGTCTTTAACCCAAAACATATTTGGTTTTAAATCCGGCTGTCAGTGACCTCACCGGCTGTTACAGATCACGCTTTGCCATTTTACTGCCCAGAGCATGGAGGCCATAACTCAAACTGAACACTGCGATCCAGTCAGGGCTTCTTCCATCCACCTGAACTGGATTATGCTGCTGGTGTGAATTTTCAAAGATGAAACCAGCTTCAAGTTATGTCAAGTGATGTGTCAGAAAATAAAAATATGAGTGAATTTATTGGCATTTAATTGTCATTATTTTAACTTAGCATGAAATAAGTTTTCCCCCCAGAAATTGTGTTCGTGTGTGTTTATGAATGAGTGAAGCCCTCTACAAAGTTTTTATAGTTTTTTAGAGTTAATGTGAAAAAATAAAAATAAATCAATATGATACACTACTGAGGAAGCACCAGTGATAGGTTTGAAATTTTTCAAAGTGAAGGCCATATTGTCAGATACATTTATGAACAAATAAATGAAAAGTCAGCATTCGTGGCGGAACTGGAAAACATTTTCAGGTGTATTCATTCTACTTACAAACCGACAACAGGCGCAGCTTTACCCTGACTAGGGAAGTGGAGGAAGCTGACTCCCTATAGCAACCTTGGATGGGGGATGCTGGAAGGAGGAAAACACAAATCTAGTGAAAACAAATGATTTTTAAACATATTGTTTCTGTTTGATTTATTCAAACAGATATATCAATAATCCCAATCTATAACAGCAATGGCTCAAATATATTTCTAAAGTGGTCAGGGTTCAGTCTGAGTAAAATTGAGCTCTCCAGCCTTCCAATCGAATATTCCAAAATGTGGTCGTCAGAAACAATATTGGACAATAAAAGTAAAATCAGATTATGAGGCAGAGTTGTATTATTACCATCTTCTCTCAGTCCGGAGGCGAGACAATTTAGATGGACTCGCTGCAGTTATTGTCCCCGCCGTGGATGTGACTGAGGTCAGAGTTCAAGTGTTGAGGGACCATCACTGCCCCCACAGGGAATGCTGGGTAATGGAGAGGGAGATTCAGGTCAAATGGAACGATTTGGGTCCAACCTGGAGCCTGATCCAGACCCCAGTGAAGGAATAACACTCGATTTGGGACGACAAGCCGCAGCAATAAAAGCCATTAAAGCTCCATTGAGCGACAATAGAAGCAGTAAATCTAATCCCCGATTGTGGCAGTCACATACGCTGCCTGTAATTGAATAAGATCAGAGATATTTGACGTCTCTTTGTCTGTTTTTATGCTTTCAGTGTGGGAAATCACTGTAATGGGTTACTTTTGCTTTGAAGGAAAATGAGAAACAGCTTCTCCTATCGTTCCGCATCATCGGCAAAAACAACTGTTAGTTGAGATTCCAAAGGTTTGGCCTCCTGCTCAGACTTTTTTTGTGGGCAATGATCATATATTTTTCTAGACGTCTCACTTCAGAATCATCAAATTAGATTAGGAGTTTCTATCAATATTTAAAACTGACCAGGAGTAGCTTGAGTTTCACAAAGGAAAAAAAAAACCATAGCAACAACAGAGTCAAAAGGAAATTAAAGCTGTTTGTGAAAGTAACAAGAGGGTGAGGAGTTTTGATTTGAAACCCGTTTTACTGTCTTTCCACTCTGCCTCACCCAAACTATGATAAAACAGATTTTGATAATTCGATATACTGACTTATCCTTTTTTTTAATCGCAAGTTCAAGGACAATAAGCCTTAGTAAGAACTGGTAACGTTGTTTCACCACGTTGGCTGTTTGTTGGCTGTGCTGCTAAGCTCTGAGCACTTGAACCTGTCACTCCATCAGATCGCTCGTCGGGTAAGAACCCTGCCATGGTTTGGAGGGCATGACGGAGTGACAGCCATTGACATGGTGGGGATGCCCCCAGTACGCGTCTAGCCCGGGGGCTTGGTCTCCAAATGTCAGCATGAATGACAGAGTGGAGTCTGGAGCCTGAGGTGCGCCAGTGTCGGTGGACGATAGCAGCGGACCCTAGCATGAATATGGATGACTGGAGGAGCAAACACATGTTCACATTCTGCTTGTATGAATAAAATACTGGGAACAAAATCAACACTTAAAAAAAATCCTAATATCTCTCTGCTAGTACTTAAGGAATTGTCAAGGTTGTCATGTTCTTTTAGATCAATAGTACAGTACTAAAATATTCTCAGTACGAATACAAAGAACAACATGATTCATTATTTTTTACCTTTAGTTTTCACTAAAGGAAGACGGCAAATAGTTGTTAATGGACGTCTGGTATTTCTTGAATTATTGTGGGACGTTGTGTTATTTGTTTTGTGCCACTAATGGAATAATAAGAAAATCTTCCTCCTGTTTCCTTTTGTCATTCACCTCTCAGATCCTACAAACCAGATTTTCACATGGTCCTGATTTCTATGATATTTGCCTGCTAGCATTTACGTAATTATTGCTGTACTCTTCCATTGTTGTTCACCCGCAAAACACAGATTCAGATTTCTGTATGCTCTGACTGTTTCTTTGTCTGTCGTTTGGAAACATGCGCATGAGTCTACAGTACTGTAATGGCACAATGTTAACCTCAAATGAAGGGCATAGGTGAAAGGTCAGGGTCTACTAAGAGTTAAGTTAGCGTGTTAAAATTCATGTTGTGCTGCTCATTGTTCATCCATTCTTCTGTACAGCGAGACAGTCTCCTGCCTCTGCTGTGGTCTTTGTGCTGTGATCATCTCAACAGGGGAGTGAATTCACATTTTCGGCAGTTGAAAAAAAGTTGACCATTGTCTGGGTGAAAGATGTGCAGTAAAGCAGATGTATGAAGCAGCAGCATTAGAAGTTGAAGTTGCCACATCTTCCAAAATCCAAAGTAATTTTAATTGCAAATAGTTGAGTTGGTGTTGAACTTTCCAGTGTCCATTCATCTGTTGCCATGTTTGACATGGATCCACAGCAGGGTCCTTCACATCATGATCTACCGCCGTTCACTTCCTCTGCATCAGATCTGAAGAGAGCCATCACCGGTCGATCTTCTCCCCCCCGTCCATAACCACACACACAAGCACCCACACCCCTCCTCAGACCCCCGGTGTCTGATCTCAGTGGGCTGCGGGTGCGGAGGAAGCAGAGGAGAATCCACATGAAGGGCTTTGTGTGTAGAGGGAGGCGAATTACAACACCACTATTTATGATCTGGACTTCAAAAGGCAATCTCTGCCCCTGTCCTCTCTAAAGCGCTAAATCTACCTTTTCATTGCCTGGTATTAATTTCCTTTTCCTTCCTCCTGGGTAATGAAAGGGATTTAGCTTGATTCTTTTAAAAAATGTGGAGGCCAACTGGTGGTGAAGGGGATATCCTTGGCATGAAATACTGCAATGAAACTTTGTTGAGGAGCGGAGTGACAGACTCGGGCCCGATCACGGCCTTCTGTCGTGAAGTGTTCAGGACCCGCGTTTGGACTGTTTTCTGCAGGCAACGTGAGCCCAGATGAAACCATTTTCACCTGCGATCAAAACTTGGAGAACTAAGTTGCGCACAAAGTAATTAAAAGATAAGTGACTTGCACACTCAGACAGGTTCCTGAACCGGGTTCTTTATCAGGACTGCATTAATTAGCATCCTCACTTAATGGATTAAAGGGTCAGGAGGAACGCGTGCGGTCAGGATGAGCCTGGGCTTGCTCCTTTAGAGCAGACCTGTGTCTAGAAATCAGACGCGTCTCCTGCGCCGCTTCTCTGATGAGGAGCAGAGATAAGAACCAGGGCCTGATCCAGACAATTAGTCTGTGTTGACTTCAGGAAGCTCACAGTGATGGATCAAAGAGCACCGGGGGCTGGATCACTGACTCGGGAGGATGGTGCCGCGTCTCTGTCCTCCATGCAGCCAGACTCTTCATGTCTAGTCTGGCAGGTGAGCTCACTGCTTCAAGGGAGCTGGCAGCCTCAGGTCATCTAGATGCCGCTTTTCTTTTCTTTTTTTTTGGCACCTCTGTGACACTTTCACCTGCAAAACTTTTCCCACACATCCTGATATGTACATTTTTTTATACATTTCCTCAAAGCACGTTTGTATTTTGTCAAAGGCTTTATTGCTCTTCTAACTCGCCTTGGCAAAAATGTTTGTTGAGTCTCCAGAAACACGGAAGCCAGTTTCTGACGCACAGTTCCATTGTCTTTGAGGGAACATTATGAACCGGTGAAACTGTAGTACAGGTGTAAGATCATCGGTCATTCATTCCAAATCATCCTTGTTGCCATATATTTAGCTACGAGGACTTTGTTCTCGAGGCAAGTCACGGTGTACGAGTAAAGTAGATTGATGTTTTGATGCTGGGATGACAGTGAGGTTAGAGGCTGATTCTATTTTTTCTATTTTAACAGACAAGCTAGCGCAGTTTGAAATGCAGGAGGCGTTAATAGTGGTGTCCATGGTTGTAGTGCATGATGGTTTCTCATGAATGAGGATGAAAATCACTGCTGGTATGATAAAATCCAAACTGAACCATGAAGGACTGAAGCTGAAATAAAGTGAAGAATTGATATGTCAGCCGATTTCTAGGGGTTTTTGAAAGCAGGTGTTGAAAAAAGCACATAGTCACTTTGAGCTTCAAGGGGTGATCAGACGACAGGAGCAGACGACAGATGAAGCTGGGTTCCTTATCTACATCTCTCCTGGTCTCAGAGGTCTGAAGCAACTCACACTGCCGTCACTCCTTCCACCTCTATTCTGTCTGAATTAAGCTTTCTACATTTTAGGGAAGCTCACTATCATTGTACGTGGATGTGACTTTTAACACTTTTCCGACAAGGTGGGGCTCTCTAGTGCCTGCGGGCTCCAGTTGCCGACAACAGATATGAGACTCGGAGACGAACAAGTTGTAAAATCCACCTTGAGAAGCCATCATGACTGTAAAATCCTCATTGGTTTTATTTCTTTTGTGTTGCCTCTGCTGGCCAGACACCCCAAAGGGTTTGGCCATTTAACAAATGCAGCATGCGCACGTAAAACTAATTTTGACAACGCTTTAATTGACCACATAACCACCCATAATTCAAATTGAAAATATTAATGCAGTTATGATTATTATCTTTTGGGCGTGAAAGAGATTCCTGATGAAAACCAATATCCAGAATGGGGGATTTTGAATAGACAGTCACACGTCACAGTTTTGTATCCAATAGTGACGACAAGGGCAGCTTCCAGCGTTGCATGTTGACGCATTGCCAGTGCAAAAAGAAAAAGTAAGCCATGGGACGGCACTTTTTTTCGTTCTTTACTAACATGTCGATTGCTATTTAAAGCAGTGAGTGCCATCAGTAGGGAGGAGAGCTACATGAGGGGTTACAAATAACAACTGACATCCAATGAGATTCAGTGAGGAGAGCTACTGTACATCTTCCCGTCCCCTGCCTCGTGCCTGCTGCTCCCTGCAATGCGCACATGATTTGCCCTGCTCCAACTTAAAAAATGAGTTTACAAATTAAGATGAAGGATACCATTTTTTTTAAATCTGTGTATCTCCAACATAAGGGTACAAATAACAACATTAGAACAATATAGTTTCTGAATCAGTAAATAAGATCAGATAATACAAATATTCAGAAAATGAAAATTCATATTCCATCAGGGGTTGCCACAGCAAGCCACACAACCCAGTCTTGATCTTCAACATCTCCACTTCATGTCCTCCCTTACTGCAACCATGAAACCATCTGAGGTTCCTCCATCTCTTCTTCCAACATGCCTCCTCTCTCTCCTCTCTAAATGTCCAAACCACTTAAATCTGGCCTCCCTAACTCTGTCACATTTCTCAGTGAGCCGTCACGCTGATGTTATCATTTCCGATCCTATCCTTCCTAGTCACTCCCAATAAAAACCTTTCCCTTTCAATATTGATACGACTCACCAGAGATTATGAAATTCACTGTCCAATGCCTGCATCGTCTATTCTGGTGGAGCACTTGTCCCAGGGCCATCAATTTATACATTATACATTGAAAATAAATTTGACCTGACTTAATATTACTCCTGACTTGTGAACCTCACGTCTTTCAACTGGGGGAAAGATTCTATCCTAGCATTACTGAGATCTTGGGAATCCTGAGATCTAGGTCAAAGTACCACCAGGACACTCTCTATCTAGTTCTTAGCTCATACCGGTTATATATATATATATATATATATATATATATATATATATATATATATATATATATATATATATATATATATATATATATATATATATATATATATATATATATATATATATATATATATATATATATATAAATAAAGACCTATTCAGATATGTTGATGGAGTTCCTAAAGATCCCACTCTTAAATCACTTACAAAAACCTTGTGTCCTCACGTTGTACCCTTCAGATAAAAAGTAGTGTCCCTTTAACCTCTTCGTAAAAGACAGGGGGTCAATCAAGGGTGAGGACGTGAAGAGAACAGCCTTGAGTTTACTCTGTTCAGCCAGATTGCCTCTGTGTGAACCCTCAGTCAAAGGTAACCAAATGTATCGGGCTTCAAAGCTCCGCCGGAGCACTGGGTCAGGTCTGGGGTCGCTGCAGAAGAGAGGGAGGGGGTTCTAACTTTTAATTTATCTTCTTTTGCAGTCCATGGAAAAGACAAGAAGCTACCTGTAGTTCCAAAACGCTAGTGCACACAGAAAAAAAAAAAAAAAAAAAAACAAGTCAGGAGGGGTGTGGTGGGGGCTTCTTCCAAAACCCTGACAGTGAAGTGAGGTGCCTCTCTGTCCGCTGGCTGACCTGAGATGAGCGGCTGCCAGCAGGCGATGCTCAATAAAGTACAGAATGCTATGCCACGAGAGTCAAATACCGCGCTCGCCCATTTCAGCTGGTGAGATGGCTTCATGTGGAGCGTGATGAGAGCTGGCAGTTATCGCTCCGACGACAACTCATTCTTGTCCTATTAGTCTGAGCATTACCTGGATTAGCCGAGCAAAGCTGCACTCTGGTCTTTTAGAGTAAAGCCATGGAGAAATGTTCATACCACGGATCACATGATGATGTCCAGTCCTGCAGTAATGCATCAGTTCCACAGAACGTTGTCAGTGAAATAAAAGCATATGTTGTTGGTCTGTTTTTGTCTCTAAATTTGAGGCAGTGACATAAAACTCATGCTCTTAAATAGCAAAGGAACTAGTTTTACTGTGTTGGCTTATCAGTTTTTGTACACATGTTTTCCTGTCAAAGCTTGTTTACATCATGATGCATTTTCAGGAGTGGCACGAATCCATCAAAAACATTAAGGAGCTCCGCAACCAGGCATCAAACTGCAACGCTGCTGCCTCCTGGCCTCATTCATCAAGGAAACAAGAGCTTTAATTGCAGATCTTGTTTGCTGATGCTGCGGGAAAAGCATCCAAGAAAGACATGACAACAGCAACAAAACAAGGTTGCGAACTGTAACCTGCGGGCTTTTGCGTAAACCGTTGGTCTTCTTTTGGAAACTCATCCCATTTTCTGCTCCAAACACCAGACGATGACGCTGCTGTGGTGACTTTCAGAGGCACTCAGCTAATTGTTCCTTGATGTTTTGTTGAAGAGAGCAGTGAGACACGCTGTGGGCACAGATGGAGCTCTGAAGGAGGAAAAACCACAGGCAGCACCTGAAAAGATCGGCGAGAGCACGGGCATCAATTACCACCATTACTGCACATTATCTTGCCTCCTACTTTCTTCCTGTGTGTGCGTCTGCTCGCTCTCTAGCGCTGCACCTCGGGCGACCCGCCAGTCTGTTTGTGTGTGTGTGTGTGTGCAAATGTGTGAGGAGGGGAAAAAAAAGTGTGTGTCAAAGGCTAATATATCATCGCAGCGAGAATAGAACCCCCGAGCCAGAAGTTAATGAAGTGAAATGAGACTTATTAGCCAAAAAGCTTTAAAGTCACTGACAGGCAAAGGTGGGTGAATAAAGACAGAGGCAAATTATTCATGACAAACACACACAGGAGGGAAGTCGACATTCCTGCTGCTGGCGGAAACTTACATTTACCAGAAAAGAGTGTTTTGTATTGCACTTTAAGGAAAACAAATCAAATATTTCAAGTATGTACAGGCTTTTAGGGTGGAATACCAGGATGGACTGACATCAGGATATCCCCTCACTTTCACCCCGGGCAGCTGGGACAAGCAAAACACGCCAAAATATCTACACCAAAGACCAAAGGAACAGTACAAACATACACTTTATTTTAAAAAACGCACATGAATGACAAATTAAAACAACGTGTGTACACGTTAATATTATCACGCACACTCCCGCATACGTTCGCACATACGTATGACACTTGCACACACGCATACATCCAGTCTGAACTACAAACACATGCACACATGTTTTGCACATTCATGTAGACGCACTGTATATGTGGACACTCTGAAAGCCTTGTTTTCTTCAGGAGGTGTCAGAGGATTCCAGCTGTGAGGAGAGACCCAGGACTGCAAGCATGAATTTAAATCTCCATTTTGGGACCATCTCAATACCTCTTAGGTCAGAGTTTAAGTAGCCAGTGCAAGGTAAGTTAGCAATACTCCTTTTTTGAAATGTGTTCTCTCCACCTCAGGCGTAAAACCTTTACCCCACTCCTCAATAGTTCATCCTTGTTGCCAAGGTTTAAAAGTTTAACGTCTGGTGTATCCATCTCGCAGGACAGATTTTGGAATGTTCTCCTGTCCATCTGATACTATAAAGACATTTATTCTCAAACTGTCAGAGAGGCAGCTGAACCCACTCTGGACATTGTTTCATGAAGGAAATACGACCTCACTTGGATTCTCAAGAGGCTCCAGTTGCATTTATATCATCTGCTGCTGAATATGAAATACAAGACCGCTCTGTGATGCCAGCACTGGCCCTCAAACTGAGCCAGGCTCCAGAAACTGGCAGCTAACTTTGGTCGATCCGAATTTTACTCTTTCATTGACAGCCAAATTCTGATAAGAACAAGTTCAGTTTTACGAGGCAGCACTTTTCCTCAGATGAATCCGGTACAAAGCCAAAGAGAAGATGCAATAAACCGTTTTACGATTCCCAAAAACGAAAGGCTATTTATTGCCTAGCAGTCATTAAAAGTCCTCTCAGCCACACATTTGAGTTGACTTTTGTTGTTTCAAAATAATTTGTTCTCATTTAAGAGTTGGTTTTAAAGGCCAACCAGACCACTTCAGTTAGTGAGTGGGAAAAACACTCAGCAACATTTATGATATCACAGTTACATGGCAACCCTGGAAAAGGAATTATTGCCTTGGCCTGGCCATGTTCGCAGTTAAAATGTAGGCAAGCAACTTATTCCAACTATGGGAAAGAAATAGCTTAGCTTGATTTTGATCTGATCAGGTGATCTGCGCCTGGGTAGAATTCTGCTGCGCCACAGAAGCAGAAGTGTCAACACCTCAGGAAGAGGTGAATCTTAAAACAAAATGTAAAAGAGAGCAGTCATGTGTTTTTACCCAGATGCTGCTTTGGTTCTTGGATCTTTGTCGGTGTCTTCATCCCAAATCTTGCAAGTATACTCTCATCCTGACGCCTGACTCTGGCTATTTCCTTTTCCCTTTTTGACTGACCGAGGATGTAGTGTTCTCAGAACGTCTGTTCAGGAGCTGTTCATTTTGACAGAAGTACAATCGACTGCAGAGATCATGGCGCCACCCCTTGACATGGAGGCAAACTGTCTGAATTATTGGCTACATTGCATATTCATCGGGGCGCAGTGGAACTCCGGGGCTTTATTGAGCGATTGCCTTAATCCAAGTAATTTATGCATGAAAGCGTGGTCGCTAAATAAACAATATATTTGAAGGTGTACCATGAAGGTCTATCTATGATCAATGTATAGTGGGGCTATGTAGCTGCTGACCAGACATGTCGACGTGGCTGACCCCTTACTGCTGCAGCGCAAGTAAAATGTGGCCAAAGCAATGGCACTTGCTTGGAACAGAAAGAAAATGTTTTCACTGTGGGATTCCTTTTCATTAAATAATCCCATTACCCGTTAATTTTCAACATTCATATTCAATTGCGTCAGAGTCATACTACAACTGTTGTGTATCACAAATGGAACACACCCGCTGTGAAGGTGAGGCAACGGCTGCCAAAATTCTAAAGTCACCGCCTGTGAGAAAGATTATTCCACAAGACCCACTGGCTGACAACCAAACCAAAACACAAACTAAAAAATGTAGCCTCCACCTCGGGCCTCTGTCGCGTCCAGCTCCAGTGTTTTAAACTCCAAAAACTGCTGCATGTGGCGAGTGAGTGATGTCGACGACATGGCGCGTGAGTTATACAGAGCCTTTGTGAGAATATTTGGGATTTCCTTGGAGACTCGGCGAGAGGGAGGTGTAAGGCATTTAAGAGAAATGTGGAAAAAAAAACGGCAGCAAAGGCTTAAATTCCACTCCCGGGCTCCATTACAACTCAGTTGGAGAGGAGGGGGTCCGTGTTGAAGCAGACTTGGTGATATATCTGCGGAGACGCCGGTCGATGTGTGCGGCCGTTTTCGTCAATGCCTGATGGTCCTTCAGAGAAACAAAATGACGGTCACTTGTGATTCATTCCACAAAAATACTCGGTGATACATTTTTGTGGGGTCTGTGTTGGTTTAGTCCAACATTCTGTCGTGCATCATCATTTCCTTTTAGGAATGAAGTTCTTACACTTGCTGACTCAAACGAGAGCTGGATTTTACTCACTTTAACTCAACTCCCGAATGATTTTTGTTATCAAAAAATGGAGTTGACGTCTTTTAGTTGTGGACTGCGACATGCAATATACTGTATACTTCAGAGTTACCATTGAACTGGAGTGGTCAAACATCCTTGAAACTTACGTTTGTGCTGACTATTTTCTGTCATTATTATAGCTGGAGATCTGTTTCACAACACGTCTGACTATGTCGCTAACTTCTAACCCGTCCACAGACTACAAGTGACGGCTACCAGCTACTGCAGGACGGGCTGCCACAGTCGGTCGCCGTGTTAGGGAGTGATTGTGTGGAAACTCCATATTAGATGAAAGCACATTAGGTCATCTTGTTTATTAGAATTTGATTCACCCATTAAATTGGTTAGGTGTGGTGCCGCTGGAAAACGTCAGTGCAGATGAGTCTCCAAGAGTTGGTTAATCTGGTTACTTTCATGAAAGCAGTTTTGTGATTATGCTGTGGTCATGGAAATCTTCAAGACTGCATCATTGACAACGTGGTGGGGACTCTGTGTGTACTGGGCAAATCCCACTGAAGTGCTATTGAGCACAAGGAAAAAAGAGTTTAGATATGACATTGGCCCTTTTCTCATGGTCTTTACGACGGGTCTCAGATTAAAAGACCACATGCATGTACACACTAACACGTGACTTGAGTGACCACAGTGAAATCAGATACATATTTGCTCATAATTGTTTCCTCAACAGATCACCACATCCGCTTCTATCTATCGGTGTCTCAGTTAATAGAGCCAATAATAAATATTGAACGATGAAAGCATAGTATTGACTCACAGTCCATCGGGCTTCCCACCTAGTCTTGCTGTTTTGTGCCGAGAAGATGCTCTTTTATGAAACATACATCAATCGGTTTTGGTTTCTTCGACGCATAAATAAATGTGGCCGTAGACATCTGACATGTACCTCATCTTTCATGAGACTCTGACTGAATCCAAGTCCCCTGAAAGGATTTAAAGCGGGTCTGGCCGACCGTCCCGCATGTCGTCATGCCGATGCCATGTGGCATATGCTTGCATTTTTAGAAAACCCTGATTTAACCTTGAGGTCGATTGTGCTTAATTTCATGAGCCTAAACAACTGTGTCTTTTTAACCCTGACCCAGAGCCATGCAGTAACGTGCAGCCGTACACGAACCCTCCACCTCGCATAACTGTGACTGGGTACCAACTATGCATGGAGGCACTCTGACCAACCTGTTCTAGTTTAACCCCTGACTTGCCACCTGCTCGCTTGGAACACCAGGACTCCACGCAGCAACCTGTTCAGAATATTCTGGACTCCTGACATGCTTGACCTTTTGTGTGACCAGTATCTGCAGGTCAGGTGAGGTCAGCTCTCACACACGCAGGCGTGACCGTGCATGTGGACTCTCGCAGACGTGGACCTGAACCCAAATCTGGCCTTTGACTTACTGATCCTGCTCTCTGTTTGTAGTCAACCTCAACTGACAGAGGGCAAACTCAAGATTGTGGGCAAACTTGAAGAGTTTACTTGGAAAGGTTCGTGACCTGTGCTTGATGTTTGTTGTGTGTTGTGAAATGAAACCATTCAATGGCGACAACAGGTGAGATTTTTGTTGTTGTTTTTTTTTAAATAAATTGTTACCCTTGAAAAATTATTTTGGATATTACACTTCCCCTCAACAACTGCTTAATATTTAGATGCCTATCACAGAATTCTAGATTTTGTAAATTACAAACCTTTGCAGCTGATCTACATTCGTACGTTTTTAAATCAATTCATTGTCTATTGATGGACTATCCCTCTGTACTTTACAATGTGATTGTCTTTCCAGTTTTAAGATGGTATTTGCGAATTGAACCTTACCCTGAGGAGCTGTTCCTCCCAAAGAATCTGTTCAAAAAACTTTCAAGAAACGGTTTTGGTTGGCAGCTGTGTTACCGATTCACTTGGCCTTGTTTTTCACCATTAAATGATAGTATTGTAGCCGGAGATTACCTTAACAGAGAGAACACACATAGTCAAGACCTTGAAAATGCAGGTCTTGAGTACTACACTGTTAACACTGTTAAGCCCATACAACCAATATAGGTTGACAGGTGTGGGACACCCTGGAAAGCGTCAATCGCATTTGGACAGGGAAAGTGCCTCAAAACCATCAGAAGATGGCAAAATTAGCAACCCTCTGGAAACGTATTCAATTTTTCAGGACGTTCTGTGGAGAACCACGACCTTCGATCCTGAGATGATGCTCCCTAGGATTTAAACTCAAGCCCTTAAGAACCATTAAGACACCAGGCAAAGGGAATGCAAATGATTGAAGGGACAACTATCAGTCACTCGCTGCTCTCAGCTTCTTTTTCTCCTAATTTAATGGGGTCTTACAGAGTCTATAGGATGCTTTGGAATGCAAAAATGAATGAAAGGAAGCCCCTTCCTGGTGGTGGGGGTCCCCTGAAAGGACATGTGAATAAAGTGCCGGCTGAATCTGGAACTCAATCTCTATAATTGACTCATACACACAAGTCCTCATGGGGAAGCACAGGTCTGGAAGTTCTTTGTTGCTAGACCACGTGAATTTACAGACCTGGGAAGATTCCTGTGGATCTGTTTTTAAAAGGCATAACTGAGACAGCACATTATTCACGTGTACTGCTTGATCGTGTATGAATGAACACAATGGTGACACGGCAGAATCCTGACATAAACATGTTTTATTTTCACTGACACTTTTGAGAGGAGCCGTGCTGACGGGCCAGGTTGCTTTGTGAGTCCTCGTGAAAGACGCTCTGAAAGGGGCGAGCAGATTCGTGGCCTCGTGGATTTAGGGGAGTGAGTTTAGGGGGTCAGCACAGTCACTAAGGGGGATAAATGCTTCTCATTGTCTGTTCTAAGGAGATGCTCTCTGTGGGGAGTCTATAAAAAAAACAGTGGCAACACTAACACCCTGAGCTGGGGGGCTCCCCATGGGGACACCCCAAGATTCCTGGTCTGCTGGCAAGACACAGCTGAAGCTTTGAGGCACTTCCTCGCAATAAAAAGGAGGTTCAATACAGAAAACTTTTTTTTTTATTCCTTATATTTTTTTCTTTGTCATGGGCATTTATTTTTCAATGAACCAAGCTGAAATAAAGTGAAGATTTTGTGGTTTTGTACGTTGCTGAATGTAATTTGAGGTATTTTAATTACTGTAGTACGATGCCGTAACCATAAAGAAAATGCCATGCGAGAAGCCTTCTCTCATACATTGGAACCCCAAAGATATCCTGACCATATTTTAATCATTTCACATGTTTTATTTATGTTAATTCTTTGTTTCGAATTGTGACTTACGATGGCATCTCGCAGAGTGGCTGTGCATGCGTGAGAAGGTGTATGATTATGTATATATGGTGAGCAGGAAGCAGGGGGCCGCTGTCTCAGGGGCTCTTTTGTGGAATTTCTCTGGCCGCAGCATCTCTGAGCCTTGAGATCGGCAAACATGAAATCAAAGTGGAAAAGCTCCACAAAAGGGCTAGTTGGAGGATGACCGAGGACGGGGTGGGGGATGGTGGAGCAGGCAGGGACTTGGGGGGCTGGTCTCTGCACCCCAGGCTACCCAAAACACAAAAACCCACAGTCTGATGAAAAGAGGCCTTATGAAGACCTGGCTGATGTTCCTGAGCTGGATTTAGGCCCTGAAGTGAAACAGTACCAGCTTGGTTTCATTCATCAGCGTACCAGAGCTACAGCGCCACCTTAGTCATGAGTATATAACCCTACTTTCAACTACCAAACCTGACCTCCACATGAATTTGAAACTCAACAGATACAAGACTGTCCAGGTACCATGTTAAGAATCTGTTCTGTAATAGGTTTCTTCGCCAGGTGTTCCTCAGACATTGCGATTGTTTGACTGAGACGAAACCAAAAGAATTAGATGCTGAGGCAATGAAAACGTATCAGTTCAGAGAGTGCAGAAACTGCATTAAGGAAACTCCAGGGAAGGTTCAGGACCAAATAGCAAGGCGACATCTCTGACCTGCTTCAGGAACATTTTTGGGATCCCTCTCACCACGCTGAGGGGATCGGTCTCTCATGGAACACAAAGAAAAACCAAATCACTTCAATGGGTTTTGTGTTTTCCACCCAGAGGCCATCATTCTTTAGTCCAATGTTCTGCCTGCGACCAACGTCTTTAGTGTCATTTCCATTTAGCAAGCCCCAGGAAAAACATGCATTACATTTTTCACATCTTTATTTGAACTGTCAGTGGTACTGTACTGCGCTGATCCCTGAATGTCCGGGGATAAAAGGATGTCATGGTCCTAAATGGGATATCCCCTTCAACCAAGGGTAATGATGTTCAGCACAGAAATGATGCTCAAAAGCTTGTTAAGAAATCTCTGGCATCATCTGCAAATGTTCTCAAACAAGTGGTGGCTACTGTTGTAAAAGGAATATAAAACCTTTGCCTCTGACGTCTGACCAACATTGACATTTCAATTTGATACAATAAGTAGCTAATGCAACTCATCTTCTTCTTCTTCCTCCACCTTTACTGTCACATCCATGAGTCTCAGTAGTTGTTTTACCTGGTGCCTTCATCTCCAAAGGTTTCGTCCAGGCCCTGTCGCTCCTTTCCATGTGTCCAATGCATCTCAGTCTGACCTCCCCAATTTTCTCTCATAGCAGTGCATCATGGCAAACAAAAGCTACCATCTCATTAAGCCTCAGTCCTACCCAAATTCGTGGTTCCATCCAAAAAAGTAGTCCTCTGCGTCATCTAGTAAACACACCAACAAATACAGATGCAAACAGAACATGGGAAAATAAACAACAGGGTTTTCCATTCGTTACAAAAGGAGGAGAAAATGTCGTAAACATGTCATTTAGAAGCCAGACGACTGCGAAAACCACCAAACTTGTTCCGAACTTGGGATGTCCCATTAGGTCACCGCCGTGAGGTCACCGCCGTCTACTTCCAGCCACGATATGTGCGTGCTATCAACTAATCCCTGTTTTTGTGGGGACATAAATCAGCTCTCGCAGCAGAAGCCTTTACATTTTTGGAAGATAAATGAGCCGTAATTTATCTCCTCAGATCTTACGACGGCTGCAGTTGAAGTTGAGGTTTGGGATTAGGTGGATGGCAACGGTCCGGAAACTGCCGTTGGTGTAGAATTGATGAAATGTGTGCGTTCGACTGAATGTCTGTCGGCCAATTAGTGTTCCCTGGCTAATTTCCCTGCTGTAGCGATGTGGAGGTCTCTTTACCTGTGAGCCAACGCACTGACAGGCAGATATGCTGCGTGTTTACCCGCCCAGCCTCTGAGGTCATCTCTGTCTGGCGGCAGGGTGATTAATGTCTGAATGGTCCCCTGCTATTTACTTCACAACTGGCTAGTAGAGCAAAAAAGGAGGAGGGCAAAAACAAAGAAGACAAGATGAAGGGTGATCGAAAAATAGCAACAAAGTATTGCAAGCACTTGTTTCCTTTATGATGGGAATATAGTGGCCAAGACAGGAATGTGTGAAAACAGATCGTACATGTTCTGGGATTGGGAAGTTTTGACATTTATTGAATTGACTCAAACTTTTAATCGAGATAAGTATGGACAGAAAGAAAATAAAATTCTTGGCTGAAACGGAAAAATGAAAATTCAGGTAAACAAAGCCGAAAAAAGCAAACCAATAAAGCCTGTACGTGTGTCCACAAGTGTCCAGTAAATGAGGCCATAATATTTCAAGGTGAAAGTAACAAAAATCTGCCAATACAACTAGTGGGCAAAAAACACATTTTGGTGTCTCTAAAGTGAATTTATGTTAATTCAAGTGGAATGAGATAGTTTGACAAAAATAGGGCTAACAAAGTTGGTTCTGAGTTTCAGACAAATGTTTCAACAAGTATTACAATGAAATCATCATTTTAAACCAACAGGACCACATATATTACCTAGCGCAGAAGATTAGGACACTGTTTCATGAAAACTCAGCAACCCATCCCGTGTTCTTAGAAATGAGGTTACGTCAAAGTAACATCTACTTCTCAGCATCTTGCATGTTGCTTTATTCCTAAATCTAAATGTGTAGAGTGTAGTTTTCACTTTGTGGTCTGTCTCAACTTCTTTTCTCGGAGGATGCTTTTGTGCTGCAATTCAAGGAGAGATGTCAGCTAAAGAAGGGAGCTAATCTTCTCTATTAAGACCCACTGTTGTGACGTGGCTGTCACGAGGAGCACAAGATCCGTGCTGCAGCTAAGAGCTTCTGCGCTGAGGCTGATGTAAAGAAACTCTGCAGGTCCACTCCCTCTTGCAATTGCAACTAACAAATCACAGTCCGTCAGTCTCTCTCAGATGTACTGACATACCTCCATCCAAAAGTCTTTCGCAACTGCAAAATTTTGGTCTGAATATGGCTCAATTGTGCATTTTCACTTTTTTGCCTGAAGAGTAAGATTAAGTGTCAATCCATTCTGAAGCTGTTCTCACCCGATTTGTTCCATCAGGTGTATGGAAGGCATGTGCAAAGCTCCATGAACAACATGTTTTTGTCATTTTGTTTTCATTTCTTCTTTGACTTTTCAGTTAAAAAAGACTTCCACATCCACTTCCATGTTGCCTGTTATGTTTTCCTGTTGTTGTTATGTTGTTTCCTTTTCATTTCATCATGGGAGATTTCTGGCACGGAGGACGTGCTCCTGAATCAATGCTTGGACACTATCTTTATGTGTGGTGTGCTGCCTTGAGATTATTGATATTAGGATCAACACATTTTTTTTCATTGTGACAGCTAAATCCGTATCTAAAAAAATTGAAAATCTTTATGTGCGTGGGCCCTTTTTACATTGTTCTTAAGTCATAACAGCTACAAAAAAACGTATGCTATGTGTCCATTGCTTGTAATGCACATTTGATATTTGTCCGCTATGGACAAATATGTTTAATATCTAATACAGACATTGCTTAAAAGGCCTGGTTCATCTGTCTCAAGGTGCTAACCCTCGATGGTCTGAGTCAGAGTCAGAGAGTGTAACAGAACTGTCCTCCCCTTGCTCACTACAAGGTTGAGCAGTACTGGGCAGAGATCTGGAGTATGGGAAGTTAACTATGCAAACAAATGGTTCTTCAAAGTCGCATCAAAGGTAGGACAATGAAGTAAAATGTATTTGTGAAAGGGGAAGAGCGCTTCTGTTTTATAGGGAGAGGGTGGGAATGACTCCAGACCAGTGTGTTGTCTGGACTTAATTTGTGGAGTCATTATCAAGCTGTGTTCCGCAGCACAGATGAGCAGACACACGCCAGTGTAACCACACTCTGACAGCGTCTAGATATTAACTATATTAGATTTACTACCTCGTGCGGTTGAGACCCACCCAACACCAGTTTGTAGATTAAAGTAGTCACTGATGCTTTGCTGCTTTTAATTGGGAAATCATTCAATCTCTGTCCATGTCCTCTCCTCATCGCATTATTGATGAGGATTATTGATCTCGCGTATGACTCCGCCTCTTTTCACTCCGCTGCTGCTCAAGCAAACGCCAGATTTACACCAAATCTCCTGGAAGCATGAGGCAAGAGAGGAAGAGTCTGGCTTCTGCCGAGAGACTCGCTGGATATCATCCTCTGCAGAATCCCCCTCCTCCCGTCTACGTCTCGCGTGCTTACTTTTCATTCTTTGCAGAGGAAGATTTACTGTAATCTGGCAGATCAAAGACCAGCACTGCAATCCTATTCCCATAATCCAGTTTGATGGGGACTTTTGCACATGTAATAACACTGGCAATGAGGGGAGATCGCTTTTAAGACAAGTGTTTTTTTTTTTCTCTCTTCTGCTTCTCTTCGTGCGACTAATAATCATATTCATGATTGCTGAATCAAAGCAGGCTATTTTAGTCTCGGTCCTGATATTACATGTCAAATTTATAATCCTGTTTCATGAATTTACTGCGTATTTAAAATTTGTACTTGCCATTGCCTTTCCTATTATGACATAAAACTTTACTGCCTCCCCCCTACTTTTAGAAGGCATTATCTGTGTCACTTTCACTTTCACTATCACAGAAAAGGGAAACATTTAGTTCCAGTCACAGTTCCCTAAAGAAAATATGTGTTTCAGTGTCATCAGCAGCTAAAAAATATCCCGTCCTAAGTTCATATTCCATAGCATTTTATTTATTCAAACTTTGTCAAGTGACATTGGGCTTCTTCTGGACTGCACATGGAAACACATCTTTTCCTGTCCAAACTTTCAGGAAAAATCTACATCCACACCATTCAGTGGAAATGGAAAACATTGTACTGCACATGTGAGGCTTACAACTCTTTTAAATTATTGATCCAGATCCAGACCTGAAAAGTATTCATTTCTATGACTGAAAACGCTGGTTTCTAATGGATCCTTTGGTATCTTATCCTGTCTTGTGTTGGTTCAGTTCTCTGAATTAGGGTTAGGAGTATTCGTAGTACTGCATGAATAGCCAAGTGACTTGTTAGAGAAGGGGACAACTTACCTTTTTTGTATCACTGAAGAGGAGGGTGTGAGGTGAAGACCCTAACCCTAACCCAGAAACATATTTTAAAAACAGGCTGTGTCTGTTGGGTGTTGAAGTTGGTGTCCACAGATTGGATATTGTTCACAGGTCTTTGTAACTGTCAACTTCTGAACATATACTTTTCTGGAAGAATCAAAATGGAAATTACCCATCAGTTTTGTGGAGCTGTGTCATTGGTCAGTGACTCGGCCTCAGCCACTCACATGGTCAAGACTCGTCTTTACCTTATATGGAAGCTACGTGTTTTTCATGACAGCAACAAGGACACCAGAAGTTGTCTAGATGACTTCAATGACCATCTGAAGCTACAAATCTGACAATTCCTGCTCTCAAAAAATGGGATTGTTGTCATCTTTGAGACTTTCATTTGTTTTGGAGCCTTTCAATTGAATATTTTTCCCACAGTGATTGTCTTTCATTAGACAACCTGAACTCCGACTGTGAAATAATATTTGGTATCTAAAGGATTTAAAGACAAAAGGTGGGATTAACTTCATTTATACATTTGCTGAGGTTTGTCAAAAACGACCCCCTTTTTAGTCTTCAGCACAATCTGGGTTTGTTTTCCTTGCTGACAATCACGGCTGTATCACTGTCGTCTATTGTTCGTGGAAACCACAATTGTGTACATTCACTCCTACAAGTGGTGCATGTCACAACAACAAACACAACTCTTTTGTTTTCGTCTTCATTTTCTCCCAACAGGGTTAAAATGCACAAACACAGGCTATTTATTCATCCAAGATGGGCCTGGATCATTCACACAGCAACAGTAAAATGCAAATGTAAACTGTGAAAGTTGAGATCCAGAGCTGCTCTGAACAGGATTGAAAACATCCGCGTTTCTGTGTTCAGACAGTTCAGACTGTGATAAATCCCGCAGTAAAGTGCTCTCTCTAATATGCTCCGTTTCTAATCTGTTGTCATGAAGCTGCTGGGTTCAGCGGCTGACTTGAGCTCTGGATGATAACCTGCTCTCAACTGTGGAGTAGGCTGCCCCTGCTGGTGGCTTTAGGTGTTGTAGTGTCACCATTGAACATGCTGTATTTTGATGAACTAATACAGTATATGGGAAATATTGTAGAAACCATGAAGTCAAATGAGTTTCAAATGTTGATCCTGTAAACAAAAGAAAACCACACATTTGCACCACTATGGACACTATTCCAGACATGCTGCGCTAATTTTGCTCTTTCTTAAAAATAATTTGTTTTATGATTTTAATATAATTTTAAGTTATCTTAAAATTCCGATTTTTAAATGAAAGTTTAAAATGATTAAATGTCATGATTGGCATTTTTCAAATTCTGTTTACAACCTCTTCTGTTCAATCTTCAGCAACAATCTGTTAACGGATCTTTTTTTTCTTTCATAGATTTTCTTAATCAAAAAAAAAAAAAGTGAATCTCTGACATGATAGTGACCTTTATGTGAAGATACTAGGGAAGTCCATTGTGTGGATCTAGTGATAAATCAGTTTCTGTCCAACTGCTTTTACTTCTTTAAAAACATTTTGTGCATTTGCCAGATGTGAGCAACTCCATCTGAAATAGTACATTGTTTTCCTTTAGAGGCATTAAACCTAGTTCCGTCAGGTGACTCTGTAAAATCCAGATGTGAACTGAATGTATGTAAACCCAAGTGGAGTTTTGCAGTGTTAAGATAAAAAACTGGAGTTCTTCACCTCACCACATTTTGATAAGGGAGGGTTTGAAGTCTTGTCTGCAACTGCGCCTACTCTGTCCCATTACGCTGTAAGTAAATAAAACTTTTTAATAGCTTGGTGTCACAAACATGGTGAATGCAAACATCAGTTTTTTCACCAGTTTTCTTAAACTGGTGTTAAACGCCTGCAGGATAATGCTGTGACACATTCTGCATCATTTGGAAGAGTGAATTCAAAGGAGTGGACTGTTCAAAAATAAATATATACTTCAAAAATAAATATTATTTATTTTATTTGTTTTGTGTTCATCTGTATCTAAAATGATGATTTGTTCGCATCCAACCCCACAGCACCGAATCTCCATGGTAAATGTAGTGAGATTTCTGAATTCTGCGCTTTTGCAAGTGATGAGAAAGTTTTAAATCTGGAAATCAAGATAACTTTACAAAGGTTTTTGAAGTGTCTCTATTAAACATATTACATACTATTACATCGTAGCCTCCGTATCTATGAATATTGCTATTGACAGTTTCCAACTAAATTGAAACCTAACCAACTAAACCAAAGATTCTCTTTGGAGCATTGGTAAAGCACGGTGGACTGGGCGATCGCAGGGTTGTTGTCGACATGTACATGTCATGTACATCAAACAATTCTGATGTCAGATCACATGTTTACAGATGGCGTTTGTGACACTCTGTAGCAGAATAAAAAAAGAGACAGCACTGACTTCACAACGGTGTATGCATCATGTACCACAGAACAGGAGGTCAACATCGCAAACATCCATAAGGATGAAAAGTTGAACATACATCTTGTCGCCTGAATAGCCATTGAGTAAATTCTTTAGCATATGCATCTTGTGATGGAATATTTTAAGCTCCATTGCGAGTCTTTTCTTGACTCCACCCTAGAATGCTATGAGATTGAATTTGTTTATTGTTCAATTTCCTTTGCTTTATGTCTTGAATCTTGCTCGCCTCAAATGGCTGACAGGTCCGGGACTACGCAGCGATCAGGGGCTTAGTTGGGGTTAGCAAAGTCTCCCTAAACAGAGATGGATGGACGGCGACAATTGTGACAGGCTCAGAGTGTGTGTGCGCACAATCATTGTGAGTGTTACGCTGAAAAATAGCTGCGTAGCGGTGATGGAGGAGGCGCTCAAGCATCTTCTCAAGCTGTCACTCGGCACAGATGATTAATGGGCCACGCACAAAACCCGCCAGTCATAACCAAAGCACAGCAGACCTTCCTCTTCCTCCTTTCTCCTCCATCTCACCCATTTCACACCTGCTTCATGCTCTGAAGCTGGAGCAGTGGTTTTCCTTCTTTTTCTTCTTCCTGTTCCCAGCTGTGGGCTGAGCATCTGCAGCTTGGTGGAACTGGGCGGCGCCATGGAGAATCAGCTGATAATGGGAGCAGAAAGAGGAAGAAAACGTGGCAGCGAAACTGAGCGAAGTGTACAAATTGTTGAGTTACGTTTGTTCGGGGAAACAAATGTGAGCAAATCAGTGATTGATGAGAGTCGTCCATTGCAAAGTTTTCTTCAGATCATTTTGCCACAGTTTGGTCGTAAGAAACTTTAAAAGTAAATACACCACAGATGTTTTGAAGATGCTGCACCTTCAGTTAAAGACAGATTAGTTGGGAGCTGGACTTTCTAAAAAAAAAACAATACGACAACAACAACAAATGATCAATATGGTATGGATTAGGTGCCAAAACATTGGAAACCAGACTCTTGATTTGCATTTCAAAGGTAAAGTTCCAATATTGGGACCTTAAACTGCTTATAAGAAATGAGAAATTGAACAGCATTTGTTGTATAATGCACAGCAACAAGCGATGCATGAGTCGAGGCCATGTTTGAACAGCATGAGCCTGTTGTTGGCAGCCAGACGACTGAGCCACTATAACGCTATGTGCTCTTTCAGCCAGTTTGTCTAAAGGCACCAAGATGTTTACACCACTCATGAACAGTCAACATTCCAACTGCAAATCTCTGAATCAATGGTCATTGCAAAGCAGGCAAACAGACCACACTCCTCAAAAACAACACACACGTCCAGTTCCAAATTCATTCCACATTAACTGCACGTCGTCTCTCCAGTCTGGAGAGCGAACGCTCAGCTTTGTGAGCGGAGCTGATAACGGAACACATGCAACGTCAACAGCTTCGCTCGGACAGCTTTTCATGTGAGTTCAGTGAACATTACGTGGTTGAAACGGCCACTGAACGGTGACTGGTGAGCAAGAGTCAACAAGGCAACTGAAAGTCAACACGGGCAGATGGGTTGTGTGTCCTTGTAAAGTTTGTCTTCAGTCATCTGCTGAAGCATAAACACGAGGCAAATAGTTATGTTCAACGTTCACAACATTTTTCCTGCTGTGATTTATTCTAGAGAGAATGAATCATGTTTACCTTTTTGAGGCGATGAAGTACTTTGCCTTGCTGAATGGTTCGTGATCGGTTCAAGATGATGATGGGTAGAACATATGGAATCTTATTTGCTTGGGAACTACTCGGTCTGATGCCTCAGCAATAACGTGGAACTGAGGAGGCACATGAGGCTGAAGTTTTCAAAGTCACACACCAAGTCCAAATTCTGGGATTTATTAATGCATTTAGGTTAGTGATCATTTTGACTATAAATGTTTCAATGTACTTATAATCGGTTGCTGCAGAAAACCATCGATCGATGGATCCACGGAGACTCATGAACAAATACAGCTACCCTGACTGACAAGTAGGCAGAAATCTCTCATTCACATCTGAATATTCCTACAAGGTGCCTTTTGAGTTTTTGTCTTGAAATGTTGAACAGAGCCTGACTGTCTCCAATAAAACTGATAGTAACCGAGCACTCTTGGGACCCAATGTGAGGATGCTCAGGAAGCCTGCGTAGGGGGCATGTTAGCATTCTTTCTCCTCATGATCACTCCTCACAGTTTCTAAACTTCATAAAGCTGCCAAGATTTTCCATCACTGGAGTCAGTTGCTTCATTTATGCATGATATTTTGACAACTCAAGCTGACGTTTAGCTGAAGTCCAGGACTCATGGACAGGTTGGCAAACATGATGGAGTGTGCGACCTCCCCCCGAGGACTGGTTATCTGGATCTACTTATTTCATTGAGTCAGCCTGCTCCCACATGAAGTCTGTTGAGTCCAAATACCGTTCCACCAACACTGATGATCTTTAGGAGGCCTGCTTCAGGCAGCTCTGAGCAGCTTCTATCCAAAATCATGAGCCTCTTCCGTTCTGTGCAAATCATGAGAATGAGGTCATGGCACAGTTTTGTGATTAGTGTGTGCTACAAACACTTGTTTTATGTGGAATACATTAGATATATTTTGCATTTTTTTTTATTTTTTATTGAAGGGAGGCATTGTGAAAGTTATTTACAAGTGGTCCCCGCTATATGTTTAGTGAAAACGCAGTAAAAATAGCCAACACAAAACTCATGTTATTATTATGAGACATCGAACATGAACTTATGTGATCAAATAATTTCAACAAAATGTGCATTTCACTGATCTTGATGTGTTTGATGAAGCAATAGGGGTCTCACATTTGCATAAAAAGCTGGACTTATTAAACAAACAGGAATTGACTAGTCAGTTAGAGGTGATTCACGCCATGTATCCTGTGTTATTGTGCTGCTTTACTCAAGAGCAAATCGCTCAGAATGGTCAGTGACTTTGTGCTTTTGATATTGTGCCTGATGTCACTGTGAAATTCCACACATTATGTAACCCCACGGAGGTCGCTATCACATCACACACACTTTGTGAAGGAAAATGTCAGGAGACGTGTATGAGCTCATGTGTTGGGACTGTGTGAGCACGCTGCACATGCCATTCCTTTCCTCTGATGCACTGAAACGTATTTAAGGAGGTGCGCTTGTTAGCCTCTCCCAAAGTCGCATATGACCAAAACACCCTCACACCCTAAGGAGTCATATTAGGCAAGATGAGTGACTTCACTTTGGGTCTCTCAAATTCGTCCCATCTGCATGCATCATGAAATGATCTGTCCCCATGTTATTACAAGAACATCAGAATCACGCCAGTGGTGGAAACAAAAATCCATTTTCCATTTACAAGTATCCGAACTTCAGTAGGCACTGAGGAGGCTTTTTCCGAACTATTGCTCACCTCCAGACCCTGCCACTTCACACCACTTACTTCTTAGACCCCATCCTCACAGAGACCAAGTCAGATCTGTGTCAGATAGGCTTGCTCCAGCATCTGCGTATCCAGTACTTTTTGAAAATGGGTTCCAGAGTGAATAAACCTTAAATGCTCCCAATTGTTCTGGAGACACCCTTTGCCATTTTGGTATGTATTTAGGAGCATGCATTTGCAGGGAGCTATGCATTTTCTGAATTTCTCTCGACATTTCTGCAGGTTGTGAGGCAGCACGCTCAACAAACGGGACGTGACCAAACACGGCTTCAGTTTTCTATTATCTGTCATACCTTCTGTAAGTGCTCATGCTGCGCCCCGTGTGAATGAAAAAATACCACATGGCTGCCCGTTTCATCCCTGCCTAAAACCACCAGTGGTGCCCTGCTGCTCAGCGCGTGCATGGCACACTTCTCCACGCAGGCGAATGACTGTCTGAGTGGAGGAGAAGGGGGGAGGCCTCTCAGGCGAGTGTCGCTTCTTGTTGTTGTTTTAAAGAGCTCTTACAGCTGCTCCACTCGTGATTGACCCACTACTAGTCAATGTTCATGGGTGCCACAACAACCTGCTGAACCTCTCTAGCAACAAAGTAGACATGGCCAGGGAAGGAGAACGTTTACATTATAAGTGCTACAGCTTTCCTTGAATTTCCTATATGACACTCATGATCAAAACACTTTTTTTGTGGCACATTTTATTCACTTATTTAACTCTGCTTCTCCACTTGTCAAGCATTAATACATACACTGACCACCCTTCAACAGAACTATTTAATTTCAAATTCATAGAATAATGGTGTATCCATAACAAAAACATGACTTCAACTGCCGCCATAAATTCTCATTTCAAAACCGGTTCCTGTTGTCCTTGCTGCGGACCTCCCTCCTCACAGCCAAGCTGTCCCACTGAGATAAGCTGGCTGGCGTACTCATCATACCGGCCGCACCGATTGGACCATTATCATAAGAAAGAGGCTGAGAATCCAAGCGACCGTCCCTCTGGACGCCGATTCATGTTCAAAGTTGGGATTAGCAATCTCGGCCCTCAAATCCCCTCAAACATGCCAGGACTGCGCGGGCAAGCCTGTGTTACAGATAACACCAGCTGGGTGTACGGAGATGATGGCGACGGTTCGCCACATAAAAATACCACTATTCTGTTGCATAACAGGAGAATTGCTTCCAAATGTACAAAGGAGAAATTGTGCTCCATAATTGGAGAGAAAGAGTTTTGAACCTCAACTGGGGTGTTGTTTTTGAGAGACACAAGCATATATATTGACATGAACAAGGTTGGTGGAAGACATAACTTAAGCATAAGTCTGAACTACTGTAATGTAATCCAATAATGCGTACTTAATATATTATTATATTTTACAGGACATTTCAACAACAAAAGATGTTAGGACAACTAAAGACATTCACCTGTGAGATGAACGCCTCACACATGCGTCTTTGAAAATCCCAGTCTCCCTCCAGGTGTCTCAGTGATGGATGATTCAAATTTTGGCTCATAACTCTGGACCATATTGTTATAGAAACCTGAGAGCGGAGTAATTACACTCTCAGTGGGGGGACTTAGGCTCATTAGTGTCTTCGCCGAGGAGCTTTTGAGTTAAATGATCATTACAGAGTGTGAAGGCTGTGCTCCCTTTGTGTGTGTTTACCCTCAAATAATTTCCAGGTTTACATCCTATGTACTTATAAAACACCCCCCCTTCTGGTTCATTGGGGAGTCTTCTTTCACTGTATCTGTGAGGGACATGTGTTCCCTGAACCGTGTGGTCGATGGGTTAATAAGACAAATGGAGTCAACAGTAGTTGAGCTTGGTCGTCGAGGACATCAACGCTCAGGGTCTTTCACCAGCAAGTGAGGGCAGGAGAAATCCATATTTGAGATCGATTCTTTGTTTTATGGTGAAGCAAATAATGTTTTTTGAATGTAGCTGTCAACATGTCAATACTGTACAGCTTAATAAAGGAATGAAACTGTTTGGGTCGCTTCTCCCTCACAAGCGCAACACGAAGTGCTACTCAAAATAAAAGTAGAAGCTTAGAGATGGGGAGCCTAAGTCACGTGCATCTACTTCGACCTCACAGGACCCAAGTTAACAACGGGAAACAATGTAGAGATAAGAGTACGTTTTTTTTGTGATCTACCTTGAAATATGCCATAGAGCTCACATATGATGTCAGTGCCTTCCATTCACTTTTTTTCCAATCCTAGGTTCTGTGGACCAACAGAAAGGGGCGTAGACTTTGGCTCCCCATAAAAACAACGGAATCATATTAAAACCCACAGATACAGAATCTCATCACGTGATCGCTGTTGCTAGTTCTCTTTTCACTACAGAAGTCATCTCATCAGGGCCACGACACAGTGTTGTTCTGGATTCATCGACTGAAAATACCTTTATGGGGGGCAGAAGATAGCGTTCCATGTAAAACTTTGTCTACTGGCCAATGACCAAAATACAGTGGCACCTCGGTTCTCGCCCACAATCCGTTCCAGACGGCTGTTCGAGAAGCGAATTGTTCGAAATCTGAATCGATTTTTCCCATTACAATGAATGGAAAAAGAAATAATGCGTTCCAAGCCTTAAAATAGGCTTCTGTAGGAGTGAATGTAGAGTGTCTGCTGCAGGTGCGATGTTCCTCTATGTGTGTGGCCGCTGCATGTGGGAGGGGTTGCCCAGTGAGTGACGTCTCTCCAGAAGTGAAGAGGTGCCCGGTGCGTGTCCAGCTCTGAATGTGCGCTTCTGTGCAGTTTGGCTGTGACAAAGTCATAAACCAAGTAACGCTCTGTCCCAGACTCGCCTCATCCCTGTCCCAGCTCCAGCCCACAACAGGACATCAAACCCTGGAGTGAGCGCTCCAGCCTCAGAGGTGTGGAGAGCGAGCACCTCCCCTGTGACACTCTACCACGGTCCAGTGAGGAGACAGGAAAGGTTTTACACCTCAATATGAAGAAAAAACAGCCAGTAAATGTAGCGAACGGGACACGTCTGCACACAGAGGCTGCGTTATACACAATAACAAAGCGCCTCTTGGGTTAGCTGACTGGTCCACGCACGTTATGTTTTTTCTTGCTTTTTTCGGGGGCGTTCAAGTTCTGGATTTTCATTCGAAATCCAAACCAAAAAAATCTCAAAATTTTTGTTCGAACTCCGATTTGTTCGAATTCCGAGACGTTCGAAAACCAAGGTACCACTCTATACAAGTAGCCCATTTTTCCATATCATGTCTTCGGTTTCACTCGGTCTGTGATGTGCCGGGGCACATTTGTATGTCAGTGTTGTAACAAAACATATGTTCAACAGCAAAGAATGTCATTTCCTCCAACTGTGTTGGTTGGTTCTGATGGGACAGCATGAATCACATCGTGGCTGATTGACTAAGAGAGTCATTAAAGCTGAAAACAATTATGCAAATACAGCTGCATCTGCCTTGACATGTCTTGGTGCAAGATGTTGCACGGTATTCGTCATCTTCACATGAATACATTTTTCATTGAGAGTTTGTTTTGTGATCAAAAGCTGAACGATATTTTTGGCATGATAAAGATCGAGATTGATGGAGATCAAGAGGAGGACAACACCTGCCTCTAGTGGATTATTGTTTGATAATAAACTGCTCACGCACAGTTCAACTCCAGAGATCAGTCTTCAATGATTCAACAGGAAATGCTGACGAATGTTTTCAGCTAATGTGAGCTCTTGCTGTGAGACAGTAATTAAAACTGGGGTGAAGTTTGATTATGACGAAGTGATTTAAAATGACTTGTTTAAAACCAGTTTCTCCTCATGGGTTTGTTACGATGGAAAAAGATGTAGTTTAATGCTATTCAAAAAAAGAGTGGGGTGCAAAAAGAGTTGAACAAACAGTAACCATTTACTGCACAAAACTAGCAGTGGCTCAATATCACAATGTTCTATATGTTCGATATGTTTTAAGGAAAACACTGCTGCCACTGCTGTTTATGACTACAATAAAGATATTGAACAGAGAATTGTCTTTGCTTCATGTATTGAAAATATTTACAGAATGGGCGAGGTAGACAACAACACTGAAGAAAACAATGAAACAACAACTTGGGAATTGTTGAGAAACTCGATCTGCACTCAGAATTCTGAAAACAAGAAGTAGCACAAACAATTTCATGACAGCGTTAAAATAGCAATGACTGTTAAGTCATTTGAATACAAAACGTTTTAAATAAACTAAAACGTATATATATATGGGGAAAGCAATATATATTAAAAAGCTGTACTCCTGTAAATAGCAGAAAATGTGTAATATCACCATGGAAATGGTGCAAAAGGGACGTGAACAAAGAGAGAGGGGGCTCGTGTTGAACAAGTCTTGGTCTGTAATTGTCCAGACATAGGCGACATGTAACCCTGGGGCCGTACACTCCTGCTCTGGTTGAGACAATCACCAACAGCATCTTGAGCGGTTGATGAAAACCGGTCATTTGCATCGAATCAATGTGTCTTTTAATTATTATCTACTGACAACGGTGCGCTGGGAATCTGCTCATTAACACAAACTAGCCCTTAATGAAGTCTCTTATCATTAAAATTGCCGATTAGAATTGATCCCATATTGACCCCCTGCTGACTGACCTTTGGACCCCAGATACCAGTTACACCATCAGCCCAAAAGCACTGAGGAACATCTGCCACGCAAGAGAAGGAGAGAGGAGAGGCGCTCAAGTGGAAGAGGAGAGCGTAAAGCTCGGCAGCATTTTGTAGAAACATATATATATATATATATATATATATATATATATATATATATATATATATATATATATATATATATATATATATATATATATATATAAAATCCTGTTCCACTGATCACAGTGATGCACAACACACATTGCAGCTAGGATGATAACAACAACAACAAACATGGAGGAATCCCTGAACAAAAGCAAACAAAAGCATCTGTTTGCTTTTGTTCAGGGATGTTTTTGCTACACAATGACCAGGGTTTCCACTACTCTGAATGTACTTGAAATTCTTTTAAAATTGAAATTCTTATACAAATATTTTCAAGACATTAAAAAAGAGCTTTAGTTGAAATAAGGTGATATAAAAACTTGAATATAGCCACCATTGTGATTTATTGTGCCATTGTCAAACTGACAATATTTTATATTTTGTTGTTTAAATGTATATATGGGTCCATCATTTGATTCACTAATATACCAAATTCATTCAAATTGAAAAATGTGGCTTCTTGTGGCAAATATTCTTATGAGATTAAACTGTGAATAATTGAGATTAATTCATCACAAATTCTCTCATGAATTACTTTTTTTTTTTTTTGTGGAATCCCACCCCTAATATGAGGAGAAGAGTTTCAGAGAACACCACTGCCCTCTCGTGATTTCGGAGGGTCCCTCATTGAAAGGAAACGATGAGCAAAAGTTGTTTCCCCTCCTCTGTGATCTTATCTTGAAGTCTGCTGCTGCTCTGGTCTCTCATGTAGTCTCTGTTCTGGGAGTTGGAGCTGATACCCAGTGGTCATTACAGATGGCCAGAGGGCACCACCGTCCCAGATGACCCTACCCCCGTGCCCGGGGCTCACCTCTTTAAATGCTAATACCACTGAAGATCCTGCTAATTTGTATCAGTTCGGACTCTGGCTGGGTCGCCATGGTGCCACTCGGCAGGACGTCTCGGGTAGCAGAAGTGGCACCAGGGCTATCTGTTGTGCCTCCTGTCAGTATTTCATCTGGACCTGAGCTCCAGCTGGGACTCTTCCTCCAGTCATGACCCCTCAGAAAAGCACCACCGGGAGGTCACTGTAGCTCAATTAGGCCTCCAGTTCTGGACTGCTGGGCATTTAATGACACTGCTGTCGGCTTTAATAAGACTGGATTGGTTTTACATGGAACCAGCAAGTCATTTTGATGAAGGCGGCTGCTGGACAACAGCTCTAATTCATTAAAACATGAGTGTGGGACATTTTTTTTTACATTTGAAAGCAGATCATTTTCATAATTTTACATGTTGTTGCGTTTTGTTTTGGTTTCTACATGATCGCTGATATATATAAAAGCAAGCTATATCTCTGGTGTTGAGCTGGTGATTCAAACAGTCCAGATTGTTTTATAAAATAAAATAAAATCTTCAATTCCAAACCTCCATCCTGAACTCCTTGATGATATTTGGATGCAAATGGCGACAGCTTGAATGGGGGCGACCAATTGGTCTTAAGAGCCACGGCTACTATAATCCACAACAGTGGTCCTCAAATGAACCAACTCTCCACATGAAGACAAAGAGCCATGAAATCAGCCATTGTGTTGTCAATGAGCCGCTGTAAAAACACATTGTTTTTGTCAGTGCCAGTGGGGGGAGAGGAAGAGCCTTTCATATGGAACTTTCACTGTTGAGGACCTCCATCAGCAGATCACACCAGCCCTCCCCTCCCCTCCCCTCCCGCTCGGTCGAGTCTGTCACAGGATCCCGGTACACGATTGGAACGTGCTATTGGGTCAGAATGGATGCAGTTTGTCAATGAGAGGTAGAAAGGGAAAAACCAAATGCTTGTATCTTATGCTAGGCGAATGAGAGCATCATTTCTGTCTCACTGGTCTTCAACATGGTTGATCCCATTTGAATTATCCCATGTATTTTTACTTCTTTCTACATTAGAGATTCTTATAGACAGATTATACATACTTACATAAGAAAGTTATACTTATACTTAAGAAAAAATGTTAATATCTTCTAATATTTTCACTTTGTTGACCATGCTGCTAACAGTTGCCCTTCTAACTGAGCTTCATGAGGTAGTCACCTTTTGGAGAGAAAAAGATGAAGCTGATTGCAAGAAAGCCAAGTGTGTGCACTGCTGTCAACACAGTAAAAGGTGGCTGTTTTAAAGATTTTTTTTTAGTAATTTTATACTTTAGCTTCAGTGAGAATCTGCGATGTAAATTGAAATCATGAAATAGAAATCACAAAAGAACTGTTAAAAGAGAAGGAAGCTTTTGACTTCTAGTGTAGGTTAGGTCACTTTATTTTGTACATTATTAGTTAGTTAGTTTTGAGAACGGCAATGTTCTTTCCATATTGCTCAGCAAAAGCTGCGTGTCATTCCAGAGTGTGAAGGATGAACTGAACCTGTCCTGTTTGAAAAGTTATTTTAATAATGTTTCATGCCAACTTCTTGACATTAAGTGTATGTTTTTCAGTCCCAAACCTATATAATCCTGGATCTGTCTGTATATACTGACAGGGCATTGCGATGAGTTTCAATGCAGACATACTGTTTTTTTTAAAGTGAACTGAAAGCAAATTCTCTCTACCTCCTCAACAGTTAGCTCAGTGGGTAATGACAAGGATTTTGGCGACACATGAACACACACACACAAACACACTCACAAAGCTCACGCACACTGGACTATCTTAGAACAAATGTCACCTGTCAGGGTTTTTCAAAAGATATTTCTGTGCACCCAGAAAATGTTTTTAACAATGAACATTGGACAAAAGCGTGTTAAGGCCGATGCCGGTCCTTATTGAAGGTCAGCAGAGCAGTATGATCCACTGTCAGAGTTCAGTTGTGTTTGCAGTCCTCAGGTTAAAGATTAACACCCGCCCTCCCATCTCCTTCTCCTCCCACACTCACTTTCTCGTCCTTTGTCCTTCAAACCCGATTGCTGAATCAAAGAGGCCATTGACCAGACCTGGAGTTCCAGCACACCCCATTGCACATGAAAAACTGATAGGTTCCCTTTGAGTCCAGAGAGGTAAAGCCTGGAACTTTGAGGCTCTCATTGTGCCGGTGCACTTTGACACATGGCCACAATGGATGTCCTATCTCCATGTAGCCCAGAAAACGGGGGAAGAACCCATTCAACCTGCCATTAACCCTTCTGGAAACCAGAGAAAGGGGTAATTCCAGCATAACGCCCCGTCCTATACACCTCATCCACCATCCTGCACGGAGCGCCGCTGCCCTCTGGCAGTGCAACCCCCACCGGGTCCTTTTGTACGATACATGCAAACAAAATTAGGGCAAGTGAGAATTTAGCGCTGTTAATGAGTGGTTCTTCACCAAACGGTGTAGAGTGGCTGAAACTACTGGTTTAAGAAACTCCACTGACAGGAAGGCTGACTGTTAAAGAAATGTCCTGTGGCTTTATTTGCAGGTCGGCGGTCCCTCTCTAGTGGCTTAACCCGATCTCTCTCCAGAGGAACATGCAGACATCTGAGGGGATGCAAAGAAGACTGGCTGGCTTGTGCTGGGTCTTTTCTGAATGGCATTATAGATGCAAAACACCCAGACAGCTGATCGCCATAGCCTGCAGCGATCAATAAGTGAATGGAGACCAGGTGGCGAAGGCGTCATTGAGAAAGAAAGATGGGGAATCTAGAATTAGCTGCTGAGTGAATACACAATGGACTCAGAAAGTGTGAGATTGTGAATGTGACTGGATGCTTGGAAGCTTTAATCTAACACAAGCCAAAGAGAAAACAAGTAATAATAGTAATAGTGATAATAATAATAGTATATATATATATATATATATATATATATATATATATATATATATATATATATATATATATATATATATATATATATTACTATTATTACTATTATTACTTGTTTCTCTTTCTCTTGTGTTAGATTAAAGCTTCCAAGCGTCCAGTCACATTCACAATCTCACGCTTTATTATCACTTTAATAACAGTGAGAATAATATTATTCATAATAATAAAAAAGAATAAGAAGAATAATAATAAGAATAATGATCTTATTATTCGAATAATGGTTGCTCTCAGGGCAGTGATCAGTTACAATATCATATCTTTCTGTTCCTTTGGAAGTCTGTAGTGGGCGCTATAGAGGGCTGTGGGATAGTTCATCCACACATGAAGAAGCAAGTCTCTCACTGGCATTGCTGGGCCTGAACTCTCAGCATAGGCTGCCAGGAAGAAGAGACTCTGTCATGACTGACCCAGCTGGCTGACTCTGTTCATTCCGCTGTGGCTGTGGGGTGCACCTGAGACAGGGCCTTAGAGTAAACACTATTGTCAGCCATAAAAACTTCTTGTCTCTGAGTCAAGCAGCGTCAGTGCCAGCATCGTGTAAACAAATTCGACCCTACATGTATGAAGGATTCCATCTTTTGGATCCTATATTGCTCGGATGGCCTGGGTAGAACTGGCTGAAGTTTCAGGGAAGAGAAAAACAGTGCGTTCCCTGCATACCTACTGCACACATGACTTTAAGGGAGTAAGATAAGAGAAGCTGATCGACCAGAAGGACAGAATACATCTCCACTCTGGCTTCAGAATGTCTTGAGATTCTTCAGTCAGGGTGCTCCACATGGCTTAGAACACAATGACAAAGTCAGCTTAGCTTGCAAATGCAAAAATGTCATTATCTTCTAACAGAAAGTTCCATGTGGTGTAGCACTTGTCAACTTCGCTGACCCCAGATGTTTCCCAGATGCAGGTCAACATCAGCGTGCGGTGTGAGATGACTTACAGCATGTAGTAAAAAAGCCATCACGGAGGTTTAAACTCCTGCTTGCAGAAGATTGAGTTGGGTATTAAAGGGTTGGGCTCTAATGTCATGGCAGCTCATTTGTGAGAGGGTTTGCACATTAGTCTGAGGGGTGTCACTGGGGGAGGGGGGGTCCTGCTCTGGATCACTGGAAAGTGTTTAAGTGACAAGTTAAGGTTTCCAGAGTTATTGCCACCAGCCAGTTCAGGAAATGACGGCTGCAAATATTCTCATGTCGTGCTTCTCCCGTGCAGTTTGTTCCAGAGCTGTTATGTTCACTTTGTGGCAAATGTTCCACACTGTTAACTTTAATACGGGGCGACCAGGTCTGCACTGGAATCATCTTCTGTGTTATCAAGACCCTCAAAAGCCCTTGTCATTGCTTATTCTGGACTTTTTAATTAGATATAGCCAGTGAATCTTTAAATTAATGAAAAAGAAAATGGGGCAGAGAAATGATGGAATGATATTTCACTTCCGCAATCACGTTATGAGTCCCTGCTCAGGAAGGGATTGGCCCCCCCCCCCAAAAAAAACGGCCTCAAATGCATTAAAATATTAGATTTCTTGACATATAAATCGTCATATATAGCTTGAATTGTCATTTTGCACGTGTAACATTTGATACATAGCATTTGAACAGCAGTGTAAAACTCAATGCAGCTAAAAATGACAAGCTTTTTTGAAACTGACCGTTTTAATGGAAACGTCATTTCACCTTTATTTATAGATGCACATCAAATGTATAGCATGGGACTTGGTGCACTATCTACCAGTGTTTCATCCATGATTTGATCGACTTTTCTTTAACATTAAAATTGAGAATAAAAGAACTGAAACCCCCAAAAAACTGCTTAAAACACCCCCAGGTTTTCTGTTTTTCAGAGCACGTGAACAGGGCTGCTGTCCACTCAGTGCCCCGGGATGGAGCTAAAAGACACAAGGGCCCCCTAATGGACTGAGGGCAGACTTTATTATTTTAGCCCAACAAACTGGCCTCCGGAAAACACCCCTCCGCCCAAACCAAAGCTGAGGCCCATTCTGTAAACCAGAGCCATAAAAGCCAATGAAGCGGAGGAATATGTTTGCCATATGGCCCCGAAAGAGAACGGAAGATATAGTGAGATGTGCATCGAGAGAGAGGGGTCTCCCTGAATTCCCACAGCTGCAGTGACTAAGTGAAATATCTGAGAGGTGGCGCTGTGAATGTTATCCAGATGATGGTGTTATGTGTGATTTACAGCTCTGAGCTGCAAGTGCACCACCATGGCCAGGTCCATGTGGAAGGGTATATGGCTCCCCTGTAGATTCAAACCAACAGGGGAAGTTAACATTAAGATGTAATATTAAGACCATTATTTTACCTTTCTTCACCAGTTTTGTTTTAAATGGAAATGGCTCTGCAAAACTACTTCACGGTCTACAGTATACACTTTCACACGCCTCTTTGCAGAGACACCAAACAGCTTAAAAAGTCTGATCTCCAATCCAGTTGCACAAGGAGAAGACAGAGTTCTGTTGCTGAATGTCTTACAAAACAATTGAGTTTCAAGTCCAAAATCACCTTTTTTCTGTTTAGAATGGGGGCCAATGCCATGATATTCCCTGAGGTGTCTTTGTTGTTAGTGTGTGGATTTATGAGGATTCATCGAGTCATTCAGGGAGTTTTTACAGCCACCACCAAAGCTCTGTCAGATGAGTCTTCTGCCTGCACTGGTTGGTATTCAGCTTGAATGAACTTGTTTAGATAGAGAGAATAGCCTGACCTCCATCCTGATCATGACTCAAAGAAACTAGTGCTTGATATTGGACCAGTTGAGCTGCATGGTGCACTGTCATAATTTATTTTTTGTTTTGTTTTTTTCTGAAATATACAGAAAACAGGACAATAACAAATGAAACAATGATAAAACAAAGTACAAAGGACAAAGTATCAAAAAGAAAAATGCTACATCAATTGTTAATACAAGGTCCATCAGCCGAAAGCAGTTTTGCTTGTATCCGTCTTGAAAATAGTAAATTTGTCTGTAAACATCTCTTCTTTCAGTTGGAGTACAGATGTCATCATGTCCATGATGTTTATTTCTCTCTGAGTCTTTATCCAGCCACTCAAAGATGGTGCTGTGTTGTAGCAGTTCATTGGTTTGGTGCAAGCAAGCAATACTATGTTTAATGGGTACACATTTTTTTATTGCTCAGAATTTGTTTATCTTTCATATATAGGATTCACTTCCATTTAGAGACTCCACCTTCCCTCAGTGACAGCACGGTGTTGTCGCATCTCAGTGCTGCAGCGTTACAGCGAGGAGGTTCTTCTATGTTGAGTTCGAATGCTCTTGCTCTGCTTGTATGGTTCGAGAACTCAATTTTCCTCCCACTGTTCGAATACATACCAAGGTGACTTCCCTGCTTTAAATTGTCTGTGAGTTTGCGCTCTGTGATGAAAATGTCAGTGAAGTGCAGTCAGTGAAGATGTCTGGTGCTCTCAGACAATACTGTGCCACTTACACCTGAAAATGATAAGCATCTGAAGATGATGTGAAACGAAAACCCACCGCTTTTCTCATTGTGGAGCTTTCACTGTCATGGCCTGACATTCTTAGTATAGAGTTAGACACTTGACATGAAACAGGTCTTTTATTGATACTCACATGTGACCATATTCGAAACAAATATTCCAATAAAGCCCTGAAAATGTCAGTTGCCTTTGAGCTTGCCTACAGCAACTTTGTGAAAAGATGAAAGATCTTCACAAATTCAAACCCAGCTCATGAACATGTGTGCCGTCCTTCTGAAAATCAAACCCGCCTGTTTCCACACATGATCCATGTTTCAGGGCAGATGCTTTACAGTCAAAAGGATTTCAATTTTATAACCATCGGAATCCTTTTGATTTTGCAGCGAGGATCCATCTTGTTTCATATGCTGCTCGGGTTCCACGGCTCGCCGAGCTGAATGCTTGAATGTTCTCCGATTGGCTGCAGCTGCTGAAAACATATTAAATAATCTCTAAATCGTCTGCAACACAGCTGTGCCAAAATATCACAGAATGACATGAATAAAAATATATTTGTAATGGGAGGTTAATTTATTATTATAATTATTATATATATAATTATTATTCTATGTTCACACTCTTTTGGTGGGGGTGACCAAAGACTCAGTTTATGACAGTTTGCAATTGCACTCTTTCACCAGCGTCGCCGCCAAAAACAAATATTCTTGAACTACGTATTGCTGCTTTAAGGTTTCATCGCTGAGCTATTATGTCTTCAATTCATTCAAGCCAAAAGAAAGTTGTACTGACCTGGGGCTTAAATGTTTTTGACACGATGCAGATCCCAAAGCTGACACACCCTCAGCTCCTCTTGATTTTCTGTGTCATTTCACCCAAATTGAGTTTGATCAATGACAAGACCTGAGGTTGATTAAGTCTTTAGCTGTCAATCTTTGCTTTGATTCTCTGAGAATGATGGACGTTGGTGGGGTCAGAGGTCAGACATATGAGCCCATGACCGTGGCTCAACCGTGACCTTGGTCTGGTGGGTCCAGAGGTGTTGGCCTTGTATCTGAATGAACTCTTTCATCCATATGACAAATGAACGATTGTTTCATCAGGGCACTTTGCAACAGTGCTCTGGGGAACACAGTTTGCCCCTAGTGGCCACTGATCATGTTCCAAAAAAAAAAAAAAAAGAACACAAGGGATTTGTGGGTTCACAAGCCTTGTATCATGGTCCTCCTTTGGTAGGGATGGTAGAGCAGAACCATAAAGGTTGCCAGAAATAAACCTCCACATGCTCGTTCATGATCGCGTGTAAACATGCAAGAGTGTTTATGTCCCTGCGAACGTGCGAGAGGTCACCGCCTCACATGATCTGACCTGCTCATCTAAATATGACCAGGGCAGCATGTCCACTGAATCCAGGGGAACATGTTGAGATATCACTGATAGAGGCGACCACTTGACAAGTTATTGCTGAATAGTGAAATATAGAAGCTTTTTGACAGTCAGTGTTCATGGTCAGAATAATTGGAAAAAACGATGAAGCAGAATTCAAGAGTAACTGTAACATAATTCAAGAGCAATTTTCGTAGAAGAGCTCCATTATAGATATAGTGAGGCAAGAACAACAAATACATAATAACAAAAGCAGGAGGAAAACAGTACTTCTTCTTCTAACGTAATACATTTCTGATCGGTTGAAGGCAGGCAGATGGTAGCAGGAGCAGAGAGACGGCTCCCGTCACTCCCAACACCAAACCTTTATCTGCATTTCATGAGCCTGCAGACCTTAATTGCGTGTGCGCCCCTCCTCTACCAGCTCTGTGATTTTGTGTTTGTCACCGTGAACCCGTGAAGACGTGGTGATAGATTACGGTGGACCGTCTGTTTGCACCCCCTCATTGTCGGCCATGAATTATAAAATATTATCTCCCTGCGGGATGGAAGTAGAGTGGGAGTGGGCGGGTGGTCGTGTCACGGGGCGGACTGTGACAAGACAGGCGGAGGGTTTAAGGCATTTATGGGAAAAGTGATTATTTTGGAAGCGTCTGACAGACAAAGGCGTCCCAGACAGGAAATGTTAAGAGTCAAGCCAATAGTGTAATTATTCACGTTACAAACCGCACACCCTTGCAAACTTCTCTTTTTAAAAAAAGCTGTTCTATATAAGGATAGAACAGAATAGAATAGAATAGACAGGTCCACCCCCAAAAAAGTCAAAGTCAGCTTGTGGGTTTGTGTATTACGATACTGCGAGGGTGCTATTCAGTTGCTGCCGTAATGATGAAGGCAAAGACCTACAGCCACAAAGCAGGTTCAGCACTGGAGAGCCTTCAGTGAGCGGAACATTTTTATGTGCTTAAGCAAATCTAAAAATATGAAGCGCTTGCAGTATTTGAAGTGCTCTATAAATGACATGCATGTTGCGGTGCTCATGTCTATTAAATGGCACATGGACATCCACTTCACAGCATTCTGTGGTTTATTCAGTTTGCAAATTGAATTAAATACTTTGAGTGCACATTTTACAGCACCATTAATGCTACGTATAATTCAAATTGGTGGACTTGACCTAGTCGTCTGTGGTTAGTTGGATGTTGGATGAATGAGCATGTTGACACAAAACCTGCAGTATTTCAAAATGTATGAGTCATAGGAATATAAATTATTGTGTTTTAATACGGTAAAACCTATGTGAGGAGTAGCGAAAACAACAATAATAATAATAATTATAATAATAATAATAATAATACAGATGACAGGCTTCATGACAACAGTAATAGGATCCCCAGTCCCAACCACAATTTGGAATCTGTGAGCAGAAAGAATGCAACATACAAGTTGAAAAAAGTTAACTGTGTGTGCCAAAGTACAGAAAAGCTCTCATAGATACAGTAACAAATCCCTGCATGTAGAGTTAAGTCAGGACATTAGTCCGAGGACGTGGATCCATCAGACAGCACAGACAATAGTACACAGAAGAAGCTGTTTGGCAGAGGAAATGTATTCCACTGTTGTGCACACTGTCCATATGTCCATATGAACTACTGTTAAAAAAACAAGTCCAGAGAGTTGTTGACCCCAGAAAGAAGCTTCAGTCCACCGCCGTGGGGTTATAATTACCTCACTGTGTTTCATATCTCTCCAGCATGTCCTGAGCCTCCCATTGTTCCTGCTCTAAAATGGATGAGATTATTTCCCAACCTTCCAGTCGTTTGTTTTCCAGCTTCACCTCCAACGACCTGAGAGAGAGGTGGATGGTGTCTGTGGAGGCGGGGCGCTCATGAGGCGCCGTGACCGCTGATGGAGGCAGGCAGCACAACCCCCGACCCCCCCCCCCCCCCCCCCCTTTACAATCGCCCGCCTGAATATTAATGGTGGCGTCAGCTTGACGCTCGTTTATTGAGTTAATGAGCTTTAACGCATTTCAGTCGGAATGAATGAGCTGCCAACCTCCAAGGAGAGACGGACGCGGAAACGAGATGTTGCAGTACTAACACTTCACCACACGGGGGCAGTGTTTAATACGTTTGGGAGATATTTTTGCGGCGCTGCGGTTACCGCTAACAACCACTAGAGGTCAGTGTTGTTTAAACATACACCACTGCATAACATTGTTTCCGCGTTAACGTTCAAAAAAGAAAAAAAAAGTAGTATAGATCAACTTTAAATGAAGAATAACTTTATTAACATTTTTTGTCTGTAACAGTAAAGACTTAAAGTGCATAAATTTGCCTGAAAAAAAGCTATTTGCAAAGGACTGCACAAACCTAACATTAAATAAAATTGCTGTTCACCTAAAAACCTCTGAGAAATAACACTGAGTGGACAGTATTTATTTCTTCCTTAATATTCTTCATTGTTCCTCAACAATAGGAGATTTTGTCCAGGAAAAACATGTGTGCAACTGAAGGTCAAAGGTTCATGGTTTCATAATAAGGCCGTAATACAGTCAACTCCTCGGCCTACTACATCGCATTTCACTCACCAGAACTGCTTGACTTTCATTTTCATCATTGACAAGTCGGCACACAGCGACAGACACAGATGCAGCGAGAAGACAGAGCAACACACTGCACTGATGGTAAATAGCATCCTTTAATGATTTTAAGTAGCCAGAGACAATGTAAACAGGAAATGAAATCTGCTGTGTGACAACAAACATCAGTGGGCAGTTGTCATTAGAGATGAATCTCTTCTAACTGAACCCAGAACAGTAACTTTTGAACCCATCGCCCGAATCCACTTCACTGTGTACCGACCCACGTGCACTCCTCCACAGACGGTGTTGAAACACAAGACGCGTGAATCGAATTCTCTGAAGTCAGGTGCCAAATACCGAACTGTGGCGGCACAACATGTACAGTATTCGCAACCGCGTGCACAATATTTGATCCACCTCTGAGCACGTAATGTAACAGAAGACATGTCTGGCGGATGATCAACCACCTCCAGGATGTGTGTGAAAACAGGCTGCCTCGGCAGAAAACCCCCAAAACCTGCACTCGTGCAGCAGAATAAACAACGGCGTGAGATCAGCTGTTTTATTGAATACCATTATACTAGATTTGTCAACACGTTATGCACAGATTTTACACAATGAATGAGTCAGTGGGCAGTAAATTCAAGTATGTGAAACAGATCCATATCCAACACATAAACAAAAAAATCCTAGCTGGCATGATGTCATGGCTTTGTACTGAGTTATGAGAGTTTTTTTTTTTTTTTTTTAATTGTGCCCAAATTAGAAACAAGAAAATTGGTGGGAAAATACAGGCGTTTATGGTTAAAGGCTTAAACTCTTTTGGAAGTCGAAGAATAACACTGCCATTTCGAATGTTTATTCATTAACCACCCAAAATGGAATCATTTGGCAGATGCTCTTATCACAGCCGACACTACCCAACTTCATCTTGGCAATTTGTTCATGTCTATTTGTCATTTATCTGGATTCCAAGTCATGAAATGACAAAAGTATGAATCTAAGGCTTTCTGGATTTGAACCAACAAGTTAGTGCAACAATGCTGAGCTAACTTTAGAACTAGTATGACAGGTGTCTGCAAACCTATCTGTGGGTTGCCATTACAGACACACACCTTGAAACTAAGCTTGCAGAAGTATGTCAGTTTTAAATTAGTCAGACGTATTCACAGATGACTACACGTCGCTACGTTGATCCTCGAGGTGTGTGACAGGTACGATGTAGCGTGGCTTGGTGTTACACTGCGATAAAGGACTTCCTATGTAGCTAAACAGCAGCAATTAAAAAAAACTTCCCGACAGTCACAAAAACAAACGTTGTGTCACTTGACGCCAGACACTTTGATCTGTCAGGAACTAAGATAATGCTAATATTAACTGTTCAAATATATCTGCGCTGCAATTAATTAATGTCGATCATCTGTTTACGACGCATTCTAATGTAAAGTTTGACTTGAAATAACAATGGCAACTATTACGGCATTAACTAAGGTACAATAGTACATTTGAGTCGCTTCTTCTCAAATGCCTGGCTGCGTACAGTTTTGCGCTATGCGTGTGCGGTCATCTTACTTTTTGAATCTTCATACAAGTCCTCACTTTCAAAGGCTTCGAAGTCAGGTGGTGTACAGTTTGGCTCTGAACAATACTGACACTACGGTTTAAATGTTTGCTATCAGTCACAGGAATGATAAATACATAGCACCATCTTTTCTTGAAAATGACAATAGAAAAACGTAGCATTAAAAACACCTCGCAATAAGAATAGCTAGACTACTGTCGCGGATGTTACCACTCTCTTCAAACTCATCCCAAATGATCTACTTAAACATGCAGTTTGGTTATTCTACAATAAGAGTCTGTTTATTAATTCTTTGGCAAAGGATAGAGGAAGCACAACAAAATAATTATGTCATCGTTACAAACACTGAGGCACTTAATCAGCTGACAAAAACATTTGACAGAGCAACACAAAAACTATGTACATATATTTAAAAAGTGTTATAAATAGGTTTTTAACCATAGATACTATATACAACTTTCAACTGAGACAGTGTTGGTTGATTCTGCCTTGGTTTGCTTTAGCATGACCGCCCCCCTCCCTCCCTCTCCCACCGCCCTGCTGTTTCCATGGAGTGAATGACATGAATGGGGGGTGCGACTGGTGACACTTGCAGGTGGGGTTTCTACTGAGAACACTGGGATGGAGCTCATTCTCGCTTCCTCAAGATGACATAGATGAGTCCGCTGATCAGCGCCAAGGGGAAAGCCACCCATGCCAGGATGTAGGAGTAGCCAAAGGAGGCGGTGTTGGGCACCCACTCCGGACTCATTACAGTGTAGATGATGGCGCCGCTCATGACAAACAAACCTGCGGGGAGCAAGTTAGGAGCATTAATACTGTCGGTCAAGACTTTGCTTGACAATGAACAATGACTTACGAGTCCCATCAGAGTTAACACTTTGCATGGATGTCTAGGCAGAGTTTGGTTTGCTTTGTACAGCAAAAGTGAAACAGAATTACCTTTCTCATTGGAAACAGGGCAGGTGATGACAAATGAATGTCAACAGCTTGGTAAAATTGATCTCAGCGTGAAAAGTCTTTCAATCTCTCCGGTAAACATTAACCAATGTCTCCTAAAGCTTCCTGTTAGATTTGATCTGTAGCAGTGAGGTCCCTAACATGAGTCCTTCCAGTTGAACCACAAGTTGATCATTTAATGTGCATGATAACAAATAAAGTTTTAAAACGATGGCAGGACAAAAAAAGAAAACTATGCTGGGGGGGGTTGTATTCGATTAAGGAGCCCTCAAAGAAATGTTTTCGGTAACCTTGTCGGTGAGTGAAGTCAGTCAACAAGTGCAAGTTTCGTTAAAATGCTACAGCTGGTCATGCAGTCTTGCAGTTACGTCACGATGTGCTGGTGTTCCTTCCTTTCTTGCAGCAGCTTCTCTCAGCTTGTCGTATGATAAGTTCATTACCCTCAACTGCCAGAATGCCCCCCTGACATTTCACCTCGGGTATCTGCCAATAACATTGCGGTGCTTCCTGTCTGGCATGTTGGTGGCCTCTGTACTGCGCTGGCACGGTATAGACAGCCGACTCGGGATGACAGGACGTGCTGCCAGGAGCAGACACAATGCGCCAGCGGCAGCCCCAAAGGCACCGAAGAGGACGAGTGTCCAATGAAGCATTAAACCACGAGCAACCAGCCGGGACCTTAAAGGCTTAGTTCCTGGTCACAGATGAGTAACTGAGGGCATCGACAATTGCTCTTCTTATCAGTGAACTGTGGTTGTGGTTGGAAGATTTAAAACAGTTCCCTCAGAAATGACTTCTGATCAGTAGTACAAATAAAATCAATGGCTTCTTTCGTCGCACAGAAGACCCTTAGATGACTGAACCCAGCATGGAGCAGAAATTGAAGTCATTTCCACAACTTCATGCCCATTGTTTGCCTGTGTGTCACGTGTCCTGCTCATGACAGTTTGCATCCCTCAACTCACTTGCAAGGATCTGGAAGGTTCCGGTGAGGAAGAAACGTCCGCCTTTCTGCAAAGTGAAGAGCTGGCAGAAGAAGATGAAGAGAGACAGGCAGCTGAAGATGATGGACAGGATCATGAGAGCCTGGACCGACTGGATCCACTCTGCAGGAAGGAAAGTGAACTGAATTAGGAGGAAGTAAACAACAAAACACACTGTGATTGGTCGGCGCTTCTCTCAGAAGAAAACTTTAAGAGCTCCAGCTTCCTCTTCGTTTACATCTGGGATGTCTAATGCATCCATCACAATGGCAACCAAGTATCTTGTTCCAAAAGCGTCCCTTTAAACCACACCAGGGCCCGGATGTTTGGCATCGATCTTCCAACTGCAGCTCACCATTAACCCATTATGCACCTGTATTGACGTGGAGGCCGACTGGACAGCCATCTCAACCTTGCCTTCCACCGTTCCGGGAACCTGAAGACTTCCAAGCAGACGCTGTTTGGTCTGGGAAGTATCTGTGCCGCCTGCTCAGCCCCTCGGGTTTCCTAAGTAGCCACTCTCTGCTGCATAATTCATGCAAACTTTTTTATTACTGAGCAAAATGGATGATCAAGTAATGAACTACATAAGTTTGTGTTACGCTGCTTCACTGTGTTTCACCAAGACATCATGTGATCTCACCATCCCAACTTTTGATGGTGGCTGGAAATGGCTTGTTCAACCTATCAACATAAACTGTGCATTCAGAATGACTTAAAGCAAAACATTACAAACAGTTTGATCTAACAAACAGCAAGTAATTTCCGGCGGCCTTCATGCGAGTGGAGTCGGGTTACGTCCAATGAAAGTGCAGTGGAGCGTCCTGAGCAGAGTTCAGGGATGAGACATGGATGGAAACCTGACCCTCTCTGGCTGCAAATCTCCATCGACTAAATGTAGCCGGCACCATCCCAAACCGGGTCGACAATTAGATTCCACTGTTAGGATGCTGTTTTCAAACGTTACATAATCTGGAATGATAACGCTGCAAGATGAATGTTCCATCTCCGTCCTATAAATATGGGCCGTATATATCACCACTGACCGCTGAACAGACTGCTCCATCCTTCCTTCCTTCCTTCACTCTGCACTCGTAGGAAAAACCATTGTCCAACATTTCCAGGCACAAGGTTCAGAGATGCATCACGTTGTTGTCTCCTGGACTAATGCCACCATGTGAGATGGAAACAAGCTTTTACCATCCACTTACATGAACTGTGAATAAAGACTAAAGATGATTTTAACGTCCGTGATCTAAAAGGGAACATTGAGAGTTACATTGTGATAATTGTCTTTTTATTAAAACACAGTACGGAAATGCTGAGCCTTTGTAAACAGAGCTATGGCACCAACAAGCTGAGTGCTGCATAACTATTCATTTCTTTTTCCATAGTACTACAATGTTGCAATGGTGTTGCCAGTTTTTGTTCATGTTTATCGCAATAGTGCAATGGCAAGACGTCACACTTTATCACACGGCGACAGTTGACAGCAGCCATGAATGTAAATAGTAAAATAGCATGTATTGAATCCCAGGCAGTAAAGATGGTGGTGTTGATCTGAGTCAACAAGTCAAGAAGTACACAATTAAGTTATGTGAATAAAATAAATTTTGGAATTAGCCATTGCTGGACAGCAGTTTAGATTTTTTTTTTTTTTTCGTTTTTTTCTTTATTTGTTTTGACAGTGAACTGGATATGGCTGGAAAGCAGGAATGAGGCAAGTATTCTCAACTGTCTGTTTGGACTGGAAATCAAAAATGCAGTTTTCATGTAAAATCTCTGTCATGTGAACAGTGCCAAAGGTCATAAAAGCCTGACACCCGCACGAAAGAAGGAAATAGAGAGCTCAGCCAAGCTTATGAGCACAAAGTCCGGCCCCACCATCCGGCATGACAGCAGACCACTATCTTCTGTCGCTCTAATCCCAAAAGCACAAAACTCACGACACATGCACTTTTCTTACATAAACACGCCGCGTCAGAGCTCTACACCCGTCCAGCCACCAAGCAGGCGACAGCGACCACCGACCAAACACACTGTCATTCTGCAGAGATGACATCACCCGGCTGCTGGGGCGCCGCTCTTACGTGTGTGTTTGAAACCAAAACAGCAGACAGTAATCTCTCTCACTTCTCCTCTGGAATGTTTAACAAGCTGGAAAATACTAGCTTTCTATTTTTAGTCCACTGTCTAAATAAATGTGCAGCTGCCGCCCGTAATGATCCCTGCAACCCTAACACCATGAGTTGACGCTGGGCGTGGCCCGTCATCAGGTTCTACACCGGGTTCTCCACACACACATATAGATCTCGAACTTTAAATACTCTCCACAGCTCCGCCCTGAACAACTACAACACGAAACCTGAATATGGACATTGCACCACGACTATTTATACAGCAGCAGCCTATCAGCTTACTGCACTGACACATTCTTAACCCTAGATGGCACCAGAGCGCAGAGGAGACACACCCACATCAGTCGCTTGACAAACCATTCCCATTGGACATATGTTGTTATCAATGAAAAACAGATGCACCGTGTCAATAGCTTGAATAAAAAACAGTAATCTGGGGAATGTTCGGTACCTCCAGTCGAAGCCGGGTCGCACTTGTACCCTCCATTAGTGGCAGTGCAGTTGGACCACAGGTCTGAAGTTCCTGCATCACTGGATGCCCATACCTGATGCACACAAAAATGATCACATGAACATTTTATTAAGAATGAAGAACAATTCCAACCAGGCTCAGCTACAAACAATAACAATAAGATATATGAGTTGGGTAGATGGGCAGTCCTGACAAAAAAAAAAATGTGAAGGGTCAGAAATTATTCTGGTCATTCAACCATATTATTATTATTATTATTTTTTTTTTTTTTTAATTATATGATGTTATCTGTGACATTGGTAACCTTGTTTATGCATAATTATTTGTACACTAATTGTTTTAAGTCAAAAGGAGGTTTCAATACTTTTGCATTGTTGAAGTAGTAGTGTATTTCTATATATCTTCAATAAAGGTCTGGTTAATTCTTGCTTTCAGATTATTTCACTTCTAGGTAGAATCACAATTTTAACACAAAATCCAAAGGTAATAAAAAAAACACATTTGCACAAAGAAGAGTAAACTTTAAAGTGAATAATGTGTTTGGTTTGTTCAGATGTTGACAGTGAAAACATCCAACTCACGCTAACGGTGGTGGAGACAAACAGAAGCACCAGAGCAGCAACGTGCAGGAAGACGATTCCGAGAAGAAGCAGCAGCATCTTTGCGGATGATCTGGACAGGAATGAGAAAGAGGAGACAGCAGTCAGTGAGAGTGTGCGGCTCAGATTTGTTGGACATGGGTGTGTCCCTCTGGTATGTCCAGCAGCAGACCCCGAAATCATCTCAGGCTCACTCCAGGCCACAAATGAAACGCAACAGTGTCTCGATATTAACACGTACCAGGACATTATGGCGTGTCAATTAACATCTGTTATTTCTTCAAATGCTTTTCAGTTTTCATGTCAAATGGGAAATTAAAACAAACAAAAACACTTATTCATGCTGACAAACATATATATAAGTTTAAAACTACAGTCATTTAAACTACTTTAAAGATTTATATATATATATATAGTATATTCAATCCATTGTAAAAAAAAAAAAAAACTAATCTGTAATTAAATGCTATGAACTTACATATTCTCATCTGAAGTTTAAAGCAGCAATGACGCATTTTATGAACGACAACTGACTAGATTTTAAACACTAATTCAAACGTCTTGTGTGTCAGAAACGATTTAAAATACATGTATAACACAACCTTGAGTACAACACACGCTCGCAAACACATCCCCATAAACACAGACGGTGTCTATCAACAGTGACGATCGGACAAACGCAATGCATTAAACAATAAAATGTGACATAACACTGATCTTGGCAAGTTTAGGCGGGTGAGATTATAAGCCGTTTCACACCAGACAACATTTTTTTTTAATGATATGATTCGGAAAGATGCCACTAAAGTAGCTCATTCGGTGACACTGACACATTTAAAGCGTAAATGTCTGTATATAAGTCGCTTGAAGCGTCTTCGCGTCCACCTGTTCACGCAAAACCACCCATAAACTTCTCCCTTATCCAAATCCGTCTCCACCGGCGCAGCTGCAATAAGGAAGTTTGGAGGAGAACGGGATTAAAGTCCACTTACTTTGGTCTCGGCAGGTATTTCCACACACAAAAAAGGTTCAGGAACAAGTGGAAAGGCTTAGTCCCGCGGCTCAACACAGACTAGACAGAAGTCGGGAGCGTCGATCTGTTATAAAGTGGCTCATCATGGAAGAACAACGCCCTGCGTGCGTCGCTGCGTCACAGCCGGACCCTCTGGACCAGGGCCAGAGTTCCCAATATAGAAGCAGTGCGGAACAGGTTGTCATAGAAACCAGGAAACGCGCTCGTCAATGTTTTGGGTTGGTTCTCCTTTACCCTATCTTGTGCTACAAACTCATTTTGAATAAACGTGAAAACACTCATCCACTGCTTCATGTTTAGCAAATAAATCAGTAGGAACAGTTTGGATTTTCCGTCCTGTGAGAGATGGTTTTTGGATAAACTTGGGATTATTTTGGTTTATCACGTGATTATACTGATACTTCTTCTTTTCACATCTACACACATGAATCTAATCCAATGATCTAATCCAAATCAACGGAGATGTGTCCGCCCATGAAAGTGCTGACTACCCAAAAAGAAAAAAAGAAGGCTACTCTGATCACACGGTGGCGTCCAGTATAGTGTGTACGTACCAGACATGGCGCCCATCTTGACCCCAGAGGGGCCATGATGTTGAAGGATGAGGGATTCTTAAGGCAAGCGTCGTCTCGTTCCCAAAACCTTCAATCTGCATCAGGTGCAACGATCGGAATACCTGCACGAATCTTCTGTGTATTATACTCGAATTGTAGTAGGATAGAAGCGCTCTCAGATCCCTAACTCATCCATCAATCTTGAGTTTTAGGTTGCACAAATCCAATATTTTTTTATTATAGTTTGTCCCGTGTACAACAGAGACTGAGTTGATATGAGTTAAAAAATAAAATTTGTCAACAAAAAGTGGTATAGGACCTTTTTTCAGTTTATGGTCTGTCTCTTTACTTGTGAAGTCCGGAATAATATCAGGACGGTAATATTACTGAATGCTTTTCATAGGAAGAAAAAATATAAGTTAAACTACTTTGTTGCTACACTACATCACATGGCAGTTCAACAAAAACATGGCCTCAAATGAGAGGTTACAATCTCTGCTAAGACAGATAGGCTGATGCTTAACTTTCTTATTTTGTATTTTTTTGGGGGGGCTAGGGGTGCCACGTTGTAAATACAGGTCGATGTCATTCACAACAGCCGGTAATTTTCCCAGACACCTTCACCAAAAAGCAAAAATCTTGACTGAAATTCTGGAGTTACGGTCACTGACATGGCTCACTGAGGTTGTACTCCAGTCATTTTCACTTTTCCCCAAGTTCCTCTCTAACTTGTGCTCAGTAGTTAGCAAAGCTAGAACGTGAGAGTTATTTCTCGGAATGAAGCGACGCCTTGGGCCACACATAACTATGAATGTACAGGATCTGGCCCACAGGCCTTGAGTTTGACTAGTCAGTGTGAGGAAACTTCATGACTCTATTGTGATAAACAACCCTTATGAACTGTATGTAGTGTTTGTCAAACCACAGGCAGCTCTTAGATCTGCTGAGCTCTTGTTTCTACGTTTCAGAATTTTGATTTGAATCAGATTGTGCATATCAAACGCATCGCTGCCGCCATGGCAACCGAAGAACAACACAAGTGTAATGTGATTCAGCGTGGGTCTTCCCTGTGGTCTCGGCATGAGTCACAGAAAGTGTGAATGTGAGTTTGTCTAGCTCCGCCAGTGGACACAGTGAGAGAGAGAGAGAGAGAGCGGGAGAGATGCAGCAGCGGTAACTTCTCAGTTTGATCTGACTCACGTCCAGAGGAAGTGAGTTCCACCCAAAGTTGCACTCTCAGTGATGTCGTGGAGGCCTATAAATATGGGTGTTGCCATGAATAGCAGCAGAAGATACAGTGAGTAGTCAGTGTCTGTGAGAGTGCAAATATTTGTCGTGTTTTTCACTCCCTACAACAATCATACATTTGAGTCTTCATAAATGTACAGCAGGTTTGCTCAAAAGAAAAAGAAGGAAAAATGAAAATATGAACAAAAGTGAACATTTAATTCCAAGTGACATCATGGTCATCTCCGTGATAAAACATGAAGGCTGAGGTGGCCTTTTCAGGACGGACACTCGGCATGTCCAACAAGGAGGAGGCCCGGGACAGACCCAGGTGAAAGAGTCTCATGGATGGCCAGGGAGCACCCCTGTATTGAACCAGAAGAGGAGGTTTCAGGGGCAACGGAGGTCTGGACCTCTCTGCTCTGGCAACTGATAAGAGGCAGGAAATGAATGGATGGATGATGACATCATGCTGCATAAAATTTATTAGATTACATTAGATTAGGATAGATGTCCTTTATTTGTCCCACACACGAAAAATTTTCCAGGCTATTGATTCAATGATAATATGTATACATATATATTTTTTCTATTCTTTTCCCTGTAGAATTTCAAAAAAATGTTTCTGTGAAATACGTTGTATTTTTTTAATCCATTAATTGTACAGAAATAAAAAATGTTGATTCATATTTGACATAAAAGAAAGTGCTTTAAATGTAGTGACCAACTTGATAATACATCTAAATATGAATGTGCTAAAAGGTCATTTTGTTTTATGGGAGGAATTCATAATTCTTAATTCCTTCAATCATCGACTCACCAACTTCCTCACAGAACACCAGACAAGCCGATTACTCACTGACTTGTCAGCTGACTGGTCAGGACTCTGACAAACCTTGTCAACATCCACTCTGTTCTTTATCACCTTGTTCACACTTGGGTCTCTGTGAGCTCCGGTGCTGTCATGTCCTCAAACACTTCACCAGAATCACAGAGAGAGACGTGTCGCTGCCGAAAGTGCTGGACGTTCCTCTTCTAAGAGAAGATTATCCAGCTCTGATTTATAACCAAACTTATTAACAAATAATAAGTTTGGTAAACCAAACTTATGATTTGGTTTACCGAATAATAAGGTGATGAAATGGAGGCAGATAAAACCTGTATAGTTTCGCACCTTGATCCAAAATCTAATTTTATTCTTCTAGTTGTTGGGAATGGCAGCACAGCGCCGTTTTAAAAGAAATGTCATCGCATGTGGCAATATACACCATGGAATCTGCAACACACTTACAAAGGGAATTCTTCATATGTTTTTCTGTCGTTCCACATCAGTAATCGAACTATTGACTGTTATTGACTATTTGTTCTGGAACCAGCGAGCGGATGTAGGTGATGAATCTTTTCCCGGATAATGAAACTTTATTTGCCAGCACGTTTCAGAACGTGGTTCACAAAGTTTCAGTGAAAAAAGATAACGTGAACACACAATATTAGATTAGATAGCCTTTATTCTTTCCACTTTGGGGATTTTCAGCATGTCACAGCAGGAAGCACTGTCTACACGAGGACCCCGGAGACAATGCAAGAGTTCTACATTGGTTTAATCCAGAGAAAACGGTTAACCAAGAGAGTGCCACAAAAACGGCTGTGTAAAAAATACTCAGTCCGACTTAAGCTCCACAGTAACTCCAACAAATCGGACGGTTAACAAACTCTACTTGAGTGTCAGTGTAAGGGGACATGGCTTGACTTGACCTGATTCAACGTGACACACAGACCTGACAACAAGACGGTACACATGGACCATGAACACAGAGACAGAGGGGCAGATAAGGGGAACAAAATTAGACACCAGGTACAATCAATGGCGGGAGTAGAGGTTGAGACAGGCAAAATGCAGGCAGGAAGCACAAGACGAAACCTCACCAAAATAAAACAGGAAGAGGACTAGGTCAAGACAGCGGAAAATTTGAATTCAGATAAACTAACCCAGTCTTAACCTAACAAAACTGAACATAGCCTACGACGCACAACACTGTTCGTGTGTACTTTTAGGAACTGCATTCTTGAATTCACTTGTAAAGAAGTGTGTATTAATTGTCTGTTATTTGAAAATATCTTGTGTAAGTCTTTAATGTTAAATGTTTGTTGTTATTGTTGCTGTGTAACTATGCTGCAAATTTTCCCATTGTGGAAAGCATTAAAATAAGACGGTATAATCTAAATATGCACAAGGTGCACCACATCTCACATCTGCTACGCAACCACAAACATGGAAAATCAGACTGCCTTCTTCCTTAATATAACACCATGATTGACACAAAAGATTTCTTTGACTGACTAAAATGGATTTCTTTATAAAATTGTCTTATTATCATACAAAGAGGTGTTGGATACTGGCCGGCTCCTTCCTCCGAGACATTGATTTTGGGCTATAGGAGTAATGTTTTTGGACATGGCTGAGGCTGCCATCCAATTGCTGATATCATTAGCCTCAGAATCCTCTATCGGTTGGGAAATCTGTGGAAAGATATGTTGTGATGATGGAAAATTATTATGACTATTAGTGTCATAACTGGGTTTGTGATCACTGTGTGTGTACAGGCTGATGAGAACGTACCATCGGAGGGGACTGATGAACAGCTGATAAAATGCTTTGTGATAGTTGGCAGCCCTGCATGAGGTTGGCTTCACTTGGGAGAATACCATTTCCATATTATCATCTGAAAATATATATAAAAAAAGAAAAAATTGATTTACTGAGGAGAAACATAAGGTGGGCCTGTGAGATGATCCTGTTGCAGGTGCTCTGATGTCCATTTCACTATGATCTCTTTCAATGTTCATAGCCCTTTTTGCAACTCATCCAGCTTTTTGTTGTACTGAGGCACAATTCAAAATATCTGTTGGTACCTCACCTGACCATTTGGGGCACAGTGCAGAGCGGATGGAATGTGCTTTCTCTCTATGAGACTGGTCATTTACTAAACGCTCCAGTCGGAAACATTTTTGTTCCTGTGTGTTTGCCACATGACGCTCTCACTTCTGGGACAAATTGTGAAGGAGAGAGTGTCTTTGAAACGTACCTTTGAATGGTACAGTGTGTATAGTGCACTACAAAAGGGAGGAAAAAAGTCATGTCAGGTCAGGCAAAGATGTTCGATAGATGGAACATCAAAGACTTCCATCAGTGACCCTCCAAACTAAACTGAAAACCCTCTCCCTGTATTGCTTCCTACTGTTCAGGGGTTGGAACCACCAACTCAAATTCATACCTCTAAATCCCTGTCTTTCATTATTGTTCATTGTCCTTTTAAAAGAAAAGAAACCTGTACAGCAGTATCCTCCCTTATATGTCAATGTTTTTGAGAGAGAGCTCTGCAGACCGGGGAGTGTTTCTGTGTCTAAAGAGTCATGATGAACATCCAGAACAGCAGATCCATCTCAGGAGCTCAGGTGCGGTGACATATTTACACACAAGCGCTGAAGCCATGATTGAGTTACAGTAAGAGAAACTGCATACCAGCTCTGTTTTCAAGCAAAGTAAAACACCTAAATATTAAACATGTTTTGTAAAACAATTTGTATAGATATGGGAAACTAATTTTCAATGTTGATTCAATATTTACTTTTTTTTTCCCACTGTACTGTGAACCGTAAATCAATGAGGTCGGCACAATAGAACTACTGTAAACAGAGCCGCAAGAAAACTTGCTTCTTTTCAAAGGATACTTGAGCAAGGTGTGTACCATGGGAGGATCTTACTGTAGCTATGGCCTTACATTGGAGGTTAGACTAACAATGGGATCTACCCAAGACCAGGCGAGGTCGTATCTACACTGCTCTGAAGAATAAGATGTAGTTTATAGAGACATTGGTTATGATATCAGTGCTTCCAGTGGTAAAGCTTTACTATTCATGATTATTTTTCTGTTAAAAACTCAAAACAGAACATTTGTAGAGGAAATACCAGCTACCCCACTTCCAACTCTTCAGTTTCTATCTGTAATCTAATCCATAAATCTGTAAAGGCCTCAGTATTGGATGTTCCCGGAACCCTCCTCCAGCCACTGATGATACAACCTAATACTCCCCAGCTAACAGGGCCAGCGTAGCTTCAGGCTCGAAGGCGCGTTCTGTCCTCAGCGATCCGGATCCTCATCATTGCGACATTTAATGAGGACTTCTGACGTCTAATTCAGTTGGGCCATGTCACAACAATTCACAAGTAAGGTGGATGCCGACGCTCCTCAGAGTTGCAACCTCATCCCAGCATCAGATCACCTTCTCATTTCATTATGCTCTGTTATAGAGACTCAGCTGTCTGCCGCAAGAGATCTAGAGAGAATCTGAGTTAGGAGTGGGTATCGCCTTACACTCCCTTGGCCGCTGTGAGAAGGTGGTCTCCCCTGGGAAGCCATAGAAAGTCGTCGTGCTATCTCACTATCTGGCACTACAACTTTCCACTTGGTTCACTCTTGGGCTATCCAACAGTGAAAGCCTCTGGAGGGCGAAGCACACAGGTGGAGAACGGACCAATATTCTCTGTAGCGTGACAAGCCTTCTCGACTTTGTCACCTGGTGGCCGCACTTAGTGTGGAAAATAGAAGACGACTTACTTGTGGATCTACCCTTTGATAGGGATTCTGCACTGCCCCTGCTTGGTGGCCAGTTTATGGGTCTATCGCTATGCTATCACTATCTCTGTGCTGGAACAGGGTTCTCGAATGAGTGGCCTGGCTGCAGACTGAAGCGAAACCTCTTTCCTGCTACCTTTCACTCAGATACAGTTATTCTGTTATTACAGTTATTACTGCAGCGCATCGTGCGTTCTGCTGGGAAGGTGATCCATTGCAGCCTGCCACCTCTTCACGACCTGTACGTCTCCAGGACCCAGTGACGTGCAGGTCTTTTCACCCTGGTCATGGACTGTTTGTCCCTCTTCCCTCTGGCAGGAGGCTACGGTCCATCCAGACCAGAACCTCTTGTCACAAGAACAGCTTCTTCCCCTCGACCATCAGACTTATTTTATTTTATTTTATTTTATTTTATTTTATTTTATTTTATCCGAAGAACTTTCCTAGTTGGTGGGATCCCCACTGACCATGGCAAAAAACTTGACTCTGATTCTGATTCAAATTGGTCCGATTTTAAATAACGAGCCACATCTTCTGTTCACAAGAGACGATTCACTGAACAACAACTCTCCTTCCCACAGTGGCACCACAGAATGTTTTTCCATGAAAATTCCAAAGCTTTCAGAAGATTCCCTAGTTCTTAAAATGACCAGCAGGATGACATCACCGTTCCTGTGACTGTTTCTACACCTTTTCTTTGCTGAAGAGTTTGTGGAAGGTTGGCTGTGATGAAATCAAAGATTTGTCAGTCAATGTTATTGATTGACTCATGCAGGAATTCGTCTGCTTTAACCAGTGTGGAGATATTCACAGACCTCTGTTCTTTGTTTGACTGTCAAACTTGGTGAGGAATGTGCAGAATGTTGTGGGCAGATAATACTGAGTGAAATATTTCTCATTGTCACATATGCATTGTCAGACTGGCAGTTGGGCCAGTCAACCCACCCTTGTTATCTACACCAGCTTCCCGTCCTTAGTAACGGTTTCTCCAGAAAAATAGCTCCTCAGAAGATGTCTTCATAGACATAACTAGAGAAACGATGTGCTTGTGTATTTTGAGTTACCAGTATGTACAGTTGTGTCAGTCAGAATAATAGAAATGTGTTGGGAAAGCTGAGTGAACCGCCAAGGAATGAGTTTTTCTGTGGTACACGTTACTGTCCCACAGCAAAACATGAGGAGACGTAAAATACATTTCAATGCTTCTAAGTGCTTCAAATACAAGAACGTTTAAATACAATTATAAAAGCTTACAACCTTCCTTTTCGGATGTAATCTCTCCATCATGTTCAGATTTGAATGTGCGCAAATATTGATGAACTTTAGAGCTATTTGGATGATATTTGTTCAAAAACATGGCCCTGTCTACTTCGGTCGGTTCCTGCTGTTCCGTCAATATGATGTCATGATATCGTCCCTTTGCCAATGGTCTCAGGACAAACAGGATAAACAACACTTACACTTCTTTCTGAAAGTGACCGTGTCTGATCTGCATAACCCAGGTCCGTGACTATTCTCAAACTCATGGGACAGTGTCTCCTTTTGGTCTTTAGCACTGACGCAGTCAATGCATGTAAATATATACGAACTGTCCCCATATCTTTCAGCGCTTTTTCACCCGCAGGATGCCAGGGGTCTGTAATTTCAGCAAAGACTTCAGTCTCAAGTGATCCAGGATCAGCTCTTTAGTATGGCATGATGGAATGTAAGGAACATAAAATAAGTCGGGCCACAGGGCGACTATAACGAGAGCCCACATTAAAAATAACCCGCCAATATGTTTGGACTGTGAGGAGAATTCCAGCGTACATTCCCCGTGTGCGGGGGAGTGAGGGGAGGTCAAACAGGAGGACTATTTGCGTCACTTCGAGAACCCCAAACCACAAGACAGGAGAGGAAGAATTTTGGCCTGAAGAACAAATATTTGACCTTCATGTAACTGTCAAAAGAAATTCAGTTACTTCTGCTCTATATTTCTCATCAACAAGTTTGCTTTCATTTGCTTAATCCAATCGGGGACAAAATTCAATTTTAAACCATTGCCTTTACGTATGGAGTCATAAAATGCATGTGACAGAAAAAGAACAGACTATCTCTCTGTGAGTATATAATAATGTGGTGGTGAGAGAGTGCTGTTGTTTGATGTCTGCCGGACAACAGGAGGTTCTTTATTTGACTGAGGAATGTCAGATAATCCCTCAACATGTATAAGAATCCAGGCCAGAACACGGTTTGTTGTCGCGCGCTAAACTGTTTGCACTAGGTAATGGAGTTCTCTAACATGACGCTCATATCAAAGCACAAGTCACACGCTAACACACCTGTGTCTTATGTCCACAGACTCGCCCTTCGTCTGGAACCTCAGCAGCCAAAACCCTGTTGATGTGTGATCCCTACGACTTCACGGGCTTAGGAGCAGCGGGAAAGCATTTCATGTACCGTATTTTCCGGACTACAGAGCGCACCGGAATATTAGCCACACCCACCAAATCTAAGAAGGAAAATTGATTTTTACATAAGCCGCACCAGTCTATAAGCCACGGGTGCATCGTTGCTGTCTGCGCCACAGAAAATGCATGAGAATCACTTCTAGCGATCCTCTAGTACTAGTTTTGAAAACGGGGTCCAGTATCGAGACTGACTCATGAAACAATCTTGCCAATGTTCTGAACTCCAGTCATGAACTCCTCACATGTCATTTACATTTAAAGTGATCAGAAAGCGCTGTTTTCACCCTCCAGTAGAACTGCGGACACGCGGGCGAAAGCAGCGCAATTTGAGTGCTTTAAAGGTAAATAAAACGCCCGTGATGTCATCGGTTTGATGTGACGAAGCTCAATATTTTTGCCAGCAAAGAGCATGCTCATTAGACTCTAAAAAGTCGGGATGCTCTGAAAGACAGGGAGAGCACTCAGCTGAAGCAGCTGTCTTCAACCTCTTTCATGAAAGTTCTCACTCTGGACGGTTGCAAAAGTTTCAGATTCAGCCGCAGGGTTCAATGCTGAAGGCTTCAACATAGGATGGCATGGGAGTGAGGATATGTTGCCCAGATGGCTTCTGAGTGAATGCTGGGTTTCCGCAACTGTTTGGGAAAACTCTTTTTACCAAATAGACTGTCAAGTCACGGTAATGTTTGCAGATGTTCTGTTGGCAAGAAGATTCTGAGCTGACTCATTCAGTTCTACTAATCATCCACGCATTGTTTCTCACATGAAGGAAATGATGTCATTGTGGCCAGGAAATGGCTGCATGTGTGTGGTTGATACAGTCACATGAAGGTGATGAAAACTTTTTCTGAAGGCTTTTAAATATTCAACACAAATGTGTAACTAATTCAGTGGTCTTGAGTCATTTTAGTTTGAATGAATTGCTTGTATCTGCCAAAAATGACAAATAAAAAAAGAAATGATCTCAGTGACATATAGGACTATATATATATATATATATATATATATATATATATATATATGAATTTATTGACCACACTGTTTATTCTTGAAATGTTTACGTTAGGCAGGAAACACTGCAGCAGAGGAAGGTCAAGCAGCGAGATGTTGCAAATAAATGTTTCCATTGTTTGTTCGGAAACAACGTCGCACCAGAACCCAAAATAGAAGTCAAAAATGCATGAAGAGGAAATGAAAATGAAAATATCAGGAAGGGTGTGTGGGGTTTCAAGTTGTTGACTCAATCATTTGCTCCTCCACAGCATGAGGTGCAACGCCCTGATCAGCACCGTGACTCACAGAGGATGGAAGTTGGTCATTTACCATGTTGGTGCGTGATTTCAACAGGAAGATCACACACTGTCAGCGCGACACCGAGGTGTCGCCCAGGTCACTCGACAGTTCTGAAAGAGCCGTCCATAACTTCTGTTTGTCTTTCTCCCTTGTGGTGTTGCACAATGTGGGTGGTTTGTTTGATTTTGTCGCTGGACTACCGTCTCAGTCCCAGTGAAATATGAAAAATGCCTGTGTCTATAGGTGGGTGTTGTCAGCATTACATTAATGACCAGCTCAGTGTGCGTCAGCCTAAGAAACACATGCTGCTGCTGCTTTGGGTTATGAATAAATTTGGATTCTTTCCCGCTGCAAGTGGCCTGGGTGAAAGATAATTGAGGATCCAATGTAAGTGGAACTAAGCAGGAAGTGTGTTGCTGTAAGTGTTTTGCTCTGTAGTCAGCAACAGAGCAGGGAATTTCTCAGGCATCCATGGAGACTAACCACAATACTCCAATACCCACTTTATCCACAATCGCTGTTATTATCCTTGATCTTTTTTCAGGTTCTGCTGCCAACATGGGAGTCCTGACTAGAGTGTGAAAGTTCACAAAGACTGACTGAATGACTGGTACAGACCCGAGACTGCAATGTTTGAAAACAATTTCTCAAAATGATCTTGAGTCTTCTATCAGCTTTGAAGCAACTGTGAATCAAATGTCCATTTATTACTGGTTAACCACAGTGACAAACTTCCAGGAGCTTTTTCCCATAAACACACGTCCTTCACGTGTCACTTCAATTCAATAACAAGTCAATTACAACATCAACCAACGTCAGACACAACAGAAACAACTGGAAATATTCAGAATCATCAAGTGTAGCCCACGAGTCGGGGCATGCTGGGAAAAGTCTTGCGAATGCTCATACACTTTTCCTGGTCCAGGAAGAGTGAGTTGGCCTTGACGGACAGGTCATGCTCCAGAGTGACCTTGGTCTTAACCAGGGTTTGAAGAGTGCTCTCAGCTTCCATCAGGCGCTCCTGAAGTTTGATGATGGTGTCCTCGATCTCTCTCACCTCACCCACCAGTCTAAAAGGGCAACGTGTGAGTAGGAATTAAAGAGCATACATCACTTTGTTTTGTTAATTGAATGTCGGAACTCAATAACAATAAAAATAGAAATAAAACTGAAAGGGGGAAATGAGAGAATGAGAATAAACTGGCAAACATGAAGTTTAATGAGTGACAGAGGTAGGTGAAAAAAATGAATGTGTTGCAAGTAGCTACCTGTGGAATGGGTTGTCTCTGCAAAGCTCAATATTTGGCCGGCGGGTTCTTTCCTCGAGTCGCGTTTGAGCCACTTTCAGCGGACCCTCCTTGTCTCTCAGCGCCTTCTTCACAGACTCAATCAGCATCTCGGTCTGGAAGATCTCTTGTAGCGTCTGAAATGCGATGGCAGTGAAGTCAGACGTCAATGATTAAAGAAGCCGCTTGACTTGAAAAGAAGAAAAAAGAGGAATGACTCCAAAGAGGTTGACCGCCTGCAGTCGGCCATTTTTGAATTAAAGTTTCCACAATGGCCGTTTGTGTCCAAATTCAATTGATGTAATTCAATAAAGCCTGGACGCCATGTACGGTGGCAGGCGAAAAAAATCGGGAACGTGCATGGACCGAATAGCTTAAAATGAAAACAAATACAGGAAAACAAAACATTTTCATAGAACCAAATGCCTTGTTGACCTTTGCCAGGTGGCTTTGCAGGCTGTTTTTAGCATCGCCAGTTTCCGATATGCGATTGGTGAAAGCCACATTGACATTGTTGAACTGGTTCCACATCTCATTGGAGGTGGTGTTCAGCAAGATCTCAATCTCGTCCCTCAGTTTGTGGGAAGAAGCCCGTTGGCTCTGGGAGAGCAGGATGTTGTCATCAGTGAACTTGGACCACGAGTCTGGCAAAGATACACTAAGGGAAATTGCAGGAGATAAAAACAGAAAATCTTCAGTTAGTGCTCACTCGAATAAGGTACAGCATTAAATAGCACTTAAAGGGAAAAAAAAAAACCTCTAGTCATTTCCTGGGTTTTTGTTATCAGTCTTTGGGAGAGTGATTTAGTGATGAGGTTTTATGGAAGTGTCCTGTTTTCATAGATGGCACTGTCTACTGTAAGACGTTTGGACTTCAAAAACAAATCAATTGAAACTCGGAATAATTTCTAAATCAAAAACACCATCTATTCAACTCTAAAAATGACGACACTGTTTCATGAACCCTCCGATGATGTTTCATGATGCGTCATCTACCCATCACTAGCATGGTTTAGAGGCTTCACGGTGTTCTAAACACGCAATTCCATCCCTTCAACTACTGTCAACAGTCCAAGCTGTGAAGTGGGATGCGATGTTGACCGCAAAAGCTTTTGCAGCAAAGCAGCCCAAAACTTGATTCAGGGCCTGCACAGGTGAGTTATGATAAGTGGACACCGATCTGTTAACTGAAACAAATGAATTGCCTTTGGCCAACTGCAGCTACAGACTCCAGCTGCAGTTTGGTAGGGCACTGTTTGGCACTCAGCCCCATGTGGAAGAGGCCCGCTGTGAGTTTTACCATTGTTATCTACTGTGCCTTCAACAGATTGCATTGTCAGGGTCAGGTGGTGCCATGTTCCCCAGACGCCCCAGGATCTTGGTTGAGAAGATAATGTGATTTGAATCGTGAAACTTTGGGCGCCAAAACACAGAGAGGCTGATCTGACAAATCCAGAGACAACAAAACTAAAGGGCACTCACGTAGGGTCCAGCCTGTCAATCCCTCTATAATAGCCAATACCATCCGAAGTGTTTCTCAGGTGATGGCACCGGTCATCTATCCTCTGAGCGGTCACTTTGTCACTCAAGTCTCTTTCCAGTTCATGCTGGGCTGCTCGGTTTGACCTGGAAGAAGCCAAAAAACAGCGCATTTCAGAATGCATCCTTTGATTTATGCTGTATAGCTCCTTGAAACTCACGCTAGTTGCGCGACAGCCCGATCCAAGTACCGCCTCATTCGCTCTTGACATGATTTTATGACTTCCACTTCCTTGGTGCCAGAAACAGGAACCAATTACAGACATTTCAAGGTACATTTACATTCTTCAACTTGTGATCTACCTTGATAAGGTCTTTCTCCACATCGTCATGAACCAAATCGATGGACATCCGCTTCTCTCTGTGGTACAAACACTCTTGAGACACCTGTTGACAATAAGCAATATTGTGACTTGTGCACTTATATTCTCCGTTTCACATTGGGCTCTGAATCCTCTGCCAAGAAGATGAAGCTCTTGTGTGCTGTGTTGGAGGTAGTTCTTTAGCAAGGGGCCTTAGCTTGGCCTGACTTTTATTTATAGCATCCTACCTGCATCTCTTATTGTTTGAGAGAGTTCATTCTTTGTTTACCAACAGCTTGTTTGAAATTTGCATCGTACAATCTCATCGATAACATCGATCACTTTGGTCAGCAGCTGACTATTTACTTTCTAGTCTGACAATATATAAAAGCATGTCAGCTCTCCGGTGACGGCTAGTCTTACTCACTAGGAACACCTACTGTCACATGATCTTCACAAGGAGTCCATGTCATCAGATCTCCAAGTGGATCAAGTTTACTTACCCTGAGTTAAACAAAAGTCCTCCAGTGTTGTCTGGTCTACCGCTGCCAAAAATGGCATTTATTTTTCTTTTTCACTCCAATATCGACAGCATCAATGATTGTTTTGGGGCTCACCTGTAGGGGACCTTCTGTCTCAGCCAAAGCCCTCTCCAGCCGCCTCTTTACTTCACTGAGGGCTGCTATCTCTGTCACCATGTTGTCAATCTCATGGCTCAGCTCCGATCTCCAAAAGACAATGTCGTTTAGCCGCTCGCCAATGTTTTTGCTAGTGTTCTCTTGTGTCCTCCTGGTCAGCTGATCCTTATCCTGCATCAGCCTGATGGTGTCCCTCCTCAACCTTTCTGCGCTATTCCTCGACGACTCTGATTCCCGGTAGTTGCTTTGGTTTGACTTATACCAGTCGTCCGGGGTGAAGCGTGTTCCCAGGACACTCCTGTTGGAGGGGTAGAACATGGTATTGGCGCGCACCAGATCTAGACCGTTTCGCTGCATCGATGGCTGTATTGGGACCAGCATGTTGCTCTTGTAGTAGCTGTTGTTCCTCCACTGGTTTGCTATGGCATTCATCGTCGTGGCAGGTTGGGAGTTCTGGTAGCTCGTGGCCATGTTGGAAATGGCTGGAAGGAAGTGACTGGTTTTCGGCCGTGTATAAGTTGAGGTGAGTGTGGAACCCATCAGCTCCATAGTCAAGTCCACTATTTGCTGTCCTTTCTATTTTAAAGGAGAGAATAAAAACATTCATAACAAATGCTCAAACATCTAGTAATTTCTCAAAATGTGTTTATAGCTATTTCCAAAACTTGACAGATAACCACATCTGTTGAAGACCCACTTCTTGAACACAAAATTTTCAACCATTTCTGGGGGTTACATTTGACATTTTGCCTCACTGATATCAACAGTAAATCACATAAATGAATGTTCATGACATTAAACTTATTTTACATTGAATAAAGCCAATATTTGCTAAGAGCAATTGTTCGCTGGATGTAAAGCCATCAGTGCCGACAGAACTTTCCTCTAGTCTTTTCAGCCATCAACAATACATGAGTAAACAAAAAAAGGAAAACAGGAATGGTAAACAAATATTTCTATTCCATCCATCTAATAAATTTACATTTTCAATGAGAGATATTACATTCTAAATAGTATGAAATATCTTACCGAGGTGCTCGCAAGTTTTCCTGTGGTTCCCTCTCCACCTCTCACCTGCTAAAGAGCTCAAGAACTCGGTAAAGGTAACCTGACATGCATAATACATAAAGAAGTTTCAAGTCATTCATTCAAGCGACCAATGGCAGCTGGCTGTGGAAGATGACCTGTCCAAGATTTTTGTTGACACTGTGGCAGTTGCTATGGATTCCTTCAAAGCCACACTGGGTGGGAAATTAGGAATAATGTGCAGCAGGTGTTTTTGCTTATTTAAAAGACCCTTGAATTGCTAATCGACCCAAAAGACACATTGTGGCGGGTTCCATTATGGTACTTTGTATTTGTCTAGTCTCATGCCAAACAACACCAAGGATAAAGTTATGGCCAGTGGGTGGGTTTCATTCCTCAACCCAAAACTGTGCTAAAAGCCTCTTCGGAAACGTCTCCAATCGCCTTGTTTGACAGCAATCTGAGCTTTGTCTGTGAAGCAGAGCAGTTCAGTGGATCCCCAGGCAGCATGGCATGTCTCACCCATGCTCCGCGACGCTAGCTGGCCGCGTGGATTGATTACAGTCCCCGATTAATGATTCATGTTGAGGGAAGAGTCCACACAAACCCTCTCAGAACAGAAGAATAATCTGTGTTGTGTTACCAACTGCTGGCAGTCAGGATCGTTTACACTCATGCGGTCTAAAAGGGGTTTTAGCTCATCAGGTGATAGCCTGGTTTCCACGACACAAAGGCGCAGCAACTGGAAGCCATTTGGAATTGGTAATAGTTGGTTGTTCGAGATACATCTTTTTCAGAATCAGAACTCGGTGCTCTTACCAATCTGCACCCAAGGAGACACGTGAATAGCGAATTGCCTGAGACGCTTCAATACAGTCCGTCTGTCAGAGCAATGGAACCTGTGAGCCATTGCTAGTCAACACTCAGGTGTGAACGGACCACTTTTTTGCTACTGCAGATCACTCTTGACACAAGTTATGGCGGTGAAGTGCAACCAACGTGAGGACAATGGTCATTATATTTTGGCTGACAGGTGGTAATACAAGCTCTGAGTCCTGGAATAAACCGAGAGGCCAATGACGTGATGAAGCTGGACATCATATTTTGTGAATGCAGGACTTCAACAGGCGGCACATCCATCAGTTGCAAAATAGCATTCCACATAACTAATCGCAGGCTTTGTCCGCATATATAATGTTCTGCATCGAAGGACTGAAATCATACAATACGCCTTGGAATAGCTTCTCATGAATGTCGGACTGATGAGTGTACGGCACTGCTTCATGTTTACAGCTGGTAAACAGTTCCCTTGATGACTAGCCGACCGAGACCTGATGTTTACATCAGTCCAGTATTTAAAGTGGGTCCACTGCGTTTTCAAAGAGACCACACCACTGGCTGTTTTGCGGCTCGCGATCAGGCTGCCATTGTCATAAACACGGCGGCTTGGAGAGAGAATGGAATGAGCCGTCGTCGCTCCACCCCTGTAGCCGCGGCAGCACTTAACATGGCTATAGGTTGGAGAAGCCTGCCCTGCTTGCCTTGCTCCACCAGCCCTGACCTCAGCTGTTATAAATAGCAACGGCAGGAAAAGATCCCACCCTCCAATGAGATTCCTGCTTCCCTGTCAATCAATCCAGACTCTGAACGTGAGGGAAATGTTGGAGGTGTCTATATTTACACCCAGTGCTGCGGCCCGGGAGAGTGTGTTTGTGAATCTGTGCATAGTAGAAATATCTGAGGGCGCAAACACGGAACGCAGGCCTCTGGGCCAGACACTGGCAGCAGAGATAAATCAATAAATGGCTTCTTTATTGAATTTAAACAGCCTGAAATGTGAGCCGGGGAGAGTGCGTGCCGAATGGGCTGAGAAATTACCCACTCAGTAAAAAGGTTATTATAATTCTGGAAATAGCAGAATGTTGCGTGGGAAAGGGCTCTCACGTCAATGCGTTTATCTATGTTTGAGAGTTAGCATCTAATTTTATTTATGACAGTTATGCATTGACGTGTTTTTTTTTAATTATTATTTATTAGGTTTTGATTCGTTGGCTCTCACTCTTATTGAGAAGAACAAAAGCATGATGAATAAGTATGCGTCCTAGTTTATTTTGGAAAAAACAACAGAACTACAAGACCTACGTAAAGGCACCACTAAACATTTTGGAATCCTGTTCAAAAATTGTGAATAAAAGTGGTCTGATTCAGATAGGATGCGTCTCCCAAAATATGACATTCAGCCTCTGCACTTCTGAAATCATACACAAACAAAATCGCGATGAGGGGCAATGCAAGCTCTTGGTTTATTACCAAAGTTGTCAATGAATTTTAATGTCACAAAGTCTCAATAATGCATTGCTCATGGAACTGATTCTGTGCCGGTTCTTTTTGATCAAGCGGAAATATTTGCGGCACACAAACTTGTGCCACTGTGGACTGATTCTGAGAGGAACATAATAAAATAACAATATATTTACTGTAATTTATGGTCTATAGAGCACACCGGAATATTAGTCACGCTCATTAAATTTGCAAAGAAAATAGATATTGTCAAGTTAGACCGATCTATAAGCCGGGGGTGCAGTGGTGCCCGGCTTAAAATGCACGAGGATCACTTCTTAACTAGATTTAAAGAATCATCAACTTGTCACATCTTATAGTTACACTAAAGCGCTCAAAATGCGAAGTTTTTGCCTCTGTTTCCGAAGTTCCAACTCGGCTGACCACACTCAAGTGCTGTTTCTAGTCTCTGGTCCTACAGGAGAACGACAATGTTGGTGGAGCTGCAACATGGGGGGGAAAAACAACGCACCCTGAGTGCTTCAAGGTAAATAAAATGCCTGTGATTCATCAGTTTTATGTGACAAGGCTCAATATTTTTGGCAGCATGACGCTCTGTAGCCTGTAAAAATCCATATGTTAGCCACATCGCAGGATTCAGACCGCAAGAAAAAAGTAGTGGCTTATAGTCCGGAAATTACGGTCCGAAGTCTGTGAACAAATATAGTACTAAGCATCCAAAAATACATTTCAGTTATATGCTTCTACTGACTTATATCTCTCCATAGTTCCACTAAAGGTTGCTGGTGTCATCCTTGGGTCTAACCAAGTTGTGATGAACTGCCACAACATTCATTTGACAACTCGCTGAACAAGTTTAAATAAGACTGTAGGAACTCACAACAGTTGGAAATGCATCTTTTTGGACTACTGGAGCAACACATTCTCACTTTTACAACGTTGAATTTCACCTATATTAAGATGGACTTAGGCATCCAATAAGCAAAACACAAGTCAGCTGTTTGTAGTGCATTTTGATGGTTGGATGTTCAACTGAAGCACGTTTTGCCTTCCACTGTGTTTCCTGATGCCACAGGCAGCTTGTCACGTAAAAGAAAGATGGCAGTTGAGGATAGGGTTAAGCTGCGGGCGTTGCGCTCCGTTCACTCTCGATACATAACTTAGGTCACTTGGCAAACATGTGGCCAGGCATTTTTTCTTTGCAGAATTTAAACAATAGACACAGGACCCTGGAATATATTCAGTTTTTGACGCCTTAGTGGTGAGAATGTACACACACACCATGGGTGTCTTTGCCCCATAGTCTTGGATTCAGCGGTTAAATCTTGCTAGTTGATAAAATAGAACTAGCTCTTACACTTACAAGCAACTAAGTACTTCCAGTCTTTCTCTGGGATTTTGGAAAATGTTCTTTTTTCCTGTCAGATAAGACAAGAATAGTTATAATTAAGCAACGAAGATCATATTCAGTGACTAGAAACCTGGAATCTTGTTTGTAAGTGTCTTTTCGAACGGAGTCTCTGGCAGGACGACTAGGGTCTGCACAGATCCATCTTCCTTGGGCAGAGTGGTAAACAAATGACAGACAACAGAATGACTGTGGATAGAGTCGTGTTGGTGGGCATTGATGTCTGACAGCACAGACGAGGGACGGGGGGTGTTTGGCCTCCCCCTGCTCTGTAATCAAGGCTCCCAGTTGCAAACTTCCAGAGTGGGACGAAGGCCCATGAATGCAGGGCTTTGTTCAGTCCGTGGTCATCACATTCCACTGGAGCCACTATGTGGTGCGCAGCAGAGCGGAGGAGAGGGCAGACCAGGGCAGCACCGGGCAGCACGGGCCTGGAGAGGAAGCGCAAACTATTCTCTGATAGCCACTCGACTTCAAAGTCATGTGATCCTTTTCACTTTATCTTCTTCATCTTCTCTCGTGGAAGTGTGATCCTGAGTTGAAGAAGTAAACATCTGCTCCAACTGAGGCAACAGTAACTGGCATTCCAAAACTGGCAGCTCCAAATACTTTCTTACACATTTTCATACTTTATGGAAGTCACAAGTTTGAGAAAGTGGGGCAGTTCTGCTTTCACGGGTGATTGAACTGTACCAACACCGGGGTGGACCTCGGTTGCACAAAGAGTTCCTCGTGTTTTATGACGGGGTTGGTTTGCTGCCAATAGCTGAAGGCTGTGACTCATGAACGGCAGTGAGAGTTCACTGCGGTCACTGAAGAATTCCAGGATTCATCTCTTGACTTACAGAAAAGACGAATCCTTGTTCTGATAATGGATCAGAACAGAATGATAAAGACTTTCAACCATTCCATTCACTTGTTTGCGTCACTCTACTGTAAAATGTTTGCCCCGACTCCACGGTTTCCACGCTGACTCAGCAGTAGAACTATTCGCCCAGCGAGTTTTACTAAGCTCCTCTCCAAATTAGGGAAAATGCAGCATGTACCTGCCATCTGGGCAGTACCAGAGAAGTGACTCATGATCATGTGATGAGTAGTCTAAGGAACTTCTTCGAGGACAAGACCCCTGATTCCTCATGACCGTGCAACTTGGGAGTTGGAGTGTGGAATGAGGTTTGGCCAGTGAATCACGAGGAAGACTGGTGTTAGGAAAATGAATCTCACCAAATGTTTGAGGGAGAAAATACAAATTATACATTAGATTCACCACCATAAATGGTGAGGTTTTTTTTGTTGTTATATGGGGTCCCATAAGCAATTCAAACAGCTCAAGCAGATATGGTATTCTGTTACTTTCACCAGCATTTGTTGACACAGAGCAGGTGAGGTAGTGACTTGCCATTCGCCATGTTCTCCATCTGTTGTTGATCTCTTAATTTTTTCACATATGCAATCGCGACTGTCAAGGCTTAGGCTAGATCAGACATGGAACTGCTCTCGAGGTATTCTCACCGCTGCCCAACCCACTCTGAACTGGCTTCAAACCAACTGGCTCTCTCACAGAAAGGATACAGTGGACCACAGTTATCCAAAAGTACTTCTGGACACTACTTCATCTGCCTTGAATGAAATGAGCCACCGTCCCACGCCTAACCCGGACATGCAGGCTTCTATGGAGCAGTCTTTAAAATACTGTAGTTTCCCATGTGTTAGAATCTACCTCTGTTCTGCCGGTACATTGCGATTTAACAATGGGGCATCCATGACTTAAACCACCTACAACCCAAAAGTTTGCATACATAGGACTTCGAGAAAGTCTCCAAACCCAGCAGTGTCATCGAGTGCACCACAATGTCTGGCTCCAAACCCTCAACTACGTTAAGTTGAAAGTTTGTTGTCGTAGAACTCTAAAGCGTGGAAAATGACGGACTGGAGATCTGTCCAGTCTGTCCCCGACCTCTCACCCAACGTAGCTAGGATGATAGGACCGCGATCTTACATGTTCTGGTTCACCACATTTGATGAACTGCCCTTTTTCTTTCTCTTCAGTGAGGGTCATTGTCCTCTCTCACAAAGAGACAACTGTCAGTGTCGATGGGAGACTGCGCACAGCTGGAACTTGGCAGCCTGGGAAAGAGAAGCTGGATCTGCCAAATGGACTCTTTGAGGCTTGATGTGACCATTACTGCACTGTGATTAACAACTTCGCAAACAGACTGTTCTCTCTGGAGGAACCAGGGATTCAATGAGATTAATGTTGTCGGTGTGAGTGCAGCATGCAACCCCACGACTCCAATTCTATTGCTCTGACTTGGGTTTATGTTTGTAGTCATTGCACGTCTACTTGTCATTATTCATAAGACAAACTCAAAATGTGCTTCACATTTCACTGTTACTTTCCTCACCAGCTTTTACTGCTGTCAACAACTACCCCCAGACAGAAGTGGCTGTATAATCACAGACAGTCTGCATACAATCACAACATAATTTTTCACTGTTGTGGCACTTTGAGTCTCTTTTTATGAGGAAGGACCATGGTCCTGCTCAACTCTCATCACATGCTTTTTCTATTTTTTCCAGAGACATTTGATCTCATAAACACTTTCAAAATGATGGCAGGAGAAACCTTTTGGGACACATAGGGGCACACAAATGCACTGCTCATTGTCATTATGTAATATAAACAAACTAAAAAAACACCAGGAAAATGTGACTCTTTATCAAAGGATTCTACTCATTTTATTATCTGAAAGAGATTGACATGTAAAAGGACGTGGCTTCCCACAGACACCCATCCTTGGCGGTTTGCTGCAGCAGCATTCCCCAGCGTGTGCATTCTTTTTGCGCACTGCCAAAAGTCAAAGTGCAGCGAGTTGTGGTATCAGGTGGATCGAAAGGCATGTTCTCGTGTTATGTTTTTAGACTGACACACCCTGTTTGACTGCATCCCTGATGCCAGTCGTCAGCTTCCTATTAGACCTGATGAATATTCAAACCATTCAATGATCAAGTACTTTATTTACTGATGAAAACTCCCTGCTTTGCAACTTCTGTGGGTTTGTGTCGATCTGTGCTCTGACCAAACCCTGCATCATTAAAGGAGCTGTTGGAATTGGTTTCACGCTCTCTGCAGAAGCCCTCTCTCTAAACAACATCAAATTTATTGCTCAAAGGCGGAGAAAGGCATTTCAAACCAAGGCTCTTTTGTCCACAGGCATTTTCCAACCCATGCACCCTCCTTCTTGCTCTGAAATGTCAAAGGCATCTGGCTGATAGCTCCTCACGAGCAAACTCCTCCTGCACGGTGAATGGCGCTATTGTTTTTGTGGCTCCAGGAACTTATTCTCTGGATACATGCAAAAGACGCAATAATCAGAATCAACGTGGGCAACCAATTTCCTGCAGCTAATATTGTTAGTCTTCAAGGTCACGAGGTCACTGCTTTGGGTGTTAGGAGTTGTAAAGTTGTAACGTAATTCAGAGCTTGTGGTTCCCATTAACCTTTAAAGACTGACTTTCCAGTCATCTCCATCAGTGGGGTCTGCACCACAAACACAAAGGCCTTATTTGAGAATTCAAACCGTCCAATAAGCAGAGAGTTCCGTTCCTTCAGTTGACTTGGGCTTCTCTAGAGTGACAGTCAGCTTGAGGGTGAGATATCTCTACCACCACTGTCCGTCATGAACTTGGGATCAAGACACGAGCAAGTTAATGTGTTCAAAATGAATTTCCTTATATGGTGACAGGTATGTCTCTTTGAAAGACCACCCAGTAGACTCAAGACCATGGTACATCCCCAGCCTGGCTCGGTAATGAACCCTCAGTCAGAAGGGGAAGTTTGTAAATCCCAAACTGAAAAGAAATGAATAACTGAGGAGCATTCCCTGTAGCCATTTAAAGTAGACCTTGGAGTGGAAAGCTTGTCTGTGATAGCCCTGCTATGTTGCTCTCTCCACCCCTCAATATCAAGTATTCCTCCGGGTCTCATTGCTGTTCCCTCTAACTGCGATTATGATGACATTCACGAATGCCTTTGTGTAGTGGGTTGCCAAGTCAGGTGTGTCTACCACGTGAGTACGCATGGTTTCAGCATGTCGGGGGTTGGCTCTGGCATGGCTTCGTCAGAACTCCGGCGGTTCTACACAGTCGTCTAGTCTTTTGTTGTGTGTGTGTGTGTGTGTGTGTGGGTGTGCGTGTGTGTATGTATGGACCGGACAGGAGGCAGCAGCTGGGAATGCAAGTTGACCCCAAATGAGAGGGAGCCAAGGTTAGTAAAGTGAGGTCAAAAGAAAGATGAAGCCGAAGGCATGGTGCTCGGTGGCCTCTGTCTGAGGCAAATCTGATCGTAACTTATTTCCTTCCTTCACCCCAGACGTCAAACCAAGAATCAGGAATAGCAAGTTCGTAACATTTTTTGGACGGAATGTGTTCATGACATTGTATTTGAATTAGATTTTGCCAAGGATTTTTATTGTTCCTATCCTTGCATCATGATAGAAAAGAGGGTTTTGCAACAGCTTGTATTTTCTGGCAGTGTTTTTTGCAGAAAATTCTATTATGTTTCCATTCAAGGTTCAGAGAAATGGGGAAGAGTCTAAAGGTGAGTGTAAACTGGTCAATGGTCACTAGACTGGCAAGTGAAGAGGAGAGAAGGCAGGCAAGTGAGATCAAACATGGTAGAAAGATAGCAGGGATTACAAGACAAAATGGCCAGAGGAGGAGATACCACAGCGGTCGGAGCAACAATCTGGTGACAAGTGTCCGAAGAGATTGTGTTTATTACTGGTTACAGCAATTCAGAACACTGAAGTTGAATAATTTGTGGGAAAAAGCTTATTCAGTCCCCAGACATATTTTCAAACCATTTTGCACTTAGCCAACTACTTCGCTGGCTGTCTTCTTTCTCCAGTGGTGTTGAGTGACATGTGAAACAAGACTTTTATGACTAACAATGGGATATTCTTGGAGAGAGACGAGTTCCTTCCTCTCTGTTCCGAGTGCAAATGGAACACAGAGCCCCGGCATTCTCACTTTGCTTCTTCAAGCATTGTTAGGAGATCAGACTTTTTATTGTCTTTAAGTATTGTCTCTATTGACTTTACATGTCCTCATATTAAGGACGTTACGCCAAATCTTGAATCACAAAACGTTTTTTTTTCCACAGAAAGCTGATGGGAAAATGGTGTTGTTATTACTATGGTCCCCAGTTACCCACCAGAGGAATCACATGCTTGAATAGTTTACCCTGGCTGCCAGGACATCGAGGCACAGCTGCGCTCAGGTCTAAATTTCACCCCTCTCTTGTTGGCAAACGGCCCTACGGTCTTCCCTGGACAGCTGCGGACCCCCAAACAGAAACCAAACTCGTGGGCTGTTTCACTGAAGCAGTGGTTTTCCATCTGGTCTGATGCTCCTGCATGACATGTTGATGGTTTCCATGACAGGTTTGACTGACGTCATGATGCATGATTTGCACGACCCTTGAGTTTCCTACGATCAAGACGCACTTCCAACCTTCAACTCTTTGCAATACCTTTTGTTATCTCATTTATTTCTTTGTTCCTCAGAGCAAATGTGTGTTCTTTGTACATTCACATGGGTTTCCCCCAGCAACTTTGGTTCCCTCCCACAGTCCAAAAACATGCCGAGGTTTATTGTCGACTGCTTTTTGAGCAAAAAAGGGTGTGCGAGAGGTTGTCTGTCTGTGTGTTTGGAGATAGGCTCCAGCTCCTTGCGACCTTGTAAACAGAGCAAGCGACCAAAAACTAATGAATGTAAATAGATGTTTCTTGGCATTTCTTCAACAAGCAATTCTGGGTTTGCCTCTTTTTTCCTCATATGGGTGTGTCACATCCCCACAAACGGCTCTCCGAATGCTTCATCAGCACGACCATATTTGTCCGATCCCTCGCTCCCAGTGTCACCACGTCTGCTGGGAGCTCTGGAGTGAACCTCATCCACGAATGTGATCGCAGATGGCTAAAAGGAAATAAATCATATTGTCCTCTCATGTCCTTAGAAGGTCTGCAAGCTGGAGTGCTGGATGAGGGAGGTGCAGCTGCTGTGTTTAAAAGAGGTGGTTTATTATCCTGCTGCTCTGTGATGTCGCGGGTCAGATGCTCTTAGTGCCACCGGTGTCTGCTCAGAAATTCAGCAACATCCTTGCTGAAGATAGTGTCAAGATAGGAAATATGTGGAGTTCTTCTATTATTTGGACACAAAATTAGCACAGTGTTGATGATATTCATACGTCTCTGAATACATGCATGAGGACACTTTTTTAATTTTCAAGGTGTAGACCCAATTCCCTGGTCCTTTCTTTCAGGGGCCCATTTCAGAGAGCAGGTTTAGTTTTCCTGACGTCAGCCTACCAACACGGTAGGCTGACGTCAGCGTCAGCTTGAAAATAGTCGCTGTTTGACTCAAGAATTAATGATATAACAGCAATAAATAAAAAAAAGACATTTTGCCTCCAACATTAATTTCTACCCCGTCTACCCCGCATGCACTCTTTTCTTCACCACCTGCGCTCCCATTAATGTTCATGCTTGACCCCAAATACACAATGAAACAGATTTGTTTTGGCGTTGATGATTATACCTTTGTGGTGTCAGTCTCCTGGTCTGCCTTTGCGTTGCTTATGTGTGTGACATTAGTTTAGAAATACATATTCACAATATGCAGAAAATGAAGGACTGGAGTCAGAGGGTTACTATATGCTATGGCAGACTTGGGCAAAGTGTGGCCCGGGGGCCATATGCGGCCCGATGCTTGTATTTTCGTGGCCCGTTTGACATCAGACTAAAACAATAACTAATATGTCCAGCAGAAAAAATAGCATGTTCTTGTTTTTATTTGGCCATTTTTGTGTTATTCTTGATGTTTTGTTGATTTATATTCAAATTAAGTGTATAGAAAATGAAATATTTCAATAGGTTTCATGGCGTATTTACAGTTCTTAATATCCTTATCATCTTCTTAGGTTCATTATGTCCTTGTTACTTAAGTATATATATTGATAGAAACTTTGCCGTCTTTCTTTCGGCATGATGGCCCCCAGAACCGTTACAGTTTATAATGCGAAAATTTACCATAGCACATAGTATAGAATATGATATATATGAATGTTGCATGAAGGTTCTGGTGTTTGAGTCTGGTTCCAACTTGTTTAGAGCAGGACAAAATAGCAATATTTTGGCTTGAGAAGAATTTAATTTCCTGCGGTCCCACAGATTCTAAGGAAGCACAGATGTTAGAATATTGTTTCTGTGCTGCATCGTGCATTTTAACCACAGTTTTCCAAGGCTACTTTTTTTTGCACCAATGTTTCGTCATCCGTCATTCAATCGCACATTTAAGGTTTACAGTGTACCTGAAGTGAAAAACATATTGCCTGAAGCCAAAAGGGTGTGTTTGCTCATCCCAGCATGAGATGTTTATTTGCACTGTCTACAAGATTATACCTCAATAAGCTGTTGTCAGGCAGCGGAGCAATTTTTGACGCGGTGTCACGAGACTAAATATAAATCCCGTGGATGTTTTTATTTGAGCCGCAGACGGCGGAGTGGAAACTTCGCTCACCGGGGACGGCAGCCAAATCATCCTAATGTGTGTGTTTGAAATAAGAGGCCAATGGGAGTGGAAAGCTATTTTCTGAGCCGTTCTGCACTTCTGACCCGACACCTCGTGCGATTTGAGCTATTCTAATCACCAATCGCGGCCGCATTAAATCCAATATTATTACAATGGACAGAGTTTTCAGCACTTTTGAGTCCAATTTGGACACTTGAGGAATGCCGCTGGCCTTTACTGCTGCCAGTTTTGGTGACACCCAAAACATCCGAGGCATGCACGGCAGGGTGGGCTCGCCATTTATAAATACTGCCCTCTAAACATGTCAAAAATTCTCTGTGTGTGTATACTGCTCAAATAACTCAAATGAGGAGTTGATCCATTTGACAAAATGTCTATTGCTCTTGGGGCTTTATTTATGTTGCCAAGGTGTTTATTGCAAAATCCCTCAAACACATTTAGACTCAAGACTGTGAGCACCTTGAAATGTACTAGAAAAGTACCTGCATTATGCTACAGAAGTGAAAATACAGCATAAATATTTGGTTGAATAACTTCCAGCAGTGCAAGATGTGTACTGGCTTTTAACCAATATCGAGGAGTTATTTAAATTTACTCTTTTAGAGCTAAATTGTGGTTTAGTATGTAGTAGTATGAAGTATTATGTATGATGTAGTACGAAAAAGTGGCCCAACAAAGAAAAATCAACCATTGGCTATAGCAAAAATGACAATATTAATAGTAACAATTATAGAATATAAATAAATAAAATAATGTTTGGCTCCACAAAAGGTCTGAGGTCAAATCAAATTCAAATTCAAAGTCTTGATTTAGAGTGTAGAAATACTTGCATGAGTCCACAGTATTGAATACTTGGATAACATTTATCAGGACAGTTTGAGTCAGCATTTTTGTTTTGTCTGTAACTCATGAGCCGGTGACCATTCCATAGTGCATTTGTGTGAAAAACGAGACATAAATCCACACGTCCTGAGCTCCTAACTAGATCCTCTGCTTCAGAAATAGATTCAAGCGTTGACCTCTGACCTCTGGTAATCCAAAGAATCCACGGAGATGTGTTATTATGATAACTATCAGATGTCCACTGGTCACGCTGACTAAAGCATTTAGAGCTGTTGTTGAAGTTCAACTGCTACGTGCTGAGTCTACGTGTGCCTGAAGACAAATGAGCTCCTCTTGCTCCGGCAGCTCAGCCTCTGCCACCTCGAGAATGAAGCCAGACATTTTTAGCAGCGAGAGGGAAAAGACGGTGTTTGCATGTGCTGTTGATTCTTTTGACATTTGACGTCTCAATCCAGAGATTGTTTTGTTTGAAGCTCAAACAAGGAAGGTATGAGCAGGGTCACATTTGGGGTTGAGGCACGATAATACATCCATTCTACCACCTGCAGGAGTCAAGCAAACTCAACAGGGTCTGCTCAATTCAGGAGAGCACCTGTTGTACTTGAAGTCACTCCACTGCTCACCCTGTCTTGGTGGAGTCCAGAGACGCAGCAGAGAAAATACATTTGGGCTGTTTCTTTCGAAGATATTATTTCATGAATTTCCCCCGAACTCCAGACTGCAGAGGGGAGTAGGAAATCGACCTGCAGATGGCGACCTTCGCGTTTCAGCTCATCTCCGTCCTCATGACCGAAGATGCTGTCCACCCCATTTCACTTGCTCCACTGTGTACACAGTCCATCCTCACTCCTGTGGCGTAATGTATTGACGCTGGGAAAGTAGACTTTTGCGTCCTGTACTGACAACACAGGCAGCCTTCAGCGTTGGAGGGAGGGGAATTGCCCATACTTGCTATTTATATCGCCTTACCTGACTCTTTTCCTTACTGACGGTGCCAAGTCCGTGACAGAAACGCACGGCCATTTGAGAGGCTTTAAATAGCAACTGGCACGTTGTCAGATGTAAAACGAAAGCAGCCCCATCCCGTGGCTCAGTCAACCCAAACCTCTGTCTTATTTACCTGACGTGTTAGCGTCAGGATATTCCTTGTACGGTGGGGCATGTGAGCATAGGGTGCAAATGTCCACTGCGTCATGGGAGTGAGGATGTGCTGGTGAACAAGACCCAAACACATGACCCGCCTTGCCTTGTCTGAATGACCACCGCCAACCACCATGATCACTGATGCGGTGAGATGGGACTGCTCGTGAATGATCATGGCCAAGGCCGCTTCTTGCTATAGGCGATCTAGGCGAATGCTTAGACCCCCAAAGCCACCAGGGGCCTCGAAAGCTGCATCTCATGAGGCGAACCGAAATAGCGCTTTTCATCTGGGCTTACCTGTTTATCACACCGTTCTGCTTACAAATAAACACTGGCTATAAATAAAAAAAAAAAAATGCATAAAAATAAATATGAAATAAGATGTAATAGGTTGTGCCTTGGTTTTATTTGGCTGTTGGATCACACTTAGTTAAATAGTGGTGAGGGAGGCAGGGAGGGAGGGAAGCCGTGTTGTTGTCAGTGCCCTGACATTGAGCACTGGGAGTTGTCTCTCACGTGTTATTTAAGCCATACTTAAGATGAATTTACCTAGCGTGTTATTTATTGGGCTCTAATTACTAATAAAATTAATATCATAAAAAAATATATTTTATATAAATATTTTATTAGGCATGTTGTTGACTATTTCAGACTATTGTGGCAGTGGATTATTCTTAAAAGTGACAAAAGGAAAGGAGTTGGGTATGGAGGTCAAAAACTTTCCCTTGTGCTCCTCACTTTTATCCACAAAAAAAAAAATTTATGTTCCAAATCTGTGGATTGCCTGAAGACAGACCTGGGCAAAGTGCGGCCCGGGGGCCTTATGTGGCCCTTTGCCTGTATTTTTGCAGGCCTCATAAGGTCAGACTAAAACTATACAACTGATAACTTTTTAGTCATTTTTTAAATCCCGTTTTAGCCAGTAACAGTAAATATATCACATTCCTGTCTTAATTATTGTTTTTTCATTTCGTTTGTCATTTTAGTATTTTCCTCAAAGTTCGATGAACGAAAATTCAAAATAAAATATGAAGTAAATTGCCTTGTCATCTTCGATGCCTGGTTCATAGTTTTATTATTTTTTCTATTCAACTAAAATGCATGTAAAATGATTTTTATAAGGTCCATGCCATATATACACGTCTTAATATCCTTGCTTCCATTGAATCTTTCATGGTTCATTTCGTCCTCATTACTTAAGATTTTTTTCCATCACATTTCGAAAGTCATCGTTGCCTTTCCTTTGGCAAGATAACTCCTCACAACAGTCACAGTTTATAACGTGGCTCTTTAGGAAATTTAACTGTCCACCTCTGTCTTAAGAGGTGCCTGCACAAAAGAGATGCTTGTGACTGTGGCCTCAGTAGAAAGGAGCTTCTCAAAGCTGCAGCTCATATCCGTGGACTGGATCGCTGCACTGGTATTGCAGTAACCCGTATTAAGCACGAGACGGGCAAGCAGCTCTCATATGATGGTATCATCCATGACGAGCCAAGAAGCAGATGTTCTGAAGACAACACACTGGACTGATAATCTGTGTTATTATTGGGTGTTTATTAAGCATTATTTAAGTGTTGGTTTTTATGGTTGCACTTGTGGGTTTGTTTTACTTTTCTTATTTAAAAATAAACATGTTTCAAATACCCCATCTGTTGCCTGTGTTGCTCACACATTGTCACAGATTGAGGCATCTTAGTAGACAAAAGTAGACAAAAGGGTCTGGTCTTGACACGAGCTTAACGCCAACACTAGATCACTTGGACAACAAAGTTTGCAATGAGATGAAAAACATAAATATCAATTTTCAGCTTCACCATGAACATAAACTCAGACTACCTTTAGTTTTTTCTATTTTCTGACAGCTCTACCCAGTACTTGAAACATAAACACCAGACGGGAAAAGGAAGATGCGGATGATGAAGTAGTGAAACATCCGTTCATTCCATTTCTTTCTGCTGCCAAATCCCCCAACTTCGAGCCGGACACGCCCGAGTTTTCCGTAAATAATCGGGATATCTTGGGTCTCCTCCTGACACACCGTCCACCTCCCTCCTCATTCTTAGGAAGGAAGTGAAACCCCCTCCACCCAGTGAGAGGTTAAATCCCTGAGGAACCGGGAGTGACAGTAGGAAACACAGAAAAGCAGAGCTGGAGCTGACACGAGTGGAATGTCAGTGACCTGGGGTTTGGTCTAAACACAGAAAGTCTGTGAGTGAACAAGGTCGTGATATGCAGTGGTGTCTTCTGCAGGCTGGGAGTCCAGGGGACTTTTTTTTAGCCTTTTTCAATGCATTATTGCATTCATAATGTCACTATTTTATTTTATTTCTCATTTTACTTTTTTTTTTTGCATTTAAGTACTTTTTTACACACAGACAGTGGATGTCCGAGGGCTATCGATGTGTACTTGTGCTGTAGATCACAAATGGCAGAGTGGGGAAAAAAGTATCCCATTGGGGTCATAAAATACAATACAATAGAGAGGACAATAGAACAGAACTACCAGACGAATCATGAGAGAAAAACCACCTTAACAAAAATCACTCGTTCACATCATTACAGGATGAAATGTCGGATTACAGGACAGCTGCCCTGCACAGACTAAACAAAGCAGTGTCCAGGGTTTGTTTGAAGCTGAAGTAAACACACATTAAATGAGAACACATGCTGAAGTTTAACTCCAAGTATGAAATACTTGGAAAGATTTGGCACCTAAATCCAAAACACAGTGACATTCAACCTGATTACCATTGAAAATGCCCAATCATCATCGTCACATTATTTTTATATTTTATTTTCATCGACGTTGTTCATGATTTTACGTCTTATAAATGTCTAATTTAAATAAGAGAAATCTCGTTTTAAAACAAAACAATGAGCACAAACCAGTTATTCTTGGTTAAAAGTGTCTATCAATTCAGAACCAAGTACTTTTAATATATATCCCATCAAAAAAAGAACATGTATGAACTTTTGCGTTTGCGAAATTGAGAAGCTTTTCTACGAGCGCACTCTGGTGGCCGACAACGGTGCGTCACTTCAGAACTGAATCGTTTCACTGATAAAACGGTGGTCACAACCGTCTTCGGTCCATCTTCTCTTGTTCAAACTGCTGAATTCTCTTTCTGAACACTCGACTAGTATCATTGATATGCCAAGTTCCCTGAAGATTGTTTTGGTTTGTGCATGGCTTTTGTTTAGATATTGAGAAATAACAAGGAATAATTGAGTTCTTCTTTTCTTGAAAAAAAAATCTATTTTAGATAGATTTTTCCTAGGGTCCTAGGGTCAACTACATTTATCACGGTTGCGTTTTATTTAACCTGTATCGGTGTAACACAGAGACTGAGCACAAGGGGGCAGTACGGACACATGGAAAAGTGACCTTTTCCCCCTTTGTTCTTGCTTTTTTGTCCTTATCTTTTGTTTATATTACTGGATCAGAGAGCCTTGTCGCTTATGAAGACACCAAGGGGAATCTTTAAACGATTCGTTCTCTGGCGCCCATTTAGCGACAGCTTTAAATAAAGCTGGTTCCAGGTAACTCTTGTGGTGATCTGTCGAGTAATCTTTGATGCAGCTGAACGGCTCATACATAGATCTGTAAAGAGAAACACAAAAGAGAACACCTGATTTTGAATTCAAAACGCTAAGTTATCCATGTTTACAGAATGACTTCACAATTTAAGGAACCATTTTCACTTTTATTTTAAAAATATAGCTGTTATTCAAAGGAAAGTGGAAACAATGAATATATTAATGTCAAGCAAGAAGAGAAGACAAAGGAGCGGGTAGCAGTCAAAACAGTCATATTTTCTGCAGCCCCTGCCAAAGCCACAATCGACAGTTTAAAGTTTAAACAAACCTGCGGCAATAACAGTTAAACTGAGGTGGAGGTGAGGTTTTCTCCAGGATGTTTGAGGAGTCAGACCTCATTCTTTTCTTCAAATAAAATGTGTAGAAGGAGCCAGCTTAGGGGACAGTTAGAGGACAGCGAGCATGTCATTTGTAACTTCACGGTGAGCTGTGATTGGCCGTTTGACAAAGGCTAGTGTTGTTCCTGAATATCTCTTAAGCAGCTCACACGCATCAAATTTGTCACATCTTGTATTAGGGTGAAAACCCTGAACATTTCGCAGCGCTCCTCCAGCAGAAACTAAACCTTTGACTTTTCTTACTTTTCTCCAACCTGCTGTGCCTTCCAAAATCATGTGGGTCTGAATCAGCTTCACGGTCATGCTTGTCCTCTTTCATCTGACCCACAAAGGGTTCTTCACAAGTCACGCACACATTGTCAGCTAAACTGCTTCAGCATGACCAGGAGAAATTCTGATAAAACTGAATGGATCGGAGTTAAGGCAAAACCATTAAGACTCAAAGGCAGACTGGTCAGAAACACAGTGGTACAATTGTGTCGTCTTTTAAACACCTCAAAATGTCAACAAACACACATTGTGAGAAACAAGAAAAGCAGTGTGGACCATCAGCTTGCTCATAAAACCAGGAGTGATGAGATTTCTTTCTTTTTCTCTTTTTTTAAGTCCAATAATCAGATCATTTTAAAGGAGACATTCAAACATCAGGTGAAATAAATTGAATCAGTTAAGACAAAGTAGTGCACAGCATCGTCCATCCCTTTGAGACATTTTCAGAGATCAATAACACAACTGAAGTACAAGGACATTTCCTTAATCTGAGACTGCTAAACCGTAAAAAAAAAACAAAACAAACATTTATAAACCTGCATCTCAGCAGCATGAAGTTCTTTCAACCACGCTGATGTGTGTGACACTTGTGTCACAAACCCATATAGCAAGACGGTCAAAAACCTTTTTAAACATAGATGGCAACAGCTATAGATCAGATCCTAATACGAGGAGTTTGTAGCACTGTCAGTTTGTGTTCACACTTATCAACATGTCAGACAACAGTACAAGACTGTGATTCAGATGATTTTAAGACCAAGTTCAAAATTTGCAAACAAAGTGATGCCAATTTTCAGGGCTTTTGATAAACTCAGAGGCGAGTTCCCCCCATAGCGTTTGACTCAGACACCATCATCTTTAAATTAAACATGCTGTGTTGAGAATATGAATATATGAATTGACCAAAACTGCAGATTCGAACGACTGATATTGATATGCTTGTCATCGTCTATATTAAACCACCAGCTAAATGGATTTTGACACTCCACCCCCCACCTACAACGAAAAGAACAAACACACATGAAGTTTTGTACAAAAAAGTAAACTCCCGCCACGGCCAGAAATTACACTTTATCTAGGTCAGTGTAGCTTCATGACCTCTCCCAGGTTCCCAGTGGTGTCTTGTCCCCCGAACGTCCACTTCTGAAACAGATGCACATCTCATATGATTGTGATGAAAAACTGAAAAGTCTTGTCTGAACTAAAAAGAGCTTATTAATTTCTGTGAGCCAACTAGACCAAGCTAGCTGGAAGTGAAGCGTCGTCTAGAAAAGTCAAACTGGTGTAAAGTATCGATCACCACGAGCCTTCCTTGGTTGCTCTCCAAATCACACCCTGATCTCGTCGTCGTCGTCGTCCATGAAGGTGAAATCCCTGTCTTCCTCGCCACGTGGCGAGCTGTACTTGGCACTGTCTGTGTCGCCATCATGGTGATTGTACTGGGCCTTGTCTTCGGCAGCTGAACCCGAACTGGACACAGAGTAGCTGTCCAGGTGACGGTGGTTGTTTCTGGAGTGGAGCTCTGGAGAGTAGGCGTCCACGATGGCCTTCTGCTGGTACATTGAGTGAGGCGGCCTCTCAGGGCCTAACTCCTCTTCATCATCATCATCATCATCTATGAGTGGGATATGCGACGGGGAGCCCTGACCTTCGCTTCCTTTACCCTCCTCATAGCCCAAGTCATCTTCCTCCCAGCCTTTCTTCTCCATGACGCTAAGGATATCTCCAAGCATTGAAGGTCCCAAATCAATGTGAAAGGACATCATGGACTCAGCATGCTTCATGCCACCAGATTTGGGCATGGATGGAGGAAGATCGGTCAGCTCGCCAAAGTTCCGTTCATCAAATTCAGAATCCATTGTGGCCATGGCTGCTGCTGCTCCATTAGCTGGCTTGGGGTCAATCTCCACGATCTTCTTCATCGGGCTGGAAGAAACACTCTTAAACATTCTGTTGCTCCTGTTAGCTTCCTCCTCATTGAGATACGGCAAGGAAATTGCCGTCTTCACAAAGTTGGCAGACCCACTGGAGGGAATGGTGTTGTTGTGGTCGTACTTATCGCCCCGGTTGACCGACTGAGAGCGCTTGCTGCTCCGGAAGGTGCGAGACAGCAGTCCGGGTTTGGGGCCAGGAGAGCTTGGCTTTGTCTCCGGCTCTCTCGGTGGTTCCCCAGATCGTGTGCTTAGGAAAGACGTGTCCCCGAAGGCATCACCTCCGCGACCAACGTGCATGGTGTGGCGAAAGTCCCCTAATGGAGCACTGATCATCTCCGCGGTCAGATCTACACGGGACCGCCGCTTGGACTGGCTAGAGTTGTGGACCAACTGCTTGAGAATGGGCATGGTAGCAGTCTTAGTATGCACACCAGGCACGTTTTAAGTCCCTTCTTTTAGTAATCCTGCTACGAGTTGTCAGAGGAGGAACAATTCCAGGTGCTTAATGAGATTAGGCATGATGTTCCATCAGCAGATCAACCTGCGGAGTGGAAACGGAAAACGATTAGCACCTAAACAGATCAAGAACGTGGTGTATACATTGATTCCAATCTGAAATATAGCATCAGACTGGTAGGAAGCCCAGGAGCTGATGAAGATTTACTTGTGTTCGGCATCTGGTTTAAAGACAAATATTTCCAAAACAGCTAACAGGCAAACCTGAGGTTGATGTGCCCCCAACCTGGTGCAGGCAATCCATCAATTCACCTGTGTGTGATGACAGTAGAGAGCTGGAGTGCAGCAGCGAAATTTTATTGTCATGACCAAGACAAAAATGCTCAACAAACCCTCCTCTACACAGTCGCTCATTAGGAAAATTGGTGGCTGCACTTCAAAATGAGGTCCCAGAGCAGTGACTCAGAGCCAGAAACTACAGAAATGTCTGTAGAGGCGTTACGTAACCATGAAGAGAAGCTACTCTGTACAAAGTTCCCCTTCATCAAAACACTTCCATTATAACCTGCAGGAACCAACACTCCTTTCCTTCAGTATGTCGCGAGTTGTTTTTTTTTTTCACTTTCTATTTCTCATTTTTTCCCCCTATCATGTGTCTGTAATCACCACTCGGTTTCAGTTCCCATCTAGGCCTCTGTTGCATAACCTGGAAGACATGGGATACTTGGAAGCTGCCAGGATTTCAAGTTAAAAAAATGAGGGAATAAAAGTATTCACGCTGGATCGACTTGCAGCACAACTACAGATGTGGTGCTTTCTGTTTCAGCTCCGCAACAGACAAAGTGCGTCTTTGTTATTCCTTCCCGTTTCCTTAAATTGTTTGTGTATCCCTCAGGGCACGATTTAAGCAACTATAGCAATACGTCGTCCTGTCTGCAGCAGCCATGAGAGAATTTGGAAACACCAAAAAATAGAGTTTCGAAGTGAAAGGAAGAGGGAAGCATCTCAGAAGTATGATGAGTCATCTTCAAATGACTAACTGAATGTTGTGGTGTGGCAACGACAAAAATGAAAAATCTGACCATACGCTTCATAACACAAAACAGGGGCACAACAGATTGTAATTATAAATTACATATGTATAATACATACATATAACAGCATTAATACACAACAATAACAGCAATAACACAATAGGAACAACTGAAATCCAACAAAATACTCTATGAAAAACAAATAACCAAATATCAACATTGGACCAGCAAATGCCATCACAAAAGGTCTAGAAGCCCTGGAAATGAGATGGAACACACCATCTAGTTTGTCTTCAGGCCAGTGTTCATACAGTCCAACATGTGTCACTGTCAGTAACAAGGGGCCAATTGTTGTGTCCAGACAGTGACCCAATCATTCCCTGTGTGTCCACACTACGGCTGAAGCCCACGCTTTATCATAGCTCGCATGCGTACCCCTCTACTGTGAACAAGCAGGGGCTTCACTGGAAAGCATCTCACTAGAACGTCATGCAAACAGCATTACCATCTGTGACAAGAACCCATTCAGACGGTGAGGCGACCTGGGTCTCGGAGGGAGATAGGAGAGCTCTGACTCTTCATAAATACACAAAGCCGTTTATTTATGGGCAATATGCAGGGGCAAGGTGCAAGAACGCCGACTGTCAGTAAAACCACAGATGGGAGCCTTGAGCAGCACTACTGAGCAGCGGTTAGCAGAACACGCTAGGAATGTTACCATCTATGTCGATCCAGCAAGGGGGTCTTGGTGGTATGATGATACTTGGTGTTGAATGTTTTGAACGTGTTGACGATCTGGCAAAGCAAGTATGTCAAATGGATCATCTCTGTCACATTCTATGCACTACAGATCTATGCTGACATGCCGACGGGCCACCACAAACTGTTGTCCTGCCACAAACACTTGCCATCGGAGGGACCTCAAAAATAGCTGCTACGCCACTAACTGGAACACACATCTTTACAGCAGGATGATGGAGTGCTCCGTGTCTGAGCCACAACACCAAAGACTGTCTGCAGAGCTAAAGGCTACATGACACTGGAAGAGCATCAACGTAACAGTCGGCTTAAAGCTAAATGTATTTCTCAATAAATGTACCACAACATAAAAACACCGAAGAGTTACTACAGTTTTGAAAGAATCTCAGTGAATAGATTTCAAAGATGTATCTGTAAACTACCCAAAACTGTGTGCCAACCTTGACACAGTGGAAGCCAGATGAAGCTGTCAAAATAGTTTTCTGGCTAAGAATCAGCGCTAGAAATCTCTAACCCAAACCCAACCTAACCCATTCATCATCCCCTTAACCCTCAAAATCAAGTAGCAAGGGGTATGGGTAAAATATTTTACTGAGAAATGGGACAGCCCCTTTCATCTCAAAGCGTGACCATCGAGCCTGCATATCAAACTCTTAACTCAAAAGTTTTGAAGGTTAGTAATAAATTCATAGGACTACACTCCAGGAGAACGGCTTACAGCTTATATAGAGCTTAACCGTTTTAATAAAAATCAATTATTGCAGACAAAAGACTCTTTAATGTGCTGCAGAAATGGCACATCCCGCCTACTGCTGTCTGGAGTTTTGTGTTTCTCTATAGCAACCACATGACATAGCATCAGCTACTAAGCAAGCTTCCTGCCTCTGAGCCAGCCAGAAAGCATTTATCCCTTACATGGTGAGATCAACTCATTCAGATGGATCAACCCTTCCGGGCGGCCACACAGGAGGTGTAGGACAATCAGAACGCAGCAGTGGCAGGAATGCTTTTGATGTGACACTGGGGAACATTCCAAATAAAAAGATTGTCAGTGGGTGCTCTGTTATCAAAAGGTGCAGGAGCTCACACCTTAGGTCGTTCAGGGAAATGGCCCGTTATATATCTTTGGGGGGGACCCCATGGTGTTTGATGAGAGACAGTCGCCCCTCTATCATTGAGAGCCCATTATAGTGAGCATGACAAAAGATGAAGCAGATCCTGCAGGCAGTGCTGTCATGTTGAGATCTCAGCTTTCTCTATTGCTGAAAGAGAGATGGGATGAAGAACGGCACCGGTGGGAACTGTACAAGGATTGTGTTTCAAAATAACATTCCTGAGACAGTATTTCTGTTTTTTGATATGTGGACCTTTTTGTCAATGAGTGAACCAAAATATGTGCAAGCTCCTACCCTAGAGTGCTAGAGTCTAGACTTCAAGAGGTCATGCATGTGTCCCTTACCCCCAATTTCCAACAGGAGCATACTGCAGTACAGTTTTCAATTTCCACCAGAAGTTGAGCAGAGTGGTTGTTCTCCACTCAGTCACGTGAGTATGGTCAGCTCACGAGACACTTGGCGCATTTAAAGAGACCAATAACCGAGGATGATATCGCTCAGTAAATCAGAGATCAGTTAATCCCCATATATTTGGGGTTACTGTTCGCTCACCGTACAATCGTGGTTCACTATTTACCACAAGCTTGAAAGAATGAATGAATGTCTGCAGTACTTTATTTATTTCAAAGTGATGAATTAATTACAAAAAAGAAGAAACAAGTAACATAAAAAAGCCACACAAGCTTAGTTAAGATCATTATAAAGTGAAATGCTGAACTGATGAACATAGGTCTGTCAAGAGTTTCTTTTGTTAAAAAGTCCTGGTGCCGTCCTTTGGTGTTGGGTTTCATACAGCACACAGCTACAAAATCATGTAGTAATGTTCCTGTTAAATGTTAACATTTTTTTTAATTGAAATTTTACCTGGATTAATGTCTGAGTGACCCTCTCCATTCTAACTCAGAAGGCTGCAGCGCGTTGATCTGCAAGAATTGAATCGTTGCAGTAACAGTACTGTAGCGTTGTTCGGTTCAGTCCTGGGGGAAATTGACAAATTAAAACAAATTCATGCTTTATAAAAGAGTTGCTGTGGCAATCCTGGTGAAAATTAAAATCACCAAAGAACAAAGGTAGATTGATCATTCAGACAACAATCAGCGACAATATAAAAAAAGAACCCGTAAGATGTGCTGGAATCTGAGTGAGTAAAATCAATAACACATTGATTTTTGGACATTTGTAGCAGAGTGAGTGTAAAGAAAAAACCAAGCCATGTGCTCAGAAGTGCAGTCGAGTGCTATGATTCACTCTACCCCTGTGTTAAACAACAGGCCGCTGAAAATGCAGTGCAAGACTAAGGACCTGCTTACAATGGCGGTCTGGCCGGACATAGAAGAGACAGGCCGCTGTTGACTGCAGAGAGATTTACTTGCCATGATCTAAAACTCAAGGTTTTTATTGTGACCAATTCAGTAAAAGTCAAAACTTCAGTCATTTTTTGGGGGTGGGAACCGTCTATTGAATGTGCACTTATTACATTTCAAAGAATTGTAGATGCATTTTCAAGGTTTAATTTTCCACTGTGATCCATGCAGCTATTCTATAACCCCACACCATATAGAAAAAAAAACAGCTTCTTTCATCATGTTAACATTACGGACAGATATGAGCTTGTTTATATCTGATCCTGCAGTTATGGTTCATGCCAGAGCTGGTGCCTTTATGTAACAAGCACTTGGAGAGCACATGACACAAGCCCAAATGGGGACGAGTGGAGACAAGGCAATGAATGATTAAGCATGTTTAATGCCATCTGCAGAGTCAGGAACGACTGCATGGTGGATGACATCATGACAGCAACCACGCTCACAAGTCCCATGCTTGTTCTCCCATTGATCACAGGCACCACACAGTACCAAGACCACGTTCGATGTTTTGGGCAGAAAATAAAAAGACTGGCTGGCTGCTCAACTGATCACAGCGTGACGGCAGTCGAATGAAACCAGCGGGGGTTCTCTAATAGCACGAGCTTCAGGTTTTATTTTGGTCTACATTTAAATTTTTCACGGGTGCGAATCATTTATTCACCATGCGGAGGTTGCTGTGCAACTACTTAGTGACATCATTCAACATGACGTTACACATGAGATTATAGAGGGAATAACATCTGCGTGGAAGTGAAAGATTTTAGAGAAGATGCTTGCTTGGCCAGATATCAACGGACTCAACAACTCAGTGTGCAACCACACGTAGTTTTATAACCGACGTTTGCAAACTTGCTTCCCCAAGACTGTTGAAATGCAGAAACATAACACCTTACCAACACATGAGTTAGTTTACGTTATAATGGTTTAATATACTCCAAATGCTTCTGCAAGTTAGATTTTTGACCGGTTGAAACCAGATCATCAGAGGCATTGCACAGCTGACATCTTAGTCTCACCGTCAAATTGAGCTTTTCGAGCAATGCCGCCTTTTTGTACTTTTGCTAGACAACACTGGGCTAAAACAAACATTAACATTTTTATTATGATGCAAAGCTACATACAGCCTCTTTAATAAACCGGTCAGACATGCTAAACTCTCCACTTGAGAGCACAGTTAAGTTGCCGTCTCATAATCATGATTTTCAGTCACTATAACAGAACAATAATTTAAAAAACTTCTGAGGCTAGAGCAAGCGTCGGAACCACTTCCTGTATATTTCAAGCATCTGTATGACTGAAGCCCCAAAGAGACACTACTCCCAACAGATTGACAACAATAAAGAACGATAAAGCTAAAATACACATTTAACATCAACAACTACCCACTCTTAAGTCTATTGAAGTGCCAGGCAATGTCCCTCCCCACAGCAGAACAAGCAAAAGTTGGCTGGCAGCGCTTTGTTTTATAGGTTTGTTTGTTGATGCTTGCTGACGCCCAATGTTGTTAAATTATCAGGTTCATGCTGGCTGAAGGATCCACTTACTAAACCTGAAATCATCTCTTCTTAAATTCTACATGTGTTTGCAACAAGTGTGTGTCAACCTTGAGCGACCCTTGACATTGACATTCAAACGCAGACACCAGTTTAGTCATCTATGCTATCAATAGGGGGCTGCACTATAATGGAAGGGGGTCTTCAACTCTGACAAAGCAGATCAGCAAACCTAATTTATCCTGACAGGACTGAGTGTCGCAAGACTCTGTGGATCAGATTCCCACGACAGGGGGAGGGAAGAGAACAATATAAAACATTGTGATTTACTTTTGGAGGGAAACCATCTGACAAAACCAACCATAGTAACCAAGCAGCTACACACATCACAACAACAGCAGCAGCTGATATTTAACCTTTAAGCTATTATTCTATTACTTTAAATAAGTTACACCAAACTCTGAACTCACCACAACTGTCATTCTAAACTTATGTTAGAACCTTAAGCAAACGGTTCGTGTTAAGTAGTCAACTAACATATCTAACAAACACAGGCGTGATTCACTAAACACACTGATGACAGATGCAGAGTGAATCAGAAAGTTGTTAATGCATTCACAACATTTAGCATCTATGGCAGTGTGTACTTCTGACACAATGGTTAGTATTTTAACTATTCAACACTGCTTCCGTCTATCTGCGTAATGTGTAACCCGTTCCTCCTGTTCTACTTCATATCCAGTCACATAGCTCAGAGGCAAAACCCAGATCAGCAACCTGTTCATCAGGGATGGACCCGGTTGAAGAAAACAAGATAAAAGCATATGCAGTGCTTCCAGTCCTGTTTAAATTGAGAGCTATACTTGTTTACATCAACTGCCATTGGGTCGTGTTACACAGAGCCCACTACAAAGTTAAGTTTCTGTGAAACATTTCTGTCTACAGAGACGCCACACTGATGAAGCACCAGTTAACTAAATGTAAAATTGTCACAAGCTTTGGACAGAAACCAAAAAAAACCTGCCTATACCTAGAGCTCAAATGTTTGGGAGAAACTGAGAGCAGAACTGCTGCTCTTCTTTCGAGACAAGGTCCATGACTCTTTCCCGTTGTAGTAGTAATACAATATAATGAATTGCAATGTTTCAAAACAGTCAAAACAAAGTCACATGTGTCCTAAGTATTTCATGAGAGGCATCTATAGTTGCATTTCTGTTGAACATGCTGTGGTGATGAATTCATGATCTACTTAGCAGCCCTCATGAACCAGCTGAGTAAAACAGCATGCTCACGCGTTGTGCATTTCTGCACTAACTGAACTGAATCTACCTTTAGGGCCTCAATGCCGCACAAGCAGAAAAAAAACCACAGGAGGATTACCAGAAACATGCGCAATGTGGGCAAATAAAGGCAGCATGCCCGGACGGGTCCTCCACACTGTTTGACTTGAGCTCAGGGCATCAAACTCCACTTCTCAGTCCGTCAAAGAAATGCAAGCAAACCAGCCACCCACTGCCTGTAATCCGACAGAGATTCTCTTTCTCAACCACTCTTTTCCTTTTCATGAGTTGCACATGTTGTTTTGACCTTAGATTCCTCGTGCTCAGAGAAACAGCACAGACTTCAGAACAGTTTCTCTGTGTTTCCAGTCAAGCTGGCCTTTTATGAAGCTGTTATCCTGCATGACTGGACAAAGCGCTGGGTGGGCTGCCATGCTGTCATCCAGCCAACAAGGCTACAGACACTAAAACAATTGGACAGATAATGAGCGCAAAATGAGAAGGGGTTTGAGGGAAAATCCTCTCATTTGGCTGTGAAAATCAAAGAAATCATGTGTCACATATTTTTAGTCGAAATAGAACAAAGAAACGCTGTGATTGCACTACAGGATGTTACACTGCTCACAGAAATAGGCACTGTTGTGGAATGGCAACAGATTTGTGGCTATGCCATCAGATGTCATATACTTGTGTTACAAAGTCATAGGATGGATTGTACCACAGGAGTCTACCCTTTCACCTCTCATTGCAATTGATCATGGCTGACTAAGGCAATCCAAGGATGGCTTTTTTTGGTGGGTCAGGTGACCATTATCTTATAGCCGAGCCTTGCATGTTATGTGGCAGAGTAGAGGTTTGCTTATCTGTCTGTTTCCAGTTAGCAATATTCCCCCCATCACACACCACTCCAAACACTTGTCCCTCCTGCTGCATAAACCAAATGGTTGGGTAGCCTTGCCATTTATTGTCGAATTAATCACTGAAATGCTCCTCAGCTGTGAGTGAAGTTTGCCTACCACAGCGCAGTGTGACTGCAAGCCAAGTGGTGGCACTAGCATCCAAAATGTTCTGGATAACAACACAAAGCAGATACTCCACTGAGAACAGAGCTCGAATGCAAGACCGTCTCATCAACAATGCCAACTGAACCATGCTCTTCAAGTGGTGGAAAGTGATACCACACATGGGCTTCAAACAAGGCACACGGATTAACAAAGACAGCCAAGAACTCAGTCCACATAGAGTCGACTCACACACTGACAAACATTGGTCAAATCGGCGGGAGTCTTCTCAGCGTGATGGCGAGATAAGTGGCCGTTTTTGTGCTGTGTCAACATCGAAACACCTACAGGTCATTTTATCAGCAGCCTCCCCGCTGAAGCCAAACACACAAGCCACAGACACCCGACTAGCAGCATGAGTTAATAAATCCTTCACAGTCTGAACTTCAATGACAGCAAACAAAGCCACTTCAGACTTGTAGCACCTATTGCAATGGTGTTATACAACATTTCATTAGTCTCTCTTCCCCAGGAATAGTTTTCATAGATCACAGGTCCTTGTTAGAGGCCACAACCTTGAACACCCATAGCTGAAGCCATAACACATTTCATCATGAGTCTGAAGGGACCTGAGTTCAAACATCGGTAGTTCAGGCGATTTCCTGCCATTTCAAGTCTTATTAGCTGTTATGCATGATAGGAGCTGTACGTCCACCAACTGCCTTTTCAAAACTGCCTCCCTTCTGAATTCATACAGCACAAAGGGTCAACAGGGAAAGTTGGTTTGTTTCACCAACAGTAACACACCCTGTTGGCTTCTGACTAACAGACACAACCTGAAGTGTAATTGTTGAAACAGTTTCCAACAATAGAAGCCCAGGAACAAGAAGAGAAAAAAATGACACACAGGAAAGACTAACCTTGCTGACACACCCAAATAACACAAAGAATACACAGATAAGCTGATAGTAGCATCTATTCAGTCAGAAAAGTAGGCGCACAGGAGGAGGAGACAATTAGTAGAAGAGAATCCATGTGAGCAACATCAGATTCAGTCTCATTTCACACAAATAAATGGCAATCTCTCAGACTTTCTTCACGCAGAAGCAGAAATTCACTCAATTCTTTGCTGTTTAAATTTCATTTCAGTTAAATGTTTCACATTGGTCCGTTTAAAAACCCTTTTGAAGGGCCACCTGTTACTGTGACTACACAGATCTGGGAAACAATGATTGTTCACTGGACTGTAAACCAAATATAACCAGCTGCTCACAAACACGCATCTGCGCTCTCAAGAAGTGGTCACATGAGGTTTTGAACCGCCACGGTTTGGCGGTTAGAAAGCCTCATTTTGGACCAAGCCCAAGGCAGCAATAACTCTGGGTTAACGCTAAACTGACATTGAACGGCCGTGCTGGACAGATAAGTGACCTAATGTAACAGTGTAAACTCAAACGTGACAGATTTACAAGAGGCTTTCAATGTTGGACTACAGAGAAATCCATTGGAGATCAATGTCTGTATCATAAAGCAGCAATCTTTAGATAACCTGCCATTACACAATTCCATTGTCTGAATTTGTTCAAACATGAGGTGGTTGGTAGCTTAAATGGATGTTTACAAGAGATGAAGAACAGATGGAGCAGGCACCTATTTTTTAAATGTATGGCCACAAGGATGTTTGCCTCAAAAAAAAAAAGCCCTAGAAACAACAAATGCATAATAAACTTCTGTGCAGTTATTACTACAGTCTACACAAATAAAGCTGACCATTGATAGGAAATGGAATAAAAAACAAACAAAGTTGATTCAAGACTGGCACAGCATATAGGTATTAATGGGCAACTTTTATGGTGATGAAAAAGTGGCTGTCATCTGGTATGGCATTACATCACTCCGGTAATCCTTTCCTGTTTGACTGGTTATTCTTTTGCACACTGGGTATAACAAAGCGAAACTGTTGAAACAAACAACGCTTGAGTCTTCAGTCTATATAAGTAATGGAACAATTCAATAAACTGTAGCAACCAGTTGGAATCAGTGACACAAGTTTTTAGATAGACTCTATATAAAACAGGCACAAGCATGCTTCACTTATGAGAGAAGTATATAAATGTTCTTTCAGACGAGGACTTTACATTCACCGGCAGCAACACTACAGATCCCTGGAGTCGTTTTTTCATTATGGTTGGTTCTAGTAATTACCCTTAACTACGTGTCTTTTTTTTCTCTGTCATTGCTTTCATCAGTATCTTCAGGAGCCAAGATGCTTGAATCCCAGAAGTTCAAAAACAATTCCTTCACCTCCAGGGAATAAATATTGCCAGAGAGATTTGGTACAAGTAGGAACAAGTTCTCATCTTCAAATAACATTCATTTCAAGTAACAACCTGCGCAAAATCCAAGTCTTTCTGTTGTGTGTTGGTTATTCACTCTCAATTTTCGTTTTATTAAACTGTGCTGCCACATTCATTGTTTTTCAGTCAAGAAAAAATAAATTTTCACCTACGTTGGTCAACCTCCCTCATCATCTCCATGAATCCCAAGGTAGTCCATTCAAGTATTCTATGTATCTGTCTCAAGAGTGACTCCCATTCTGTCTATAGTTGAGTGACCCTTTCTCTGAACCCTGCCAACACAGCCAATGGACAATTTGGTCAGTCTTTGTGGTGAGCGGTTCATTAAAAATACTATTAATTTTGTGATGGAAAGCAAATCATTGTTAAGTACAAAAGACAAGAATAAGTGTCAGATGTCAGAAGAAGATGTTTGTAGAATAACATCCAGGCTTATGTAAGATGATTCGAGGTGGAATTTTATATGAAAAACATTCAAGTGTATGTGGATGTCTTGGTGTGTGCAGTGGAACTGGATTGGGAGAGATTATTACAGAATTTTCTTAGGCTCACGAGACAGTAGAAAGAATGCCAAAAGTTCACGGTACAAATTAGGAATGAACTTGAAAATGAGGCAGAAAAACCACAGAGAACAAACTGTCACATCAGACCCAATGTAAGGAAACCACAAAGAGACCCAGCAGGTTTAATTAAACCGAATACACACACACACACCCGGATATGAGGTGCTATATAATTTCACTTTATAAGAGCACATGCGTCTAACCAGTCCCACCCCCCTTCCTTGGTTACCGTATTCTTTCCAGTCTGGATGACATCAGCACAGACATCGGGAAGCCTGCCAGCTCCTTCATGCCAAACTGAAACGGCCTTTATTTGCAAAGAAACAGCCAAGTCAGAGATGACTTGCAGAGATGACCACCCTCGACGGTGAAAGTCAACACAATGGCTGGAGATAGTGAGATATCGGCCTGATGCCACGCACAAAGAAAGTCAAGCGTGTTCGTACGAGATAACTCACAAGCCCAGTCACGGAAGAAACAACTATGGCATTTTGTTGGGGATCACGCAAAAATGCCCATAATACCTGTATCTTATAAAGTCATGTTGCAACCCACAGTCAAAACATGGAGAGGTAGTGGTCTGAAGGCCCCGTGTCGTGGAATATTACCCACAAGGACAACATACACTAACCTTGCTTCGACTTCCTCTTGCCAAAAAATCCTGCCCAAAAATGCAACTTGGTGATTTAACTCCGTCAGTCAACCAACACATAACAAATCACAATGAATATTCAGGAGCACATGTGCACCAAAACAAAATGACCATTTGTCTAAATTAGTAGTCCAGCAGATTCTCTTCAAATGAGAAAGGCTGTTCATTTATTTCACATGTTGACTACATTTAGTGTTACTACAGCCACTGACTAATGAATATTTCATTACAGTAAGTCTCCTGTCTGCTATAGTCGCAACGACTAGAGTATGACGTACCATCAATTTGTCTGGACGGTTAAACACTTACTGACCCCGCGTTGTTGTTTGGGTGTGTTGTGCTTGTGTGTATGAAAGGGAAGAGGTCATGGGGTCACCAGGGTGACTCCAAGCTCATTTGTCAGAGTGCCGCACACTTTAACGTGACAGTTAAACACTCATTAGGCAGGATGACACTCAATGGCTTCAACTTTATTGGTCACTGTGACTAAAAGTCCAGCTATTGAGCGCTCGATGACCAGCCCCTGACACAATCTAAATGGAGAGCATCTTCCAGTTTATCAGGAAGCTGACCATCTCACACCACATGAAGTAAACCAACCAGCAAAGCAGGACAGAGCGAGGAAGTGCTGAGCGCTGTTTAGACACTCAACTCCAGACCTGGCTTCAGTGATCCAGCTGCAGAGTATTATGGTTATATAACTCTCTATGACGAGAACCCACGCTTTTAGATCCATCTGCCTTGCTGATTAAACCATGTCCTGGCCTGGTAATACTTTTTGGGACACGTCTGCAACTTCCACAGCACTTGAAGCCCAATTCTGAATGACAAGCGTAACCAATGTCAGAGTTAGTTCAGTCAAATTAAGTGTGAACGCTATTGCAAGTAAATAAGACAAAGACTTAAAGGAACGTGGATGAGTCGACCAGCGTCCAGTTGGGTCGATGACGCCATTTCTGTTTTGATTTTCTCTTGAAGGGGGACATGGCGATGAGGAAGAGTGGTGGTCAGCGAATATTATTTACTGACGACAAACTTGGAAATTAAATATTTTAAAAGTGCTCTGTTGCAGTGTGAAAAGTAACAGTTTGTTTCATGTGACTTCACTGAAGAAAGTTAGTGTTATTCTATTTAATCATTGCAATACCTGCTTTCCCTGAATCCTACTTTCTCATGCCATCTACTGACTGCTTCACACTGCTTTCCAGTGTGTCCTCAAGTCTTACATCAGCCCTACAACTCTGGTTCGTCTGGCTTAAGAGCCGACGACGGATGAGATCATCCGTTGTCAAAGCATAATGAAACACTTCAACACAAGACACGGGGCCTGTTTTGAGAAAAGTTTCGCATCCTACATCTTGACGAACAATTACCAGCAGCACGAATGGCATCTACAACGAACTAAAAGCTCAAACTACTAACTTTTCTAATGGTAGTCTTCAAGTGTACAAAACAAAGCTAGGTTCAGATCAAATTCCCATGACTTCCCAGCTCCCCCCTCCTGATGCCGGAGAAGGGGGACATCGGAGGACACTCGGGGGCTTTTGTTGATCTCATGATCGCCCTCGGGCGAATTTGACATTCAAATGAGATGCAGATTCATCTCAAGTTCGCGGAGAAAGCGTTATAAACGAGCACAACTGTTTAATGAAAGCACATGTGTCGTTTCAAACATTGAAACGACTGACTGGTCAACAAAAACGACTACATTACGAGGCATATAACTCAAGTCTATAAACGAATACAACAACAATGCGTCACAAAATAGTACCTTGGTGCTTGTCGTCAGACGGCGAGAAAGTTCCAGGCGATATTCCACTCAGCTGTGGGGGAAAACCACGAAAACTAGAGAGGAACGTTGCGCTTCAAATGAAGTTTCCTCAGCGGGACGAGCAGTAGTTAGACTTCTCCTTGTTGGTGCCTCCGTAGGTAGTTTGCATCCGCCAAGCTGCCCTCCTCCTCCCATTGGCCCTGAAACCGAAGCCCCGCCCCAGGCGTCGGATTAAAGGGAACACGGCCTCTCCTGTCCGCGTGCGCCGGAAATCAACGTGCCAGGTTCCGACGTGATCCACGAATGACGCCATCGCCATAGCAAGAGGTGACTAGCACCAGCTGGTTGAGGGATTTGCTTGTTGCTCCGGTGAGTCAACAGTACAATTAATATGAATTAAATAATTCTTGTTCAATTGTTTCCCCGCTTTTTGTCGTACAACATTTTTTTTTATAAAAAACACATAGAAACTATCTTATATATGAACGAATCTGACTTAGCTTCATGGCTTTGTTTAGAAGTTTCTTGAGGTTTGTGTGGTTCACAGAACAGCGAAAACAGCAAAAGTGTTTTAACTAAAAACCCATTCAGTCTGTTATTTCTTCATTGAGCTAATCCCTGAATAAAAAGGATGAAATTTGGATAAATAAAAATCTGGGACCTGGTGCTTTGGTGAAATAACATTGTTGCTGTTTTGCTCATCATCGCTGGACAACAAAACAGCACTCTTTTACTGAATAATGAATTAACACAGGCATTTAGGCACAAAACGGTTTTGTTGGACACTGGATAATTTAACAATGTTGTCCAAATATATATATATATACAAATATATACAGTTACAGTTTCTGTTAATGCACTGTGTAATGAACCAGAACATTCAAAAATGACCTTTACACTGAAGCTGTGAAGTAAGAAGTGCTTGTTTGTTTGTTCAAAATTATACGGAAGAGGATTAGGGTCAGTGAAGGAAAAAAAAAAGGTCAAACAAGTCAGAATTCTGACTTTAAAGTGAGAATTTTGACTTTTTTTCTCATAAAGCCAGAATTAGAAGTAGAATTCTGAAGTAAGAAGACTTTAAAGTCTTACTTTAATCTCAGAAGTCTGACTTTGTTTTTCTAAGAATTCTCACTTTAATCTCAGAATTGTCTCTTTAAAGTGAGACTCCTGAGAGTCAGAATTCTGAGAAAAAAGTCAGAAATCTGCCAGTTAGTTTTTTTTACTTCACTGGCCCTGATCCTCTTCCGTAAAATCACCACCTGGCTTTTAAAATCGCATCTGCGAATACCACCAGTTGCGTTATTACTACACTGCAGACCAATTAGACTGTTTTACAGTCTATAACTGCAGATTGGCCACACCATGGCCGTGCTGGAGCACAAAACTTTGATGGTGTGCTACCCTGAAGGGGGGCCTCTCATTTTGTTCCTTGTGTGGCTTCGTGTTATGTAATCGAACACAGCCAAGGAAGGAAGAAAATGAGGACATTTGGGATTTCCTACGCTGGTGGAGAGATATCAGATGTGTGAAGCGCCACATGGACAGTGCTTAAATGTAAATAATCAGAGGTGGCTGGCTTCATCTTGCAATTCAGGAGATTGATGTCATGATTTTCCATGATCTCCACAAAGCAAGCAGAGCACCATTATGTTCACTTTAAAGTGATAAACTTAAATTGCCTTTTACCCCAGTTACAAACAATCCCAAATCCATAAAAACCGGATTCCTCCACTGGTTTTGAAGGCAGGAGCTCCTACAAAATGAGAAGAAGAGGTAACTTGCACATATCTTGGAAAAATATTCATGAAAACATTTTAAACCAGCAGCAACTTTGTACATTACAACTATCCTGGGACAGAGGAGCAAAGCGTCTGTGCGGAGGGAAGTGTGGGCCTCTTTGCTTGTTCTTCTTCCTCCATGAGCCGGCCTCACATGAAAACAAACTTCAAGAATGCCCTTTGTGAGCCAATCATTTTTCTCTGCCTGAATGCTGAGGTTAGTGACAAGGGATTCAGGGCTCCTTGCTCGTGAGCACTCTAGACTTTTTAGTTTGGCTATATATCAGATTTAGACTTCAAATCAGTTAGCCAGCGTTTTATGCATTTGCTAAATGGATCCCTTTGAATTCCAAAACTGGATAGCAAATGAGCCAATTAAATACCCGCCATGCTTTGAACAGCACCTACTGTCCAAATGCCTTACAGTCCATCTTCTGTTTTTCAAAGCGCATTGGGGCTACTTAGCGGCACTGCCTCTCCTTTGATCAGAGACCACCTACTCGCTCTTTACACTGACTGTCATTAATTTCCTGTGAGAGCGCAAAGAACGTTTCAATGAATTGCCTCCTGTCCTGTCAGAAGAGAAATTTCCCAAGTGTAAAGGAGGGATTAGTGCTCTGGATGTGCTGTTCCAATTCTCCCTTCCATCCCTCTAATCTCCTCAGGCGTTCACTGGGTTAGCCCTGGCTCAAGTGGTGATCCATTTACAATTGAACAACTTTAAGCAACTCCTGTCAATGGATCTGAGTTTGTCCCCTTATGGTAGCAGTGTTTGCTATGGAGGAGGGAACTTGACAACAGTACAAATGCACGTCATGCATTCATGGAGCAACACTCAAGAGAGGTGGAATTTCATCAAATACTAAGGCAGCGGCTGTTCCCAATACCAACAGTCACACACACATTAGAGCCATACCAGTGGTTTATCGTAAGAACTTGCCAGAAGTTTATATACCATATTGTTTGTTTTGGTACATACCTACTGACTTGTTAGTGGCTTTGCTGACATGAATCTTGCTGAAAGACTCTATCAATCAAGTTGCCTTACTTTACTTGTCATGTTAAATAACAAATACTGTTGCATCTTTGGCTCCTCACCTTGAATCAGGACACTCAGAACTGTTTGGAAATGTCCTGGAACAGTTTGCTGTGGCTGGGATCAGGATGACCTCAGATACCATTTAGAAAGGCTGAAGGGAAAAACTCTTTTCCCATTCGATCTACATCCCTACTTGCATAAATGGGCAGAAGTTTTTGGTTGTGGCTGAAGGAAATGATTTGTGAATGTAAGTCCAGGCATCTAGTCAGACAGAAGGCCTCATGAAAGCCACCCTTGAAAGGTGGGCATGCAGCCGTGTTGACCGTTGGTAGTGGTAAGACAATGAATTAGTGAATTCTTATAATAATGCATCATAGAAAAATCTATAATATAACATTAGTCCCAACTACACTAGTGATCAGATTACGTTAGTCCTATCAAATCAAATAACCATGCATGTAGTTTAGTACTTTTCCTGTAACTGAATCCGCATTGTGATGTATTTATGTCAGGTGTCATGATTCCCTTGGTGAAAACATAAACTAGAATGGCAAACATTGAAAAATAATTTATTTCAGAAATGTGATCAGAGTGTATATTCATTCAGAAGCATGGCAGGCTGCTGCGCTAAAATGAAATCACCCACAGAGAAAAATCAACAAAGCCATGATGGATATATATATAGATTTTTTTTTTTACCTTCTGAAGGTAGCAACACACCAGCGATTGTTTCTAGAGTACGAGGAGGTTCAATGACTCAGCGTAGCGCTCACCTCCAGGTGCAAGAAGTTCTCCTTTCACCCTGACTGGCAGTGAATGACACGTAAAGCTAATGAACAAATGAAAACATGTCACATGCACGTCCGCGCGCACAAAATCAATACTCGCACCGGAAGAGTACAAACAGATGCCACATCCACACCGCTACATTTTCTTTGGAGTGTTTACCACACTTGTCTATGAAAGATCACATCTGAAAACATATTGTGGCGACAAGCTATCTGAGACACGTGTGGTGAAGGCGACTGGAAATTCGTCCTTGATGACAAGACAACATCAGAATTGGCTTCCACAAAACTATTTCTGCAGATAGTAGAACTTAATACAACTTCTGAGAGGTTCGACTTTGACCTTGGTTACACGGAAGTGGAATAAACACTGGCCATCACAATCATTGTGAGTAAACAATTTTGGCGGTGGCTCCATTTTTGTAATTGAAAACTGGTTTTTGAAAGTCAGTCAGAAAGGCAGCACAAAAAAATAAATCCCATTATTCCACTGTAAAACCGCAAATTTAGGTAGTACTTTGATACTAACAAATACAGTCACTCCTACTATATCTTAAGAAACCTCTAACTTCTCACTTGGAATCAAATTATATTTAACCTTTGACATGTCTGATACAGAAATATAAAGCATTAAATAAGGAAGATTAAATACATGATTCAGCGTAGTCTCATTTATATACTGTATAACAGCATTTCAGTAAAGTACTTGAGTGTGAAATTAAGTCATTCAAGCCTGTTAATGTCTGTAGCATTGTATAATATTATACTTCAATTTCAACACTCAAATATAGTGCTCAAAACTAATACTGCACTGTGAATTCACTGCATCTGCTTAACACACTTGTTTAAAATAGTTCACAGTAGTGAATTTCCTAGCTTTATTCAACCATTTTTTGACATAAGATGGCACTCTAATGACCAGTACGTGAACTCATACCGACCGCTGACAATTGATTAGAGATGGGTAGATGAGACACATGACAAAGTATTGAAAAATTGCTAAGGTTTCGTGAAACAGTGTCCAGATTTTCAGCGGCCACCAGAGGGCAGTGCCTGTTGTAAAATGTTGGGACTTGAACAACTAATTCAATGAAACCTCACACTGTTGCTAAACACCATCTAGTGGCCTCCAAAAATATTTCATCAACCGTACAATACTGTTTAATGATACCTCATCTACCCATCAATAGTAGTAATTTTGCTATGTAGCAGTGTGGTTGCATCATGATCACACAAAACGGTGAAAGAAGATTACTTGACATCATAACCTGGTGCAGCGTCACTGCTGCTTCACGTTCTTGTGAATTAATAGAGTGACTCATTCAGCATGGTGTGGAAAAACAACAGGAAAAAAAATGAGCAAACATTGAATTCATAGAGTTTGTCAGTTCAGTTCTTGGTTTTCTAACTCTGTGGAACTTAGCAGATGTGAGGCAACAAACAGATTTATAAACAAAATAAAGCAAGTACTCCACTGTGTTACTCAGGTGGTGTGGAATACAGTTGTTTTGCCTCTATCAAGGCACCATCGATCCACTGGAGCACGCTCACAGAATTACACTTGTACAGATATAAAGTCAGTTTCTGTATCCGCACAATCCTTCAGGCACCAACAGTCCGACCACATGTAACCTGTCGTGGTCTTTGCTTTGTGTGCTATTGGCCAGTGTTCCACGGTTGTTGCTCCAGTGTCTGGTGTGAAGAACTCATCCCGCCAATGTCTAAAAATGTGTTCATTTTGGCATCTTCAAGACAAACATATTTATCTTTCAATTCCACAACACGGCTCCATTAGACAGGGTTATTTGCGATCAATGCATGGTGTGCTCTGGGATGTTTTTCTTCTTTCTAGATACAGCTATATATATATATTTATATTTATGTCTCTTCAGATTGTTGTGACTTTGTACAGCACCTGACAAACTGTGCAAAGAAATAACTAAAAAAATACAAAAAAAGTCATGCAATCAGTTCAGTTAGCAAAAATAAAAGTGAGAATATGAATTTAAAAAAAAAGCAAAGAAAAAGAAGAAAAGCTTCACACATCAATCGCTTATATAAAAAAAGGTTTTACCTGGCGAAAATAACTTAAAATAGTTGCCAAAACGCTTGCCGCATATCTTGAAATTGTGTTGTCCTTTCCGTTACCTTTCACACAAATGATGAGAAGCCTGCAATCGGGGCTCGTGAGCCAGGGGCTAGACTGCTTGGTGGCCTGTAGAGGGTGCTGTGTTGGCTGGGAGGATTGGAGCTCTGCTGGGAGGGGGTTGGAGTCCGACTTCCTTTTGGCCTAAACAGGCTGCCTTGCCCTTGGGGTTGTCCTTGTGCCTGCTGGGGTTGCGGTGTAGGCGAACTAAGCTGCGGTGGCAAAGGAGGTAGTGGCGGCAGAGGCGGTGGGGCGCACTGATCCGGCTCGCCCGATTCGGACTCGGTGTAGCTGTATGCCTGGACTCGGGATATGCCCTTTTGCTGTCTGCGCCAGGAGTTGTAGTAGGTGGGGTCGCTGATGTAGTGGTTGACGAAAGAGTGCGTTTTCTGCCGATTAGGGTCCACCTCGTACTCGCTGTCGCTGCCCTGTGAGGTAGAGAGACACCTTAATAACATCCACAGGCTCCACTTCTATGTGCAAGGTATGTTGACGCTTCAAATGGCCATGGTCGTGAAATGATGCATCATTTGACTAGTGACACTGTCACAATGACCACAGCAGAAGGAACACATGCAAGTTTACTTGACAACATACCACAAAGAGACACAGGATGATCACGTAGTTCAAGCATGATCACGAAAAACTATGGGGGCGTGCACTGTACATGGACCATCGGCATGGAGCAAAGGTAAAGCTGCACAGGCATAAGTTCTAGTTTGTTGGATGGATCAATATTTATACTTTCACCGAGGGAAGCTCCGAAAGGCATTAATAAATTAGCAGTCTGTCTCAACAGGAGACACAGCAGCATACTACTGTAAGATCATATTCAGGGAAAAGAAACGAGGCACGTTTCATCCTTTATATAGAAAGTGCCCAGCGCTGGATGTATTACGTGTCTAATTCACCCTGCAAGTCCAGGTTAAAAAGCTACAGAGCTGTGCTTCCACAAATATAGTCCTCAAGCATTTGTAAATTCACTTGATAAGTGGTTATGTCTGAGTATCTCGCTTTAAGTGACTTGCCCTACTGTATAGTCCATAACCAGTAATATAGCAAACAGTTGTCATATGCAGCAAATCGCTCTGAAAGGTTACATAGACTAATCTTTTGATTAATAATCCCCATGGGCAGACAATCTTCTCTCGTCTCCATGTCCTTCCTGCCAGGCGGCGTCTCAAGGTGTTGTAGGTGTCTAGAGCCCACCATAGGGAACTGAGAGGGGCACTGAATGGGACTTGTCGCCTACAGGAAACATTCAAAGCAAGCAGCCACAGGAACCTCACCAAATGCAGTGGAAGTGTATGTAGACCACCTGTCCCATATGAAAACACCAGCGCCTCCTACGGGTGAACAGAACAATGGGTTTTACAGTACATTACCATAACAAGATGAATCAGATGGGCGAGTTGTGACGATGAGAGAACTGATTATGAACAGTTTATGAAAAAGAAAATAATAGCATGAAAGTCATCTTAAGTCTTTCATGTAAATGGAAAGTTAGAGAATTGGAATTAGAAGATCATCAATTGATTGGAATTCTTAGAAATTTGTTTTAACAGTGCCTAGGTGGGTTTTAATAGGTTACATTTTTCAACAAAATACATTGACTAAGTTGAATATTTTTCACTTTTCGCACTGGAATTTGGAATACATCTCTCACAATAACTGAATGGTTACTGTAGAGCTTTCAAGGCACACGTGGAATTCCATAGACTACTTAAGTGGACTGCCAGGTCAACATCCCACTTGTGACACCAAACTGAAGCTGTTTTCATTGAGTCTGTTAAACAAGATTTTCTCTTTAAATAGATAGCTATTTAAATGTTTCAGAATCTAAGTATTCATGTTATGAATTGAAGTCAGTAGGTGGCTTAAACCGCTACAGAGTATGGCTCCCGCACTCATTCCATCACTGTCTCTAACCTTCTGTACAGAAACGCAGGTCTTGGTAAGAATGCAGGGACATGCTGCAAGGCACCACTGCAACACATCTGGGCACATGTGTGTTGCACATGCTGGGCTGCTCAGATTCCCTTTCCATAACTACAGTTTATATTCCCAGCCATTATACATAGTTTCCCTTTTACACTTGTAAGCAGTTAGAATACTAGACGCGATGATTGGAGGAGTCGGTCAGTTTCCAAAAAAACAAGTGCAGTTTTTCAGGTGACTCGTAGCATATTCTTTTTTTTTTAAGTTCACAAACTACCGCATACACAACTATTCTTAACGCACCCCAAAGAATCAGCTCAACAATGACAACATTGTTTGCAGCCTCATGCACCAGTAATGTGTTCCTGAGTGCGTTCCAGAAAGAGGGCAGCTCAAGCGTTGACAAGATGAACTACATCCTCTGGATCCTGATTGGTCACTGCGAGCCCCCAACAGATGTTCTGACTCAAGAAACCCAATACAAATATGCACTCCTTCACCAGCAAAGGGATGAAGTAGCTCATATTTGTAATCCAGGGTTCAGAGAAGCTTGAAATGGAAGTATAACATCAAATTATGAACCAATTGCTAGAGCAAACCTCTGTGTATCTCTCTCTTTATTCCTTTGAGAACGGCCTCACACTGTTGATGTGCTCTATTCAATTTGATGTAAAATTAGAAAATGTGTGGAACTTAATGAAAAGAGAGCATCTCAGTTTTTAATCAGCACACTTCAGGATCACATTGGAATTGGTTACGACAGAAAGAAAATGGGTAGAAGACCTTGACTAGTCTGCTGAATTTACATATTATCACGCCGTCACTGTGTTTGTGGAATTGAGCACATGTACTTCTGCTTGGGATGTATGCTGAGTTGGCTAGAAATGACTTGTTCAGAGCAACTATAGGCCTTTGACCTGAGTCTGATAAGGGTGCAACTAGAATATCCTTTAAACGCTTATTATACAAAGTGCTACTTTCAATCTCTGTTGAAACATTTAGCGACCAATGTAAATCACACACAATCCATAACAGTAAACTGAGAACTATGAAATAAGGAACTGTTAGCAATATCTCTCTGTTAAAATATACACCTACACAAAGAGCAAACCAAAACTTCCCCTTCTGCTTAGCTCCATACGCCAGATGTTTTAATAATGATGTAAGATTCTAAAAGCAAGATGGGTGTCTCCCCTTCCCCCCCAAAGAGTTTGTAAACCCCAACATTGCAGTTCCTTTGTCTTGCAGTTATGGATTTTAGCCAAGAGAAAGATGAGGGGGGAGGGGGGATGCTGAGGTCATCATCATTTGATGGAATGAACCCGGCGGGGGACTTCAGAAACAAAGACAACAACAGTATATGTAGGTCCTGGGGGGATTAATAAGTGCCAAAAGCCATCAACATGTGTGTTGCGATAGCTTTTTAGGATGCTTTATTTACATTAGTAATGAGAGAGCGCTAGAACTCAGCACTGTGTGCTGAATTTCAGGAGCTTTTTTAGTTTAATGATTTGTCCCTCTAAAATGTGTTCGTGTGGGGATTTGTGTTTGGTTTATTCCATGGATTGTTGTTGATGCTCGATAATCTTTGTCCTCACAGAAGTATTGACATTACATTTTAAATGAATTTCACTTAAGATTCTGTGATTTATAATACACGTGGACTTTGTTTTTCATAACCTTTAATTTTACTTTAGTTTTTATCCAGACAAGAAACAAATCAAGGGAATGTGTGACTGAAACTGGAGGAATGCCACTCGGCAGGAACACAATCTTCCTGCTCTTACTCATAGATTAGATCATCTTTACCTGACTGGTTGCAGCCTTGTGACAAAATCCAAATGCCTTTCGCTGGAGGTAGAGGGGGGAATGGTGGCCTTTGCTAAATCAATGTTGGTGTCTTAAAAACCTCTATTGAGTCATAAAAGAGTCAACACTTTCCTGCCAGCAGGGGCCTTGAGGATTAAGGGGGGCAGACGAGCACAATGTCGCAGTGATAGCTCTGAAGTTATCTGCTCAATAAAACTTCAAAGGACATTCTTGGATTTTGACAAAGCAATGGGTGTTGATGTGGCACCGTGTCATAGGGAAAGCAGACAAGCTGCTGGCTAACAGGCAAGCCACTGTGTTTTTAGTCCATCAAAGCCAAGGGAAAACTCTGAAATGCGCCATCGTTGTGAGGTTCAGCCGCTGCCGCTTGACAAAGTGTAAGTGAAAACGCTAGATCTGTCAGGCACGGAGTGAAATCTCCAAAGGCTTCATTTACCAGGAAGCTATCATGCCAGCGAAAGCTTCTGTTATTAGCGATTCATTGGAACCGCATTTCCGTTTGATCTTCTCCACCATTACAAGTGAGGAGAGATTTCTGGCGATGGAATCCATCCTTAAAGAGTGTAGAAATGTTTGTGCGGCTTATTTCAGAAGAACAGCATCGCTGGATGAAAGGTGGGAGTCAAACAAAGGAAATGCTGGGCAGCTTCCCTCCACTATCACTGTCATCTGTTGAATCAGAAGCAGCCACTAAAAACCACAGATGTGGGAGAAAAAAAAAAACAAAACCCGGACAGGGACAAAATTAAATAAATGGATACATCTGTGGATGACATATTATGACAAAGGAACAAAGGAACACACATGAAATGAAATGTCCAGACACCAAACAGTGGGTGGTTTTGATGAAAAAGTAAACATTTGGAGGGAAAAGATGCTGCCTTGAAATGAAAGTTCAGACCAACTTAACATCAACAAAATCAATGCTATCTTTCATAATCTTTGAGGAAAATGAACTTAAATTGCAATGGATTCAAACTAAATTATTGTGAACATACAACCTCTACATAACAAACACAGATAAAAACAAAAACCTGCATATTTTTGTGCTAACAGCTAGTCTTCAGTTTGTATTTGGAATGGAACAGATTGAAGAGTCACAGAGGGCGCTCTATTCTTGGTCTCCCTATAGCTGAAGATGGGTGACATTATTTTTTAGGGTTATTATTTAGGGGCCTACAATAATGAGCTCGCACACTTGGATTTGAACACAGTCATTTCAACACACATTATTTTTCACAACCTCCTAAAAATGTCATTTGAAATAATAAAATGTGTTACAACAGTAGTATTTCTGCACTCTGACGCTCTATAAGTCTCAATCTTAACCATAAATTTGAGAAAATGAATAAAGTTCCTTTCTAGTTAAACTACTGACTTTATCAAAAAAAAATTCCTTGTTCATCATCATTTCACTGAGCCAACAACAGTGAGTGAATCTGACTCAGGCAGATATTCAGTTGCCGTCTTTGAATCACTGCACCAGACTCCCATAACATCTCAATGATTTATATAAGGCATTTTATGGTCATGTCCCTTCCCTGGGATTTAAGAGGGCTAAGGGTGTTTGCTTTTCAGACTCCGAACAAAAGCATAATTTCATATCCAGGTAGAGTTGTGGATTCCATCAAAGGCCCCAGAGTATTTTTGTCTTGTATGAAAAACATTTCACAAAATAATACATAGTTCCCAGTGCATTCATGAACACTGCATGGAGCACTGAAGGAAGGCTAACCCTACATGATAAGGATAAGCAGAGGATGGGGACTACAACAGATTACGTTCTTCTGAAGGATGTGTTAAAACAAGTATGTTCCCAGCCTTCTTGGTTTTACAAAACCATGTGCGTTCCAGTGTTAAATATCATGAGCACTGCAGGCCAACAACATTCCAGTGAGTGAGAGAGAGGATGTCACACTATGCACCGACACCAAACACTTTACAGGCAAAAATGTGAAGCTGAATTCTGGAGGAATTCAAAGAGATGACTGTGTGCAAACATTGACAGATTTCACGATCAGACAGTGAGTCTTTTACTGTCTGGAGATGAGGTTAGAAGTAACACCAGAATAAGTGTGGCTACTGCACCTGGGAGTCTGAGATCTCAGAGGGTTTTTCTGTCAGACTGCTGCTCTCCACGTTGTACTTGGTGCTCACGTCTTCATCGGAGTAGTGGAGGCTACCAGGACTTGGCCTGGGAGGAGACCTGGGAAGGAAAGATTCAAGTCAGGAAAGGTTTCAGGTAACATCAGATTGTACTTTCAAACACCACCACATGAGCTGGAACTGGGACATAAAGAAACATGTCAATGTCTGAACCTCAAACCTCAAGTACATCATGAAGAAAAGGAAAGTGAACTACAAGTCAGCTCCACATCTCAGTACCACTGAGAAAACTTTTAACAATACAAAGTTAACTGCCCGAACCCTTGAGGCGCAGAGAATATGGCCACAACGGAAAGAAACAGAAACTGATCGCAAGTTTTAATAACTGTTATTTGACTGTGAGCCTGGTCAGTGCTGTAGTTACATCATGATGCCCCAGGTTGCAGGGTTGGACGCATCACTCCGCTGGCCAATCAGATGCCTGCGTCGCACAACACTGATGTCACGGATTACGCCGCCAGTTAAAATACCACAAAGCTATTTGGCTCATCTTGGCCCTGGAACACTCCGATGACCCTAAAGACCAAAGTGAGTCAGTGGACCATTTGTGGGACACTATTTCAAGATGACTCAGTTTCATAGATGACTGAATGTCTTCATTCATCCACATCTATGTTTGAGGATGAAAAACATGTTTCCTTAAAAAAACAGATGTTTTGCATTCTAGTGAGTGAAGCGTTATGTCTCTTCAAAAGGTTCCTCATTATCACTTATAAAAACCCATAAACGGAATCGCCGCTTTTGAACTTCATGTCCATCACTGTCTTGTCTTGTGGCAGACTGGGACACTCGTGAGACAGCTGTCTATTCGATTCAATTCTTGGCGTGGCTGCTGAATTTCAAACTGCAACCCTTGTGACTCAATAATACAGTCAAAAGCCCAATGGGCGACAAATGACAGCTTCACGCTGGTACATGTGATCACAGCCACATGAATGATAGATTGAATGTCACCGTTGGACATCAGGGATCACCACCACCACTTAGACCGAAGTTTAAAGGGGATGTGAATGACAGTCGTGAGCAAAGGGCAGCTGCATGAAGGGAGCTGAAGTTGAACAGAGCAAATAAAAATCCATAAATGGTGTTTATTTTGATAAAAGTAGCCTCTGGTTCTGCAGCACAAACATCTGTCTGTTTCTATGCGATTGGTGATGGTTTGGGTTGAGACTTCTGGGACTCCTGCTGACTTGCCTGGATCCTGCTGCATAATACACAGCTGCCTCCACATTTCTGAACTGCATTAGCATAAATATTTTCCAAATAAAAACAATAATGAACGAAGACGGTGAAAGCGATGTTGGCAAAACGGGAAATTCCAGAGGGAAATCTCAAAGCAAACTACGGCTGAATAAACTTGAGTGTATGAAATCGAACATGATCTAATCTAATTCAATGGAATGGCCATGAGTGTCGGGGAGAATAGTGAAGATTTTTGGTCTGTAAAGCTCACAGCCGCTGCTAAAAAAGTAGCAGTTTAGGCCCTTTGACTGTATTTATGTGGCCCTCCTAGAGTATAAAACTGACATTGTTGTTGCCTCTGACATTTTTGTCTTTTGTCTTTTTCTGCATTGTTTTTTGTTCACAATGATGCCAATGAAACATAACCTTCTCGTTTGATTATTTTTCTTAATTGTCTCTATTTTCCGTCAGGCAGATAAACACTGACACTAGGTAGCTAGTATTTCAGTTGTGTTGGCAAAAAGTTTAAGAACAATAATGGAGATGGGTTTGCTTATGGGAACTCATATTGCTAGCTGTTGCTCTACTTCACTGCGTCCAGGGACGTGGCGGATGCCAGGTAAAACCCTGCTTACCGGGAATGTAAAAAAAAAAAGCCAAGCCACCATCATCATCATTGTCACTTGAAAGATGAGGAAGAGTGTCAACAGTGGATCAGATAAACCTGTAAATCTGTAAAAGTTTTGAAGTGATTTGCAACGACTGGTACGTCATTATATATAAAAAAAAAAAAAAAAAACTCCCATCCTAAAGTTCAGGTCACACTGAAAATTAATCTTTTATTTTCAAGCTCCATCCTTAGTAATATCAAAGTTGAATGTCTCATTGTGAAAACTAAAGGGAGAATACACTTAAGAAACAAACTTTCTGAATAAAAATATGCTATACTTATAAAATACACTTCAGCATCGAAGCAATGCATATAAAAAGTCTGTTTGTCTTCATAAATAACAAAGGTAAAGCATGCATTGCTTTTTATTTCACATTTATGCAGCGATATTGTTCTGGCTAAGACACGATGACTAAATGATATGAGACAATATGCCAGACGGAGACACTTAAAAGAGATTGCTGGAAAATGTCCAAGGCTATATAGTCTTTTGAATATAAACAATCGCTTATAAAGAGAACAAACGTCTAACTCATGTAATATAGCAGCTAAAAACAGCAGAAACTGAAGAAACATGAGAATGGAATCATCACCAAGTATACTTTCAAGCAGTGCATCATCCTTATCTTGGACAGGCAATTTGGTGACACAGGCCTGTGGCTTTATACAAAAGTCATTGCTTTTACAATGAAAAACACTTTCTTTTCTATATAGAACTTTTCTGCTATGAAGTTTAGAAAACTTAATCACAGCCCTGAATGACTTTCTCATCCCCAGAAGGATTCTCTCCGTAACCTTTACTGACTTGCATTGCTCAGCAGTCCTCTCTACAAGGCCCCTAATAACACACCCCGTGTGGAGCAATGCTATTGTTAGCCCATAGGGACGTGGTGATGAACTGCTTGTTTCAAAACATTGACAGTACCCAAGCTCACTTTCACCCTCGACTGTTGAGTGGGGTGTAAAATATTTATCAGCTTTCTCACATGAATGTAGAGGAGTCCACTTAATCCTCTCCCAGCGAAATTTCTGCCGGCGCTACACGGACGACATAAATGAGAACCAGAGGGGTGAAATCAAATGTGCCCCCAGTCTTAACTCATTACCAGGCTCTCACTCTCGCTACAATTGCCTGTGGGGACTCATTAACATGTCTTAAGTGTTCGGGGGCTTTGTCAGTCAAGAGTATTTAAAACCGCCTTAATCTACACTGCCGTACTTAACCGGGACCTCCTAAAATATCTGTAGTCTTTGTGTCTCCGGCAAAATCCAGCAAAAAAAATACTGCTCTTCAATCGGCAATGAAAATGATAGAAATGGGAGGTGAGGGCTCTTATGGGTGGTTGATTCAAAAGAGGCAGTTACCTCTAATCTCTCAAGACCACAAATGATCCCATAAAATACTACTTTACTAGAAAGAGATGGGGTTTTGTATCATTTCCTGAAACCTCAACCGTTATACAGGCACGCATGGCAAACGTAATACTCTGACAGCCCCAATATACAAGAGGGCTGATTTCCACCGACAGTTGCGAAGTCTAAAACGCTCACGATATGATCCGCAACTGTGGGTGGCCAGACCCCAAGAATATATTTGGTTTGATGTGAGGAAAAAAAATGAATCTCTTTGAGAGGGTTTTCTGGTTTTGTGTGATAGCAAGTGAAGGCACATCCCAATTGAGTTTGGCGTTTGACTTATGGGTTGTCAAGTTGAGCCAGTACAAACACTTAAGCGCAGTCAATCACCACATTCCTTTGGCCAAAACTTAAATTACAAAGACAGATGACATGGTGACGCTAAATATTCTTTATAAAGGTTTGCGTTTGCACCGGACAAAAAAACTACACACCTTCACACCCATTTGATGACAATTTCAGTGGTCTGAAAACAATATTAAATCAGTGGCACAATACAGTTGCGATTACTCAGCATGCCCGGCTTCTGATCTCAGTGTGTGTGTGAGCAATAATGCAGTGAATATCATTGCATTTAACTGCCTATGAACACTGAGACTACTGGCAGCAATTGCTTCACTTTGGTTCTTTCAGGTGAATCAGATCTTACCCGATAAGTTGATCTGCCTTCTGAGCTAAAGCCAAAGCAAGGGAATAAAAACCTAAGCTGTGAGTCAGTTGGGTCGGAAATACATAATGTATCATAGAATGTTTAAGCTAAATTAAATATTGCAGCACTTCATAGGAATTATCAGTGTGCATCGGGGTGGAGGTGGATTATTCAAATGTTACTTCAAAGGAATGGTAACAGCTCACTTGCAGACTAACTGGGTACAGCGTTTTCAAATATGTGTAGCCAAGTCTAAAATCTAAATCTAATGTCACATAAAGTGGATTTGTTGTCATTTCATCTTTCAAATGCATGTTCAAGCACCGGAGACCCAACACAGGAGGCGGACTACAAGAAAAATTGGATGTAGGATTCTTAAGTAAACACATATTTCTCTATCAAAATCACACAATGTGAAAAATAGATAAAAGTTGGGTTGAATGGCATGCAGTATTGAATGCACAGTATGACACCATAGGTGTAGCAGTCCTCTGCACCCGCACTGGGTGCAAGGCCTTGACACTTCTTGGTGGAAGGAATGCATGAAGCATGGCAATCTAAACACTTCTCTGTCATTGATCAGACTAGGATCACTTTTGACCATGATTACCCACGATACGAAGAAGACAGGCAGAAGCAAGTGGCAGTGAGAAAGAAGGTCTTGTAAATGCAGGCACAGCCACGTACTCTCTTGTCAGCAAAACTGCAAATTCGGTTCCAAGGCGGTAAAGAACAAATCTACCAAAACCCAGAGTTCATGCTAAATTACCAAAGGATGATGAGTATTGACAGAGTTACATGTTGAGAAACCTTCTGAAGTTGTCAAAAATGGATAATGAAGTGTAATGACACGGGCAAAAACACAAATAATTTGCTCATATTTTTGATCAGCATTTGTGCTCTTACTGTATCTAACAATCTTCAAGTGCACTTACAAGACTCTGGAGATCTAGATGGACTTCATTTAGAAAAACCGAAAGAAAGGTGACAAGACAATATGTATGCACATTACAAGATCTATTCTTCTCTCTGCTCTTTTTCAATCCTCAGATCAATGAAAGAGTTGTTATGCGGTTGATGTGGGATTGAAGTAAACTTGTGGTAGGGGCTTAGTGACTGTGATGTCCTCACTAAATGGTGGTGGTGTCAGATTGCAGACTGGGTGGTCCTAGTGCATTACTATCTGTGGCCCCTGCTAGAGTATTCCAGCAATGGGTCTGAGATATGGTCTCAACAGTGGGTGGTTCGACCACTGCTGAATTCCAAATGTATAAAAATGTATGATGATACATCCGCTGTACACGTATGGTTGCTGATCTTTATTATCCTGTACATTCAACCAAGCTTATTATTTTCAGCACAGCTAGGCGTCATTGGAAACTTGAGCAAATGTTGCTCCGAAATGAGAAAAAAAAAAAAAAGCATCATTAATAATACGTTTAGTGCCAGCACCAGGCGGCAAGCTGCCATGCTTTTACAATACGAAGATATTTTAACACAATGTAAACATAGAAACAGATAAAGTACAAAATTGCAGAGTGAGATGAAATATGTTTTGCAGCACTGACTTACACTTTAAACTAACTTATGATCAGAGTATAGTTGTTGGCTGTCACACTTAATTTTATCTTGACATAAGGGATAATTCAATCGCACTAGCACTCTCCAGCAGTGCTAAAAAGATATCTATAATGAGACGTAAAGGTGCCTGCATTTAACCTCCATTATGTTCTGTGAAATAAATAAAAGGAAGAAGAAACTACTTGGGAAAAGTACATTTGTACTTTCTTTCACTTCAAGTGAGACAGAGAATTCTGCTAGGGAGAGCAGTTTGGGTTGTTCATCAGTGGGAATAACAAATAGCATTTTTACAAAATGCAACAGATTATTTCTGGAGCAGATGGTATTTATTTAATTTCTCATTCTCATTTCAACTGGAGCAGAATTGACTATGTTTAATTATACTTAAGATTCGACCGGCTTAGTGAGCACAGTGAGACAGTTTACAGTGTGGCGAATGTAACTGGCTGCAGAGTACGTCACAGCCTCCTCTACCGTGCTCCAGCAGTTAGTGAAGGATAGATGGTTGGTTTCAGAAAATATTCTGATGTAACCATTGTAGTTATTATTACTAGCTACTTCTACCTTCCGACAGTCAGTCGGCAGGTAGGCTTGTTTTCATTTTCAACACACTTCAGCTGTGGTTAAAATATTTCAAAGCGAATGTAAGTTATGCTTAGATGAAAGTGTGTACAAGGAATAAACGTGTGGCTTGGTTTTGGATGATGAACATACCTGTCAGTGACTAAGAACAGAACAAAAACCGTCAGCTCTGTCAACAGGTCTATTGATTCTGATGTTTCCATATTGACCGCTACCTGCCAAGAGACCCTGTTTTCAACTTTTTAGATTGGATTCTAGCTTTGAGGACCGCCGGTGCCATTTATATGCTCCTTTGAGAAATGCGGCGAATGAAATAACCCCAATTTCGTTCGTGGTCCGAATGTTGTGTGTGTCGACCACTGACCTTGTGTAGACTCCGTTTTTCCTGCAGAAAGAGTTTTTCACAGAGAGACGCCGGTTGTTCAGTTCCAAAGCAGGAAATCGTCCTTCATCCAGACTCACCATGTCCCCATGGGTCAGAGCATTACAGTTGGAGTTATTACCTGGACAAACGTAGAGAGACACTGTGTGACCACAGGCCGGATAGGCAGACTGGTTAGTGTCCGGGTGGATGAAAAACTCATTCATTGACTTTAGCAGTAAATATGTCCAAACGTTGACTCACAGAGGACAAATGGTGAATAAATACACAATGGCTTGAAAAGAGAAGGTCAGAGCTCCAACAGTTTAGCTAGTATCTTGTTTTTATAACCCCAGGCCCTCATTTTAGGGTTATTAAGGAATTCTGAATGAAGGACCGTCACTGAATGTGGGTGCATGGCTCAGAATATACAGCGCACCAAGAATGAATTTGTTTCCACCCCCATGCTACAGTGAGTTCAACCGAACATGCGTATCACTTGGTTCCAGACCATCAACTCTGTTCATGGTGTCCTGCCGTTCCGAGCGAAAGTATGACCTTGTACGATGTGCCTCAGAGGCTGTTGCTCGTAAACCGTATTGTGCCTAAACTTAAAATACAACCTTGCTGACCAATAGCGGCTCAGAAAGATTGCTTATGAACTCAAGTGCCCTCATCTGAGGGGCGCCGAAACGAAAATGTCATTTTCTATGAACACACTGACATTAAATGTGGCTCTATCAGTGGCTTTCCAAGTTAAAAAAAAATGCCATGAAAATGTAAGCTTAAAGGCAACCAGGATTGCTACAGTTGTTCTGGGCTTTTTGAGGTCAAGTGCTCATTGTACAAACACACAAACTCGAACAAGCATAAGGTCAGTCTGGCGGCCTGAGCCACATTCCTCACTGGACTGGTCTGAGAGGGTCTTTGTCATGAGTGAAGGGACCCCTTGTTTTCTCTTCGCCGGTCAGAAAAATGGGCAGTGACCTGAGGGACCCCCCCTCCCCTCTCCCACAGGCAGCTAAACTGACTATGGTAAAAAGTGCTGAGCTGTGGGAAATACCAGCTGATGTCAGGGGCACCACTGAATAGACAGAATGACAGCGCACCACTGCATCTGTGAGGCTCTCCTCCTTTTCTCAGACTTAACCTGCAAACCCTTTATTAAAAATGCTAACAGAAAACCTAAATATTTAAAATGAAAAGATCACATGTTGATGATGACATGACAGGTTAAAACTGAATCCTTGCTCCTTTGGACGTTGAAGAACCCAAGAGCCAATTGTCAGATAGAATTTAGGAGTGCGGTGATGCTTTAACAAAGTTGGTTCATTATTTCAACTCCAAAAAGTTGCATCTGACTAGGTGCTCTCAAGGTTTCTTTTTAATTTTAAATGAGCAACTTTTGTCTCAAAAGGCATCTTCTGAATTGTTAAGGCCTGGCCTTTATGGATTTGTTTGCATGCTGGTTGAGTCTTGTACTCTAGGCTTGAATATATTTATCTGTTCCCTCAAGGTCCAGTCTATATTTGTTTTGTCCAACTCCATTTTGCATGGTTTTGTTGGGCCTCACTTTTAGGATTTTGTGGACTCAATATTGTATCTTTGCTCATGACTATTCATTTGAAGTTCCTTAGGTCAGAGAGCGAGAGCTTGAGCTTGAGAGCAAAGCAACACATCCAAAGATCAGCACAAAACAAGCACAAAATGAGAGCAGTATAAAGGAGCTTTCCTGGGCAAGTAGGTTGAATGCAGGATGAATTCGAAGTTATTGAAAGATGAAAGTGATTTTGATGGCATTATTTCTCAAATACAGATAAATGAACAATACTTTCCAAGTATTTATCTCAGAAGGGACTGTATCCAGTCTTGTCAGAATTTCATGGATGTTCAAAGTGAATTCTTGAAGAGCCCAGGACCTTTTTATGCAGCACATATATTTCGGCTTGTCAGAATAGAAAGCTGTGAGTGTTCTGGCCACTCGTTTAAGAGAGTAGTTGTACTTCAAGGTTAGCTACCTCATATAAATGAGACGGAAAGGCTTAACCGTCTGGCTCCTTCAGCCTCCTTGTTGCAGCTCCCTACAGCAACAGCTTGAAGGGCTCTTTACATGTCTTGTTTATTTATTATTTTGGTGCTAAGTTCTTACAGAGTTTGGGAAAACATATTTATTTTAACTTTACACAAATACCAGAAGGACCCAAAACTTCTTGCCCAGTTCAGTGTTAAAGCTGCCCTTAACACGCATATCATATCAGCTTTCTAACTTAGTTATTCGCAGGTTTACAACTTTTGTTGTGGCTAGACTTTTTAGTGGGAGAGCTTTGTCGATAGTAAAGGTCGATGTGCCCTGGGCTCAAACCTTCTATTTGCTTCTCGCTTCAACTGTGCCGGAGTGACTGCTAAATATTTGGCGAATGGCTCGTCATCACTCACCTGACTCCGACTTCTTGGCGTACTTCTTATTCTGTCCTCGGATAATGAGGATGAAGGTCAAGAGCAGGACAAAAATGAGGCCCACTAGCGCCACCACAACCAAGAACCACCACTCCTCGTAAAAGGGGGCCACTTTTTGAGCTGGACGAGCAACAGACAGAGCAGTTATTTTATGTATGAATAATGGCAGAGCTTCAAATAAAAGTCGAGCGATACTTACCAGATATAGACGGAGATGTTTGACTTGGAGAGCCATATCCGTAGTCGTTGACACCAATCACCCGGAAGTCGTAGCTAACCCCTTGCTTCAGTATATCCATGTTAAAAGTGTGTGATGTCACTTCCTTTGGGATGTCCTTGATAAGGATGTCCCACAGTCCCTCATCTGTTGTTATAAGGGAGACAGACATGAACGTGATCCTTAAGCAGGAAAAAAAAAAAAAAAAGTTTTACTGCGTCCTATTTTAAAATTTGCTGTAACCAGGGAGTTTAACTTGGATTCTTGGACAAAAAAACATTCAAAAAAAAAAGTTTCAGACACGTTGGGCATCTTATCCTAATATGGAGATCAGGGTGAATAAGTCACTCAGAAAACAGTTCCAGTCATTAAAATGCAATTGCACAAAGCCTGTAAGCTCTTTAGCCAGATTCGCTTCTAAAGTGCATTAGCTGTTAATCTACCTGAGCACTTTGGTTAATACCTTTCAATTCATGGTGATAAAGGACATTTTTTTCTCATTTATGAACAGTGCAAATTTCATAACAAAGCTACCAATTGAGGATTGTATGAGTTTGCACAACATAGAACCATAAAAACATAGCAATCCATTGAGAAATCTTTCCCATCATCTGTGAAATGTAGCTGTCTCATTATGTTTTCATTGAGAGTGGCCCAGTTCAGACGTGTCAGTTTGCCAGTGATCCATATGATGAACAAAAAGGAATGATTAAACCTGTGTGTGAAGGACCCAAGAGGTGCTGCAATGCTAGAAGCCTGAGATTCTGAGGCACAATAGAGATGTATAAAGAAGACATTTCCCAGAGGGGGTCCAGAAGTGTATTGGAGCCCAGCCACATATTGAGTCTGTACTTTGTGAGCAGTAATACTCAGTCCCCTGACGCTGCAGTCTGACACAAGAGTAACCCTTTAGCTACTTCACCGAACAACTACAGTAAAGTGGGAACACTTGCAAGCAGATTTAGTGCATCTACCAACTCCTTCTGCCACCAAAAACTATCTATAGCCCCCGATGTTAGACACTACTGGTTCAAAACCTCTGCAAAGTGATCAATAAACTTCTAAAGCAAAAGTGATGGAGACTTTTCAGCAGCAGATGTTGACACTTAAGACCACTTGGATTTAGCACATCACATATGGCTGTGTTAGGGGAAACTCACCAGAAGGTCTGGCCTCTATTACGTAGCGTGTAATGGGAGAACGGCCTGGGTCGCCGCTTGTCCAGTGGATGGTTAAAGCAGAACCGTAGCGTGTAATGAAGGGATCTCCTGGAGGTCCAGGAGCACCTGAGGGATCAGAAGTATTTATATTAAATTCAAATGTGCAATTTGCAGAGCAGAAATATGGCAGTGTACCTTCTCCTGGACCGGTGGTGATGTTAGCCTCCACCTCAGGCCCATAGATGAAAGTCTTGGCTCTGATACGGAAGTTGTAGGTGACTCCTTCCACGAGGTCCTTGAGCTTTAACCAGAGAGGGCCTGATCCCTTCACGTCCACTATGACGGTCTTACTGACGCCTGGGGGGGAGGGGGAGTGGAGACAGTCGGCACAGGCCACTGAAGACTCTGGATAGACACATCACATTTGGGGCAAATCTTACACGGGCCGAGCCAATCAGGGCACACACTCGGGACAGGTGAGCAGCACACACAGAAGGATCTAGTCAGTTAGTGTGGGAAGTCAAATGAAGGTTCGAATTTTATGAAGGTTGAAAATATTGTATTGTTTAAGTGCACCATTAAACTGGCACTTAAGCAACATAACTTCACTTTTTTGTGTCTCATTAAATGTTTTTCCTGCCAGCAAAGGCAGCGCTTTAACATCTGCACTTTAATTTCACTGGTGAAGAAGGTATACAAGCACAAAAGCTTAAGCTTTATTAAGAATAAGCCCCAAGCAACAACAAAATCTTAGCAACAGAAGAACAAACGCTTGCCAGCTGAAAAAGCGCCGCAGAATATAAGCAAAACAGACAAGGACAGAGCTGCAAGTTTAGTGAATTTAGTTAAACACATTCAAATGTTCATTACTGCAGAAAGAATGAAACGCATTTTAGCCTCAGAAATCAAGACGTTTATTTGGGTTCATAACCAGTGGACAAATGAGCTCGCCCAGACTTACCATCAACAGGCGCGCTCGGTTCGTAGACCAGTCGGTAGCCTTCAATGATGCCGTTTGGCAAGGTGGGCTCTCCCCAGGACACATTGACCGAGGTGGTGGTCAGCTCACTGAAGTGGATGAAGCTTGGAGCGCTGGGTGCTAATAAGACAAAGTTAGGGGTCAGAAGCTCCGGAAAGTCTCCCTTTTGGTGACAGGCTTGTATTTTGAAACCCTTTTCTCCTTTGGCTCATATAACTAGTGGAGTGGAACATTTGAGGAAGCTTCTTTTGCAGATCTTTAATGGTGTGCTGGAGCCAAGTCTTCCCTCTTCCTTCTTCTTCTCCGTCTTCTAGAATTTCAGGTCAGCAGCCTCTATCCTAACCTATTTTGTGCAGCCTCCCTGGTCACACTTATCTTCTCCATGTCCACCTTTATCGCAAGACTTATCTTCCTCTTTGTCCAACAGGTTTGCCATGTCAAACCACCGGACCTCCCCAACTTTGTCTCCAAACATCTCGCCATGAGCTGTCCCTCTGAAAAATCGGTTTCTTCTCTTGTCCATCCCGGTCACTTCATATTATCATGTTGCCACTACTCCATCACAAAACGTTATTTGAGCAAAGCTTAAGTTTGGAGACGATATTTGGTGAATGTTTTCACGCTGCTTTAAGCTACTGCATTCGAACAGTGCAGCCATACAGTATATGAATCAGCATAAACCAAGAGCGCACTGGAAATGTGAGCAGCCCAAAAGCAGCCCGCGCAGTCTGTCACTCAGCCAACATCTTATAGACACTTGACACACCCTCGATTTGATGTTGTCAGATGGTGAGAGTATAAAAGAAAATTTGCTCACTAGATCAACTTGGGCTTAAGCCCACCACATTTCTTAACATCTGAACCAGCCTGGCCTGAAGCAAGTGGTGAAGTTGTTATAAAACTCTGGAACTCAGCCACTTATTCAAATTCCAAATGTATTTTTTTTTATGGCGTCGTCCTGCAGAGAGCAACTATTTATGCGTAGGTTGTTCCTTTTAACTGCTTTCTCGAGCAGAATTTAGTCCTGCAGATCCCAACTGATCCTCCCTCTGTTGATGCCTGCCCCGATCACGTGCTTTGCAACCACATTAAACACTGTATTTGATGGTTTTCACGAGTGACTGTCTCTATTCATGAGCCAAAATAACTCCATTAACCCCGCACATCTTTGGAGCTCTCAAGTGCTACAGAGATTCCAGAGGAGATTTGTATATACATGGTACATGATAAAGCTGACCGAACTTATGACACTGTGGGCTGGCTCTCACAAAAGAGATCATTGTCTCGTGAAATGATGGGATATCTTTCTCCCTCCCGCCTTCCTCTACTCCATTTTGTCATCTGCTTTGTTTCCTCACAATGAAGCATGGCAGTGATACTGGCTGTATTCACACCACAACTCCACGAAAGATTGTGTCATGTGTTCAAGAGAACTTACTATTTATCATGATCTGGTGCTGCATACAGTAAGGGTAGTTGAAAGGAAAAGCTGCTGTGCAGCAGAAAATAGTTTGGTGCTCCTTCTTTGTTCAGTCACAACAGAGTGGGTTGTTGACATTGTGAGTTTCCAGTCAAATGTTTGCACTGATCAGCGTGTGATCACTGATTAGAAGCCCCATGTTCTCTTTCCAGCTGCGCTGTTTACAAGGCTGACAGGAAACATTAGCATCCCCTCCGCATCTTTCCTCAAAGTCGACCCGCGCTACGTTCAGAAAGCAAATGTGCTGGGTTCTGCTTTTCAATCATACTCCGGTAAACCGTGTTTTCGCGTGTTGAGACTGATCCGATAAACATTTCTATTCAGTTACCTGCTTGCTGCGTTCGACCTCTTGTCGGGGTGCTGCGGGGTCCATCCCCGGCTGCATTGAAGGGAGCGACGCTGATCATGTAGGTCGTGTATCCAGTCAAGTTCTTGAGCTTCACGCCACCTTCAGGCATGAATAGAGTCCGAAGCCGCTCTGTCTCATTTTTGCGCTGGAATTCCCAAAAGTAAACCTGTGGAGTGAAAAAGCTTTGAATAAGTGATTCTGTAGAGAGGAGGGCAGCAAGTGCCACCAGTGAACCGCCATGTATTCAGTCACTTTCGTCTTCTTTCATCGTAACTGAAACTACATAATCTACAGTACATTTTGTTATTATCATTCAGCATAACACTTCAACATTTTTGAAGGTGAACTATTCAACATAAGGAGTTGATATTTTAATACTCTACAGTGAAGTGAAAGTAGCACAAGGAAAATAGACTACACAATTTTCCACAACTATGCTAACTAATTTGGGGACAAATTACTGCATTACCTTGTAGTCATTGTTCCAGATAAATGATTCATAAAGTCAATCTTACTAACCACAACAGAAACATGAGTGAAAGTCAATTCAACACAGACTTCCTGTTGTCACTATCTGTCACTATTGTCACAGAAATCAGACAAGATATGACTGAAGTCATGTTGAAAGAAGTTGAATGTATAAAAGTACTTCTACAGTGTACACTACATGCCACAATGGGGGATCTTTCTATCCTACCACCATTGTTCTTCATTTCTCCTCTGGATGCCTCTGTAATGCTCCTGGAAGATTGGAAATCCTATACAGACTCACATGTGCACCTGCTCTCCTTTAGAGCAGCACTTTTGTTTAGAGAGAGAGAGAAAGATCTGCTTTTCTTTTGATATGTTTTTTTTTGTCGCCATTTTATTACATTTTCTGACACGTGATGGCTTGACTTTCATTTTTTTTTTCACCACAATAATGCCCTTTGTGCCAAGTAATGAGTATAGGACGCCATTGTAGCTTGCTTAGCTAGTTCCTTCTGAAGTTAGTGTCTCCACTGTGTCGACACCATGCGCATATGTATCGTAAAATAATTCAAAACATGATTAGTAGTGATGGGTTCACGAGCCTACATGAGACTGTTGCCCATTTTATGAACAATCAGTTCTGAGTCACGAAAATGAGGACAATATTCCATGAAGTCTCAACAGCATCCATGGGTTGATAAGGTTTCATGAAACGGTGTCCTGGTTTTCAGAGTCCACCAGGTGGCACTGTCTGCTGTGAAATGTTTGGACTTGAACAACCCCACTGTGGGACTGATAAAGGCCATATGATCTCAATAACTCATTGAAACCTCACATCATTTCTCAACCAAGACCACCATCTAGTGGCCTCTGAAAATGAATTTCACCAACCCTGCAATACTGTTTCATGATACCTCATCGACCCATCACTACTCAACAGCCATCACTAGATGAGTGTGACAAATTGTGTCCCCTTTTTACACTTCTCGGTGAACTCTGACCTTGTAACCCTGGATATCCCCATTCTGAGCGTCCACAGGAGGAGGATCCCATGTCACCTCCAACTGTGTTGCCGTAGCTGAGTGTATGGCGACGTTCTGGGGTGGGGCAGTTGGCACTGTGAAAGATCATCACAACAATATTAAAAACATAGGTACCTTCTTTAACTGCTAGAGCTAAGATATCTGGATTCTAGCGAATCCACAAAGCTCAACAACTGGCTTCTGGATTACAAGACAGGAGTGAAGTGTTGGGGAAAAATTGGGTGGTAAACTTTTGCATACCTGCTTCCCCCACAAACACCTCCTGTGGAGTGCTGACGGGTCCCTCGCCCACGGCGTTGTAGACACTCATGCGGATCTCATAGCGCTTGTGTTTACTTAGCTCTGAGGCAAGTGAAAACAAAAACAGAGTTGTTGGATTTTGAGTTGACAGCAAAGTCAGAATAAAAGATGCTGTCCATATTTTGGTTCTCGCATGGCTGTTTTGGTGTTGAGATGTGGTGCTGATCGAATTAAAAAAGAAAAAGCACATGTAGTGATTTCCCGCTCCTGATTCCAATATGAAAAGACAAGCAATAATCTTCACTTTCCTGAAAAGTCAAAAGATTTGTCATCCTTGGTACAGAATGGGAAAAAAAAGGACAGAGTTCAACAGAGTTCCTCTATTCAAACAAGACCATCCAGTTCTGAATTGTGTCCACAAATCTTTGCGTACACAGCTTCTTTAATTGTTTGCTGAAGCCAGAGAGTCAATATTTAGGTGTGAGCTCTGCACGACATTTGCCTGCTCCGAGTGAACGTGTAATTTGAGGATCCCACAGCACAACAGCGCTGCATCACTCAAAGGCCGACTTACTGTCAAGCTCGTACTGGGTCAGCGAGGAATCACTCAGGTTCCGGGTGCTGTAGGGAGCTGCAGGCAAAGAAAGGTGTGAAGTTACATTTCAATCGTGCGTTACTTCACTGTGTCAGCATCACTCAGCAAAAGTACAATTATTAGCTTTAGTGACACATGTCGAACAAGAGAATGATTCCTGGTGATCACATGAGCCAATGTTTGTATGGGAGGTGTCACGAAGGGCAGATGAAGGATTTCCTTTCATGGACACAACAGAGTCGCTGACAAATTTACTGCTGAACTTCAATTCTCCTTCGAGAAGCTGCGATGAAGTACAAGTCTAGACAAGAGCATCTGGTAATTCTGTCACAGTGCACCTCCAGTCTCCATCTGTTCTTGTATTACAGAGTCACTTGAACTCATCTGTCCGGTCAATAGTCTGCAGAGTGCTCATATATATATATATATATATATATATATATATATATATATATATATATATATATATATATATATAAAACTGAAGTGAAATGATGGAGCCATACATACATTTAAACAACAAAATATTGTTTATTTTTTGGCACAATGAATCACGATGGTGGCTATATTCAAGTTTTATATAACCTTATTTAAACTAAAGATTTTGTCTTGAATATATATATATATATATATATATATATATATATATATATCACACACAGCGGGTAGTAGAACCGAGCTGGAACTTTCAGAGCAGCACTCACCTGTGAGCTCAGCCCAGGCTGACATGCTGTTTATGGAGTGAAGAGAGTAGCTGCGAAGTCTATCGTACAGCAGCTCCCGGTATCGGATCCGAAATCCCAGTAAGATCCCGTTGAGCTTGTCCTCTGACGGTGGCTTTGAGGCACAAGTACAACAGGGATTAAATTGGAATTAATGAATTGTATTTATGTGTCCCAAGCTACTCCCTAACTATGTGCATGTCCAAGCGTTTATTTTAATGGAAAGTTTATTTACTTCAATTAATTGCCATCTGTTGTCACTCACGGTAATTGAGGTGTGAAAAGAATGAGAGTGAAGTTACCAGTGAGGAGACCCCAAGGGAGAGAACAAGCGCAGCTCTATAAACTTCAAGACTTCGCCCCATAAAAGTTCAATTGCGGCTCTGCGCCTCCTGTTTTCCCATTTATGACCAGTTATTATGCGTACCAGTAAGAGAGTGTTTTAGTAAGTGCCGACTCAGTGCGTCTCTAAAGTCACAAAGGCTTCCGTTTCTGAGACTCTAAAGAAATCTCCTCACCTGCCAGCGTATCAGCACGGATGTTGTTGTGTGCGGCGTGACTGACAGGATGGTGGGGGCTTCGTCGGGCGCTGAGGCAAGAGAGAAGAATGGATGTAAATAGACTTAATTGAGGTGAAAATGTGCGCACGCTGCTAAAGGTGTTGATGTGCAGTGGCATTCATGGAACATAAATAGATGAAAGAGGCTTGACGTAAACAGTTTAGTCAAAGTGCCTGGTGTCAGAGTGACAAGTTTACCAGCAGCGTCAACATCACCGTGTGTTTATTCCTTGTTTTATTTTATTTTTTTCCCACACACAGTTTTTCATGGGCTACTTGTATGAATAAAAACTCATTAAAACTTCAGTTATTTTTTTTCCTTTTCTTGCAGATGCTACAAAAGGTTTTAAATCAGGTCTGGTCTGCATAGAAAAATGACAAGATCACCTTAAGCATAAATACCCTCAGTACATCTGAACTTTAGCTGGAGAACATCAAGGTTTTACTCAATTACTATGATGTTTCTTTCACTCACCATCTTGTAGAGTTGTAACTGCTTCACTCTCTGGGCTGTACTCGCTGTCTCCGATGTCGTTGGTGGCTTTCACACGGAATTTGTAGGACGTGAAAGGCTTCAACCTAAAAACACAAGCAACTTTCCAGTCTGTCCTCAGACCTAAAAAGGAGCAACAGTCCTTACGAAGGAAACAAACCTAGACACTGCAAATGAAGTGGCCTCGTGGTTGACAGAGGCGGAGTGGACCGTCCAATTGCTCTCAGGCAGGATTCTCAGCTGCACTGTGTAGTACCGGACAGGGGACAGTCCATCGCTGCCCGGTACCCACGAAAGCAGAACCTGTCGGGCTTGGACGTCTTTCTGAAGCACCGCTGGGCGGCTGGTGGGCTGTGGGCGAGCTGCAGCACAAGTGTAGAGTTGCTATTTAGCTCTGACTGCATCAACGACAGTCAAATGAAGACATTTTTTCCAACTCAAACCAATGCAGTAAAACAATTGGTTTGAAACTCTTTTCATCTTGTCAGGAAGCTGGAGAACATCTGAATTATCTGCTTCCAAATTCTAGCAATTATTTTCTCTGCCTAGCGAAAGGCGGAGGCAGAGCAGCTGCGCTGAGAAAAAGTTCTCCATCGCAGTGGTTCAACTGAGAGCAGGATTTATCATCATTATGCTTGGACGGCTTGGAAGCTGTCACATGAAAGGATTTGTCACCTGCACTGCCAATACCATGCTTCCTATTGGAACGGCAGATTATCCTGCAAGGCGCTACGCTAGCTGACAACCAACTTAGGGAATGGCACTTCTTCGCAGCATTGTTGTCACTGTAGTATCCGCACGTCAGCTCCGCCAACTTGCTTTTCTATGACATCACGCCAGATTTGGCTCATCTATCACTGCGCCAGCTAATTCGCTAAGTAATTAATTTTGTGACGGACTATTACTTGCCTCGTTTTTCCGTGGTGACCACCAGCGCTTCTGCAGCTTCACCCCATCCCTTCCGTGTTTGTGCCGTGATCCTGAAGACGTAGATGGACTCTGGCCTGAGGTTGGTGACGGTATACTGCCGAGCACTGGGGTTCAAGACGTCGACGGTGGCTGCGTTGCTGTTGGTGGAGTTCAGGTGGTAGGTGATCTGGTAGGCTGGAAACAAGTCAGGGACAAATCCATCCAGGTTAGTGGACGAGAGTGGGGTGCAGGAAAAACTGCAGGACTGCAGTTGGAGAGGGAGAAATTTAAATGCCTGCCAGCTGTGGCGTCTTTCATAATGTGTTTAAAGAAATGAACTCAATGACTCATGCAGCATTTCCATATCTGCAGTAGAGCTATACATCACGTACAACTTGACTCATTGTTGTAAATCAGCATGTATCTACAAAAGTAAATTAAAAACTAGGATCAGCGCTGAAAAATGCATCGCTGACTCACTTCTGAGCAGGTGAAACTCAGGGCACCAAAAGACACAATATCTTTTTTCAGCTTTGCTGAACGCCAACTGAATGTATCATATATATAGCCGGGCTCCAGATTTCAAATAAAAATCTAATGTCTCTTCTTTGATCGGTTAAACAGCCAAATAAACAATGAAACCAAAATTGTATTTGCTCACCAGTGAGCCCAAACAAATGAGAGCAAAAACATTCTTACTGACCGAGAATGATGCCATTGGGCTGGGAGGGGGACTGCCAAATTAGCCGGACTGAAGTTGGCCTCACTTCAGGGAATAAGATGCCAACGGGAGGTCCAGGCACTGGAGGACGTCATGCGATAAGAGGACCATCAAGCTCACAGTTCACATGATGTGGACGTGCTATGACTTTTTACCATCATCCAAGGTCCTCTCCAGAATTGGGGGGGAACTGGGCCGTCCATCACCAATCCGTGTGAAAGCCAGAACCTGGATCTCATACAGCACATATTTACCCAGACCAGTCAACTGCACACTGTGCGTCGCGTTTCCCTCCACCACCCAGAAGTGAAGCGGACTGTCCGAGTCCTTCTCTTTGTACACCACCTGAAAGGGGCCAGGTGACGGGATTTTAAGAGGGACGTTTGATGACAGTAAAGGAATGTGAAGGAGACAAACCTTGTAGCCCAGAATGAGTCCATTTCTGTCTGGCTCAGGAACTTCAGACCATCGCACCAACACGCTGCTAGAAGTGGTAGCAAAGGCGGAGACATTGGTGGGTCCACAGGATGGAACTTAAAAAAGAAGAAGAAAAAAGGTTATTTTCTGACCTTTGTCTTGTGCTGTTATTCAGGTTTCATTTCTATTTAGGCCTGGATATTTGGCTTCAGAGTAATAACACACAGTTAGCAGATTTGCACATTGACACTTTGCATAGAATTTCCCCACTCTTTATGTGTTAGTGTCAGCAAACAGACTCTTGACTCCTCCACTACCCTTTGGGCCTCCAGAGATGCACAGGAAATCAAATACAAAGAGCAGGTCTTTTCTCTTTCCTGGCAGCAGTCCCTGGACAAAATGCCCCTGATTCTGAAGAATTTGCTTGAGTGTGTGGAAAAAAGGACTGCGAATTTCAGATTGGAGCCCATGTGTTCCCAATTTCCGTCAAGTGCTTATATTTCAGACTCGCCAACGTCTGTCGAGGCGAAGCGAGGCAAGAGGGAAAGTGGAGCAGTTCAAACTAAAAATCCTGGAAGGTATTTCAGAAGTGAAGCAGGTTTAACAGACGACGAAGTGCAAATACTGGTTGCGTGTCGTTTCTGGATTGTACATCGCAGTCTCTACCTTGCAAACCTTTTCATGAGTGAGAAGTTGAATAATGGTGTGCAGCATTCTTCAAAATAAAGCATCTGTTTTAAGAACTGGAGATACTGATATGGAAGGCTGTGCATCGGAAGGAAACCGGCGATACGATACATACACTGATACAGAAGTGATGATATGATGCATTGCAAGATGATATAAGTAAGACAATACATTGTGATAGTTGTTTCAGGAGACATTATTTTAGGGAAAAAAAACATTTCGTTTGAGTATGTCACTCTGGCAAAGCGCAACTCACAAAGTACATGGTGCATGCCTTTGCTATTTTGAAGGCAGTGGGTGACCATTCAGATGAAACCATCAGAAGCAAAAAAAAGATCCAAACCAAAAATAGCTTATTCAAATAGGAACACATTGTCACGTGGTGGAAAAGTTTCAATTGCCTCAAAGAAGCCCTGCTGTACGGCACTGTGCGGCACAAGGTCAGCACTGAGATGAGTTTCATTTCATAAAATCCTTCACACTGCGCATGCTAGAAAAGAGTGACCTGGAAATTCTCAGTCCATTCGGGCAGGATTTTGATCATTCCTGACCACTGCTGCATGCATGTGGGCCACATCAGTCAAAGACTCATCCTTCAGATACAAGGTGGATGTGCTGCCCCACCACATTTGTGGTGGACTTTGAAGGTAGTCAGGATCAATCCAACATCAAAGAGAACTACAGAGCAGAGTCAGGACCAGATGGAGAGGGAAACCTTTCCAGCCACATTTGTGTGTATCTTGTGATTCAGTCCAAACTGCCAAAAACAGATTTCTTAGGGGCTAATACAACAGCGATACCAACAGTGATATTAACCTTGACTCACTAAGTGTACTGCATCGAGAAAAGCATGGTGGTTAACCTATGTGAGCCTCCTAGAAAGTAAGAACTTACTTTTAGAGGCAGACCACAACCGTGAAATCCATTAATCACGCTTTTTAATGTGAGTAGATTTCACCGTTTTGATGTCAGTTCCAAAACATATTCTCCATGTCGAGGGCTGAGCAGAAACCAATTAATTGTATCAAAAGAAATCCTTCAAACTTACTTTGAATGGCGGCGGATGTTAACGAATGAGTCACATAAAAGATGTTTTGCTGTTTACTGCATTTCACACCTACCAGACTCTCTGGTTCTACCCCTGACCGGCTGGCTCCACGGTCCCACGCCGATGCCGTTGATTGCCTGGACCCTGACCTCATACTCTGTCCACTCCTCCAGGTCTTCAATGGTGAACTCTCTTTCCAGTCGATCCGTGATCACTTGGATTAACGCTCCTCTGGGCGAGCCCGCACGTGAATACTGGACCTTGTAGCCCACCTGCTCAGGGTTACCGTTGTACTCCCACTCAGGCAAAGGCTGTAATGGTCAGACAGAAAGCCAGAGGGTTGAGACACAAATTGTGGTGCTTGGAGTGTTTAACAAAGAGTGTCTCACCATCCATCTCAACCAAAGGCTGGTCTCGCTAGCGGTCCTTAAGGTGACATTGGCAGGGGCCATATCCGGGGGAGCGGGAAGGGTCTGAATCTTTCTTGACGGTTGACTTGGCGGACTGGTGCCAACGATGTTCACTTGACGCATGCGAAACCTTGTAAAAAAAGTTGTGATTAAAGGGGGTGTCATTATAGTATGTCTAGTTATTGTACAAGTAACATCCGTAAACCAGATTGGACGTAAGTCGGATGCCATTCAAAATAGCCGACGCAAGGATTATAGCTACTACTGTAGTGGTAGATCTCTGTGCGAGAGTGAGATGCTGGGATACTGTGCTGCTGTAACTGTCTACGCGATGCCAGTCTGCTACGTGCTGCGGGGCCATACATTGAATAAAAATAAAAAAAATTTAAAAAAATAATAATAATAAGCATCTGCTGGCTGTGGTCATAAGTACGGGTGGACGTAAGTCGAGCAGGTCATAAATCGGATGTTACTTGTATATTGTAAAACTAAACAAGCTATTTGGACAAGACAAGCCATTGTAACTGCAGAGTGCTAACTATGTAAAAGCATAGCATATACAGTGCTACAGGACCCACATTGGTTGCACCTCACCAGAGTGCAGTAAAAGCCCTCACCTTCTGGGCCATACATGGCTCAGCAGTCACATTAATATCGTGGCTGGTGTGTCATGCGCTATACAACAAACCCACATTGTGTGGGCTTTTTCCAATCATCTAACCCCCAGCTGGCTTTTTTTCTACTGCACTTGAGCACAGATCAAAGAACATGAATATGCTGATTATGTGGTTTATTTTCTTTTCCCCCACAAATATGTGAAGAGAAGCAGCGGAAAACTCCAGTCCAACCCAAGTGTTTAACTCCTGTGAAATGCAAAGTGGCAGCACTGATGTTTGAATCACGACAAGTACATCTGGGATGGGCCTAAGTGAAGTGTTTATATTGATTTTGATCGTGTAAACAAGCCGCAGATCTTGTGCCCCCAAACTTAAATCCAAATCAAAGGAAAAGCAGGACAAGAAAAGAGCCTTGGGGAGGGCAGACCTCGAGTAAAGCCTCAAAAGTTCTAGTTTTCTGTTGTTAACAACCAGTGAATATTCATTTGCAGCCATAACCCAAAGAAGAAAAAAATGAGAATTCTTTGCAGAAACCTCAGTAACTGTATCGCTCAAACTTTCTGCACTATAGTGCATGTGTATATGTTTCAAATTCTGAATCCATCCATGAATATACCTTTCCTCCTGATCATATTGCAACTCAAAGTATACCAAAAAACAAAACCTTTCTGGCAAAGTAGATGAGAATCCCTGGTGCTAACATGGCCAGCGTGTTAACATAGCTCCGATATCGCAGCAGTTTTGGCAATAACAAAGTCCAAACTAGTATCAGGAGTAGCCCACCTGTAGAAGGTGTAAGGGTTTAGACCTGGGACTTCCAGGGAGCGAGCATCAGGTTCATTCACCACCCGGTGGACCATCACCCAGTCCTCCGTCTCGCCAACTGCTCCCACCTGAGACCATGGCACATGAAGTTTAAATTTGAAGATAGATTTTTTAAATCTGTTGCAGACTTCATGAGCCTCACCTGGGCCTCCACCTGCCAGCGGGATATGGAGGTTTTCCCGTCATACCCAGGTTTGAAGATCAGCTTGACTGAGCGTGGACCGATGGTGGAGATGGCAATGTTGGTAGGAGGGCCAGGGAGTTCTGTGGAGGAGCAGAAAGATCAGTGAGTCTTGCTCCCAGCAGCCAGACTCATCTGTCGCCCATGGCTGCAGGTGATCCATTTACCACAGCACACTCTGGTGGACACACTGATACTGCACATAGATAACATCACAACGCTTCCATTGGAAGCAGGAGATAAAGTCACAAAAACGAATGACCATCAGGCGGGATCAAGATGTAAACAGGCTCTTGGGAAAAATGTTCAGTCGAAACCAACACGCTAGTCATTTATTTTTCATGTGTACACATGAAAAATGGACTTTGCTTTTGTTCAGAGTGAACGACTAGAAAATGACTCAATACGGGCCTCTGCCACAATAATGACCATAGTTCTACACATGCATCTTTAAAGGCAAATGTTCAAAGTGTAATGAACTCAAACGGACAGCAGAAATGCTGCAGAGTTCCTATACCACACAGGAGAGAGACAAAATGTTTGTAAATCAAAAGAGACCTGGAGAACAGAGGTTAGTCAGTTTCAAACAAACCCTGAAAGTTTCACTGAAACATGTTAAAATGGTATGATTTTTTTGTTTTTGTTTTACGAACAAGCTCTGATAATGAAAATAAAAAAAAATAAAAATAATACATATATATATATATACATACATGTATGTATGTATGTATGTATGTATGTATGTATATGTATATATATATGTATGGAATGCTAGCGTTCACATGAGCACTCTATCGCAAAAAATCAGAATCTGTGTGGTGTGGCTCTGTTAGCTGTCACAAAAAAATATCTTCATATTGACTAGTCAAATAGAGAAAATGTAAAATAAGCCTAATGGAGAAGTAAATGATGGCATGTGTCTGGACTGTGAGAGGAAATTGGAGTTCCCACAGGGAAGGCAATTCTAAGCGAAAGATTAGTTTCCCCGGAATCATTGTTTATTAGTATTCAGTTTATCCAGCACCAGGATGAATTAAAAGCGTCTTAAGCAGGAGGCAACAGTGTGGAGGTAGATAATATTAGATCAAGTAAGACAGAGCTGGAGTGTGTGTGGTGCCTCAAGGCTCAGTTCTGGAAACCCAAATTGTTCATGCTACATATTAGAGATGTATGTGAGGTGTCAGAACAAATGAGACTTGCTGTTTGCAGACGACACTAATGTTATCAACAGTGGAGAGACACACAAATCGGGAACACAGAAAAGGAAATGGATGAAAAAAAAAACTGTAAAAACCTCTGCTTCTGTTTATTAGAAAAATGTATTGCAGTAGGCAGATTAGAGAGCACATACAAATGGTTCGCTCAAGCAAGACTATTGAACTTTCCTGAGCTTGTAGAGACACAAACACTGCTGGTCATGTTTGGAGCCAGAACAGGTCTTCAACGAATAAACCAGAAACTAACTCCTGCTGAGGAGGAGAAGTTCATTCATTCACATTTATACGTGATTGAGATTTCACACTTCATCATCTGCCATGTGGGGAATGAAAATGTTTTTGTACACATTTGTGGATATTCTTGTGCGTGTGTGTGTGCTTAGTCAAACTATTGCAGTTATCTGGGGACAAGACATGAAATTCTACAAAAATCCCAGGCGCCAAGCAAATCTAACTTCTCCCTGAAAGCAGAGACTTTATTATGAGCACAAAATGGCTTCATCTTCCGTTCCTCCTTCATCGCTCTAATAAACATTAAACTGCCATTAGTGACTGAAGCGCGGAAAACCTGAGCATAAATCTGAGCTGAAGGTGTTAATGTGACACTGTAACGTACTGGAGTGTGGACAGTGGCCGAAAATTAAAGAGATACAATCGTTCCCTTGGGTGCGACGCGGCAATTTAGCCACCTATTGCTTAAATGTGTGTGTGTCTTCAACCCTAATGAAATGCAGATTAGAGGCGAAAATTATCGCCTCTAAATCTTCCGCCTGACTGATTATCGCGACAATGTTCAGCTGCACCATTAAGTCGTAAGCACACGGGTGTGTTTTCTCTGTGTAAACAGTTGCAGAGGTAATCAGAGATCCGAGGGTCGTGAAAGTGGCAACCAGATGTGCACACTCAGGATTGTCACGAATCAAACAGATGCAAATCCTTTTGTTGCACTGCATCTATTCTCGCAGCCATTTCATTTCCAAAGGGCAGGTTAGATGTGAGCGTTTTCACGGGCCATTGCAGTAGAATCCTCTTGACCCTCATTGTTTTGTGCACTGACCTGGCGGGACACCTGAAGAAATGGTGGAGGACGACAGTTGACCTTGACCTTTGGAGGTCATGCCGGCCACCTCGATGGTGTAGGTGGTAAGGGCAGTCAATCCAGTCACACGGTACTCCAACGTCACGTTGGGTAGATAGTGAGTGACTCGGGTGTTGGTGCGATTGAACTCCTCCCACGAAATCCGGTAACCTGCAACAATCCAGAGGTTAATGGCGAGAGAATCCTCTCTGGACACACAAAAAAAAAAAGCAATCAACATTTTTAGGACTCTTAGCCGGCAGCAGGCTCGGAGAAATATTAAATTAACTTCATCAAAAATTGAATGGAGCAAATTAAATCAGCCATGATTATTCCTCCCCGCGCTAAACTTAATGTGATTTGCTTCTCCGCCGGCAGCGCGTCTCACGTGATCAAGGGAGATGCAAAGCGCACTTCTTTCTTAAAATCCATAATGTGGCGTGGCAGGTCTCTGTCTCCCGAGATCGTGTCATACTCTGAAATGCTCGAAATAAGAATTCATGCACACACACGCTCCCCCTTTTGCAGCGGCTGTTTTTGTGCTGCTATGCTGTGCGTGCGATTTCTTTGAGGGTTTGATGGGAAAACTGGATAAAAAGGAACAAAAGCGTCAATTTAAATCATTCATGCGGAACATTGCTTTTTCAATTTTTCATAAAGCTGACAAAGAACAAATATAAAGGAAAAAACTAAACATTTAGTTTCACCAATACAAAGAAAGTCTTTGTGTAGTTACACAGCTTCAGAACAACTTATTTTCTGACATCCATCTTTTAGTCATATTTGAGTCGACCATTGGTTGACCATATTTGGAGTCACTGACACTTACTGCATTAGAGTTGCTTATGAAAGAAAAAGCATTTTATTTTTTTGAAGCTATGCTAGTGAAGCTTCATGAAGCAGTGCCCTCAATTTCAGTGCCCACCAGAGGGCACACGGCCCTGTAAGTCCATGGTGCCGCTAAGACACCAGGCAAAGGGACCCAGAAAAGGAATGAAAAGTACAAGGGTACTACTTTACATTTGGTTCGACAGCTGCACATGAGAAGGGCCACTGATATAAAGCAAAGCAGGATGCAGATTGATACGGATTGGCGGAAGCACCGGTCGGGAGTAGTCTACCTGAGACACCACTTGAACAGTAAGGTGCGTCAGCATCTCAAAAGAATGCTAGACAACACACCAAGGCGTTGGAACACATTTCGGCTCAAGTTTGGAAACATACAGTAAACGGTACTTCGGAAAAAAGCTGCTGGCCAAATGTGCAAAGGTCTCCCAGTGACGTAGATCCTCCACGCACTCCGGGAAAAAAAACTCTAACTTGACAAACAACCACTTTTATTCCAGACATTATCAGGCAAACCGCGTCCAGCCAGCAGCACATCTGCTGACTGGTAGATTCAGAGCGCGTCCAAGCACGTGTGACACAAATACAATAAATAAACAAATGATGAAGCGGCTGTCTGGTGTTCGGCCGAAAGCACTTCGTCCTTTCGCTAATTATTGCTTGAGGGGGAATTTCACGTCCAGCTCAGGAGCAGTCGGGCTCCGGAAGAAAAATAGTATTCATTTCAATGAACGTCTGGCTATAATTATGGATAATGAATGTACCTGTGAGGACGCCGTTCTTCTCGCTGGGCTCGCTCCAGCTGACTTTGAGTGACGTGTCCAGAATTTCGGTGAAGCTCAGGTGCCCGACGGCCCCGGGGGCTGTTTGGATGGAGAGAAATAAAATTAGTAGAGCAGAAGAAAAAGTCAGGAGAAAACTAAAGGATATTTTCATAGTTACGACAGCAAAACAAATGTGCTAAATTCCCTTCATTCGATGCCAGAGAGAGCTGTCAGTTGAGCCACAATACCAGTTGTCTCCAATTAGCTCTGAGGAAGCTTCGGTCATGGCAACTCTGACTTGATGTAGAATATTCATTAGCACTTCTCCACAACTTTGTTCAACATGAATAATAGACGTCGCCCCAGAGGAGCGGTCTCTGCCGCTGTCCACTCTGATTCGTGAGAGTTATGTCTGCGGAAAGGGAAAGTCACTTACTGTCCTCATGCGTCCTCAGCACTCGTGGCGGGCTGCGGGGACCGTCCCCCGGAGTGGTGAAGCACAGCACCGAGGTGTAATACTCGGAGAACTTCTTCAGGCCTGTCATGTATCCCACATGGACGCTGTCCTGGAAGTTGGGTCTGGCCGTTATCATGGTAACATCATGTTCTTTGCCTGGTTCCCATGCCAGAAGCTGGAACAGTAAAAGAGTGACATTTTTGCGTGGGATCCCTGACAGGCTGTACGGCTGTCCAACAAACCCAGAGGTCAAAAGATGAAATTAGTTGTAAGTGTGCTGACGCCCACAGAAGTTTATGTTATTACTGTTATGTCTCCAGCGCAGCCCTGGACCCACCGACCTCATTGGTAGAGCGAGCCACAGCATGTGTCTGCTTTGCATCAAATCAGGGACGTAATGGCTGATTCAAGTGAGTTAGGCGCTTCACATTGTTACGATCTTGATTAACACCGGTCGTGTGGGTGCATGAACAAGACTCTGTAGGAGAGTCTGATGCCTCGATGCGTCAGTCATCACTGGCAGACACGGAAGTTCTGGTTGAATCGACACCAATAAATTGGCCCTGAAATGAATCCACCTGAAGCAATGTTGGAAGTTTTTTTCCTATATATACATTAGAAAAAAAAAATACATATATACATATTTTTCTTCATATTGAGGTGTAAAACCTTTCCTGTCTCCGCACTGGACCGTGGTAGAGTGTCACAGGGGAGGTGCTGGAGCGCACACTCCAGTGTTTGATGTCCTGTTGTGGGCTGGAGCTGGGACAGGGATGAGGCGAGTCTGGGACAGAGCGTTACTTGGTTTATGACTTTGTCACAGCCAAACTGCACAGAAGCGCACATTCAGAGCTGGACACGCACCGGGCACCTCTTCACTTCTGGAGAGACGTCACTCACTCAGCAACCCCTCCCACATGCAGCGGCCACACACATAGAGGAACAGCGCACCTGCAGCAGACACTCTACATTCACTCCTACAAAAGACTATTTTAAGGCTTGGAACGCATTATTTCTTTTTCCACTCATTGTAATGGGAAAATCGGTTCAGATTTCGAACAATTCGCTTCTCGAATGCATTTCCATTCATTCTAACTAGTTTGCATCCATAATTTCTCACAGCAACAGAGTTGGAAATTTTTGGTTAATAAGCGACTCAATTCAAGTCACTATATCGTTTTGGATTGAATTATTCTAATGAGCCAATATTGTTCCTTGAATCACATCAGCGAGCTGAAACCGTGACAATAATTGAATAGTTGTTAAATGAATGGCAATACCCACAATTGTCCTGCTTTTGACAAAAGTTTCCCTGAATAGGCAGCATATTTGCTGCAGCAAAACAAAGTGTAGGGGATTTTATCTCAGACGTTTTGTCAAAATCTTTCCCTCCAATGTCCTTGTGTACAAAGCAAATTACAACAAACACATAAAGATAATAAAAAAAAAAAATAAATAATAAAAATAAATAAATAAAAAATAATCTTTGAATAAATAAGATATTGAAATTTGGCCTTGGCCATGACCTGCGAGTGAGACGTAACCCCAACTCAGTTGAGCAAGACATACAAGGAAGTGAGAGATATGAGTTTTCTCATCCGCTGTTTACAAGGTTAAAACACAAGGTGGGGCACCACTACTGCACCACCATAAGTTGTGTCACAGCACTCCTGTGTTTGGTTTGAATTTGGTGGAGGGGTTTTGAGAAACAGGAAACTACCATTGTGTAATTTATTTCATCAAAAAACTGCATTGTAATGATCACTCATTGAAGCGGTTGCTGTAACAGACTCCCACGAGGCATGTTCTTAACACAAAATGGAGAAACATGTATTCCACTACTTCCCCCACAGTGACTGTTACCCGCACTTCTGGCATGAAAAAGCACTCAGATATGTAGAACAACTGAACAGGAATAACGTGTCAACACACTTAAAAAAGCACATAGTGGGTGTGATCAAATGATAGCAGGAGGATCTCAGTGGCGGTGTGAACCGATGCAGAAACCGACCACGTTCATGACTGCGTAATGAAGACATCCATCATGACAGGCACGCTGCCCTGCAATAAAACACTGCACTAAACAATGAAACAGCACCGGAGATGAGGAGTGCTACCTCACTTTGACAAACGGGTAAGCAAAGTCCATTGCTCACACCAGTGCCAAACATCTCTCGCCCGCCACCTTCCTCCATGACACCGTGACAGGTCAGTCAATGAACACGATGGCCGGCAGCGATGATGCCACTGACCTTGTAGCCCTGGTTAATGCCGTTGATGAACTGAGGGTTCGGGGCCGTCCACGTGAAACGGATGGTTGTGGAGTTGACTGCCTCGGCCTGCACGCTGCCCGGGGCGATCGTTGGAACTGGGATGGATGAGGAAGGATGTTGAGAGAAAGACAGAGGAGGACGTGCCATTTTGATGCGTCGCCTGGGTACATCAGCTGCTTGTCAGTATTGATTGGTGCAAGTCAGGACTTGAGCTGTCTCGACACTCGGTGACACGACACCTGTGTCTGCTGACAAATATGTCTAGATATATGAAATAGACCATTCAATAGACACAAAATCCAACCTCCGCCAAGAAGGCAATGTGATCATAGTTGATCTGTCTGTGGATTCGTGGATTTCAATATGGATTTCAACATTTTCAGGAAATGCTGATAAATATTGACAGATGAAATTTTGGTTTTCCAGATTAATGCGTAGATTCTCCCACATGCTGTCCGATTGTGGTCACTGCTATCAACTATATTTCAAAAGATAAAATGGTACTTAATTGTATATATTCCTGAGTGTTTTTCTAGTTCACTGGTTTGATCAAGCGCATTAATGGAATTGACGCTTCCTTAACACTGAGCTTAAAATGAACCATTGAACTCTAAATCCAAATAAGAGATTCAGTTACAGAGAATAGGACAACACGATTCAGATTTAGAGGCCAATACTGGAAGTCAGCCACCATCTTTATCGAACAAAACTGCACATGACTGTCCACTCACCTCCCTGCAGGGTCCACTCTGTAACTTTGTGGCTGAACGTCCCTTGGCCTGCTCCGTTGTAGGCAGCCACTTCAATCTCATAGTTGGTCCAGATGATGAGATCCTCCAGCAGTAGGTTGGTCACATCCGGACTAGAGATATTTTTGATCTGGTAGTCGACCGGTAGTCCGGTGAGACGGTATCTGGAACACATTCACATTGCATGCTCGACTTGTAGTACCTCGTCATTTCTGCTAGGGAGAGACAAAGACTCAGCAAAGTGGGAGAACGGGCTGCTGTCAGGGACTGGACCTCAGAAATCCTGACAGAAGCGCAACCTAATTGCATGTTTACATGACTTTGGAACAGGCTGACTCAGCCAGTTAGAGTCAAAACAGTCACAACGTTCTGGTTTTCTCCTAGAGATGCAGATTTCTGTAACAGCCACTGACGCAGTGATGCATCATTAAAGTCCACTCTGTGAATGTGCTCCGCAGCTCATGGTCAAATAAGAAAGAAAATCATTTTTACTAAAGATTCAGAGCTGAAAAGTGTGGAAATGCGTGGAGGTCCTTACCGCACAGTGTATCCCCGCAGGATGCCGTTCTGGTGGCTTTCGGGGGGAGGTTGCCACTGGATCATTATGGACTGGTTTGTTCTGCCGCTCGCGATCACGTTCTGTGGAGGTGCACTGGGCGGCTCCTCTGGGAGAGACACCCTACAAGACATCGTAGTGTGTATAAGATGGGTGGTCGGCAAGAATCACAGCGTAACAGCAGGAGTGGTTAGTCACTTTCACGATGACAGGAAGGTAATTGTCAGACACACAAGTTCATGACACTGAAGTGATTGTGAAGTTGAAATGCTTGAGACAGCGTCTGAGGCACGAGTGATGATTTCAATGACTTGCTAATGGAACAGGCTTAAAAAGCTGAAAAAAAATAATGACACTTTGGGCCCAGAGCGGGACTTTGAAGTGTAGTTTTCATCAATGTGAAGGACTAACTGGGCTCCAAGGTCGAGGAAACGCGGTCAAATAGACGCACAACAACAGCTAACATGATCAACACTGCGACCGTGGACACTTGCATCTATAATGGGCGAGGACAGATGCAAATCCTTTCTTGATGGCCTCTATACGATCTTTTGTCGTGTCTGAGGTAGCTTTCAATTTGCATTGATCATGACTGTTGCAACGTGGTAGGCAGTGATACTTAACCCTTTATGAATAGTGCTTCACTATTTCAAACCCAGTAATGGGATTGAATTCACAGATCCAAGTCACTGTGCGCTCCTATTTTTGTTTTTTATGGAAGCAAATATTAAATATGCTTTTTTCAAGCAGTAAGCAACACAGACGTAAAATACCGAACGATGACGGGAGCTGCGCGTTTCTAGCTGACGATACACTTTGACTACTACATTCAATTGATGTTTGCTACAGATGACATCGATGCACATTAATAATCGACTGAAGAAAGCGAAAAAAGGGAGCTATACACCAGTTTTTATAATCCTTTTGATGGGTCAAGTGAAATGACACTGCTGACAAATTAAGCAACCACACTTTTCTTGAAGATTTTTGTGTTTGGTGCAGGAAGAAACGGCTCTGATTTTCTGTTCTGTGGCTTCTCTCGACAGTCAAAACTACATTGCTCTGCTGGCGCTATGGAGTGTGGAGGCGAAAGAGTGACTGCAGCAGTAAAGTGCAGCTACTACCTCAAGGTGGCCAACTGGAGACGGGACATACTGTACGGAGGGTTTGTACACTTACGCACTTAGTTTAAAAACATTAATTTAGTTTAAATGAGTAGTTTAAAAAAGGACATTTCTAGCATTTTAATTGTATTTATGATTTTATTTTTATTTTATTTAATTGCAATATATCATTTTTTTGTACATTTGTGGTGGTTAGGAATGAGAGACTTTGTATTTGTTTTTTTTATTATACTGTATGTATTAAAACGTTTCATATTTGTTTGTTACATCAAGTGTCAAAACAAAATATTGACTCTACATTCACACCACTGAGATTATGCAGAAAAAAGGCCCCAAACATGGCCAGGTAAACTGTTGAAGGTAACAAAGGGTTCAGGTTTCTTCTTAGGCTATCGTGTTAAAAATTAGCCATAGAACTTTTATATTCATGCATTAGACATTTTGTATTCATTCAATGAGAGCTGTTGTTGGCTGCTAAACGTAACGTGAAAAGTAGCGTAATCTTACTTAGTCAAAGCAACGGGAGGTAAGATTTATGTATATATTATTTTCACACTTCCTGTCACGACAGGTTTCATATTGAACAGACAGGTGTCACCAGGTCTGTCTCTCTAACTGTCAGTATTAGGAATCTCACGACCAGGTAACCTTCCCGGGGCGACCTGACCAGGGCCGCGTCCTGAGATTCAGGTATCCACACCCACATGACTACCAATTCATTTTACGGCACCTATGCTGAACTAACTCAGCAGCGATCATTTGTTATCACCATGGAAGAGGCAAGAGTTCACAGTGAAGAGTCTAAGAAGAGAAAGGCATGAATCTGACTGAGCAGGAGAACCAAGGACAACTGAAGAGCTCAGTTGCTGAAATGGCAGTCGTGTTTGCCACAGTTCAGTGTAGATTCTAGGGATGGGCGATAGCTTATGGTACACGATATACCGCCAAACACAATCTCCACGATGACAATTCTGCAGATCACAATAAATTCAATAAACACGTGGCTGACTCGCGGCATTGGACTCACATACATGAACATGACGAGACCGCAACGGCACGCCGCGCTCTCCAACTCCGTGGTGTTTGACAGCCGACGCCATTGCAGTGTGACAGTCGTGGAGAGTGTGGTGGACTTTGGTACACAACTGTAGTTTTAAACTTATTTTTAATACAGGGAACCTTTGATAATGACACTGGTCGACACTAAGTCTCTGGATCCGTGTTTATTCTGCTTTGGATCATATCAACACATGCAGGTCTCCCGCTCCGCTGGCGCCTCGGCCAAACACCGTGGTGAAAATAGCTGGATATTGAACGGACATCCACTCCAGGATTGGCTTAACTCTTGAAATACTGTTCATAAAAGGCGTTGAACTCACCGCTCGGTCTCTTTGCTAAACTGCCCCTTGCCCACATCATTGACGGCGCACATTCGGAACTGATAGGAGCGGGCTGGGATCAAGCCGTTAACAGTCACTGCAGTGGACTCGGGTTCGATGTTGGCCAATAAGATGGCCCAGGGGGCGTCTGGAGGGAAAGATGAAAGCCTTCAATACTTTGTTAATGTCAGAATTAGAAAAGAAAAGCTTCATCCGAGGAACATGCTCTGTAAACACTGCAGAAATGAAGAGAGAAAAAAAACATCTTTTGTGTCTGCAATCATTTCAAAGTTGAAGCGCAACATGAAGAAACTAAAAGTATCCTCTGGCTCAAACTTTGTACACAGTCTCTCGAACATGCAACTGCTGATTCCAATTGATGGACGTTCTTAATTAGGCTTATTGATCACCATCTGTGATTCCTTTTCAAGCCTATGAGTTGGTTTTGGGCTGAATGGTGTGTAAACTTTCTTGGGGAAAGCACATTGACTGACTCCACGCTGCCTCAAATCAAAACAAACCCAACCAATCGTTGCCGAATCCCCTGAGCTTCACAAACTTGCTCAGTGAAATCAAACCTGTTTTTAATCACTTTCTTAAAGGCAGTTGTTTCTCCTTAATAATTTGAGAAAAAAAAACCCCCAAAAAAACTGCAGTCTAAGAATCAGATACGCACCAAGAGGTGCTACAGTCAAAAAATGTCTGAGTGGATTGATGTTTTATTTTTGTGGCCTGAGACGGTAAAGTGTCCCCTGCGTCTTACCTGATACCTGAAGAAGCAATACAGTTAAATCATATGTGCTGACGTAGCAGCAAATTGAATAAAGAAGTGATTGGATATGGCTTTAATTGTGTTTTAAATGTCAGCAGCATCAATGAAGGTGTACAGCATACCAGTACAAAGTCAACTGACAGTTATGTCTAAGGGATCTAAAAGCTTTCGCTGGTGACAATTGTGGAGATCTATCTAGAATAGTACTGTGTGAACAGAGCAAACTGGTGATGAAGTTTCCCATTCACACAAATACACCCCAGCAAACGCTTCAACAAATAAAAAAAAAAAGGCATCAAGTATTGCGTACTGAAATATGACCCAAAAATATCCATGTCCCACATCAGAGTTAGAAAGCAGCAGCGAATATTACTTATGTCCCAATATCCTTATCTCTTCCTTGATATTAATGGGCACTGGGACAGGCACAGCTTACTTGGAATAAATATGAAAATGCATTTCTTCCAGGATTTACCGCTGCCAACCTCAATCCCGTCCAGCCATCTCATCTTGTTTTCAAAGTAGGTTAGCGGTGTTCCTTTCTTGGGTGTAAAAAAGTTTTCAGTTATGCCCCATAATATCTGCTATTTGAAGGGCTTCAGGCAAAAAGAACTAGCTGGTGTTGGTGCTACCACGATGAGGGGCATATCATTTTCACCGTCCGTCAGTCACTTTGTTCATTCTGAAATGTACAGATAGACTCACTGTTCTCAGAAACCTCCAGGATGTAGCGAATGAGTGGACTGTTGCCATCGAAGGGTTTGGCCCAGACCAGATCGATGGCTCTCTTCTCAGAGTTGCTCAACAAAGCGGTGGGGTTCTCCGGAGCGTGAGGCAGCTGCCTGTAGCGACAAATGAAGACGAACTTTGAAGTCCCAATCATTCTTCGTGGGGCAGCTTTATTCCCACTCTGATGTGAGTTTTACAACCAGAAGACCAGATGCATCCAGCAACACTGTCTGAAAGGACTTGCCGGCACACGGAACCAGACCGGCTGAGCGCTATTCTATTCAATAGGAGAGGGAAGCAGATAGAAGGACAATGCAGGAGGACATGAACAAATGAAGCCAAGGCTGCAGATCCCTAATCCATTCAAGCATAAAATCTGATAAACTCAGACAAATAGATACATTAAACTGAACAGCATGAATGGATTGAAACAAAGCAGCAGTGCGCCAAAAAAGGACAAGTAGGTGGACAAAGAGACACAATCAATCAGTGAAATTCAATTTGCGACAGTCAGTCGCCGTGCCAGAGTCTTACAATGGCCGCAAAGTTCTGAAGAGTTTAGAGCGAAATAAAAAGAAAAAAATTACAATAATAGACTGTGTCCTTGAAGGATCGCACATGTGTTGGGTCAGAATAAAACCATTTACAAAGACAATTTATTTTATTAAAGACAGTAAAGACGCAGCAAGGATTGATGGAAAGTGTCACATTGGCCTGTCGCATCACTTAGCCTTGTTTCATTTTCCATTTGCGCTCAGGCAAACCAAAATTGTTTTGATTCCTGTTATTCTGGCTTTTGGCCCCTCCTGACAGTGTTAAGATTCTTCTCAATGAAACCTAATGCAGTAATAAAATGGTGAGAACAGGGGGAAGCTGCGAGGCCACTGTATATTGCTAGGAGCTATCTGAGATCATTTAGGGACCTAAAGATTGTAAACTAAGGACAGATGAGGAACATGAGGCGGTTTCCCGGGAGTGTGTACACAGGCCTGGCGAATCTATACGTCAGCCTAGAACATTTTAGCTCAATGTTTTTGCAAGTGAATTGCAAATCTCTGATCCAAACCGCCGTAACCGACTATTCAGTTGAGCTGTTTTGTTTCTTACCACTTGTAAATTCCAACTTGACTAGAAGAAAGAGTGATGCAAACAAACAATATAAAATGGGGCTCATATTTACAGTTTAACATTACAGGTCATTTGTCAGTCAATCCTTACCTGACTCGCAGATGTGCACTGCGCGAGTCGTTACCGCCCACCGAGGTTACCCTGCAGGTGTAGGTGCCGATGTCACCGGACCACGTCTGGGAGATGTGGAGCGTGCCGTCTATATCCATCCGCATGCGAGGGATGGACTGGACATTGATCACCGATCCTTCCTTCTCCCAAACATGCCTGTGGGAGAAGACCACACACCAAGCATGAACATCTGTGTTGGCTTTCATTGTCAAAAAAAAGAAATTAATTGTGTTTTCAAACATGAATTGACATGAAAGAAACCTGGAACAATAATTTTGAAAAGGCAAAATTGAAAAACAGTTTTGCCATTTTACCATGTAAATCTATCAAGAAAGGTTCGCTCAATGAATAGAGTCTTGTCTCATCGAGCCAGATGAGTCATGTTAAGATGACTGAGGAGTCATATACAGGCAACACAGCTGAGCACCTGACAGCTGAAATCTCTCTGCATCTCCATTTTAAATTGACTTTCACACCTTATTTGAGGAAGTTGGTTCCATCTGGAAAGAGGCACACTTTATTCGCATTTTGTAGCATCGTACGGACTGCACAAATGCACAAGTTTGTTCTATCATCTTTGAGCTGTAACGGAATAAATAAAGTAATTCAACCCACCAGGTCAGGAGGTTTGTTAGTCAGTAATTATCCTGTAGTTACAGTGATGGTATATATCTCTGACACCACAACAGAAGCAGGCTTTGTATCTCTGCAAAATTGTTATGAAGGAAGAAACGCTCATATGATCTACAGCAGAAAGTGGAACGATAGAAGCAGAGGATTCTTGTGGCTGTGTTCAAAAGCAAAGTAAAATCACTTCTAATAACTGAGGCACAAGGCCACCCTGTTGCACCACCATGTTGAGTGTTGTTTGCTTATCACAGACAGGATTAAACAAATCTCAGATCTCTTTTGAGAATAAAATGAGTGGGGTGGTTTATTGATCAGGCCAGATGTCGACTCAGAGCTGGGGTTTTAGATGTGAGGGTTGCATGCTTTCAGAAATAAGATGAAATGGAAAATAAGTTGGCAACCTGTTGGCGCGCACCACGAATTCTGCAGACAAATTATATTTGCTTATTTGCCACCAGAGGGAAAAAAGCGCTTCATAAATAATGGGATAAGGCAATGAGAACGTCATTTTGAAATCCAGATTAAAATGTTTGCATGGGATAGTAGCACAGTTAACAGCTATTGCATCAGGGCCTATCAAGAAATAAGAGGTCGTGGCCAGTAGGTGCTTCATTGGAAAATGGAGGACGCAAACCACACCTAAGAATAAGACATGTCGAGTCCCTTGGGTCAAAGTATTCAAGATAAGTAGAGCAGTCAATCTCAACTTAACTTAAACCTGAACTGATCTTGATGGTAGTGCAACTTCCAGGACCCTACAAACATATTCAAGTCTTGTTCAGCCACTTCATCCTCATCTTTATAGAGGATTCAGTGCTCTATCAGGAGAGCGTTTTCAACCAATGAGCTACGGTTGCTGCCCCGGTTTTCGATTCGCACACGCAGTGCGTGTCCTTAAATTTTCGATGTTGGACTTCAGATGTCTGTCCTTCGTCACTTGTTGGCCGGAAAATGGGTTTATTTATGCTCCAAGTGAGTGTATGATGTCTTGCTCACCAAATGGAACAGAGCCTTATAGCCATTCACTTTCTACATACTGCATGTCTGTCTTGGATTTAATAAATGTCAAATGCCAATGTGAAACCTTTTGAGTTGCAAATTTGTTTTCCCGACTTCCGTCTGTGGTCTTACACTGAACTCCAGTTGCCTTCTCTCATTAATGTACAATCAACAAGAATAGTGAAATAAAAACAGCAAACTGAGCTCATGTTTTGGATCGGAGGAATATCGGTATCGGCAGATATCCAAATTCAAGTACCGGGATCAGATCGGAAGCCCAAAAATGTGGATTGGTGCATCCTTAGTTGATCAACAAGCCACATTTAGGAACACTGCCCACACCAGCTTGGAGTGATACAACAACATTGGAGTCATTTCAGTGAGAAAAAAAGATGAAAGGATCACAGTATAAAAGCAACTCCTGAATGAAAACAGAACAGGATAGAACATTCTGTTCAAGTTTTGAGAATGAATCTCATATGTAATATGTAATATGTATAATAAAGTCTCACGTTTCATGTTACATGGAACTCTGACATGTATAAGTTATAATAAAATATATCTAAAATATAATGCTTATAATAGCATTGTGAATGATAACATGTGAATGTCCACCAACAAGGTCAAAAGCAACTTTCCGTGCAGGACAAAGTTTAGTTATTACTCTTCAACTCACGAAAAAGCTTGGGTCTTAAAAGGTTAATAGCGGTATGAGTCTTACCTGATGCTCACACTGGAGTCATGTGTGACTCCACAAGTCAGAGAGGCTTTTGTTCCTTTGATGACACTTTGGTCCTGTGGGGGCGTTGTAATCCGGGTGCGTGCTGAGAAGACAGAAGACAGAGATTAATGAAGTCTGAGGCCGATGAGAGAATTCTACCTGAGGAGAACAGCGCTTACACAAAAATGAAATCACTAGTTCCTGAACTCTTTAGCAAACATCGTGTTGGACAGAACACTGGCAGTGCGCTCTCATGCTTAGTGCTCCAACCTTTGGCCAGAACCACTCACCCCAGACCACAAGGTCAGCAGACGCCTCGTCAATGCCTCGGGAGTTGCTGGCCATGCAAGTGTAGGTCCCGGCATCCGAGATGTGGGAGGGGGAGATGAGTAGGCTGCCTGACTCCAGCAGGGTAAATCTGGGCAGCTGAACGGAGCCACTTGCCAGCACACGCTCGCCTGGTGGACAAGATGCATAGTCGGAAACATATTTTTCAAACAGGAGGAAAGAAATGAGGTGTGAATACGAGGAATGGGGTGTGTTCAGCAAGAACTAGAAAGCAGGAACACAAGGAGAGTTCTGCTCCATCATTGGAATGCAGACGTTGTCCTTATGTGTTTATAAAGTCCAATGAGGTAAAAATGAAGACTCCCGGGTCAGACAGAAATCGTATATCATAATCCATCTGAGTGAGTTCGATCTACCTTTCTGCCAAGTAATAGCGGGTCTTGGGGCACCAGATGTCTCACAGTGCAGGATGACAGACATGCCGTCGATCACAGTGCTGTCAGAGGGTCCGGCTGTGATGTTTGGAGCAATACCTGAACAAAACACACACAGCTCACTTGGGATTTTTTGTTTAGACAGGAACTTGTCAATTTGATAAGCTTACGCTATGCTAACCGCAATGCTGAGTGCTGGGATTTTTTCTAAGATTATCGCTACAATGTTGAGCAGTGACCTTGAAAAAAAAACTGTGAAAAAGGAGGAAGTTAATATCAACCTACTTTTTTAAAATTTATTTTTCTGTCAAAGCATCCAGCAGTCATGGTGAGAGAGCCAGATGAAAAGTAAGAGTCTGAAGGAGGAGAAATACAGTGCAGCCAAAAGAAGTATTCATATTTCCTCCAAATGAAGCGTTTTACATTCGCACAGAGAGAAAGAAAGAAATGTCTTCGTCATTTTGTAGAGTAGATGCTTTAATAAAGGAGATCAATTTCGATGCTTCTTTGAAGTAAATGACTGCGTTTTGAAGAAACTAGATCTGCAACTTGCTGTAAAAAAAATGGGTCAGAACATGAAGGCGTAAGACTCGTGAAAGATGCCTCCTTTAATTCATGTTTCCTCACCCAAAATCTAACTTAAATTAGGCCTCTTTAATAAGGATAAGATTCTGGACAGGACAGAGAAAAAATGAGGCCTGGTGTGTGGCTTTGGCTGTCACTAAGGCAAAGACAAGGGTTTTGCAGGACCATAGAAAGGGAAAAAGTGGAAGGTCAAAACTGTTGACACTGGAGACTGGACCCTGTTGGGCAGTTGGAAAGTGGAAGGACAATCCCAGCTCAGTTATCACTAGGGTTCAAGAACCACAGGGTTGGAAAAATGAAGAACGAGAACAGCACATCGGTCATGGTACTGATTGACAAAAAGCAAAGCTCTTTATTCACCAGTTGTCTTTCATGGGTAGTGACCAAAACTACACGGTTGTGGATACCACAGACCTGGGAAGACGCTACTATAGAGCTAAAATAAGGAGCTCACTCACTCGGGAAAGCTGCTACCCCACATTGAGAGAAGCCAATTGAGGAGGCCCTGGCATCTGCTCGAATTCCTCCTGGACTCTTTGCTCCGACTGCTGCCTCCTCTGTCGTGTTTATGGATTTCTGTTCTAGGACTCTATGTTGTCTGTAGATACATAGAGATTGATGTTGCGTTTGTAGACACTAGATGTGAATCTTGTCACTGGCACTGCTCCGTGGGGAGGGGACATAGATTTGATCAAATCCGCTGTTGATCAATCCTCCATCACCACTGAGAGCTCTAACCGCACATAAGAGGTGTAAAGACAAAGAGGCGTGTGAAAACGTAACTGCTCAGCTCCTCTTCCTGTGGTAGTCTACATAAAAGTGGATATTTGTGTGTTTGGATCTCACTCCAGCTCCCATAAAAATAGTCTCATAATGTGAGGGATTTATGTATCGCCTCTATGCAGGAGTTTCAATCAGACAGAAAAGGAGGCAGCATATAGATAAGTGAAATCCCGATTTGCGAGGAGCAATAAATCAACGCTTTTATAGGAAGACGAAAAGCTGCACAGCTCCCCGGAGAGTTTGTCACGGAAGCTGCGTTGATGTGAGGACATGAGCACAGAAGGAGAGGAGGAGATATCAAGAGATGATACGAGGCGATCGGAGGAGGGGAGAGAGAAAATATCATGAATTCTGATAAGGTGGTGCAGCGTGACGAGGCGGCAGAAGGAAGCGAGGAAATTAGATGTCAGAAACTTGGCGAAAACAGATGCAGAGTGAGAGGAACATTACCAATAATTTCCAAATTACAGCGTTGACGCACGCAGAGCAAAACCCATTTGAATCTGGAGTCAGTCAGGTGATCTCCTATGACAATTTTACACTGTTTTCTGAAATCCGCTGCTGTCGGGGGTCACGCAGCTTGACTTCAAAACACATTTTCAAATACCTGGATTTAACTGCAGCTCCTTCTCTCTTCAGAGCTTCCAATAGAGTGTGTGTAAAAGCTTTAAATTATGCATACTAGCAAGCCTTACATTTTATGAAGTGGCATAAAGTGTGTCAATTCGCAACCAACAACAAGTGGACATAACATTTCAAAAAAAAGATTTTGGACTGAATACTGTATATATTAGTATATACAGTATTCAGTCCAAAATCTTTTTTTTGTTTATGTTTTTTTTTTTTTTTAATATTTAAAAAAATATATCACATACTCTCCTCTCAATAATGGCAAAATAAAAGCACATGAAAACAAACAAAAAGTTGCATATTCTTTTTTGCACATTTTCACCAAGTTCGCTAAACAACGCTGAAACACTTGGATGGAAATCTCACTCATGTAGGAAGGAATTTTGACACCATTCTGTGGTGCTCGATTAAGCCTTGGAATAATAACAATAACAATTACAAGCCACGTTGCTGTTGATCTCTGTACCCATGGTCAGACGACAGTAAACAACTGTTCAATAATTGCAAGTATACGAGACCCTTGTCCAATTTGTGACTACATGAATCTCCTTTACTGACCTACATATCAATTGGCTTTTATTGATCAGAACTTTCTGCATGTCTTACTCTGGAGACAGCTGGGAGATCTCCAGCTCCTCCACAGGTGCAGGGAGCTGCTCTCTCTGTCTGTCTCTGCTTCTACACACCATCACCCCCACAGCAACAACAACAACACCCAGCATCATCAGCACCACAACACTGAGCAGCACAGACCTCAGCAGATGGTGATCAACCTCTGGCTCTATGAACATCACCAGGGTCTCAGATCTGAAACACTCAGAGATCACCTCCCCAAACCACACACCAGAAATGTTCACTCTCCTGCAGAGAGATGTTCCTGATCCGGCTGCTGACACAGAGATAGACGAACATCAAAGACTCGTCCTCTGGTTCTGTTGGACCTCATGAACCAGTGAACATTACCAGTCCGATCCCAGCCACCACAATAGAGAGTGAGGTTCTACCGCCCAGTGAAGAGCTCCACAGCAGAAGGCTCCAGGAGATTAAGCACATGATCAGACACACCGAGGTGCCAGGTCCAGACACCAGTGTGGGCCAACACCAGAGATGGAAGCATCAGAGTGGAGTTGAGACTCTCTCTCACAGATTACAGTGAATTCAACATCATCCACCTGTGTGTTTGGTTTTTGCTGCCGTCAGAACAGTTCAGCTCCAGACTCTTCCCACCGAGCGCAGGATAAACTCTGGCTGGACTCTAACATAGAAACGACTGTGAAGGTCACGCCTGAGCTGCTGCTCCTCCAGACTCTAGTAATAGGTGGCAACCCAACGTTTGTCAACAGTGATCAGGAGAGAAGGCTTGTTCTCCACCAGATGGTGTTCGTACTCTGAAGGCATTCCATCGTCTATTGGAACAAATGAATCTGTTCTGTACACTCTGGTTTGGCCCCACACCGTCACAGGTCAGCTCCGCTCTCTCTCCAACATTCAGAATTCAACATTCAAAATCTCTCTTCACCAGGTCATCACTGACAAGGAGAGTGGAGTTCCTCTCAAGCGTCCAGCACTGCTCCTGGTACTGACCAGAGTGGGAAACAGCCAGAGGGTTTGTCCCTTAAGAGCCTGAAGAGTTCCACAGGAGCTTCTGCCTCTCACCAGTCGATCTGGAGACGGAGCAGAAGTCCGCTGCTTGGCCTGGCTTGCCCTGATGACCTCAGCGTGGATATTGGAGAAAAGTGTCATTAGCAGCTGGTGTTGTCAGTGATGGACTGAACTCTGACGGCTGCTTCATCATCTCTTTCTCAACACCACCAGCAGCTTCCTGAGGGTAAGATCAGGAGGAGGATGCATGCTACTCCCTGTTAGCGACTTCCTGTTTCCAGCTTCATCAGGTGTGAAGAGTGGAGGAGCGGCCGCATTGGTCCATCCTTCAATTGGTTCCACAATCTCCCACCAAGAGACAACACTCAACTCAAGTCATCTCCACTGTCAGACACTATCCAAGACAAGCGGGGAACACTGGCATGAGACTGGTTTACACAGCAGGGTTCAAACCACTTGTCTTCCACCAGTGGCCTGCAGTGTCACTGGCCCCGCCACCAAACAGGAAACGCAACTGTTTTCCCTTGAATTTTGGGCTATATTCATGTGAATTCAAGAAAAGACAGGGGTAGCACCTGCAATGAACTTGGTCATTTTGCTGGCTGAGCTTAATAGGCATATGCATGTCTGCTCTCCTCCTCTCCAACTGCTGCTCCAGCAGTGTATGCAGTGTGAATGAGTCCGCAGTCCTATCTTTGTCCATTGACAGGAAGGTCCACTGTTATAATACAGAAAGTGACGCCTCTTGTCATTCGTATTATAGGCATTGGTCCCCTATCGGAAGTCTAGGCAGCTATCAGTAGCAAGACTCACAAGGAGAACTGCATGACAATGTGAGAGAAACAGGAAAGTAAAGAGATCATTAGAAAGCCAAAAGCCACAGCCGTGGTGTGAGAATATTTTGGATTCAAACCTACTCAGCCAGGTGAGCACAACAATATGCACGAGCTAGTGTGTCAAATTTGTTCTCTTTTGATGACAACAAATAAGGCATGGCATCAAACACGGATGCCCACCGAGCAGTTGTACTAAGGTTTGTTCACAAAGACTATGAACGCATTTTTTAAAATTGTAGTTTTAACATGATTGTACTTTTTAACATCATTATTTATTAACATGATTCTTTAAAGATATTTGATACTTATTCAAAATTGGTATTGTTTATCGGCAATAATTTGTGGGACAATTACGACCACCAAAAGCAACAGCCCTGTGTGCCATCAGCTGACGCTGAGCTACAAATGTCCCGAAACGCTCAGGCACTTTGTTCCGTTGTCATCACCTCACACTGAAACACAAAATTAAAATGGACAGAATAGAGTCTGCGACATTACAAAGAAATCCTCTTGCCTCAATAAAGTGGATGCTTATACTAAATAAATAACAATAGAAAATGAAAAAAAAAAGTGCCAAAAATATCTAGATGTAAACAGCACTTTGCCAGATGTGGGTTTTTTTCTTGACAAGAATCTTACTGGTAACAGCCAGGTACGTGTTGGTCTGGACTTCCCCGGCCGAATTCCTGGCAAAGCACTGGAACATCCCAGTGTCATCCGGTAAGAGGCCATTGACCTGCAGACTGCCGCCCACCAGCACTCTGTAGCGCGGCGTCTTCACTGGGTCAATAGGCATGGCATCTTTGTACCACGCAATATCAGGCTGAGGAACTCCTGTTGAGAAATGGGCAAAAGATGAATGAATAAATGTCATTTATTTTAATTGTTGACTGAATACAGGCAATACGATGCGCCATTCCCTGACGAAGAAATGATGACTCACCTCGTGCTTGGCAGGGAATGTCCACAACTTTCTCCATCTCAGCTGTGATGTGTTTTTCTGGCTCTTTGATGAACTGTGGCGGCTCTGTGGAACAGAAGACTTGGTTAACACACATGCAGAAGAGGAGCTGCAACCGATATGAAATAAAGCGCATCAATACAATCGAAACGAACACAGAGCCTTTGAGCCTTTTTTTTTTTTTTTTAAATCAAGGCCAGGAAGAGAAGACGGCAGGGCTGGATTTAATTGAATGATATAATTGCTAAATCTCGGAGAATAAATTGGGATTTGGTTTTCTATTATATCTTTAAATGTCTCTCTCAAACTCAGGGGATGGCTGGAGGGAACGGTTCAACACACCTTTGAATCGCATCACAACCTTGAAAACTTCAAAGAGTTTGAGAATGATGGAAACGGCGGCCACTTTAGCAACGCTGTTAAATAGTTTCTGGGGGCCGGCCATTAGCTCTCCGGCTCCTAAATCAATCATTCTTTCAGGTTAGAGACAACAACTGCACAGATTCTACTTTTGAAGAGTGAGAAATCGCTATAGTTTTCTTTTTACAAAACAAAAAAGGGAATTTTCCAATTAGATTTGTACATACAATACATTCGAAGGTTCTCATTCCACTGTGCGCGAAAGGCAGATAACCAGTTATTAACTTGAGGATGCAATGTGTTTTGGTTTAGTTTTGAACGCAATCTTTGCTGATACTGACAAAAAACTATTTGTTTGTGCGTGTATAATGCAGCCTCAACAACATTTTTTCAAGATTTATCACAACAATATTTGAGAATGAATCTGACACACTGACTCAGTTCATGTGTACCATAACTAATAAATAATGTATATTAACAGAATAAAAATAAAGAACATCAAAAATCAAATTTTCATACATTAATTGAAAAAAATAATAATTGCGGGTTGGAACACCACCTTTTTTTTAAATCAAAAATATTTGCACGCTTTTCTTCACTTCTTACAATCCTTAACATTTTGTGACGCTATGGTAGCAACAACGTTTCCGGGTGTCCAGCATGTGTTTTGATGAAAAACTGGGAGCCACCGCACGTCGGTCACATTTTAATTCGGCTACCTTGGGACGGTTCTTGAATTTCTTCCCACACAATTTCTCCTCAACGCTCACATTAAAAATACAAAACTAAATCACACAAAACTTTTTCGTGGAACTGCAATTTCTTGTCTTCCTTTTCACCGTCACTAATGTTCTGCTCATCACTTCATGCTGACTTCACAAGTCTGCGAGACTTTCTTTCAATATTTGCTGCAAAACATTTGTTGAGGAATAATTATTAACATTAATCCCAACATCGTGTTTGGCATCTCAAACCTCCTCAATTACAACTTCAGCGACTGCATTCAGGTTGACAAACATTTGATTTCTCCGAATCAAAAACAAATCAAAAGAAATAAAACAAAATATCAGGATGATTCATGTCTGAGTCTGCACTTGCAAAACAACATCAAGGCTTATGCAGATTTGAATCAACAGCTACTTCTTGATTTTTTTTTGTTTTGTTTTGTCCGGCACAAATGTAATCACATTTACACACTGAACAAATACGATCAGCAGTCGCGCTGTCTGTATTTCCGGTTTGAGAATAACTCACCTACTACATGGAGAAAAGCCCCAGCGCTGACGGAAGGCACACTGCTGCTCCGGAGAACGGCCTCACATTCGTAGAAACCAGAGTCGCTGACCAGAGGGCTGAGGATGGTCAGTCTGCGGTTGAAGTCACTCAGACCACTGGATACCAGCACTCCATTCTTTCGCCAAGAGATGCTAAGCTTGATGAGGGGTCTGTAAGATCAAGGCCAATGACACTTCAGTTTTAGGTAAAACCTATTCCATGTGTGCGAGAATCTCCAGTGTCACAAAAGTGCAAATCGTAGTATGTTCATTTTCAGAGCTCAGTTAGTGGCTCGTGTTCATATGCGGTGAGGTTTTATTCATGTACTTTCCAGAGACAAAGATCCACTTGGTGTAACTTTTCACAACCCTACAAGTCAATGACGGCTTCAACTGTCATTATGGAAATAATAATTATCACATTTGTGCGACAATTTGACGATTCTGTTCACGAACTGTTCACTTTTTTTTTTACATTTATTTCTTTTTTAATGAACATCTTTTCCCATATGACTTGCTTTCAGCTAGTGACGCCAACACTGCAGAATAAGTGATAGCAAACATTTTAATTTGCAGTTCACACAAACTGCCTCCTGCTAATATGCTGATCCAAAGGTAGAGAGAATTCTGGGAAAAAAAAAACAAAAAAAACAAAACAGCATTTCCGGTGAAGTCACTTTTTTTGAGACTCTCCACTAAAGGCAGTATTACTGAAGGGATTTTTTTTTGTTCTTTCTCTTTTCATCACAAACACCACCACTTTGACAGTAATATATAAATACAAATATATATTATTTTTATTGCCCATTTTTGTGCGTTTTTTATTTTTTTGTTCCTCAAAATACATTGAAGGAATATTGAAAATATATTTTGAAATAAATTGCCTCGCCTTTTGTCTTGAATGTCTGGTCCATAGTTATGTTGATTTATATTCAACTTATGTGTTATATTCAATATGTGTATAAAATGAAAAATGTCAATATGTTTCATGGTATATTTACACCTCTTAATATCCTTACTTACATTTAATTTTTTTAGGTTAATTTTGTCCTTGTTACTTAAGTATATATTTTGGATATTTTGTCGTCATGTTTTGCAGTCATCGATGTCTTTCGTTTGATGATGGCCCCTCACAACAGTTACAGTTTCTAACGTGGAAATTTCATTGCCCACCTCTGGGATAAGCGAAAAAAGATTAAGGAAAGTTGGACCTCACCTGTCACCCGTCACATTGAGGAGTATTGGCAACAGCAAAACATTATTTTATTTACAGTTGTAACAGCAACACACAACTCCAAACTCCCCACAACATATGAAATGTTTGGTTTAATATATTATAAAATGTGGTTTAAGAGATTATTATTGCTTCACTGTGCTGGTGGAAGCTGGAGCTACCTGGCATTGGCCACACACTCCATTGTGACCTCCGACGTGCCAGTGACCACGCTGGTGTTCCTCGGGGGAATGATGATGGTTGGCGCAATTGGGTCAGCTGGTCCGCCGACATCTGGCAAGAAAAAAAAAACCAAAAGACAGGATTCACAAAAGCATCCAAACAAAACTCAAGTGGCATGCATTTCCGTAAAAAAGCCCAAATTTCCTCGACGGGTTATTATATATTACACTAATATAAACTGAAACAAGGCCGCAGTTTGATATATTAGGGCTCCCTGGATGGAGCAGGATGTCCTACGGATTTAATTTCCACCAGCGACTTCTGTGGGCGCTCACTGACGTGGAATATTGGAAGTGACTGGCCCACACAGCATATCTGAGTTGTGACAGAGAGACAGGCGCAATAAGAAGAGACAGCGCACGGACCGTGTGTTACGTCTGCTGGAGAGAAGGAAATACTGCCCGACCAAGGAGAAACTGTCTGTGCACCGAATATTTTCAGAAATTCGAGCCATTTACGTATGGAGGAGAGATGGTCAGTTGTGACCCTGAGTCGCCTTCATACTTTGAAACACGTAAAGTCAGTAATAACCTGGCACTGATCTGTCTATCTCATCACACTCTGTGAGTCTGCGTGTGGCTCAAGATCAGTCAGCGACGTTGTCTGGGGTTATCATGACTTATTTTGAATCTTCAGGCGTAAGAATGTGCACTCACGCTAACTCCAGGAAGAAAAATGCACCTGTGGCTTCAAAAATACTAAATAAGAGTGTGTGACTGGTGTACAATATAGTACCATAGTACCAAAACAAATGTCTTTTAGTTGTTCTGCACTTACTAGCTGGGATGGACACCAGCAACATGCGCCACCCCACTAAAAGTGTGAGCACAGAAATAAATGAATGGAAGAGTGAGACATATTTTGAGGAGCCATAGTCATAATCTACTTTGGATTTAGGACTGCTTTTCCTTAATTTATTAAACTGCTTGTGCTGCGTACTTTTGGCAAAGTGGTTGAGACATGGACCATTGATGATACAAAGGAAGTCACATTTGTTCTATGGTAAGACCACATTTCTCCACTCCATCACATCACTGATGGGGAATGATGAACATACAAATAAACATGAATCATAAATAATTCAGTTGACCATATTGCTAACTTCAAATCTTTAACCACATTGACCAACGCCGATTTTGAAGTTGAAACAAAGCATCTTTTCAAGCTGCGACAAAGCTTTTATTTATTCATTTATTTTTGAGGAGAGACTCTGCAGTTGTGTCTGAAAAATTGGACAGAAACCAAAAAAAAAAAAACATGATCACAGATAGAAAAGGCCAAATTGTGATAGCGGTGAGCACTTTCATCCAAGGCGAGTTGGAGGAGGAGAAATGAAATATGAACTTTAAAACCACTCAATGATCAATTGGAGGTTTTCAGTCAGGGAGACCTGAAAACAAATGGAGCCTATACATCTCTCAAGTTTGCGACTCACCGCCTAACTTATATAAGACACAATCGTGCACTCATCTGACTCTTTTCTTGTTCATTTTCTCAGAAATAACTCAACAAGACAATTCTCTGTCCTTCAGACCGAGTTGAGACCCGTGTGAGGGAGCCAAGTCTCAGGGGACTGTCTGATAGATGTCACAGCAGGAACATCTGCTTCAGCAGACACAGACACATATGGTAGGAAACGCTCACTGCAGCCCGCACATCTTCATGTTCATGTAAATGCTCGCCACGACTCCTACGAGAGAAGAAAAGCCGTCTGCTCCGTTCTACATCCAACCTGAGTGTGTGTCTGTCAGGCTTATTAACTCTACAAATGTTCTGCGTTTGCGCCACAGGCCATTTCTACTCCCTTGTGGTGTCAAGCATAATATCTCAGCACTCTCATCCGCTTGCCGCCACAGAACTCTAGCATGCCGTGTCATCAAATATGTGAGCGGCCCTTATCTGTCCTCTTCCATTCTGTTGATCTAAGGCCATCGGTTTGATTTGCGCTCCTCTGTTTTTTTGTTTGTTCCAGGAGCGACGGGTGTCTGTGAATATTAAGAATGACTTGGCAGGAGATCCCGTCTTCTGTATGGATCTCCGCTCTCGGTTTATGTGTGAACATCTGCAGCAATGATTGGATTTTGGCTGCAACAGTTGGGTGAAATGAAACATGATGATGGAGGTTCAGCTACCCGGATGTATTTTTTTATTTCAGATAAAATGGAAAATTAAAATGTACAAAATAAACTCACTGGACTACTGAGACTTTTCAATCCCCTGTATGCAATGCATAGGGCAGAAGTGACAATAAAAGCTGTCTTTACCTTTTACACGTTGACAATAGCAACAGTCATAGTAGTAGCAGTTTTTCATAGCCGTGGCATCAGCAATTCTTTCTTGTCTTGCATGTGTGCAGCATGAATAGGAGAAGCAAGTTGACATACCTCATGTGCAAAATCAATTTGGTTCACACTACTCCCTGACTGAAAACTGCCTCATGGGGTGCGTGTGCAAATAAGTTGAGTGCAATATTCCAGCGACCTGTGCAGGGTCTCCCCTGGCCTCTCACACTATGTTGTTCCGAGAGGCTCCATAATGCATAAATAAGCCAAATACTCACTTTCCACGGACAAGGTGATTGGCTGGCTGGTCTTGTTTTCTCCATTCTTATCATTCACCGCCTGGACATAGTATCTGCCCGCATCCGGAGCCACAGTGGACAAGATGACCAGCGTGTTGTCCAGTGTGATTGCACTGATGGGAGAACAAACAAAGTGAATTTTGTAAACTTTTTTCACCACAAGTGCTTTCGCTGAACATTATTTTCATGCTAACACACAATGTAAACTCGTATTTTTGTTCAGAGAAAGACTCGCGGGAGCACAAGTGCTTCCTCAAGTGTTGGTTCCTCTGTTCGATCAGACAACCTCATCATTCACCACAATCATACGTCCAAGCGGTTGCAATATACTACTTAACACCAGTTAAACACTCACACACCAGCTGTATATCCAGACTTGATCCTGCAGCTGAGCAGTGAATTAAACATTTTAACAGTATAATTACAGTCTTCACGCAGCATTAGAGCAATCGATTGACAACACGCAGACAATGTGTTGGTGCTGGGTTTGCGCGGTACAAATATTGACAACCTCCACAGATTCTAATTCCCCTCGTGGTGCGTAGTGAAATATGATCGTCCTGCTTGATAAACCACAGATTTTAATTGGCTGCATGTAGCCCCGACTTCGCTTCTTTTGACCTCCATTTTGGCAGTAAAACACTGCTGGCAGGAGAGTCAGCTGTATAATATTTTTTAGTCAGCTGCTTAAAGAAAGCCATATCAGTGGACAGAGGAGCATTTTTACAAGGTCTGAATTTTTCCTCCGTCACGTCTCTCTCTGGTTTATTTAGTGAGGGACAGCCACTGCTTTGTCCTCAGACAGCTAAAGTTAAAGCCCAGGGACTTTGTTTACGATCAATATTTTCCTATTATTTGCTTTTGTGCTTGTTCAACAGTCTGTGATCCAGCGAGGCGCCTTCCTGTCCATTTATATTTTCATTTATTTTCATCCATTCAGACCCCTGTGATCGATTACCACTGGCCATAGTCGGCCCACTTAAGCGTAAAGACGGAGATGCTAAATCACCTTGTGAAATCTCAATAATAATTTCTCCTGTTTTTAAGACTGTCCTCCTTGACTAGATTTTGCTTAGAAAAAAAAAAAAAGTTGCAATGAAAGAAGAATAAATATATGACGTTGAAAAGTGGAAATTATAAATATTGAATCTGTCAAAAAATAGAGAATCTTCCCTTTAAAAATAATGAATAAGATAAATGTTTAAACTGTACCACAGATCCTACTACAGGCAAAAGTCAAAGAACGTATCTACTTTAGGATTCATCATAACTTTGTATTGTTTCCCTTTTGGCGCTCTAGCCACACATTTCAGCAGACAGTTCTAAAATATTGAAAGCACAAACTCTGGGATGCCACGATATTGAATGAACACAATCAAAAACTCTTGACTGCTGTCTGCATTTTAAGCGGCATGACATCTCCATTCAATATTCTCTCTCATTCTTTTCCCCGTTTACATCACCAGAACCGCTTTCGCCTCAAAATCTGAACTAAGTGCAGTGTTGGTAATCAATAACTTAAAGTAGTGGCTTGTTCAATATGTGCCTGTGTAGTTGGGAGCACATGAAAGGAAAATCTTGTCGTTCAGAAACCTGAAACAGATCAGCTCCTTCAAGCCGTTGATCTGATCGTGGGAGGCACAAAAGCCACTGAACCCACCTCCAGTAAGAGCAACAAAGGCAAGCATGAGCATCATTACCCAGCAATTCAAACCCAGGGCAAGAATTTACAGTATGAGTACCTGTCCGACTGAGAGATCAAGACGACAATTCAGTCGCACCGTGGTCATTTATGTCCAGTCCCTGCTGAGCACTGTGAATTCCTCCCAGGGATGATTGTGTGAAGTTATTAATTTTACTGAATGTTTGAGCTCAGTCATCTGGGTCACCATGCAACAAGAGGTTTGAACATCTGGACCGGTGGTCTGACGTAGCAAAGGTGCCCGCAAGGAACACAACGCTCATTTAGAACAACACATTCAGCATCCAGGTTTCAACAACACTGCGCATGCGCGTCACTAGAACTCGTAGCCGTGTGTGCACTGGAACAGTTCTAACCACAACTGTCAACATGAATTACTGTCAGCAGGAAACATTTTGACGTGCAGATCAAATGTGGCTCCGTGGTCTCAGTGGACTAGGTGGTTCAGCACGCGATCCATCTATCCTGAGTAACTGTGCATTTAGCAATGAACTAGAACTAGGCACTGTGTACGATGAGTGACTTCTTGGTTTATTTACAGGTGCAAATATAAACACCTGTGATGCACATTGAGCACTTTCTTCATCTGAGCAAGTTACCCACTTCCTGTTTTCTTTTAAACATCTTCTAACAAGAAGATGAGGAAGAGAGGTGGGGTGGTATAATAAGGAAATGAGCATGGTTTCATGTTTTATGGAGTTGAGCATACAATATATTTCAGTTTGAAATCTTAGCACTGATACATGCAGCTCAAAGAAAACATCACTTTTTGTCCAGAAGGGTTCCTCAGTTGAGCAGGTTTAGGTCAAGGAATACCATCAGTTGGTGTATCTTAATACACACGCCATTAATATTACTTAATGGCAAAGAGATTTATCAATCATGAATGAGGAGGAGTCTTTGAGAGGACCCAAATACAGGCTGCGTAGCGAGAGTTCAACATAGGTTCAATCGAGATAAAACAATTAACAAAAGGAGCACAACAAAAGAGAGGGTGATGTAAAAACAAAATCCACAACAACTCCAAAAAAAGGCCTTCAATTTGACTTGACTTGACGCTCAGACTTTACGACAAGACGGTACACACAGACAGAAATCGAGGGGCAGATAACAATGCAGGGCACCAGGTGCAATGAATGATGGGATTAGGGTTAGATGCAGACAAGATGCACAACCGAAAGACAAGCCAAAGCCTCATGAAAATAAAACAGGAAGTGGGCAAGAACAAGACAACAGAAAGTACAAATTAATATGAAGTGACGCTGCCTGAACATAACAGAACTTAACCGAACCGACAACGCATAACACAGGAAGCCAAACATAACACTGAGCTCAAGACCCAAGACGGGCAACATCTCCACCTCACTCAGGTACCACGATGATAGAATCCCTCATCACCGTCTTCCCCACTGTATGGTATTGTGCTGCAACCACAGACCGAGACATACATCTTGTTTTAAACAACTTCAGGATGCCCTCGACCACCCCTCCACAAACTGATGAACTTTAACCAGCTCCACTCAGGCGAAGAAGCGAGTTGAAGGACTAAAAACTTTGTCTCGTGAACATTTTTTGTTTGCCTTATTAACATTGGTTGGACCTCTCAGACCCTAAAAGATCAGCACATATTTGTTTCCTTGTGCTGACCCAAACCAAACTAACAGAGTAGGCTAACTCGGCCACTGCTCGTATTCTGCCATAAATCCATTCTTTGCCACTTTCCATTCTGTTAACATTTGGTGACATTCTACAAATGTGTCCATCTTTGGCCCCACAGACTCCCTCCCTGTCTTGTTTGGAGAACACTTATTAACTGCTTCTTGGAACTGTATACATGAGTGGTTGACTCCCATGGTTGGGACACACATTCTCGGGAACATTACTAATGCTAACCTTAAAGATGAAGAAAAACATAATTGCCCTCCCCTGTTCTACAACCCGATTGATTTTTAAATACGTGAAACACAATATTTGCAAGGGTATAACTTGTGATTTGACATGCATGATGAAACTGCAAACAGTCCTGCTAGACTGCCCGGCAGGCCTCAATGGCTCCCGCTTATGATCTGAGCTAAATATTTAATGCTCACTCGCTGGAGCGGTGACATTCTGGACACACCACCATGAATTATGGATCCCCTCAGGGATATGGGGAGAACGGAAGTGTCCAAAGAACTGAATTATTCTCAGGTGACTTTTGAGGACCTTTCTAAAAGAGGGAGACGATTCAGTAGTCCTTTGCCTGTTAGGAAAAGTGTGGCTAAGTCTTACACTCAGCTGGAACAAGGTTTATGAAAACGCAGTGGAGTGGGTGAGGAATTTAACAAGAGATCAAGTTTCTCTCAAGATTTTCCTTTCAAAAGACATTGTGAAAGGATTTCATTCATCTCATTTGTTACGAAATAAAAAAAAAATGCAATTTTTTTTGGAAATCACACACACAAAGGAACACTTAAGGAACAAAAGCCTAGATACTCTGACGGAGTCATTTTGACCGCACAATTATCCCCGACTCATCTGACTACTTCAGTTCCCTTTGTGCGACAAATATTCATAATTCCAGGACATTGTCCTTAACATTGTCCAACATCCTTAACCTTCTACTCCAAATCCTTCTCCTTAAGAAATGAACATACTTCTACAGTAGTTTTCCAACCGTTTTAAAACCACGACACGCCTCGCACATCGAAAAATCCCAAAGCACACCACCAAAGGAACCTCAGCCAAAGCGCAATTGTGTTCAGTCAAAAGACCTGCAGAAGATCCCTTATAATTTGTGAAAAATTGTGCCTTCTGACACACAATAATAATAATAGTGGATAAATATATAATATAATTTGAAACTGTATCCAGGTAACATAGCAAAACTATATTTTATATTTTAAATAACTTTTGATTTATCACAATCTCACATGTACTTTTGGGGCTCGCTTGCAAGTTTCTGGTCAGAGTTAGTCATGAAACAAAAATAGGACATAGAGCAGATTTTAACTTAGTAAAATTGATATTTTAGTAAAATATCAATGTCTTTTTTTAGCAGGATTTAATTGAGCAATAGACTAAATTATTGAAAGCCACTGATGATTTTTTGAGTGGAACAATTGCACTTCAAAACTCCTTCTAGGAAGCAGAGATCCTGACAGATTTCTACTAACGTTTATGAGAAAACAATATATTCATCTTTTTCTGGTTTCTACTGCATTATGGTTGGCATATCTTCTTTTGCATGACTTTATTCTGTGAAATAACCAGATAAATCTTTCACCCTCTTTGCCTCAGCTTACTTCGTGACAACAATTATTCTTTCTCTCTGTATATTGGAGCGCATTCATTTGGTTAGTTTTTTGTGAACTTTTGAGCAACAAAGCAAACCTTGATGATTCACAAATGTCAACAAAGTTTTGAAGAGTGACATCACATTCGCTGTTAGCTTTGTTTGCTCTGCGGTGAAGACAGTATTTGGCATTACAGGTTCAAAAAGGTACAATTCATCAGTCTGTCGTGAAGGTGTGTGGTCAAATTAGAGGCACATCAGGTTTAGAAACAACAGGGAGTTGCGCATTTGACTGGCATCTTCAGTGTGTGGGAAGAGGAGCGCTGCTGCAAGTGATAGATGAGTCAACGCGTCACCATAGATCTATAGTGTATAGAATGAATGTGACTGAATGCATGCAATCTCCTCACCTTGGTAGATCATCAACATTGTTATTTATCTTCATGTCTTCATATTGCCCACCTCATTCTCAGCACACTAGTTGAAACCATGAGAAACCATTGTTTCAACTGTCCTGAATTGCCAAATTGGTAACTGCAGTCAGTGAGAGGTGGCTCCATGCATGAGGCCGGATGTGAACGGAGCTGTAACACTACTACATGTAAACAGCAAACGGCTATTTTAATAGAATGATTTTATAGAAAAGATGTTGCCAGTGTACGTATTCTCTGAGAGAAGTGGGGATAGGGATACTGCACTTGTTCTCCTTTCTGGCTGTCAGAGCAAGAGGGCAGTTTTGGGCTGGAGCAAAAACTTTGTGGCTTGTTTTCACTCCAGTTAATTAAAGTCCTTTACCTTCAGTTCTCATTTCTTTCCTGACTCGTGCCTAATCACAGCCAAGCCTCAACTGCTAATTCAATCGACTGGGATGTGTGGCGCAGATGTGACTTATTTAGAGGTTGTTTGTTTGTTTCCAAGTCTGTCAGGCTTTATTTCAGTTATCCGACTCTGACTCCGCAGTTTCTCAGCCGTGTTGAGAGCAGCTGGCTCGGCCTTGTAACAGCAGTCGGCCGTGCGTTTGGCACATTGCAGGGGAATTATGGAAACCTCAGAGCTCAGAAAAGTGAGCAAATAAGATGTATGAGCATGCTTCTGTCTGTGTCAGTTCTGCTATTCCTGAAACTTCAAATGCCATCTCTTCTGTTTTTAACCCACTTTTCCTCAGATTCCATCAGAGACTCGGAAGTTGGCTGAAAGTTCCGGGCCATCGGGGAGATTATGTTTTTAAACATAACTCACAGCTTGTCATGTAACTTCAACATTCAAATGCTTTATGTTTAAGTTTGAGTAATGTTGGAGTTTTTTTTTTTTTTTTTTTTAATGCTGCCAGCTGAGTGCTAAACGCTGCTGGAATTATGATAATTAGATATACGCTGCATTGCCAATAGTTGCTTTGCAATTTCCACATTTACTGACAAATGAGCTGACATTATTTATGGATAACTTAAGACATAAAAAGCTACATTTTCTTACACAATTTGTTGAGTGTAGAAAAATCCAACTGGTTTTTAAAATGTGGGCTTGTACATATAATTACATTTTTTAAAAACAGGTTTAGTGAAACCCCAGAAAAACACTGTCAGACTGTAAGCGTTTTATATTATTGTATTTTCATTCAGTAATGTTTACTCAATCAATGATTTGTGTGTCTTTTTAAAGTTAATATAGTTGCATATAGCTGCCAAAGACCATAGTTGTCTAAGCACCAACACGTTTGTTTTCCGTTGTGGTTGTTTAAAGATGCTGTGAGCACACAGGTACTGTAGTTTACGAGACCGTGAGAGTTTGTAATTCAGAATGAAAAAAGTGTGTTGCTTCTAGTTTGACAGGAGAGAAGTGTTGGTGGCTTGGATTCCACACAGAGAAAAGCTCTGGGAAAATGTACGTAGAGCTGTGCTGTCAATTGCAACAGAGCAAAGCACTGAGGTGATCGTGTTTCTTCCATACCAACATTGAGGACAAAGGTGGAATAAGACAGAAACCCAAGTGGCATTTGATGGAAGAAGATTGGAAAATTACTGGAGTTTCCCATATACACTGAACTTGTTCACGTGTTCATGTGTTCATTGGACTATGAAAGGACAATAAGCTGGTGCACATTAACTCAGAAATAGACATTTCATTTTAACCTTTGGCATAAACTATCAAGCAAGCGCCAACTGTTGCAGTATATAATGACAGGGGTAGCAAGGAGTTGAATTAGTGATGACATTATTTTATGTCACAACTATATCACTGCCTGTTGTTTCCTGCAAGTAGCAAATGATGGTGAGGTGTTTGCTGGCTTGTAACCAGTTACTTTCTCCCAATGAGCAACGATGGTGTTGAACTATATGTGCAGTTCAGTTGAACAAGTTAATGTGTTGTTTAAAAGCATTGGACATTGGGATGCACTAAACATGACGATCCCAGCAGAAATTCCGACACACTCACACAAGAGTATTTTGCCATCTTAAGGCCGGAAAGAACCATCCCCCTCATACCGTAGGGGTTTGACCCGACTCCACATACACAGTCTTCTATTACGTGAAGACAAATTGCCCAAGTCCATTGATGGTCTTCCCCAGGAGGGAGACAGAGGTCGCGAGGATCAAGCGGCACACACGGATCGCCGAGGAATAAGTCGAACTGGAGCCAGTAAATAGATGAAAGCCTAACATAAGAAGAGTGAGCACGAGCAGCAGGCTGTGTGCCCTCGCTGCTCAAAAGACCTGCCATGAAAAAAGCGTGCATCTCCAGGGGACGGAAAGACGGAGGAGTGAGCGAGGAGAGGTGAGGGAGGGTTGCTCATAAAAACAACCACTTGTTTTCTCACCGCGGGCTTCAACTACAGATTTGCTTCCTGCTGCTCCCTCTGCTTTCCTGCTGCTCACACTCGGTGGAAAATTCACCTTCAGTGGCGAGAAAATGTCCCGTAGAACCGGTGAGGTCAAACGTCGGCTTCACACTGACCTTAAGGCCAATTATAAACAATATCAATCTTTCCAGTGAAGGCTTTACAAAGAGGCACGTTACTCCGGAATCATCCACGCTTTTCCAGGGCCCTACATTTACGCGGTTATACAGGATTTATAACAATGAAATAAGTCATTCATGCGGCGACGTCTGATGAACTTATTTATTTATATATTTGTAACTGTTTGTCTAAACCTGTGAAACGTAATGATTCAAAAACGAGGTTTGGAAGAGAGAAATACAGTGGAAAAACCAATCCTCAGCTCTACAGTCGGTTCAGGCCCCACTGATTTTGAAGTGCCTGGAGGACATTTACATTTCATAAGCTTTGGTTTGATGATTACTGGCACTATTCTGGGGTTTGGTAAAGGAGTGACTCAACAAAGCACAATGTGAAGGAAAAAATTGGACCCCTGAGGAGTCTGTAAATTACAGATATGACACCTGTGGAAGAAAAGCGCAGCATAGAACAAGGTCGAAAGAAGAAGAAAGTTAAAATTACGTAGAGGGGGTTTTATTCAAGTGATTTGTTTTAGTGTGGAAATAATAAGCTAACATGGCAGGTGCTTGCATAGTTACTGGTTTAACCTTTGTGAAATGTATTTATTTATAAAATAATTATAATGGCGAATGGGAAAAAAATCATGCAATTTTTCATTATACATTTTCAGTACGGTAGTCCCTGTTTTAGTAAGTTTGCATCAGGTGGTTTAAACTACCAGCAGATATAAATGAATGTATATTTAAGATCAGAGAAAAGGTCAGATGAAAATGCTTCACAATAGAAAAAAAAGATTAAGTACGACATGTTGTTTAATGCCTGAAATATGTTGATTGATAATATATATATTTATTTTAAATCATTTTAAAATAGGTTTTATTTAAAATCATAAAAGCACATTTTTGCAAGGATCTGTTTTTCCTCCACATCATATTGTATACTTTGAATGACAAGAAACGTTGTTAAAATGTATATTTTTTTGAGGAGGAGGAGAGGGGGTTATATTTAATATATCATTTGATATTTCTGGATGAATAGCAGAGATGTTCTGATATGACTTCATGAATGCTGAATACATGCAGGCGATTGCCCACATCTGCTTTATATTTTTGTATAATTTTATTTTCAAGAAACAAAACACATTTGGAAACATTGTGGGTTTTGTCTCGACTTCGTCAACAGGTTTTCCAACTCCAGACTCAATTCCAGATCAACACTATGGTGATGTTTACTAATATTCAGGTATGAATGAAGCGTAAACAAAGAAAAAGTGTAATCAGTTCAATACACTATTCATTGCTGAAAGTAACCAGCAAAGGCAATGCGATCTTCACTCTATGGTAAGTGTAGACACTATAGAGGCAGCAAGACAAATAGCAAGACTTGCCATGTAGGAGTGATAGCCATAAATAGTTTTCCTTCACCCTGTTGGGTGAGTGGCTCGTGCCTCTGTGGAGCAAGTGCTGGTGGCACAAATCAAATTCAATTAAATGAATTTCAGCGTCGGGGGGGGAAAAAAAGCAGCCCGTTATCAACTGTACTCATTTGCACACACTGACCTTGGAACTGCACACAAATTAGCATTCCGAGAGCTTGAGGGAGACGAAGCACAGAACCACAGTGGGTGGGATATAATCGAAACGAATTGTAGGAAGAGAAGGTGAGAGGAAGAAGGAAAGAGACAAAGAAATATGAGATTAAAGTGGGGAACTGCCTCTCTCCAAGAGTCTGTCCAACGCTTAAGCCTTCATCAAACTTCTGCAAACAACTGCACACTTCATAAATCATAGCTGTTGGGATGAACGGCTCCGTGAAAGCAATCCAATAGCGGGGATGGAACTCGCAGCGACCTTTACCAGTGGCCATCGAAGGCCTTCAGCTGCTCCGCCGGTCCAGACGAGAGCCTCATTGTCATTCTAGGTCAGACTACGATTACTGATGATGAGGAGCTGATAAGAAAGATTCAGTCTGACCGAGGGCAAGGTCGCCTCCCGATGGGACGCATGCAGATGTGATGAGACAGGGCTGCTCAACACACACTTCATGTGAGAACAGCTAAGCGTGAAAAAAAAAAAACCAAAGAGGAAGACAAGGAATCTGAAATACAAATAAAACACTCTGATATTAACCATACACATTTTCAGTTGGTGCCAACATCAACCCTTTTCTACAGAAAAGAACTGAACCATCAACTGTCGAAATAACATATGTAGTTCAATCAAATTATCCGTCACGGATTGCGTGTACTGCGCGACGCGCCAACGCAACACTCGCACTTTAGCTGTAAGTGCTGGTCCTGGCTGATGCATGTTAGCCGGTCATAATTTAATAGCAGATTGGGGCGGATGAGGTACATCCAGGTACAACAATATATATCAATATTTTCATCTGTTGATTTTTATTGTGGAAGGAGTCATTTCTGTGGGGAGTTTGGATCTTCTCCCCCAGCTTGCATGGGTTAACTCTGGTTTCTTCCCACAGTTCAAGGAGGTTGAGTACTCCAGATTGTCTGTAGGTGCGAGTGGGAATGGTTGTCTCCGTGATAGGCTGGCAACAAAGGGTGGTGTCCCCCGCCTCACACCTGAAGTGCCCAGCTCCAGGCCCCCACCAACCCCAGAAGGGAATAGGTATAAGAAGACGAATGAATGTGTCTCCTACAGCAACGCGTTGGAAACATTATACCGACTAATGCCTTCAAGACTCAGTCACCCATTAACACAGTTGCAGTGTCTATTTATAGAGACCCAGGAGAGAGGGTAATCGTTTATTAATAGTTTTTCACTCGTATCATTGGTTGTTGTTCAGTAGAAGGCCAAAATAGCAGGCAAAGTGCACAGAAAATGCACAGGGAGAGCAGCACAGAAATAAGCTAAAAGGAGCGTGTTGTTTGGAATAAAACAAGTAACAAAATGGCAATTCCAGTTCATGCACACCCTAAACTGCTTTGGTTTTTGTTGTTCTTGTTCTGCAGAAGACGCAGGGAGAAGCAGAAACCTGGGCATTAATATAGATGAATGGTAGAAAAAGTAAGAGCAGCACACTAAAGCAGAAAGACACATAAGTCAGAAAAAAAAAATAAAAATCAAACAAAAACGCCAAGCTGGAAAATTCACAAAGCCGCACAGATGTAATAAAAATTTCTTGTTTTCTATTAAATTGATGCCACATCGATGTATAATAAACACAACCTCAGCATATTGCTGTTTGTGTGTCACATTCAGTTTTCCTGCGCTGGTACACTTACCCTCACTGTTTCAGTTTTCATTTTGTTTATTTATTTATTTTTAAATGTCTTCAAAATGTTTCTCGCCCTCTCAAATCTGTTCCAATTCTTTTCTCTCCTGCAGGCAACAAACATACTTCTCTTGATCTTGGATGATCTTATTATATATCTGTGAAAAGAAACTTTTATCCAACGCGACAACATGGGCATCAAACTCAAGGGGTCAAACAAAAAAATGCTTGATCTGAATCACAAATGAGAGCAGAGGTTACATCAGGAACTTTTGTATTTTGAAAATAACTTTCAGCTCTGCAGATGCCAGAGTTTTTGAGGACCAGATTTACTCATGAAATAAGGCGCAGGAAATATAAGAACTGTTCTTCGCGCCTTTACAATACGTTTAGAATGTGAGATGAAATGTTGCTTACAATGCAATATTGAATAATGCAAAGACACATACAGGGGTTGGACAAAATAATGGAAACACCTTAAAGCTTTTTTTAGCTTAACATCATTCATGAATACATTTTCAATTTACAAAATGGTCATATTCTATATTGAGAATTGTTGGCATTTGAAAGTGAAGTCCCTGGGTCAACCTGCACCCGAGGGTCACAAAACTATTGTAACGTCAACTAAATGATATACTTTACGTTGCGTCCTTACACACAAAACCCTCAGAAGAGAAACTGACTGTTTGAATTTTTAATAAAGGGCAGGGGGGGGACTGACACACGACTGTTTCCAGCAGCTCGTGACAAGCCCCATGAATAAGCAGCACACACGTGATGGAACCAAATGAGCAGAGGAGAGGTGAAACCTGTTGCACTTACATTCGACTGCTGGGTGGAATCTTGCGTCCGTCTCTGAACCAGGTGACTTGAGGCTGAGGGAAGCTGCGGATCCGTGGCGCCAGGATGACAGCGCCCATCCCTTGTGACACCGACTGGACTCGTTCCCCCTCTTCAAAACTTCCCATGACTACACAGAGAGCACACGAGTAAAAAGACTGAAACAATCACAGGAGCTTCTCAAATCTGCCGACACAAGCTTCTGAAACGCTGCAGTGGCCCCGCAGTGATGGACAGCACAGTGTTGTTACCATGGCTACCACGCTTCATTAAGACAGAAAGCAGAAGTAATGACTCGCAGAGGGACACAGTGGGAACACTAAATTGACTCATATTCATATTCCAATGCCTCCTGTGTGGATGCAATCAGTCTTGATCAGCCGTTAAATGTGGGCATTACTCAACGTAGTAGATGACCACCTCTGTCGCGATTCTATTATCTGCTAATACGTTTGCTAGCACAAGTCTATCCCTCCCCAGGATCATTATCTCTCATGAGCCGACAAAAAAATTGGCACCAATATTCCGACTGTGTGTTCTTGCTGCTAAATGAGAGATATGGGCGGCTTCTCCGATGGATTCCATTTCAACTTGGGTTCGATCTCTACGCCGAACAACTGCCGCGGCAATTGGCTGATAATAGCAGCCAGTCCGTGTTATTGTCTAAACAAAGCGTGGACAGCAAGCAGTGGCGGATAAATATCTAAAGATTTGTTCTTCATTAGAGTCGAAAGTAGAGAACTGTGATGTCAATGGAAAATCACATCAAACACACAATTACGCAGCAGCACCATTTTGAAATCATATCTGTGAAAAATGTACAGATATCAGGCTTTGAACTGGAGCGTGTCAAACCAAATCCTTCAGCTTTTATGTTTGTCTTTTCAAGGGAGAAAATACAATCTGCTTTTGTTGCACAGCAGGATGAAGGGGTGTCGTCTTGATTAAAAAGGAAGACGCAAATGCAGTCGAGGCAGAGATGGGAAATTGATCTGGAGCTGTACATTAAACACTCACTGTGTGATTCTACATCGACTGAAGTTCACACAGTGGCAGGAAGAGATCAAATATACGTGGGCACCAGAGGGATCCAAGTATAGGGGTGGATCTGGAAGGAACTTTGATTGTACTGTAGGCCACACACGCGTGTTAGATGAAACTCAGCCGGAGTCTTCAGACATGACAGAACTCATTCAATAGTCCTTTGAATGAGCCTCCTATGGACAGCTAGTCCTTTATCTGAGGCAGATCAAACCTGTATTGGTGGTCCACATTGTATGGGATGTGCCATTATTTTAACTGAATTATTGGGGAAATGAAAATCCTCACAATTGATTTGTCAATTTCAGACGCATCAGATGAATGTTTGTGTCATTTGGTCATGTGTGGGATTTAAGTCTTATACAGTTTAAATTACACATCTACTTTGTTAAGTTATGTCATGTATTATTGTCATTAATAAGGTGTCAGAAGTCAGTGGTTGAACAACGAGGCGAGGAAGTGTTGCAACTACAGTTTGGTGATACGGGTAAAATAAAGAAAATAAATAAATAAAAATAAACAGTTAGCTTGGTGGCTTATGCTACAAAGCAACTGCACAACCCTCGGTGAAAGTTGCCAAACACAGCAACTTTGTTTCCACTTTGTGTGTTAGTGTCTTAACATTTCAACAGCACGTTTATTAGGACTGTCGAAACCATGTGACACACTCTTTATTTGATAACTTTCCTCCTTGTCTGTCGTGCCAAGTTTCATGTGAGATCATCTTTCATCTGCATGTGACCCTTCAGTGCGTACAGTGTGATTTTAAGCCTCCACGTAGCATTTACAGTAACTTATCAGACATTGTCTAAACATTCGATTGTCAGATTTCTTTGGTGGCTGGCGAGGATGCGTCGCCAAGTTGCCGGCGAGTCTGTGTCTAATCTAGATACAAGGTGATCATCCAGAAATATTTCAAATGTATTTCTTGTGATCGATTAACCGATCAGCTCATACTGACACCGTGTTCATTTTGAAATTCTAAAATGATTAAAATGAATACGTAAATGAATGAAAAGTAAAAGTCATGGAATCAGGGCAATGTAACTTAATAAACCAATGTACTTACAAGCGACTTGCACTTCCGTTCGTCTCTGAAGCAGAGCACCCACGCGATTTCTGACGATGCAGCGATAGAATCCGGCGTGGGAGCGATCAAGCGACGGAATTAGATACCTGTGAACATAGAAAACAAGGTTCATTTCTAAACACTGTACTAAATATAGGTATCACGCACGTGTAAAGCTGCAAATGAGTTCAACATCTGTGCTCTGATAACGGTCAGCCAGGACGTCACAGCTTATTCTTGGCGATTAGAACCACCTCACAAGGGTCTCACTAAGCTTTGGTGCCTCACGCATCGACGGACACACACATAATGTCCCCAATGCAAATAAACACAAATCTCCAGGGAGCAAGATTGAATCTGTGTTTTCTCCCTCCAAAACCTTGACTGATGTGACGTTGGCAGTACTGCTGTTAACCTTCTCATTCGGCACATTTCCAAAGAGAAATGGGTTCAGTTTCTGCAAAAAAATGCATGTTTGAGTCCCCTTCATCAAAACATGTGCATTCTTCAACTATATTAAGGTGTTAAAGGAAGCACACCAAAGCAGGAAGTTACAAGCCTTTCAAGGTTTACCCCTCCAGAATCAGGCACACCAAACCAACCCATGCCACGACAACATCAGTGTGGATGATAAAAGAAGCTTTGAGAGATGCTCACGGTCGAAAACCTCATGTTCTGAACAAACTTCAGTCTGTTGAACTGATGACTTGTCCCATTGAAAATTCAGCTTCGGGCGCATCACTTGAACTAAAATGATTTCAATCTCATCTTCTTACCAACACCTACCAACGTGATTCATGCCCATTTAAAGCACAGCTCCACCACATGAATAGCTCCCAGTTACGGCAGCTTATTGATTCTGATGCTCTGCATTGGTTCCACCTCTCAAAAAAGCCAGGTTTATCTCAAAGTGAATCCGGATCTCATTTCATTTTGAGCGGAATGAAAAAGTCGACAGAGTGACATTCCAAACAGGCGTGGGATATGCAATTAAATGCTTTTTGTAGGCACTCGATTTACCCGCAAACTGCTTAACTGGTGGCAGAGACACTTAAGGGGTGTGTTTGAGGAGAGCAGGGCATGTAGACGGTGAATTCGCCTGGAGCGGCTTGTACATGTTTAATTAAAGTCCCTCTGGCACGGCACACTCTTGTCAAAATAAATATGTCGAGTTGAAGTCAGACATGGTTTCTAAGGGAGCGTGCAATATGTTTTTTAATGAGCGCTCTGAAATAATATGAAAAATAGGTTGTAGCACATCAAACATACAGGACATCCCTGAAGCCTCTTTACCATTGAAAACAAAAATCACATTACAAAGGTCATTGCTCATGAGCGAATTTGTTGTACCATACCATGGTTAGCAACGGTATTAATCATACACCAATAACATCGGCAATGATTATTTCAATTCTTTCAGTAATTCACTGAAAATGTTTTAGGGTTTTATGGCATGTAAAATTTTACACACACAAAATCTTTTTTATTATGTGTGTTGAAGACTTTGACAATCGGCCACAGCTTTGACAGCAAAGCTCACATAACAAACACATCTCAAAACAGGGAGAAAAAAACCCAAGTGATATCAAACTTCATTAACCGCAGTGTCAGTTGATGCCGAGTGAGTAAATGAGTTTGCAGGCTGAAGTGTGCTGAGAGTTAATCAACTCATCAGCAGTGTTTATTAATGATGTGCGCCTGCTTCCGTGTGCGCCATCAACTAAATAAACACCATTTTGTGATAATAATAGAGCAAAGCAATCTACAGGGGGCTGAGCGAACGAGGGAGGTAGAGACATTGGGTTAGAAATAGCTGACAGGTGGAGGCGACTCCCATGTGCAGGAGTGGAGTTTGAAATCATGTGTACCAGGATGGAAAAAATGAATTCAGTATAGAGATATATTTTTAGAAGCAATTTAGTTCAGCCAAGACTGTGTAAAGTGAAAATGTTCAATACAAACTCAATGGAAGTGTGGCCAGAAATAAGACACGACTCCCTCAATGAAACCACATGACTAATTTTCATCAATATCAAATAACAAAATCACTTATGAAAAAAAAAAACAAACAAACAACAATGTACAAATATTGTCACGAACCCCCTCCGTCTGGTCATATTGTTTTGGACTGCTTCCTGCTCCCATCCTTTCTCTCCTCCTCTCTTCCAGGATTGGGGGGCTTCCTCTTCCTACCGTGGACTTCTTGCCATGCACTTTGACTTTGTGAGTTTTTCCTGATCCATCGCCTTTGTTTTCCAGTGTGTTTGTGCCCGTTCTCCGTGGTTCCTCTCCCCACAGTCCTGTGGACTTACGCCGTGTCTTGGACTCTGGTTGAGTTACGCTCATGGACGCTCGTTTTGGCTTCTGATTTCCCGGACTTCAAACAAAAATTTTGAGATTTTTTTAATTCTGATTTCGAACGAAAATCCAGAACTCGAACGGCCCTGAAAAAAGCCGGAAAAAACATAACGTGCGCGGACCGATCAGCTGACCCACGACGCGCTTTGTTATTGTGTATAACGCATGTATGCAGAAGTGTCCCGTTCGATACATTTACTGACTGTTTCTTCTTCATATTGAGGTGTAAAACCTTTCCTGTCTCCGCACTGGACCGTGGTAGAGTGTCACAGGGGAGGTGCTGGAGCGCACACTCCAGGGTTTGATGTCCTGTTGTGGGCTGGAGCTCAGACAGGGATGAGGCGAGTCTGGGACAGAGCGTTACTTGGTTTATGACTTTGTCACAGCCAAACTGCACAGAAGCGCACATTCAGAGCTGGACACGCACCGGGCACCTCTTCACTTCTGGAGAGACGTCACTCACTCGGCAACCCCTCCCACATGCAGCGGCCACACACATAGAGGAACAGCGCACCTGCAGCAGACACTCTACATTCACTCCTACAAAAGACTATTTTAAGGCTTGGAACGCATTATTTCTTTTTCCATTCATTGTAATGGGAAAAATTGATTCAGATTTCGAACAATTTGCTTCTGGAACGGCTGTCTGGAATGGATTGTGATCGAGAACCGAGGTGCCACTGTAGAGAGTAATTCTGTTCGTGCATTGTATTTTTTGTTCATTGTTTTTGAGGTTGACTATATTTGAGTTGTTTTATGAAATTGTTGGATCGGTTTCTGACTCCTCCTTGCTGCATGTGGTCACCCGTAAATCACTACAAATATTAAAATATTACGGCAACATGAACAAATGACACAATCATGAAATGGTTAAACATTTACTGGATTATATGAATGACATATTTTATTTTGTAATTCAATATAATTATACATACTGTACAGTGTTTTTGTAATTTTTATTTATTTATTTATTTATTTTTTACAATGAAAAGACCAGCTTGTAATGTCAACGATAAAAAAATATAATATCAGTACCACCAAAGAAAAAGGACAGAATCATAAAAGCAAGTGTCGAGCAAATGAAAGCCTTTGCACCGTGGTTTGACTTGTTATCTGACACTGGCCTCACGTGAGTTGACCAGGAGGTTTATCCTTTCATTATCCTGTCTTTCAGTCTCTCCTTTATAATGCATATGATTAACCTTTTCAGAGCTATGGGTGTTGTCTGGTGCAGGAGTCGAGGTGAGAGTCATCAGCCGCCTGCTGAGCCGGACAGAAATTGACTGATGTTCTGTGGTCAGCAGGCGGTCTGAGACTGAATGAATTCCAATGAATTCCAGCGAAAAAAAACAAAAGAAATAGGGATTAAAACGGTTGCATACGCACGTTATCTAAACAGTTCAAACTCAAGAAAAGCAATGATGTAGGAGCTTAAAAACAACAAACAAACTTGAGCTAAAATATAGTGACAATTGATTGCTCCTTATAGGTCTGAACAATGGCAAACCTGGCAACCCACTCCACCTAAAATCTGGCAGCCTGCTTAGACATGTTCAGAGGGGTCTCAGCATGACTTCAGCCAGCCATCAGACCTAGTCGGAGCTAATTCAAGTGAATGATACATCTCCTATACTCTTATAGAGCGCACTGGAATTTTACTCCCACCCACTAAATTTAAGAAGAAAACCAGATCCTGTTCAAACATAAGCCGTACCGGTCGATAAGCCGCAGGTTCAGGGGTGCTGTCTGCGCTGTAGTCAGTTCAGTGCCGCATCAAGAGTGAGGAAATACTGGAAACATGCTGCGCAATACGGAGCATCTTGATTTATCCACGCTGCTCTCTCTATAGGCAAGGTGCAGCTCTCCAGCCGGGATCGAGTCAGCGGCCAAAACCCGACATGCTGGGGTTCACGTCGGACTTTTGAGTCAAACTCACTTTGTCTTGAGACAGCGTCTCGTGTCTTTTATTCACATTAAAGTACTCAATATGCGCTGTTTTTGACCGCGTGCCCAAAGTTCCGACCCCTACTGCCAGTCTCATTGGCTGTATCTCGATTCCAGGCCTCAAAGGAGATCGACTCTGTTGACGGAGCTGTGGACACGCAGGTGAAAAAAAGCACATTTTCAGCTTCTATTAAAGTCCTATTAAAAGCCTCGGATTTCATCAATTTCAATCCCTCAAATTGATTTCAGCCTGTAAAAATCCATATATTAGCCATGCTGTTGTATAAGCCACAGGGCTCAGACTGCAAGAAAAAAGTAGCGGCTTATAGTCCGGAAATTACGGTATACTATATGTTTAGAAGACTTGAAGTCAATACCGCCTGCCAAAAAAAAAAAAATAAATAATCATAATAATTCCATGCTGAATCACAATCGCAATATTGTCAAACTATTTGATTCACCCACAATTGTACAGTCCTGGTCACATCACAACGTGAAACATTTTTATGATTTTTATGTTATTCAATCATACTTTCCTCTGTCTTGAGTCAGACAGTCTTATATAAAAAAGTGAAGCAGATCTGAATCATATGTATCAAAATTTGGAGTCGTTGATATGTAATTTAATGAACAGCATAAGTCATGACAACATTTAAGAAAACATTTAACAGTTCTTACTACCATTTTCAGACCAAAAAGATTTTATTCCTTACAGATTGCAGGTTTATTTTATTTTACTTTTAGTTGCTCGAAAGAAAGTGTTCACATAAATAAACGGCAAACAATTCTTTGTGAGCAAGAAGATGGGATAAAAGGGAAAAAGAAAGCAGCATCACCACACATGGACGGAATTTTAGAGCGTGACTGAAGTTTCATTCTCAAGTGACAATTATGATCAGTGACTCTGTGATCGTGCTTAAATGCAGCTTGACTGTTCAAGGTTGAAGATGCTTGTGCATTACAGCTGTGTTTGCCATCATTTTTCTTGTCTTCTCTGTCTCAGGTAATTCCATTTTCTGCTTTCATTGTCTCTTTCGATTTTCTTCCATCATCCTCTCCGTCTTTCTGATCTGATCTAAACTGATGGAGGCGTGTCAGTGACCGACGCTGCCCGGGAATACTGGATCAAATAATGTCTAACAAACTACAGGACAAAGTTTCACTCTCGTCCTGGTCTGTCTTTCCGATACCCCTCCACATACAACCCGTGACAGGTAACATGGACTTCTGGCTTTAGCAAAATCTACATACGGAGGTTTGGTCTTCAGGTCAAGAGGTAAACAGTGTAGACCTCAACCAAAGTGTTTTTTGCATTGCCACAATTGTAACTGTGGTTTTTGCAGCTAACTGACAACCAGGCCACGCCTTTCTCCAAACATGACAGTTGGGTCAGGTTCAGTCATGTCGGACCTTTGGCAGTCAGGGAAACACAGTGGACGATGGATGATATTGAGTCATGCATTGCTAAAGACAGTATCAAACTCATCATGCTTGATCCATGGTCTTGTTTATCCTTCTTTGGAACACACGCACTTCTTCATACACTCGGGATGATGCAACATAGATGTGCTCACAAAATTTTCTGATCTCAAATTTTGGAGGGACCAAACTTTCAGGAGGAGGTACGATCCAATACAAGGTAAAACAAGTGGTTGTACTGAGAGAGCGCACAAGTGTGAGAAGCAGCCACCACAGAGAGAAGTGCTTAACGCCACTGCGGCCTTGCTCTGAAATGTGTTTTGCAAAGTGAATTGGGGAACAAACAGCTGTGACTTCCAACAAAACCCTGACACCGAAAGACACGTAGAGTTTGCATATGCATAATAAAAAGTGCTCCTTCTTTTGTATGGTTTTGAGCATTCACTTCGATCACTTGATCACACAAAGAGCAAGCCAGTGAATAAGGACAGGACAAGGAAGGGGTTGAAAGAACAGGAACATATTGTATCGAGATATGAATCACTTTCTTTAAAATACATTCTTGTTTCCAGGCGTACGAAATAAAAAAAACATTGAATTCAGCTCTTCAACTATCAGCTACTGACCTTTTACATCCCTTGAAGAGTTGTTGGAAGAAACACAAACCAATATGAAACGAAATCAATGATGAGATCACCGGAGCAAATTTGAAGAAAATATATGTTGATGGTGACACGAATCCCCCTCCGTCTGTTCAGTTTGGTTTGGACTGATTCCTGCTACTGCCATTTTCTCCGCCTCTCTTCCAGGATTTCTTCCAGTTTTTGTTTTTTTTTTTCGCTCATGACCACTTGTTTTACCTTGTAGTGGATCACTTACAACCGGTGTCAGTTTGTCACATGTTTTCTCCCTGGTATGACCCGCCACGTTCGTCTCGACAGCCTTTGGGAACCTCGGACATTTTGCCAAGCACTTTTGTTTCCTGAGTTTTATTGACTGATCTCCTTTTTGTTTTTTCCTGTGTGTCTGTGACCCTGGTTCCTCTTACCCCCAATCCTGCGGACTCATTGCGCTTTCCTGGACTTGCTACGCGCTCACGGACGCTAGTTAATTCATTCGACTGTTTCTGTTTGTGATGTCTGGACTCTGTCGCCATCTCGCGTTGTGTTTTTGAATTACGTTTGTCTTTTCCGGCCCCCTTAGTTATTCATAGTAGTGTTCTTGTTTCTGTATTTCTGACATCCTCCTTTGAGATTAGAAGTTGAGTAGTTTTGTTATGACATTTTTTGGACTTTACCCACTGTGTCAGTCTCCTCCCTGCTGCACTTGGGTTACGTTCCCCACAGATGGAATGAATCACATGCGAAAGATAAAATGAGCCAAATTTATTCTGAAAATATGTGAGAAAAGTTCCCCAAATCAAACAAAATTAAATCCAATAGAAAAAAAAAAAATGAAAAAAAAAAAAGACGATTGTTCTGATTCATTGAAATAGAAGCCCTGACTTGGAAAAAAAAAATAAAAAAAGACTAACTAATAATAAGTTTCTATCAGGATATGGTAAAAAATATATCGACTCTTTATTGTTTATTAATAATGATGCTTGGGGAAAGGTCAGTGCCGTTGAACCGCAGCAAAGCACCAGAACACAAACAAGGAAGACTCCAGGGGTTTGCTGAATAATTAACTCCCATAAACGAAGTTTCAAGGGCTAATTGGAGGCCTAAACACTTGTAACGTTGGGTTAATTACCCCGGTGGTCTGCCTGCAGGAAGTGTTGAGGTCCTGAATCTCTCCGAGATCCAATGTAGTGATAAGATAAGAAATGTTAAAAAAACAAGCATCAACACTGCATTTTAAACGTGATGTAAGTTGTACACATTTTGAACCTATGTTTTCTAAAGTAAATAAAATATAAATAAATGAAAGAATGCCAAACCTATTATTGCAAATCGATGCTGTGGTCACAATTTTAATTTTTAATTTCTATATATAGTAGCAATATAGAGACTGGCATGACTGCTATATGTTTTCAAATCCACTCACTAAAGAAGCACTTATTTCTGCATTCCATAAAAAAAAAATCCAAAATACATATTTTATGTATTAATTGCAAGAAAAATAATTCCAAACAGATGCAAAATATACATGAAGCGCAACAGGCAAAACATGACAAAATTATGTAGCACCAGTCTTTGTAAATTTGTCTTGTACTTGACATGTAAAAACATAAATAACACAGTGCAGACCTCCTCTGCACACAAGAATGCTTGAGAAAAGCCACTCCGCAGTGCAGTTAAACCAGATGTTTGGGGTTATTTTTTTCAAATATTGTCTATGTACAGTCAGGTGATAATGCAATGAGATTATTATTACAGCTGCATCGATTCTTTGTTTTAATATTTGAATGCGTGTTCAGAGACATGAACCCAATATAGTGGCAATAGCACATACATTGCTTTCTTTTAAAGTTCTCAGTATTGAATTTTCATATGCAAACACATTATGCAGGTGAAACTTGCTTGTGGAGCACATTAACTATTAATAAGCTAATTACTAGCTTTGGTGTTAACACTCAATAATTAAGGCATTGTTTAAAGTGAACTTCTGCTGACTATTCAAGGGCAAAATACTGTCAACAAGTTGCACCAGTCCTGATTCATAAAAAGCAAATACACATAATTTGCAATAATATATGTTCCCTCATCTAATTTGTAATCATTACGCAACAAAGAAGGTGAAGGAAAACACAAAACTACACTCAAGGAAAAACATAAAAAATTTAAAACACACGGCACACCAATGAATAAAAACAAACATTAGAATTTGCGTTGAGTGAACAGGATTGTTGAGTGATGATGCGCCCTCCCTAAAGAGGGGTGGCGCTGTGACCGCGTGAATAGTTCCCATTCAACTGCCAATAGGATCTTTGAAGCTAACAGCAAGCAAGGAGACATTCTGACGTTCCGCTATATCGGAGTCGGTACAAAGTGACATTCATCAACTTCTTTCAATGCTTATCCTGACTCAAGTGAACTCACAAGGCAGAAAGCTATTGCTATGCTTAACGTTTTTCCCCTCGCTGTGACACTGAAACACTCACACAGAATATTAATGCCGATGCAGCTCACACTATTGATCACATGCCAGAGGACACATGGCCGTGTCGCCTGGTGTCAATAATCAGAGCTGCGCTCCGAACGGGAGACCTCAGCCATAACCTCATTGACATGTGGGGGAGGTGCCCCACCCAAACACACTCCTGAGAATGAGAAAGTCAGGGACGCCACAGCCATGCTAACATGCATGACATGGGAAAACTGGCCCAGAGAGTGCGATGGAGCAGCACCAGAGCTTATCGTTTCACAAAAAAAAAAAAAATCAATCAAACAAAACAATAAATATTTAAGAACTAAAGTTACATAAAATCCCTATTAAATGACTGTCAGATGATCTCAACAAAACGGCACACTTCTTATGTTTCAGAGGTGTATGAAGTCAAATCCCAAATGGTGACAATATCCTGCGTATGCCTGAAAAAATGCTTTGACTCTACCACCTTTCTTGTTTGCTCCCTGGGGTTCTCACTTTAATCTTATCTTTCTCCTGAGATTCTCGCCTGACAACGGCGGACTATCAACAACCCCGGCCGAGTCTGCGCCCGCGCCGGGTTTTGTTTTCACACACAGACAGTTGAGAGGAGAGAAGAGGCGACGTGTGAAGTGCTTCATTTCAACTCCCGTCGGCACACGCGCCGTCGCTCCAGATAAGAGCGATGTTCCTCACGTGATTAGGATCTTCCAGTTAGCGTTACAGGCCGTTTATCTGCTGCCCTCACACTCAGTCAGCCTTTATGTTCCGTCGCCACTTATCCAGAGAGAGTGATGGAGGTCAGAGAGCGGAGATGGCGAGAGCAGCCAGGACCAGAACCAGCGCAGATGATTTGCAAGATAAGTGGGAATAAACAATACTAAAGAGTAACATAACAAAATATTGCATCATTTTATTTTATTTTATTTTTTATTGAGCTGTTTTTTCCTCATCCTGCAGGTCAGAGCTTCAGCATCCAACCAGACCCATAAAATGATCAGGTGAAATGACATATTTTGCATATGTCACTTGGCAAGTTCTGTACAGGTCTTGTCTTATGTTGTAATTTGATGTGATCTTTTCGCACAGGCTACTGCCTTTTACCAAACTGAAAACAAAAACCAAGTGTCTTTCTTAAAATGTACTGCATGCAGTGCCTGAGGCAGTCCCAGCTCACCTGTACTCCAGGGAAAAGCGTGTCAGCTCGGTGTTGTTGTGGATCCACTTGAACTCCAGCGGCCAGCTTCCTTCAGCCATGCAGGTCAGAACCAGTCTGTTGCGCTCCAGATGAAGCTGACTTCGGACCGGCTCCGTCTTGAAGTAGGGAGGGACATCATCTGTTAGGGGAACAAAAAAAGTGTTATTAACTTCAAGTAAAACACATAAACTACAGACCACAAAGTGAGGGAATGACGCCAGCCACACTCCAAAGTGATTTGAAAACTCAGCTAGTAGGTTGTGATGATTATTGACACTTTCTTTTTCTAAACGAAATATATCAAACATGTTGCAGGTTTTTGAAATACTTATTGTGACTATCTTCGTACATCACAGCTATCCTCTTAACTGCTGCAAAAACGATTTCACACATCTAAAAATAAAGAGATCAAAGAAAAAGAGTGATTATAGCAAACAAAAATGTTCAAATATGTCAGTTAAAGAGGGAAACATAGATGAGCATATTGTTATACAATATGCATGTAATTACTATGTAATTACTGTAGCAGTGTCCACATAAATTCTGAATTATTTATGACTTAAATCTACGATATCAAGAAAACAAAATCTTCAAGAGCTGTTATAACAAATAATGATATTAACAATGTCATTACCAATATTTACAAACAGTACATTTTTAAAAAAGGGAGGGAAAAACTGTGTTTTATAATTCCATATTAGCAGTGTTTGGGCCGAGGCGCTGAGCACAAATAAACACACATTTGCTCACATCCTATACACACCTGCTGGTTTGGGTTGTTAAGGTTTGGGCTGTTGAAAGAATCTTGCCATACAATACAGTACATATCCCAGTACAGGAGAGGTGGTACGCGAATTTGCATTTTATTGCAATACTGTTTCAACAATATATTGTTATTAGAGGCATAATTTTAAGGGGAAAATCAGATAATGCAGTACAATAATATGGGCATTAAAGCAAGCTTATTGTTATCACATCAGTCCAGCAACACTGTCTGTTCAATTTCGCGCTCCAGCAGAGAACAGAATCACTCCCTTTATCAACAAAGTATCTCCAGTGTATAACAACAAAACCTTAGTACTTAACACAAAATATCATATATCAAAGTGTCTATGTATTGAATATTGCCATAGCCGACTTGAAATATCAAGACAGTATCACACAATCAGGTTTTGCGATATTTCAGCAAAATTATTGATACAATATCGCGCATATATCTAGTATCACATTCTAGTATTATTGTAGTGTTGTAAATGGTAGTTTAAAAAAATAATTTCAATAGTTTTAAACACCTGTACAGCATTAAGTATGTTTGAAGATTTTTAAGATTTTTAATTTTTCACTTTAGCCTTTGTTTTGTCCATTGCAAAGTGTTCTTCACAATGTTCCCAAGTTTAATTTCTCCTCTTGCTGTGGATTTGGTTTACTTGCATGGAAAATACTGATAATGTCCTGACATGATGCTGTCAGCAACTTAACAATTGGTTACTGTCAACAACTTTCACCTGTCATTGCAGCTGTGAACTCCACCACACTGCACTGCACACTTGACTCAGATGAATTGTGTCTTAAGAAAACCGCAAGCTTCTCTTCCCAAAGGATTGTTTGTTACCTAAGAAGCTGTGTTTATTTGTGAGTCACATCAATTCCTCTGATGGCAGCGCAGAACCAGCAACAGGAGTCATCAAACCCTTTCAACATTTGTTTCACCAGTGTGCTCCAGCGATTGTGGGGAAACGGACGAAGAGGCAGCTGCAACCTGAGCGGTGAATGTCGTCCCTACATCTCAATGAAGACTCAATAACTCAGGCGAAAAAAATGGAAACCTCTCTGCAAGACGATTGTAAATATAGAACGCATTAATTGGATGGTTGGATAATATCATTATGAAATTGACTGATAAGCAGGGTTTGAAATTAAGCTGTCACAATGATCTATAGGGTTGGTGTTTTTCTTCATGGGAAAGATGAGCAGATCATCGACAGAAGGATAAGAAAATGGTGAAATAAACCAATCAAGAAATCATTTCATCTTTTTATCTTGATGCTGCATTAACGAATTGGGACCTAACAATGTCATCATTGTGAATATTATAAATACTATTTTAAAAATAAACAGTATACAGTGGTAAGTCTGTTTTCAAACGTCCCGTAATTCGAACAAATTGGAATTTCGAGATTTTTTTGCTTCCGATTTCGAACGAAAATCCAGAACTCGAACGCCACCAAAAAAAGCTGAAAAAACATAACGTGCGTGGACCGATCAGCTGACCCTCGACTCACTTTGTTATTGTGTATAACGCAGGTGTAAAACCTTCCCTGTCTCCGCACTGGACCGTGGTAGAGTGTCACAGGGGAGGTGCTCGCTCTCCACACCTCCGAGGAGCTGGGACAGGGATGAGGCGAGTCTGGGACAGAGCGTTACTTGGTTTATGACTTTGTCACAGCCAAACTGCACAGAAGCGCACATTCAGAGCTGGACACGCACCGGGCACCTCTTCACTTCTGGAGAGACCTCACTCACTCGGCAACCCCTCCCACATGCAGCGGCCACACACATAGAGGAACAGCGCACCTGCAGCAGACACTCTACATTCACTCCTACAAAAGACTATTTTAAGGCTTGGAACGCATTATTTCTTTTTCCATTCATTGTAATGGGAAAAATTGATTCAGATTTCAAACAAATCGCTTCTCGAACGGACGTCTGGAACGGACTGTGGTTGAGAACCAAGTTACCACTGTAATTCAGTATAGTGGCGGACTCTACTGGAGTCACTGTTCATTGTTTGGCATTTTGGTAATTTCCACACATTATTGTTGTATATATATTATATGGTATTTTGTCTAGGTCTTGAATGTTTGTATGCTGCCTTAACAACCGAAATTTCCCCACTGTGGGAGGAGTAATGGCAGTCTTCCGATCTAGTCTTTTTCTTCTTCTTCTTTCTCTTTCTGCTTCCCGCTTCAGGGGTGGCCACCGCGGATCATTTTCCTCCATCTCACCCTGTCCTCTGCTTCCTCTTCTCTCTAACCTACAGACTTCACATCTTCCTTCACCAGTCTAGCACAGGTTATTCCAAAGGCAGTTGTGAACCACTTTGTTCTCTTTCAAGCACTAATACACAACAGGTAGTGATGGAGTCAACTTTGGAAATTGCAGTTTCCCTACCATTGTTCAAGTCATTTGCGTCAAACAGCATCACAGCAAAGCGAGTTTTGGTCACAATCACTGATGGTGCCAACCACCAATGTATTGTCAGTTGTTGATGATCTTATATGCATTTCATGCATACAGTATATTCCACCGCTAACAAGCAGAAATATCAAAGCAAGACAAAAAGTCAGTGACCATGTGACATCCAATTCAAAGACATTAAATATGACTCAAAACACCAATACAAAATGTCACTGAGGGAAAAACATATGTAAAAAAAGATAACTCAATGAGCAAATAAAGAAATGAACGGAGAGAATTGGCAGCATATGAAATGAGCAGGTCAAAAGTTCACCAGGCATCTCCATAAGTCACGAATCAGTATTCATAAATCCCGGCCAATTCTTGATGCACGGCTAAAATATTCACCACGGCCTGACTTTTGTCATTCTGATCACCTCGACCCTGAAGGAGCAGCTGCCGACAATAAATATTTATCGCAAACAGGCGACAACTCAATCAAGGACGAAACTGAATTGATCTGTGGCCTCATGTTCCATTCCATATTCATATTGAGCCGCTGGGAGAAGAGTGAGTCAGAGCACAGTCAGGGGGCTGTTATCCAATAATAATTACATTCACAACAATGCAGCTTTCATAGACCTACAAGTGTCAGCGTTACGACCACCTCTCTATTATTGCAACCCCCCCTCAAAAAAACAAATGACCACAGCACGTGAATCGTGTGAAACCGCACAACATCCTTGCGTTAACAACCGATTCATTTTGAATCCCGTACTATCAACCTGACATGTGCCTCAGGTGCCGTCATTTGCATTGACATCGGTACGTGCTGGCATCCTCGCTGACCCCTGAGCTACAGTTTCTGGTCTCGCAGCACCTACAGAGGTGCAGCGGAATCCATTCTTCACAGGGAAAAGTACAAAAGTGATTGAGGCGGAAACAATGCTGGGACCTAATTGCTCCCCAGAGACCCTGCTCTTTTCAAACTGACGATGAGAAGATAACGGTAAAACAGCAGAGGAAGAGAGGAGCAGACAAAAAGTCAAGCCATATCAGCCGCAACCAGACACTGGCTGAAGCGCAGGAAGATGCGTGGCCAAAGCAAATATTGATCCCTGCTGAGTATCTCTCATTAGGAAGTCCATTAGAGCTCATCATGGCAACTAACTAGGCCATCAGGCGTAACTGGTCATAATATTTATAGATAACTGTCACTTGATCTCTGAGGGGTCAACTGTGTAAGGACTTATGGCGCCATTCAAAAGACTCTTGAGTGGAACATGCGTGTTCAGACTGACACATTGTAGACGTGCAAGAGGAGTGACTGACTAGGTATGTGTCCCACATTTACACACATCTGCGTTCACGCCCTGACAAAGGTGAGCGTGTCACAGCTGAGTTGATCAACCCTTCTAGACCAGTCAAGGTCTAATATATATCTTTAGCCCCATTTTTGGGGCCAGGACTCCATTCAAAATCTAACTTTCAATGCAAAACTATTCTATTCAAAATGATTTCTGGTCAGATTTCCGATCTACTCTCGGCATGGGCGATAGCTTATCGTACACAATATGCTGCCAAACACAATCTCCACGATGACAATTCTGCATCTCACAATAAATTCGATAAACACGTGATACACTCACTGCATTGGACTTGCATACATGAACATGATTGCAACAGCGCGCCGCGCTCTCCAGCTCCGCAGCGCTTAACAGCCGACACCGGTGTGTGACAGTGATTAGGGTTCACTGATTGTGGACACACTCACTCAGGCAGCGCTAATGCTACGACCCGGCATCAGTTAGGGACCATCAACAAGTTCTACAACGTTAAAGGATTAGCAAAATCTTCAATAAGGCAAGAGATGTGGATCAGCACCTCCAAGTCTGAGGCCATGGTTCTCAACCAGAATAAGGTGGTTTGCTCTCCCCGGGTCAGTGGAGAGTTGTTGCCCCAAGTGGTGGAGTTTAAGTATCTTGGGGTCTTGTTCTCGCGTGAGGGAAAAGGGGAGTGTGAGATTGATAGACGGGTTGGTGCAGCGGCAGCAGTGATGCGGTCGCTGTATCGGACCGTCGTGGTGAAGAGGGAGCTGAGTCACAAGACGAAGCTCTCGATTTCCTGATCGATCTACATTCCCACCCTCAACTATGGTCACGAGCTTTGGGTAATGACCGAAAGGATGAGATCGCGGATACAAGCGGCTGAGATGAGTTTCCTCCGCAGGGTGGCTGGGCGCACCCTTAGAGATAGGGTGAGGAGTTCGGTCCTCCGGGAGGAGCTCGGGGTGGAGCCGCTGCTCCTCCACATCGAGAGGAACCAGTTGAGGTGGCTCGGGCATCTGATCCGGATGCCCCCTGGACGCCTCCCTGGGGAGGTGTTCCGGGCATGTCCTACCGGGAGGAGACCCCGGGGAAGACCCAGGACTCGCTGGAGAGATTATGTCTCTGGTCTGGCCTGGGAACGCCTCCGCTACCCGACTCCGGATAAGCGGCAGAAGAAGGTGAAGGCAATGAAAAACCACCATTTCAGGAGAGATACAGCAGACAATTTAACCCCTAAATAAAAGGACCGGTTTCTACGAGAGACATGAAACACCGAGTTTTTCATCTCTACACTTAGTTAACTATTGTATTTAAGCATAAACAAATAATGATGTTGAAGACAAACTCCACTAATAATTTTCATCATAAAACAGTTTCAAGAGAGAGTGTAGTGTGTCCAACACATGGAATAGAATCAAAATCATCGTTATCACCGAAATTACAACATTTATCACCATAACTTCTTTTGTCCATATCGCCCATCCCCAATCTACTCCCATCTGCTTCGCAAGACAGAAATACAAGTAGAGACATATTAAGTTTTAAACACCTTTCCGTGTTTAGAGGGAATTGGATCTGTTACATAAAATAAATATCACATAATGTTCAAGTAACAAAAAAAAAAAATCATATATATATGCGTGCGTGCACTCCAGAAGCGGCTGCGCGGTGATCAAGACGTCGCGCGCAATTAAATGTTGACGTTTTTTTTACTGCGTAATATTTTTCTGATAGCAGGTTGCACATATTTTTAGCAGGGTGTGTGTGCGCAGCGTTGTTGACCCTCGTGCGTTTTGCCGTTTCAGAAGGAGTGACATAATAATGTCATTACGGTTTGCCGTGAGTAAGGGGCGTTCCAGGAAAACTTCAGCAAATGTGCAAATATGAGTTGATCCTTACATACGTGTAGCAGTGTAGTTTGACAGGATATCACAATACAAGTAATGGTGAAAACAAGGTGCTAGATAATGGTTTGACAAATAACTTCTCAATAATATTAATATTGACTATTCTGATGAATATTACTATTCAATCTCATTATTCTATATCTGTTATCGCTTTTAAATAAAGTTGTTTTTTTCTTTTTAATTGATTGAGAGAGAGTATAGTGATGAACGTTGGTGTGCTGCAGGATGAAAGCCAGATGCTCCACTTCAGGCAAAAACTCTCTCGATCTGCTCTCTGCAGGTCTGTGTCGGCACACAGAATTGAAACGCTGATCTTCCACTTGTGCTAAAATCGAAGATTCAACTTGATCGCCACAGAAAAATCCTCTCTATGACGCCCCCTTAAATCCTGCATGTGAGAGCCAGAATGGTCTTTCCCGATAAATAAAGAGCACACGGCAGTATAAACAACTGTTTAAGCTTCTTCCTTTAACATAGAGCCTTTAAACCGATTCTCCTCCACTACCTCAAACAAACCGTCCCAGTGAACCCGCCTATCAACCCAAACAAATCTCTCACTGTGTCCCACAGATATACAGTTGTGCTGCTTCCTAACTGTGCTCCACAGTTTCCAGAGATAAGTTCAGCAAGTGGATGCAAATGCAGGTAACTTCCCAGTTGCCCAACTGAAGCAACGCTGCCAGGACTCACACCACCTTCCTCATTTTCTTTCCTCCAGGCCCTGCAGCTTCCAAGACAGCATACATATTTAAGCTGCCAACTGGGGATCCAGCACACATGCACACATCAAAAGTGACTTGATGACACATTCAAAGGTGTTTTTCAAGGCGTGAAGACATATATAAATGTGAAGGGATTCTTTATTATATATGTCAAGTCCTCTGTTCAGGCTTCATGTGTGTGTTTGAGACGGCGATGAGCATGGTAGTCCGTCAGTGGTCCAACAGATTTGCGAATCAGCGTGCTGGCTGTGAAAAATATGTGCAGCCGACTAGCTATATTTGGCGTATGAGTTGGTTCCTCTGTGGGATTTGCGTGTGTCTACGATGATTGCATTTCTCCATGTAGGTGTGTCTTGGTTTCAGGAATGGAATCACAACACTTCATCAATGCCAGAATTTGGGTGACAATATGTATGATTTGGATGAAAACAAAACCCCAAAACTGCTGAGAAGTGGTCACATGACACGTTCCATGCCACATATGCTCCCACACCGAAGCAGACACTTAGGGCAGTTTCACACTGCACATTCTCTCTCAGGTGGCCTTAGTTGGATTCACCCCTGCTGTGCAGCCTCGCACCTCTGCACCACAGGTGATGCCCCTTTTTCCTCCTCAGCTAAAATAGCTGGTTTGTGACCCACGACAGAGCACGTCTGAAGGAAGCTGCGTGACAACCTATTTACGACCGTCAGCTTGACCACCTTATTTCTCAGTCACTTCTTAGCACTGTGAATCACCTCAGATATTAACAGATGATGGACCTCCACAACGGCCGTAACAGAATGTGGTGTTTCACAGCCAGGAAACAAGCTGTGTAATACGGATTGTCTTGATTTATCCACACCAGTCTCACAACACGTTGAACAAAGTGACGACGAAAGTTACTGATGATCGAGAAGATTTTAGTCAATGAAGCACAGATCCAGATGTCAGAAATAATCATTGAATAGTCTGGTAATCTTCAGTAACTTGGGAAAAATCAGAGTCTTTCCTCTTTGCTGTCCTCATACAGACAGTTGCAGGATCACAGCAGTGAAGACAGTTATTGTAGAGCGCAGCACTAGTCATTTAGGCAAATCTGTCTGCCAATAAAATCAGGTGTTTATCAGCCTAATAGATACGAAAACAAGAGTTATCAAACACCGGCACACATTGCAGGTCCCGGTCCGCTGCGCTCCCGGCTGCACACCTCAGTGTTCAGGGAGTTTGCGAAGTTGTTTTTGAAAGATGTTGTCTGCACAGACAGCGATCAGATCCTCTACGGCCCGGTGTTTATCATGTTTCTGTGGAGTCACGCTGTGCATGTAGTTTCATCTAGCGCCGAGTCACCTGAGGCGAGAAGCTCACCCCCCCGGACAGAGTTTCCATGGCCAAAACGCAACTTGTTTGTGTCTCTTCAGTGTCAGACTCCGGCGCCCAGAAGCACATTACAGTATTTAGGTTTACACAGGGAATAAAATCAATTCAAGCGTCAGGATCATGTGGATGTAAAAACCTTTAATAATGGTAGCATATGCATCCTGGGCTTCAAGGAGACCACTTCTTCTTTGTTTAATTGAAAACACGTTGGGATATGTGGATTTGTTGTTGAGTCAATGAGTATGTGCTGGGGTGCTTTTTTAGTTGCCAATTACTCTGCCTACTACAAGCCAGGTGCCAAGCAACAGCCCGCCGTCCCTGGGCTTGTGGGGAGAAGCCTCATTACGAAATGCTGCTTCAGTCCCCACTTCAACCTGAGACGGCCCTGTTCTGCTTCCTTCAGTACACTTTCAGTGTCTTATTTAAATGCTTGCTTCGTGAGAGGTTAACAATTCAGTCCATACGCAGTGCACACACACATACATGCCGCGGCTAACTTGATTGCTGGCGGCCGAGGGTGTGTCCACGGTCCACCTTTGGCCTCGTGAAAAATTAACGCAGTGGAACAATGTTCTTGAGCGCTGAATAATATATAGTCGGGTAACACCGGGGGAATCTTAAGATGGAGAGCAGGGGGAAAAAAACATACTCTTTCCTGCCACTCACTCGCTCCGCTCAGTCCAGTGGCTCGGAAGTCTGTGGACACACACGTGCGAGGAAACGCACGGCGGAATTTTGAACAAGACCTGTTGCCAAACTGCCAGGTGAACATGTCAGCTGACCATGCGTGCAGTATTGTTTATCCAACCAAGAAGACAGTTGCACAGACAGAAAGAGTCACAATGCATATATTCAAAATCCTTTCAATAAAAATTTTAAAGTAATGTGGATTTTTTTATTTTTTTATAACTAGTAGCACGGCTCATTTATGAAGTGCTATGGATTGCTATGCTGTGGATGCTGTCATTCTACAATAGAAACAGTTTTAACTCAGTGGGAACTGGTAATCTATATACCATATCCTCTCAAAGGTTCACTTCATAAAAAAAAAAAAAAAAAAAAAAATTTCATAATTGAGAACCGGGCTCCTAATTCCATTTTATTGCCACTAAACGGTAAACATAAAAATAAAAAAAAAGCTTGGCCAGGGAATTCAGATCACTTGAAATATTTGCTGATGGGTTGTGATACATGGGTTGGTAAACGGTTGCAGTAAGCAGGAGTGACCTTTAGAAAAATAAATAAATAAATAAAAAATTAGAGGTAGCTGGCTATTTTCAGAAACTTCTCTGTTTTCCAAAATAATTGCGTGCACATCTATCTGTTTGTATTCTCTCCAACCCATGTATGTCTGCTGTGTGGTTATGCCACAAAGTGGCAAATATGAAGAGACTTTTGAGCGTCAATGCACGTAATTCAAGAATCCAAAAAGATCAAAATACAACTCACTCGTGGCAGTTCTGTTTATACGCCAGAGTTTTTTCTGGATCTCTACTCTGGCTGGAGATTTTAGAAAGCATCCTTTTCAGAGGGAAACTCTCCATTTGCGTATAAAGGAATGATGCAAGGGATGTTTCTTCCCAAGAAGCCAGTGGAATTTCCTCCTTCTCATCATCTTTAAGTTCCTCTTCGTAGTCTTGCAGCTCACTGAGACATTTTAATGAACTCCAGATCACTAGAGATCTCTAGAGACTAGAGAAAGGATAGAGTTTGGAAGAGTATTCAAAGAAGGAACTGCGGGAAAAGTATGTTGGCCTCCTGTTAACACACAAACACCATTTTGATCACGACAAATGACACAGAGTTTAGGTTCTAACATGTCAGAAACATGGCCATCATTTCTGTGCTTCTGTTCCGTTCAACTTTATTTCCGCTTGTCTGGCTACTGTTAATGTTTAAACTGTCCTCTCCATGGAGTTCATTTTACTATGAACCAGGGACTGGATTTTCCAAAATCAGGATGAACGCCATGTGTTTAAAAACTGGTAACATGAGTGTGTTTGTTTGCCTGTGACTTAAATGAAGTAAATCAGTAAATATTTTAGTTTCAACATGTCCTTTTGGGTTACAGCTGACTCACAATACAATGATAGTTTAGTATTTATTCACTGACGGTAGATTCACTTCAATATCTAAGAGTCTGTTGACAACGGTGTTTGCCACGATATATGCTTGTGTGCGATGAACAACAATGACTTCATGGGGAGCGATAATAAAAATACACAAAATACAAAACGTGCGTTTAGTCAAGATCACAGTAATGTGAAAGACATGTTGGATCTCTGACCTGATCTTAGTTTGACAATGAAAACCCATCTAGATAGACGCTCAGCACAAACCACTAAGATCCACACTGACTCTGAATCTCAGTAGCTGTTCAGATCACTTTTCCCTTTCTTGTATTTTAAAATATGTTTAAAAGAACCTGCTATTAAAGTGAGACTCATTTTGTACTGATGAAACAATATTCATTTTTGAGTAAACGTGGCCTATGTCGCTGTGTTATGTTAACAATGTGGTTATCAGTTACAGATAAGGCTGAGGCCATGGGATGAGCTCCACTATGCCTTTTTTAAACCCTGTTTTCGTCTCCAGTGCATCTCATTTAAAGTGAGTGCATTTTGAAGCAATAAAGTATTCCATACGCCGGGTTTACGCTCGCTGCTGTCAGCTCGGGGACATAAACATGAATCTTGGTGGAAACGTTGCTTCATTTTGCTGCATTATATCTGCCAGGAGCACCACGAAATGAGGAGTTGTTCATGAGCCAAAATAATTGCAGAGGAATCATCTGACTCATTAAAGAGAACCTTAATTCCCATCCCTAATTACAGCCAGTCACGTACTGTATGCGTAGATGGGGCGCTGCACTGTACACACTCTGTAATTGGCAATTTGAGGGATTTCGGTCTTTATGAATAGGGTCGTGATGTAAAATCATCAATATTTAAGCCGTAAAACAAAGCAAATTCAGCAATTATCTTTTGAAGTTAAATGATTAAAGGGTGTCAGGTCAGCGTGTCTGTACTGCAGTCATGGATACTGTATTATTAACTGCACTCTGCCTCACAGTGTGGAAATATAACGTACAGTGGTACCTCGGTTTTCGAACGCCTCGAACAAAAATTTCAAGATTTTTTTGCTTCAGATTTCAAACAAAAATCCAGAACTCGAACACCCCTGAAAAAAGCTGGAAAAAACATAACGTGCGCGGACCGATCAGCTGACCCACGACGCGCTTTGTTATTGTGTATAACGCAGCCTCTGTATGAAGACCTTTCCTGTCTCCGCACTGGACCGTGGTAGAGTGTCACAGGGGAGGTGCTGGAGCGTGTACTCCAGGGTTTGATGTCCTGTTGTGGGCTGGAGCTCAGACAGGGATGAGGCGAGTCTGGGACAGAGCGTCACTTGGTTTATGACTTTGTCACAGCCAAACTGCACAGAAGCACACATTCAGAGCTGGACACGCACCGGGCACCTCTTCACTTCTGGAGAGACCTCACTCACTCGGCAACCCCTCCCACATGCAGCGGCCACACACATAGAGGAACAGCCACCTGCAGCAGACACTCTACATTCACTCCTACAAAAGCCTGTTAATGAATTAAGAGTTAACAAATAAATTGGCTGAAATGGCTGGAAACTGCCCAGTGATCTTAATAAAACACTCAACCACTGAACCCACAAGCCAGATCTGCTTCACCCTGTGAGTTGCATGTGTAATGAAAAAAAAAAAAAAACACCAGTCAGGCAGTGTCTCAGCAGTAAGATAAGGATGATTTTTTTCAAATAATTGACTCTAACTGAGTCTTCCCAATGTTGAGCAACAGACATACTGAGTGAAACGTTCCACACCAATACATATTCAAAGTCATTGTTCAAATGTTTTCATGTGAGTCTTCAATTTTATGACAAATATTATGGACTTTATTGGAGGAGTAACCACAAACTGTATCCAGCTTTTGCATGCAGAAAATAAGGTCTCATCACGCAGCGCAAACATATGTGTATGTGCAGCTGTAGGACCTCACAAACTGAGTCAGTTCCCAAGGCTGGCTTCTTCCACTTCTGCCTGCAAAAACTCACCCTGTTACAAAATGTGCGACACAAAACTTCTAATTAAACAGCGCAACTGCACAAGCACAAGCAGTCTTAGTAAACCACCCACATTCTGTGGTCAGAATCGGACACAAAGCTCTGTATGCACAAATATGGATCAGCTTCCATGTGACTTCTCTGCTGAAAAAGACTGGTTCTTCCTCGTGAAACAAATGCTCAGACAGATCAGGGGTTCCTTTTAGTATGGCACATTATCTGGTAGCCATCCTGTGTTTTTGTTTAGGTGAGGACAAGAAGTCAGTGGTACTCACTTGCAACTTGTGATGAGGCCACTAGGAGAGCACTGTCTACTGTAAAAATGTTTTTCAATGAAACCAGACTTAATATCAAAACCAAAAGCGCCATTTGATGGAATGTTTGATCAACCCTGAGATACTGTTTATGACACCTCATCTGGCCATCAACTGTAGAACTACAGCACATGAACAGAATATACTGTATAATGTAAAGATGGTAACTACAAGGTAAATACACTAAAAACGTGATTCGTTTTTCACACACACAGAAACAGGAAATAATGGGCGGACTAGCTTTCAGAACTTGCCAAAAAAGACAATATGTACCAGCAGAGCTAATTTGGAGATGAGGCCATCTTCAAATAAGCTCTAACCATTGAGTTTCTACCTTCATTGAAACCCCTTGAACTCTGAAGTGCACCAGAAAAAATGTGTGCACTTACTGACCTTGTGAGAGTGCTTTCATGTTCGGGAACACACTGCCGATATCGCCACCAGAAGCCAGCAGACAGATGAAGAAAAACATCATATGTTCACATCAATACTTTTATTTCTGTTTAATTCTTCGATGACAATACTGGATGACACTTACAAATCCCATGAGAGTATGGACCCTTTTACTTTTTGAGTAGATGACACCGACAGAAACCTATATTGACACTGTGCAAAACGGCATCAGAAGGTTCGTAGTAAGGATGTGGAAAGGCTTTTTTGCCTGAGAGAGAAGGAGAGACTCCAACATCATTCCCTTGAGGTAACTATATATTTATGAACGCTTCAATGCAAGGCCATCGTTGTCTGTTTGTGGGCTATATTTGCGCAGAGGCTTGTGTTTGTTTTAATGCCGAACCAGTAGTAATTCAAGAATATCAACCAAATGTTTATGCATTTCTTACGTTTGCAATTCAGATTACCTCGGCACACCTTCAAACAGATCAGCGGGGACCACACATACTGCTGAAACAATGGATCCATACAAGGAGACACCTCTCCACCTCATCCATCTCCCCTTGTCGGTCCTCTGTTTACCCTCTGATGCTCACGCTGAGATAAAGACGTAAACGTATAAACAGGCGAACCCCTCTGCGAACACACACTCGCACAGTGATGAAACACCCCTCCTCCTCATCCCACCCCCTGCGAATAAATGCGATCATTGCCATGTCCCCGATGTACTCACCTAATGAAGGGCATGTCTAAATAAAGCCGAGGGAATGGATGGAGCAGGTTCTCTGCACAGTAAGCCAATTAGCCACTTCTTACCTTCTGCTGTGCGTTTCTCTTTGACCTTCTGCCATGTTCTTTTGCTGTAATCATCGCTGGTATGTCTCCCACCTCTCTCTACTCTCCTCTTTAAAGTGTTTGGCCATAAAAGTGTCCCCGGAAAACTACTGAGGACTGATTTATGTTTGAAATGTCCACCGTGTATGTGTCTTCAATGGTCAACCTTTCCATGTATTACTATATAAGCTGCCTTATTTTTGATCGTGCGACAGCGAGTGGCGTCAATGATAGCGGAGAGGAACAAAAGGGAGGCGGATGAAAAGATAAGAAGGTTAAAGAAGCAGAGTCATTATGACTTCAATGGTGCTCCATGTACAGCAGTATAATAGTAACCAGCAGACAAGATTCCTGAAGGTTATTATTTTAATCTTGCAAAAAGAACATTCAAAGAATAAGGTTTTATTATGCACTCTCTTGATTTGAACGCCAAGGGCCTACGTACATGTTCAGTTGTCAGACAGATTGTGTGTCAAGATGAAATAGTTTCTTTTGTAAAAGAGGGCTAACATTTAGCTCAGGAGTTGAGACTGTATATCAAGGGAGTGTCACAAGATAAAGGAATGCACAGCTAACAAACAATGCTAATGTACGGGTCAACAATTTGCTTTGTTTCTAAGAGTCATAGCATGAAATATGGAACTTTCTACTTAAAATAAGTGAGAAGGAAACCAAACACTCCTCTTCATTTGTTGGTATTCCTCTACAGCAGCATCTGGGAAGTTGCAACTTAAGTGACATGAGCTCCGGAGAGCGGTAAGGCAAAATCAGTTTTCCGATTTTTTTGGCTTCCACCATTTTTGACCACAGAGAGAGAGAGAGAAACCTGTGAGGCACGCCTGCTTGATGAGTGCCAAGTCTATAGACACTTTGGGTTTTCACCAGTTTCAATCTGATACCAATGCATGCGCTCAAAATTTTTAACATAATCGTAGCTTATATTCGGGCAGATTTTCACTTCACTGTTACCATTGGTGAAAAAGTTTTCATAACAATACTACTGCAGAAAAAAATACTTGTCGGGAGCTGCAGGCAAAGGAGGAGAGGTGTTGGCATTTCTTGCAAAGTGCTGTGTCGTCAAACTTTCCCTCTTTCATTTTCGGAACCCCAAGAAAACCGTACGCTGGTGAGTTAACTATAATTGCCCCGATTTTGTTGTCAACCTCCTCCAACAAACCCTTGAAGCCACAGTGCTGTGCTGTTTGCTGGAAAGACAGTAGTTGGGGGCCACAGAAGGGGGTCGAAACAGGCGGAATAAAAGTGATGCAGATGTGGAAATCACTGATCAGTTACACATTACTATAAGAGCATTCTTTGCATGAGATTGAAATGCCATTTTGAACATCATTATTATCATCAATACCACTTTAATGCAGCAGCCCTTACCGAAATATTTTCATCATGTGTACACGCTAAAGGTTGCGAGCACAGTGATGTTTGCTATGTGGTATGGGTGCAGAGAGTGCCACACACATTACTGACAACTTTACAAGGTTTTTCTGCGTGCATATTTATTACGTGAGGCATCGTAGATAACTTTAGTATTGTCGTTCATTTTATTCATAATAAATGGCGCATTGCTAGGAAGGTCAACGAAAAAGATGTGAAAAAATAAAAAATCTGACAATAAATGCCTATTCACAAAAATGAACACTCCAGATGTTTGAAATGGTGGTTTGACATGTCTTAAAAGTCAAAGCATGTCTCGAGGGGAAAAAAATGTCAAGAATAAGGAAGGTCGCACAAATGTGCAAGGTCTGACATACAGGCGTCAACAACAGTGCTGTGCAGGCAAAGCAAGGAATTGGAAGCACGAGAATGTTCTGCCTTGTAATGGTGAAGTCAGAGTAAATAATTCCATCCCCAATGTCATGCCAGTGCATTTGTATATGAAGTGATGTGAACTGCTTCACCTGTACATCAGGGACGATTAAGAAGAATTGCACGACTAAGAATCTTTTGGGCAGTTTTTGAAAGGAGCAATTTGATTTTTTTTTTTTTTGCAAAGTTTTTATTTACCTGGAGCCCAATTGGTTGCCTTCCTCTTCTCCTTTTTTTATTATGTTTATCTCCAACATCTTCATCCAATGTCCAAATGACCATTATCTTTCCTCACCTTGAGTCAAAGCTGTACCTAACTTTGGCTCCAAACTCCACATGAGCTATCTGGCTTGGTCTCTCCCAAAGAAAACCCAAACATATTCTAGACTGCCATTGCCGACTCTATAATTCTTAATGCTGGTATTGATCTCTCTATTTCTTCTTTCTCCTCATTCCTAGCATCCATCAAGATCTTTTCAGGTGAATGACAGCTACTTCAAATAAAAAACTCACCCTTACACCTTCATCCCACCAAATTCACACTCATATCTATCCATTGTTTTACTAGCATCTGCCTCAGTGTGGACTCTCCAAGCAGGCACTCTCTCTCGAGCAGCTCTCGGTCCACTAATCTCCACCAGCACTTTCATAGAATATAAATATAAAAAACAAGACGAGAGTTTTCCCATTTGGTTTATGTAAGATGCACTACAGCTTCCATTTCCCATCATCCCGCCTGATGTCTTGAAGGAATGATGGGAGCGGAGCCAAAACTAAACCTGCCAGGTGGCCAGGCCGGACGTAGCAACAGATTTTGACTTAGATTCAGGAATGTAACAAAATGGGCAGATTGCGTATGAAACACTCTCTAAATATTTATACATTAATGGTGTCTGTCAAGAGATGAGATTAGCCGTTGTGTGACATTCAGCTCAGTCAAAATTACTTCAGAATTTCTGTGTTTCTTCAGGCACCAAAAATGTACACAATCCAGAGAGGAGCGATGGAGAAGCCCAAGGATATAGAATGACCTAAAAATGTGTGCGAGAGACGGGGATTTACTACAGACAGGATGTGAAGGAGTGAATAGCACACATTGTTCAATGATGTGAACTCACCATGAGTTTTAATGTAATTTAGCCAAGCCAAGTTTCGGGTCGAAAGAAGACCTAGCTATGCGCAACTGATGCTGCGATCCATATACCCTGTCTTGTTGGAGTTGGGAATTATGTGGCAGCCCAGTTCAAAGTCGAAAAACAATATTTTGATATATTATAGATTTTTTTTGAAGAAGAAGAAACATAAATTTGTGGAATTTTGTTTGCTTCTTGTGGTGTGTGAAATTGATCCCAAACTTGCATTCGGGGAAGCCATCTTGGATTGCATATTCAGGGTGGTGAGAATTTTCCCGCTATCCAACTATGAAATTGTTTGCTGTCATAACTGGGAATTTCCCCATTCCGAGAACAACTGGAACGCACCAAGACACCAGAACTCCACGTAGCTGTTTTCATTCATTCTGAATTTCATGTTCTCTCATTGTTCATTTGTTAAAGCCGTGGACCAGATCCAGCTGAGCATGATCCACAACAATGTAAGTCAGGGACTTTCTTTAAACTGTGGCAACTGTGGTGAAAAAAAATAAATAAATAAACAACAACAACACGCAACGAAACACAGCTAAACAAGCAACAGTGAAACAAAGAAGCATAAGAGATTTTCCATGTCCATTTTCCAAAATCATGATCACGTCCGTCTCTGTGATGCATTACGTGTTTTCCGCTTGTTTCAATTTCTCTGTTCTCTTTCTTTTATACACTTGATCAAGTGATAGTTTATCTTTGAGTAAAGTGTCAAATATATAGTAAGTGTTGAATCCAAAATCCAATTGTTGATGATTAAAATTCCTATTCAGACAAAAGGTGACTCGATGTCAGACCTACGCTTCATACAGAAAAATGCAGGTGGTCATGAGAGGTTGAGTTAGTTATGCTGGAATTAGTTCCCCAATGACTGAAAGTGAGTCTGGAAGCGCACTCTGATTTCTGTCATATTTCCTGTTCAAGGGGTGCCAGTTACAGACTATTGAATAAATACACATTTTGTACGGTCCACATCTCAGACTGCTTAAAATCCTGGCCCCGTGCATGACTGAGTTTGACATGTTACAGGGTATCACCCCAGACCAGCGGTGGTTTAACTAGTTCTCAAAGAGCCATGGAGGTTGTTGTTTCAACCCAACTAACAAACACAGCCTCGCCAATCTTAGGCTCCGAACACTGTGATCAGTTGAGTGTCAGTCTGGTGCTGCTTGTTTCAGCTGGCACCTGATTGGTTAAACTGTGCGTGCCTGATTGGTTGGAATGAAAACTTGCACCACCCCGGCCATTTGAGGACCACTTTGCCCACCCCTGCACTTGACATTGGCCAGTGGACTGCCACCTGCTATAATGCTCATTGTAGAGCTTCAAGAGGATGGAGAACTTACAAAAAACTCGTGACCACATCATCTCCGAGTTGTTAAATACCTGAATCTAATCCACAGTAAAATTTTTATGGCCCCGTCTGTGGAACCAACTGCCTGATGTCCTGAAGGTGACCGTTTTTACGTGACATCTCTTGGTACTGTGACCTTCTTATCTTGTCCTTCACCTTGTCTTTATCTCAGATTTCTTTAATGTTTTTGTCTGTTCTTGTCGCCCTGTTTTTATCCATGTTGTGCATATCTAATGCAAGACTTTATATTTTACAGAACAACTAAAATGTTTTATTTTCCTCTGGTCTTTCCTCACACTTGACCACCCACACAGGGTGCTGTCTCAGGCAGTCCAGCAGGGACGTCACAGTGGTTCTCCCCCTGCACTAAGTGATCCTCACACATCGACCTGGGCAGGCAGTCCCACCCTCGTGCTTCCTACACCTGTTTGTTTACCCAAATATAACCTGTTCTACATTATATGCGTGTATGAGTGTGTTGGCACATGTACTTATCATGGGGTACAGTTTGTTTTGTGATATTTTAATCTTCAGAGAAATGTCTTATTAAAACTTAGAGGCCCTTAACCTGCAATTATATTGTTTGAAATGTGCAATCCAAATAAGGTTTCATTCATTGGTTTATTGACTGATTGAATAAAATTAAAATAAAATAACGACACAATGTGACAAGAAATTAGAGTCGTAAATTAAGAGGCGATGTTATTTGAGCAGCTGGAACATCAATACGAGCAGAGTAAAGGAAGAGGAATGAATGAATGAACAAGTCACATGAATTGCCCACACGTAGCCATTTCTATTCCTCCATGCAAGAATGCATGTGCCCACAGACCTTTAAATGTGACTTCCAACACAAGTTGTGATCTTTGACTGTCCCTAAGAAAACGTGTGTGTTCTAATCTGTTGCTGTATTATGTATGTCCTATATAGAAGGTTCTAGTTTTAACTGTCTCCAGGGTACTTTTCTTCTTTTCAGCCTTAAGCCAGTCCTAGCAGACCAGGGATTCATGAACCCATTACTTGCATGTTTGTTCAAAAAGCTTCAGTTCTGCACACAAACGCATCTCACCCTCTATAACCTTACTACGCAATTGTTATGCTACCATCACGTCTGTCCTCATTACACCGAGCCAACGCTCTGTTTTTCCCTCTTCCCCTAATGCTTGTGTGCGTCAACATTTAACCAGCATTGTCTCACAATATCCATTTTTTCTTTGGCTGTCGTGAAGAATGATGCCTCATTTTAGCCGAGCATGAAGTCATCTTTGCATCACCAAACAACAATATTGCTGGGCAATTTGCATTCAAACCCGCCCACAAATGAATGTCTGAGCCGCAACAATGTGGCACAGATAGATGCTCCTGAGTCCAATGGAGTCACATTATCATTAGCAACTGGATGAATTAAATGATGAAAATGTACTTTGCCCTTATTTGTTGTGAAATCACAAAATCTGAATTAAATGATGAACGATGGCTAACATTTTCCTTTTGCTACGTCAACTAATGTTGAGCACTTTACTTGGTCACAACATACATTAAAACTGATTTTTATGCCTCTTCTTTGGGGACAATTTTGACCTGAAGGGCGAAGCCCTCAAAAAAAAAAAGGTATATACTGCACACAAACTTGCTGGACTATCTAAAATGTCCATTCACAATATGGTGCAGCTTGAACCCACGAAAGTAATAGCAGATGGCTTAATTCATATGTCTTGAAGACACCACTCAGAAAAGTATTCTTATTATTGATCTTATAATAATATGTCCTGCTACTGCCTGCTGGTTACGTATACAATCTTCCCTTGTATATCACAGGGGTTCCGGGATCACACAAGACAGATGAAAATCTGCGGAAGTTGCTGCACTTTAATGTGACCCCAGGTTAGTGCGGGGGAGCGCAGGTCATCAGATCAAATCACAGTCTGAATAACTACTAATGTCATTATTGAAGGTTTTCTTGAATTCAATACACATACAAAAAAGAAGCCCTCCAGTGTTGTTTCTCTTGCAGCGCTGCTGGAGCTGGTCATAAGTTGTCCGATCAAAGATGGAACGTCCAGACCCTCATTTGCGTGACAGTTGACAACCCAGTAAATATCAGGGTACTGTAAAGAACAGTGAGTATTTGACATGTAAGAACAGCGAAAAAGGTCAGTATTGGTCCGTGTATCAATGCTGGAATCGGTATCAGACATCCCGAATTACTATCATTACTATGGAATTATAGAATAGGCCACGTTTCTACCTTCTGAAAAACAAGTGGTCCCTTACATAATATCGGCTTACAAGCATCCAACACCTGAACAAAGACTTGGCAAGTTTCTTTAAATCTATTACCGATCGCTATCACCTCCCACATACGACTTCTTTTCTAATGTAAATGCAACCCAAACGGTGTCCTTTGATGCATTGTACCAGTGAAAAGAGTAATGTCCTGTTAAGAAACCAAAGGGCAGACTGGCCTTTTGCTACACCGGACAGCTGCAAGGAGATGAAGGCCTCATGTCCTTTAAAAAGCAGATACCAAAAGCGGTGCCATTTAAAACCCAGGTGGGGTCTTCCTTGTGTTGGTTCTTTCATTCTGTTCAGTTTCGTCTTTCAGACCCCTCATTTTATGGCTTCATAAACACCTCTCAACATGGAGCTTGATTTTATGTAAATGACAGCAGATAGAGAGAGAAATAAAACATCCGTTCAAAAGATATTGGAAATAGAATTGGACTGTAGATAACTTTATGATTAATATATTTGACTATTTTTCTAGCACAGAGCTTCTTTGAAATGTGAAACTGTTCCTCCTCATGTCCCTGAATATGTTACAGATGCACAAAAAACTAACGGAACGGAACACAGCCACAGAGAAACAATGAAGCCACAGAGAACCAATGAAGCAGATGTAATAGCTTTGACTTTTACTGAAATGGCGACAATAAAGACGTTGCTTGATGGTTTCGATGGTGTTTTGATCTTTAAATTATAATGGCAGCATGTCTCCTAAAGCAAATGAAAATAAGAGACGGTCCCTAACATTGAAAATGTAAACAGTGCACCAGTCTGATATTGTCCTGCCTCCAGCTCATGCAAAACACTGTAGCGGCTGTAGAGCAGGTACAGTTGCTGGTGGAAACTCAGAAAAACTAGATTGGCAGGAAGCATAAACCTGACCATCTTCCAATGGTGAATGATGCAATGGAGATGAGGGAAGACACAAGAAAGGAGATATTTTACCTGGCATTATTATTATTATTATTATTATCAGCATTTTCATGTATGTTTTTCTAAGCCCTCATTTAAAGCGGGTGGTCGGGGAAAGTAATAACAATGTGAAAATCCGCTAAGTAGCAGCATGTATTTTATTATTTTGTGTGTATTTTGTACCTTTGTAAGTCCTCCCTGCACTGGTAACAACCCTTTGAATTATTGACAGTGTACAAACCTAAAATCTATGACCATGGTCGGTATGTTTACCATGAATAGCCTATGCATACTGTAATAACAACAAATTATATTAAATTATACAAATGAAAATTATTCAGGAACATTATGAGACAAGAACAAGGGTGTCGATGGTGACGATGAGAGTGATGATGAGGTATACATACTTCACTGGAAATGACAGGTTTACTTCTCATCAAATCTGGCCCTTGATAACCGAATCAAATTGGGAAAATTCAAACAATAGTCAGCACAAGATCACAAGAGTGTTATATAGAGCATTTAAATACCTTCAGATCACACTGATATTCAGTATAATGAATCGCCCTTGAATCCTGAAGTACTGTCTTGTTTGTTGTTCCAGAAGACCAACCACATGACTTTTTTTTTTCTTCTCCGTGTGGATGATTTGAAATTCCACCTGACTGAATAGTAAATAAAAACATAGATGCATCTTGTAGTGTGATGTCATCAGTGGTCGCTCCTTTATGGACCTAACCGATCATCTCATTGCACTTGAATGATCAGATCAAAGAAGAGGAGAAAGGAACAAAGACAAAAAAAACATGTTTCTACGTCTCTCCTCAGATAGGTAATACACAAAACATTGAACTGCAAAGCAAATTCAAATCCGGCACTGCACTACTTACAGATGAGTGTATGAGAACCCATGAGCTTGTGATCCATTGCTTCACAAATGAAACCAATTTGAATGAAACCATAACCTCACCTAATGACCCTTGACATGTCCTTGGCAAACTAAAAACAATTCAAAATTATGAGCTGCGGCTAAACAATGAATGTGACTCAGAGTCTGTGTGTGTGTGTTTGACAAGCGCACGTTGCATTTACGGAGAATGCTGCCCATCATAATGAGCGAGGCTATTCCTGAATGAAGCAGTGGCTCTGACACGGCTCGAGGTCATGAGCGTTGTTGCCACGGTTTTTAACCATCTGCTGAGATTGTTTATACGAGCCAAAGTCATTATCACATAATTAGTAGACGATACGGGGAGTAGGGATCAACATATGCACCGCGTACATTACACGTGAAGGACCACGCAATAAATGTTCTGTCAGTGAGGCGAAGAGATTATCTGACAAACAAGACCATTCAGTTCAAAGCTTCATTGAAATAGAAAAAAATGAATGAATTAAGGTTCAGACTCATCAAGGGCAGAATTAACAGGATTATCTGCTACCAACCAGACGATCCTGGCAAAGGCCCACAGGCAGCCAAAAGTTCCATTACTGAGGAGAGGAAGACAACACATGCGATATTGGAGACATTTGTGATGACAAACCCATTTTCCTCTTTCCAACATTAACCAGGGCGGGATGTAATCTGCTGTGTCCCAGGCTTTTAGATAGAGGGCGTCTTGGGCATCTGGTGGAAGCCTTAAACTGCAAAACAGCACTCAAAACCGGACGACTCAGCCGGACGCCCTAAATGTATTATTAGTGCCTGTACAATGCCCAACTCGTAGTGTCATCTTACTGGTTTACATTAAATTGTGTTTCACATCTGGTAATTTTGTCGAATATGATCCAAATTCGCAGATTCCCGAACCTTCGCAACCGTACTTTGGCCATCGTAGTTGGCATATTTGCTTACCATCCTAATCTCGCAGTGATCCACATCTCACGAGTTGCAACGCTCGTGGCATGGCAGCACGCTGCTATTGATGTTGGGATGTCTGACGCTGATGACAGGAGGAAACCGCAGGTAAGTTCCAAACTTTAAACAATCGTTCACAAAGCTAACTCACTGCTTGCTAATCGGAGGTATATTTGGTGCTCCCGTCCCCAACCCTCAGCATCCCAGCGGCAAGTGGACGACCACAAAGCCCTTTCAGAATGAGAGCAAAATAGCTTCACAGGGATCGGAACTCGAGAAGTTGTATTTATTTATCAAGCCTTTATACATGTATTGTTTGAATGTGGTTGTGAAAGTTTAGAAAACCATCACAGCTGTATGCTTATCTTGCATGAATATAAGAAAAAAGACACAAGGCTGTACACACAATGGCTTGTTGAATGGGAAAGAATCATTATAATTTTATTTATTTTTTTTATGATTATTATTTTCACAAATCCGGGTCACCCAAGTGAAACAATTGCCCAGGGACCCCTGCATCTCAAAGAGTTCATGTCTGTTATTACGTTTGTTATTTAACTCAGTTTATTTGTTATTTATCAAGTTATTTTGATAGAAATAGATGTTTTTTACAAAGCAAGTTGACATGGTGTGTCGGGAGGGTGTGGGGTTGGGTGTGGGGTTATGGGTTTGGGGCGGGGTTTTGGATGCTAAAAGCCAGCTGTGTCCCACTGTCTCTAACAAACCAGTCAGCTTTACCAATATTCCCACATAAACCAATGAAACTCATCATTCCATGATGAGCCTGCATGATTTGGTCTAATGTAAGTCCCGGTCCGACATCTGTAAAATCTAACTTGCAAATCGATGCATCTGAGCTGGATGTGAGGCTCGTGAGAGATGGAAATCTCATTACGAGAAACAAACGGCACAATCGGAGGCCGCAATACATCAGCTCACAAAAGCCTCAGACGCCCTTGTCTCTTTGACGACTCACAATACTTCAGTCTTTTATTTGCTGGCATTCTGTTTGTCTCCGGAGACAAGTGAGATTTTAATCTTTTGATGAGATTACAACTCGTGGCTGTTTTTGCGCCACACAGTAGCATGCGGTTTCTCCAATAATCTCTGTGAGCTCTTATAATAAAGCAGATGCTGTAGAGGGAGACGGCCCTAATCTGGAGATGTACTAAGCCCACAAAGACAGATTTTATGAGTTGAGACGTCATTATGTGAGAGAGATGCTTTATGTTCCCTGCCAAAACTTGGAGGATTTAAAAACAGAGGCAGAGATCCACTGGAGAAGAAAAATGACACGTTAGCTTTGAGTCTTGTGGAGTAGTGGATGATGGTCGACGGGTGCGATTCGCAATTTATTGTGTTCCGTGCAACAAAAACGGTACGATTACAATACAATCTTTTCATGCGAGACTCAAAGAGTTGTTCAAACGAATCACCATTTTACTCAATAGAGGCAGGAAATCAGCGGTTAGGGTATTTGCTTGATGTGTCTTGGTGTAGCCCGAGGCCCGACGTGAAAAGTCAGAAGCGTTGGCTTCTGTCCTTGAGGAATGAAAAGTGACAAGTACACGGGATTGAAAAGCTAAGGAGTCCCAGGGTTGGCCAGCACGCAGGTATGACTGTCAGATGAGCAGGATCACGACATCATTGTGAGAGAGCCTGCTTCATTCAGTGTAATAACTGATGACAGCAAGGTCGTGGCTGCAGAATGGTGAGCGGGATCTGATCAGGAAACTCTAGACGCCGTGAGTGTCACACATTTTCACCAAAGAACATGACAATGAATGAATGTCGAATGGTAAAACGGCTTGACTTAAATACACTTGCACAGATCAACATTATGGCACAGACTTGTTTCAACATTTTGTTATCTGTGCTGCCAAAAAGTGAGCAACCCTCCGGTCATGCTTCCTCTTCCAGTTGCTATTACGTTCTCTCATCATCTCCCAAGAAGATAGCAGTTGTTTCCTCAGCTGACTCATCATCAGAACCAATGGTTTACAGCGCAGACAGGAAAATTACAGACTTTGTTGCGGTGCCCAGTTGCAGTGGATGGATCTTGGACTGACTACAGGCTTATTGTACAGCTAGAACGTTTGAATTTTTACTAGTAGGATGGTGCGAGCTTCTTCGGATCAATGGTGACTGTACGAGCCCTTACAAACCCTGACCGTGCAGACATGAGCATACACAATAAACAATCAATTGTTAGCAGGTCTGTTTCTTTGTTTCTGTCTATTCTTCATTAGAAATAAAGAAATATACATCAAAACAATAAAAGTAATAATAATAAGAATAACCATCCTCCACCACAGATTGTACGTCCACAGACAGATGTTTGCGCAACACTACAGGAGTGTTCACACATGAAACAAAGTAATCAAAATATTCGTTAAATATAAAGTTTTGGCTGAAGGCGCCAGCATTATTCTTAACTATGATCACTTACAATATTATTTCAAAAGAAAAGCGCTACGTCTATAAATGTGCTTCAACGGCTAAGTCTTCTCAGAGCATCTGACACAATTTTCTCCCATAATTCCTCTGAAATCTGCGGCAGATCTCAAACACTGAGCACCTCTGGGACCAAATGATGGTGGATGTAGAGCTGAGTGCTAAGACCAGACCAAGTCTGGAGCTTTTGACTGACAGAGACTTGGGAAAGTTAAAGAGCTATGTTGGTTGGATACTTGGCCTAACTACATTCATATGCAGCAAATCAAACAAAGTCATCGCACACAGCACAGCTCTCATAATTCATCTTTAAGGCCAGAACTCTTAACTAGCAAGCATAAAATGAAGGCTTCAATAACTATTCTAAATAATGTTTATACCATCTATCCACGATACTCCGCCTAATGCTGGACCAAACTATGTGACATCGTCCAAACACAAGGTTCAATAATGCATGTATGAAATACGACAGCTGCAGAGTGAATAAGTTCAGTGAGAGTGTCCCACCCTTAAAAGCAAACGGTGAAAAAAAGGTGTTTAAACTGCAATATCAGCAGTGTGAAAGTAAACAAGTACCCCACCATCCCTTCTTGATATTCCCTACATGACTCAAATCTCACCTCTTCTTCACACACTAACTCAAAGGATGAGACAAGAAACATAGAGAAGCACAATGCGAGAGCATTAACCAGAGCTCCAGGCCATTCAGAGCTTCAGCAAATACAATACGACATTCTCCAGCGCTTGTCTGCCTGCAACAAAGCAACTAGATTGCAAACTAATCACTCATCTTGGATAATGAGTTTTATAAAGTCCACAGAGTATAGACGGCGAGCAGATGGCAGCCGATAATTTAGCTTCTCTGTTGATGATAAGACGCTTGGAAACGAGTGCAATGCAAGAATCTTAGAAAAAATAAAAAATAAACCGAGTTCATCACTTCATTTTTATTTAGAAGAAGAGTATTTAAATCTCATATTGCTCGAGAGGACGTATATTACTGCAGCAATGAGAGTGATCCGATCGCTTCAGTGCAGTTATCGGTGGAGACTTGTGAAGGGGAAATATGTGGCTGTTCAAAATTTAGCCCGAGGCCACCTTGAGGCCTTAGCCTGCAATGTTCACGGTTCAAAGACGATGCTGGCCTCTGTGGTCTGCTTCAGACTGGAACTGGGAGGCTGATCAATATGCATGTGTTTATTTCTCAAGTTCAAAGGACAGCTGTTTAAAAATAGAGCTGCAGAACAAGTTTGCGGGTTTCACCCAGCACGGATTTGGGTGAAACTCATCGTCAAATGACTCACCATTGAATAAGCGACGGAGAGGTGAACCCGGGGTGATGATAGGAATCAATATTGCTAAAAGCACTTTAGCGTTTGGATCCCAGTACGTGTGGTGATACTGGAATTGTGGTGCTTTGATGGTCTCAACAAAATCAGCTTGTGCTGAAAGAATGAGACTGTATTGTTTTGAACTACAAAGCCAGCTGATCCAAATGTGAAAAATGGCCGGAGGCATCTCCTTTAGGGTAAAAAAAAGGGTCAAGAGTGAATGATATATGAGCAAATCTAAATTAAATTGCTCTATCATTAATTGAGGTGCGGCGCTGCACATGCGATAACCTTAACCTCCTCTAACCAGATATGCACAGTTCACACCCACGGCTGAAAGTTTCTCGCTCAGTATTCTCACTTCAAAGCAGACATCATGTTCCTTTAACTTGCTTTCTTTTCTTTTATACTTGGCCTTGTGCTTTGCATGTCAAAGGAGGCATCACTTTATCGCAGGGGTGGATGTCGAGATGCAGCTTGTGTTTGTGTCAGATGGAAGAAAAAGGCCAGCGGGGTACAGAAGGTTGTGTCAGTACAGCTGACTGGGTGGGAAAATAATGAATCGTTTGCTCTCATGATAAACCTGAATCCAAGACAGTTTAACTTGCTTTTATATGTGCGGTTACATTACGACCAATGTGCTTCTGTCTCTGCAGCTACAACACAACAAAGCTTGGCTCAACCATGTCACCACATCACTGCAGCTATACATATATATATGTTTTATTTATTTATTCAAATTATTGTTTTCTTAAATCTGTCGGACACTGCTTGAGGTGATGCGCAAGGTCACAAAGGAGAGTGTCTGGTTTTGTACGGCGTAATTTAGTAGAGACGGGGGCATCTTGTCTGACTTTTATTTCTTCTCCCCATGGAGGATATCAAAGGCGTAAAAGCTGAGAGAAGACGATTGGCCAGACTCAATGCAAGATAGAAAGAATGCTTCTGTTCTCTGGCACAGCAACAAGCGTGTTTGGGATGCCCCACAGCTGGCTGAGTAAAATGTCCGCAGCTGCCCAGCAACCGATAGTGTCTAAGCCCTGATGGTAGTGCAGGTTCCCTGCTGGTGGCCCTTGTCTCTAGCGGTCAGGGGATATTAATTGGATTGCTCAGAGGCTGCAATTTCTTGGGCATTTTGAAGAAATGGGAGGCAAAGAGGCTCTTATGGAAATGGATCAGCCATGAATCGCTTCATGTGCTTTCGACATCTGCAGAATCTCGGAAGATACTCCCCTCCTTACATGTTGCGAAGCTATCATTGCAATGTCACAGAAACCGTAATTGAGGTAATTTTCATTTTCTGCGGAGTAGGCTCTCTTTAATCTGACGGTGTATTTGCTCAGATTTCTTCCCAGCTCTTACCTCTCAGTGTGTAAACAAAAGACAAGAAATTCAGTCAATCTACTGTTTCTGGACTCTGCATTTTCTTGCACATTGTTTCTAAGCTATTTTGTATAGCTTTTTGCACTTTATAATATTATTTATTTTTTCATTTATTGTGATATGTTGTGTACAGAGCATGGTACTAACACAATTTCCCTTGGAAAGTTTTCTGATTCTGATTTCATTTGAAGATCATCACACATGAAATAAAACTTTGCTGGATAATAAAATCAATTTGTGAAGAATATTCATATGGCTGAATATCATTAGTGAGATTTGTCAGCGTGCTGGCACCTACTTTTTCTTTATTCTTTTGATTTATTTGCTTTATATGTTTCCCTGCCTCCTGCTGCCGTTTAACCTAAAGCAGCAGATGGGCTGTGACACACAACCATCTGGGATCTCTAGAAACTCTTTAGGAAAGGGCACTTGTTTTTGAAAGTTAGTTGGCAGCTGGTTGGATGAACCATCTGTCTATCAAGCAGATCACATGTCTCGTTGGCGGGGTGTTTGTGCTGCCGGATGATGGTTGTCCTTAGCCCCCAAATTGATGCTGAAAGCATAATGAAAAAGTCTGTGTCAAAAAAAAAAAAAGATTTTAGAGCTCAAAAAAGTGATGTAGCAGCAGCACATGAATGCTACTTATGAGACCTGGTGGGAAGTCCCTCTAAAGAAAACACATTTAATCCATTCGCACGAATTAAGAGAGTCACTCATATGACAAGAACGTATTAAGGAGCAGAAAGGGCGCTAAACAAAAAGACTCCCAAAACCTCAGAGTTAATAGTTGTAACCAGGACTTGTTTGCTTTCTCGTGTCGGCATTTTCCGTTTGTGTTTGTGAATGGGCTTAATCGTTCCTTTTGTACCGATTATAGTCCATGTCTTTCAGGCTTTGACTTCTCAATGGTGAGACTTAGGAGAGACCTTGAACAAAACCCTCATTTCTTAGCCCTCGCCTCATTCCGTTCCCAAACCACACGATTTTTGCTTCTCACCCACAGTCTATAAAAGGCAGCAGCAGGACTGAATTGCTGGTTGCAGAGCCTGAGGTTCAGATAAACAATGAAACAATAGCCTGGCCTACAAAGTTGTCACTGGAGATAAACAAACCAGGGAGGGAGATATGCTACGTTCCAGCAGGGCCCAGCCTTCCAGTGTACGTTAGTGTTCCTTCAAGGCCATCATCGGTTTCTAATGTCTGGAAACAATCTGACATGAGCTGGTGTTTTAACTGGCCACGTTGTCTAAATAGACTCACGGCAGACTGCTGGATACACATACATGGACGTATTCCCTTCTTTCAAGAGGTGACGATTTATTGATGTACTGTGGTCAAAATCTTTTAAAAAACAACCATAGAATGTCCAGACAAGGCACGTGCAATGGTCATACTAACTCAGTGCAGGGGGAGAGTCTTTACGCTAGGATGGATTTCCAGTTATTGTATTTGGAAAATAGAAAAAAAGAGGTCCTGATGTTTGATAGTACAGTGGTTGCCAGTTCATGAAGTCATATTGAAAGAAACAGCCTTTTTCAATTTTCTGAATGCTCACATATGCTCACAGCAGCGGAAGCCCATCCACCGACCAAACTGTGCATTGTTTCCACATGAGCTGCATGCAGCCCACTCCGTCATCTGCTACATTCTGGGTTTTTTTCCAGATGTAAATGGTTATTTTCTAACAACAAGGTGACTGAGAACAACTGTCGATTTTCCAATTTAATGAATATGGCAATGCGAACAGGTAGAACATAACCAATTGACTATCAAAAGTTGTATGACCAACTGATGGAAATCCATAAACATTATTGGAAAAAACGTCCCCTTCATCTATGAACGATTTGTGCAGGTTGGTGAGTTGAAAATGAGTAACTTTACTGGGTCTTCTCTTCTGTTTTAATAGTAGTCAATAGAAGCGAAAACCAGATTTGGCTACACATATTGTGACGCTCACCCAAATTCTGAATGTGCTACAGCATTTCTGAGCACATCATACGACAGATGACAAGTCTCTCTACATAAGTGGAGAAAATGTTTTTTTGTGACACACCATTTGCCCAAACACGGTATGGTATTTGAATGCTGTCGAATCAATGAGCCCATTTATCCAAATGTCGAACATTCACGCAAATACAAAGGGATTTGATATATATATATATATATATATATATATATATATATATATATATATATATATAGAGAGAGAGAGAGAGAGAGAGAGAGAGAGAGAGAGAGAGATTGACTCCGTCCCTGATCAGCCTGTTTAATTGTTTATTTATCAAAATAAAATTTGCAGGACAACATGTCTTTCTATTCATTATGCACCACACACTTTCTGCTCTGTTAACCTGCTGCCTTGTAGGTTAATCCTCTTAAGCTAAGAATACACCGCATGATTAATGACTATCCGGATTAAAGACGACACAATCCGGATATCAATGGTCATGACTCAAAAACTTCAAGGGTCTTTGACAGGTGCCACCTTCAAGCTCAACAGTATGGCTTTCATAGCCTAAGATTTCACAGCAGCGGATCTGTAGCTTCCATTTCCAGAGGCCCTTCAGACCAACACATTTGTCTTCCTCCTGCTGTGCATGAATATTTACGACTACATGCTTTGGCTCGTCTGCATATCGACTCAGGTGTTTTCCTATGGTGGGCAGATCCTGATTGAGAATCACCTGGTGAACCAAATGTCTGCAGAGCTTTGAATTTGCAAAGTTGCTTCCACCGCACACTGAACTTCCTCATGTAGCACAAACACATTTCCAGCGTGGACAAAACCCTTCAGAATCATTCGGAGCGAATAATCCTACAAATGGCGTGCAGCTGTAATAACTCTGCTGACAGTAATAGCTGGTTTTGCACTGTGTGCTACCAGCGGGGTTAAATCAGGGGCTTAAACTGACACACAATGGCTCTCAGACCTTCAGCCTCTGTCGACTTACACAAAACTTCCACACTACGATGCTTCACGCAGTGACCCAATGCCCCTCCACTGTCAATTAAATTGACATTATTAATACCCCTCCACTCCAGAAGGTCTCTGAAGCGGAGTGGGATTTCTCTTCAATGTCAGCCATGCTACCTGGATTTCCCTCTTAAAACAACACCATCACTGCTCTTATTTCAACGCTGTCCGATTACAGACAATTGGTTTAAACACCTCTATCGTGTAATCTTCCATAAAATTGCTAAACCTGAAAATGCTGTTGAAAATCGGACAAGCGACGGCACTACGTAATTTGTTGTAATTGCTATGGACATCAGCTGTGTGACCAAAGCATTACCAGTATTCTCAAGTGTATTATTTTATTAGGGATTTGAGAGCGCAGCTATCGATCCTCGTGCAAATGTCAGTGACGATTTCACACTCAATAAGCTCACTCTTTAACTGACAGCAGACAGCACTGTGAGTTGAAATAGAAATCCCAGTTTCATACACAAACATAAGCGATATACGAGCATGTGTGCACTGTTATCGCCACAGCTGTGGGAAAAAAATAAGATTCCTCTCTCCCTCTGGACTGATGAGTAGCCCCACTACAGGGGAGCTCTTGCAAGCTTAAAGTCCATTTGGTCTTTTTTCATTGACTATAAAATCCTCCTTTCACTCTACATAGCCACTGGTTTCGCTCAACCCTGTGGCACATGCTAAGAGCCCGTCACCAGCACCACACACACTCTAATCCCCTTCTCCTCAGGCATCTGCCTCTTGAAAGTGCAACTAAAATCGGGCAAGTGTATTAGCTTCTTGTTTCAGTATTTACACTTCAAATGGGCTTATTTAGTCATGAATAACTGTTCCCGGCGCTTTCATTTTGCTTTGCAAACGGAAGGTTTGGCTTAGACACGCTCAGAGAAAACTCAGTCAGTCACCCCCTAGAGATGTTTCCACATGTGATTTCCATACAGCCACTTTAACCAACTCTGCTTTAAGATCCCAAGATGCTCCGGAGTTGAAGTGTAATCTCACTATTCAGAAGAAATGAAATAGCTCCCTGGGTCGCAGTGATGGTTACGCAAACGCTCCGGTGGAGACCATTGTCCCGTGCTTGCATCCATTTGTCTGGGTGAGGACAACTGGAGGTGAAGACCATAGCCATGAAACTATCGATTGTTTCCCCTTTGCACAATGGGTATACAGGCAACTGACTAGCCACAGCAGTTGAATTCATTTTACATCCAGTGTTGCTGCTGACAAGTCATCAGGAACATAGAGTCCTTTGAGCGAAAACCAACAGTGATGTGATCCTTTCAAGCATCAATGTCGGTACTAGCCACTGCAGAACCCTAACCCTAACCCTTTATTTTGCTGCCAGCCTCAATTTTCCATAGTTTGTCAGGTGAGTATGTCATGTCCTTCATGTGGTCAATGTATATGGACTTGAAGTATACAATAAATATACAATCGTATAAAATAAATAAATGTTGTTGAAGCACAGAGGTGGGCATGTCCATGGGCGTTATACTTCACCTATAAAGCTCAAAGAAGAAATATCAAGAACATTTTGCTATTTAAAGATCAGGAAAAAGGAAGGATTCATGTGGTACAAGTTAAAATCCATTTACACTTGGGGATGCGTGAAATGAAAACAGACAGGGTTTCAGAGAAAACGAAATGGATGAATATAATGTGAGGAGAAAGTAATGACCCTTTCACTGAGTTCTTTCCTTCCTCCCACGCTTACCAGGGCTTCACGAGCCCAATGTTAATACATACCATTAACATTGGAACCAGCATAGAAACCCACCCACCATGCGTTCCTGTAAATACGTTTGTCAATAATGCCTTTGCTGCATTGTTGCATTCAAGAGAAATAAAAAAATCTGGACAGAAAGAATTTCTGGGTCTGTCTATTAAGGTGCTCTCTTGACAAGGCAAAGGAGCTGTGGTCAGTGTTAAAGAATGAAAACTCATATCAGCATAAATAAAACCGCCCACTGACAGACAGGATCCCAGATTCACAAACAGATTTGAAATGGCGAACCCTAGCACAAACCCAGGATCCAGCTTCAAACCCATCTCTTTAAAAGAGACACAAGGCGCCCCACTCTTTCTGGCCGTCATCGCCTAGACCCCTTCTCTTCTCTTAAACTCTCTGTGAGCGCACAGATGGCCAGATCCTCCGCTCCTGCACGTTGGCAGGCTCAGCAATTTCATCACATAGTAGAATAAGAAATGCATTCTCTTTAAGCATTCACACCGGTTCGGCCTTCAATATTTAATTCACAATCCCTACTTTGTCTTGCAGAATTGGCTCTACAGTTCGGCACACGGCAAGGTAAGCCACAACCATTCTCAAGCGGTAAAGACATTTTCTCCAGGTGCTTATCACATTTCAGTCCCATCCTTTTAGTGGTTCAGCGAGAGAGGGGAGTAACTTACCTGTTAAAGGCTTCAAGTACCACAAAGTTGAAGCAATAGAGACATAAAATTTTATTCGTCTTTGTTAAATAGCCTCTGAGACTTGAAGTCACCCAAAACACTTACAACCTTTATAACAGGCACTAAAACAAAAGGTCTGCCACTGATTATCCTGCAGTCAGACAAAATGGCTTTGAAATAAACACAAAGATATACATTGATTCAAAATAACACCAATGAGAATTAATACTAGCCCCCGTGCATGGTTGAGATAGGTATCCAAAAGTATCAGGGAATGTTGTGTGAAGGCATTTTCAGTCGAAACAAACACATTCAAACAGTCACGACAGATACAACTACAATTACTTATTTAATGCTTAATGTAAACACACATTATCAGAAGATGGCAGTGAAATCCTTCCAACCCTTCCAATGTGATAAAGAAGTGCTCATCTTTGTTGCATTGCAAAAGTTAATATTATTGTGGAAAATCACTTCAATGTCACATCTTTTTTTCAGATTGTCATGACTGAAGCATGAAGCCCATCAAGTTGAGCACTTTACAAGCCCCTTCACAAACAAAAAGATGGCATCCACATCACTTATTCTAGGGAGAAAAGGTCTGTGTCAGTGTGTTTAGGCTTTCAATCCTAGTGAGGTCGACTTTGGGGAAAACATTTAGAGGGCACTTTTGCCGGACCCCACAAGGTTAAAGCCTCAATTTGAGGCTGAGGACTCCAAAATAACTGGGCCATTATAATCTGGTTTAAGTTTGGTAAAGAGTCCTGGTTGAGGTTAGCTATGTGCGTTGGTCGAGGGTGAAAGGCTGGGGACATGATGTCAATGAGCGGTCCCCACAAACACGGTGTGACAAATCTGAGCCTCTGTGTGTGGTATGTCTGCAAGCTAATATGATATCTAGTAACCTTCTTTCCAGTAGTTGCAAAGGACAATTAGCATTCCAGACTGTATCCGAGGTCTCCTCAGAGATGTTTCCTTATTTGAAGATGATACATCCCCTCAAGCTTCAACAAGTGCTCTGGTAGAGTAAAAGAACGTGTGTGTGGGAGCGAGAGAGGGAGGGAGAGAGAGAGAGAGCAAGAGTGAGGAAGGGAGAAGAGGCAGGAGGAGATGCTCTGCGGGAGGTTGCACTAGGTGAACTGAATATGTATCGTCCCTTTGCAGTCAAGGCTTTGATGTGCAATGTTAACCTCAACCCTGACCCCAGAATGTGGCAACGGATTCACTTTTTACAACCGGATATGGTTTCTATTATTATATCTATTGTTTCCAATGAATTTAAACAGGTTAGTAAAGTGCCAGTGTATAGATATAGCTGTACTACACTACATGACAAATACAGTGATGCTGGATGAACCTGAGTCTTCGCAAACATGGCGCTATAAACACAGTCAAAGGATCAAAGTGGAAAGCACACTGATGACTATACAATATGAATTTTGAGTTGCTGGTTCGATTCACTTTGTTTCTTCAGTTCCAGTCAGTTCTTTCTTTCTGTGCTTTTTATCCCCCATCGCTCCCACTCTCCGCTGAATTGTTATCGTCATCTTTACATATCCCTCTCGCTTTAGACTGCGCCCCCCTCTTTTTTTCTTTTCCTTTATATTCTACCAGCTTATCCTCCAGTTGCTGATAAAAAAGTAATAAGACTTCTAATGGCTTCAATTTCCTCCCCTCTCCTCTCCCAGCAGTCCACTGAGGATTGCATTTCTGAAGATCGTCTTTGTTGTTGCGAAAACAAAGAGAGAATGTGAGAGCGTGCGTTTCTGCGAGTGCTAGTGACCTTATTCTGGCCTCTAGCTATATCTGTGTAGCCGTGCGCAACCAGGGACGTGTCGATTCATTCGCGCTTTGGATCCGATCATTTAAAATTGGACAAACAATAGATTTCTAATAGTATATTATTTATATTTACGGTTGACATCATCACTGTGTCATTGCAAAACCATATACTAATGTTATTTGACTTGATAGTTGATCCACTTCTCACACAAAAGGTATGCTTTTCATGATACAACCATTTTGCCATTTAGTATCCTATATCAAAAGCTCTGTAAAAAGTTGCGTCATGCATTCGGAAAACAAAAAAAATAAATAAGAATAAGAAAGTTGAAGTACTACGACTACTAATAATATCAATAAAAACACAGCAAAGGAAAGTGCAAGTGATGTGTGATCATGTACACATACATATGTTGCCTGATAATTCTTCCAAACTGGGCAAAAAGAGAGCTAGGAATTAAGCGGATCACAGGCTTCATATGGCTCAGACTCTTGGTGAAATGTTGTGGGGAGATACCACACTCTGCTCCCTCACACAGCCTCTATCCCACCACTTAGGCCAGGAGTTTAATTGACTAGTGGAAGTGGTGGACTGCGCTTGGCTGTGGTACCATCTCCCCCCCTCAGGCCTTGCTCCGAGCCTTGCCTGGGGCTATAAAACTTTCACGAAAAGCCCACCACAGAGGCTGGTGAGAATAAAAACAGGTCCTGATATGTGTGTGTGCGTCAGAGTCTACAGCAGAGCGAGAGCAAGAAAAGGACTGAAGGTCAGTAGTTTGTTCTGCGCAGCTCCCATTCAGAGCTTCACCAGAACCATAGATCCACTTTAATCTGCACTCTGATCTGCTGTCAAGGTGGAATGAGACCCAATACATTGCTGGACTACAGCCATACTTTCTTTGTCTCACCGCAAAGAAATATAATCGGCCTCATAAATACTTTATCCTCAATAACTTCCATGAAAAACCACCTATAGAAGTTCAGGAGGGAGCATTTGTCTGTTAATACGGAGTGTAAAGTTTGAAAAGAAATGTTTTTGAAGCAACTCTACTTTTAAACTACGTTTCTTTTTTTTAAACATTTGAAAGTCAGTCTCAGATGCTGGACAGTTTTTCTGCCTTAAAACACAATTATCACTGTCAATTGTTTGCATGAGATCCATAATGTGTGTGAACAGAAACATGAAAACGCATTCTTTTGCAATCAAAATCAGGACTGTGAAAGCCTCCCTTTCTAGCGTTGGTTCAAAACTGGGATTCCAGGATGTGCCACCAAAAACTGTTGACTTGTTCCGCCACCCATTAACATAGATGATTTCACTTTGTCTTTCAGCATTTCCCATAGAGTCAGAATCCTCCAATCCTGGCCCAACATGTTTCCTGTCTCTCCATCCTAACTTCATCTCCAAACTTGCACAGAGGAGTATGGTGACATATCTGCAGCAGTTAACACACAGCGGCAAACTCATATGAATGTCCAAATAAAGTTTAAAATGCTTGACCGAATATTGAATAATAGCGGATACCGGATGTTCAATTGTTCCTTTTTTTAAAAATATATTTCTTTCATAAATCAATATTATATACATATATTTTAATATAGCATAATTTGTATGAACTTCCAGTGCATCCATACATTTAAACCTATCTTTGCTCCTTGGATGTGGAGGAAACCGGGATCCACAGTAATGAGCAATGCAAGCACATAAGTTGCCTCAAGGAGCCAATGTTCTCAGCTGGGTGGCTGGACACCTAGAAGAGAGAATGCCACCATGTTGGCCAGGGAATACCTCTGTGTCTTGTTCTTCTTGGTTGCCGCCATGAAGCCAAAAGGCTGTACCATGTCTGAAATAACAACATACTAGTTCTTTCTCAACAATTTGCCTTGGAATTTATTTGAATGACAGCGTTTGTTTGCTGATCCTTCATCTCCCACATAGGCTGTTCAACAATTGGATTGTGGAGAAACAGCGTCTTTTAGTTGTCAGGGTTTTGTATCAGACAAATAACAAGCAAACACTGAAACAAGGTTTGGAACAGACGCGTGCAGAACATCAAGAATCATTTTTTTGTAATTTTTATACAAAGCCAGGATTATCGGATTGAGATTAAATAACTGTGTGAAGCCGCAATGACGGATTGAAAAACAAGATAATCACGAGTGCATGAGCAGAGGCGCTTTCGAAGGATTTGGTCTGTCATTTTCGAGACGTTGGCCTCACTCGATCAGACTTGAAACCGCTAGGAGACAGATTTCTATTCAAACAAAAAGAAATGTATTCACAACTAGAGTGCAGAACAGTTCCACTAGAATTCTGAATATGAATCTAAAGCTCAAAATGATAAAAGTGCACTGATGTAATTTCCTTTTCTTTGGTATTTAAACTAGTCACTAAATACCATCCATCATTTGCTGTTTCTCTGATAGAATCACTTCAACTTCAAATTAACTGAAAACATAAGTTGAAACACGTTTCATGTCAGATATATGGCTTTCAATTTGGAGTCATCTATAACCTCCTCATGAACCGTCTCAGAGCACTGGAACTTTGCCGCTACCTCATTCACTCCCAGTTACATAACCAGAGCTTGAGGTCATCAGCAGCAGATTGCTTGAACGGTGTTGGGAAAATAGATGGGGAGGAGGTGAGAGAGGCGGAGGTGGGGGGAGCATCCTGTCACTGAGCAGCGCTGCTCTGGATGTGTGAGGTGGGAATGAAAAGTGAAACTTCCTGTGACTGGCAGGTACCTGTATATCTCCACAATGATAAACCCTATCCATAAAAGTCCTCACAATGCGAAGGCCAAGTGGACCAATGCTTTCGACTGTCACTGGAGGAAGTTTCATGCAAAGTATTAATGCGACTACAAATACAGTGTAACAATTCGGTCAAGAAATTATATAAAAGGTATAGTTCTTGTGATGATGTTACTATTAAGAAGTACATGTTTTATGTAACATCTTTTTTTTCAGGCCAGCTGCATTTTCTCTGCTAAGAAAATTGCACATTACCTCCCCCAATGTGGGCACACTCCCAAGTGAGCCAGCCCTGAAAAAGCTTTTTCCTTGACCTGGCTCTCCATCTCCATCCCTCTGTCAAATCTACTCTCAAATTGGGCTGAGAACGAGTGGGAGGAGAGACAGGGAGTTGGAGGAGAGGGAGGGAAAATGGAGGGATATTAATAGTGACAGGGGCAGAGCTATCAAGAGCCTGACAATGAAGGTGTTGGACAGAGTAATGGGATGATCTAGAGATGGAGGTGGATGAAGGGCTAATGCCTATAGATCGTGACCTCAGGGGAGAGAGATGCCATTATGTGGACATGGTTGGGTTGAGAGGCCTCTAAAAGCTTCAGGTTCCGGTGCAGAGCTAACTACCTCTACTCTCTCCTCAGCTAAGCTAGAGGGGGGTTTGTCCGGATAAGTGGCACTGACAACCCCCAACTGTGACTCGTCTCAGCAGACTCTCTATTCTTTCAGATGAGTCTGCTGAGATTTGTCTTCTTCAGTTGACTGCGTTCTTTTATCTGGGGCTGCTGCTATTAGCCGAGATGATCACTGTCCATAATTCTGCATGAGTTTGTTGCAAAGAAACACAGGATATTGCTGTGAATGTTAGCGTCAACACGTTGTGTGGTTAACCACACCGTAGATATCCATTACTTACTTTTTTAAGGGGAAGGTTAATGTATGTAAAAGGGGACACAGTAAAACTTGGCGAATAATTCTTGGCGAATATTTTAAACTTTGTTTGGTTTGGGTGAGTTTTGCTTTTATCGGACAAAGCTGTCATTTGACCTTTCTGGACACTGCCAGTGAATTCCACAGCATGTTCAACTTTTTTCAACACATTTAAAATGTGTCAAATAGCGACTACTTGCAAGCGGACTTTTGTGTCCTCATTTGATGCCAAAGTCAGTCTTCTGCATTGCACGATGGCGCCTTAGAACTTCAATTGAAGCGCACATTTCTGTTTTCTTTAGATGTGGATAGGTAGTGTACACAATAGTGTACATATGGCACCTGAAATGATCATGCACTTTAGTCACTGTGACTGTGGCAAGTGACATGGGAGTGGAAACGTTTCCATAGAAACACCTATGCATCAAGGCGGAAGGCTGACTTTGGCATCAATGTTGGATGCAAAAGTCCACTTGGAATTTTGGTCTGCTGTCCCCATTAGACACCTTTGGATGTCAACTCAGGTCCCGCATCTGTGTGAAAGCTCCCTTTCACACAAGCGGCTACTCTCCAAGCACAGATCACCCACATCAGTTGGTGAACTTGCCTGCAACTTCGCTCTTCACCTCTCTTCAACTCGGACCATTATCCCGGGTGACTGACCCCAATTGTCACCAGCACTTCATTATTACTGCACTAATGTTCCTCTCTGCTCCTAGACCATCACTCCTGAATGTTGAATCACAGATACGGTTTCTTTTGCCATCTCTATTCCAAGTTACATAGTTCTTCTAGGTTCACCTACCTAATCCTTTCAAAGAGAAAGCAAGGATGGGAGTCAGAAAATAATCATCCACCCAGGATCAGTCAGAGTCAAAGGGCCTCATGTTGTCACAGAATGCTCAGTTTAGCTCCTATTAGCTTTGAAAGCTGGAACCTCCAGCATGTCAACAAACAGTGAAATTTAAGATTTGAAAGCAAATAATATCGTGAAAAAGGAAATGCTACATATTCGCTATGATTTTCGATGGTGAACTTTTTTTTCATTTCAGATTGAAATACTAAAAGACGCAGTGCTGCCATTGCAATGTACCAACACAGGACATAGCCGCTATCTTCACTATCATAAGTGTGAGGAGATTCATCAAAGACTGCTGCCAAGCGCCAAGGTGGCATGGCCAATCACCATCTGTATAAGTCAGATGAAAATGTAGTTAAATTAGTGTCAAGGCTCATCCCTTCTCCACTTTTCAAAATGCAGTGTCGGGTGAATTGCAGGTGGAGAAGCTAAAATAGGTCACATCCAAAGCTGCTTCGAGGCCCAGATGATGACGAGTCAGCACATTGATCTAATGCGTTCATGGAATTAATTTGTTTCTCCTGGCTTCTCCGTAATGAGTCCACAACATTTTATCACTGTTGGAGACTTCGGACCACATGAAGTGAAAGCAAAATTGTGAAAATGGTGAATTCAAATCAGAGAACAAATTGGAATCTGGCTTCATTTGGCAACCACTTTGAGTTTCAACATTAATATAGATCATTTGATTTGTCACAATGGTTGATATTTGTTTCATCACTGAACTATGACTCTGTTCACAATACATTAACTGATATGACTCGAGCAAGTTGCACCTCCATTTTTGCCTAAATCTGCTTCCGTTAGGTAAAGCAAAGCCGCTGCTGGACCTTACAGTCTGAACCGAAAACCGAACCAACCACACTCTTTTTCCACAGTGCAGGTGCCTAGCATTAAGATTCAATAACGGCAGCGCCAGATTGGCCTCGATGCCTTATAGTTGTTGAGGGCGTTGTCCCATCCAATTGCCCTTAACTGTGGGAGTTTGACAAGGGTTTTCATCTCCAAACTCAGTGCCAAACAAGTACTGAGCCCAGGCATTGGAAGAACTGGATGAAGGATACGAGAGACCTATGTCGCGTGAAGGATATCAAAGAAACAAACTGCCAAATAAAGTGTTATGGATAGTCCCTCTACTATTTCAAAGTACCTGAAAATATGCCAAATTACTACCGCAAATACCGTTGTCTACCTGCTACCACCCAAAAAACTTTCTGTTGCTCTGTATCTATTATTGTTCTGCGATGGCAGGACGTCTCCTCCAGCTATGTCCGTCTTCTCTGTCTTTTTCCTCAACCTCAGCCTGATCAATATGCTGCTGTAGGTAGAGCCATGAAGGTTTGGATCAATCTAACTGCTGCTAGGAGGGAGCAGCCACGACGGGATAGGTAGCAGAGGCACGACTTGAGAAGATAAATCCGGACCGTTATGGAGACTGATTCATAATTCACAGAGCAACAGTGGAAGAGAAACAAAAAGACATTGGAGAAACATCAGCAGTGGATTTTGAATCAATACTACAGTATATATGATGAATAAAAAAATGGTGCTTTCTGAATACTTGACACCGTTGTGACATCATTTAGACATGGTAAATAAGTTAAGTTATTTAAGAATGTAATGTTCAAAAATAAGTTGTTGTAAAGGTCCGAGTAGAAGCCTTAGTTTTAGTATCTGAAGGAAAATGATGATTCTTTTTCTCACCAGGTTGATGAAACTGAAATCCTGTGAGCAGCTGGCTGTCAGAACCGTGAACCTCTCAGAGCCAACACCTTCCTTTCACGATATATCAGCCAGAATTGAAATCAGTCCCAGCCAACTGTGCCCATGATAAACAGATAAAAACAAAAATCCAGAGGAAAGCACCTGTACTTAGGTTCTGGAGTTCATTTCATGGCTCAAATATTTACAAGAGAGAATGCCACCGTAGTGAAACTCATCACTTTGGATTTTTCATTTGGACGACGTGGAAAGCCATGAAATTGAATGCAATAGATTTTCCCTCTTATTATGGTATTTACAGTACCCTCTCCCGTGCACTGCTTCCTCTTCCCTCTTGCCAGAGAACCCGCAGTGAGAAAAGTAAACAACACTAGTACGCCTGCTTCTGAGAGCAATACAAGTAATTATTTAGCTGCTAAAAAGGCACAATGTAGCACGGATAACTCCAGAACATTAGAAAAGTCACTTCTGCGCGCTGCTCATGTAAATGTGTGCAAAATGGGTCACCAACAACAAGAGACGTTGACACAGTTCATATATGTTAAGAGTGATCGTGTTGATGTGCTGGTTTGTTCAAATGTTGATGTTTCTGTTGTTTCAACAACATATATTTTACTGATTTAACAACAACATTGTTGCAGAACCTCCGCTCAGTTTCTATCGCCTGTGATGGAGGAACTCCATTCAACATTCCTAACGTGCATTAAATGAAACATTTGTAAACAGCACCCTCATTTATGCAATATTTTGGTTGCATCATCAGCATATATTTGAGTGATTTAATAACACAAATGCCGCATTTGATTCCTTCAACTTGCAACTGCAATGTGTGACAGGACTCCTGCAGGAGAGACACTGAACTCGAGTGGAGCACAGTGATCCATGAAAACACTAAATTCAGTTGACTCCAAACGGTACAGCTTTGCCATTTCAGAGGAGGTGCGAAGTACCACTCGATGCAAAAATGTTAAAAGGAAGAAGAAAGATAGCAACATGACCGACTTGTAGACCCGAGTCAAATAACAGCGCTATCTCTGCCTGTTGTTAGTCAGAAAGGTAAAATTATAAACATACTTTTGTCGGCTCTATTCACAGAGCAAAACTCATTTGAAGAACTTGCGGCCTTAAGGCATTCTTTAAACATGGCCATGATCTTCCTCCACTCTTATCTGCAGCAAGATTCACTACCAGAGCAAGTATTGTATTGTCCACATAAATGATGAGCTTGTGTCACTTTTCAGATATGTTAGGAGCAAAACCTTCTGAATGAATCTGTTTTATGAGAGCATATTATCAGGAATATTTCGGCTCTGAAATGAAGTGAATGCGTGCCCTGGCATTTGAGCTTTAAGAAAACTTTCTGGCTTGTACTTCTTTTGAGACCACAACTCTGCTCCAAAGTCAACTCCTGATTCACTCCCACACACAAATAGGGCCCTCCGTCGAACGTGAGCAAAGGTGATCTCGAATTCCGTTTGGAAATCTCTGCCAGCTACTTATTCTCCTTGTCTCTCCCAAATCCACTCATTTGTTTCCGACCATAACACTATAGCAATTGCTCTGCAGGGCGAGTCATTCGGTCTGCAGATCAGGCTGCATTTGAACTCCAGCCACACAACATCCTATGATTGATTTCCTCAGCATGGTCAGCATCAGGACAGAAGAGTTGGCCACAAACTCCCTGTTTCTAAAGTTTGGTGCTTTCTGAAAGTTCCATTTCAACAACAAAGTTGACAGAAACGGGACTGACTTTTGTTTGGCATTAAAGCATTCTTAGATCCAAGGCTCGAAGAGAGAACAACAGAGGCTATTGCTGCGTGGTGTTGTGATCTTACATACAACTTTAATTTCCTCTTGTTCTGTCAGCATTTCGACTAAAAGCACATTCGCAAAAATAATATTTGAAACATGATAAAAGGGAGAACAGAGAGAAAGGCAGCAGTGTAAATGCAGACGGCCTCAGGAGACCGACAGCCTGAAGCTGCTCAGCCAGACTACTGCCTGGTAATTAAAATAATGATATTGCATAAGAACGCCAGTATCCCACTGACTCATTAGAACAAAACTGGATAGCTGGAATTATGAATGACAGCGTTTTGGTGGATTATTTCTACTACCTCTTCCAACAGCGCCGCAGCTAATCCAAATCTGAGGAAGCTGAACCTCGGGGAAATCTCATTCAAAGTAAAGCCTAAAGACAACATGTGGCCAGTTAGGTCCGGTTAATGGCGTGCGCTGAACATCAATACGGAACATTTTCCAACAGCAAACATCCCTCTCAAGAAGGCTTGTATGCACACTGACTTCACCCTGCCTCCAAAGTGCCCCGCTTCCTTCTCTGTGTGTGTCTTATTCACGTATCACAGGCTTTCCATTTATTTCCGTGTCTTCCTTTCTGTCTGTCACTTCCGCTCTCCTTCTCGGAGCATACAGATGACACGAAGTTCAGCCAGACAAAGTGATTCCACAGTGCCCATGTCTGCCAGGACAAGATAGCTTAGACACAGTGTCACTGCTGTTAACTACATGCAGCCTGTCGAATAGGCGGCGGGCTGGGGACGGTGTGTGAGGAAGAAAGAAAAGCAGGCTGAAAGAAAGAATGGGAGCAGGCAAAATGGATTTGGGGAAGCATGGGCTGGAACTAATGTACACGTTGCAGTGTATAGCACTCGCTTAATGAGACTCAGAGGAAAGGGTACTTTTGAAACATACTTTGTTTCATCCCTTACTTGAGTACCTCTATTAAATCCTAAGGAAAGTTGAATGGGAGGCTCCCTAAAAGTAAATCGGCGCTGACCCACTTCCCTTCGTTTGCCGGTTTTATAGAAGGAAGCTGCAAACCCCATCTAAACCACCTCAGCGGCTTCGGCTAAAAATAGACTGCCACTCTCAGTTCCTCTTGTCTTTGCTGATCTCAGATTACAATACAATTTGTTGGGCCATATTGATCCTGATGAAACGCTCCTCCAGTTTGATCTGTTTATACATCCATTCATGTTATCATCTTTCTGGGAAGCTCCAGTGTGGAGTTACAGAGAAACAGTGACTAGAAAGAGACCAGCATCTATCTCATTACAGCACGGCAGCGTCATGCACAGCCTGGTTTAGCAAGATATCCTTACATGAAAACCGAACGGCGTGTCGTTGGTGAGAGCAGGTATTCATCGCAACATTTTATAAGAGAGTGAAGTAAACTGGCGGAACAATCCATGCTTCTGTCAAAGGCCTCGGGGGACGTCCAGTTGTATGTCGGGCAGTGGGTGGAGGTGATTCAGGACAGCCCAAGTGTGGTGAAAGAGTTCACCTGAATCACTTACGGTACAAGGCAATAACTGTTAGTCCACCAGCAGCCCTGAGTGAGTGTGCATTTGACAGTGAGAAGACAAGAGTGAAGAAAAAAAAAAAAACAGCAGAGATTTTTGGAAAGGGCATCACACAATGGCAACCAGCCCAGTCATATGAGTCATTACGAGATGAAGCCACACAAGTACAGACCACACACACACACACACAGGCTACAAAAAAGGATTGGCATGTTGGCATGGCGGAGGCAGGAGTTGCAAGCCTGAAAGACATCCAGCTCCGCGAAAGAAACAAACACATTTGCTCATGCCCGCTTGGGCCTGCAGTGAACACCCATATTTGGGCACCCAACTGAAACAAGTATCAATTCTGTTATTTTCCAGGCATCGTGGCTGTCTGGCCGAGTGTGATGCCAAGTGTCATCTGACAAAGTTCAACACACTGGGGCTGATTTTCTGTTAATCTGGCAGGAAGACAGGGGCGCTTTCCTTAGGGCAATGTGCCAGCTGATAAATCCGTCTCTGCCTCGTCTGCCGAGGCATTGCTGACCCCCAGACCAGTTGTTCTGGCACTATCGATGAATGAGGGGGCAGAGGCAAGGGAGTCACAGAAGAGGGGACAGCGCTGGTGCATATGTGTGAGCATCATTGCGGAGGAAGTGTCCAAGACATTTTGGAATGTTTTAGCACTCTCAAATGAAGAAACGTTTTGCTCAAGTGATCCAGAAAAGGCTCTTGGTATTATTCCTCTATTTCAACATGATCCAGGTATTTCAAGAGTGAATTCATCATGATTTAAGGGAGACCTGTTTCACCTCAAAACGCTATCTTTGTAACAAAGAGTCTGCAACTCTACTGACTGACGAGGTAATGGCAGCGTGAGGTTAGCTCAGCACAAACCATGGGGCAAGACAAGCTAGTTCTTATGATACAGTATCTCACCACAGATATAAATGATTGCTGATGCTCCACCGGAGACTACAGGCGTCCTTAAAGGGGCTTTTTTTTAGATTTCACATACTCAAGTAGATCAGTGAAAAAAAAAAAACATGAAAGAAAGACGTGGTCTAAATGTGTCTATGACAACCATCAGCTGCTGTCCCCTCATTGCAAGGATTTTTCTCTGAATAATGTCCCATGGCACTGTATTCCACTGTTGCTGCAAAGCGGTTATCACCCCAAGTATCGGAGAGACGGTGGCCCAGGTAATCCCATAATTGTCTATAGCGTGATGAATCTGGTAACAATGAAGGCCATGGAAGTAGATTGGTGTTTATTTTATGCAAAAACGTAGAGTGTGTACTTGAGCATTGTTTCACTGAAATAGGGGCAAATCTTGCTGTTGACAGAATGTTGGCGAGTGCAGTGCATAGATTTAATGCTAGTCAAACAGAGTTCTCACATTGGGTCCATGTCTACCCTTTTCTGCAATGGCACCACCGCCACCCACCATTAAAGATCTGGATCGACTTCAAATTTCTGTTGATCACATTGCGGTGCCCATCAAGTTGGAGATGAGAGAATCATTCCAGCATTAAATCAGTTTTAAGATGTGAACTGTATCTGGCCAATTACCAAAACAAACACTATTTACAGTTCCGTTGTATTGTATAGAAATGCGATTCAACAAATACATTAAGTCATAAGTGTCACAGATATATATACATGAAACAAACTTGTCTGAGACTGGTGGCACTGACCAAGTAAACAAAGTAATATTGAACTGTGATTAATCACACTAAATTAATTATAAAACTTTTTTTTTATTTTTATAACCAAGTCCCACATCTAGAAAAATATAAATGAGAACCCATATTTCAATATATGTCCCACCTATTCAGTCATCCTTCATTCACATCGCTTGTACATTCATTTCAAACATATTACATAAACTATTAAAACCCAATCCATAAAACTATCACACAAATTCAACACACATAGACAGGACAAAGGAACTTAGGGTGAGCAGGCGACATTGGTTCTTGACCAGTGCTATTTTCAGACTGGGGAAAAGACGGCGTCCTTATTGACGGACTGATGTTTGTTTGCCACATAACCCTGCAGTCACTTTAAATGAAGAACTGACTAGGTCACTCAAACAAGGCTTGAGCTTTGCAGTGGTTCATATGAGCAGGAGTGTCAATACTTGTCACGACCAAACGCAACCAGGAGCAACTGCAAAGGGTTTCTAATGGGCAGTGAATGCTTTGTTTTAGCACCACGTGGGAAGCATTGATTCACCTATCACTCTTCATCCAACAAGTCCATACAACTGACATCCTATATGAGGGAAAACAGAAATGCAAACTGACAGGAATCCGGTTCCAATACAACAGCATCATCTCACATTTAAAGCGTCCAGCTCCCTACGATCCGAATTAATACTCAGTAAAATTTCTGGCTGGTTTTAGAGGAGAGGAACAACAACATAAAATGACCTGCTTAGATTTGCAGCTTCCTCCTTTATCTAAACCTGTCATTACATAAATAAAATGATTAAAAGGGGATATTAGAAGCAGTGAGGGATGCTGTCACTGGCAGGACAATCTGTTTGGAAGTACAACAAAACAGTTGCTGCCCTGACGTGCCAAGCATCCATATGGATTTAGTTGAAGTTATGAAGGAGTCGTGATTCTCCACTGCTGTGACTTTATTTTACTTCTTCTTTGTAAGATTGGAAGGGCCATTAACTAGAAGCCGGGTGACGTCACAGTTGACGCTATATTGAAATTATTATTCAATTCATAATCACAGAAGATCTATGTGCAAGACACATTCAATATTTTCTGTGTTCAATAGCGGCACGCAGCAGCTGTGTCTCTTAAACGCTGGTGCTTGTGCTGGTGGTCACAGAATGACTCATCTGATCAGCTGGAAACACCGGATGATGACTCTGTATGTTTGTGTGCAGCCATGACCATCCTTGGAGCAGCTGTTTTAGTCACACCAAATTTCCTCCCCCGCAGACACACCAGGAGAGAAATATTAAGCCCAAGTGGGACGCAACATCTGGACCGTTAATTTCCTTTCTAGTCACTTCTATTTGTCCTGCGTGCAACGGAGCTGAGATACCTCAAACAGCCCCAGTGTGGAACTTAATGAAAGCTTCACACCCAGTCAGACAACAATGAAACCCTGAATTCTTTTTGGTATTCAAGAGGAGAAGCTACCCTTGTATTCACCTCAGCATTTATGTATTTAAGTCATATCTCTGGCTCTTTATCACCACCATCTTTCATCTTGAATATAGGTCAATACAGAATGTCTTTCATTTATTTCAGAACATTAGAAAGTTGATTCGACATAACATCAGGGAATGATGAAACGCATTTTTAACTGCATATACAACTGTGTATACAAAGATAGGCCTTCTGGCACCAGTGTAATTCACACTCCTCTTGAGAAATAAAGAAAAATGTTGTCCACATATATATGTGAACTTCCCTAAAAGACAGCATGATGTAACATTTTAATTAAGATAAACAACATCTGTGTTCCAGTTTTGACATGAGTAAAGTGGAAATGATGGTGGAAATATCTGTCTTATGAATCAATAGGACAATAGAAATACAGTGTTCTGATGGCCAACACCAGGGGTCACCAAACTGTTCCAGAAAGGGCCGCAGTGGGTGCAGTTTTTTGTTCCAACCCAGCAAGCACACATACTGTACCTGCACCCACTGCAGCCCCTTCTGGAACAGTTTGGAGAAAGAAGAGCTTTCTATGCGTAGAAATGTATATAGTTAATAATACTCTTGCAAATATGTAGAGAACAAACGTCATTGAGATTGGTTTAATCCTGCAATAACCAAAACTGCGGTTCATTTTTCGCCATAATCTCCATCCCCAGTCCTGCCAAACCAGGTAGTGGAGCAGCATTCAAGCACAAAGGCTGAGTTTGAATCGCAGTCAACACTGTCGAAGATTAAATGACAAAGCAATGGCAGGTGTTCAGCTGATGTTGGTATAAAGGGCTCTAAAAGCAAATCCGTTTTACCAGCCACTTTATATGCCCAGCTCAGGCTCCTAAGCTGTTCCCAAGGTAGAAGTGATGCGCGGAGAAAAACCCTGAAATAAATGAAGAACGTGTTGCCCTTCTGAACTGAACAAAGCTCGACCCAATGTTGTCGATGGCATGCAGCGCATTACTCGCTGACAGACATGAAAGACTTCTAAACCACAAAGAGACAGTTTAACACAGCTTCTCTTTGTCATTCCATTACACATGCTCACACTCACACACACACACACACACACACACCTATTCTTATGAGAAGGTCACATACACATTGTGGCTGCTGCCAGTAAGACTTTTGCTTAGTCAGTAAACAGCTGACCGTCCTTGTCAGTCCAGTGTTTATGTAGCTGCTGGCTGTGGTCCTGGCGACGATGGCGGAGGGAAGCCAACTCCACCGATCAGATAAGTACGTGACAATAAACAACAGAATAACACTACACTCAACAGTACACACCTGTACAGAGAATCCCAAAACTGTGCAGTTAGAGGTACATGGGCTTGCTATCAGGTTGATCAACATCTGTGCCAACTGTTCAGGTGGACCACACCATGCCAATCTGCAGAGCATGCTGGGAACCATGCTGCAAGGCCACGACCCTGCTATCTGTGTTTGGATGACTGTGCAGGAAATGATTCTTCAACAAAGAATATCTGTCCTTGACTTATTCACTTTCACCTGATCCTTCCATTTCAAACCTGTCCTTGCACCAAACCTAAGAAAGGCTTCTGCCTGTTTGACAGGTTGCCTTGCATGTCCCCGATATATTCCAAGAGACACAGTTAAATTTAAATGGACAGAAGTATGTCTTCAGATTGAGAGGAAGTGAAAATTCTGCAGCTGAGAAATCACCTCATCTTCTGAAATTGAGAGGTATCTCTCCAACTCCTCCCCTCACACTGATAAATGGCAGAAATCAGATCGCATTCATCTGATGGCAGACGGGATTGTCAAGCTGATGACCCTCCGGTGACACTGAAATAGTGATCAGAGGCATATTCAATGAAAACTGGACAAAAACCATCATCCATCACAGTCATATTAGACAGAGCCTCATTGGATTTGCCAAAACACCTGCTATAAATGGTGATCTGAACTGCTCTCTCAAGTGAACTCACATGTTAAAGAAGGTCCATGTAGACCAATGAAAAACCACATAGTGTAGAATATTTCGATTACATATTGTATCGACTCCAGGAACATCTTGGGTCCCTCTTTCAGCCATACCCCAAACACAGCTGCAGAGATTCTATTGAAACACATACATGCATCCTTCAGTCACCATGTTGCAGAAAAAAAAAAAAAATTATTTTATTTTTTCACCGACAGCATCATCTCTGCGCCATCCCTCACTTGTTTCCGACAACTTTTTCCTCCCTCATCCATCTTCCCCAGGAAAAGCTGATCGGTCTGAGTCCTTCCTCCAGGTTTAGGGTTGTTGCAAATCCATTACATCAGATAAAAGCAGGGACAGAAATCTGATGCAGTGTTAGATCCCTGTGGGGTTGACAGAGAGCAGCAGCTGAAAAACGGGGGGGATTACGCCGCTCGCCCATTCTCTATTAAGTCGTCCACATACCGAAGTGTGATGCAGCCCATGAGTCTGTGCATCAGCTCTCTGTAATCTGATTGAAAACTGGGGGGGCAAAGGTCTCGATTTCAGTCAACAGTGAGGCCGGGATAGTGGAGTGGTGGAGATTCTTAAGTTTGACAGACTCAAAGCGGGAAAACCCACAGCAAAAATACTAGTTTTTTTCAGTGTACACAGACATTTTTCCAAGTTAGAGAGATACACTTATACGGTGCAGTTTAAGCTGTGGCATTTTCAGAATCACACGCCTGAACAGTGATCATTACAGATGCTATCATCACATCAAATCCCTAAAACGCTCTTATATTCTGCTTCGCTCACTAGTTCAACCGCAAAATCATTTCTACCGCTCAACACATTTGATAATGTTAGATTGACTGTTCGATGAGCACTGGAGTTTGCATCCCCACGTACAGAGTCTATTAAATGTGGATGAGTAGCTGCCAGCTGATTTGTCCCCTGCAACACACAATGCATGAATGGTGACCACAGGCTCTTGGTTTGACTCCAGCCGCCGTGATAAAGAAACAAAATGTGGCAAGCGAACGACATACATACAACATGACCCAAATTTTCCAAATACATACCAGTCCTTGACAGTCACAAGTTCTTCTGGACATAATTCATGGGGTCAGACACTGACAAAACTTCTGTAAATTATTTTACTTCATGGAGAAGTCCATGCTCAGGTACTTGAGAGTCATAGTCGGACAGTGATTCACAACGTGACGCACCTATACAGTGAGGGCTCAGTTCTGGGCCAACAACGCTAACCAAACACAATCTGCCAGCATGCAGACTCACGTTTAACGTCACCTCATGTCAAACACCTACAAATCCTGTCATGACCAAATTAGCCTTATTGCCCCAAAACTGGAGAGTTAGGCGATGCTGCATCAAACTAATGTATGTATGTAGAGGAAATAAGGCCACTCTTGAGGTAGACACGGTCACAACACATTTGTGAAGACTTGGGGAACATGTCTACGTGGTGTAAAACGGTGCTCTGAACATGACTTGTCTGTGAACTTCTCTGACCTACTGAACTGTAAAAGTGCAATACATAGCAGTCAAATCAATGACATGTACAACGTTTCTTGTACGCTGGCATTTTGCATTAGATACCTCCATTACAAACTTTGGGTCCTACTACAGATTTATCTTTTTCACAGTATGCCTTCATCTCAAACCAGTTTCTAGTTGCAGACTTGAATAAACTCTGGCACCCAAAGTACCCAAACATAAATCTTGAACTTTCCGTTTAGTCAGATCATGTTTTTATCAGATTTTTATGTGACGTATACATTTTTTTTTCATTTAATAAAATGAAACAAGTGTTTCCATGCTCTTTTGGCCCTTGCACTAAATACTGTGTGATAAAGTGCAGGTATATACAAAGAATAAAATGTACCAATATTTATCATTTCATGAATTGAAAAATGAAAAGAAAGAGAAAAGGGTGCACGCTGAAGAGAGAGCATCTGTGTGAGTGCTCTTCTCTTCATGCACAGGTACACCCTTTGAATAAACATATTGAAAGAAGTCTGCACTGGAAAAAAAATGCTGTGAAGGCATTTTATGAGCAACGGCTCCTTTTATGTGGATTATTGAATCAGTTCTGCTTCGTGAGTGTGAACAACTGAGGAGTGCTGACTCAGCTAATCCAGCCCGTGACCTCATCTTAACTTGAAGACAATTAAAAGAAAGAATCAGAACAGACCGATAAAGCAACAGCATAAGGTTAGAGGAGAAAACATGAGGACAACAAACACGAGTAGCTGGTTGAATCTGCGTGTGGAATGCAATTTCACGTGTATATTGAAGGACTTATAGGCAGTCCGACGCTACATGTGAGTTACTCATACATATTTTACAAGGTGACATTCCTTACATTACATTATTAGATGTTATTGTTTATCATGCAAAATGCTCAACTATGTGCTGAAATAAACCGTATACTGTTCTGAAAGGGTCAATACTAATATGACCTCATGTGCTCTTTCAGTGTACAAAATCTTATTTGAATAGTTTCATTACCTGTTTGGTGTTTTCATCCCATCAGATGTAACATAAGGAGAGAAAAGACAAAAATGTGTTAATAATTGCAAATTGTTAGTCTTGAAAAGCGTCATAAAAATACACAGTATTGAAGCAGGGCACAGTATGACCCAGCAAATGGGCGAGTGTCCCTCAAATGGCAGTCGAAGTTCAGTCCTGATAGAACTTCTGAACACAATAAACAGCCAACAAATTCAATAAAAGGTCCATTCATCCATCCATTCTAAGAATTTGGATTTTCTCTTTTTATAAATATGAGTCATCAGTAATCCCGGACTTACCAGATAAAAGCAAATCACCTCCCTTCTCTGTGGTTATCTCTCTGCGGGACACATTTTGCGCTCAACACTATGCAGGAGCAGCGAAGAAAATGTCTGGCGCAGGTCAAACTGTCCTCTCTGCTCAGCCAGATGTCCCCCAGATAGTGGAGGCCTGCATGACACCGGCAGACAGACTCCCTTCCTTAACTGTGGGGAAGCACTCTGGCAGGCAGCGATGTGGGCAGGAGATTGAGCAATATTAGTGGGACAAATTGGAAGTAAACAATGTATAATTCAACTCAATTTGTATCATCGCCATTCAGACAAATTGTGAGGAGTCTGTGGAGTCTGCTGACTCCTGTTTACCAAGGATTGAATCATATTTTTCCACCATTTCAGCTACAAAGAAGAGGCCATCTGGCTTTATCGTGTATTTGGGGAGTTCCCAGGGACAGCAAGTGGACTGTACTGTTTTATTATTATTATTATTTTTTGGTCAGGGGTGTCCTTGGTGTTCCATGCAAATCCAGTCACTTTGATAAACACGTCCGACTAAAATTTGTGAAGCCAGACTTGTGAGGAAAAGATAGAGTTAGCTATGTACGCGGTTGTGTTTTTATATTAGTTTACTTAAAAAAATGTAACTGCACTAACTTGGATCTCCTTCAAAATCTAAAGATCACTAATATGAGTCCAGGAATGCACAGTTTTTACCCATATTTTTACCATGTTTCATCTTCCTAAGATGAATGAATGAATACCAGCAAAACAGGAACAAAGCCAGAGTAAACTCAATATGAGTCTCAAATCAGGGCTTGCATTGTTCCATCAGGATAAGTAGGTGTAATACTACATCTGTTACTATTTACTGAAGCAAAATGGAAGACATCAGTGTTTCCATTTTTTTCTCCTCATTCATACACCCACATCGTTGCTAAACAATTATCATTGTATGTTTAAGAAGCTGGTTCTTGTTTGCCTCAGATGGGACATTCATCTGTTGTGTGTGTGTGTGTGTGTGTGTGTGTGCGTGTGTGTTTTTGACTATCCACTCAGGAATAACGACACTCCACCCACAGACGAAAGACAGATGCAACTTTTTTTTTTTGATTGATTGATTGTTCTCACCCTTATCTGACCTGAGTAGTTCATGCTGGGTGGATCAAAGTGTGTTCTCCTGATGGAGATCAATGTAGCCCTGGTGTCTTATGTGAAAGTGCGAGAAGCAGAGGTGACAATTAGCTTCTGTCAATCTGCAGAGATCAGGAGGAGGTTCACGTTATAGGTCTATTATGAAAGATATCTCAGGATCCCTCAGTCGCAGCCAGATGAAGTGTCTATTTGGAGGGAGGTGTGTCGCCACCGTGATGCGTGGCCTCTTCAAAAGTGGACAACCTTTCATGGTTAATGGTAAGGAGCTTTTTGAAATGGGAGAATTCTGAATGTGCGGTCATCAAAAGAGAAAGATGTTTGCCCCTATTGGTGACAAAATGAAAGGTGTTCAGGGAGCCGTTGTTACATTTCTGACATAGTCTTTCCTGTCTTTGATGGGTCAACCATATGTCCAGCTGGTTTGACTCCTCTCTCCCACTCTTTCGCTCACTTTCCTGCCCAGTTTTATTTTCACTCAGCTTAATGGCCGGCCATTCTTTCTCTATGTTTGCCTTTTCTCCTCTTTTAGTGAAGGACGATTGGCCTCATTCAATATGAGCAACTGGAGGAGATTGGAACTTTGCTGCATAAGTGCCTCCAGGAGAAAGAAGGACCTGGAGGGCTGCCTGAGAGAGGACTGCAAGTAGCAGGAATTGAAATTGACTCGCTCTTGCTATGGCAATCAGCAAGTCCTGTGTTGTAATTTTTCATGCTCAATATCAGAATTTCACTCCAACATCTTATTATTTATCACAACAAAACGGATTATCAGCAACCTGTTGGTATTATCAATTGGGGAAACAATCGTTCCCTATCATGTCTCTCCGATCCCTGGGTTTCCACCGAAAGCGAATGCACGGGGCAAGTGAAGCACCTTGGTTCTGCTGTGCTTGCTGACTGCTACGCATGTCACACCAGAAGCAGCAGATGGCCATCTCTATTCTTCTTCATTTCTTCTAGTCCTCCTCTGTTGTTTCTTTTTGTATTTTTTCTTGGGTGGACAAGGTGCCATCTAAAACATCATCTCAACGAGAAGAAGAAATAAGGCCAAAATGTGAAGATGCAATGTGGCTGGGTGGAAGCTACGTGTGGGCCACAGAGCTGGGGTCTTGTTCATAAATATCTGAAAAGATGGCAGCTGTGCGCGTCTTCCTGTGGTGACTGAGGATGAATCCGGGTGGGATATCTAAAGTTTGCTTTCAGTCATGCATATTTAGACGTTCTCCTCACAGTTGCCTTGACTAAACTGCACTGCACTTGTCCGCCAGACTTCTCCATGATGAGATGTGCACGTTAGAAACTATACATAGTACTTGTTTCACAACAGTTAAGCCGTTCTTTCACACTGCTGTCAGAGCATCACCTTAACTTCTGAAGCCAAATATTGTCTTGCATGTACAGCTTAGCTCACCTCTTGAAAATCATTTCAGGCGCAGCGCTGACTCCATCGTGACCGTCTTTGCTGTCATGCAGGAACAGTGTAGGTGGTTGTAATTGAGCAGTTATCTCTACTCGCTGAGGTTAATTGAGGCGTTTCCTCGGGTGAAGGTGGGGGAGTTTCAATTAAGGCTGTCAAGGTTGTGAAAGAACGGCCGTTTCATTGAGGGTCTAATTATCATTGGCATTCTGGTACAACAGGAGAGAGGTCATTACGCCTCAATATCTGCTGAGACACCGATGCGAGGATGGACTTTCATACTCACACAAGGAGTCATTCCAGCACACGATTTTATGCCAGATCTTGGATGACTATTATGGCAATAGACTTTAGGAGGACCGCTGCAAATAAAAAATACATTTTTTTTGATAACTGATTTTTGTGTTATTTTTCTTTTTTTGAATTGTAGCAACATTTGTTGAATAAAGAGAAAAAAACATGAGAGGAAAAAGTATAAACCTCTGAAGCTAAATGTAAGCAATTGACCTTGATGGACAAATTCTGGCTCGGGTAAGGTACCAAAATGGAAATCAGATTAAAAAAAAAAAATCACATCTGTCTGGCTGATAACTCCCTAAAGATAAAACCATGCGGCACATTTTGGCTCCATCTTGTCGCTGTACGAAAAGCCAGAGGAGCCAAAAACACTCTACTTATGTTTGATGGCTGAACGGACTGATGAAAAAGAAGTCCCAAGATATCCACAAATCCTGGCACTGTGGCTTTTCCTTTGTGACCAACTCGGAATCAAAGGAATTCAGCTGCCGCGCCGCAACACCGTCAGCCTGATTTAAGACGCTCACAAGGCAAACTTGTAGGATAATGAGCAAAAAAGAGGAAGAAAACCCAATCAATGTGACGTTTCCTTTAAGTTCTGTGAATGTGAAAAACAGTAAAGGAAAGTTTGGATTTGTGAGGATGAAAGTGAAATCGTGGAGACAGCCAACAAGCTATGTGAGAGATAGAAATGGCTGGGACAGGTGATAAAATCAATTTCTACTCTGTCGCCTTCCAGGGAGCGGAACATCCATCTTCAATTGATGACAATTAATTATAAAAGAAAGTGAAAAACAAACACGCTCAGTAAAATGTTATCTTCATTTTAGTCCAACATGCGACCGAAATACCTGTGTGACTCACCTCTGGAGGGAAAAAAATCCCTCCGTTCACTGACAACCAATGTTCTCATAGTGTTTTCCTTTTAAGCAAACTTTTAAAAAAAACGAGTACAACCGCTCGCTCACATTCTGAACTCAAGCCGCTCCCAAGAACCAATAATTCCAGGGTGAGTGATGTCCAACATTGATTTCCACTTTGCATCTGACCACTGACCCATTATGGACTTGGCGGCCATGGTTGTTCCATGAGCTGCGATGGCTTATTTACCGTGAATCACTCTCTGACCTGTGCAGTTGACCTCCGTGTGCCTGGGGGCGTGGTATTGAACCTTAACCATGGAAAGAGCCATCGAGGATGGTTGGTTGTCCTCAAACATTGACTAACTATTAAATGGGCCACAGACAATCATGTGTTTATAGAGGGGTCTGAAAAATTGTCTGGTCACATGGTGCTCACTTTAAAGCCTGATGTAAACAACACAAACAGAATTGCCATTATCATACGTTGCGAAGAATGTGATCCAGATTAGCATTCGGTAAATGTAAAATACCCGGCAAGTTCTTGGAAAATGCAGTTTGCTCTGATAAACTGATAGTGCAGCAAACACACATCAGCCATGAGCACACACACCAACACACAGCCACCAGTCGCTAATTAATTGGATGAAAAAGCAAGGCATATTGATTTTCCAATGACATGGACTCTGGGTTTCAAGATCACAGAGCAGAGGGAACTGTATGTGTTTGTTTGGGTGTGCGTGTGTGTACCCAGCCTGAGAAGGTCTGTTTGCATGGACTGAATGTGAGCTATCTAGGACAGCCTCCCTTTATGCCCATGTTTGGGAAGGCAGGGAACGCCAGTGCCACATGCATAGAGTGACCTCAAACACAACCTACACATTGTTAGGGAGTGACAGCATCCGCTCTGCTCTGCCCACAAAGGCCGGCGCTCCACTTCTGATAGCTAAAGTGATGAAGAAGTCTGGTCAGAGGGGTGTTTTAATGAGATTCTATGCTGTTTCTTCTTTTCAAAAGGGCAGGTTCTTCTGTTCAGACAAAGAGGCAAAACAGGATGAATCAGACTTGACCGTGAAATTGGTTGTGGATTCAGTCATTGAAACAAGGTCAATGCAATGACATGTCGGGAGGTCACTGGTATGAGCAAAGACTAGATAAAATGAGTGGGCTGGCGGGTCACTTGAGCTGTGTCCGCATGCGTTCACACATCTGCTTCTGCAAAGTATAGAGTGCTGCCAAATAGTGTCGCACTTGGGCCACGTCCCTGACTGCGGTGGTCAGCGTTTATATGGGGCTGTGTGGGCCGTATAGCTGAATCAGCGTGGCATCCTATAACTGATCTGAGTGGGTGAGGGTTAGGAGTCCCTTTGGTGATGTGCATAAGCATCAACTTTTGCAGCGTTGAAGCAAACTCAGCCAGCGTTGCTGACGTCTATGGACAACTCGTGTAATCGGTTTTACCAAGCCAGTGTAAGAGATTCCCAAAACTTCATTTGCATCTGATAACAATGAACGCCAACTAAGGAGGTTCAGCCTTGTCATTTTGTATGGATTTTGATTTCAGTTGTACGTTGATGCACATGACCGTGGAGCAAGTAAAGCAAGCTTACATGTCAATGCTTGAGTGATTTCAGAATGAAACCTGTTGCTGTGCAACAACTTGACCATGAAAAAAAAAAAAAGATTTGCTTTGCTATCAGAGAGCGAGTGGAGGCCAGAGATAGAAGCTCTGGCAAGCAGCTGAGAGACACAAAGCCCATAATTACACTTTACAGGCATCAGCGAAGGAGCAGTTCCCTTACTGTAATGGGATCCAGATGAGGGAATTATATCCATTTCCTGGCAAAATGGCTTCAAGATGGAGACGCTACCGTCCTGTTTTATAGTAGACTGCACAAGAATCCAAGAACTTGGGTGTGAGACTGGGGCACAGCAGGGGGCTAAGTCTCAGAGTGCAGTAACCACAACCGTTTCAGGAAAAGACGGCACTGCCGAGATGGAGTCTGGATAGTTATCATTGACGCAATTATATTAATCATTAATAGAGAAGAAGAAACATTTGAAGAGCAACAGACAACCCGTCCTGCATGTCTCGGTGGAACGTCAACAAGATAGATCCTGCCTGTCGTGAATAAATCATACCCGGCGAACATAAATCGCAGCGTCAGTGACGTGCGGTGGAACATCACTCGACAGCCTTAAGTCTCGATTTGCTCTTCGCCCATCTACATGGATAAATATTAATAAGCCACAGAGAAGAAAGAACATTTTAAAAACAAACATGATTGTACAACGTCCGTATTTGGGTTATTCAAACTCAAATGTAATATCGTACAAACAACAGAATTTGTAATGTAAAAGCTCGTACTTGACCTGAGTTACTCTAGAAAGGATACTCAGTTGCGCCTCGAAATTGGAAACTGGTCTTTTTTTCTGATCAGTTTAAATGGAACATTTTCCTGTTCTACATATTACTGATGTGCATGTGAGGAATGAAAGGCTACGGAGGAGAGAAGCGATCTGAAGCGAGGAAAAGCGACCTGAAACTATTTCATCAACGAGGTTTACGCTCTCTCTTCCTCGACTCACCTTCTCCCCCGACACTTTCCTGACCTTCTGTTCTCTTGTCTTCTTAGAACCGGTTGTCTTGATTGTACTTAAACCCACGCTGAGCAGAGTGTGAGACAATGCCACAGTTTTCTCAAACCAACGAAGAGTGTCAGGGACGTAGGTAGGCGTGTGAATCTGTCATGTCCGGTCCCAAAATATAAAGCAAATTCCCGCAGCCTGACTCACGATTTTCAATTGAAAACTCAACAGGATTACTCGCTTCACACCTCCGACTAAAACAATTGAAACAAAAAAACAGAATAATAGATGGGAGTCACTAATCGATTTCGAATTAAAAAGTGATCCTGCATGGCCAAAAGACAGTAAATTAAAGGTGAGTTGCACAGGAGAAGGATTAAGGGAAAGAAGAATCACTAACAACGAGACGGAAGTTTATTAATATTTAATCGACTTGCCCTTATCTTTTAATCATCCGGAGGAATTTGAGGCAGAAAGTGAAGTCAGGAAAAGAGCAGGAGATGAGGGGTAACCAGAGTGGTCTCTAGTGGTGAGACTGCTCTCCGAATCTGTTGAAAACGCTCATTAGGAGACTTGGGTGATAGATGACATCCTCTAAACGTTGCTCTTTGACACAGAGCTAGATTCCGGGCCAGGGAGAGATAAATAAGAACCATTAAGGTGCTGACTTTCAAGCTGTAATTATTGTGTTTCCGTCGTTAGTAAAAAGGAGAATACACCAAAGGGTCATGAAGTAATGCAACACATTTGTCGCTGCTCGGAAATCCATCACCCCATAAAAATGTTCTGAGGAATCGATGCTGCATCTAATAGCATCCTGCGGACCGGCCTCCAAAAACTCGATTCATTCTGGCCCCCGGCAAGTCCAAACAGAAACTTGTAAAAAATACCATAAATGTCTAGCCGCAGGGATTATACAAATAAAGTACTGAGGACTTTATCTTCAGAAGAAAGAAACGCACCAATCAGAGAAACTGACTCCATCTAGAGTCTTGTCTCACCAAGTGTCAAGGCGGACACCGTGCCCTACTCCTCTGACTGACGTCTGACATTTAAGGCCATGTTTTGCGGCCGACAAGCACCTTCCTTGTGAAAGGTTAAAGACAGCCTGTGAGAGGTCTGAATGAACGCATTTAAACGCATTTTCAACCACAATAACATTGTTGGCGTGTCGTTTAAGAAAGGACATTCATGTGGGAGTGGCAAATCGCATATAGGTGTCAGACCTAGAAACACAACCTAAAAGGCCTCTTGAAAAATTCTGGTTATTAAAAAGAAAAAAATAATCAACTTTCATCCAGGTGATAAGAGTGATAAAGGTTTGTGAGAAGAAGCATTGCAAAGTGAAATTGAATTCAAAAACAACCATTTTTTTCGCTTATTAATTGGTGCATTTTGTGTTTTTGACCTTTTCCTGAAATTTCAATCAAACAAGAAAGAAAAACAGGTTAAGCACATAAGTGAAAAACAAAGGCCGTCAATAACTACGTTGTCATAAGTGCAGCGCTTCTATCTCCAATGGTGCACATGTATGTCATTTACAAGTGTGGAACTATCGCGTCCCAGCAGAATCCCTGATTTAGAGTCCGTGAGTGCAGCTGCGGAACAACTGCTAAATCACAATGACAGGCTTACTTTAGCCAACAATGTCAGCTGCTGTTCAGCGTCTTAGCGGACCAACAGCAGCGATTAAACCTCAACACTCAACAGGAGCCAATTCTTTAGAGCTATTTAAAGATACGAACAACAATCTCCGACCGGGACTACTTCCTCAAACGTCCAATTTCCCGTGTATGTTTCTGGTGTTTGCCAGTAGTTCCCTCTCATTTCCTCTCCACCACTGCCAGCCTGGATGCTTTCCTGAATGTGATTGATTTATACTTTGTGTGGTTGTCTCAATCTTTGTGTCAGCACTTCCATCTCCTCCACCCTTGTGTACCTGCCTGATGGAGACACAATATATTGATGTCTTATGATAAGATTTCCGGAGAGGTGGCAGCGAGATGAATCAAAAATGTATTAGCACTGACAGAATTGATCGTAAAGATTGTTGTGGTTTCCAATTCAATCACGAACGGCCCTACCTTTTGTCAACGGCGCAGCGTTTATGAAGGTCTTGAAATAAATTATGTAGGCGTTTATAGCATGTTTGCCTCGTGAATTGCATTGGTGAGCCATAATATGATAACCACATTGCAAATTGACAACCTCCTTTTGGTATTACTGTCTGTCGCAGAGGATTTCACCTTATGTTGCTCAGATCTTCCCCACGTGATTTTTGCATCAGTGTGCGAAGCAAACATGCATCATGTTTGTCATGACTTCTTTGTCTTGACATTTCAATCTCAGCTTGCCTTAACAAGTCAGCTCCTCCACACAGCCCTTGTAGACCGTCCTTTCCAGTCAGACCGAACCTCACCTCATTTCCTCTTCCACCACATCCATGAACCCCAACAATCTCACTACTATCCTATAACGCCTCCCTCACAGTTTATTCAATGTAATAATGTCAGTCAATTCACAAACAAAAAATACACATACAAACAAAACTTTTTGGAATTTGCATCGAGGCATTCAAAATTATTATGCCCCCTAAATGTGTGAAACTGTGTCTCATATCTCAGTCACAAAAATGCATCCGGAATTTTTGCCTTGCACGTCAACGCTCCATTTTTTTACTTGCAGTGAAGATTTGGGGAATTTTGTCCAGGCCATCATTGTAAAGGAGAAATGGTTCTCAACTTTTAAATGATGTAAATAAAGTCATTAGAAAACAATAAAGTGCACATGAATTGTTGTAAACACTAGTTATGTGATAATTACAACCATTATCATTAATGCACTTGTCGGCAGATAATGTGCGCGGGTTGACAAAGGCCACAGCTCGGATTGTAATGTTGTAATGTTCATTTCTCAAAGTACTTTGTTGCCCCGCTGGTCCCGGAGCCTCTGCAGTTGGATATGAATCAATGACTTGTTTATATGACTATGCTGACTAAGCGTTGCAGCCCTAGTTGGTCATAACTCCATATTATCATGTTATTTTGCGACGTTGGGTGCGTTCTGGCACAGCAGCCTGGATGATCAGCGGGTCCTTGCGAGACCAGGCAGCCACCACCTTGGTGGAAACGAAGGTGAACACTGTAGAAGTTTGCGCGCACTTCTTATCAGGCAGAGAGGAGGGTTCATTCAGACGCTGAGTGACGATGTCTGTAGAGGCACGTAGTTTAATAAACTACTGCAGATGTTTGACCAGTTTAACTGTCAGTTACAGCAAAATATGTTTATTCCTCTGAAGGTGTCTGTTCTAATTCATTTCCCGAGCGCTTAACACAAAGTAGTGTGATTTTGACCCAGAAAAATGGGGTTTTAATCATAAAAAAAGGCCCGCACCTCCAAAGAAGCAATACTTTCTTGGGAACAAAAATAGAAAACAAACATACATGGACAGGTTAGTGTAAAGGAGCTGTCTTGGCACATTGAAATCAAAATGAAACGGATAATTCAGGTCGAAAATGATCATTCCTTTTATCATTTCCAGCAAGCAAAGCTTGGCTAATTCTGTTTGACATTAATAAAAAAACAGGATTTAAGATGGTGAAGAGATTAGAAGCATGTGGGACGGGGGCACAGAGGAAAAACGCAACAGCAATCTAGGAAAAATAAGAGACAGTAAATGGACAATGCCACAAAGACAGAGTCAATAACAGGTTCTTCCATAGTGCAGAAGGATTAGTCATTCAGTCGTGCAGAATGGAACTTTGGGCACACAAACACTGCAGTAAGCCACTCATTCCATCCCATATCGACATGTGAATGCTGCTGAATGAGGAACAACAGAAGTGAATATTAATATTTAATTGCAATCTGTCTGCAGTCGTCCTTCCCTCCAACTTTTTTTGACTATGCTAATGGAGCAACGGAATCATCTCATTTTCACTTTTGTTAGTTGTTGCCAAGGGCACAGATTAATGAGTGTAACACGGCTGGATTTACCCTCCAATTTTTTCAAAAAAAAAAAAAAAAACCTTCAAATGGATCGTCACTTCAATCACAATGCAGGAGATGTCAACGAAGCAGCTTTTATTACCCCCTTTCTAACAACGCAAGCCTTCCATTTGTCTACTTTCAAAGCCTCTCCAGTAGCACCCAGGGATTTCTCTCCTGACTCTCTCTGAATACATTCTCTATTACAACCGATCCAACTGCCTTTATCCTGCTCTCCCTATTCGTCTTCATTCCTTCACTGAATGTCCCTAACTCCCCAACTTAACCCTTTAGACAGCAGTTTTTCAATGAAATATTCTACTTTGATGTCACTATTTTAAAAAGCTCTAGGTTGAAAATGGAGAGCGAAAAAGGCATAATGTAGTTTGGGTGGGGCATACGTGTTATATTGACGTTACAGATGTCCGTGTCTAGTTGTATAAAGCAGTTACTATTTCAAGCTCGATGTTTCCAACCTGGCTTGTTTAAATGCAGCGATGTTGCTTGTGAACTTTCTTCATTACCTGAGTTCCTCCCTCAGCGATCGCGAGAGACTGTTCCCATGAATCCCTGTACTGCACTGTAGCAATTTCAGAAATCAACATGTTTACCAACTGAACATCATGTTGAACACAGGTTAGTTTGTTGTGCTGTCTTCATAGTCTGCTCTGTCCCAAACAGATCTGGGTTTGTTGCTCCAGAACTACGGTGTCACAGAGCAATTATTGAGGTGTAACAGTGGCAGTAAATCCTCCGGAGACAATTAGTGCATCATCCCTGAATGTGTAATTATGTTTAAGGGCAGAGAAGACCACAAAGACAGTTGTGTAAAGGCTGAGTAAGTTCTCCGGGTAATGAGCAAGTTTGCAGAGATTAAAGCAAGTGTCCGCAGCAAGGTGGAATGATTTTACAGCTTTTGGAAGTTGAGAATGAAACACAAGCAAACTTTAATGATCCTTATATTTTGGACGCATGATTTTTATTTATTTAATTTTTTTTACCCTCCATTGAAACCCAGCCATTTGAGTTGTTAGACATGTCCTTCCAAGAAACTTTCTCCACTGAAAAAAGGTCACATGCTTGGCCCTGTTTCATTGAGATTCTCCATTAGCCCCCTATTTCGCACTTGTCAGTCTTGAGTTTGATTGGTCTGGTTTCGAGGACTGCCAAAGGCGAAGTGCAAAAAGCATAACATTCATTGCTATTTATCATTATTACTGACGCATGTTTTGAAAGTGCATCGGAAAGCCAAGTCAAGAATCTTCAGTGAACTGGCGACAGAATCTGCCTCCCTCGGTTCTTGTCGTCACATCTTTGCTTCTTGGACTGTCTCCATCCCAGAAGCTTCTGAGCTTTGCCTTTCAACTGGCTCCAGAGTCCAGTCGTGGTTGTATAAAAATTCTGTCAACATCTGGAGAAAGGCGAGGAGAGCGCAGTCGATGAAGGGCTGTACTTGCCATTCGGGAGTGGCGAAGCATGTGCAGAGTGCCGGGTGAGTGGAGAATGGATGATCTGAAGTATCATTTTAAGACTCGGAATCACACAAACCGAGAAATCATGCCACAGTGCTCAAGTAACCCCGGGATAGGTCAAAAAAGAAACGTTTGGTCGGCTCTATTTAGGTCTTAAAATACCAACATTGTTTTTCTTCGCTTGGCTGTGAGTCAGAGTTGTTCCAAGGGAGTCGGATGTTTTTGCGGAAAGCATTTCCACATGCAGCTGCAAGGAGGAAGTATAATCCTTTGCTGATGAGTGATTTTTCACACACATGCGCCAATTAGTCCACTTTTTTCTGTAAGATCAATTTTATTAAATGTTATCTATACATTTATTCCATTCCATGGAATGGCTCCATTCCAAGGAATGGTGCTAACTACCCATTTTCTGTCTGTCGATCAATCTTGTTGCCTCAAAAGTGTAATGAGAATCAGGCTGTTCTGGTCCCAGTTTGACCCTATTAGGCCAAAAATAGCACACCTGTTTTCCCATGTTTCTTTTTACAAGTTTAAAGTTTTTAAACGGTTGATACTGAGGGCTATATTTGCACACAACTTAATTTTGGTTACCTTCAAATGTTTTGCAAAACCCTAGAAAGTGACACTGTACTAGGTTGGGAATGGCTTCCCCAACTGCATGGAATGGTCTCCGTTAGACAACCCACGAATGGCTTTTAATATCAGAGTTATTCAAGTAAAAATATACATCAGTCCGACGGGAAACGCTGAGGAAAGCTTTGAGGTTATATATGAACAGATTTGATATGCTACCATGATTAAATTAAGGAGGTAAGAGAGCACATTTTTCTACCATGTAGAAAAATCCCCTCTCCCAATGGAGCACGCCAAAGCCCTCAGTCAGGGCCGCAGTAGCAGGGGAAAGGCATTTTCAACACCTGACAATGGATGGATGGATGAAAACGAGAACAAAAGAAGCATAGGGCTTATAACTTTTAGTTATTCCTTTAAATCAAAGGGCTATCTGAGTTATGTGTATGTAAATGGATGTTAACATAGTCAGTCTGATTTTTACCTGTTAAAAACTAGCACCACATAAAAAAAACTAGTATTACATTTACATTGATCTTCAACATAAATGCGAAGTTTCAGTATTAATGAATGAAAACATACACACAGTCATATTCTGTGAAATCCAACACAAGTGACTGCCTTTGAATCATCAGAGCTGCAACCAAGCACAGCGGCTTTCTTCACATCCCACACTCCAGCATCTAACTGTCCGCCACCCGCTGCTGGAACTCTTACAAATAAACAGTACTTCCGTATCCCACATCTCCCCAAGGAAAAGTCCACTCTGCATTAAAAAGTTTTCTGTTCTATCTATATATATTGTGGTCGAATACATTTGGCCGAATTGTGCAAAAAAAACCAAAAAACTTCAGCTTCAGTGATGATGACTCACAAAAGCCAAATAGTGGCGTGTGATGCAGTCACGCTAGTAGACAGTTTGAAGAGCAGAACCACGACTCTGACAATGTGCTTTAATAGGATCTTTTCATTCATTTTTTTAAATTTTTTTTATATAATATACAAATCCACGGCAAAAGGTGAAATGAGCTCTGCGAGACCATAATTGAAGTCCTGGCATCCCACTCCACCATTCTCTGAAGCACCGTTGGACGAATCTGGCTACACAACCTTCCACTTCAGCACTGGCTCCAGCTCACTGGGACTGAGAGCGAACAGGAGTGGTTCAATATAAATCAAAATCATTTCGACTATTTCCAACCCATGTATCAAATATTTCCTCTTTATTTGATTATATGGCATCAAGTATCAAGCTCAGCGCTTCCAACCGCCCTCATTGTGATGCTTCAGTGGAAAGTGTGATTCAAATTCAACAATGACAAAGTTTTCTAAAGGGTTGGAGAGTGAAAATAGATTTGCAGTTTGCAATGAGTATTCGACCAAACTATCTGGAGCAGGTGTCTAAAACTGATCCATAAAGCGGCTGCAGTGGGTGCACATTTATGTTCCAACCGAACAAACACACATAGTTTAACCAGTCAGGTGTCAGCTGGAACCACATTTACAATCAACTCATTACATGCCATGTGAGGACCGGTCTGATCTAGCCTCCTAAAAAAGTAATCTCAGCATTTCCTTTTTTTGAAAAACATAAAATGTATTATTAGTATTCATCCAATATTTGAATAATAGTAGAAAAAAATGGCATTAGTGTTTTAAATTTTATTCGTCTTTGGCCACAAATGTTCATTTAATGCATCCTTTCTGACTGTCTGGACTGATATGGCTTTAACCTTCCGGAGACCAAACAAATGCAGGAAAATGGTGACCCTGCAGCACCATAAGCCAGTGAAACATTGCATCCATAGTGAGGAGATGAAACAGGCCTCGACATTAATACAGAAAGAATTCCACAGAAAGGGCCGAGGCGCAGAGTTCATTTGAAAGATGTAACTACAAAAAGGCCAGGGAGACATCCTGTTGTTCGACTGGAAACTCCAGACAAGCAGACTGGAAAATTAGAAAGCTCTATATTAGGCATCCAAAGCCTAAAGTGGTAAATAGGATGCTGCCACGACCGGCCGGGTTCTCACCACATATCACAGCGCGTATCATTAAATGTGAAGGCAGGTCCTTGACGTGAAAGCTAGAATTACAGCACTTTGTCTTTTATAGACTCTGCTGGGTGACACCTTGTGTTCTGCCCGACCACCGAGACGGAGACTGTGGCAGGCAAGAACTGTCACCACGAGGACAAACGGAGCAGAAGGGGATGGCGGGGAAGACGTGGTGGTTGTAAACAGCATTTGCTACGGGGAGGGATTTTTAGCCTGGGTGCTTGTGATAGTCAGGGTTGAACTTCAGAACCAGCAAACCTTCAGCTGCTTATATATTGCTGTTTCAATGGGGAGAAGTGTTTACAAAGGGAAAGCTGTCAATCTATCACCAGAAATATCTCCTTTAAGCTCGACGCTCCTGGAAAACTTGAGCTGATCTACATCTTAGGGAAACTTTTTTATCAGCTGTTCTGTGCTTGACAATAGCCGGTATGGTAATGAAACCCTGCACTGTCGGGGACAAAGACAAGAGTCCTCACAGCCATATCAGAGTCACTCCCAATGGACACTTTATTAGATATGAGACAGAATGTCATACTTCCTCTGCATTTAATTACCTCTTGAATATTAATGACTCTAGTCATTTCACTTTTTTTTTTTCCGCCCACACACCATAGTCCTCTTCTCAGACATGTTTCAGCACTCTTTCAGGATGTGAGAGGTTATCACACAAATTCATTCATCATTCCCCAACAATAATCGTGACACAGTTTCAAATAACACAGACAAGAATTATGTGGCTAACTTTATAAAAAGGTTCATCAATTTCCTTCTGGACTCCTTAAAAATAAATAAATAAATAAATAAATATATATATATATATATATATATAAAATGAAGATGAAGTCGCATTGACATTTCCTTTCTTCAGTGTTCTCAAGCATTCAAAAAGGAACGACATGATGGAGTGAAACGTCGAACATCATCAAATTCCACTGAAATCTATAAATCACTAACCACAATGATGAATATTATGTCTCTATTGAGCATGTACTGGGTCTGCCCAAGAGCCTCCACCCAATTCAACATGTACTTGGACAAAACTATGTATACTCCAACTGTCAACCTCACTCTCCACCCTTGCCTCTGTAAGGAAGTCACTTCAGTCCCTCAGGTCTGGATATAATTTCCAACCTGGATCAGACATTATCACACATATCCAGGTCCTCATCTGCCTAGAAGTCAACACCATGGCAGTGACAGAATTCTCTACTTAAAGGACCACAGCAGCTACGAAAATCGGAGATGAGATTCCGAGGCTTGTTTAAAAAAAACTCCAGCAACTTCTGTCCATGAAAGTTATGAACTGAACCAAAAATGGAACCAGGATTGTGAGCTATCCCTAGGTAGCTGCTATGTAACTGGACTTGGGCAGGACATCATGGACTTGTTCCTGATCAGGTGGCCAGCTGGATGGTCATTGGTTGGTTTCAGTCATTGAAGCGTCAACCATTTCCTTCCACAACAGTAAAATGTCTTGAGCAGAAGAGCTTCATCCACGCTTCATAAGAGTGGGACAGATCCAGTAGATGAAGGTGCTCTATAATCGACCAGCCATCTATTATAAATCATAACTCACATTCTCTGAATATATTTCCTGTACTACTGCATAAATATTGTATCCGTTATATCCAATCAATTAACTTGTCGGATCGGAAGGAATGAAAATGGGAAATTCATTAGGTTCCACTTCACTGTGGATGGATACACAGTCATTTTCCCACCTCAGGGAAGAGCGTAATTGAAGCCTGCTCAAAGATAATGTCATTTAGAAAAGATGATAAATAATGGATGGTCTTCGTTGAAGTATATGCTGGGAGTTATCACTGGGTGCTGTTTGAAATTGCTATCCAACATAGAAGACCTGAAGGTGTTTTGGTTCAAAATCACTCAACTTATTCATTCCCAGTGTTACGCACTTGACTGTAACTTGTAATCACAACCCACACACAAAAAAAGTAAAAAAAAAAAAAAATATATATATATATATATATATATATGTTGAGCATGGGATTAGTCTCCAGCATACCTACTTTGTAAATTGAAACTCAATTGGAGTGTGTGACTCATTTCCTACATTCTCAGATTTTCTTTGAAACCTGGTGCTCGGAACCATGGAAACAACTTTGCTGATGTCTGTTTGTGCTATTTAACTAAGAAAAGTTATCCTGTGAAAAGTGAAAAATAGGAGTCAGTGAAACCAACGACGGCAAATACCTAGATACCAAGATTTACTCTTTTTTCCACCTTTCGTCGCGGAAAAGAGTATTAGAGTATTAGATTATTAGAACTGAAGTGATGATATCACTCGATTTAATTTTTATAGAATAACTATATCGATTCAACATACCGTTTTAAAAGCCTAAACCTTGTCAAATGACATGAAACCATGCACTAACCACAAGGATACTTCTCACTCAAACTAAAACCCAGATCAGAGCAACACTCAAATTGATTTTACTGTAGAAGAATATTTATACAATATACACATAAATAATACATAAAATAGAAAAAGAAAAAAATATATCACCTCATCCCACATTGTCATGCGATGAAACAAGGTAAAAACACCAAAAGAAGGACAGACGGAAAACACAACGTGCACCATTGAAATGCAACGGATGACGGTGGTGTCATGTGTGTTTCTTTTTCTTTTTTAAAAAGACGCATACAGAGAGAAACATCATATGTAAATGACAGGGATACTTCCGTTGCTCGCTGAATTTAAGTGCACACCTGCCGCCGATATATACTGCATGAGGGAACAACAGGGTGGAGGATGGCTGCGCATTAGAGTGAGATTTAGTTTTCATGAAAAACAAACATTTGTACTGTCATCTATTCAATAAATGTCCAAACTACCCACTTTGATTCATCGTTCCTCCGTCAGCTTGCTTCTTGAGTGGCTACATTCAATGTCGCAGTTCTTGTCGGGAGCGGTCGACTCTCTTCACACAAGAACATGTTTACACAAGAACACAAGAACAGGCCTAAGAATTCTGTTATAGGATATAAGATAATTGTGCAGCGACCATTCTGTGTTGGGAAGGTGCATGTGTGCGAGACCACTCCAAGCTCACATCTGGAGAGTCGAGTTCCAAAAAGAAAGATGGGCTGCAGTCAATTTTGGCCCGATAGTAAACAATCACTGCTTTACATGACACATAAGGACAGAGTATCGACCAGAAGGACCATTCAGCACTACTTTTTCACTAGTGAAAAAAGATACATAGCCTAGATGAAAACAAACACAACCTATATTTCCACCTCCACTGATCCACATCGTGGTGGACGTTATGTTCAGTTGTTGAGTTCTGTTTGTTTATTTGTAAAAAGAATGACTGCAAAATGGACAGATGCAAGGCATTTGACTGTGGTGTTGTTCTGAAAGTTCTCTGGCTCCACTTCAAAATAACCACAGGGTGGAAAACACAAGATACAATCACATTGCTAAAATAAATCACATGGATTATGGTGACATTAACACTGTTTTCCTTTATAACCCTTGCTGCTGCTGGCACCACGTGTGCATTATAGTAGTACTGTAATGCAACTGTCAGCTGTTGTATGATAGGGTAATTGCACTCAGAACACTTGAAGACAATTATATAAATGTAAGGCCATAATAGTTGGTAGAACAATAATAAATCACAGTTCCTGAGGAAATGAGAGTCTTGGAAAATGTATGCACTGTCCCAGTGCCTTTCTAGCGACCAAGTGACCATGAGCTGGATGAACCCTGCACTTTCCTGGTTTGCTGCTGTAGCACTAACCTCTACTCAGATAACGACAATAAGGACAAATATGACAAATCAGAAAATCCCCTAAAAGACAAAATGGTATTCAAACTGGATCTCCTTGGATCTCCACGTCCACACCAGACTCACATTTTACCAACAGAAGCTCCAGCCTCCGAGACACCAACTGCTATTGACAAAACCCTCTATTAACCAGCTCTCCCTTGTCAATCCAGAGTGTGAACTCATACATCAAAGTGAGCACTAGAGTGCGTTAACCTTCTTCTTTATCACCTTTGCGAGGTCACGTGGAGGAATTAGATTCTGCGATACAGTGGCGCTAGGAGACGGCTTGGGTCAACAATGACTGACTGGAGGTTTCAGACTTTGTGACAGGGTTAGACCTGCCAATTTGACCCCTTCAGAGGTCTGCTGCACAGCCCCCTACTGGTTTAGAAGGTGCACATAAGTGCAGGCAGGGATAGGCACTATTTTGACATTGACATGCTGGGAGTTTAACTCCCCCCTGAAAATGTGTTCCTGAACTTTAACTTGTCACTGTGCACAACGGTAATTAGAAGGATTTCTTCACCCCATTATTTCTGTCGCAAAAAAATAAAAATAATGGCCAGCAGCCCCACTCATGTTCGATGCAACCTACTTTTTCACTGCAGCCAGTCCATGAGGTGCAGGCTGTATATTTGAACTTTTCCTGATGAGAACCAGCAATGTGCAATGGAGCAGGTTTCCAAGAATTAGTTTCCAAATATCACAGCAAGATGAGAGCTTATTAAAGTACCAGGATTTTATAGCCACAATTAGCATTTATGAATAATCTAGATGAACAATGCTTACTGCGTCTGCAACAGGACCACTAGCGTGTATCGGCCCATTTTATATTGTCGTGGTAGGAGAAGTGACCTGTTTGTGTCCTCTAAAACCCTCCCGCTCTGCTGTTGATAACAAGGCAACTTGGCGCTCAGCCAGTCTTTGCCCTGTGAAATGCCACCATTTGTCCTGCGTTGACAGAATCCAGAGCCACGGGTGAAAGCAAGTTAAAAAAAAAAAGAAATGCCCACCAACCCAATTGGCCCGAACATCTGCGGTCTGATCTTTGAAAGGACTCAGTCATCCAGCAATGACAAGTGATGTTCCCCTACATGCATCTTCCTATCAGGCGGTGAGTAAAGGGCACGCCACACAAATAAACACACACTGTGTTTCTTAAAGTCAGCATGAATTTCCAGTAGGCTGGCACTTTTCTAGTTCAGTTGCAGTTGCTCAAGTTGATGATCAATATTGTCTCTTTATCAGGATGTCGCCACATGAAGGCTTCATCAGGTTGTGAATTTTAAGCTTCATCAAATCACACAACACAGAAAACAAATCGCAATCGGACACATCACCAAGAGTGGTAAGAACAACAAAGGTAATATACTGTGGGACTTCAGTTTCCAGACTGACAAACTGCTGCTGGCTAACCAACTGGACATAGTGGAGGTGGACAAGGAGCAGATCAGAGCCGTGGTGATAGATGTGGCGATACCAGCCAACATCAGGAAGACGTAAATGTTGAGAAGAAGAAGAAGAAGTGACCCCCAAACTGGGAGAGTGGCTCCAACAGATCCCAGGAACGGCATCTGAAGCCTCAGTCCAGAAGAGCACAGTCTAAGGAACAGCTACGATACTGCACTATATATATATATATATGCACTGCATGATTAAATCCATTTGAGCAAATTTCACTTCAGGCTGTGTGATGCTTTTACTACAACATCGACTCTCAAATAAGAAATAAACCATAAGGACCATGCCTTTTGAATGTTGATGAACCCTTCAGATGTTTCAAGCCTTGTGGGAAGACTCTAATTCAACACATGATATATTGTTTGCCTTCTCCATTGATATCTTCTAAAACAGCCGAGAGGATTGCCTTGCATAAGACGACAACATTTATGCTAGATTCATGTGTTTATCTTTTTCATCATGTTTACTTACCAGCTTCTCTCTTTCCCCCTTTTTTTTAAAATACACACTTGCATGTTTACTACACTGAACTGTGTTCCATCACTGATCCCCTTTCAAAAACACTTCATTAAAACAGCCTGCAAGGCTCCAATGTTCTACCCCCCAACACCCACCACCACACATCCACATGCTCTCCCATCACCCTCCAGACTTCCATCTCTTCATGACGCACTTGAACATAAGAAGTGTCTGCAATCAACAACTGAGTAGTAACACTGATGACAAAGTTGATATTCATAAGAGGAGGGACTCAAATTCAGGATGAATAAGCATGTGAGTAAATTTAATCAGTGCTTAAAAGGCAAATGTCACCAACTAATGATTATAAAGAGATCATTTCAGCTAGCGAAAAGAGTAGACGAATACATAATATCATGTTGACACTGTGGCAAACAGAGCTGATTTGTGGTGGATTTGCTTGAAAAAACGTGAAAAAAAAAAAAACTAAAACATACAATAATTTGCTTTTTTCCTGAACACAAAACCTGACAAACATCCCGGGGCTACAAGAAAATACAACTCATGTAGTTCATCAGCTCAACCGCACAACCTTATGTCATGTATTATTATTCATCATCATTTTCTACTGCTTTTTCCCTGATGAAGTTCCATGGGACTGGAGCCTCCTTCAGCCACATACAAACTCCACCATGAATGGACCCAGTTCACTGACACAGTTGTCTCATGGTAGATTTGAACCAATGGCCGTCTTCTGTAGTGCTGAGGCACTCACTGCTGTTTGTTAATTTATAAAAACAAATATTGATTCTAATATCACCACAACACAAACTATTTTGGCTCCAAATCTTGATCTACATGAATAAAGGCTCTTCCTGTTTTCATGTGTATGGAGTCACTAACTCCTTGCACACAAAGTCAGAGAGGCTAGATGGAGATGGTTTGGACATGTACAGAAGAGCGATAGCCAATACATTGGTAGGAGGATGTTGAGGTTGGAACTGCAAGGCAGAAGGTGGAGAGGAAGGCCAAAGAGTAGGTTTATGGAGGTGGTGAAGGAGGACATGAGGTTTGTCGGCTAGAGAGAAGAGGAAGCAGAGGACAGGGTGAGATGGAGGAGGATGATCTGCTGTGGTGACCCCTGAAGAGAGAAGCCGAAAGAGAAAGAAGAAGAAGTAAAGCTACAGTAAATGGGTTATTTATTTAGTTATTTTTAAATCCATCTCGATGAAGAATCTAATGGATTTGCAGAGGTTTTACCAGAAGACAACTGAGCCTGCAGAAAGATAATGAGCCCACCCTTGGGAAACCAGCCCAGGAATACGTCTCTGAAAATACAGGCTTCAGACGAAAAGTATTCACCCCTATAGTCTCCCCGTCAATATGACCTGGAGTGTTATGTTGTAAAAGCTTCTGTTCAAAACACAGACATCCGAAGGCGGGTCAGCAGCCCAACCTACTTACCGTGATAGCTGACAGTGGTTCTGCATGCTCGGCCCACAAAGGTCTGTTGGTGTTGATGTGCTATTTATAATTTGCACTTAGCATAAACGTCAAGTACAAGTCAGTTCATTTTGGACTCCACAGGCGCTCCTGATCTTATTAGGATCACATCGAAGTAGGGTGGATGTGATGGGACCGAGTTTGATCATTGGGCCAACATCATAGGCAATGGTAAAAATGCTTGGTCACCAGGTTAGTCATCATGCTGCACTACTTTTCTACAGCTGACTCCCATAAAATTAAGTGGGGAACTTATATACATAGACAAAGATCATACATTATGTGAAAAAAAAAGAAAAAAATATAACAAAAACTGAAGACCTGTCGATCATGACATTCACAGAAACTACTCAAGTAGGTTCTCATAGTCCATAGCAATTTCCAAAGAATCATTCTACTTAGTATCAAACTGACACTGTGCTTAGGAAACCAGTGAAAGAATCTGGAACTGTGGCAGCCTCCCTGACTGGTTGCTTAGCACTCAGCTCACTGAAGTTCTGAGCGACAGTGTTAGCAACACAGATCCAAAATGTAAATGAATGTGAATGGGTGTGATGGTGAGAAAAATGGGAAGTTGCCATTGATTGCAAGAAAAAGACTTCAGACAAGGGGCCTCATTCACAAGAATGCACACCTAGGTCGGCATAGGCAAGAAACAGACTTCCACCAAAGAGGTGGCAAAAGAGTGGAGCACTGAAATTACAAACATGTTTGATTCCCAATATCGTACTGAACATGTGTGGATGCATGTGCATTCTGTGCGCCATTAATATGAAGAAAAACTAAAATCTATTTTTTTCCTTTAAAATACTATTTATTACATCACATTATTCTCCTTGTTTTACATGTTTGTTTTTTTTTTGAGTTTGTCCATCTGCTTCTCCTCACATTGCAATATTTTTTTTGCCTACCAAAGGGTGAGGGCTAATGTGGAGAAACAAAAATTCTCCCATCACATTTGGCTTTGATGAATCCCACAATATCTGCACAAGGTGGCATACAATTGTTCAGTGCATTTGCTGCGTTTATAAATGAAGGACGTGACTACACACTGTTTCAGATTTGGATTGGTTTTACCCAAAGACATGAAGCAATATCACTTAAGTATTAATGATCAAGAATATAGTAATGAAATCGACCAATTTGCCATTAGTAAAGTCAGCAAACTACGACAACCGTCCGTCTCCTATTTATATGTGTAAGATATTACTCAATGGTGTGTTTAGTCTCGATTATATCTAGGGTCAACCCGGTACACAGTTGACAGGGTCCACTCCAAGATGCTTGAACTAGTTGTTTTAGCAGTGCGTAGCTCTCACTGATGGTTTGTATTTAAACACGTCTCTTTCCTATGTAGTTTCCAACGCCATTTACAGAGCAAGGGCCAGTAAAGAGTCCAACATGAGGGTCACCAATCATCTGGAGGACATGTACATAACTCTGTCAAATGGTGACACCTTACTCTTCAAAAGGAAGAAAGATGGCTATCATAAATCCCGCCCCAAGACTGCCCAATCAATATCCTGTCAGAAGAGGCCGGTTCACTTTGTGGCAATGGCCCGATGACGGTAAGGCATTCCATTTTTACTGGAAGCAAACCAAGACATCCGACTCAACAGCAGTCTAAACAAAGTGCTTTCAAAGAGCTATTTTGCAGATTTGTGTCGCCTTTTGATTAATTATAAACACAAAGACACTCATCGATCACGATTTTTCGTCTGGGTAAAAGCTGAACTGCTCCCTGAGTCTTGGACTGGGACACAATGACAAATTCATGTTGGCAACCATCTCTGTCATTGATCATGACTGCGCACCCATATGTGGCAGTGGAAGGTGACAAAGAGAGCAATGAGGACATTCATAACGCTGTGTCATATACGGATAATTATGATGCCATAGTCGGTAAATGACTAGAACGACATGCTGACTAGGGTGGGGCATGATGTTCTTTAGTCAACTTTCTTGTGGAACAGGAGTTCTGATCTTGGGGCCTGTCTTTTCCAGAACAGATGGGTCCCGCGCCCATTCAAGCAATAGAACAGATTAATTGCTGTGATAACTGATTTCTGATTTCAGAATTACCTATTTTATTTATGTTCAATAATCATACATGTGAACGAAACAACACCTTGTGAAATGACATGAGACCATGTGATCAGCGCAAAGACATTTGTCATCGAAAAGTCCAACCAGCAGCAGAACCAGGTGAAAGTCATGTTCACCAAATTTAATAAAGAAAAAAAGAAGACAAAAAATACCCTTGACGCAAACTGTTGAGAAAATTTTAAAAACCGTACGTCATAAATAAAGTTCTGAATAAAATAAATATCAAATGTCAAAATATCCTGAAATATTTTCTTTTTCATAAACAATCTCTCTAGAAAGACAGTATCAATATAAAATTTTAAAAAGTGCTCCAACAGGTGAGCAGTTTTTCTGTTGGTGGCGCCATCACTTTCTTTATCATTTTCTCACAACTTCTTCCTCATTATTACAAATTTGCAGCTGTCAAGTCAATTCAATGACTCACTACCGCCACCATACTGAGCGTCTCGCAGCCCAGAAGTGTAAAAGAAAAAACTTCTAGCGGCCCACTAAGGGGCGCTCATGGCCCAACCACGGGCCTCGACCCTATGGTTAAGAATCACTGTTCTGGAAGAAATAAATGGTGAATGGGGAAACTCACTCATTCCAGTCCACTGTAATTTAAAACTCCAAGAATGATAATAAATGACCTCCAATCCATGTGTGTCAGCCTTATTTTGGAACAAAAGTCACTTTCCTCTTCGCCTCCGTCTAAGCTAGCCTTTAGAATGTGACTGAACTGGTCTCACGGGGTCAGTGAGGCGACCCATCAAGATTCTGTGGAGACCTTTTTTAAATGGTCAAAGTGATATTCCATAATTGCCACCCTGGGTTACAGAAGCAAAAGGCTGCGCTCGCTACTCTCGTTTATTCTATTAGTGTAGCTTAATAATTGATACAGGTCTTCGTCTTGGCCCCTGAACTCAATTAGTCATTAAATTACGGTGCAGGGGTTCGACTTGAAAGAAAGTCAAGACGACGATTTGAGAGTGTTGAACACCTGGGAAAGGCTATTCACTGACAGCAGAGCAAGGGAACGCTCCCGCGCTTGCGACTGGTTCAGATGCATGTGCTGGGTGTATTTGAGTGTAACTCCAGCCTGGCAGTCAGACATGCAGGTGGCAGACAGACAGGCTGGATCTCGCGTTATGAGTGCGGATTCTCCAGCGGTAGGCGTGACCAAACATTCATTAGTCATTCTCTGCTAAGCTTTCACTCATTATTTACCACGCTTCCCCAGCTGGTGTGTGAATCTCAGCTGAAAGGTTAATGAAGAGCGTGGATATGAAGGCCACGCGGACCTCCTGGCATTCTTGTGCCGTGCATTTGGGATAATATCGGAGTGTGAGCGAGCGTGTGTGTGTGTGCGCGTGTGGCACGTCCCTGCGTGTTTGACTGTCATCAGGTGGCAGCGACAGACGCACGTTCACTTGCCATTTTTTAATTATTGATAACAAATCCCTCATGGAATACCTTCAACACTGAAGGAAAATGCGATTTTCTGGCATTCAGCATCTTCCTAGTCCAACCAAGAGAAGTGTAAGTGTAAGTTATAATACCTATCAAGGCTAACAAAACAAATAGTTGGCAAATTTTGGAATTGTCAACTGGAACATAGTGTGACATTGTGTTTACCGTCACCATCACTGTGACATTGTGTTTACCGTCACCATCACTGTAACATTGTGTTTACCGTCACCATCACTGTGACATTGTTTTTAACGTCACCATCACTGTGACATTGTGTTTACCATCACCATTTTACCGTCACCATCACTGTGACATTGTTTTTAACGTCACCATCACTGTGACATTGTGTTTACCATCACCATTTTACCGTCACCATCACTGTGACATTGTTTTTAACGTCACCATCACTGTGACATTGTGTTTACCATCACCATTTTACCGTCACCATCACTGTGACATTGTTTTTAACGTCACCATCACTGTGACATTGTGTTTACCATCACCATTTTACCGTCACCATCACTGTAACATTGTGTTTACCGTCACCATCACCGTGACATTGTGTTTACCGTCACCATCACCGTGACATTGTGTTTACCGTCACTATCACTGTAATATTGTGTTTACCGTCACCATCACTGTAACGTTGTGTTTACAGTCACCATCACTGTGACATTGTGTTTACCATCACCATTTTACCGTCACCATCACTGTAACATTGTGTTTACCGTCACCATCACTGTGACATTGTGTTTATCATCACCATCACTGTGACATTGTGTTTATCGTCACCATTTTACCGTCACCATCACTGTGACATTGTGTTTACCGTCACCATTTTACCGTCACCATCACTGTGACATTGTGTTTACGTCACCATTTTACCGTCACCATCACTGTAACATTGTGTTTACCGTCACCATCACTGTGACATTGTGTTTATCGTCACCATTTTACCGTCACCATCACTGTGACATTGTGTTTATCGTCTGTGAAAAGACTAGAAAAAAACCTCCAAGGAAGAGCAAACGCTCCCCTAGCAAACCCTCAGTGCGACCTTGGCTGCCTCAGGGGAGGTAGGTTTTTACATCACAACATTAACTCCCCGGTGGTTTAGGGCCATAATAAGGTAAACAAATAGCTCATAATCACCAAAGTAATAAGCAACAAGGTCGTCATTAGCAACACAATTATTCCCAGATGGATTTTCTCATCTAAACCACGGGACCTTCCTCTTATTGTGTCGGTGACCTACTGTCTCTGTCATCGCTGAGAGATATTGCCCTTGTAAGTGCACGCAGCCATCCTCAAGATCCAGCTTCCTCTGCTGGTTTAGAGAAACTCCTTCAATTATCCAATTGCCAAAGGACGGCAACATCCTGAAACTCTCCATTTGATAAATGCCACCAGCTTTTACACATTCCACGTCATCCATAATTGTCTGGAGCATATTCACCAAGTCCCAAAAGCACCCAGGGTTAAAAACAAACAAAAAAAAAGCCTTACCTTTGTTTCCAAAATTTCAGAGGGAACAGCACCGAGACAGAAAGGAAAGAAAGGACAAAAGTATTAAAACTTCAGATGTCACAAACTTCACTTACATTTTGTGTACACTTGAAACAAGCAGAAACAAGAAGAAGAAAAAACCCTTATCCCACTTGATATTTCATTGTTTGCATAGTCATCTAACTGTGCAGCATACAGGGCTTTGGGCATTACTCCAGTTTTCAGTATTTATTTCTTGTCTCAAGAAATTGCAAGAGTTGTGTTTTTATTAGAGAGAGACAAAATCAGGCCTGATAAAACACTCGTGTATTATTCCTCAAATAGGCATCAGAAAAACCATCCTTTGTGGGAGCCTGAGTGTGAATGAGGGACAGACCAGAACGCTTTGATTTAGAAGTATATTGAGAAAGTGTTGCAAAAAAATGAATGCATAGCAACAAAAAATAAATACACGCAAATAAACCCAAAGTCAGTGGTATGAGGCCCAACAAAGAAATCCATCTAGGTCTGGGGAAAAAACAAAAAAAAACAAACAAAACAAAACAAAAATATATATATACAGTTCCGCCCCCCTGATGTGTTGAATCGAACGGCCACCTGCTGGCAACACAACTTATGCACCTGTCAACAAACGCTGACGCCGACCCAACCTTGCCACAGCGGAGTTGAAAAGAACTTATGGATTCTCTTTGATCCCCACTTAAAGGAACCAGGGTGCGGAGGAAATGATGTGCTCACATACGAGTTACACCGAGTCCACAAATTACTTACTGAATTATGTTCTAAATTATGTGATGTGCTGCATAACCTCACTTTTTCATCTAAAAAAATGTAATGTTCATTAAACAATTATATTCATTTTGCTGACTTATTAGAAGCCAGAAATATGTTGCATGCAAACAAGGGTGAGAACTGAAATGTTGCATTGGAGTTATCCACTGAGTCTGATGTGTTCTAGGAATAAAACAGGTTTTTGTGGAAATTTGGGCCATTGGGATGAGACCCCGCCATGTGTGATTGAGAACCAGTGGGATTGTTTTTCAACATAATAAAAGCAATAGCACATACTGCATACTGTAAGCCAAAAAAAGAAAAGTGCCTCTTTATATATGAAAAAAAAAGAAAAGAAAGCAGTTCAGTTAAACATGTTGCTACCCGGGACTGTTCTTTAAGTCTCTTGGTAAAGCTGTGGCACAGCTGTCTCAGAGAAAAGCTCACTGGCTCTGTGTGTCTGCGAAGCATGGCAGCACGCCGCTGACTGCTCTGCGTTACCCGGGTTATGCCTCACACTACGAGGCCACTCATTTGTTGTGCTGCTGAAGTGCTTGATCGTGGTTTTGCAATGCCTGCACACCGTTTGTTGCCCAGCCTTAAGTGAAGACGAAGCTGGAACTGTAGGATATCTCTCCCCGCCAAATTTGTTTTGGTATTTGCTGTGCTTTTTTTTGTCATCTTGGCTTGAACCAGTCACCAGGAAGCACAATCTGAGTAGACAACGCTATTTTAATGGTGAGCAGGCAACTGGGAGCCGTTGAGTCCCAGGACTGTCTTGAGCACCAACTGCTCTTTGCGAAATAATCCAAGTGTGGATAGTGCTTCCATTAGCTGAGAGTGGAGACAGGGTGGGTGGGGAGGCAGCATTCAGGGGGATATAAAAAGTCCAAAGGATGGCAATTGATGATGAGAAAGAAGGTATAGTAGTAGAGCAAGCTCCGGAATGATGAACCCCTCAGCGATACAAAGATATTTTTCTTTCATCCTGATAGTGTTCACAAAGTCTAGAGCTGAGTAAAGTCAAACAACACTTTGATGCTATGACCACCTGAAGACTGAGGAACATTTCCAGAAGATTCTTAGAGCAATGAGGTTTCATGAAGCAGTGTCTTAATTTTCTGAGGCCTCAACCTTGCAATTGCAATGAAACTTCACACAATATATATTTTTTAACTGAGAGCGCCACCAACTGAGCCCTGAGAACACCTACTGAGAACCGTTTCATGAAACCCCATTAGCCAATTATTGGCACCTGGCATACAACAAGCAAGAAGCACATCCCACAACCATGAATTCTTCACAGTGGAGGTGGCAAAACAAGCTGCGAGAATGAACCATCACAACTGAAGTCCACTATCGTAGAGTGAATAGAGTGATAAAATGCTTGAGGCAACAGAAAACATAAAACTTAGATCGAACCATGTCAAATAGCAAAGATTTGACATATTTGGTGTCATCATACCTTAGAGCCACACATCGACATATAAACATCACTGGCAGACCGCGTAAGTTCAAACAAACCGAGTCCATCCCTGCATACAATAACTAAGACACATGAGGGTCTATCATAATCTTCTACACTTGAATGTCATTTGTCAGGTTTCTAGCACTGATGTGTGGTTCGATAAATAAAGAAGACAGAGAGTTGAGCCTGGGTTCAAACTTGACAAAGTAGGTTAAAAAAAACCCTCTATTTCCAGGAAAGAGCAGCTCTGAAACCAGGAAACACTGATGTAAAACAAATTCTTTATGTGGACGGAACTGACAGGTGCCAGATATTTAATAAAGTGTGGTCTAACGGAATAAGTTGAGATGTTTTTACTGGGCCAGTTTGTGCTTGCCATTTGAATCCCTTGCTGCGGTCAAATCCCTTCCGAGAACGCCACCGCCGCGTCCAGACCTTTAATAGCGGTTTGTTATTTCACAAAATAAAAATAAAAAAATTCAGTTAACTGCATATTTTGCCATACCAAGCCTATACAAGCCACATTCTTTTGGGGACATTTTTCTTTGTGAGGAAATGTTGGCCTGTCCTCACAAGTTTTAGAGGGTTAAACCGTGTAAAATATGGTTTACTATACTGGGTTTAAGTTAGGTTCAGAATCCTGGTTCTTTTTTTTGGATTGTTAAGGGTGAGAGACTGGGGAAAGCACAATGGCAACTGATCTCCTTATGGGGACCAATTCCTGGAAACACACCTACCTATTGCTTTCTGACATTTTGTTGATCCTTGCAAGTCCAAGCCTCAGGGTTAAAACTTGAAAATAACTGGGTCAAAATAACTGGTTTTGAGTTTGGTTTGAAGTCCTGGTTAGGTTTAGTGGCTGGGGAAAGCATTACGGCAATGATAGGTCCCCGCAAGGATAGTGATACAAATGTGTGTGTGTGTGTGTGTCTGTAAGTAACGCAGTAAGTTTAACAACGCCTCTTCCAGGGAACATCTGTCTCTGCACACGGAAAGAAAGCTGTCTGGGTTTCATCATGTGATTGAGTTTGTTGGCTTATTTACAACGTAACTCACTTGTCGATGGGCAAATCCACACTCGCTGCTAACACAGAAGGATGAGCCACTGGGCCGTTGTGCCTTTATTTTCATCTCAGGACTCATGAGGGCTATTATTGCCTCCACCTTGCTGTCTCCCCGGACATCAGCATCTCTCAATTATAAACTCATTCAAGGGCAATTAATCGTGCTGTAAAGAGAAGAGGCGGATGATACAGTGGAGACGGGGAAGACGAAGGAGTGCAATGGTAAGCAGAACCGGGGTAATTGCTAAGGTGGAGAGCCAAGCCATTAAAGCCGGTATTAATGGCTTCACACTTTAGCTAGCACACCGTTTGGTAGTATATTCATGCTTCACGTGGCTCTAAATGAGCCTGAGCTGCTTCATAAAAGGAGCACTTTGTACATTTTCACTCCAACATAAGTTCAAGTATGACGTGCTGTAGCCACTCTTCAGTGTACTAAAGAAGTCTTCCATAGGGAAAAGAGTTAGGAGCAACAAAGATGCCTGAGGCTGGCGCCTATGGATGAACGGGGGAGACAAGGACTACCATGAATGAGTCACCATTAGAATGTTCTGTGGTAATATCAGAATAAAGTTGAGAACAAAAGCCCATTTATTGCCAAAAGGCAATAAGGGTGGTTGGATAAAAAAAGCATTTTGAGGTTAAATTTGCCTCAATTTCCCCCAATTTACTTTCAGAAATCATATTCCGAGTCAAAGCGAAGCCCTTGCCCAAGTGTGTCAGGACTGCTTTGGAAGTCAAACAGAACTAGGTACTGTTAACCCAGTGTGACAGTTGTTCAGAGGAGCGCTATAGTCACAGTGGTTGGGTTTATTGGGTTTCATTTGTCAGTTGAAATTGGCTGCAGACCTGAGTAGGAATGTTTTGCAGAGTGAAACTACTGAAATGTTTCTTTTTGTGTGTGTGTGTGTCCACGCAATGATAAGACAGAACTTGATAGAGATCAAAGAATATTTTCAATCTTTGATGACACACAGTAATGTCAAACATCTCCACTGACCTCGATCAGAGTCGTTCAGATCTTCGGGGGGAAAAGTGACAAAATCTTTACATGTTCATTGCCAAACACGCCGTGCTCTGTATTTTGCGAACAGTGTGTCAAAACTCTGGCAGGCCAATCACTCAAGATGGAGATGTCGAGATTAGAGCGTGCTGAGACTGGTGCTGCTTCAGTGTCAGCGTCGCACGACTGAAGATGGTTTTTAAAGGGTTTAAAAGTACCGGCACATTAAATTACTGTCTACTTGTGTTTGGTAAATATATTGAAACAATGTTTTCATATCGTCATATTCTGTTTGACATTTTCCTCAGTTGTGATCTCCAGTAAAGATAATTACAGTGTATATTATCAGCTCTGCTCGTTGACATTCACTGCAGTGATTAGTTGTGACTCGGTTTCCGGCATTTTCCGGCGTGCCAATCTAATCGAATCGCTTTAATTAAACATATATGGTCAAAGGCTGCGATTCCCAGAACAAGTGGATTTGTCCGCAACAATTTAATAGAGAGGGGGCTTGTAATTAAGATAGAGGCAGATATGAGACGAAGGGTCCCTTTTCGTCTCGGCTGTGACAGAATGTGTTTTCTGGATGTGATGAGGATCGTCTTGTGAAAATGTTTGGCGGATTTCTGTGGTCATCTTTCCCAAACAAAGTCGCAGATTTTGTCAGAGCCACTGCAAACTAGGAAAAGCCTCTCACTGCCACTGCATGCTGCCATGGTATGGTATTGTAAAAGGGGACGAGAGTTCACCAACTAGCACCAACTATCTAGACTAACTAGTTGGCTAGTTGGCATATGACATGAGCCGTCCGACTGTAGAGTTATAAATGATAAAAAATGAAAATAATATATGTATAATGCCGTAAACATTTGCAAATTCTGAAAAAGAAAATAAAGACTTGAATTGACTAAAACTTATTACTTGAATTTTAATTCTCACCCAAGTCTTGAGGACAGACGTCTCCTCTTCCTGTGGACTGAGAACGATCACGAGTCGCTCCACTAAGCCGTGGCTCATTGAACTGTCTCCCATCCCTAAAGGAGACCTACTGTATCCTGCTGATTTAAGAGTCTTTTGAATTGAACACTACAATGGTTCTTTTTGGTAAAGCCCTATGTATTTCATCAGTATTGACATTACAAAATGCACATGAGCAGCGCCTATGCAAAAAGCGGAACAGTACTGCCCACCAGCTGCAGCTGCTGCTAGGAACGTGTCCTTCATGAAATGTCTTTCAGAAAAGTCCAGTCGGGTGACATCACTGCAGCATTTCAGGGGTGCTGAAACACCAATTTATAATCCAGAGCAAGAAGGCAGCAGTGTTTATGTTCTCTCTGCCTGCATTTCAGGAATCCGTCTCCAAAAACCTTAATGAATGATGTAGACTCTAAAACTGATCAAATGAATGAGACACTGCTCTATTGTGTCTCTTGAGCCTGTTTTGTCAGTGTTAATAAGAAATCATTTGATCTACATGCTGTGTGAAACACTGAAGTAACTCACTGTTGAATTTCCCCACTGTCGGACTAATAAATCCACGTCATCTAACGCCATGTGTTGATCACTGATCTCGTTCAATGCATGACACATCCAAACACTAATCGGCCCCAGCTACCACGGAGGAGGGTGGGCTTAAAGCGGCAGGAGGCAGGATATGTCCCCTTTCATGTTTGGCCCTGCCTGCCACTTGTAAAGGCCAGTGGACTAGATTGCTCACAGAGAGGAATGTGACGCATCACACCCTTCCTCAGTTCACTTACAGAGGTTGAGCACCACAAATTATTATGGCAGCAAATAGGAATAACTTCACGCTGTCTGCAAAAAAAAAAGAAAGAGAAACAGTGAAGCCCTGTGTCTTCGCAAACACAGGTTTTATCAGCTGCGGCAGCGTCAGACTTAATTGTGCTACCAGACAGACGGGCAACACATGGCAGCGAGTGCTAACCTACTTGGCAGAGGTAATTATGATCCACAAATAGGCAGCTCAGCGCCGGAGGCCGATACCAAAGCACTTGAATTAATCAGAGCCATCACAACAAAGAGGGAGATGCTCTTGAAAAGATTAGGGACGAGCAGCATGCCATCGTCCATTTAGCAAACAAAGAGCTCCAGAAGCTCAAACCACTTCCTTCTAAATCTTGGTGAGATTCTCTTCCGCGCAGAACTGGGCAGCGGAGAGGAAAGCAGAATTTAGTTCATGTCCTAATTGGGTGCACAGTCAGCAATTAAAACAATTACCGCTGTGAGATGACAGTCCACCGAGCAGCGGAGCAACAACAACACGCAGTGCAGTCAGCTGCATTAATATACATGAGGGAGCGACCAGAAACTTCATCGGCTGAAGCAAGTGTGTAGAAATATCTAACAGATTTCTAATGCATTCTCTCTCTCTCTCTCCCTCTCTCTCTCTCTCTCTCTCTCTCTCTCTCTCTCTCTATATATATATATATATATATATATATATATATATATATATATATATATATTATAGACTAACTAGAAGGAGGGAAAAGAAAATAGAAACATTTAATAGATTTTTAACAAATGAAATGAAATCATGATTCAACTTTTAGTCATACCCATGATGTGATGGCTTTTACTTATATATTTATTATTATTCCTTTTTTTTTAATTCTCACAAGTTTGAATGCAAGAATTTTAATTATTTAATGGAGCGAATGAATGAATGAATGAATGAGGAGTCACATGAAAAAAATGTTATGACGTAAGTATGCTGTGAACCAATGGAACCCAGAATCAGGGAAAAAAAAAAATATTGTCATACAAATAAGAAATTTAAAACAATACTAAGATCAGAATGAGGCTTGGAAGCAGAAGTAGTTCAGTAACTTCCTTCCAGAGAGATACAGTGTACTGGCAAGAAAACATAGTAGCTGGGGTTTTCAGTGAACTGCTGCAAAAGGAAGTGTCATAATTCACAGAGGAAAAGGTTGTTGGTTCAAACACAGGACGGCGCAGCCTTCAAAGAGGCAAACAGCAGGTTAAACCAGAATGTGGGTTAAATCCAGTCTCATCCAGAACCACTCAGCTTCTATCTGCTGCTGCAGGAGTAGAGAACCTGAGCTGAACTCCGCTATCATCCTTCCTGCTGCAGAAAGCAGGAACCCGGCGGGAAAACCACATTAGAGCCAGAGAGGAGACAGAAAAGCGGTGACGGAGGAAAGAGATGAAGCGTAGTGAGACAGGGGGAAGTGCTGTTTTTTTGTTCTGTTTGATTTGGGTTTTTATCCACATCCTAAATTCTCTTTGTGTCTATGATGACTGTCAAAGAAATGTCTTGGAGAATATGTCACATCACTGAAAAGAATTTGAAACATCAGCAAGGAAAAAAGGGGAAGAGGCGTGACAGGACGTTTGAAGCGGCTTTGTGTAATTTATTTACCTCACCAAGGAAGGTGCTGCTATTCATCAGTTTTTATCTTCACATTTATTTTTAATACATGCCGTATTAATATATTAAACAACTGGTGAGACCTGGTTGGGTTTTTTATTTCAAAAAATATAAACCACAGCTGATGACAAATAAGCGAAAGACTCTTTTGTTTTCTCTTTTATTTCATGTAACTTTTGAAAACAGGAAATACAAGTATGAATAAGCTAAACGGCATTTGTGCGTCAAACCTGCCCATCCAGGGTCGTCGTTGCCTCTCACTGTCACGTCCCGGTGCATCACAGCATAACGGAACGATAACACAGCCTGTCGCACACACTGCTGCTGTGACTAACACTGACAGTGTGTGTGTGTGTCAGCCTCTGTGTGTGTGTCTGATTGACTCAGGGGGTTTACGGTGGATTCATCTGAGTACACTTGTGTGTTCCAAGGTGTCAAAAACAGTGACCGCTGTCTGCTCCCTCTGTATCGACTCAAAATTTAAACATCAAATCTGGCGGCTCCCGCAATCCTTCACCAAACAGATGTATCGCCCATCTGCACAGTGAACAGAGCGGGTTTTTCCGTATGAATATCAAAAGGGGACTTCAGCAAGAAAGTTTGTGTTTCCAACTGCAGTTTGAGTCGCTCAACTCTCTCCTCCACTGAGTCCTGGTTGGTAATTAAAAACAAGCCATTCACTTATCAGGAGTGTCGTTTCTCACCCACTCACAGCGCATCAAAATCTGACGCCGTTCACATCGCACACGGTGTGTGAAATTTAATTAAGAATACTTTGACAACACTCAGGCATTTACACAAACATTAACAGAATGGAAAATCCATCTAGAACACATTTTGGTCCATTACATTCGTATTTTCTAATGACATGTTCTGCACAATGGCTGTTGATGGAATTTAAAAATGCTTGAATATGAAGTCAGTGAAACAAAACAGCGACCCCAAAACGCTGCATGAATGTTCATGTTATGACTGCGATAACAACCGCTATCATTCCTAATATCAGCAAGGATGTTTTTCTTCTTGTGGCAGAACACCCACAACTGTAACAACAATGTGGCTCATGATATTTGGAAGTTACAACATCATGACCCAAAAGAAGTACAGACATTGTTGAATGACTTCAAGTCCACACCACATAGAAGTATTCACTCTGTGCTTATTGGAGTAAAGGTCTCCGCTGACACCATTCAACACTGTCTTGGTGGCTGTGTTTTAATGTACAAATAATAATAATGGAAAGCGTATTAGAAGTCAGAGGACATAAATATGTCTTTCGAGATATTTTGGGGAGTCAGGAATCCTCCAGAAGATACACAGAGTTCTTCTACACTCCACAGGGTTTTCGGCTAATTTGCTCACTGATGTAAATTATATATGAGCAAGTTTGTTCGTCCTACTGCTAAAATGGAGAAGGAACACTTATGTGGACTGAGTCAGTTGCTAAACTTAAACTGAAAAGACATGTCTGGTGACATGTTCTTTCTGAACATGAAATTGAATCACAGGGCTTCTTTTTTTGACATATAGGGCAGGAAAAAGAAGGAACCCAGGCACAGTACTTCTCCATTTTAATATTGCAGATTTTAGCAGATTTAATTTTAGTAGATTTTGTCCTGTGTATTGTTTCCATTTTCTTTTTATCACAAATTCTAATTTAAGTTTAAGGGAGTGGGAGGAGTGTTTTTGAGTTTTAAGAGCTGATGGCTCATGAAACTAGGGCTGAATAATATACTCAAAATTCCACATCTCACTAGTCAGATACCTTTATACTTCATTAATAGACAGTGCATGAACACCTTCTGTCAGTAAAATTTCATTGATGAGAACCGGGTTCTCTACTACTCAGATGCAACCAAAACGAAAATAAATAAATAATGAATGAATACATACATATTTTCACGCCATTTGCACACGCTATTTAGACCCTTAACCATATTAATGGTGATAATCCAGTGTCGTCAACCTCAGATCTTCAGTCTTCAGCAGCTCCATCTTAGCAGAACGTTCTAACGTGTGAACATCTACGGCAATAGCAATAAGTTCCTGCTGTTTGACACTAGGGCTTCAAGGTGTTCACTCAAATATTAAAAACTTTTTAGGGCCACACGCCGACCTAGTGGTTAACACTCGCCCCTTGCAGCAAGAAGGCCACGGGTTCGACTCCCAGGTCGGCTAGTGGTCTTTCTGCATGGAGTTTGCATGTGGGTTTTCTCTGGGTTCTCTGGTTTGCTCCCACAGTCCAAAACATGCTCATAGGTGTGAATGTGTGAATGAATGGTTGTTTGTTTAGACATGTGTGTTGCCCTGTGATGAAGGGTGTCCCCGGCCTATCGCCCATCGATGAGCATGATCAGCACTGCTCCCCCAGCGACCACCCTCTGAAGAATAAAGCGGAATAGAAGATGCATGTATGTATGAAATGTTTTAAACTGTTTTTGACTGGCTGCTCATTTGAGCATGTTTATTAATTTATCCATGATACCTTCAAAACCAGTAATGAAGGCGAAGGGGTGCTGTAGTCAAGGTGTCAGCTGAAAGTTGTAGACAGGTTGGAAAAGAGCTTGTTGCCAAAGTGTAGTGAGGGAATTGTGGGCAGACATCTTTATCTAAGATCAGAAATGCACCTTGGTTCCGAAGCTTAAAGTATCGTTCTGTAATGCAGCTTCTTTTACATCCCACCTCAGTCCCACCGGTATATAATAAATGCACACGAGCGGAACCGTAACGGGACTGCTGAGGAGTTAAAATGTTTAAACCTGATGGTGAGCTCTTCTTCTCACAGCAGCATTGGGAATATTCTACACCACAGCCTTCTGAAATGAACGCCATCTCTCTTTGTGCTTGGCTTATGATACAGAAGGGGAATTATTATATACACACCTAGACACCAGGGAAGCACCAGAGGCCCAAAGCAGGTATTGCACTGAGAGTAAATAACATGGATCCCTCCTGTGCGTCTGTGTGCCTGTCCATATAATGTGTGCAGTGTGTAGAGACGAGGATGTGACAGGGAAAATATGTATGTTGGATCGGAGGATTTGGCAGTTACTGCACAAACAAAGCCCTCTCAGTCTCCAGCCGGCCAGTGTAGGTAAGCCAGTGAAAGCCTCTGCTCTGCATTCACACAACATTCGCGCTGACCACCAGCTCCCCGCACCCAGCTCCTCTCCGTATCTTAATCCAGCTTAATTGAAGTCATACCAAATCCTGTTGAAATGTCTCATTCCCCGCTCTAGCTTCTCCCACTCCTCTAGTTTTGCGCTTGCATCTTCTGGTTCCTGAGTAATTTTTATTTTGTTTGTTGAAGGTAGCTTTTGGGTCAGTCTGTGTAATTGACAACTACCAGAGAACTGTCCAAAAGCGGTGGGAAATGAATGAACTGAATGGCCCCATAGAAACGGCACTACAGCATTCTGGTTACTGAGTCATCTCATCTTTAACCATGACCAGGTCACAGGGGTAACAGTGCTGTTATGGATTCCCAAACATCCTTTCACATCAGCTCTGACTGAGCAATTCTAAGACGCTTGCAAAGACAGGAAATGCGATTTCTCATATGGCTCTCCTTGGTGTGCACTTTGGACATGGCTGAAATAAACGTTGCTCTTTTGTCGCCTGATGTTGTCCTTCATGTGCTCTTCTCTAAGGCGCAAGTGGCCCTCACTCACACTCACATCTAATGAGTCATTCTGAAATATGACTGCGCTTCCTCAACAATTATCAGTGTCAACAATGAGCTGCTGCTCTGTGTCTAAGCAGGGGGAAGTCGCCTCATCATCCACCTTCTCCTTAAGCAAAGTGACACTTTAAACCCGGCAGCCTCAGAGTGCGGGTCTTAGTGTCGGACAATGTTAGTGTTGTCAGAGCGAGCTGCACAATCAAAGGACCAGACGTTCACTGTCACTTAAGTCACTGTGATGACACCCGGGAAACAAGCAATTAATGAGAAAAGCTGTGGACGAACTGAGGCGGAAAGGGATGGGAGTAAATACTGCAGAGGAAAGGAAGAGGGGCACAGTGTCTTTACTTTCAATATAATGTTTGGATCAGAGGATAGCATGCAACTCCACTGAGTTCTGAGAAGGTTGGTCAAAGTGTTTTAGCAAAGAGGTTCAGACTCGGACTCAGAATCTTCCTTCAAGTTTTTAAACAAACATAAGGTAATTTTTCCAGTTTCTACTGCGTCTGCCACAGGGCTTTTTCCCTGTGGACTACAACGCCTCGATCAGGAGGGAGTCCAGAAGGCATCTAAGCCTGGGCCAGCAGTTCTATGCTGAGTCTATCCACGATGGCATAGCTCCTCATCTGCTCCTATCTAAGAGGGAGTCCAGAAAACTCAACCGAAATGTATGCTCCACTTAAAAAACATTTACCATTCTTTGAAACCAAAACTTGTGTCGGTAGATCGATGTGTAAATCAGAACCTTTGCCTTTCACTACTGTAATCTGTCTGCTCGATGTCTTCTTGTGACTGAAGACTCTCAACCAAATAGTTTGACCGTCTTCCGTTCAGTCCTTCACTCACTCGAACTGAACTCTTCCCCGACTGTACTACACTGGAACTCAATGAGGAACTCCAGTATTTATAAGGCTAGACATCGCACCGTTGGAGGAATAAATTGCATTTCTTTACCTCAACATTTCTAATCTTTGTGCAAAACAGGCAAACTAAGTTTACTTTCTGCAGTAGCTTCACAAAAGCTTGATTCACGCTGACTAATGGAATCAAAAACAGCAGCATTTTGTCATGCAGAGAGGAATGTGTCGCTATGTTTTTGTAGTTGAGCTTTACAAAGAGCGGCAAACAGAACAGATGATGAAACGGCTAGAAGAAATAGCTGGACTTTGTTCTCTAAACACAGGACATTAAAGGAACGGCAGCAACACGGAGCCTGTGGCAAGTGTGCCTCGGGCTCCTATGGAGCTTTTGTCCACCGGACACACAGGAATATGGTTGCAAAAAGATGAATATACACCACTGCATGGGGACATTAAACTGACTGACACTCTCCTGCCTTGGGCCACATGGATTTTTATTTATTTATTCTTTAATGTTATAATATGTATAGCACGTTTTTCATACTCCTCTGCAAGACAAATACATTTGACTTAGTTAACTCCTTACTTTCGAATTAAGGTTCCTCTTTTTTCACTGTCAAACTCTTCTTGAATGGACAAACAAACACATGAAGCAGGAGATCGAGGGGTGGCGAGAGACAACGCAGGAGGGACATTAATTAAACATAAATGCCAGCACAGTTACACTCTGTTTGTAATTGTGAATATTTGATGAAGCAGCAGACAACTCATTGAGCAAACAACCGTATGCTAACAAGTCACCTGCAGTTTGAAAGGTTTGACAGCACTCTGCCCCCCACAGGCCTCTAACTGCTATCAAAAAGCTGCTGTGAGACGATCAGCCGCGCTCATGCTGATAAAATGTCAGATTAAATATGTTACATGAAAACATTTCAGAAACTCTGGAAACTGTGATATTTAAAGCTTAAAGTCACATGACTGATACCGTGGCCACCTAAAATACAGCAACTGAGCGTGAGCAGATAAAAAGTTGCCTGAAGACAGTAAAGGATGGGAGCGGGGTGAAGAGCAAGGCAATGCACCCAAAACGTGTTTTGCTTTGGAAGCAGGCAGAAGGTTTGAGTTGGGTCACTTGCCAAATCTAAGTGAAACCATTAGTTGTTTCTCATCTGCGGAGACTTCTACAGGGACTTGGCTTGATCACTGGGCTTAGTGAGGAGACAGTTGAGGGGGTATCTACCAGACAGATGTTGAATCCGGAGCCAGAGGGATCCATTGGTTACAGTGCCAGGAATGGAGCTCAGCCTGGACTACTGCCTGTCGCAATATCACGGGCGCGACTGCCAATATGGAACCCTTACCTGAGCTGACTTTTTGCCTCGGCCAAGATATTCTAATACAGTCTGGTAGTTAAGCAACACATCTGAGTCCTGAAGGAGCAATTAATCACACAAAACACATAATAAGCACTGTAATCAGAGTGTAAATGACATGAAAAAAAAAGAAAGATCTAAAAATACTTTGGATTGAATTGCATATGTGACCTTTTTTTTTTGTCATGCAGAGCAGTAAACAGTGAGCGTGTTCCAAAAAAGATGCTTGTCATTATCTTGTCAGTCTTACTTTGAGGGTTTCAAAGAAACTCCGCAGAAACTGGAATAAATTACTGCCGTCAGCAAGCGTTTATTCGCCTCCTGTCAAACTGTGACGGCGCACAAATGATGAGCATTTTATCGACAATGTTGATTAGCTGAGAGGCCGTTCGAAAATAGAGGAATTTCAGAAACAGACGTCTCATAAGTGCCAGAGAACCTTGCGAGGATGCCACTCTTTAATAAGCCGTTTATTTGGACCCCAGCTTTTGAGATGGACTGTTTCCGTGGTTCGTGTTTCATTAGTCTATCTGCATGGACATTTCCCCAAAATGGCCATCTTGTGTAGACCTAGCCGAAGCAGCCACTACTCTCAATGTACCTGAGTTTACTTACTTCAAGGAAGGCAGAAATACTTATTTGAAAGGGATTTTCAAGTTCAGATGACTTGTAGAGGTTAACAAAAGGTGCCAAAAATGGTTCAATGTCAAAGCATTTTGCTATTTCCTTCTCAGTTCACACAGAGAACACTCAAGTGTCGAGGAGAGCAAAATGTGCAGTGAGCCGAGTCAAGGTTAACAGAATGTTCATGTGAGCTCCAGAGACAAACATAGAGGAAATATTGATAATTGAAAGAAAACTTGCGCTTGCAGGAGACAGACAATTACTAACAAATGTGAATGCCAACGCTATTTTCATCTCTAAACTGTTTCAATTCACACAGGTAGGAGGTTGAAAATAGTAAATCTGGTGAGGCATAAAGTCGCGGTAGTGGCGGACACAAATATAGCACAGTCAATTGGAGGATATGAGTTATTCTCTGAGAGCATTTTGGCGCTTAGATTGGTATTTCACGTGGCTTAAAAGATCCAGAGGAGTTCCCCTTAAAGTGCATCCATCACTGCATTTGTGCCAGATATTACACCGCCACACACGCCTCACACACACACGTTCTGGCTTTTTGCTACAAGCTACAGCCAATAATCAGATTTTAGCATTAACAGGATTATCAGCAAGCCGACGCTTTCCCAGCTCAGAGATAGGGAATGAAAACTGTCTATTATACTGCAGACAAGAATACGGCGAGCACAGATATGAGATGGAGGAAGTGACACGCAGCGTTGTATCAGATCACAGCAAATTATATCACAGATCGAAATAATATTTCTTTGATATCACAACAAAAGGATTCCGACGGGACTGTTGCAAACACAGCTATACATTCTGCCGATCTCCTTCCATGCCTTCAAGGCGTGAAATAAATCTGGACGTTCATTCAAGCGATTGTGACGGAAGGGCACCTGCCAGATTGAGACCCGGCAGCAAACGACAATGGATAGACAGGGAGAAGAGGCTGTAGAATTTCTGGTTGCTTCAGGGTGTAGGGTTATGAGGTGAATGGGTGCCAAATCAGACAGCCAGACGTCAGAACGTGCCTTGAGGGCGCCATGCAGTGAAGGAATGACAAGGGAACAAAATGCACTCTTAAGGTTAACGCAGAAAGCAAATGTAACTCAATTATGTCACATTTATTTGGGCGTGTCAGAATGTATTTGGTCATTTCCTTGATATATCTTTGTTAGATGGAGAAGCCGGATAGCTTCCTGCTGGTGATGGAATGTGTACATCATAAAACAAAAAAAAAAAAAAAAGAAAAGCCAAGAGCAGCAGAGATAGGATTCAAAGGAAACGTCTGTTTTAATGTGGATGCAAAATTCATCGTTTCACTTGTGTTTTGCGGGACAACAATCCACTGGGCAAATGCTGATACTCTTTTGGACCAACATTAAGTACGGCCCCCAGAAAACACTTTTAATTTTCACAAGATTGCATCTGATTTCATCAGTCATTAGTAGTCAGAGTGACTTTCATCTTTTTTTTTTTAAGTCACGTGGCACAAGTTGGGCTGAGGTTGTGTGGGAAACATGATATAGACAGGAAATGTTGTTCAGCAACAGGGTTTAGCAACTCTGATGCTATGTGAGACTTGTAGTCAAAGGTGAAACCTTGAAATAGGACTGAAGTCAATTTGTTCACAAGTATAGGGAAAGTATTTATGACCACAAATAGTTTTCTCCGAATTATTATTTTACAAAAAATATCTCTCTCTTAAATTATCCAGTCACCCTTAACATGTCCATAAAGTCTGACCATGCAACCAATGTATTAACAGAAGCAAATGAAAAGATAACAAGGATTTAGTTTTCAATTTATGAATAGAGTGTCAGCTGCAGGCATTCTATCACTGCTTTATGAATTTCTCATTTGCTGGTCGACGGCAATTCCTTGAAGCCCAATGTCTCAAGTTTCAAAATATTCTTGTAGAAGATGCTTCGGCATAGATTTCCATCCGCCAGCTTCAACCACGCATTAAATTGTTCGTTCTCACAAATTGTTGAGCATGCAATAACCCTTCTCAAGCAACAAGATAATTTGGCTTTGCTGAGGGGTTTCCTTTTACTTTTCTCCGCTGCTATGCTCCACAGTCACACCGCACCCACACACAGTTGGCCAGCTGGTTGCGCTCGATCAATTCATCGCAAATGCACTTCAGTTTCCTTTTGCAGTTATTTTATAGCGTCTTCAAAATGGAAACATTTCAAAGTTAGACTGAAAATGTTTTTGAGACCTTCTAAATTGCACCCAGGACATTTTCATGATGTTTTTTTTTTTTTTTAAGAGACATGTTATGTACTTAAATTCAAGTTCTTGATTTTTTAGAAATATTTTTTGACCTTGGAAATACCAGTTTAAATCCTGATGACTCAAGTGAAGTTCAATACAACTCAGTTACATTAATGAAATATTAGTACCCATTATTTAACGATATTCTGTGGCACCTTTCCACATCATTGCAGATGTGCAATGTGATATGACACATAAAAGAAAACAGAAATCAGAAAAAAACAGAATTCATGCATATGTTGTTTGGGTAGAACAGATAATACAATCAGAAAAGAAAGTACTAGCCTTTTCGAACAAAATGTGCTCAGCTCTCAGGTGTCAGAAGTGAACATTCTTGTAAAAAAAAAAAAAAACAAACAAACAAAAAAAAGACATTATTTCTCAAAACCATCTTCACATGCCTGCAGCTATATATCCACTGTGTCAAACCACTGGAAACAAATTACGCCATTGCTCAGCACTGCCGCTCAAGAAAACAATCAAGAGAGCAGCCACCCATCCATCCATCCTGGAAAAGGATACAATACTATTTCCAATTTGTCTGGAACTGTAGTGAACGATGGTAACAAGTTATACCGAAGGTGAAGAAGTGGTGTGACACAGGCGCAGAAACAAGGCAATGAGTCCAAAGAACTTGAAAATTATAAACACTATTAATACTAATAATAAGTACAGTGTTAACAATTGGGAACTGAGTTCATTAATATGTGTACTACTCAAAGGTAATGTTGGCTTGGGAGGAAAATGCGTGGTTGATGAAAAAAGATCATAGGATTTGAAAAATGTTTTTTGCTTTGTGACCTCTAGAAAATGCATGTCTAATGCATTTAAGTCATATAATGCTTCTTGTGTTGGATTTCTCAACAAATCTGTGAATGGCTACCAACAAGTCTCAACATTTCCTGTGTATTGGCCTGGGAACAATAAGCAGTTCTATACATTGATGAGAGGAGGCTGGTCATTTCCAGTGATAATGATGAAAATAACAATAAGAGCATACTGGACTCATAGACCCTCTAATGGCCACTTACTGTGGATCATTACTAACAGCAAAGAGAAACACGTGCAAGAAGATGACACTCAGTGTTGGACTTCTCTCAAGGATTAGTAAAGAAAAAGAACACTGCACAGATTCTCAGGGCGACCATCGGCTTTCAGGGGCTGATGTTTGGCTGGGTGAAGACTGTGAGGGACACAGCAGGAAAATAAGACAATAACTAAGTTAGAAGATGAACCGGGAAGTTGAAAAGAGAATCGCCACAAAGAAAAAAAGGGGTTGAAAGATAGACATTTGGGGGAAAAGCATGAATTGTACGTGTGAATGACTTGCGGCAGCAAAGCAGGTGAAAGAGCAGCGAGATGAATAAAATCAAGGGAAGACGGAACAAAGCAAAAAGCAGGACAAAGGGGAGACAGGACGGAGAGGAGGCGAGCATGTCAAAAGAATGAGTGGTCTCCAGCCAACTTGGCAGTGGAACACACATTTCTATTATCATTCTTGGTCTTTAATGAGGGTTAATTAGTCTCCCGGAGGCACTAAACATTATTCTCTCACTGTACGAGGTGATTAAGTAACGACTCGCGCCGCCTCGGGGACAAAGCAAAGAAATGACACGCTGTGAGGAGATGGGATTGCGACGAGCTAGTCAGCGTGCCGTGTCTGCTCTGGCCAGCGCCATGAAAACGCACTCACTTGCTCACGAATTGTAACATTGTTGTTCGCACGCTTCTCTGTCAAGACAGTAAACCAGTACAGTGAAATGGGGCGAACTCAGACCGCAGGTCAGACTAGAGCAATGGTGAACAAGTGTCTAACCAATCAAAGGTGGCACATCCTGTCCCAGACAGGACCAAATATGTGTTGCTAGGACCAGTTCAACCAACTCTGAAAGAGGAGCTGGAATATAGAAGCAATCTCCCCAAGTTGAAAAAGCTCACCTCAGTTTAAATCGTCGCACCTTTTCATACGGAAACATACCAGCTGCCCAGTGCATGAGACTTATTTTCCCAAGGCAGCAACAGCTACTTTTAAATCACCTTTATGTTTTATGAAATAGATGTCATCGAAATGTTCATAATACAATTCAATTAATAGACACGGCCAAACCACAATACAGGTATTACCCAGAGGACATTCAGTAGCGAAGATGTGCATTGTAAAAGACATACATTTTTAAAGAATCACCTCATTCATTGGAGGGTGGGGTTTGGATATGACGTGCAGATATATGAGTTTCCACAACCCAAACCGAGATGTTTGTTTAATGAACTATAGTCAGTATAGTTCATAAAAAAAATCTTTGTCACTTCAGGTGAAAACAACTAGTCTATGATCTGATCCTTTATTCACAGAGGTCAGTGAGTCATGAGGAATGTTTTGGGCTCATGGTCCAGACACCCACTTTGAGCCTGTGAGTAAAAAATAGCTCAAAGTGCAGTGGAGCCTGATTTGTAATCAGGTAACAACCGGCAGTTCCAATTCTCCAGGCACTTGAACATGATTAAATTCTTACTGGTTTCTTTTAATCCCACTGTTCTGTTTAGACGTCATGCTCCACACCACCAGCAGAAAGTTGCAATTACTTGACTGTGGCGAGGTTCTGATCAGCATGGGAACAAGCGGCAGCTGTTTCTGGAAGCCGGCAGGTACAGTATGCAGTTGTTATCAGCAAGTGGTTCAACGTGTGTGTGTGTGTGTGTGTGTGTGTGTGTGACATTGTGAACTTTTCAATGGTTTTTATAGAAGGGGCAGTATGGTCTTAAATTGAAATCTAGTTACATTTTTTTGGCTTACTGGCGATATCCATTATGAAACGATATTTCAACAAAGGAAGAATAAAATGAGTACATTATTGCCACCCATTATTTTAAGACAGGCAAAACCTTCCCGGAAAGTATGAAGAGCAAATGTAACATATTACATGTTCTGACATTATTATTGTTCTGCTATAGAAGTGTGTAAAAGAAATAATTGAGTTGAACTGATGAACAGTTATATATATATATATATATGAGTGAGGAGGCAGCAGTCATTGTATTCATAGTTTCTCTTGTTAGTTTCAACATTTGATTCTGGATTAAAAAGGTTCCTCCTGTAGAATCATTCCATTTGGTTCCTGGTGCCTGAAAACTGAAAAGCTTGAATCAGTTGCCAGATCTAAAAAGGTTCGTTCTTCTGAATGAGCTTGTCATCCAAGTATCCATGATGTTTTTGTTGGTTTTGATAGGCTTGATGAGTTTACATGCGATGTGCCAGGTCTACTGGTATGTGGATGTGGTGGACCAAGAAATAGATACCAAGGTGTCACCTGCACAAACATGTGGCAGAGGAGCAGCTGCTTTATACAGTATGGCTGTCTGAATACCATATGTCTGTCGTCCAGCCTTAACCTCAGGCTTTCATCTTTGATCAGCCACACACTACCTTTTTTGTAACTACATATATCAAAAGTACATGTACATCTAATGGACCAGCCCATTGTCACTCCCAAGTTTCGCACCCAGTGTCGACACCAAAGTCAACCTTCCACTGGACACATAGGCGTTACAATGAAGCAAAAGACTTTTTTCCTTCCGCATGTAACGTTCCAAGAAGAGGGATTGGCACACATTCAAGGGAAGGCACTGTCACTGATACACACAGTCCCATCCCATTGCTAACCCAGCCCCCTCTTTCTCTAACACGACGCACAACCCACAGCTTCCGGATTAACCACGGCAGGCGAGGATGTGGTTTAATTGAAAGCCTCATGTATTAACATGCAATTCTCAAGGACAGAAAAGTCACTAGAAGCTAGTCACTATTTGACACCTTGGACGAGAAACTCTGTTGAATAGACACCAGCGGCCAATGACATCGTATTTTTCTTTACCTTTACTCAATATTATTTTCCTACTTTAGTTTTACTGTTTCTAAATTATATGATAGACTGGAATTAGCTCTAGGGAACCGCAGGAGGCTGTCGTATGCAACTGAATAGAAATGAACCAGAGAAACTCTTATACCATTCAGAAATCCAGATGAACCTACAAAACACTGTCAAAGTCAAATCACTGACCCTTGAACTTTCATTGACAATGTATTTGGTGTTTGTTTCACAAAGACACCTGAATGCATAAGCCACTTGCTTTGGTTTTGACCCATAGTGCGGAATGGATTGAGTGTTGCTTGTGAGCTGAAACTACTACTGCTCTTTGGTTTAGCTACAATAATGACATACAACAGGGAACTAGTGAAATTGAAAAAAAATGTGATCTTGGAGAGAAAAGTTCAGACTGAAACTTTGTAACAAGATCCAGCGTTACGATTTTACCGGGCAATATTCCGGGCGCAAAACACACCAGGCAGGTCCATGCATTTTTCATGAGAGAGCTTGTTACTGGGGTCAGATGGCATTGATGGCAAATGCCCTGGCTGTCGCAATAAATTTGTCTTCCCAGAAAGACCTTAGTCACAGCTTTACACCTTCTCCCGTCACCATCTTCTTTTCCATCAAGAAAACACTAAGAGTCTCAGCTAAGAACTATGCTAAAGCTGGGATGATAGAACAGTGTAAAAGACACACATTTTTAAAGAATCGCCTCAAGGCATAAACCCTGAAGGGAGTTTTAGGATATCAAACACAGATATATCAGCTCCTATAACCCAAACTGAGACATTAATGAAGGCATTTATTAATTGAACTATTCAACGGCTGTGAAGTGCATGCCACAAAAGTATGCAAATTGCATTCCAGGAGAAAAAGATGCTGGAGTTAAAACATGTTTACGTAAGGCTACAAACAACTATCTAATATTCACATTCTTCATTCACTGAATCACGAGGAACCTTCTGTCCACAAAAGCTAAAAGTGAGGCGGCGCTGGATTTGTAATCAGGAAACAGCCACCTGTTCCACTTCATAAGGCATTTGAACAGGATAATACTCTCAGCGGTTTGTTTTAATCCCACTGTTCTTATGTGTCAAGTTCCACACCACCAGAGAATGTTGCAATTACTTGACCGGGGAGACGGTTCTGATCAGCATGGGAACCAGCAACAACTGTTCCTGCAAGTCAGCGGGTAGTCGTTGTTAGCGAGCGGCTCGACGTGTGCTAGTGTGTGAACGCTTTAATGGTTTTGAAAAACCATGGCCGGGCAATGTGGGCCATGGCACCAGCCAGTGCATGGTAAAGCCGGTACAGAAGAACATGAGCGATAGTGTGTTTTGAGACTGCTTCCAAAACTGCACGATCGGCAGGATTTGAATAAAATGAGAACGCAAGAAGACAAACGCTTGGCCGGGAGGTATTATTCATGCTTGCATATTAAACATGAATTGTCCTGTTCACTGTCTATGGTGACTTATTCTAGATACTGAAATTGGGTTGCTCCCAGACAGTGGCTGAAAATGGATTTGTCATTTATTATTGAGATTATTAATTCAACGGCGTCTCTACTACTGCGCCAACGCTGCGCTCCAAAAAATACCTGCCAATGAAAACAAATGGGAACTAGCAGCAGACAGAGTTGGATGAGGACAGTGGCCTGAGTCTGAAGTAGCTTTATAGGTTCGGACTGGTCCTGGGAAAAAGCTATCAGAACGCACCATTGCTTGAAGCTTTTTGGGGTTTGGGACGGAAAACGGCAACCCATCACCACAAGAAACTTTCTAACCACATATTTTAACACAGAAAACAACCAATTTTTTTAAATTCTTTGTTATGAAATTGTGGTTTTCAATACAGGGGACGAAAATCTGTTCATCAGCGTACCTCAAATTTCATCGGCAGCAGGTGTTTCCTTTTCTTTCCCTTTTTTTTCTTACACTAATACGGCGTGTTATATTTACGACTGCTCTAAATACGGCAATAAAATCCACACAGTCCGGAAAACGTTTATGGATCCCCAGTGACGCCGTTCTAACATTCATTTTATGACAGAAACACAAATGATGTGTGAGGTCGAAGGCAATTAGAGACGGATGAAGGCCCATACATGTCTGTCGTGGAGGGAACTAAGAAGGCTGTTTGGAGACACAACGCAGACGTCGCTGTGAAGGCTATTACCACAAGTCAGGAGTGCCGCTGAGAATGTGCATGAGTCGCGGCTCTTGTTTGTCCACAGACAGCAGCAGGGTTATCAAACAGATACGTGCTGATCAGTTCGATACCGACATGTAAAATGTGCATCGAAACCTGCTTGTTTTGGCTCTGCCTACTACTTTTCCCTCAAGTAGCTTGTGTCGACATTTGGCAGTTTGACTTTGCATTCCAGGCAGCATGGACTGTTCAAAACTTTAGACCTGGCAAAACACCCGAGGACAGGCAACCTGACATGTTAAACCTCTGCAGAACCTGGCGCTGGTTGAGTTTTACTTTTTTTGCAATTTGGGATGCAAAATACCTAAAAGGAAAACTAAACTTGGTTTTGTGAGGAAGGATGTTTATGCGGAAAAGAATGTTTCAGGAGAATTATTATGCACAATGCTGTTATAATTGATGATGCTGCGATAACCATATGTCATATAAAGCTGAACACCTTTAATTATCGATCCCGCTCTGTGCAAGCCTTCCTTCCATCTTTTCCTCACTGCAATGGTTGTAATGTTTTTGGACCACTGCAAGATGGTAAGTGCAGTGTCCCTAAATGAAGAATTCAAGCTCCAGTAACTCGTGTCACATTACACTCAGGTTATAGAGTCAGCACACCACATTTGCAGAGGCACAGAAATGATCTCACGGAAGCTTTTGCTGCGATATGAATATGAATTCTGTGCACAACAACATTTCAGTACAATGATCTCAAACACTCAACAAGATTGACAGTTTGTAATAAAGTGATGAACGTGAAGTACATGAGTTTTGCTCTGGTTAATTTATTTAGCAATATTTAAGTTGTGGTATTGAAAAAGTATCAAAGACTGTGGATATTCAAAGCTAATGGTATCCGCTACAGAAAGTCTAGTATCATGATGTCCCAAAACACCAGTCACTCAGGTTACGGGGAAGCTATTGAGACTGAAATCTGCGGTGTGTGTTTTCTGTGGTAGTTTGCATCACTGGAAAAAGCGGCATGTTTGAACGCCTCTTCCCGATGGTGTACAAATTCAGGGTAGCCATATGAAATTGCAGGCATTCATGATGTTAAAAAAAGATCAAACTTTCAATGAACCCCAAAAAGGCAAACAGCAGTATGTGGGTCAAATCTAGCCCAGTAGCAAAAGATGAGGAAAGGTGTTAAAATTCCCATCCTCCAAAAAAACAGTGCATGCAACTCTTAGTTAAGTTAATGCTCAGTAAAGAAGGTTTTTTGGTGTAGAAGTGTAAAATATCATTTAAAAAAACAAATCAGGAGATCATGCCACTTGTCTTTCACTCATTCATCACCAAAACCCACACAAGTTAGGTTTGACTATCTCGGTGTCACAACTGAGCACATACTTGATCAAAAGATATGTTTTCACTAGTTAATACTAATGTGTCACTACTCATAGAGTGTGATCTCACATTTCATCAAAAAATGCTAAGTGTGTTTCTGACGGCCATTTTGTCTGCATTTCCAATATTTGGAGACATTTTCTCAGAATGCCTCAACACCAATTTGGTCTTGTTCAGAATACCAGTGAGGATTTCCTCAGACCTCTACACCTGCTGTGAACCATGGCAGAAGTACTAGCAACAGGCGTAATAAGAATGGAGTGGACTCTTACCTTGGATTGCGACGGACCAGAGCAGCACCCAGGGGGAAAGAGAGAGAGAGAGAAAACAACTTTAATGTCATTCATTTCACACACATATCAAATGCACACGATAATTCATTCAATATTGTTAATACAGGAAGTGCACAGTCCTGCTGACCTGCCCCTAGGCCTCTACCCAAATGGGCATGCAAGGAAAGTCAGAAGCGTGAACTAAAACCTGCAAAAATGCAGTCACAGCTAGTTTACTTTTTTGCCCCAAATCTGTTTCACAATACAATTCATACACTAAAAAAATCAGACTGAACCAGAATCTGCATTTACCAAACCTGTAGGAGTGGAGAAAAAAAACCCTGACATTTGCTTTACAAATCACCACAATGTTTGTATTAAAAAGTCATAATTTGAGCTCTCAGCGGCAACCATAAAGAATACCACACAATCGTCTGACACAAAGAGGAGTAATTCCAGCAGACAGCAGAGCACAAAGTCCCATTTTCTAAATGAGACATGAGGACGGCCTATTGTCATCACCTTTCTCATCTGTCTTTCTCTAAAGACGGTTCCGAAAATGAAATAATTACAGGCGAGGACCTTCGTCTTCAGCTAATGCGACCTAGCTTTTGTACCGTGCTGCCAAATGTGCACGTAACACTGAGATTATGAAACAGAGGGGATAGTAGAATTAAAGACTGAGAAATTAAGCAATTTGTGAACTCAGATTGGACACAATGGCAACTCGTCTGTTGTCTTTTGACTGTTCCAATTGTGGTCAAAAGTTAAAAACAGAGAACTTGGTGAAGAATGAGCAGTCTAGATCAGCAATGTCAAACTGATCCACAAAGGTGGGTGCAGGTTTTTGTTCTACAGATAAGTTAACCAATCAGATGTCAGCTGAAACACACTGCAGCAGTCAGCCTTCAGACGCCTGATGGGTGAGATGGTGTCCCTTGACACCTGTGATCTAGATGAAGAACCGCACAATGGATGCAGAAAGTTGCACCTTTCAACACGCATAAGGAGCTTTTTTTGTGCAGGTCCTGAGGGGATGCCGTCATCACAAGGAAGATCCAGATGAAGACAGTTGCTTCGGAAATCTTCCTGAAATGTTACATAGGAGTGATGAGACTCTCAAAGCAACAGGAGCAGAAGCCAGTTTCTTTTTTTTCTCACATTTGATTCCTATCATCAGCCCCGACTCTGAACTCTTATGAATAATAGCTGAATGAAGGGAGTCTGGAAACATCTGGTGTGTTTGTCTCTCTGCCCCTGAACATTGAGCTGCTTGAAAAGACCGAAAGTATTGTGTTCCACTTCAGCGTCAAGACTTTCTGGTTCTTTTTTTTTAACCACATCAAAGGTGAGCTGTGTGGCAAACTTCAAACCCCTCTTCTTCCAAATCACGGTTTCTCCATTGCCACACCGAGCTGCGGCTTATTAAAAAGCCACATTTGTCGAGCAGTGGGGTGTTGCGAATCTGCATGCTGGGAGCACAATCAGACTTTGGAATAGCATTTGAACATGCCGTGAAGCCCACGACGCGCTTGCTCTTTAATGTGTCTGAGCCGTTAAGCATTGAATGTCAGTGTCTGGAGACCACGTGCGGTTGTCACCAGCTGCACGGCTCTTGGTGGTGGGGGATCTTTAATCACACATCGGCAGCGGCGGGCAAATTACTGCCGACTGACTAGAATTGATAAACCAATAACCTGAACAACAGGGGACAAGAACCCGTTCGTATGACAGAACCTCCTGTGGTGGGAGGCATTGATCAGGAAAAGCTGCCGTTCAGGGGAGGATTCTGTCAGTCTTTGGTCGGGCTGAACGCTCAAAGTGAGCAGAATCAGTCGGACACTGACCTCAGATCAGTGGAGAAAAGATCAGACAAAGGAGTCTGGGAGCAGAAATATTTGTGCGTCAGTCTGCTGACGGCAATGACAGACATGGCGAGAGCAAGACAGGCCATCTATAAAGGTGCTGCAGCAGCTGCTTGACCATACCCATATAAATGACCTCAGAACTCTGGCTCGGGCAAAGACAGCCAACCAGAGCCTTGAGCATTGATCCTCATACACTAATGATGCTGCAGCTGTCACAGACTCATCACTCCTCGCCATGCAGTGCTTTTTCCAGCGTTGCACGCAGACACATCCCTCACGCCACTTTGATCTTCTCTCACTACTTCCCTCGTCTGTTTTTCTCTTTCTCATTTATCTTGACACATTTCACCACTTTGGTTTCCGGCGCGTCCAACTCCACACCTTTCGCTTCCGTTGAGTCCGACACATTGTCCTTGGTTGGCTTTTTAATTAGAACCAAAGCATGTGTTGAAAAGAATTGCGTTGCGGTTGATAAGCTAATACAACAGGACATAAGTAGACAGGGTTAGGATGTCAGGTGGCATTCTGAGTGTCAGCGTGTTGAAAGGTTTAATCCAAGGAATGAATTCCTTTTTTTTTCATGGGTCAATGTGTCTTCTACTGTATACAAAGGCTACGTCGCGAGCCCATCATATGTTTCACGAGTTTTCCTGCGTAACTATGAGTTTTCTCTCCCATTCCCCACTGATGCTTCTCTGGTAAGAAAGGCCTCCTGACATGTGAATATTTAATCACATCTTGAAATATGGTAAAAAAAAAAAAAAAAAAAAAAACAGATCTGGCCATTCAGCACAGGTACATGGTTTCACTGCTAGGTAGTCGCCATCATTCTCGCTTCTTTAAACCATTACTTACACCTTGGTGTTCCTCCAAATCTGCAGCAAATCACATGTACCATAATTTCCGGATTTTTAGCCATTCCCTTTTCTCACGCTCTCAGCCCTGTGGCTTAAACAACAATGCAGCTAATATATGGATTTTAATGGGCAAACGCGCTTCTTGCTGCCAAGATATAGAGGCATGTCATATCAGATGATGAAATCACAAGGTATTTATATTCGAGCTCCGCCTCCACAGCAGGTCTCAGCTGCAGTGCGGTCAGTCAGTGGAACAGAACAACACATGGGAGTGCAGTGAGCGCTCTAATGTACACAAGACAGCTGCAGTTTCACTGGTTTGATGTGAGGAGTCTTACTACGTTACATATCCTCACATATTTTTAAGCAGGTACACATATGGATGACTCATCTTTCTACAGCATTGACCGCACCTGTGGCTTAGTGACCAGAGTAGTTCATCTTAAAATTTATTGGATGCATCTTTTATTCAGGTGCGCTCTACAGTCGGGAATTTGCGGTACTCAATAGAACACGCAACGTGACTGGCACCATGGCTGCGCAAGGCCAAATTTGTTTGACCATCCCGCGTGAAAAGAAGAAGCCTGAAGCCTCTTTGTATCAAGAATTGCTCAGACCCCTCCAGTGACCCTTCCTCATCTTACCATTTTTTAAATATCTAGCTGAAATCATTTTCAATCACTGGGCATCCACGCAAGGCCAAAGTTAATCAAGCTCAACATTTAAGACTAAAACTAACTTTCTTTTTTTTCAGTTCTTTCTACTTCTTCTTTTGTACATTTTTGCATATCAGCACATTTGAAATCCAGAGCTACGCTGTGCCATTGACATAACAGTGCACACAACTGTCAAGTATTAAAAGGAACTAATGTCAATGTCTTTGCACAATTGCTATGACGTTACGAAAGAAAATAGACTATAAAAGGCACAGGCTTTCATTCAGTTTCTATTACAAATACTTATTGGATAGGCCACGATTTTAATGATGCGGTGCACACAACCTATTTAACTTAACATTTCCTCTTGAATCTGCTCGGAGAGTAATTGAGCAGTGATGCAGCTAAATCTTTGAATAAAAAAAAAAATCGTGGTTATTGAGGAAAAAAATATATGAATGAAGATGATGAATTAGGCCACTTGTCACTTGATTTAGAAAAAAAGGGAATAAAACCGCATCAGGCTTTAAAATCTCAGTCTTGCTATAAAACCCTTCTAATGATGAATTCTTACCCAAGAAAACAGCTAAAAGCAGCCAGAGGGTCACTTTTTATTGCTTTCTGTGTTTGTGTTTCTAAACAGATCAACAGTCAGACAAATAAAACAAAGTCTTATCCCAAAGCTAATATAAAATGTGAAGCCTAGACATATTAAAACGATCTGGTCTGTTCGAAGACGGAAAGTTCTTAACCATTCCAGAGGGATCGGTAGAACGGGCTTATACTTTACAGAACAGGATTGAACCCAACGATTGTCTGGCAGACGCTTCTGCGAAATGAGAAATTATCCATGCTAGGTGTTGTTCTTCAGGCAGCTGGAAAAGAATGAGGGCAACAATATGGTCCATCAGCACCAGATGAAGCTCTCGCCAAATGACCGACCTCTGACACAATGACAGTCTGTAAACAGACTGGCTCATGTGTGTTGATCCAATGTGGAGGTTTTTTGTTCGACGTTCCTGTTGGGGGTTGGAATCGTGGCGACGGAAGAAGGAAATTGCACAACAGTGGATGTTTGACTATCATTGACACATCAATATTCTGACAGTGAAGAAACTAAGTATAGCTTCCTCCAACAACACTGAAATTGGATTCCATGGCATGTTAGCATCAATTTCTTCCTTCAAATACCGAAATTGGACGTTTTTGGCAAGTTGTCCTCGGAAATGCTACATTATTCCATCGTTCCCACTTTAACCCCAATTCCTTTCTGGACTTTTTGAATAGCAGCCTGACAGTAAATACTTTGGGGTAGCGGTGCTCAGATGGAACGACAACCGTTTTTGTGATTTACAAAAGTAAGTGATCGGAATACGACAATCCCTTCATTGTCAGTCAAAATAATCTAGTAACTGTGGCAGCCAGCAGTCAGTCATGCCATGTGTGTTGGGTCGTGTCACCCACCCCTTTCCAAACCACCGCGTCAGCAAACCGCCCACAGCAAAAAAACACATCAAACATGTCTGACGTGTGGAACTTTTATTACTTTGTGATGTGACGTTTGCATCCTGCAACACATGCAACAAAATATACTTTGCAGGGGAAGCACGACAAGCAGCTATAACACTATGAATCTCAGTCAGTTCAGGCAATACGACTCGATCAACTATTTACTACTATACCAACTATTTAATGCTGTATATCAATAGTTGCAGAGGTACACACTCAACTCAAAATGAAATATTAAACCAATATTAAATATGCCACCCAACAAACAGATGACAGTGGGAGCTGTGTAAATCTGTGTCCACTGCCTTAAATTATGGAGGACTCCATCAAGAATTCATGAGCAGAGAAAGACAAGTTTCTAACAATGAACTTCACGGTCAGTGGACGGGTGTTGAAATAAATGCTTCTATCTAAAGAAGTTTCAGTTTTGGCGAAATGCTCATATCTAACAAACTGGCAGGAAGGAGTTAAGTCAAGTTCTCATGGGCCATTTGATGAAATCAGAAGCTCCTGTCCAAGGCAAATAAAGCAACTTGCTCAGGGGCACATGGAGGTCGCAACACAGACACAACTATTTAATACAGGAAATATCTATTATATTTTCCGAATCAACTCCTGTAGATATACCTAGAATGCATGCACATAAAGCAGCACTTACTCTGCATACACACGCCTGAAATCAATTCAACTCAAGCCATTGATCAATCCTCGTATGTAGGGCTGCAGCAAGAAGTCGATAAAATTGACAGAAAATGGATTATAATACTGCTGGCATTTGGCCATTGATTCCTTGTGTTGTGCGATTGCTCTGTTGGGCAGATTGTTTGGCGTTTAGAATAAGTTGGGTTCAGCGTGGAGCAGGGGTCGAGGAAAGACCACAGCAGAGATCAGAAACGCGACAATAACAACAGAGCAAGAGAAATGCCTACTTCAGGCGGGTTTACTGTGTTCTGAAAAGCACGCCATCAGTGACAGAAGACCATCACCAAGCAGCGTTTTGCATTTACATTGAGTGACCTGAAACTGTTCTGTCCAATGACGCGATGAAAGTGGACTACAAAATACACATTGTGTTAAGGATGAAATCCAGAAGCTCTGCTATTAAAAGAATAAGTCAAAATAAATCATGAAACAGGTGAGTTTGATGTTAATGCCAGCCTTTAAATCAGATACAGGCACAGTGCGGCCTTTTGCCTGCAATATACATTGTATCTAAAAGTTCTATTTTCCCCCATTTTATGTGTCTGTTTTTCTTTCCCCATAGGTATTCACAGTTCAAATCTTAAATGAGATGTTTCAGTTTAGCATTATCTTGTACCTAAAATGATAGATTTTGGAAAAATACCTTCTGACAAAGTGTTTAAAAAATAATGTAATTTATTTTTTACACATACTTCTAAAGGTGTATAAAAAAAAAGACCTTCCAATGTTTGTCCAATTGATACTGATAATCTTTGCAGAAAATGTAACTGTATATTTCAAGCAATGAATATCAAGGAAAAAAATTACTGTTTTAGTGGCAAAATTTGAGTTGAATTTAAGACTACTTTTCATCTGACTTTCAGCGTGACGGCCCCTCACAACAGTATACAATGTGGCCCCATGCAACGTTTAAATTAAGTTTAGAAAGCTAGAATGATTCTTTTTTTCAATCTGCCTCTTAAATACAAACATAAAATTTTGTCACCTGATAATTTGGGAGAGGCATAAATGGACCACAAGGATTAATGAATACAAGAAAAACGCAGGTCCGATAAATGACTTCAACATCAACTCATGAAAGGAGTTCACACAAGTCTTCAGGCTCGGAACACTTGCAGTGTGTGTAGGTCAAGTGACAGCTGCAAGGATGAAAGAAGGTGCTCTGAACGAGATGTTCATGGAGAATAAGCAGCAGAAATAAGGAATTACAAGAGAATGAAGACGGCAGAAAAAGTGAACACGTTTGCTCTCGGTGAGCCATCGGGGCAGGGAAATGTATCTGGTGCTGCTCAGAAGGTCAAGAGGTGTCACATTGTAATTCCACAAGCTGCAAGCCAAAGGATGATGGTGTAGGCGTGAATGTCATGGTCACTCGGATTCAATGAGCTCAGGGGAAAGAAAGAAAATTGAAATGTGGTGATTAGGTTTACGCCAGAATCCCGTCGCTGAGGCCGAACAGAACGGCGTGAGGCTTTTAGTGAATATTTCTTGGAGCAAAAGGCTAATGTTTGAATAATACCCACCACCCTCTGTGAGAATTAAGCTGTAAAAGAAATTCCGCTCTGGTATGGGCTCAGATATCAAGGCAGCGGGGGTCACCATCTCCGACCTCGTTCATCGGGCGGCATTCCTGGTGCCGACTGATTTAAGGAACATCTGTTGCTCTTGTTCTGGCCGCAAATATTTCCTTAAGCCACCTCGGCTGCTATTGTGCCATTTCGCGTTCATGAGGAACTGAAGTCACGACGGACCAAATGAATAGTGCAGACTTGCTTTTATAGACCAATAATTTTCCAGAAGGTCTGGAAAGGCTGTTCCAACCCGAAGTCTCTTCTCCCAGCACAATAAAAAGGGCACATAAAGTGCTTATCGTAGAGGAGTACCATGAACAACTCCCTCAATGAACAATATAGAACCCTTCAGGAGAAGGGTTGGTCGCCTGTGCTGTGCTTTCTCCAACCCCATGCTCCATATGGCCTTATTCTCATGACCACTTGAGATAACTGCCAAAAATTCTTTATAAAATCTGCCAGTTAATATTGAATAAGTGTCATTGAATAATGTTAGTCTTCTGGGTCATCTCCTTAATATCTGTATTTGCACACTGGTTATTTTAATTTGCTTATTCTGACTCAGATGAATCCTTCTCCATTCCAATTCTCCAATAAGAAAATAACTGCTCAAGAGGGTTACACACGCTTGTGTGTGCCTTGTGCAGCTACACTTGTGGGGACCAACCCTTGGAAAAACACCTCCTTGTGAGGACATTTCGCTTTGTTTGGTGACGTTTAACCCTCAATTTAAGGATGAAGGTTTAGGGTGAGAGGCCGGTGAAACCATGATGTCAATGAGAAACCTAACAGTGATGAGTGGGAGCGTTTCATATACTGCAGTTGATCAGACTTCCATTGTGAATGGAAAAACATGACACATTGTTTATTTCAATTAAGAACTACTCCCACATGAATAAAAGGAGGCTTGTAATTCTACATCACTGTCCTGCATGCTTTAGTTCACACCACCTTATCCACTGGAAAACCACAGATCTCTCCTTGTGGGATACCACACCACATGAACACACTGTTTTTACGAAGCAAACAATTCCACTCCAAGCATCTGTAGATAGCTGAACTCCTCTCCAAGAAGAAGCAGGGTCTGAATTGACTTACAGTGAAATAACCAGTCATATCAGGCTTACATTTGACATTTGGAAAGGATGGTGATATTCCTTGCCTTTCCTGAAAAGCTGAGGGCAAAATGTTCGCCCGACTCCAGGAATTATAATCTGCTACGTACCAAGTGAATATGATGTTACAAAGACAGACGACAAGTCACATTTCCAAACAATGGAGAAAATGAAGGCCCAAGTGGGAGTGCTGTAGGACGGTTTGTCATCTTGTTTGCCACTTTAAAATGCTGCTTTGTGTTTCAGCTCTTCAAACCTGGAGTTAACAGATCAAAACACACTTGGACGCCCTCTCGGTGGATCAGAGCGCGAGCTTGAAGTAGATAACGAAGCTTTTAGAACAACCAAATGCATCTCCTGACAGCTTTTTGGATTGATCCTTCATTTGTCCCAGATATTTCATTTCATTCTTCTAACAGTCGGTAAATGATTAAACACTTTGCTTCTTTTTGCGTCTGTCTGGCTTCTTCTTTTTTTTTTTTTTTTGGAAATTTCTTTCTTTGCATGTTTACACAGTGTCAGTTGAGGGGGAAAAAGTGTCCCATTTTCAGCTGATAAAATGTTTTTAATTTCCTCATTAGCAGTGGGTGGTTCTAGTGTTAAAAATACATGGGTTGCCCCACATGGGACGTTTACATGAGAGCGGCGAGATTCATCGACTGGGCTTAAGCACATGAATTATGAGCCGCTTCTAACCTGCCAGTGTTTTTAAAAACCAGAGCCCCATTGAAATGATGATTAGCAAAGTAATTAAACCACAGCTGACGCCAAACAAACACAGTAACAATGGCTTATGAACACGGAATAATAAACTGCAAAAAGCCTGTGTGAATAAATGGGCTTATTTTTGGATGGAGCGTTTTACATGCACTCAGGAGTCATTACTGGCTGCTTTCAAGAGCTCTGATTAATCGTAGTGGGAGGGTTTGTAAAAAGAGAAACAATGCTGCGCTGGATTAGTCGGGCTCTGACCTTCAGCTCTCACTCTGGGACTACATGAACAGAAATACGGATCGGAGTCTCACATCCTTGGAGTGTGGCTCTCAGCAGGAACAGAAGCTGGCTTTAACTCGGGTTATGAGCCACGCCAAAGTGTGGTATGTTGTGATCCCTTTCTCAAGTGATGGCACAGCAGCACATGAGAGTGACCCGGGAGTAGTTTGAAACATGAGCTGAGCCAAGTTCCCAAAGCGCCTTTGCATTGAATTGTTTTTGGAGACAGAATGAACCACAAGAAGGACAGAAATGGGGATGTTTTTTTGTTGTTGTTTTTAAACTGAAGTCATTCAGAAGAGACTTTACAGTGAGTGCACAGAACAAATAGAAGGATAGTCTAGCCAACTTTTCATGTTTCTACTGCATGGACTCTAGCCAAAAATATGCCAAACTGACGTAACCAAGTCACCTTCTTTGTGGCATTCTTTAGTTTTACAACAAATTGACAATAGAATACTGTTCATTTCCTCTAACTTGGCAAAGTGTGTGAAGGAACAATGGACTTTGGAGAAAACCAAGGTCAGTGTTCTTACACTTCTCTCGTGCACCCACTCTTAACCACGACCATGCACACTGGGCTCTGACAGCAACACAGAACCACTTCAACGATTGTCGCGTTTCTCAGCCAGTGTCTGACACCTGCCTTTGAGATAGGGTGAAATTCTTTTTGAGAGTAACAGCAGAACTGTTCCTTCTCAACTAAAAAAGTAGTCAGTCAATAGCAATGCCACCTACAGAGGTCATCATCCTGTTACGAAAAAAAAAAGGCATCAAGGTTCATCAAAATGCAACTTTTTGTCACGCGTGTTTGAATTATGAACTCTTTCGAAAGTGAAACCACATGGACGATAAATCTGAACATCATGAATTATTGAGGGATTTTAACCACATTCCAGGAAGTTAAATCCATGAATCAGAGGAGCACCTGAGAAAATTCACAGAAATGGACTCTTATTGGAGGAGAGGCTCCTCTGGGGGTGCTGGCTGTTTGAAGAGAAAACACAAATGTACCAAGAGGAAACATCTGGGTCAGAGAGTGTGACCTCCCAGACATAAGGAAACATGAGCTGAGTGGTGCGGCAAGAGCCTTTTTTGCACCATGCGGCGCAAGCTGTGCATTGAGTCCACTGGGAGAGCGGCTTAGACTGGGGCCCAAGGGAATTTTTCAATCAAGGCGTATCATACGACCGCAGGAATGACTAACCACTGAGGCACAAGGAGACACAAGCATGATGGAGAAATATGGGAATTTGGGTTGCGGGCATAATGGAATGTGCAGAATGGACGTAAGGCTGTGGTCCCTTACAGGCCACTCACAACTAAAACATATTTGGTGGACTCAAAATGAAACATGGGATGAGTCATATTTATTTTATGGTCTTAACCTGACCACAATTTCAACTAATCGGTGTCCACTCTCAATAGCCACGGCTTTAAAATGGATGAACAAGGAAGGTAGATGTAGCCTGGGACGATCATGAACAGAGCCAGATGGTGAGCATTCTGCAGCTTCTGTCCCATTTTCTTCTGATGCTGTTAAATGTGAGTACTGTAACTCAAGATAATCTCTTTTCTGCAACTTTTGTCTTTAATACTGTATAGATGGCTGAACTGGAAGGCTGGCAGGAGAGGGAGGGAGAGACATGTCTATTCTTCCTCTGGCCAGAAGAAGTGTCAGAATTTAAGTATTGTCCCACTTTTAAAGAGGGAATGCCCTCATTATGTTGAGCCATGTGTTATACAGCACGATGGTGGAGATACCATCACAGAGGAGGGGAGGAGCTGCGAATGGGGTTATCAGCCAGGCTTAGTCTCCAGGTCTCCACCCGTCTGAGGAAGGCCATTTTAGTTAGGGCTTTTGTTACCAGGTATTTGTCGACATTTTTAATTTCTCATCATAAAATATATCATTATTTTACTGCTGAAAATATTTGTGTCAGCTTATCAATCGCTCATCATAAATCCAAAAATATATCGTGAGCCGTTTGGTATATTGTGGCCCAAGTCACAAGTAGTTTGATGCACTCTTGTTTCAATGAATTTGTGACAAAGGGCAAGTGTTCGGTTCAGGCACTCAGGAGTCATAATAAAGTCCCAGCTGTCGCATGAGTAAGCAGTTGATGATGAGTTCAGTCCACTCTACAGGCTTTCACACTGCGTCTCAGAGGAAGGCGACCACAGCCCCCAATTATTATGAATACCCAGTTGGCATGGGATGCCACATGAGGCCTGATGTTGACTCTCAAGAAGTGGAATAGTAAGGTCCCAAGAGTCCCACTGCTCAGGCTGCTACGTGCTCTGGACAGATCAACATCTCATTGCCCTTTATTACGGTCCAGGTCGTGGCATTTGCTCGGGAAGGGTTTCTGCCTGCTTGTCACACACTAAGATGGGCGACCTACTTAGAAAAGCTCAGGAAAAGTGGATTTGAAATCAGCCAAAGAATAGCATTTTAATGTGTGACCAAGTTAGCAGAGAAAATGTGCCCCAGTGGGGAGGATTATGTGAGGAAGGAAGGGGGGGAAAGAAGCTTGACTGATAACTCATCTTGGAAGTACTACAGAAAAAATAATATATTGAGTGATTTCTGTCTTGTGTAGATTTCAGGTGACGGGAGCTCATTTGGTCCCCGGGAGTCCACGAATTGGTAATGTATCTGGTGCACACCGCGAGATGTCTAGAATGTGACGGCGGTAAATCCTGAGCTAATTTCAGCCAATAGTTCCCGACAGCTGGTATTATCTGCCAATACTTCATTCCCTCCATGAAATAAATCTCTAATATTCTACCTTGGTGAAAACAAACATTCAAGTGAAACTGGATATGGTCATTGGAATGACTTTGACCAGATAATATAACATTTGGGCTGGGAAATACAACGTATTCTTCACAAGAGATAAAACAATGATTCCATAAGCTACTGGCCCGCTGAAGCTAAGCTTTTGCACTTTGTGGATCCCACTTGAATTTAGAGGATTATGTGAAGGGAGTGTTCACCTAAAGTCAGAACCATAACTGCAAATTTCAGACATTACTCTGGAGAAGTAAAAATCAGCAAAACCACCAAAAAAGCAGTTATGACAGAGCTAACTGTCATAAGCATCCTAAGCAAACCATCCATAAGCAAAACCAAACCAAGCATCAGCACATAAATCATATTCCATTACTTCCATTATACAGAGTGTAGACTTGTGTGGTATCCCACTTTGTTGTCACTACCATATGAATCTATCAAATACCACGGAATACAACTGCTGGAACATGTGTGGTGAGACACTGTTTCACCTTTTTCACTGCCGCTCACCAACACCGACAATGTGTGCACACGAATGATTTGAGTCTACAATGGCTGCGGACTGCAGGCTCTCAAAGCGAGGCACACATGCGCAAATGAAGTGAATTACAGTACGTGATTTTGACCGTGATTGATCAAAATGTGTGCTGGCACAGAGGTGAAGAGGGGATGAAGGGTTACTGATACCACGCTAATGTGCATGAACTGAGGATCCACAAACTGTAAATAAGGAAAAACAGAACCAAGTCTGGACACATTTTGCTGTTCTGCCATAGACTGTTCAAAAGCATAGTGCTGGCAATGCAAATTAAGCTATCATAAAGAGCAGGATCCACAAACAACAAACATATACAAGTGTGTGTATTTAAAAAGAAAGAATTAAATGTAATAATTTCAATTGAGAACGGATACAAATATTTATATAATGTGTTTCATTTTTTCTGTTATATATATCCAGCAAACTTTAACTATTCTAAGTGTCAACCCGTATCAAAAAGAGCAGAGTAGGTGTAGATATTTTTCTTGATACACTTTCATACCACCATGATACAGTACTGTAAAATAAGCTATGTAGAGCCAACCAGCTGCAGTATGTTCCTTTTAGAAGACAAAGTAATTGTATGTTTTCATTGTGCACAGCCAACCAAACAGTCTGACACAGAGAACTAGTGTGATCCACAGCACAGTACTGTGCTGTATAGTACTGTTGAATTAATCTTGACCAATTGAACAGGCCACAACATTATTTTTGTTTGGCTTCCACCCTGTCACTTCTTGGTGACACTTCTTTTTTGTATCAGTATGATTTGACCAATATGACTATTAGTATACAGATGAAATGTACATATTTCTTTGTCAGCTATATGAACTTTGTAATTTAGGTATTAACTGTGGACGACTACTCTGTCTCACTTTTAAAGTGAGGCATGTTTGTTGACAGTGTACTCTGCAGTGCAGTTTACCATGTTAGTGCTGTATTTTATGTGCCATATTCCCTCGCCAGAGCTGTAAAAAAGTCTTTCATTGCTCCCTTCCTCCTTACCTTTCACCCTCTGATGCCTCGGCAAGCAGCTGGTATAACTTCTCAAGCGTCTGTTTATCTCAACATCACTTGTATAAGAGTGACAGTGATGAAAGATGAGGCGAAGGTTTTGTGTACATGTTCATACTTGAGAAGACGTTGAAACATTTCATCTGCCCAAAAGAGTCGGCCGGGGATGTGCACTCCCCTCCCCACCGCTCTGGTTCTTTAGCAGAGTGGGAACAAATGTGGCTGTCACTCCTGATCTGGTTCCAGTGCTGGGGGAGTTTTCTTCTCCGGAATACATTGTTATACTCAAATGTCTGGTCTTTAAATACCTCTGGCTACCACATACCCAATGGCAGACAGAGAGTTGGTTCTGTATTTAACAGTTTAAACAAAAACCTTATGCTGAGTCACAACCAGAAAAGAGCAGTTTCAGCAGCAGTGGTGAGACTTCACTCTCCCCATCGTCCTCTCCGGGCGAGCCCCACCCACACCAGCGCCAGACAGCCAGTCCTTCCTGACTTTGTGGTTGGGTTGCACGGCTATACATGGAAATTAAATAACAGGGTTGTGCCGGCTCTCTTTCTTGTCAAGCCTTCACGACTAAGGCCACAGAAACCAAATTAACAACAAAATAAAAAAATAAAAAAATGAGCACCACTTCCTGAGTCACCGTGGTTTTTACCAGAACAATGCAACACAAAAAAGGAGGTGGTTGGAAACTGGTCAGTTCTTGCACTCACCAATTACTATTTTCCCAATAAATGAACTGAGTCCTAAAAATTCCACTCAATTTCATTCCAGAAAATTGCATTGTTTTGTGGCCTCTATGAAGCCGACTCTGAATGGTTTAGTGAAAAAAACGCCTATTTCGATTGTTTTTAATATTGGGAAGGACATCAGGAAACTTCATCTGCGTCAATTTAACACTCAATCTTCGGCACTTGAAGGTAAGAGGCCAAATGTACAAAGATGTGATAACTGAGTAACATACATCTTTTACAGCTCAAAACAGTCCCCACAATGAGAATTAACATCTGATGGTAAATAGATCAACAGAAGCACACAACACACTGTACCTGCAGCATTGGGCTTGCGTGCTGCTCTTTGCTTGTCATCTCAATTCACAAACATTACATTGAACCAGGCATTGTGAACGCCTAAACAATGCGCAGAGTCTGGAGGATATTGCTTGATCATAGTTTTAATCACATTTCTAACAATGACATGAGTGGATTATCACCCATCCAAATAAGTTTCCAGATGCAGTTGTTTGACTTCCAACATAGATCAACACATGGAGGGTCTTGTGCCTTGTCTACATGCCCACAAAAAAATAAATAAATAAATCATTGTCACGTCACACTGGAAGTTCTAACCCAACATCTACACCATGTCTTTTGCTAGTCGCCACGAAGCTCAAAACAGCCACAATTTCACCTCAAAATAAAAGTGGCACAACACAGTCTGTGAGGTTACCAACATAACAAGATTGTGTCAGAACCATGGGACATTGATTTGCCTACGCTTATTTAACTATTATATTTAAACATAAAATCATACTTTTTTGCTGTTGGTGAGAGACGCCAGTAGTGAAGAGAACAGATAGTTACTTGACTGTAAAACAAAAGGGCTTTCAGGACAGAATGTCAAGAATTAAATTCTAATTGAATTATCATGTCATTATCACCAGAATGGCAAAATTCATCGTTATAATCTTTTTTTAAGTCTATATTGCCCATCATCACTGCGAGATCACTTATGGTAGTTATAAAACGCTCATTAACAAATCCATTGGCCTTTGACAGCGTTTCATACTTCGACCCAAGTCAGCCCATTCTCACCTACTTGTGTGACAAAGTCCATCATTCCATATACTACAGTAGCTGTAGCCAACAGACCATTCTGTCAGCTACATAACTTGTTCTCTTATACAAATTTACAACACATACTACAACCAAAGCCACACACCACCTCTTCCTGGAGAATGAGAAAGACAGAGAATTCAAGAACTATCACTTGTCCACATCAACTTTTATCTGCATCAGCCTCCAATATTTGTCCACCGATCTTATTGGGCTCTTGGACAAGCAACCTAAAGATTCAAGATGTTTATTTGTCATGCACACTATATACACTGTACAATGAAACTATTTTAAAACACACAGTGTCGTACAGAAAAATAAAGTTGGAGTTTTTACACATGGAAGAACATTGACCTAATCTGTAGTAGTACCTCAAGGCTTCTCCTTCTTAAAAGATCTGCCATGATATTGGAACAGCATCACAAAAACATACTCATACACATTCCACTAGATCGCTAAAGCTGTAAAAGCACCATTCTGTTACAGAGTCCCGGTGTGATTGGGGTATTACTGCGCTAATCGCCAGATCAGCCAAGTCAGCATACGCATTCACTTCCTTAAATCAGTTTACAATGATGAATTGGCCTCATTTAGCCCACAGCTGGATTTTATGCTGAGTCCTGTCCCTGCGTCTACATTTGTCTCTGTTCCTGTCTCTGCAGTCACAGAGTCGTTAGCTCAAACTCGGTGGGAAAGTAGACAATTGATGGAAAAGAGAAACACCTTAGAGGGATATATATATATATATATATATATATATATATATATATATATATATATATATATATATATATATATATATATATATATATATATAGATATAGATATAGATATATAGATATATATATATAACCTCTTACATATATATATATATAGTTCTAATATATATGTTAGAACTAGAAATTAGAAACAGAAAGCAAAAGCAAAAACAGTTTCCACAAGATGAGGTATTAATTTTTCATATTTCTGTGAAAGCAATAAACGTTCCCACTGCTTAGTAGAAATTATTAGTGGGAAATTATTCGGGGAAATTACAGAAATGGCCAGCGATATCAACGAAGCCAGACTTTTAAATTTATTGCTTCTAGTTTGATGGTGATGTTGGCTCAGTGAAGCTCATGAAGGTCTGGCTCCTGCCAAAGCCTGGCTGACTACACAGCCGCACGTTGGCTCCCACATGTTCACACCCAATTCCTGATCGTGGTCAAACACGCCTGTAGCAGGATGCAGTGGCACCATCTTCATGTTGCAGGATAGATACATTTTATTCCAGCTCAGTGGCTTAGGTCAGGGAGGGAGAAAGCATCGCCGTCCAAAGCTACAATCTCTAAGTGAGTGCGTTGTTTAATTCCACGTGGCTTGACACCGAGGCGCTGGAAATATCGCAGTCACGCAGAAAGTGAAACAGCTTTAAAGAGCAAGAAGACGGTGTGGGTGGCATCGATGTTTAATACTAAGCTAAAACTTGAATACATTCCAGAGTGGAGAATAAATTATGCTTTGAGTATTTTGTCCCGGCCTCAGGGTTGCCCCACGTCCAGTCACAGAGTACCAAAGTTGTTTATTTTAATTAGACACGCTTTATTTTAAGTCACTGAACAGCCACATATTAGCATTACAAAACCTCTCGCTCCACTGTCATCACTGTTTTCCCTGGCAAAGAAATCCTTCCAGCGATTCATTGGGAACCCTTCTTGTATTAGGTCAAAACTTTTAAATTATGAAAATGAATATATGCCACTGTTTGCCACCTCCACAAAATAAATGAGTCCCAAGGTCTCTCAGCGCTCTTTGTTCGCTCACTGCTGCACGTTTGCACCGCAACAATGGAGCAGGATTCCGCTGCCCTTTTCTAAAGGGACCCTATTGTGCACACTTTTTCTTCAGTTATTGAATCTCACACACACATAGACATGACGTTTGTGTTCACCATGTTAGGTGTCAGTAAAGTGGACAAAAATGGCCGTCGAGTTCAACTGATCAAAGACATCGATTGGGAGGACAAAGGTTCAGGATGGGTCCTTCAATGAGCACAAGTGGTTTTCTGCTAAACCTGCATTGTCATGGTTGTGAAGCTGTAAAGCACTCGATCCAGCCTTGCCTTACTGAATCCACTGCACCTTTGTAGGACAGTCTTCAGGACTGGCAAATACACAACCCTTATCTCTATAGACAAACACACACTTCCTCAAATCTGAAAATGAATGTGTTGTCGAATGAATCAAATATTGTGTTGCCTTATTTGAAAAACCAAACTTCTCTGAAAAAGAGGAACATCGTTCTTCCACATTCCAGTAAATGTGAATTGACATTTAATCTTGTTGACACGGTAGATAACTCTTAACACATGGGAAAGCATTTAAGGCCCTTTCAGAACATTCTCACCCAAGTGCAAATGCGCCCCACGTTTCCTTCGCTCGCTCACCTATTTTAATTTAGACAGAAGACAGTGTGCACCTGCGAATCCTTAAACACGACCAAGACACATGACAGAGCACAGGTGTTACTTTCAGTCTATCCTCTCGGGGCTGGAAGTTGTTTCCACCTAATGAATTCAATATGTCGTTTAAATTCAACATCTGGAGAGCTGTTATGCGACCTACAACCGCAGGTACCTAATTCCGCAACACTGTTAGTCATTTTAATTTAACCTCCCGACACCCTGAGTGCGCTCGAAATATTTTCTCCAACAATCTGCGCTTGACAGAAGCGCCTTCTTTCCCTATCTCAGAGTTTAAGATCTATATCCGTCATTCCCTTCGACACAGAATCCAACAGTGGGCTAAAACCATAGAAACAAGCTCTCAGGAAGAGAAAAAGCAGCTGCGTGTCAGGATGACAGGAACTTCTGATGGCAAAGCAGAGGAGTTTTCTGATTGGATAACAGCAGGCTATGATGTCGGGTCCCTCATCCATAAACAAATATGTGCTCCAGTTTGCATCTTGTGAGGGTGAAGCTTCTGGAGCACAATGGGAGCAGATTTTATCAAAGACTCAATCCTAAGAGAGTCTCAAGAGAACAATCCTTTATTTCCCACTCGCTGTCTGGCTCTCAGAACTACTTTGGTGCTACACACAAATGAATTTTAAAAAGAGCCGCTAGCCATGCAACCATTAAGTGTAGCACCATCTGCCACATTCAAGATTACGGGGCAAAAATCGACAAAATCACAGAGGTGTTTTTGAAAAAGAAGACTTTCATGCTCAAGCGCGACTCAATGTGGGGCAAAATCCCACCTTGCCTGATATGATTAGCAACATACTGGCAGCAATTTTAATTTAAAAAAATAGGGCATTTAAAACTCTGACTTCAGTTTGCAGTCTATGGTGATATGAGCGTGAAGGCAAACCTTCAAAAAGTAGTGAGGACAGAGTCCAGAGCAGAACATTTTTAAAAAAGGGTCTCAATAATATCACCCTTTTTTTATCATTTGATAGTTCAGCCTGTCACATGATCTTAACAAAAAAAACTTTTGTTGTTTGTATCGCATTCCATCAATGTTGAAGTGAGCCCATCAGAAAGACACCAACATTGTCGACTGTAGATTGCCCCCCGCCCCACCACTGGGGTCCCCTGCACTGGGATTCTGAGCAACCATGCTGGGATTTCTTCCAGGAGAATCTCAGTGTAGGTGGAGCTTTTTTTCAATATGTACTAACTGTGACTTGCAATACCAGCACTAATTCATTGTCAGTCGTACGTTTTACGGACTGTTACTTAAAGTGTTAAAGTGTCACCGATCCACCTCAGGAACATTGGATAAATATGCAGAAATGATCATATATCGTCTACAAAGATGGTTCTGATGAATGACAATGCCTAATGAGTGTAAATCTAGTTCTAAGTGAATCAAAGTGAGAACCGGAAGGGAGCCTTTGTGACATCACAAGAGGTGGAGCTGTAGCCGCACCATTATAATGTACACATAAAAGCGCTTCGGCTTCAGCATCAGAAAAACATACAGATACTATATGGCTAAAGCTTGAAAAGGACCATTCTGTTACAGAGCCCCGGTGTGACTGGGGTATTACTGAGCTAATCCCCAGATCAGCCAAGTCAGAATATGCATTCAGGAGAAATGCCGAACCATTGCATGACAGCAGGATGTTCTAATAGTGCTAGCAAGCATGTAAGTCTGTCCTTCTACCCAAAAGATGAAGGGTGTCATGAAATATAGGTGAGTGAGGTGAGTAACAACCATCAGCCCTGAAAGTTCCTCAAACAGGTTTTAATGCCCATCGTTTTCAAACAGCAAGCAATTATACTAACACCATCCCAAAACACTGGAAATAATGTGGTATCAATATTTGCCAGTGAAAGACATTGAGTCCACTGTTTTCCCACATATACATTATTGTGTGGTTGTTGTCATCCGTCTCCGACAGAAATTTTCCTCACGATAGCCAGAGTCGTCGCTCCCTGGTTTGAACGAAGATAAGTCCTAAGTTTACATGAAGCTGCACTTCAAAAAAACAACAAATCTCTCACCCACTTATGAGAACCTTGTCAGAATCACATTGTATTTGATGGCAGTGGAAACAAAATTCTCTTGAATTTTTGTATTGTTTTTATGTATTAGTTGTCGTCAGGTGTCGACAACACCTTTAGGATGACTATAGGACTATATTGACTGTGATAAAGACAATCTCATCTCATCTTATATCACCTCCCAAGCATATGCACATTAAGCTAAGCACCTACTGGAAAGTCAAACGTCTCAGCCTTAAGCGAAGGAAGTCTGAGTTCTTGTTTAATGTACTTGGGATCATGTATCTAACAAAACCGCATTTTCTTTCCTCTTACGAAACCAGTTGTTTTTTGGGGATGAAAGTGGGATCAGGAATATAGCAGTGAACTGTTGGCCAAAAACCACCCAAGTTTCTTGGCAAATAAGCTGTGGGCAAAACTGAATGAAACTTGGGACTGAATCTGTTTCCTGTGAAAAAAAGAGATAAGATGAGATGCTGCTTCATTCAAAGGATTATCAACATTTACAAGGCTTGCAAACATAATAATGAGAAAAATCTTTCAAAAGTACTGAGACGCGAATGTAAACAAGCGGTCCACTTGCGCAGGCGGCGGTTCGTCTTAGATACCCAACTACACATAAAGTATGACACTATACATATGGATGCCTTTCATATTTGCCCATGTCTTCAGTCTAAAATAAAATAAAATTCCATGATCATTCACAATGTTTGTAAAAATCAGTGGAAGCATAGTTAGTCTCTGCTTTTTTAGCGACAAATTGTTTTTACCAGAACGTTTTGTACACTGTATTCTTTTTGTTTTCCAACTATTTTCGAAGTTTATCGTGGTGTGGAATTTTGTGTAGTATTCCACTGTGAAAATACAGACAGCACAAATATGTGCGTGTCAAAGCTTTGGGTCAGGATCGAATTTAGACCACCATAAATGTGCAGCGACACATGCCGTGATCTACGCACCAAGGGTCATATTGTGATATTTATAATTTATGATAGAAATAGGAATAAGGTAATGGGTCTCCTCTTTCTCAAGCTTGGTTGAGCTACACGACCTGAAATCACAGACCAGTTCATGAGGTGACTACTCGTGACATCATTGCTGGATACGCACTTATCACACGGCAAGAGGAGAAATAATTGAGGTTACAAAATGTTGAAAGTTTGGTGCCATTTCACAAAAGACACATCAAAGATCTCGCACTGGTCACATGACAGTTTGAGTTATTGAAATTCCAAAACAACATTGATCACTTTACCAGTGTTTCCAACACGTTGGTGTTGTCGGTGACTAATGATTTTTTTGGAAAGAGGTTGACCGAAATGGTTACCCAGGACAACAATTCACAGACTGATATGATCTAAAACTGCCCTCTGAGAACAAAATGAGATGTTTGGCTCACAACACATGCAACAACATATGGAAGCAAGAGAAGTTAAGCGACGGATATCAGGCAGCAGGTGGTATATGGAGCACGTTGTGCTCTGGGAACTGGCTAACAAGCCTCCCCTAATCTCTGTGATCCTACCTTTTCTTTCTCAGTCAGCTGTTTTTACTGCAGTGATTACAGTTTTGCTCCTGAAGCCAGATGAATTCTCTTTGGTCCTGATGTCTTTTTTTTTTTTTTTTTCAAAAGTTTTCTGCTTACACCATCCTGACCAGTGATCTCTGACCTCAAGCTTCAATTGACTAAACAGAAAGCAGTCTGCAGGTTCAACAGCCAGCTTCTTTGACCGTGATAAATCACGGATAACATCCCCACCTCTCCACCGCAACTCAGATAATGTAGTGTATTATTTATCTTTAAATTATGGACTACATTTTAGACACTTCAGCTAAAATCTATCTAGATTTTCAGCTTTATTTGTCAACATGAATCGTTCCCACTCTGTGTATCATCTGTCTGTTACCTACGAACCCCGAAAAAGCTTCAAAGATACAAGACAAGGCAGCACCGCACCAAATCTTAGATGAATCTGGCTCCTCTTTTAGTGCTGGTTTTCACCTTGATTCTGGAAATATGAAATGATAAGACCATGTCTTTCTTCGGAAAACATGCTGTGTCACTTTAAAAACTTCATTCGCTCTTTCACGAGCAACTTCATTATCTAAGATGCATCTAATGTGTTGTGTGCAAAATTGTTGAATTCCATAATGAACACAGAGCTAAGCAGCTTGAACGCTGTTCTTTACTGCATATTTAGTCCAGGCAAGCGTGTGAATGATAGTTGGAATCATGAACAGAGCATGACACCGCAAACCCAAAGTGAGTATCACAGCTCAGAAGAAAGCATTGGAAATCAGCAAAACCAACCCAGTGCTGTTTTCTCTCAGGTTCTAAGAACAAAGCAGAGCACACAGCAGGGAGTTGGCTACAGCAACACTCCTGAGAGGGAGAAGAGAAAATAAAGATGAAGAGTAAGGAAGAGCCGGGCCTGTGGGTTCCACGGTATCTTGAGGGCTGACTGAGGGGCCGTCTTTAATTGGCAGGCCAATGCATGCCTGGATGACCACCAAGCAGGGCCAGGCAGAAATGACCACGGGGCACAATAGGCATGCCACCATAATGCACCAGCTCCCCATTGCAGGCATCATCATCCCCGATTCTTCCCACAATCCCACAGGCCATTCCATCTGCTTCTGTTGTTCCTCTCTTCTATTTAACAGGGAGGGCGGGGAGGCTGGCTGGATCGGAAGCGCCACAGAAACCACCCAGACAGGACAAGAGCCAAGTCAATATGCTCCTCATGCCCTCGCATACTTTTGACCCACTAGGACACCATCCAGCTTCCCGTTAGCCAATGGCTTCTGTGGGTGAAATAAACCCATTTGTGTTCGGAATTACAGTTGTATCACACGACAGTCGATGGTTGTTCAAAGTGAGTATGTTGTTATCAATTGCTTCAAATAAGGCAAAAGTTAGGGGTGCTTCAAACACTTCTTCCCATCACATTTGCTCCCCATTCATACTAAAGCATAAATCCGGGATCTTCCAAGTATTTTGAACGTTGGATGACCGCTGGCGCTTTCATACTAACAAGTAATGGTAATACTTAACCCACGCTGACTTGCTGTTCTGCTGCTCGACCCAACCCACACCACTCGCACTCCGCCCACAGTGAGATGAAGTGCAGGGCAGAATGGCTCCAAAACAACAGAAACATCTCCTTCATGTTGAGAATGAGTGCACATTGATTTACTCATGACAGGAGAATGGTCCAGTTCACAGTCAATGCGAAAAAATACCCACGTCTACTGCGGGGTTGCTTGATGTGGGTCCAAATTCCGTGATGGCAGGATCATACTATACACAATTTTCAGGTTGCCCTACTTATCCCAGTAGTACCCTGCAGTACAAAAAGCTTTGGTCAGCGATGTTTTGAGTGAAATACAGACAAATTCAGAATTCTACTTTTGTAATACTCACTTAGGTGTTCATTTGTGTGTGAGTAATTTCTGAGTGCGTTTTCGTTGTCCCCCTTGGTCAGGCTCTTATTCGCCTGTTTTTTTCCGTTTCAGGTTTTTCCCTGCCCCTGTTTGTTGTCCTCGCTCCGTGTTTTGGTGCAACATCCTTGGTTCCCTCGTTCCTGTTCGTCTTTGTGTTTCTATTATATTGTCAATAAAATCTTCTGTGTACCAGCATCAATTCAGCGACCGGGTCTGACTCCTAGACAGCCATGACATTAGGGACCATGGCCACTGAACAGGTTGCGCTCCTCGAGTGTCTCAAACTGTCCCTGGGGAAGATACGATCTACCACGTGGTAGAGATGTTCCTTGTTCGTGTTGAATAACCACAATCTGCATCCGTGATACAATCGCTGTACAAGCACGCCCCTAGCAGATGCAATCATCTTCAAGTTCAGGACACAAAACATGCAGCTGGAAAACACTAAACCCGCGACAACATTGTCAAAATCAGAAAGATTCCCACAAGATTATATGAATCCCTTTTATCCGTACTAAATACAGCAGCATGAAAACAAGAGCAATTCCACTGCCGTGCTTCACAATGCACTATATAGCTTCCAAACCTAAGACAAAAGAGACGCTGATCTGAAGAGAGTCGATCCAGTTAACAACGAGTGAAACCCAAACTGAACCGAAGCCTTTGTGTGTGTACATTCCTCTGTCACAAACACTGCTCTGATGGTTCAGGACTCGGTGGCCATTCATTCTCCGGTGTTTACTTAAACTCCTTGGGTGGAGTTGAAAAAGGACGCAGGAGAGTTTGTTTGGAATATTGTGTTTAACTTTGAAACGCAGCGAGGTGAGGAGGAGACAATGAAGTCTGGGAACAACTGACAATGTGATGATTAAAATGACAATGACACATTTGAGTGCGAGTGTGGGTGCAAAGCAACTGATCCCTGAAAGGGGATTTGCACGTAATACAAAAGAAACAGAAAAAAATATATATAACTGAACAGAACATTCAAAAAGCTTAGCTAAAGCCATAACATTTGACACAGAAAAAACAAACACCATTAAGCGATTTCATTTCCATTGAAGTTTCCAGTTAACAATTCATCAGAGACCTTTGTTTACCCATCCTGTGTCCACATCTATTAAACCTGAAGATAAGGAGAACACCATTGCCAAGCAGCAGCTCAGGACTGAAAACCTATGTGAATGAGCAAAGGCTTTGTTTCTGCCCTGCACAAGCAGCAAGTACAGCCAGCTCACCTGATCCCCACCATCAATTCCACACAATGCTGCCTCTCAAATTCTTGGACTGCAGGCGCTTCTTCCATGCAAATGAATCTGTGCGACACTAAAACAGCGTGGAAACAAGGTTTTTAATCACGCGACAGCAGCAGCAAGCTCTTTCCAGGGTCACTTCAACAATAAAGGGCTGGAAACAGAGAGGATTTGTGAGATTCTGCCGGGGCTACGACAGCGAAACGAGTGCTTTCGAGTGATTGATGTGAAGAGGTACAACTTTGGGAATCCAGAACGCCTCTTGTGGCTTCTTTATACGACTCTTGTTTCAATTAACAGCGGGAGGATCACCGTAATCTCTTCACTTCACCCTGAGAGTTGAAAGACCAAACATTGATTTATGGGAATTCTCCTTTTTTTCATTCCACCTTTATCTCCCAGGAGTCATGTGCGCTCCCTCTTTCCGTTCCTCTTGTAAATCCGACCAGTTTTGATGAGCTGAAGATTGGTCTCCAGTTCAAGGACGGGTTTTTTTTTTTAAAAGGCGCCAGGCTTCTTCTGGCTTCTTCTCAACTTTAATCTTTTATTTAGAGACGCCAGCATACACGTTTTAAATCGGAGCTTCTAAAGATTCCTAAGATCGACGAAAGACAATGACAGCTTAAAGAGGTATTTAACAGACCAATAATTTGACACTGAAAGTGATTTTCTTTTCTTCTTCAAATAATCCGCACTGTGTTTGTCAATGTGTCTGCACATGCTTCGCTGGCCCTACACTCTAAATATAACATCAATAGCAGAAGTGTAAGCACATCTTTTCGTAAAAGAATCGGCACTTGTGTTTTTGGAAAATGTTTCATCATGATGACAAATAGATATTGATGAACTCACAATGATCCACTTCCTGGAAGACAAGAATACAGAAAATACAATGTATAAATTGTAATAACAAACTGTGGATTGTAGAGCAACTACTTTCTCTGATGGAAATTGAATAGACCCACCTGACTTGGTCTAGAAACAATGATGATCATTTATGGCTTTTGGAAAAGATGATGTCGATGATAAGGGGAGGCTTCTTGTTTAAGCATTGCAGTTCAGAGCGGTTGGTGATGCTGTCTATGTCTGGCCTCGGGGCAACGATACATGTGCTCATACATATTTCAAAATTGGAAGACAGATGAGGACCACATGGGTGGGACCAGAACAACCTCAGCAGATACCCTTGGGTGGTATGGAGTGTTGAATAGTCCTTTGCAGGGGGAACGTAATTAGATTCCAGATCATTGAAAAGTAAACAAAAATGCAGAAAGCCGGATCGTCCTGGAGGGGACGACGCATTGAAAGAGGAAAACATGAAGGACGGGCTGTGGGGGGATGACTGGGATGCCGAGAAAATACGCCTGTGGCAGGAAGAGAAAACCAAACCAGCTCATTACTGACCCGAGTGCATACCGAAGATAGGTCTGGGAGGGAAGGAAAGTTGTAAACAGACTGTGGCACAAAGAGTACAAGATGGTTGGAAGATTGCAGACGAAGGGGATAATATTTTGGGTCTTGGTAAGTTCATGTGACCGTGCATCATTGTTAGGCCGATCTTGTCACTGTGTGACAGTAGCATATTCCGGAGCGGCCCATCACACAGGCGGTGTCTTGGTCAGCTGAGCATGTTAAAGGGACTCTGCGGGGAATTCTAATGAGCAGCGGACCCTTGAACAGAAGTCAAGAAAGAGCATAGAAGAGGAAATCTACACACACGTCCCTCCACAGCTTCTTCTTATCTTTGGCCATCTTGGAGGATCATAGCAAGAGTGCCGGCTGTCTCAGCATGCACCAGTGCTGTCCTGTGTTTTATGGAGTGACAAATTAGCCCAATGGAGAACCACGCTGCGACTGCTGAGCTGTAAACAACAAGGCCGCCTGCATGGAAAAATTCAAGCATGTGCGCTTCAACAGATTCTCTCACTGCCATCGCTCCTTACCAAACTCCTGCTCGGTTTTGGCCTGATGAGTGTGCCCACTGCTTCCATGTGGCTCATGGCCAGAGTGTGCGCGGCATTGGTGCATTGAGCCACAGCTTAACACCATCTCAGGCACTGACAGTGTGATTCCAGCTTGGGAAATGGAGCAGAATGGTGGCAAGTGAAGCCAGAACGACAAGTCAACAGGCCGGTGAGTGGGCGTGCGCCTGCTAATGAAACAGTTATATTTTCTGGCTGCTTGGAAGAAGAACAGGATTCGGCGCTGTTATGGAACTTCAGACATTTGAACAGTGGATTAAGGAATGGCATCAGTCAAATGGAGTCGAAAACTTGCGTCCAGCTAGAATGTTTCTCCAGATATAGTTCCCTTCTTAGGCAGCCTGAGTCTATTATCCCACTAGAGAATTTCAATAAGAAGAATTCAGTTTCACCACAAAAGAGGGCCTGTTTTCGACAAACCAACTTAAATATGATCCAATTATTTGCAGCTTTTCTGCAAGAGTGACCAACATCCTTTCATTTCTTTATGCATATATTTCTGACACTCACCTAGAAAAATAACATTTCACTTTTTAGTAATATTTATTTTAATAAATACATAACAATGAGCAATGAATAGATGTGGGAATTTTTGGGGCCAGGATTCAATTTAAAATCTATTTTTGGATTCAAAACGATTTTATTCGTAATGATTTCTGATCATGATCTACTCCAAGCAAGACAGAATGAAAAAAGAGATATTAAAGTGTGTTTTACTTACTTTGAATTATTGCAATATCACACAATGACACTTAAGGAACGAAAATAAAAGTGCGTCTTTATTAGTAAAGCTTTTGGCACAGATGTCTCAGTGACAGACTTTTGGGCTCCGCTTTCGGTGAAGCATGGCAGAAGCGCGGCTGACTGCGCTATGCGTCTGTGATCCCCAGGTGATGCTTCGCAATACAAGCCTGCACATTTGTGGTATTGCCGATATGTCTTGGATGTTTGCACTGCTTTGCACACTGTTGACATCGTCCTGCTCTGTGTTTCCGAGCATCCAGTAAAACTCAAAATGACGCCCAACTCCAGACTTCAGTGAAGATGCAGCTGGTAAGACCTCCTTCCCCACCACCTTTGTTTTGGCATTTCCCCATTTACCTGTGTGTGTGTGCGTGCTCTGACACCAGGACGTTGCATGCAGTAATAAAATGGCATTTATGATCTTTTAGAAATGGATTCAAGCAAATCAGGATTGGACCAAATGAGAATGGTGACTCATGTGTGAATCAATTTTAGGGCAAACCCCTAAAAATGAATATATTTCCTACTTAGTCTATGAGGATGGTGGATGTGGTCCTCTGGTTTGATGCATCTGCCTTTCTTTTTTTGTTTTTTTGTCAAATGAGGTCAGAATGTCACAGTATATCTTTTAATCAAATGATTTTCCTTATTGATTCCATTTGGTTTTATATGAGGAAAATATCAATCAAATCACATTCACGTTCAGTAATAGACTGAATCAATATCCACAACTGTCATAAAGGTGCAGAGAGAGAACCATTCATTGGAGCCTTATAGACACCAAGACACCCTTGGCTACATCACAGAAAGCAGATTTCAACAATGAATGATGCATGATATAGATGTTTGTGTCTTTATACAATCGTGTGTTTTGCAAAAGTACTTCTGCAACTGTTACAACCTAAATGTGTTGAGAGGCGAGGTTGAATTATCATATGAACAGGTTTTGACAGACCATCAACCATAGTTATTAAATACAGAGCGATATTTAAAGGAGGTTGATGAGAAATGTTATAGTTCCAGCAAACCTGTGCGACGACAGTGGACTTTATGTGCTGTTGAATTAAGCATAGAGGAAAAAGAAAGAAGGCTTTGTCATTGCGTACACGGTTTGCACCACTGATTTGCAGCTGAAGCGTTTTCAGACGAATATTTAGTTTGATCCTCTGGCTCACAGACTTTTATTGCCTTCCAGCCAGATTTTCAAGCAGTGAGTCAGTTAAGCAGCACTTATTCCGGATAATCAGCCCATCAGTGAAAACAGCACATTCGCTACCTGTGAACTTGACTCTGCAGAGTTTCCTTCCTGTGTGTTCATAAATCAATTCCCCCGAATCTGTCTGCCAGGTCAGAGGGCGCGACAATGACCTCCCACGCAGCGCTAATACCGGCGGCTCCTGCCTGCTCCCTCCCACTCGGGATAACAAATTAGCATCCGCCGATGAAAAGGCACTTAATGAATAAACAAAAAGCCATTTCATGAAGTCCTAATATAAATATAACAGCCTGTGGGGAAGGGGAATATATTCCAGTTAAGCAGGCGCCACAGTAATCCCGCAGTTTTAAAAGCTTGGGAGCTTAATTGTGCTCCCCAATGGGGCGAGACGGGCGAAACCAGCGAGGAGAGGAAATATTTGTTTTGAAGACGTCGGTGTAAACACACATAACACATCTAAAACCGCAACAGAATTTAACAATACATTTTTGGAAAAATCCTTACATGTTGCCAGGAAAAGAGCATCGAACCACAAAATTATGAACTGTGAGGCAAATGACGAAATAAATGGGTTGATTGAGGCCTGAAGCAGCCTATGATTATCAATACCCATAACAATAGTGTCATCAGAAACAGGACTGCGAAGTGTGACTGACAATTTTTTTCTTATTCGCGCTGGAGCGACTGGCTGGAGTCCATGTAAAGACACAGACTTCTGCCGACAGAGCATGTATACACCTCTGACTGCGTTGACCACAATGCAAGGAGCATGTGCTAAGCCAATAGGAGTTGGACTTGCATGCTCAACTATGAAAAGACCATGTCGACGCACCGCGCCCGACATTTCAGTCATAAGTGTGACAGTTGTGGAGAGTATGAAGCTCTTTCTCGATCAAATTTCTTAATAATGACATCAGTCGACTCCGAGTTTCTGGGTCTGTGTTGGTTTTGTTAGCTTGAGTGGTCCAAGTCGTTTTTCTGGTGCCAAAAACAGAAATTTCTTTCCTTCAGCATGTAAAGTGCCTAGATGATCATTCATTTACTGAATAAAGCTTAGGCTGAAGTTCCCGAAAAAGGCAGAGACATAAAGCGCTTCAATGATCTGATGTCGTATTGAATTTAGATTGACATCGTCTTTCATCCCATGACTTTAACTGAGTTTTAAATTCCGCCCACAGTATGATTGAGTCTGACGACTCTGGAAATCATTTATTCAATTCTGCGCCTTCATCATCTCCACATTGGCCAGTTTTAGAGATAGGTTGCCTTCAGCACTCTAAAATTTCAGCTGCAGTGGTGCCGCCTTTCCTCCCTTTAACCTTCATCTGTGATGCAAACTTTCCAGGTGCATAACAACCTTCAACAGCTAAAGAACGATCCAAAAATATAAGTCATAAGGTTGAAGCACAAACGAGATTTATTCGTAAGTAAATTAAAGCAAATGAATATGTTTCATCATCACCTTTAATCCTTTTTGGGAAGAAAATACACATTATATCATGTAGAAGGGAAGAAGGAAATGGTAAGAAGAGAATTTGGTGTTGAACCTACCTTGTATAGGTGTTTAACATACCATCATTTCCTAACTATAGAGTGCGCAGGACTATTAGCCACACCCACTAAATTTAAGAAGGAAAATAGATGTTGTTCATACATAAACAGCACCGGACTATAAGCGGTGGGTGCAGTGGTGCTGTCTGCACCGTAGAAAGGTGCTGCTATCTTCAAATCGCCTTTTAAGACTAGTTTTGAAAAAGGGATCCAGCATCCAGACTGACTCATGAAACAATCTTGGCAATGTTCTGAACTTGAATCATGAACTCCTCACATCTTTTATTCAAATTAAAGCACTCAAAATCTGCTTTTTCGCCCACGTGCCCAAAGTTCCGACAACGCAGCTGGTCTCTGCTGCTGTTTCTCGATTCCAGACCCCAAGGAGATCGGCTCTGTTGCAGGAGCTGCGGACACGTGAAAATAGCATATTTTCGTCGCTTTGAGGGTAAATAAAAAGCGTCTGATTTCATATAAGCCGTAGGGTTCAGCCCACGAGACCACAGTAGCAACATACAGTCCGGAAATTACGGTAGCTACATTCTTTTCTGGGTCTACTTATTTCACAATAACTGTACATTCAGTACGCCATAAAAGCACTTAAATGTCACTATGTTCTTTGGTTCCACTAAGTGGCCAAGTTAGCAGTAAACAGCTTGTTCTGGTCTCTGTCCTGCAGCGATAAAATGTCTGAAAAGGATTTTTTTTTCCCCTGACCTATAAGACAAATTGCAATCTAGAACAATCAATCACGAACTACTTCATACATGGGCACTAACATGACTGAAAAACACAAAGACATCATGACCTTTGCTCAGTTGACAGGTACTTTAATACTTAGGTGCAAATTCCAGTCTACAGATTGTAGTATGACAGTGTGGAAAAACTGCACTGACCTCATACAAGCCAGCAGAAAGGTTTCTTACTTCCTGTACTACAGAAGCATTATGGAACACCACGTCTCAGCAGACCAAAGAAACCAAGCTTGTGCCGAAATAAAGAGAAATGCCTCATTAAGAATAAAGTTGCATAACAGTTTACCGTTGTCCAAGAAAATCAGGTGATGTGTTTTTGGTCAACAAACAAAGGAGCGTGAATATTTGCCAGCAGCAGCTCTGGTCAAGAAAGAAGAGGAAGCAAAACATATTTTCAGATCAATAAGAAGAACCGAAATAAGGATAGTTTTTTTAAGGGCTTCTTGAACCTCAACAAATGTACTGAGCTGGATCTCCAGTCAAATTAATGGAGCATATATTTGGGTCCATTTCCAAAGGTTTCCTTCATTTGATTGGAAACTTTCAACTGCCTGGTGTATCGACAAGGTGATGTGTTTTCATAACACTTGCAAAAGCCATTTTTTAAACAAGCGGCAAGAAATGTTACAACACCGAAAGCTGTATAGTTGGTTAAAAAAAGTGCTGAAATAAGCAGAGTGTCCATATTTTTTTTTGCGTGTTGGAGCTAAGTTGGGGCTGTTTTTGCGACACTCCCAGTGTGGAGTGGGTCGACATGGTAAGTAGATAATGCGACCAAAATAGCAACCCAGTTTGAGTGAGTGTGCGACAGCCATGCAGTGTATTAAAGAGCAGTGTTTCTTTTCTCAGGTTTTGACCTATTTCGGAGATCATTTTGAAAAAGTCTTCCAGCGCAATCTTTAAAACTATAAACTGGCAAAGCTGTGTTTTTGTGGGCAGCCAACCCGAGATTCAATACAAGATTGCCATTGATGTTTGAGATGGCTGCCTTACTGGTCTGCAGTTTGGACATGAAATGCTGTATGTGAGTGACCATTACACTGTAACAGCTGAACAACTGTCTCCTTCATTCTAACACCAGACTAAGAGTTTACACACTTTAAAGTCACAGAAACAACACTTGCCTCCAACTAATTTGTGGATTGATCGATACAACTCCGACTGCTCCACTGTATCTTCACAGAAGACTCAACTATATTACACAACCTTTCTACCCAAGTATTGATTACCAGTTAGCACAATGAAAAGACTTCCTCAAGCTCATGATGTTAAAAGCCAGAGAGGCCAGCAAAGAGTCTGACTGGGAGGATGCATTTGGTGAGGGGGGGGGCGTTGGTTTATTAATGATCCCAGGGAATAATGGCATGCACTGTACTGTAAAGCCTCTCTCTTCTCACTGCTCATTTACTGCGCACACATTGCAGCTCTTCAGTCGCGTCGTCCCTGGAGAGAACACTGCATCTATATTATTCCCTTATAACACCCATAGCTCTGCTTCTTTCCTCATCACGGTGTGAAGAACAAGGCCACCCTAAACTGGAGGTTTCCTCGTGCTGCACCGGCTTATAAGTCAATGGTGCGTCAACGCTGGAATAGAAACTGCCACACAGTTATGCTGGATAAAAGCTCATTCTGCATTGGGAGTAGGTCTCAAATAGTTAGAGCATGTTGGGAATTCAGCTGCACTCAAGTGGTGTCGGAGCCCAGTTGGCAAGCCTCCAGTTACCTTTATCCACGCCAAAACAACATCAAATGAACACCACATGACGATCAAAAATTCTGATTGTATGCTGTGTTTTAATAAAAATCTGTCCTTTATTTGTTAATTGTCCTGAATACAGTGAAGTGGAGCAGCTCTCTCTCTCAACAGAGCACGATGAATCCTTCGAAACATTACTGGAAGGTAATTTGGAACACAACCAATGATAAATCATCTGCTCCTTGTCCCAAAATTGGCGTTTATTGAAAGCCGTTGAGAAGTATTTCAAATTGTTTCATTTCCAAACATATAAAGGACGGCCAAAGCATGACTTTCTTGCCGGAGGTAGTAACATTTAGAAAAATATAGCGGCAATAATTCATTGTGATGATCATGCTTTGTTGTCGCCAAGTCGTCTTAGCTCATGCATTATTGCATGATTGATATTTAATATTACATAATGTACCTCTTTTGTCTATTAAACGATTCCACCTCTAAATTAATTTCTCAGTTAAACAGCAGGGTGACTTCCACCGAACATGATGTAGAGATAACAGTGTGTTGCTGCACTGACTCAGCTGCTGTCTCAACACCGAATCTTAAATCACAGGGTTATTTCCTTGGACTTGAAGGATTTCTTGCTGCGTACTGTAGCTTCCTGTTCTTTCCTTGCAACCCGCTGGCACAGCAGGTGACCAACCAGCTCCCCCTCACCTCCTCTGCTTCCACCTGCCAGCCATCACTTCGACTCTACATCGCGGCCACCTTCCGCCCAAAGCATTGAGGCGCTCCTCAGTGTTACAGCTCTATTAGCTAACTAATCTAAGAGAACTTTATTTTATTAGCCCCTGAAGACTCCTGCCAAGGCCCTTTTCATCCTTTATAGATTCGGTTTGCATTCCCGCTCCGTCTCCCTCCTCTCCCCGGCTCGACCTGTCACTCTCAATCGCTTGCTTCCTCCATCTCACGTGCTTACTTGGCCTTCCCTGCGCAGTCCTGTTATACACTCGCAGCAACCGTGCATCACAGACACACCTCCGCACATGTTCAGGTCCCCTCTGCAGACGGAATACGGATGAATCCAGCATCTTCTGTGAGGAATTTAAAAGAACACCAACTATGCAGGGTCACCACGTTGCTTTCATTAAAGGCGAGTCCAGTAACACGGGTTGTACTCCGTACTTATCATAAGCCCCAGCAGCTTTATATATTTGATTTTACTGCGCCGTGATGAAAAGCAAAACACAGCCCCTAACAGAGTTTCATTATTTCTCCAGAAGTTTCCATTCCTGCAGCAGCGAAGTGTGTTGAGACGTCGAGGAAGGGCAATGCACTATCCGTGTCAGTCACGTTGCAACAATGGTATGAATGATGAATTACACTCAAACTTTCCTCCTAAACTGGCACCGGAAGGGGCTAGCTTCTCCTTCCCGGAGAGACTCGGCGCCTACAAGCTCCAGATGTTTTCTGTCTTAAGACTTCCCTGTCGCCTCACAGCAACTTTGCTGATGTGAGACTGCTGGGGGAAGATCAGAGCCAGGAAGAAGTGACATCAAACGGAGCACAGCAGTGGCAGTGGCCAGCATGGACGTCTCGCTTAATGTGGAAGTAACGAAAAGCCTGGAGGAAGAACTGCCCTGCTACACATATGCACAAGGATCATCGACACAGAGCCACTGAAATAAACCCATCGAGGCAAATTCAAAAACACGTACACGGCACTGTACAAGAATAATGACATCAGAGATTTTCTGACAACAACGCTGGGTGAAACGTGCTGGCTCTCTTTGATCTCTCAGGGTTCCGTTCTTATTCTTCAAAGCTGCTGTAAGAAAGGGACTGAACAAGAGAGGAGGAAAATCTCTAACATCCATTAAAGACAGTGCAGAGCCTTTAGGCTAAGGACACAGGGAAAAAAGGCTGGATGTACCTGTGGAGAAGTCAATGGACAGCTGACAGTGCACCACCCCCACTCAAGCCCAGGGCAGAATGACAGGGTTTGACAAGCTGCCTGTCAAAGAAACAAATGTCCGGCCTGTCAGACTGGCTGATGAATCCTCGCAATAATACCCAGTCCACCACAACATCTGCCTCCATTTTCAGTAGCACAGGGGTAGCATTTGAAGCGTCAGTCAGTTTCTTCTGATAAAACTCTGTGATGGACAGATCGGTGCGCAAAGAGAAAAGTTCCATCTGTTGTTGTAAGAGTGAAGACTCGTCTCCTGGGACGCCTCAGAGAAGCTTTGAGACCATCTTGACACAAGCAACGTTGCACAGTTGACATGTACATCAATACTTGAATTCCAGACTATAGATGGTGGTGGGATGACTGGTGTGAATTAAAACTGCACTGAAGACAGACAGACGAGCAGGTCAACAAACAAAGGAGTGTGAATATTTGCTGTTAAATGTGCAACCAGCAGCTGCTCTGGTCACGGGCGTAGAACGAGCAAAGCATCCTTTCATATAAAGTAGAGCATCTAAAAGAACATGATGATGTTAGCAACGTAATAACAACGTAATAACAACATAATAACAACGGGAAACGCTGAAATAAATAACTTCAAATCATGTGATCGCTGATAACATCCAAGTCAAACAATGACATCAGAAACGGCTTGTTGTAATAAACCGACTCTGGCTCAAAGCATCAGTAACCACCACTGTTAGTGAGCATTGTGTGTATTATAAATACATATAAAACCACGACCATGAACAAAACTTCCGCATATTCTTTCCATGATGCTTTGTTTTGGTGTTCTTCATTTGTATATGACTGACCTCCACTAAACGCAAAGGATTTGAGGAAGCAGAGGATTTGTCACAATCTCAATATATAGCCAATGTTGCTGAATCCACTTTTTTTTTGCCCGCCCCTTATATTGACATGGGGGAAAGCGGACTTTTGCATCCTATACTGATGCCGTCCGCATTTCAAGTTGAAGCACAGGTGTTTCAATGCAGTAAAATCAAGTTTTCATTCACTTGTAGCGTTCCAGGCGGGGGGGCGTGGATTGCACATCTAGTGCAGCCGGAGTGTGGGAGGTGCTGACAGTGCTGAAAGTCACTGTGACTGAAACGCACAGCCTTTTGCAGAATAGTAATTGACATATTGTTACATGTAGAACAAGGAGCTCCATGCCATGGCTTATCTCACCCCAACCACCATCTTTTTTTTTTCTTTTACGACATAAAGTGCTCAGGGCGTCAGGGTGTGCTGTGAAAGGTGGAGCATGTGTTTCACCTAATGTATTAACATGCAATGCAGATGGCTGCCTCAGTGTCAGCAGAGAACGCAGAAGTCCACCTTTCCAGCATCGATATACTCCATTATGCTATGGGAGGGAGGATCTGTTGCTTTAGGTAAAACCAGTCTCATGGGTAGAAGCCTGTCAGAGCATTTGGATGAAAATGTGTTTTTGTTTGTTTTTATCCATTTATTTATTTTCTGTTTTGGTCAAATTCTTTTGTTTTTAATTTTGTTTTTCACATAGCTGTAAGCACAAAACATATAAACAATTGATTTCTGGATCACAAGAGGAAAAAAGGGTTGATATTATTCGTGAGGTGATTTTTTTTTTTTCTCTCATGTTGTGTTTGCAAGAATAAGTCAGACAAAGCCATTTTTCATTCCTAGCTGCGTGTTTGTGTGTGTGAGTAACAGCCATGAGGGACTGAGAGATGGTGATCTTTTGCGTAGGCTGTTGTGTTCAGTTTACACCAGGAATGAAAGAGGGAAAGTAATTGGCCATTGCAGGAAGGATTTTTGTTCGACGAGAGCTTTATTCTACCTGCTAGGAAACGACTACACCACTGTGCTACTTTCCTCTCCATGTGTGCAACTAAATATATGTCCACAAAACAGTGTCTGTATTCATCGACATTGTGTTCATGATATTAGATCCATTGAGCATTATGGGTATATATTCACACCATTTTTTACTGTGTTCATACATACTGTGTTCTCCATGTTTGTCCCAGCTGCCTGGTTTCGTTGAATGTCCATTCAATCCAAAACAAAGAACCAAACTCACAAGAATCATGTCCACTTCCATGTAACGCGTTACGGTTTGCGCTTTTTTTGATGTTTTAACTTTAACTTTGGACAACTTAAGATTTCAAGCTTTCAAGAGGACAAGCTTTAAAGTCAGTGCCTCAATAGAATCTTTATGTGACCTGTGCTGCGTTGAGTTCATGGTGTGCACCACAGACACAATGATCAACACCAGGTTTTTTTTTTTTATTTTCATGTGTGGAGTCTCTGACAGATGTTGCCTTGTTGCTGGTGCCACTCTCAAATGAGTTGAGACTCCAGTATGAGTTTTTCAAATGAAATTATTTGCGGAATAGTGTCTCATTTGAAAACAATTTAAAGCTCTCGCCGTCGCCCAGTGGGGACAGTGGGGCACAGACATTAACTTTATATTCATCTGAATGAGCTCATACAATATTAATTCACATTTGTAAATTCAGAAGCAACATCTTCGTTCTGAAAGCAGCGGCTTTTCTTGTAGCAACTGAAATCCTGCCCAAGAACAGGAACTGCTGAATCAAGTTTGAGAGATGCCGATCTGAAAGGCAAGTCCTTCCCCATCAGCCAAAGGTCACGGTGATAAACTGAGCAGTCATTAGCTCATTACCACTTGTGCATGATTCACAATAATCTCTCTTTTTCTCATTTTGTTTTTAAGTGCCGACTTTTCTGCGGCTCACTTTATCATCTCAATAATCTCCAGGAGAAAACAAGGCAAGAACTAAGAGACGGGAGCGTGGGAGACCGCCCCCTTGATCACTGCAATTTATCAATTATCCCCGGGGAATCGATTGTCTGGGCAGGGCGACAGCACTCAGGTGTAATTAAAATTGTAACTATTGACAAAAAAAAAGATGGATGAAGCACTTCCTGCCTGCTCGGCTTCAATGTGAAAGTGATTAACGTAGCGTGACTAAAACGGATTGCGGACAGAAGCGTGTGTCAGGCATTTATGAGCAGGGTCCTGCATCCATAAACATTTCACAAACAATATCGTTCAAATAATCCTGTCAACTGTCATTACTGAACCCAGCGTGATCAACAAATTAAAGAAAGGCTTTTTATTGGAGTCGGGCAGCATCAGTGTTTGCAAAAAAAACTGTGACTTTTAGATCCAATGTTCATTAGATTCTCTGAAGACTGGGACGGATAAAAGTATACTGACCACACTAGTGAAGGCTTGCTGTCATGATGGGGTTAGGGTGAGCGTGACCCTTTTTGCAATTGCGAAACGGTGCGAATGGTATTTTTCAATGCACCATGCAGACATCCATGGAAGTAAACCCCACATGCAGTTCTGGATATTGAAACTGCTACTCAGGACCACCATCCTCCTGTTGCAATACCCCTCATTTGTCATTATTATCATTATTTTAAGACCTGAGAAAGTGCTCCCTCGCCAAGCCTAAGCACCCCACAAATCAAAATGTGAGCAATTACAATCGAATTCCAGCCTTCTAAAATGGCAACAGCTGTTTCTCTTGGTCAAAACTGCAGAGTAATTGCACACAGTAGCATATGGTTACGGCTGATTAATTCGACTGGGAGGGAATGTCCTACAAAGGGCAGGGTGAGCAGGAGGCACATCCACAGACAGATCTCAAAATAAATACAGGAAGAAATATGATATAATTAAACGGTAAAATATTTATCACACTGTCTCAGTCTGTCCCTTCAGAATGTTGAAATATTGAATGATGAGGAGTTCAGGGTCTCGCAAGCCTCTTAAAACCCCCGCAACAAGCTCAACCATGCCGTGCCTTACCCAGGCAGAACTAAGTTCCCACCAGGGTTTTAAAGGGACAAAGGGATAATGTCACAAAGTCCCCAGCTAGCGCCAGAGCTCAGTGGCCTCACAAAACCCAGGAAAAATAGGTTCCGACTTGTAGAAGCACTGAATGAATGAGTCCATGTTGATTGAATTCGCAAGTACAGGGAAGATGGTGATGAGCGCCATTTTGATGTCATGAGGCGGTGAAACTCTAGAAAGATGTCGATTTCATTTACAACATAAAACTTTTTTTTTTTTTTTTTTGATAGAACAGTCAAGACAAAGAGCAATACGAGCATTTCAGTCTGGTCTGGTGAAGAGTTTGTTTTAGCTAAAAATCTACATGTCTCTTCAAAAACTACTGATCAAATAAGTCACACTTTTTTCAACATTTTTCCATGTAAACACGCCTTCGTCAGTCTGTTTTGGGTCCAAGGCGCGTGAAATTTCAACCCACTCCACAAGCATATAGATTCATAGCTTATAGATTTATTTTCTTCCAGAAAATGCAACCAACGTCAACCACCAAGAATGGCAATTACACAGTTAGGAGATGTTTGTGCACATGGAGATGAGAGACCTCCTGAGGCTGGGGTCACTCTGAGGGCCACATATATTTCTATCTGGCTATAGAATTGATGGCAATGGTAAACAAGCGTCGCATGTATAATGACCGTCTCAGCGAGATAAGGCCAAGGGCCTAATCACATCCGTGGGTTGCTTATCATATTTACGAGGTCATTTGACTGGCAACTGTGAAGGACAACCTCTGCAGGACATCATTTCCAGGACTCTGTGCAGCCGATTCCAAAGGTTCCAGAAGGAAAGCGGGCTTATTGAAAACACGAGATTTCACCGCTGGGGTGCGCGCCTATGACATACTGCCGTACTGTAAATCCTTCATTTCATTTTCAGCACTTGTTCAGACCCGAGCACTGCAGAATGAAAGGAGCAGCAGCTTCAAAAGACAAACATTATAGTGTTCTTGCTGAAAAGCCGAGTACAATAACACATCAGTATTCTCCTTTCTCTCATATCAAAGAGCACAGACTTGCAGCTCTTTGAGGAGGTGCGCCAAACACAACCTGAGCTTTTACAATATATTCGACAACATTTTCTATAAATCTGAGCCGCACTCCTCGAATGTCAACTCAGGCAGACAAGGAACATGCTGCCAAGTCATCTCAGGAAGCTTAAGCTAGTGGAAGGGCAGAGTGCCATCTATGATTTAGAGCGAAATGCATGATAACGCCGTGTTTTAACAAAAAACATTTGTGTTTACCCAAAACAAATAGCTGACAGCAAAAGGAATGAGGCTCTGAGGATGAGGACTATAAAAAGTAAAATACTGGTGCACTTACCTGTGTCGCTAGTATTGTTTAAATCTGTTGCACCATACATTATATAGTTTCATTGATCATGACCACCCTGTGTGACATTTTGTTTTCTTGATCAAAGAAGTCACGCTCAAACTTTGCCCACAATGGTTGAAAGTTGTGGTTTCAGTTGACAGTCCACGGGGTCCAGGCTTCTGACTGAAACCCAAGGCAACATGAGCCAATCCCAGATGCTCAGAAACCTAGGAAGGGATGACGCATATGAATCAAGCTGGGTTTCCCTTCAGCAAACTATGTCATCTGAGTTCTTTTTGGCGACATACTTAATGTACGGAAAAAGTCACATGACATAGTGAACACGCCACATCCACACTAGGTGTCTTTATCGCTAGTTTCGGCGACTTTCCAGTAACTAGTTTCTACATTTTTGTCCCCGTAGTTTCCGAGGAAAGCGTATTGCTGCCGTCTTCAGCAGGCAGCACCTCCTGCTGGGAGGCCCTCCTCCATCACGTAGCACTCGCAGACGTCAGTCTCACTCATGACTACGGTTACATGCAGAGAGTAGCCCAATAGCTTGATTACGCCGCTGAGTCTGATTGTGCCATGTCCTGCTGGTTTACATGCTGCTGAGAGAAAGCCCACGATTAAGAAATGTTGGCTCCGTGATAAGGGACGGCACCGTGAGGTCTGCAGCTCGCCTGGTTCCTCTCTCAGCAAAGGAAGAACATGCAAAGACGACAGGTAGCGAGGAACCGTTTCATTGTTCGCAGTACACGGCGACTGTCCTGACTAATCACAAAGACACGGCCTCCTGTCACTCACATCCAAAATGTAAATATCTGTTTCCTGTTTCCTTTTTTTCCCCTTCAAGGAAACCAAAAATTTTGGTTCCTCCATACAGTACAAGTAACATCCGACTTACGACCTGCTCAACTTACGTCCACCTGTACTTACGACCACGGCCAGCAGATGTTTTTTTTTTTTTTTTTTTTATGTCTGGCAGCACAGCACGTAGCAGCCCGCCAACGCGTACAACAGTTACAGCAGCACAGTATCCCAGCATCTCACTCTCACACAGTGATCTACCACTACAGTAGTGCCTAGCCTCGTGTCGGCTATTTTGAATGGCATTCGACTTACGTCCTATCTGACTCATGACCGGTTGGTCGGAACCGATCCCGGTCGTAAGTCGGGTATTAGCTTCCCTCTTCAAACCAGTTCACCCGACCAACACCAACCACATTAACTTCTCGTACCATTCAACCATCGTATACAACGGAGTGTTTGCATGAAAGAGGCACAAACGTTGTTTCGCTGGGACATTAAAAAAACACCTGGTTTCGTAAGGTATACGTTAATCCCAAGTCCCATATTTATGCGGCGGAAAGCTCTTGGATTGCAGCTACCTTTTCTGCATTCTAAAATGAGAGGATTATTTAGCATAATCAGATACTTTGAAGGTGTTAGGCAGCGTGATTTCATGCAGAAAAAGGTGTCAGAATTTGGCAGCAGATAGAGATTGGAACCTGGATACTGACAGCGACAAAGACTCAGAGCAAACAAGGACAAGCAACTGCAGATTCAAAGCGTTAAAAAGGGAGTGAATCAACAGGACGACTCAAAACAGAGTCCTTTTAGAAAATATAAATATGATCAGCGTGTTCCACCTTTGGAAGGTGCATTTACATAAAACGTCCAGCAGTGCGCACCTGAACACAGACCTGTTTTTCAATGCACAACGTTCCGCAAAAGGAAACATGCCTCCTTTATTCAATATTTCACAGATTATGCAGCACATACAGCAAAAATCATCAATCATTATGTACTTTTGAATTACATTGTTTAAAAAAATTAAATGAAATTACATATTATATAACACATTTTATTGTGCACAAAAGGTCATTTGTCTGCTTCTACAGTGAATGTGGTCCCTTGCAGTAGTGCAGTGTTCTTCAATTGCTCAATATTAAAAAACGTTCATTTTCTTTTGTGGCTGCCTTTTTGTCTATTTATGCGATAATTGACTTAAATGTTACAATTAAAAATATGACGCATCTCTTAATGCATCATATTGCATCCCTTTGAAGTATACTCTGATTTCTGTTTTTAAGTTTTACTTTTAGATGAACATTGATGATGGTCCCAAGGCCCACACTTTGCAGAAGTTTCCAGATTAAAAGAGGGTTGGCAGCAATTCTACATCAGTATGTGCCAGAGGTTTGGATGTTTGGATTAGTATGTGGTCTCTCTCTGAAACTCTGCAGGTCCCACAGAGAAATCTTCTTTCAGAATTTTTGCTTTTTCTCTTGCTTTATCTTAATCCAGGGTGAAGAGAACAAGAATGTCAAAGTGCTCCATTTATTTTCTCAGAAAACTCCACAGCTAGAGGAAGATCCCTCGTCTGTCAATTAGGATGAGTGACAAATCAGAACATCTGTTGTCAGGAGACTTGTCGACAACTCCAGCCTCCACAGGGAAGACTTTCATTGTAATCTCAGGCACCTTTTTTATCTTGTTCTCTTATGTTTTCTTATGTTTGGGGGAAGGTTTAATGATCCAGAGGATTTTGTGTGTCACACCACAGGAACAAGAGTTTGTCAAGTTGAGAATACTTTAGGAAACTATTCTGACCCTCTTAAGACGGTTCCTTTCATGAACTGAGGGAGATGCTCCTGTATGGGGCTCCACGTGTGTACTGCATTACCCCTTGGTGCATCTACTGAACTCCATTGGGTGGATGGTAATAAAATGTCATGACATGTTCATTTGAAACATGAGTTGAAAAAATGTAATAAAAGTTGGATGTGATAGCAAGTTTCAAGAACAAGACAAGTGGACAAAGAGTGGGAAAATGAATATTTCAAAAAGAACTATAGCCTGTATTTCACAGCAAAACTAGGGTAGTTAGAGGACAATATCATAATATATATAAGTACTGTGTGTGATGAATATTTCTACAACTTAAAAAAGCTATTTCAGAAGGAGATAACAGTGTGTTTAGGTAGATAATATTAAATCAAGAATATGGAGTACGGAGTGTATGAAAGCTCAGTACTGCTATCCAAATAATACTACAGACTACTGTACTGTATATGTGAGGTGTCAGAACAAATGAAACTTGCTGTTTGCAGACAACGCTAATTTTATCAACTGTGGACAGGATCTAGACACACATGGAGAACACTGAAAAGGAAATGGAGAAAATGAAAAACTGAATCGATACAAATAGGCTCTCCCGAAAACGGTCCCTGTCTTTTGTAATCGGAACATGGAGAATTAGCGGAAATAGATTAGACCACGGGTTCACAAACTTTTTTCCAGCGCCCCCATTAGGAGAAGAAATTATTTTTAGTCCCCCACACAACAGTTGCTTGGCTTCATGCTGTCAGCGGCCAGTATTCTGAAACACAGTACAGTACACACTGTGGTCTCCCCTCATTACCCATTGTTGTACAGGCAAAGTCGTATTCAAGATAGGAGCCCGCATAGTTCCGCATCTTTGCTTGGGTCGGCTTACTTGTCTGCACTGCGTTTCTTACAAACTTGTCCATGCTAGACATGAAAATTAGTTCCTGTTTTGTTTAGTTTAGTTAAACAGCCCTCTGATGGTGCTGTTTTTAAGATGCGCTGTAATAAAATTCGCTCCATCTCACTCATGAAAAGTGTTCATGATAGCACCGCACCTCCCGCCAGGGTCCGCTTAGGGGCGCGCCCCTCAGTTTGAAAACCACTGTATAACACCCAGGTATCAAAAGCAGGATTCCAGGGTTTCAGTATAGATATACACAAACAGCATAATGAAAGTATCCAGCCCACTGTGTATAATATACAAATGCAAATTCTATTTGAATGAAAGGATGTTGCAAACACTCTACTGTACTTGCTCTATGGAGTCAAGATGAGGGACACTTTCAAAGTAACACAAGGCCACTGCCTCTTCTACAGAAAAAACAGGCTCTCAGAATAACATGCAGCATAAGGTAGAATACAGAGCACATACAAATGACACATATAAATGTTTGCTAAACCAAGAGTACTGAAATTATCTGAGCTAGTAGAGAGACAAACATTGTTAGTCGTGTTTAGAGGCAGAAATGGACGGCTAGCAGATCATCTCCAAATACTAACTCCTGATGAGGAGGAGCAGAGAAGAAGAGGGAACTTTTACCAACCATATGTTACAACCACACTGAGACAAATGTACAATGCAATAGTGGGAGTGAAAATGTGGATCGGACGGAATGAAAAACCTGCACAACATGAAGGTTTTCAAGAAAATCCATCTGACACAGAAACTGCTATATTACTATGGAGAAGAGACTTCAAAGACCGGGAGCAACTGACTGACAACACACAACATAATATAAAGGACATCACACAGACACAAGCATTGCACACACAGCTACATGCAACCACTGCTCATGAAAATATAGAAAAAGTGGTAGAACAAGTGTTCTTCACACTGCTGCTTTTTCAATCTCTCCAAGTACTGTACCGATGGAATTATGTCTATTAATATAATAAAACAGAATCTGAGTGAAAAAAATATCTAATGTAATTCAGGTTAAGGGAATGGGGGGGGATTGAAATGAACATTCAGTCATTCATCCATTCAGGTTTGTCACAACACCAACTCTGCTGAATATGAAAAAGAGAGATAGGATACAATTCTTGGGAACGGCTCCAATCCCCTGGAGAGAGAATCCAGTTGAGGCAGCTTGGCATCAGTCAGCATGCCTCCTGGACGCTTTCTCGTGAGGTACTCTGGCAGCGTCCAACACAATCAAACACATTTTCGGCAAGTACAATTTCATTACCAAGATGTCAAAATAAGTAATACATGATTTGGTTTAATGTGGTGGTCATATGTTAGAATGTTTAACTGTTAAAAACCAAGATCATTCACAATTCCTCACACTGCTTCTGAAGCTCAAACTGTAGAACATGGGTTCAACGACATAAAAACACACTATAGCTAAAGATGGTTAACATATAATAATAAAGGAAAAAATATATATCTTGAGAGACCCAAGTCCTAAACTCTCTCTTAAGCACCAAAAAGTCAAGCTGTGGCCAGTCGAGTTAATCTACTGAGTGATGCGGAGGTATGCATGACAAACATTCCGGCAGAATCCCGGCCGCCAACCGTCTAAAATAGACGTGTTTGAAATGACAAAAGCAGCTGGTGGACATTGTCTCAGCGTGACCACACACAACAACAGCGACTGAGATGAAGCAGCCAGCTACCATAAATGTCAGTTACACACAGAACAGCGCAGGGCGAGTCGCCATGATTTTTTATAGGATTTAGGGAAGATCCAAGCTGGTCTGCGCGTGAGCTGCTCTAAATCATCTCTTCAGGTGCCGAAAGATGATCCCCACACTCAACAGCTGAGCAAATGCAGACCCCCTGCAGTATGGATAAGGTTTGTTTTTGCACGCCCCCTTTTCGTTTCAGCACTTAACATGGCACAAATGTGACTGAAGAGAAAATTACATGAAATAAAAGGGTATTTATAAACATATTCATAAAAAAAGAGTGCATTCTGAAAAGGAAAAAAAGAAAACATGAGCAAAGTATGATTTTCTTTGTTACAATTTAAAAGTGACTTCAAGTTGTAAATGAAATAACTGAAAAACACATTTGATGAATGAGTATGTGATATAATAATTTAAAATGATATACAAAATCTGTATATCGGCTGTAACTGTTAGGTCAACAAAGGCGCGTAATCAATGTTTTAATCGTATTTACATTGTTAAATATAAAACAAGATGCAGTAGTCGGATGATGTAAATAAGATGTCAGGAAGTCGTTCACTCCTTAGTTATGTTCTTGGACTTTTTATTTTATTTATTTATTTACTTAAAAATGGCATAAGAGCATCACAGTCAGTGATGATCACAACCGTAATAATTGAGAAATGACTGGCAGCACTGTCAGTGTGATGAGGATGTTATACATGAGGTATGGCTGGATCAAGACATACAGTAGGTTCATGACTAAGGCAGGTGGAGAATGAACATAGCTCGCAGTCACAACCCCAAACCACTGCTGAACGTACAAAATTAACCACTAACCTTCTCGATTTCTGCAAACATATTTGGATAAAAAAGCATGTTTGAGATTCATGATTCCTCATTCATGAGGTCACAGTCTGTTTTGAAAAGAAAACCAATCCAAATCAAATGTGTGAAAAAATGAAGGTGACATTGAAACTATCTCTATGACACTGGTGGCATTTCTTGGCGTCAGTCTTTATCTGAAACTTCCACCAACGCAGGCACATTTACAGTCAGCATGGACCCAATCAGACACCGTAAATAAAGATTTGGCAAAAGAGTTGAGAGGGCTGGAGAACGTAGATTGTACGTAGGTTGCCTCCACGATCAGATATGAAAACATAGGCTGACACAGTTACAACAGGACAGAAAACCATTCTTAATCCCTGGGTCACACGATTTATCACTCTCCTGGAAATGTCAGGGACTAGGTTATTTCTCATGAATGATGAGTATCTGCCTTGTTTATCCCCTCCCACCGACTCCACATTGTTAAGCTGAGCGGGGGCCACCAAGGGTTTAGAGATGAACCTGAGAAGGCTGTTTATTCCCAGATGAGGATACTGGAATCAGCAATGGCGGGGGGGTATATATATATATACATATATATATATATATATATATATATTTATATATATACACACACACACAATATTCATCCTGGAGCTGGGGGAACCTGGCAAGGGAAAGACAATGACCAAGGTTCACATAGTAAATGAGGGACATGAAGAGGACTGGGGTGACAGGGAGGATGATCAAGATAGATTAAGGTGGAGGAGGCTGACTTGCTGTAGCAACCTCCGGTGGGATATGCTGCTCTAAAAGGCTAAATCTCCTCTGAAACACTTCTTAGTTGGATTTGTTATCAAATGTCATGTTCATAAGCCAAAATTTAAGGAAGTAGTTCACCATCAGTCAAGCAGTGACATTTACCATGAACACAGCAAAGACAGTGAAAGGACTGAGTCAGATTCAAAGTTCAGATGAATAGAACTACCAGCTTAAAAGGGATTTAGGCTTTGAACTCAACATTCCATTGGTTTAACCTCAAATAATGGGTAGATGAATCATATTCAACATTGTATTATATCTTCGCTGTACTTGCCCCTGCAGGCTTTCTTAGCAAAGTCAAACACACTTCCTTGTGATGACCGCCTTTCCACATCAAGTCCTGTTCACAGTGCCTTATACACAACATATATTTCTCATACACAAACTCATCATTTAGATTTTGCCTTCAAATTAAGAGATGCTTTCATCTGAGAGTGGGAATATCTATAAGGCAGATCATATGGATTATTCACAGATGTGATTTGAGATGAAAAATGAAAACAGATCGGATCCGATGTACAGCTTCCCAACGCTGTTAAACATGCTTGCTGAATCAAACCCAACAAAAAGTCGAGGTTCAGAAGCAACAGGCATCCACAGGATTATGTCAAGGATCAGTCAGAAGCACAGTCCACATCTGCAGCCGCTCATTCCTCCTCATCAATAGCACTGGAGTGAAAAAGTTCCTGGTTTTGAATAAGGCGTCTTTGCTGCTAATGTGATGGAACTGAGATGAGAATGTAGCCCAGAGGTGTGCAGATTAAACATCTTCACAGGGACAGTAAACAACCAAGGATATGAAGCAAGGCTGAACTGAAACACATAGTGAAGTTCTTGTTCATTAATCCAATTATCAAAAAGAAATAAAACCAATTCAGCCGTGTGCCTCTGTGAAAAGGATCAGCTGGTGTCGATGAATCAAAGGTTAACCAGTCGCTGATTCAGGACTGCCACTTCATCACATTTTTTTAATCCATCACAAACACGTCAGTACCTGAAGAAAGATGAAGATCATCCAGCCACGCACCGATAATTGTCAGAAGCAAAGTCAGCAGAGGACAGAGAGGGGGGGCAACAGGTCTCCATGGGGACAATGACAACCACTTGGGGGTATTTAAATCACAGTTTTAAGTCTCTGTTCTATCACCACTGTTTGATCACACCTTCACGATGAGACTTCAGTCGAGTTATGAAGAAAAATCTAACCTTTTGCTGGAAGGTGCCCTCAGTCTCCACAGTGCGTGATAAAAGCATTTACTGAGACAGTTAAGGCACAAGAAGTGATCAAACTCAAAACCTCTTGTAAGTTCTAGCCGCTCCAAATAAGAAGGCGAGACACACAGGAATATTGAACAGATCTATTGGGGTGAATGCAGAGGGAAGAGCAGACTATACCCCAGTCCCTATTCTATAGTCTCATGAGTCCATTTTATCACAGTTCCTTGAAATCCAATTAGGGTTCAATGTGCTGCCATAATATCTATTCCTGAAGGATTGATGAATTCATTTTTTTCTGTTCAGCATTTTATTAACTCGGACCTTAAACGACTACCCTAAAGTGGTTAAGCGCGTTGCTGACATCAGAAAAAACAAGCGTTTTTCGACAAGAAAGTTATCCGTTATTTCCAGTTTGAGCGGGAGTCAGCTGCTCGGCAGAGGCGATGAGTGATGTCAGTCTGGTTCACATTCGGCTCTACCGGTGTCCCGCTTACCTTGAGCCCGGGAGAAGTGGCACAGGACTGCAGAGAATAATATCCATGCGGCGCGCCACATCGGTCCGCTCCGGAGGTTCACAGGCATCGTCCCAAACCGTGCGCACCGGACAACAAGTGCCCGCTGTACACGCACCGTGAGTCCGCGGCTGTAGGTCAGTGAACGCCGACCAGTCCAGACGAGCTTTTGTGAACGAGTCGGTTCTCCTTAGAGCCGCAAGTGTTTTGTTTCCTCACAATCTCAAAGGATGAATCCAGAAGACGCGCCGTCCACTTTTCAATTCGGGAACGAAAATCACAAGACTTTTTCCCTCGCAGCCGCGTTCAAGGAGAGGAAAAAAAGGAGAGAAAGTTCCGATCCGCAGTTCACGGCGGCGAATGAGAAGTTCATGGGGAGAAGGAGGAAAGGAGACCCTCGCACACAGACGCGGAGGACATGGAGGGAGCTCTCCGTGGAGGACAGCCCGGCTGCCGGTGTGCGGCGGATGAAGAGGACGGACTCCTGGCACTTCAGGAGGAAACGTTTGGAATTGAAGAGACGGGAGCGCGGCACTGGTCGCCACCATGCGACTGAGAGTGGAAGAGCAATCGCTCGATATGTGCGAGAGCGCTAAGGCGTTCGTTTTATTATTGTACTTTCAATGACTACGTTTGTGACAGTTGAGCCAGGGAGATGCGTTGTGAAGTAGTTCATGATGTAAACAGACGGGAAAATGCAAATTGCCCCACCAGGAGCAATTCTGTGTTCTTGAGGCTGCGTCCCATTCTTACATACTGTATGGATTGTGTTACTGACAACAATGTTATTTTCACCATTCAGCACCTGTGCACTGTTATAGTCACTGTGCTTGCAGTTCAACCATGTCAATGCTGTGACTGGTAACCTGCACAATTGATGATGATCACTGTGGGGACGATCTCTGTTATCACCGTTCCACAGCAGCCGGACCTGCAGTGGTTAATACTTGCTCTATCGAAAGCTGTTTTAGTATTGACAATGATGTGATATCTCATTTAAATGAGGGGTGTGTGAAAGGATATTAGATTGTGAAGGGTTTTGTTGTGTAGTGGAGCTGCCAAAGTGAGACCGTATTGATGCCTTGTCCTCACTGGAGTCAACAAGTCAGTCAAGTTCAAGTTGTTCTTAAATCAGATGTTCCTCAAACTTGACCTCACATCTTCAAGGTAGAATGTTGGAGCGTTGCCTCTGCACCGCAGAGATGACGGATCACATAATGCTTCATTTGAAACCTTTATATACACTGGTTGGGCATTGAGGATCACTGTTCTTTATACAGTATTCCAATCATAGGCTAAAAGCTAAACACATCAACACACAAAGAATGAATGCTGTTAAAAATTAGACTGAAAACTCCCCAAAACTATTTACTTACTGTAAAGTTTACTGATGGCTACCTATTTATATATTGTTTGTTCTTTACCTTTCAGTATGTCTGCGTTCTTTTCATATGTTGGCAAAACTCCATCTATCTGAATTAAAATGAGTCCAAAACATTTCTTTGGCCGTATTATATGCAGTAATGACTTGGTTGCACTGATAAGAAACACTATTTGATTTTTGCAACAATGTACAACAGGTCATGGTAAAAAAAAAAAAAAAAAAAAAAAAAAAAAAGCTTTATTTGTAGAAGGGTGGGCGAGTGAAAAATGAAAGCATCGTAGGAGAAAGAGCAGTCCGGGAGAGGGTGGAAGGTACGAAGGTGACTGAGCAAATGCTGCCTCAGAAATGACAGTATCGGTAGGGTGGGAGGGGGGAGTGGAGTGGTTGAAGGAGCATGACTGGGCAAGTGTTCTGGCTGGGAAATGGCAGCAGCAGCTTCATGTCTGCCAGGTTTTCAAGTCAAATCTACACGCTCGTGTCTGAGAGACACCACAGGGGGACAGAAGGAAACGATGTGTTCCTCAACTGCCTCATATTGGTTTCTCATCACTCCTTGCAAAACTGTGACACTGTTGCACAAAAGTTAATAAGGAGAGAGACCAGGAAGACGGAAAGCTTCCTCTGCCACCCAGGGGCTCCTCAGAGACCTGATTATGATTTAGTTTTCTTTTTTCATGTCAGTGAATTCTGAGGAAAACCTCCCATTCAAGTCTTTTAAAACTCTGACTGTACGAAGAAAATCTCTACTGACATTGTTTTTTAATTGACAGTTGTTGTCCTTTCCCCAAAACTGTTGTTGGTCGGTATGTTTTGCTCAATGTCATCCAGACTTGTTACCCTGACACAAAACATTGCCCCAGAGGAAGGAGTAGAGAGTGATGAAGCTAGGGTCCATAACTTTGAAAATTAAAGATCCAAACATCTGTTCTTCACCCCAGCACTCTCGTGTTCTGAACTTACAGGCTTTGACATCGGCATCAAGACAGAAAGCAGAATCAAAAGTTGGAAGGAGAATGTTCACAGAAGAGGGAGACGGTTCAGAACAGCCTGTGATGTCATTCTCAACCATATATACATGCTCATCTGCATTGTCCCGATGCTGGAGGCGACGCTGGATTCATTAACCTCGAAACATGCTTTTACCGATCAACGCTGCCATCATTTGCAAACACTCAGCAAAGACAGATTGTTGACCATCTACAATTGTGACATTCATATTGATGGGCTCGTCCACATATATCTATAAGAATACTGTACTTTTATCTCGCCTTCTTCATGCAACTTCAGCACAAACTTAGTGTCCCGGGATTATGATCTTATCAGATACAAAAAGAAACATTATTCAGACGTTCTAAACTATTTAAAAACATGACTCATATATAACATTTTTCCACTGTAATGAAGTGAATTTTGGACAGATAAAAGACTCACACACAAGACAAGACCCTCTCCAGCCTCTCACCCTAAACCTAACCATCCAAAACACATGACTAATCTCGGAGGACTCAAAACCAAAGTTAAACCTAATTATATAATGACTCAGTCATTTTGAAGTCTGCATGCACACATTAAGGATAGGATTTTTTTGTCCAGACAAATGGTCCTCACCAGGATATTTTTCGTCCAGAATTGGTCCCCACAAGTCAGGATAAATCAGGTACACAGCCTTACACACACCCAGATGCACACACATACACTTGTATAGATCATATGCTGGAGACAGCGACAGATTAGTTGAAAAGCAATAAAGGGAGAAAAAAAAGAGGAGCAGAATTGTTTACTTTAGTGTGACAGATGGTGAAAATAGCAAATAAATATTCTGCAGATCTGTGAGCCAACTTTGGCAGCGGAAGGTGAAGACGTACGGTGTGGGAGGGAGGGTGGTGAAAAAAGGGAAGAAAAAACTTTTATCGAGTAAACAAGACGATGCCTTGGATGTTACTACGCTTATATGTGTGGTTTGATATTTGCTCTTCCAAAGATATTAAACCTTTGGTGAATTGTTCAAACTGCCTTCAATGCATCACATTATTTTGTCTATAAATCACTGTCAGGACCAAAACAAATGTTTTGTGTTGAAGAAAAGACTGTCCTATGTTCAGTGACATGGTTATTTTCCCAATGTTGGACTCTGCAGAAGAGCCTCTCTATAACCATGTCACATCTGTACACGGCCCCTTCACATGGTGATCCTCAGTACCTCGACTCTAGAACATCTAACATGTAAATTTTCGCTCACCTGAGGGGTATTCCGACTCTCATTTTGTGTCTACGTCCTAGTCCATCAGTCAAGGTCAACGATAGAATGTCAGGCGTACAGAAGAAGAATGTGATGCTCCCTCACTTAGATGAGCGGTAAAGTGTCACCAAGCATAAGTCAAATCAGCTAGCATGACGATAAACTGACTGCCTGTAGTGACAACACAACAATGAGTCAAACATCTGAAGATACGTTCACCCATTCTGAGTTGCAGGATCTGAAGACAGCTATGGAGCCCATCTAACACTGGACAGAACGTAGTGGAGACCCTGTACAGATTGTTAGTCCGCTACTGATAGTATAGCAGAAGCTGGTGATGGTATTAATTCCCAAACTATTGTAGGCACAGAACATGATCATGATCACTGACATAAACTACCAGATTTACCAGGGCAACAAAATTCAACTCACAGCACCGTCATCTCTGAACAATTTTAACTTTTAGGATACTCCTAATGCTTCGGGCAATGTTAATGGCAGAACCAATTTTCAGTAGGGCATGATCTCCTGACTGAAGTCTCTGGAGAGGCGCAACAAGTGGTATATTTTTAGTCGGCAACAAGACATTATTTCATAACACACATTACCAAAGGTTGCCATTCCAGTTACTTGGAAATACGGGGGAGTGGAATCCCTGGACAGAGAGCCAGTCACAAGAGTCAGACTCGCAGACAAACAGCCAGTCACACCTGGGAGGAAACTAAGACAACCCACACAAGCACTGGGAGAACTTACAAACTCCAGCAAGGACGCTGCTTCTCTAATGGCCTCGAGTTGCCTCAGGCTGTGTTTGAACCCATGACCTTCTTGCTGTGACAATGTGGACCAGAAATTCACCAGCACCATGTAAGTCTGCTGGCATGTATGAATATTGATAGAGACACATGTGCACAGCTATTCTAGAAATGGAAATGAAGGAAGTGGGTAAACACGGACCCACTCGGGCTCCTCTGAGTCCGCTTGGATCAAGAATCAGTCGATATCAAGCTATAATTGGTGCAAATGTAAAACCTGAGGCACCAACATCAGATCAAGTATTGATGTCCCCCCACCTCCCACTGACGCTGGTTTATTTAAATAGCAAGCCCAAGGACCAGATAAAGCATTGACTCTGCATTGTAGTGGAGCTGCTCTGCACCGGATTCCATGTTAAAGTCTTGACTTTCACGCCCACGCGCCGTGGAAGACAACGCAGAGGTCAAGTAGTTGGAGTTCTGTGTTGAAAGACATATTGTAATTAACCGTGCTATCCACAGTCCTGTTGACCTCTGTTAGAGAACGGGATTGAAGCTCTAAATTACATACTTACCCTGCTCACATTTCATGCGTTCGATTGTTTTTTTTATTTGATCAACTCTTTTTTTTTTTACTCTGAATTTTAATCACTTGCAAAATTCTCTTTCTTTCTCTTTCTCACTCCTCAGCCGAGCATGACACAGCCCCTCCATGCTCCATCCTACGGTACGCTGAATTCAAGATGGACTCAAAGAGACCGATTTGGGCCCTTTTTGTCGTTCGCTCCTAATCTCATACATGCATTGTGTCCAAAATGTTGGGTTCCTCATGGCAATTACCGATTTCACTCTTTCATGCTTCACGTTGTCTGAGCGACCTCAGTAAACACTATTTATATGTTTTCTGAAAAATTAAAACCAGGCACAATTCATTACAGCTTGGCATAAACACACACTATTACACGGCTGCTTAACCACAGCCCGAGCTCCTGCTGAAACTCACAACACAATGGAATTTTAATGCAACTTGGCAACACATGTATTTTCTCTTCTCAATCTCAGTGATGGACTGGATTCAAGTGTTAGAAGTCTCTTTACGGCTGAGTACATCTGCCAGAAATTTATGGAAATAGCCATAAGCATTAAACATTTTTTTTTGTTTTTTTTTGGGTTGAGGGTGATTTTGGGGATAAGAGTTTGGCAGCTTTAGAAAATCCAAGTTGGTTTCAGCTGACATTATTAATGACTCCCATCACTGCGCTGACAACAACTCACACCTGTCATGTAAACCTCCCGCCAAGCTTCACTTTTCCGGCAGCTTTTTAAAACTTTTCCATTCGAAAGGACATTTTCCACCAACTTCCATTGTCTGGGAGTTTGACTAATCTGTCCTCTGTGACTTTGTGGTTGTCAGCGAATCTGCTACGCAATGTCAAAACCTTCAGTTCCATGTACACTGCTCCTCTGAGAGACAGTAGATATTCTATTGCTCATATCTAACGCATGCGGAAGTCTTTTTGTTGGAGGAATGGGGAAGACTTCTGCATGGATTTTGCTGATTTTAATTTGAATTCTGCCTTGGTTTTCCCTCAGCAGATGATATTTTCAACCAAAAAAAATGAAACAAGCGCATACAGTTTTCCTGAGGGCAATTAGAAGGCAATTTTGTAAGTACCGCAAAATTATTTTAACAGTGCAATCGCTAGCATTGCTGACAGATCCCAAAACAAATAGCTGTCATGTGTTAAATAAACCCCTCCTCACTGCTTTTGCATAATATGTTGACGTTGGGAGAGTGGACTTTTGCATTCTACAATGACAACAAAGGCAGCCCTCCGCGTGGCATGTCATTGTTCATTGTCCAACAATTGCACCTAAGACAGACCGAGGTGAAACTGTTCGTTCCTCAATTCAAGCCTTCATTATAACCTTTCTGACCTGCATATATTTGTTTCACTGCCAAAGTTTCACTGCAAAGCATTTTGTTGAGTCTGTGAACTCCTGAAACACTGCATTGAAATGTGTACTTTTTGTCTTCTAAAAAAAAAAAAAAAAAAACACAATTCCAATATGAATATCTTACCTTGCATATACCTCTTTTTTTAAGACAGCTATCAACTGTGGGGATGACAGACATCCATTCCTAAATATGACATGAGAAAGTCTGACAGCCATGTATCAAATCAGGTCATAAAAAAGTCGACACCCTGTCTGCAATGGTTCATTTCATATCATTGTGCTTCAAAAAGCCTGTTTATTCTTAGTGTCCCCTTGTTATATACACGGTGTGTTTCACAGATAAGCTCACAACTTAACCAGCAACTTGGCATGCAAAGACAGGCGCGGTGCTGCTTGCTTAAACTAACAAAAACACGAGGCGACATCCTGCACATCAACTTCCTCCATCGGTCCGTCAACATCGACATCTTTATTTCATTGACTGACATCCGTTCACCCGCTTTCTCTGAAGGATGATGATGGCAAGGTACTATCAAGCCAAGAGCTTACTCACTTCTACAGCTTGGCTCTTGTCAACTGCCAAAAACCACAAATATGTACTAAAATCGTGAAGTATTGGAGGCTATTTTGTTCATTAATTTGACTGGTGTTTTAAAGATGTAGAAACTTAGATACATTTTGTTAATGAAAAGCAACCAACAACCAGCGTGGTTATTTGTGTATAGAATCATATGCCCCCTAAAATACAACAGCTTCCAGATTAGTAACACATAATGGTGACATTTACCCTTCAAATGAATGGTCCCAAGATCAACTCCTGTTGTATTTCATTTGGGAAGTTGGTAAACGTAAATAGTGTTTTCCGTTTTTGGGGGAAGAATAACCTCAATACCAGCGAGAGATGAGTGAATTTTCAGTTTGTTAGAGAGAATAATAATACTGTGATGAGCTGAAGATGCAGCTGCTGTAAACATAACAACATCTAGACCGCTATGGCTGAAGGATATTTGGTGAGGTGCTGAGGTTGCACATCGCAGATTTGACTTAATGGTCCAGAATTTCAGCTGCAATTGAAGGTTTCGATTTTGTGAGCTTCATAATGATGGAGAATGTCTGTGGAGGACATATGGATCGAGACAATCTCCTCCGGTCTATTTATATCATTTACATGGATTAACATAAACTTCTTCAGTGCTGACAAGGTGAAAGAAAAGAAGTTTGTTGGGAAACAGCCGATGGTTTGTTGTCTCCATCTGCAAGGGGGCGGAACTGGACTCATTCTGAATTGATTTATAGCTCACCATAACAGATGAAACTGAGGCTCAATGTTGTGTTAAAACAGACTTATGGTGATGTGACTGGAATGATGAGTTTTGGTACAAAAACAAACAAAAAGAGGAGTTTTTTATTTTTTTGATTTTTTTTTATTGTTGATACTTATAGGGGACCAAACCTGTGTCTTTTGAAATGATATAAAACAGAATGTTTGTTTTTGCACAAAACTCGCTGTATTTTTTAAACTATTTACAAGTGAAAACGTACAAAAGTTTATTAAACTTCATGGTTTTAAGTTTATTAAACTTAAAACCATGAGCGAGTGAGCGAGTGAAGCGCTCTTCTCAAATTACTGCATCATGAGGCAGAAGACCTGAACATCTGAAACACACACCATTCAGAAACATCGGAAGTGGACAAACTATTTTAAAATGGCTAACTATATTTCTGACAATCTTTAAAAAACTTTAGTAACAATCCTTTCATCTGTAACCCTGAAAATATCATTCAGATTGCAATAGATGGTCCAGATCAAATCTCTCAATGAGAATCTTGCAATGAAAGTGGTTTCCACACTGAATCAGAGGACTGAATAGAAAGAACATCAAAGGCGAATGATCAGGTTTATCCAAAAATATATTTTGTGTCTTTCATATTTTGTGTGGAATGGTTACTGTTCTTGATGAAGTACTGTGACCTCCTCTTCCCTTTAGTGGAATGGCGCTCACTTTTCAGGCGCCTTTTTTTGTGATTTCAGAACAATGAATCCATCAGAAGCTGATGGAAAAGAATGCAATAGACTGTTTGACTGAAACATGATCAAGGTGGTTGCAGGGGTGAAGGAATAACTGGTAATGTGGGAATGCTGCTGAACAGCATTCAAAAGCCTTGATTTTCAACACATTTCAAGAAGTGTGTTGTTTCCACACTTGAACCTGATGCAAGCAACAGAAAGACTAGCAGAAGTTCAGCTGTAGCCGAACACAAAGAAAGGGATGAAAAGTCTTGACATGATGATGGAGGAATTTCCGAGGGCAGATCATTCACTCACCATCCAGTTTGTCTCTCTTGTCATATTTATTTCATGTTCTGCAAGTTGTTCACTTCAACAGATTAGAAAGAGGTAACTGAAGTTTAGTTCAGTGTGTCAGTTGGTGAATGCTTTGTGTAGTGGGTAAGCATGACCTATACTGGACACCATGAGTCATGAAGCGCTCGTTCAAGGTTCCTAGAAAAAGACCGGTCAGTATTTTTTGGGGGGTGTTTATTCTGACTTTTTAGTCTTGCGCATCATTCCTATCCTCACCATCTCGTACTTTTCCTCATCGGTGAATCTCATTGGTTGTCTTCATCTCTTCCTTTTCTGGTGGTGACTATATTTCAAACACTCTTTGTCCAATACATCCACTGTCTCACCTACTGCTGCACTCTCCTCTTCACCTCCACTGATCTCATGACAAGTACTCTGGAATACTTAATGTGACAGCAGCATTGAACTCATAGCACCTTAAACCCTGGCATACCTATCTCCGCTGGAGGAAATGAGTCTGTGGGTTGTGAAACTTACAGTAATTCAGTTCTGAAGTAGTTCAAAGTGCTTGCTACTGCAATTGCAATAATAAAACTCATTACCACAATATATACAAATATAATAATTGTGAGTTTAATTTGAAATGACATTATTTAATAGACTCAATTGCTTTATTTATTTATTTTTAAAGCCACTGATTGACGGCAAATAAACATCTGTTCATGTGTTTACTCCATCTGAAAACCCGTCTTCAACTGTTCCTCTCAGTTTGAAGCAGATCATTTGTGAAGGTCAAACTTCCTGCTGTCATGGGATTTGAGTGTGGGAGTACACAATCTGCCAGGAAACGACCTGTAATTTCAGATTGAAAACAAAATATTTTGTGTGTTACAGGTTTTGAATTTCCAAATATGGAGCTTGAGTTTACTGAGGGATTTTTTTTGCAAAACAGTTTATGTGAACACAACACTTTGTTCAAGAGGCGAAGAAGGTGCATTGGTGAAAAGACTTGTGAAATAGGTGGAAGTGTGATAAAATGTGTCTTTGAGTGTAACATTCAGACAGATGAATTTGTTTGAGTGCTTGTCACATGGGAGTGAAAGTCCCCTTCCAAGGATATGATCGTCTGACTTATGCCACCTTGGCAACAACCAGCAGCAGCAGCATCAACCTTGATGGACTTTTTATGGAGCTAAGGGGAGTCGCTTACATTGATCTTTAGCCACCGATATCTTGTGGGTGTGCTGTGATCGCTGGCACCGCTCGGCAACAGTGAGAGAGTGGGGGGTTACTGGATCCACTCTCGAGCTCCTTCATGACCTTTTAAGGTGTCATTGGGAGTTATCCTAATGGACCCAAGATTGGGGTAGATTTTAGCTTGTCACTCTCCTGACGGAGCTGGGGATTGTCTGAAGGGGTTATTCAGCACTTTTTCCATATCATTGTTTTGATCCACAAACCTATTTCATTTTACGCTACCATTTCACTGGTCAGGTGAAACACCTTCAGCTCACTACGGCTGGTGTGCACAGGAATATAGGAAATGCGAAAAATGCTCTTCCTACTCTACACATGTTTTCAGCTGTTAAACCAAAAACCATCCGAAAGCTGCCCAAATGCCTGAATAATGTCATGAAACACCCCAAATTTCGAAGTGGCAGAGTTGTAACAAGGAATCCCAACTGAGTAGTGTGGTGATGGAGGCAGAGGGGCTTTTCTGTTTGGAGTATAAATTTACATTGGGAAGTTAACACCCTAGTTCACTCAACTAAAAGTTGAACAATATTCAAATTTAGTCAGCCAGTGTTCCAGCTCAATAAATGGAGGCACACACATAAGGATTTTTGAAAATCTCCTGTGATTTTTATCTGTCATAGTGTTGTTCATCCTTGTGGTGTCCACCGATAGTTCCATTGCTGAACATCACAATCGTAAAGATTCCGGCTCTCCACTAGTTGAGAAGCTCAAACTCCAACCCCGAAATCTGGCGTGATCAAATATGGTAGAGTGAAGGTGCAACCTCACAACAAACACAATGCAAGAATGCATCAACTTTTTAGAGGAATAATTCCAAAAGAGGAATTGTAAACGGCAACAGATTGGAGTGATGATTGAAAACGTAAGCTTTTATTGTCATAAAAACAATAAAAATCAAAAATAACTTCTTTGCTGCTGTTTCGTGTTTGGCTACATTCTGTTCCACATCACAATTCAGGTCAAGATCGATCGACCCTCACCACACTCAAAGATTTTCACACCTTAAATATTGGAAAACATTTACGATTGTCAGTCGTTATCGGATTCAGATTATCGGCACAAATTCACTCTTATCACACCCCAGACATTCGCTTTTACTGATGGGATAATCTCATAAGAGCTATGAGAATCTGACATTTACCAGATCAGGGAATTGCAGGGCATCAGAAGTGTACAGGCAGGCATCACTCAAACACTGTTGCAACTTGTAAATTAAAAAAAAAGGGTTTCTCCTGTGTCATTTTTGTGTGCTGCATGAGGCGCATGGCAGCATCATTTGGGACAAACATAAGAGGGGGTTGCCATCAGGTGCAACATCATTAGGGCCGGGACACATTCGTACTGTGTTGTGCAGCACGGCTCATTATTGGCGCCCCGTTATTGTCTGCCTGTTTATGTGAATGAATTTAACACAAATATGTTCGGTCCAGAGTTATGTATGTGTGGATGTGTGTGTGCGTTCCCCTGTATAAATTAAACATTTATTACTTTTTTCAAATAAAAAAGCATTATATTTCATTTTGTGTTGTGAGATCTATTCATTATTCATCCGTCCAATGTTTCCCATATAAAAGGCTTTTGTGCATACGCTAAAGTCATAACTCACATTCAGTTTGCTTATAGAAACGCACAAAAATGCATACAAGGTGGCAGCAATAATTGTTTCAACACATCACAGCAGCATGAGCAAAGACAGGAAAGCATCTCGGATAACAAAAACATCACAGACACACACACACACACAGGGCCCTGCTCTGTGATATTGATTTATAGTTGCTTGTTTATTTTGTACTCTGTTTCCTGTGTTAGCTCTTCCTTTGTGTAGTACGACAGGTAGGGACGCCCAGCTGGAACCAAGCTCTAATTGGTGCACCTGTGAGCTCCTGATCCAGTCTCTGATATCAGATCATCCATGGCAAAGATGACTTCTCTTGATCTCCTATGCATTCTCTCGTGTGTTCCTCTGGACCTTGATCTTTTGTTAGTTTTCCACGGTGAATGTGTTTTTGAACCCCGATGTGCTTGTTCTCTTCCATATTCTGAGATTTGAGCTACAGGTGTTGAGTCTCTCCACTGCTTGCGTGTCCTGTTCTGTTGTATGGGAGTTTCTGAATGCCACATTATCTCTGCTTGCTATTGCTCATTATTTATCGCAGCATATTATATTTTGCTGAGGTTTATGTTCTCAATACTTCCATGTTTGTGTCTAGCTTTTTGTTTTTTGTTTTCAGCTTTTCTCTTCAGTTGTTTGTGATTCTTTTCCAGTACTGGTCCGCAGTGCAGCGGATCAAACCGCGGAAGTGAAAGTCACAGTTGTATTTACACAACCAAGAGTCCAGGATAATCCAAAACACAATCCACAATGGTGTTGGTTGATGGGAAAAGGCAAACGAAGATCTGAGAAATGAAGAACTCGAGAGGTGAATGGCAGGAGATTCGAGCAGCAGCGCTCAGAGACACTTGTCCATTTTACTGTATGTGTCCTGATCATTGATGACCAGCCATTCACTCCAACCTCTGGAAAAGAACACAATAAAACCAAACACAATAGATCATAACATTTTCCACCTGGTTTGGTGACACCCTTGTCTTGCCTGTCTTTTATGTATTGCTTGTATTGCCTGATATTGTGAAATGTACATAACACACCCGACGTTGCGCCACAATATTTAATAATATATTTTATATTTAAAGCCTTTAATTTTAATTTAATTTAATTAATATTTGTAAATATCTTATGATGCCTACTTGTGTGCACAAACCATTACTTATTTCTGTTTTTGCTCTAACAACTTCCCCTGAAAATAATCATTGCCAAATGTATAAAATAACAGTCTATTGGTTTCAAAAGAACCTATTTTTTGCATATGGGTAGGCTCAGAAAAAGCAGTGGTGAAAATAATGAGATCACAATTAAAGTCATAAAAAGCAATAACAAGCAGGCTTCCATGTGGTGGGATTCACTTTTAGGTTCAAAGGGTGTCAGTTCAGGTCTTTTCTGCCAGATAAATAAGGGTTTTGGTGAGAGAGCTCCTGTAATGGAAACCTTTGTGAGATCAATAAAGTCAATATTATTTTATCTGATCTATCTTGTACTCTTGCTTGTTCGAGTCTCCCTGGGTCAACAGTCGCTATATTCATTTGGGTAAAGATAGATCTGGGTTTTGTGACGCATTGAAGCCAAATGCTTAAAACAACACCAACACACTCATTTGGTTCCCAAAACAGCCATAGATTGATATTCTTCAGGATGAGCATCAGTGAGTGCAGAGACCATGTGTCCGGGCATCAGACCTAAATGTAGAACTTGACAAAACCTCCAATGCACTGATGTAAAATGTTAAACTTTTATGACCTTTGTGCTCTGAATTCCAATAACCAGTCTGAAAAACCAAACTATAGTATAGAGGAAGCTCTGTCATTCCTCTTGCCAAATACCAAATGGGTCGAAGTTGAAAAGGTTTGAGCCTCAGAGGACTCCATCGTCTCCATCAGCAAACTACCTGTCCACGGCCTTGTGAACAGTTACAGCACCACATTTATGTCCGTACTGCGCTCACTTGCTTCCACTTCACCGCAGTGTACATCCAGCCTGTATATATTGCCTTGAAACTAACAATCTGTCGAGCTATCGCCAGACAGACAGTGGCAAAGAAAGAATACATGAAGGTGGCAGGCTATTATTACGTGATGGCTGTTTCATTAGAGAAGGATGCAGACGGTGAGGCCCACAAAGAGATGAATGTTGAGGCAAGCGGGACAGATATTCTGAAATGCTGCTTGATTCAAATATTTTCCACATTATTAATGGCACCGCCATTATTTTATGCAAATAACCAAGTCTATTATGCCCATCATTTCACAAATACTCTGCAGGAAATATGATCATTAATCAGACTTCACGATGACTGATGTCTCCGCCGTAGACGTGTCTGACAAATTAATGACATGCAGATGCAAGAAACTGCCACCGTTTTTCCCCCCCTAAGATTGGCAGGTCACAACGGTTGGAGTAATTATGAATGCAGAGTGGTTTGTTCACGATAAATCCAATGAGTACATTTATTTTCTTCTCCTGCACTTGTAGAGTGTAGCTGGACTATTCAAATCCATCCAGTGGCGTTCCTATGGAGATGGGAACAAAAAGAGGAATTCCTGCAGCTCCCAGAAACCTGTTGTGTCCTTGTCCGCAGTGATCAATACTCTGCTAAAGATGGCTACAACCTTAAAATATTTTTGCTGCTCACCATATTTTCCTCCACAGCTCAGGAATAAATTATGTTGAGTCGTCTGTGTACGACACACTACGTCCACGAAGCGGAATTGATTTAGGAGCATAAAACCGTCTGCATGCTCAATAAAAGTAGCCTTATATAATATCTACTGCGGCATCAGATATTTCCATTCCTATTGTTCTCTCATTTGTTGCTTTTAAATTGGTTTGCAGCAGATGTGAGGGAACGACGGGAAGATAGAATCGGAAGTAAAGGGTGAGTGATGCTGCATTAATAGCAGGGAAATGTAGGGGGCTCGCAAAATGATTGTTTAAGTACCAATAAACTATCCCAGACAGGTAATTTGGCAGTGCTGCACAGCAAAGTGTACACAGTATAAATCAAATATTTTGAAAGCTGTGCACACGCACACACACACATTGAGAGGGAAAGACACATGCAGTGTCATGCATCACTGGGGAAGACATGCAGTCATTTCCTGGAGTCTTGCTCTAACCTTACATACCCATAGCCTTAAACTGCTTCATTCAGCATGACTCATAAGTGTCATGCTGGGACTCGGCTACATAAAACAACTCGATCCCAACAGTGTGCCAAATTACTGAGACTCCAGCAGACATTTGAAGAGAGCACTGTCAGTCTTGAAAGTGAGGGTTCATCATCACATGGGCGCCTACAACTGAGCGTTGCTTTTTGAGCCCATGGGAAGAGATCTGCAGAACATATGTCTGCCCATACTCCCCATCTGTTGCTTGTTCCAAGGATTCTACCTTTTTGCCCTTTGCTTAAAAGAAAAAGGTTTATTTCAGTATATGCATTTATGAACAGTCCTGCTTAGCCTGGGGTCAACCTGCTCATCACACCCAGCATGATGGCTGAGAACCAGGTGAATGAGAGGGGCACACATCCTCATAGTGATGGATTAACTATATCATTTCACTGAATCGAATTTTTCAGAAAAGCTATTGAAATCTGCCAGTAAGGGGCACCATGCTGTCAGGTCGGTGTAGCAATGTTATGATAGGTGTTTGGCTGCCACTGGGTGTAACATCCTTGCCTTCTGTCTTAACATCGTGCCTAGACACAGGTCAATAAGACGTATCATCGATATGCCCTACGGCTTGCACAGGAAAAGCGGTCTGTGGAATTAGCATGCCAAAACATAAATACCAGCAGTTTTTTTTACCCCCTCTCCAACTCACTGGAATGGAAGGTGAAAGCGGCGTGTCATAACCTTGTGGTAAGACAATAGCGTCTCTACCTGGACTCCATTTAGAACTGTTCCAGGTCACTCCTCTGACATTACAGACCAATGAGGCCCCTTGCTGCCCTGGCAATTATGCATACTAAAAGGCTGCTTAAAGGAACACGCCAAGGCTACTCCATATTGAAATGTTATTTCCCTCATCGTAGACGAGTTGATGTATAACTCTCTCATCTTTGAGCATGCGCTCAATCACTCTAGCGCCCAGTGCTATCTGGTCAGCATGTAGCATTGCAAGTGGGTTCATTAGGATCCCAAACACACATATGCTAGAGGTGATAAAAGTTTTCACATTGTCCTGACAATGTCATGTTATTTGTAACAGATGAAGCAATAATAATCTAATCTCTACAGTAAAAACTTCAGACATGTTTACTCAGGCAAGAAATTGTTTTGCACTATCTGGACAAAGAAAATAAATACTCTTGCATTGTTTCAAGAAGTAGCTAATTCGCACAAACCTTCCTTTGGAGTACTTCTGTTTTACACCAGAATACTTCTAAATATTGTTAATATACTTCCAATATCTAAATGTAGCTTCAAAAAAATAGGTTTTAAACGGTTTTAAAGACAGTACTTTGGGTCTCTACATGAGACATCATATGAAATGTGAGATCAACCACCAAAAACGTCATACACAAACAAACCACAACCTGATAAAAAGAAAATATTTAAGAACAACTTGATTTTTTTTTCAGCCGCACCACTTGTCAGTGTTTCCTTGCGCACTTCTACGGCAGTGCTGGGAGGGTTTTCGGAATCACAAATGAGTAAAGTAGCGCCTCTGCCTTTGGTTCTACCTGCTGAGCAAATGTTTTTCATTCACTTTGGAGAGACACAAATTTGGGAGCACTGACACCACGGAATACAGCACAAATGTTGTGTGTTACTTCCATAGTCTGGCTGAGTACATCCAGCTTTATCTCTTCAGATCATCTTAGAAAAAAAAAAAAGTTTTCTCTCGTTCACATCTTCGCTCTTGAAACTGAATATTTTTCTCAAATGTACAATCTTCAAATTCTGGCAATACACCATATGCGTAACATACCTGTCAATGGAGGTATAATTATTAAAACCCATGGGTATCAATGATACTGACGTCAAAGGTCATTAAAAATGTAAAACAAGCAAGCGTACCTGATTCAACAGCATCTACTTGTTAACACTACAAGCTCTTTACCAAGACCTCCTGATAAAGTGGTGAAAGAAGCCCACATGTCGAGTGTTTAATGAATGCTCAAGCTCATGTGGCTGCGCTCCATAAAGGCGCAACGTTTTGTGTGCCAGGCTTTTGCACTGACCTTTTGACCTAGTGTATATGTACTATTGAAAGTAACCACTAATGGGTCGAGGAGAGGCGCATGGTGGTCTAAAGCAGATGTGTGAGGAGCTGCGTAATTAAGCTACATAACAGTTCAACAGTTTTGGCCGAGAGTTCCTGGAAAGAAAGACGTTTTAAGAGCTTCAGTAAGGGAAGCCTGCTTTCACAGAACAGTGACCCTGCCTTTGAAATAAATGACAATTATGAGAGTAACCCCATTAAGGATCCCATACCTCACCAACTTACTCGCTCTTCTCTGTGTTTTTTTTTTTTTTTTTCTTGAGCTTGACAGTTCAGTGTGGTGAGGCTCAGCGTTCTTTGTGCTGCAGTGCATCTGTTACAATGTTCATTTAAAGTGGGCCGTTGCTTCATGTGTTCTTGGATAACAAGAGACAGAATGCTCAGGTCCTTTGAGATTCTTCAGCGGATTTCACCTTTATTACAAAGCTTTGTTTATTTTTAAGTAAGAATGTCAGACAGGATTTGGTGACAAATCTGATAAGATCAGTTTGATAGTCTCTCTGCGCCTCATATTGAATACTGAGCATGTGTTTATGTGCCTGTAACTGACAGACGTACAGCGGGAGGTAGGGATGCCGGAAAATGCTGCAGAATATTAACATTGAGATCAGATGGAGGAGCATTCAACTCTCCAATGGCAAACAGTGAGGATACACTGTGGTGTTCCCGGCAAAATGCATCTGGGAACAGGAATTGTAACGTCTATTCAAAAAAGAACATTGACACATTTCCTTGAATTTATCACTTTCTCTTTTTACACTCAAGGCTGTGATGGCATTATTTGCCCTTTACAAATCCATTGCCAGTAAAAAGTTTTGATTTGAAAGCTATACTTTTGGTTTCATTTATTAAATGTTTAGCAAAATAATAACATACTGTTGACCTTGAATAAAACAACTAACATTTTTCTGTCTGTCCACACGTGCGACTCCATCTTGCTGCTGGCAAAAATGATAATGAAAGTACCCACATCACTGACTTACAGTAACACATATTACATTTCCTGAACTATATGTAGAGGAATCTGGAGGATATTCAGTATTTGGATTGGAGTTCTAGGACCATGGTTTAACTCAGCATAGAAGGATCTCCATCATTTCCCATGAAAGAAAATAGACAACCGTGAGCTGTATGTCACACCACCTTGTTATTTTTCAGTTGCCACTGGATCCTGACACCATCTCTGAAGCGGATGTGGCTCTATCTATCAATTATTCCAGTCATTTGTTCTTATTGTCTGTTGCACTGGAGCAGTTAAACCTCCGGGGGAGTTAAAGAGAAATTTTCTCGCCCTGCTTGCCACGAACTCGATAAAACACCTTACTAATTCCGACAATTATGCTGTTTCTCTCGCCACAAAAACGGATCCTGACGGTGTAGCACCACATGCTCCTGATCCCTGCATTCCTGTGTATCACAGAAGCGGCTGTAAATGCCGTTTTATGAATTTATCCAGCACAGTCAGAAAACAATTAGGCAAGGCATTACAAGGTGGGACGTCCCTCACTGATGCTGCTGACAGGGTCTTGTTCAGTACGAGGGAGTGAAGACTGAACTGACAGGCTTGAATTTGTCTCGGTGGTATGTGGATGGTTTCATGAAGGCTGCTTCGGATTAAGTTTGTATGCTGTCCTTATGTACTAGTTTGAGCAACATTTCGCAGTTTTGCTGTGACATATTTAAGTATTGTCTTAAACAGACCAAGTTTATTCAGGTGTTCATATTAGCCTGGTGTTTCCAGCAAAACGCTGTTTGCATCTTGGAAGAAGGATTTCAATGTACGGCCAAGTAAGCCCCTGACATTCTACCTAGCATTCTCTTACCTGTATGCAGACTAAGTGTAAAACAGATGAAAGGTTTTCATCAAAAAGTGCCACCACATTTATGGAGTTTTCATGTGACATTAAAGGGGCTCATGTGATGTTTGCAGACAGTGTGCTTAATCATAGGTGCAGTCAGGTGTTGAGTGTCTACCAGAGCCGAGAATGAAACTTGGAATCTTTCTGCTGCTTGAATTAAAAATTGTTTTTTTTTCAGTTTAATAACACTGAATTTTAATGTGATGATATCCTCATCAAGAGTGGCATGACAATGAGCTCTTGTATTGAGGAATCCCATTATGCGTTGCAGGAATAAAAGATCCCACTGACTGTTTATTTTTTATCTTTTTTTTTTGTATTACGATTTACTATTATTTTTATAATGTTATTTTAAGTTCACTATGGACAGTGTATCCTAGAGGTAGTAATACCGTCACTGTTTTGGTAACATTGTAAGGATGTGAATGATTTATTTTTTTATTGTTTTTTTATTTTCTTATTTGAATAATATTCACTTCACATCAGGGTCATTGTATCTCCTCACCAAGCAACCTGGTAAAACATAAGCCTATCCTTAGTGGATAGTCATTTCTTTCTTTTGTATAATGTTGTCTGAGACTGAATGGATTTCCCACTCTAAATAGAGTTCTTCACAAAGATCAGCAATCTAATCAAAACTGAAACAAAACTTTAATTGCATTCAAGTTTATCCGTAGCCACAAATCACATAGCTATGATGAGGTGAACAAGAAGCCAAATGAGTTGCCATGAGAGAAAGCCAAATCTCTTAAAGGACGAAATAAATCTGTTACCGAGGCACTGTTGCAGACTTGGTGAGGAACGACAATGGCTGCTAATATTTCCTGTGATGCTCATCTTGGTGAAAACCTCTATGGTTCTGAAAGACAACAGGCAATATGAATAACATCTGGGAAACATCATCTTTGTTTTGACTCACCTATCTGCCCATTGTTTTTTAGGAAACCAGGTATGTAGCCAGAATTTCTCGTTGCAAGTGCACCCACCCCATACGACACCTCCCATCCTATACATATATATATATATACATATATTAACAATAAATTATTACTAACTCAGTATAATCTCACTCCACAAACAAGGAAAAAATATGAAATGCAAAATTAACAGTTGTAGGTCTGTATTTATAATAACGTGGATGAAACGTGTTATTTGAGGTCTAGCTTTAATTCAAGAGTAGTGCTACTCAGATGATGTAGAAAAAGATTTTTTTTTCTTTTAACACAGCTCACGCCAACTCCTAAAAATCGCTCCTCACAAGTGCGAGGAGAACTACCACTGCGAGGCCATAGCTCTGCCACTGTAGACAACTCCAACAGGACTGTACTATTTCCACCAATGGGGAGGTTTGCTATAGGTATATGTTTGCCACCAAAATACTGACAACTAATAAATAACAGTTAGGGCAACTGCTACACTGTTTCAAAGGATGTGTTTCGCTCTGTTCCCTGTGCAGCTCTGGGACACTGACCACAGCTTTGTCCACCACCAACTAAAATGTGCCAGGTCTGTTGTGAGAACTGTCAAGTAGTGGACTTGGGAGGTTCAAGACTGTTTTGACATCACTGGCTGGAGTGAATGTCCATCACCAACCTGGCTGAAAAATCAGTTTTTGAGAAAATATGTGCGTGTACCGACCGAACTACAAATGTATTGACAATGCTGGTCCTACTTTGTAATGGATGGAAATCAAACTTAGGTGTATGGCCGACCTTGTCGAGGCGTCCAGCTTCAGTCATTCCTGTTCAGCACGACCACTCAGAGATCTCATTTGCAGACTGAAATAAAGAACTCTTCTTGAACAAGCCTGTAATAGTGGGTGAAAAAAATAACTAACTTTTGTTCTTCTCCCTCTGCAACTTAAAACGTAATTCACCTGGCGATGAGAAGATTTCTTTAATGGGGTCAAGGCAAGACGCCAGAGACTACTGAAGAATAGATGAGGAAAACCTCAAAAGATTTTCATGCCGAGAGAGTGGACATGAGATTCTTCTGAAGTAGTCAGTTCACGTCATGCATACTGTCAATTATAAGTAAGATTTCACTGAGCAACGAATGGGTGAATATCATGAGATCTGCCACCTGTATAGTTACAAAACGTGTTTTCAGGTAACAGTGATGTTTTCTTAAAGATTAAAATGTGTTGTGGAGAAAAGATGGATCATTTTCCCTTTCATGAAAAACAAGCTACCTGACTCGAATAACAGTTTAACAGCAAAATCGATGCAGTGTGAATAGAGAAACGTGGCCATTAATTGGATCAATATGACAGGCCAAGCATCAAATTGAAGCACAGATAAATCCACAACAACGGCAAGTCTCGCGCAAAAACGGTCTGCATGGGCACGTCAATAGACATGGACTCCCAATAGCCTTGACTATGTTTTACATTTTCTGCATAAGTGGGGTTTTGATCAATGGTGAAATAATGTATATTTAAAGAACACAGCCGCCGCCGACGGTCAATAATAAAGACCTGAAGTATTCACAGCAGCAGAGCAGGATCTCATTGTGGTAAACACAATGAGGCACTGTTGCAACTTTGAAGACGACAGTAAGAGGATTGAGTGCACAACAGAGCTGCATTCATTCATGCTCCCCAAATACAGTAATACACAATAATGAGCTCTCCAAACGCTAACACACCGAAACAAAGAAAGCATTGATCCATAGTCCGTGGTTATTTTATCCACTGTCTTCTGGCACAGAGACAGATGAAAATATTCAGGTGATACTTTAAAGTATCTACATTCAGAGGTGCGTTGGACTTTAAAAGCAAAGCCTCTGCAGCAGCAACAATTTGCTTTGAGTTCATTGAAGGACAAGTTATACACCGTATGAAAATAAACAAGTTAATACTAATATATATACATTTTAAAGCCAGCTTGCCTCCATAAGCCTTGAGATATTCATCTCTTGACATTTGATGTAATTGCGCAGGTCGTTCTACTGCTGCTGTTGTGGGGGAGGCAAACGAGTGGGAGGGAATGATGGAAGGCAAACACATTAACAACTATTAGCTTATTTTGACACAGACTTCACTCGACCTGTCATGGAAATCCGCGGTTACGAGTTGATCCAGACGCGAGTGAGTCAATGTATGATAATACCGTCTGAAAATGTTGTGCACAGGAAAGTGTCGGGGCAAGTCTGCAATGGGAGTGAAAAAGTTTTTCAAAATTTCAATAATATGTAAATTTGTGGAAACCCTTGCGGACTACACACTGTTGTTGTTGGATGTATTGTTGTTTTACATGTGAAAAAAAAATAAACAATGTCAAGGCGAATAGGTGCTACTCTTCCCACGAGCCACTTTTAAACTATTCAAGCTGACATATTGAGTTTGACATTTGCTGTTCATGGCCAAACATGAATGTAGCGGCAGAAGAAAGGTTCTCATTGATGCTGGAAGCAGTCACATAACCAGTTAACCAGGGCAATCTCATCTGCAACAACTTGATAGCTTATTGAGAGTTAAAATGGATGGAACCCCCTGAGGGAACTGTTAGCCCTGTGACCCGTGGATGGCTGGGTTTCAGACAATTTCACATTATACTGGAGGAGATCATAATGTTTTGTCCTCCTTATCATGTGGACTTTAAATGTGGCATAATAACTATTCATAATAACTAGCCATTTTGTTTTCATATACCACTGCTTTTATAAAAACAGCTGCACCTTTTCATCCAATGTTCAAAATACTCACAATTTTTGCATTGTCAATTGCGTTTGCTTGTCTTTATTTGGGAACAGCGGACTCCAATCTGATCTTAAGAGCTCAATGGCTCTTGTCTCAGATAGATAGTTCTTCCCCAAAAAGATGTGAGACCACGAGATACGGAGGACATGGATTTTTAGAAGCAGAGTGAGCTGGGGAACCAGACAAGTGCCCGAGGGAGACCACCCTGGGAGAGGACGACACGGTAGGAGGACAGGCAGAGGAAAAATAAGATTAATGATGCTTGGAAAATCGAGCGAGTCTGCTTGCCGAGACTTTAAAGACAGCAGGAGTTAGTTACTGACTGCCGGTCCGGCAGGGAAGAGTTTCTACCATCTTCATATTAAAGCACTCTTGGCTGGGTTTGAGTGCGGACAGACTTGTCAGCTGAAGATATACACAGTGCCCGACTGATGTCAGCACGCATGTTTACTGATGAGTAAATGACCCCGAAGGACCTCTCTACTCCTGTAATCTAACCTTGACTGCATCATAAAAGAAATAGTCGGCTTTAAAAATCGTCACCCGCTGCCCATAAATCACACTTAGGTGCAAGGGAGACTCACTTTCCTATGGTGGAGCTTTACCCATGTGGTGCTACAGTACAAGACTGTAAGGAGAAGAGCAACTCAAATGCAGAGACTCTAAATGCCTCAAGACAAATCAAAGTATTGTTGAAACACTTTCAAGAAAGATGAGAGAATGTTAATAGAAAATGACTGTTGCATTGTCATATCTTTTTCCTCAGTGTTCATGTTGATAGGAAGTAGTGAGCCTAGAATAAGCCACAAACATCTTATAGCCCCAGGGTTGACTGTCTTTTTTGTCCGTTCACAGTCAGCTCTGACCAAAGTTTGGATTTGGGAAACATCCGAAACTCAAGCCCCTCTCACTGAAAATTTGGTCGCATCCATAAACAAAGCATATTAACATATGTTAACATTTTCCATGACTTCTCAGTGTCACTTATCAAGTCCTGCATTCGCATCGAAACCGTCCTCCCACTCATGTGACTAATGTAGTTCTGTCCCCAGAACTGTTGTGTCCACATTCATTTTACACTTCGAGAATGGGAAAAAACAACAGCAACAGATGAAAGGATGGATAGTGGAGATACTTGGAGTCGACAGTCAGCCATTACAGCGGAGAACCAGCTGATAAATGCTGATTGTGTTACACCGGGGGAGGGAGTTTATTGGAGTTGTGGAGGTTGCTTCGTCCCAATTTTTCCATTAAAAGAAAAAAAAAAAAAAAAAACCTCTTTGAATGTTTCCTGGCAGTCATCCCCCAGCGGTGTGGTCACCAGCAGTGGTTTATGATGGCAATTTATCACTAACATCAGACCCCACCTCCGGCCCCCCACCCCACCTCTCAAAAGCAAATTTAGTTGATTATCATTGATTCAATAAGCCAGGCTGAATGACGGAGCACCAGCACTCTCCGTTCTCTGTCTGACAGGATGCATTCACACTCTTGAATAAACAAAGGGAATCTGTTTAGGGCCAAGGTCTGCCGTGACGCAGCTGATTCTGACTTTGTTCTGTAGGTCGTTTCAAGTTCACAAGCAGAGCTTATGGGTTGTATAATCCATCGATTGAATCCAGTTTGTGACTTTATGAAGTGAACCAAAGTGTGTGATCAGATCCCTGCCAACCATGGTTACTCCAACCCAGGGGCAAATTAACAAAACAAAACAACTACCTCCCCAGAAAACAAAACAACTACCTCCCCAGCTACAACTGCATGATCATGCAGATTCCTCAGGAGGAGCAGGTTGTCCAGTTTGTGCTCAAGTCTAGACCACGACATCTCCCTCCTGGCGAGTCAGCTGATCCAGAATGCAGTTCTGCGTTATCTGCTTACTGTGCCCTGCCTGAGATGGCCAACACATTTTAACCTTTGGATAGCTCTAAGTCCTGAGGTCTTCTGGAAACATATTTCTCCACTTGACCACCGAAGACGTCAATGCCTTGGGAAAAAAAAGCATTCTTATAGAATTCTAAGGTCATTGTCTGCATATGCCCAGACTCACAACAAATCAGGTTGGAGTTTGCCTCAGCCACATTACACCACATTACAGTTTGCCAGATCTGGTTTCTGTCAGAACCATGGATGAGTCATCTGTTCACTCAATAACAACGTCCTTGTCACGTTCCCACTCTGAGCGTTCTCACTCACATGTTCTGCATGCTTTTTGGTCACCCTCTCTAATTTCCGTTTCCTGTCTTTCCTCCAGCTTATTGGCAGCGCAGCTGGAACTCATTCATTCATCAAACCTTCCGTGGATATCTGCTCCTGGGTTCCAGTCTGCAAGCTGCCAGTTGGTCACTTTATGTCAACGGTGACTCTCCTAAGATTTACATTCCTTGTTGTATTCCTGAGTAGTTCTAGATTTATGTTCGTGCTTGAATTCCTCTTCAGCCGCTTTCTTAGTTTTGTTTTCTCCTCTTCGCCTCGCTTCTGTTCTCCTCTCGTCCATTCTACATCCAGCCCGCGTGTGAGCGTTCTATAGTCACACTTTTCATTTATCGATTGTTGTACATTTATTCCTGTTCTCCTCCACGTAGCACTTGTCAATTGGACCTTGTGAGTTGTATTCCGAGCGTGTTTGTGTTCTCCCTGTTTGGAAGGCTTGATATTTATTTGCCTCTCTTTTGTTGCAGATTTTTCCCCAGTCCCTTCGTGTATTTCCCGGTTGATGTTTTGGTTCCGGCGCCTTCAGTTTCCCGTCTTCGTCGTCTGTGTAGTTGTAATCTTCTTGTATTAAATGTATTAATTTAATTGTGTGCCTTCTGTCAGCCTGCACCTGGGTCCACTCACAGGCAATCATGACTGTCCTCTTGCTATTGTCTGTTCTTAATGTTGTTAATTTAGATTTTCACTGTTATATTGACAGGACTTTTAACATTGATGAGTTCAGTGCTTCAGCTTCACCCACGTGTATTCCCGGCCACTGCTCATGTATTCCCAAAGCTCAGCTTGGTACCGGCGCTGGCGGCTTCGCTATGATGTTGACGCTTCAAAAGTAGAACGTGAGTCAATGTCTACAAATAGCGCTTTATTGGGAAAATTCACAGGATGCACTTTACTTTTATCGACTGATATTCTGCATGAACCAGCATCTCCCTGCCTACTCGACTGGCACCACAGTGCCACACCACAAAGAAATAGAACAAAAACCTATTTTTGGGGTGCAGCAGCCCGGATACAGAAAATAGACCGCACAGACTCCGATTGCGCTGACTGACTTGCAATAATGATTTTGCGGCATGATAAATATAACTGCACACTGCGTACTGTACTGCGGTGTGAATTGAAGGTTACAAGGGCTTCATGTTGTGCTTCATGTTGATGTGTATAATGTGATGTACCGTATAAATAACCAGCCAGTGGAACTTTCTGCCTAGGTACATCACGGTGTGGTCAACTTGCACTATATTAGTGTCAAGTCGCACATTTTTTCAATTTAGTCTTATTCTTACGCCAAAGTTAATTCTTCGTCTTAGTCCCATTTAGTCAGTGACTGATCAATTTTGTTGGTCACGTTTTAGTCAACTTGCCACAATGTAGTCTAGTTATAGTCAAACAAAAATCCAATGTATTTCAGTCAGAACATTTTCGTCATTTTTTTTGTTTATTTATTTATTCCAGTTGACTATGTGTGGAAAAATAATAATAAATGAATAAACTGAATGAAGGAATCCTTAATGCTACTTGGATCAATATGGATTAGCTTTTTCAGCTGTTCTTGTTTTACATATATTCGAAGCACCAGCAAAATTATATAACCTCTAGTGCTAGACTTTCGTAGTTGAGCATCAAAAGGTTCAAATAAAATACAAATAAATAAAACTGAAATGAAAACCAGCCAATCAGGAAGTGAAGCAAAGTTTTGGCATTTATTGAATTAGTGGAAACAGAAACACTAGTTTTGAATCATGAGAAGTGACTCTCTCTCCTATCTGCAGCCATCCTCACATCTCTTCACCTGTCCAGCTGGATGCACGACTTTAGTTCTGTGAACTGCGGAAATGATTCAATTTAATTATGTTTGTTTTGGGGAAATCTCTGTTAAATACACACTGAAAACAGCCCATCTCCCTCATGCATTAAATGTTTGTTTTGAGGTTTCCCCTTTGTTTTAACAAATTTCATCAGGGGAGATTACAACTTGAACTGAGGGATCATGATTCTGTAGGCATGGCGGCGCTCATTTAAGTCATGGGGCTGCGCCACGATCATTGAAATGCAGCGGAAACCCTGAAATGGCAGGCCTACTGCTGTCATATCCGCACTTTATTCTTTCGGTTTATTGTTGTTGTTCTTACGTGTCCTGTCTTGTGCTTTTATTTTATTATTCCCGGTTGTTGTTTCCATTTCCTGTCTCCTCTCCAGCTTCACACGCAACGCAGCTGGCGCTCATCCCCTCATCAGTCCTTCCATGGATAAATTCCTTCCGACGCCGGCTCCGTTTGCCAGATGGTAGTTTCTTGCTCCATTAAGGTAAAACTTTTTCCAGACTTCCGTGTTCTCACTCTCTCCCTTTTCTCAATTTCCCTCCGCACTCCAATTCTTTTCAGCCGTAGCCTTAGTTCCTCGTTCCTCCTCGCTCCACTTTCGTTTCTCTCCCTGACTCCATTCAGTCCGCGCGTGAGCTGTTTTTCACTTTTTAGTTATATCGCCGTCTAGCTTATTCCTCGTGCGTGCGTGTGTGTGTGCATGCACCACCACCGAGCGCTTTCTGTTTATTGCCACCTCGTGAGCTTAACTCCAAGAGTGTTTTCTGTTCTCCCAGGTTTAGGTTTATAGTTCTAATTCGCCTCTCTTGTTTTTTCACATTCTTCCCCAGTCCCTGCGTGTTGTTCCCGGTCCGTGTTTTGGTTCCCGGCACCCTTAGTTGTTGTTATTTGTCTGTGTATCTATTGTTTTGCCCCATTGATTAAATCTTATTATTTTAATTATTATTATAATATTATAATCTTGTGTCCCGTGTCCTCTGTCGACCAACACTTTCAGCACTTGGGTCCATTCCTCCGCCAACATGACACCTGCAGTCCTAAAAGCTCCATCATTTGCAGAAATCTTCCTGCATACTGTTTTGTAAAGGGCAAAAAACAAGGAGGTATTTTTTGTTTGTTTTATTTCTTGCAAAACATTTTTCGTCAGGCTTATTACAACAGTGGTGCCATCTCGTCATCGTCTTGCCTTTGTCATGGGAAGAAGGGTCGTTGACGAACATATTCGGTCTTGTTTTGTCCGACGAAATTAACACAACAGACACGCCACAGTGCCATGTTGGATCAATATATATATCACAAGATACATGTGGTCATGGCTGGAACTTGGATTTCCACGGATGTATATGATTATAATTGCAACTCAACCACGCATCGACTTCTGCCTTTTCAGGGTACGACCCAGTAAATCCCGAGAATGGCAAGGGACACCAAGCACAGGCTGCATTATAACAGTGACAAAAATGCATCATATGAACAATGAAAATAATGGATGTGAACAATGGGGTCAATAGCGCCTTCTTGTAGCTGGCAGGTGTGTGGGGGAGAACTTTATGACAGAGAAAAGTTTGGAGGTCAAGGATGATTCCAAATGCTTTGTACTGCTTCGTGGAAGTGAGTTAGGACCCTTGCTGGGCTCTGACTCAATTCCAGATTCCACGACAATGTGGAGGGGTAATGAGCGGCGGGAGGAAACAGGAGGAACTTAATGGGATTACACAAGGAGACGCAATCGAGGGAGAGCACGTGGGGAATTCAACATGCTCCAAAAGCTGCGCAGAGGAAATAAGCTCGGGAGTCAGCTCGCAGGGACAAAGAGAGAATACCAAAAAAGATGAAGGACTTCAACTAATAGCTGAAATGGTCAAATTTTCTTACAAATATCACAGTGTTCAGTCATGACTGATCTTGAAATAAAGCTGAATATTGAGACAATTTGTGTGTCCCCTGGTGTGTTTTTGATGTCCACTGTGTAAGAAAATGTCACTGTCAAGATGAGAGCCTGAAGCACCAGGGCACCAAAGTTAGAGTAGGAGATCCCCAGAGTCGCTTCATTTCAATGAGACAACACTTCAGTTACAGTAGAGCCTGCAGATTTCTGCCAGCTTTATTAAATCCCAAATGGACGTTTCTTAATTTGTAATTTAGCCGATAAAGCTGAAGATTGATTTCTTTTAAAAGATTTGTCTGCATCAATGAAGATTTCACAGCAACTTTGGTGTTATAGATTCAGTCATGCAGCGACAATATAATAAAATGAGAGTTGGCCAAAGCAAAAACGAAATACGTCCGTGGCATATTTATTAACTGGTAATTTGTTGCAGAAGTAGTAATATAGAGTCAACAGGTCATAAATTGAGAACACTGGAGCGGCACTGACACAGCATGAACCTCCACCAAGCCTCTGAATTTCACCCTGACTGTGACTCTAAATGCGCTGCCCCACAAATGCAGCATTATCTCTATATGAATTCTTTTAAATATACTGTACATCAGACAGTGGCAGCGTTGTGGTGCTCTGTCAACATACACACCAACTATGTTTTCATCTGGTGAAAAACCCAACTAGGCAAGTACTCAGTTGTCAGTACTTGGTCGACAAAAAGTGGTATCGGGTGATCCCTAGCAATTGCAGTGAAACCACCAGACTAATGCTACAAAAAGCTAACACGCATAAAAAAATAGTCCATGATTTGTATTTCATTTGAGGCCAGAATCTATTCATTAATAGACCTCTATGTGTCTGTTGTTGGTTAGTGTAGAGAAGATGCCAAGACTTGCTGCTTACGGTACACAAACACAGAGACCATTTACCCTTCTGGAGGGACCAAACAACAGCTTTTTATCTATCTTCAGATGGATTCATAAAGTCTCACCGATATGCAAACTTGTTCAGAAATATTTAAAACCTTCCCTACCCTTCCAGCAAACTGTCTACCTGCTAGACTGTTCTAAATCCTGGCTTTGAGACCCAGCAATCCCATTAATGCTGACACAACCATGAGAAAGGAAATATACATTTTACATAGCAATTGTATGATTTATTTGCATTACATACAGTAATAGAAAACCACAGACATGACATTGTTTTTAGCGTGACCCTTACTTGTGTACAAGTGTACAAATTCTCCTCCACTACGTTTTTTAATTATTCTCAAGATAGAAGAATGAGTAACCAGAGAAGAGAGCATCTGGGATTTCCCCTTGACATCAGTGCTCCTCACACAGCTCTCTTCTCCAGGGCACGTTCCTGTGGCTTTGTTAACAGACCATAATGAACCGGTTAGCTGAGGTCAACCACCATCACGACTTGACATTTCCCTGTCCTACAATTCAGCAAGGCTCTCGCTGCGGGATGGTTCTTGTAAAAAGACAGACATTAGACACAGAATTAACCACCCAAAGTTTCAAGCAAGTAAATTAGGAATCTCGCTGGGGTACCCCAGATGGAGGAATGCTGCCGTGTTGCGGTCGGGGACCTCTGGAGGTTTCAACAGGGAGGGAAAGAGCGACTGTTTTTCATCTCATGATGTCATCCCAGTCGACCAAGTTTTGTTTATACCTTCTTTTGTGAGGTAGCATTCTCATACCAGACCTAATCTCTTGGTAGTTTCTCTCGCGCTCTCTTGGAGTAGCAGCAGCGGCAGCGGACATAGTGGAGGAAATTGCCAACAGTTCCCCTATTAAATAAGGTCCCAGCACAGTCGCAGAGCAGCCAGTGAATTATGACCCTTTCATCAGCCTTTTGGGCTCTGTCTGTGTTTGAGGGAAAACTGGTTGTGTGTATGTGTGTGTACGCATGAAAGCGCTACTAGTGAGCTTCTGGGGTTTTCTGCCAGAAAAAAGCGTGGCAAAAATAGAAATAGAAAACAGTTCATGAAAAAAAAAAACTCAGACGAAGGTTCTTCAAGCCATTGAATAGCTCAAGTATATGACGTATATACATTGCCAGATCTCCTGCTGTAGAAATACAAGAATAAAATGCCGCCAATGTCGGAAAAATGAGCAGCATGAAGCCCAAGCGTGAAGACATAAATGAGCAAGTGTAAAAGCAATTTGGTAATATTAAACATCCAAACACAAAAGACCCCTCGATGAGTCCAATTGACTCAAAATGTCCAATACAAAGATTGCGCATCACGGGGAGCAGAAAATCTTAAAATGAAACACATGTGGTGGTTAGAACACATGCACTGAGAACAAGGAACAACTTAACACCAGGTGAAGAATGTATGAGGTAAGTACAGTATGATTATGCGGACAATGCAGAGCGAATGACCCAGTCTGGAACGCTGGCGATCTGGCACACAGGGCAGGAACCAGGTGGCCCCATGAAGCTGCTACCGCAGGCTGTTGATTCCAGATGGGTTCCAGGTGTGGACCGGTATCGAGGCTCATGCAGAGAGAGAGAGGGGACAGGCCAACAAAGGAGGACAAACAGAAAAAAATAAATATAAAAGCAGATTATGAAAGCTCACCTTCCCCGTACAGTTGTACAGTTTCAATGTCTTGCGAAATTGCATGTAGACGAATAGAGACATTCAAGGTAGGATTATCTCCAGAAGATATTCCTGACCCTTCGGTGAAAAGTGAAAAAGTCTGATCTTGTCTTTTGTATTTGAATATAACCCCTTCCTATCATGGTGGCTCAAGGGTCCAGATCATAAAGCTAACCGCTGCTTGATCGCAGAAGACTTGGATCAGCAAGGGTAAGTCAGCAAGAATGTTAATATACACAGAACACAAATAAAGTACAAACAAAAGGCATCACCACAAAACCGGAGCAAGAGTACAGGAAACGCAGGGGGACGGGAAAGCAAATGCGAATGAAAAACTGGGAGAACAAAAACACACAAGGTCCAAGCAACAGAAAACCCTTAGTGGTGAAATGTACACACAAGGCAAAAAAAAAAGGGAGGGCCGAAAATGTGAATAAAAAATGTAAGAAAACCAAACAAGACGTAGTGCAAAGACACCGATGGCAGAGAAGAAGACAAAATGAAGTGGAATAGAAACACCCAGAATGAAACTACCGAAACAACCATCTGGCACGGAAAACTGGAACCAGGAAGTAGAAGCAGTGAGGAGATGACTGCCGGATTGGTCTCAGCTGCGTGGAGGAGGGAGGACAGTCACAAACAGGATCAGGAACAGGACCCAAAATAAAACAATCACAAGTGACACTTCCTGTCAAAATATATTCCACATACTTTGGTTTAGTGTTACATTTGTGGGAATGTGCTACAAATGTATTTTTGAAATGTAAATCTGAAACCACACAATGCTACAATGTAGTGAATTTGTGTGATACGTCAAAGACTCAAAAGGTAAACTGCAAGGAATTGCTGTAATTGTTTAGATATTCATTAGTTTCACTCAATGCTGGTGGAAGGGCCAATCATGGCTCTGCAGCTACTTTTTACCTGCAGTAAGTAGGACAAGCATTTTACTTTGAATGACTGAATGGTCTGAGCCAGACCCTTTTTAGGTCTTTTGAAGCCTTTGTTATCCAAATGTCTAACACCGAGCAACACAAGCTTCTGGCTGTAGTTGAAACGCACAATTTGCAAAGACAAAACCCACTTGTGGTTGCTTTCAATGCAGCTCGATGGTTTTCCTGTTCTCTTGCAATGCACAAACTGAGCTCAAGCATCTAGGTAGCCAAGGCTAGGATTAGCCTTCCATTCAGTCCAATCATTTCAATGAGCTAAGCAGACAATCCCCTCTTTCCTTCACCTAAAAAAGTCGCTTTATAGTCAGAACACAGAGTACAAAGGAAAGAAGATTAAACTGAGCAAAAGAATACAAAGCAAACTCTGGCTGGAGAATCTCAGACCAGAATAAGGAAAGCAATGGCTGCTGCTGCTGGTTCTGTAAAAGACAGGGTGGGTACATGAATGCAAATTGGTGCTGATGGTGTGGAAAAGAGTAACGTTGGCCATGACATATGATCAAAAATATTTGGGAAGTTGCTGAAAATTGTAATCGAGTTACTGATATCCTTGAATTACATGAATAGTAGTTATTGTAAGGCTCTTGCAGGCTCTTGAACATACTGTATTGGAAAGGGCAACAGCAAGTAACACTGAAGTACAGCCAGTCTCTGTTGATATCAGCTATCTAACATTGTACTTGTTTTTCCTGAATGTCTGAAATAAAAGCAAACACAGCCTAATTCCAAACTGAACACCATAACTTATGCTGCTTATACGTTTTTCCACATATTGCATCATATAAAAATAAAATAGACTCCCATGACCTTTAAATAGTCTTGTAACTGCTATTTTCCTACTGAGTTAAAAAAAAAAAGGAAAACACATGAAACCTCCCCTTTATCTCTCTCCAGAAAGGAAGTTCATTCCCACTCCCACAGCGTAATATGCTGACGTTTTGACTTTTGCGTCCTATGCTGATGCTGATGATATGAGTCAGCCTTCAGCGTTGCATGTTGACACATTGGGCTATCAATTGAAGTACAACTTTCCAGTGCATATTATGGTGCTGTGAGTAGCATGTTGCATAAGAGAAGGGCGGAGTTTGGGGTTATGGTAAGATATACATTTGTTATTGTGTATAACGCAGCCTCTGTGTGCAGACGTGTCCCGTTAGCTACATTTACTGGCTTTTTTTTTCTTCATATTGAGGTGTAAAACCTTTCCTGTCTCCACACTGGACCGTGGTAGAGCGTCACAGGGGAGGTGCTGGAGCGCACACTCCAGGGTTGTCCTGTTGTCTGCTGGAGCTGGGACAGGGATGAGGTGAGTCTGGGACAGAGCGTTACTTGGTTTATGACTTTGTCACAGCCAAACTGCACAGAAGCGCACATTCAGAGCTGGACACGCACCGGGCACCTCTTCCCTTCTGGAGAGACCTCACTCACTCGGCAACCCCTCCCACATGCAGCGGCCACACACATAGAGGAACAGCGCACCTGCAGCAGACACTCTACATTCACTCCTACAAAAGCCTGTTTTAAGGCTTGGAATTGTAATGGGAAAAATCGATTCAGATTTCGAACAAATCGCTTTTCGAACGGCCGTCTGGAACGGATTGTGGTCGAGAACTGAGGTACCACTGTACTTCACTTTGTCACTTGGCGCTACCCAAATGACTGTATGTTTCCGTCACAGTGACTTTGACGGCATTAGTGACTAGTGAGGTGGAGAACCACGAGGTGCAATCTGATGTAAATCAGGGGAGAGAACTTGCGATCCACTCCTGTGCATGGAGAAGGGAGATCTTTTCACTCCATTGAAACATCCGTCAACATGCTATGCAATCAGCATAGGACAAAAATGTTGACTTGCAAACGTCAAGGTGTGATGCCATGGGAGTGAGAATCGATTGATTCCAGCACGACAAACACAGCTACGAGATTCTTCAGACCTTCTCTGCTCATGGCTGGTTTCCTACAGGATGAATCCAGCTGTTGTTGTCTTGCTGAAAGACATCCACTGATGCTGGACCCGGCAGTGGAAGTCAAGCATTATTTTCTGCTCAATTGCTATCGTGCTGTCATGTTTGTGCTGGAGTTTTTCCTGTTTGAAATGGTGTTGATATTTTCCCAGTCTTGTCCTTGCCTGTGACAAACTTAATAAAGTTTGTATTTCCAACTTAAAAGCATGTTTTAGTCTGGTGCTCCCTCACTGGTGAGGATTCCTGTAGGGTGTCATTTCTTCAGAAGGACAAAAAACGGTTCTCTTTTCAGTTTGCATGACAAAAAAGCACATTCTGTACGTCTTCTTTACACAGGATTTTTTTTTTAAACAGCATGTTGTCTAATTAAAAAAAGACACAATTTCCATGGGTGAGATAAACATGCAGTCCTAGTCCTAAACACAAAGCCACAAGCTTAGAATGACTGACTGATGGAAAGCTATGTGTGCGCGTTGTGCATTTTAGTCCCGCTACCACAGTAGCAGTTCCTAATTAATACACCATCAGAATGTGAAACCGGAATTTGTTCTGTCTGTGAGCCAGTGCACCACAATTACAGTCGGGGCATTTTTCAAAAAGCCGGTAAACCAAAGTCGGTGGGAATGCCGGAAACACAGGTTGTCCAACTCTGGTCTACAAAACTCAACAGCCAGTGCATGAGAACGTCAGACGTCCTTGTCAATGGAAGCTACATTACAGGCTTCACCATGGCAACACGACAAGCTAAGTTTGGCATTAGGAGACAGAATGATGACCAAGTCTATGTGAGAGAAAAAAGCCTGTGGTTTTCTCCGGCAGGTTTGGTTCGCGGCGTATGTTTCCTGGTTACTGGCACAGAGGTCTGCTGATCCTGCATCATGAAACCGCTTTCACCAAATGAGGCTTTTCACTGAACCGCCTTTCCGAATCACTGACTTAAAGATGTCAGACGATACGTGTTCAGTGGTCAAGATGCCATTTCATCATTTGGATTTCAGTGTTTCCATGGATAAGTCACATTGTCTTTTTTTGTCCTACTCATTTATAAATGTCAAAAATATAAGTCACCTGGATGACTAACTCATTTCATGGAACGCACATAGCTATGACTCGTGTTGTGTTTGTCTAATCTAACACACAAGTTGATGACTCAACAACAATTTGTAAACTGACTGAGTCATTCAAAGATTAATTCAATTCAATCATATTTCAAATGTAAGATAAATTCGTCATTTATTTTCAATCTATTGACAGCCCTACTTCGAAGTTATCCCTTTTCATTGAAATACTGTATGTGTGTTTTGGGGTATTTAAACACACAAAATAAAAGTCAGAAAAGTCATGACGTCATGAAATATAATCTCTGCCATCCCTTAGTTAGTGGAGGTAAAATTATGTGGTTATACGATGTCCATATCCAAGACAATATGAATGATAGAATAACTTCCTGACTTTAAATTCTGATTTCTTACTATCCATAAATTTTATGAAAAAAATCACTCGCCTGTGTGATATCCATCCTCTTTTGGCAGCTTCACTTCGCTCTTCGCTTTTTTCGTTGATGAATTCATAACACTGCTCTTCACCATTACAACAATGTGATTTTCTGTACGTTGGTGGCATCCGAGTCAGTGCCACAATATAGGTGTGGACTTTCACGTGAGTCACTGCTCTGTGGAGACGCCTGTGCTGTGAACTGTGGTGAGATTTGAGCTCATGCTGCACCTCCATCACTCACTGGTGACACATTGATACACCTGTATCAATGCCAAAGAATACAAAGGCAGCCCAGTGTTATAAAGGTTTAAAAAAAGTAGCTAAATCATAAGGGGTCTGAGAGACTGTGAGAATAAGCGTCACACCCAACACTGAAGGCTGTGGTCATGCCACAACCAGAAGAGGGACATACTGCTCAGTTGTTTCCTCATCCATCCTGTTTCCTCCCACTTCTGAGGGTTATGAGAGCCACGTCCCGTCTTCGCTTCAGAAACCCAAATCCTTGCTTTATAATCAACCTCAATGTGAATGTCTTATTTGCCTGCAGCACACTCGTCGCATTCCAGCTGGGCTCAGCATAATTTCAGCAGCATAATATTGGGACTAAGCCTGTTGCAGTGTGCAAATAACAGGGAATAAGAACAAGTCAAAACACATACAAAACAAGGCTTGACAAATTCTTGAAGCGTGTGTGTAGATGGAGCGTCTGTGTAGCTTCATCATTATACAGTGACAGTGAATCTTAAATCTGTCTGCTACATGGGCTCACTCATCCCTCTCCCGGCTGCTCCTGCTGCTTATGAATACATTTTGATTCATAACTCAGCTGTTTCTTTTATTACTCAGATGCATTTCTCTCAAATTTAATGCGTGCGCCATATCTTTATTTATTGACGATGTAAAAGATATAAGGTGTGTGACTCATGAAGGGACTTGATGATGGATATTTTTGCTGACAAGGCTGTTGGCAAGTGTTTGATGTTATTTGTTTTTAAATGACAGATTTATCAACACGTTCCCTCTGGAGGCACCAGTTTTTACACAAAACAGGAATATCAGTTTATATCTATATGTTGACTAGATAATAATCCATGTAATTCAAGTTGGATAGTTCTCCTGGTTGTGGTGCACAGTCACTGAGGGATTAAAGCAGGGGGGACAATGATCGGCAAAATTCATGATGTCTGAATCGTATTCTGCTCTAAGACATAGTCAATTGACAGCGCGTAGACCTGTTCGGGGGGTTGCGGATAGTGATGGAGCCTATCCCAGCAGTCATTGGGCGAGAGGCAGGGATACACCCTGGACAGGTCGCCAGTCCATCACAGGGCACACACCTAGGGGAAATTTTAGAGAGTCCATTTATCCTAGTGAGCATGTCTTTGGGTCGTGGGAGGAAACCGGTGAACCCGAAGAAAACCCACACGCATACGGGGGGAAACATGTAAACTCCATGCGGAAAGGTGGTACGACCCAGGAATCGAACCCGCAACCTTCTTGCTGAATTTTTTTTTTTTTTAACTTTTAGTTTTACCATATGAGGTAAAAGGGCAATAGATTTTAGAACTTGGGTCACTTTTTTGGGCACCTCTTTAAGTGCCCTGTAAGCGATGCGTAATGAACAGGATAATGTTTCCTCCAAAATAACGCGATTTTGATTTTACAGGTGACATATTGAAGTGCACCCGACACATTTGTGTCATAATCGTGAAAGGAGTCTGACCCAATTGCAAATCGAATGCCGGCTTACAGAAGACTCGGACAGTGAGAGTAAGATGTAACAATTATTTAATACAAATAACACAAACCACTAACAATAAGGATCAATAGAAGACGTCAACACCAGAAGCGGAGCGAGGAGGACACACACGTAGGACGGGGTGAAAACCTGAAAACAGAAAGAACGTGAACCAAGCTCAAACCTGAAAACCGGGACAACTAAACACACTCGGATATTAAACTCACGAGGCCAAACAACTTAAAGCGCTCGGTGGTGGATCTACACACGAGGAAGACAACGATACAGAGAAACAGAAAAGGCGAGTACAAAATGACGCATGCAATCAAAGATACTCTAAAAAGGCAACAAGAACAACTGAAAATCACCGTACATGGGAATAAGAATCAATTTTGGAAAACGCAAGAGATCGAGTATCGAGAGGGAGCGTTTTACCATCAGACACGAAGTGACCATGTGGCAAACGCAGGCTGAAACTCAGGAGTTGATATCCATGGTGGAGTGATCAGCGGAACGAGCTCCAGCTGCGCTGCCATTAAGCTGGAGGGAGTAAGATGAGAACAGGAAAACAAGACACAGAACACAGGAAGTAACAAAATAAAAGCACCTAAAAACGGAACTATGACAATTTGCTTACCAAAAACAGTCATGATTAAGCCGACAGTACGATTTTCAGAAAACACATAAGCATTGTCAAATTTCATTTGGTTGAAAGAAACTTGACGAGGAAACAATGTCTTCGGGCATTTATTACGTTTGTTTCATCATTGTAAACACCAAGAATCAAGTAGATTCTTTAGAGCCTCAACAGATAACTACCGTGGCACGCTTTTTGTTGAAATTGTTCGAAAGGCTTCCGTCGAATGGCTTTCAATTGAGGCAGCTGTTTTGTTTTGTGGTTTTGTTTTGTTACACAACAGTGTTTAACATGGATCCAAGGCTCCCCTCCGGTGCCGTCTTGGCATGTGATTTCTCTCCGAGGCTTTACAGCAGCTGCTTACAGCATGATCAACTGTTCGTTCGAAGCCCACATGTCGCCTTATTGCTGCTGTTATCCCAACCTCCATGAGGCACAGCGAGCTAAACGATTATAGACAATGACAGAGACGGAATCATTTCAAAAAGGGTGGTGAAATTGAGTAAAATCCTTAATAGGCTGAGAGGTTTTCTGGCAGGAGCTACATGGTGTTGAGATTAAGACTGTGCTTCAATCAATGCTCAAGGACGAAGGAGGTTTTTAGTGATGATGGTGTCATGCGAAGTCACTGGAAGAAATACTGATTTCGCTGGCTAGACAATGACTGAAAATATGGTTCTGCCTTTCGCCAAGAGGAGAAAAAGCAAGACCTTGAAAGACTGGATCAATCATCAGACACGCTGAAAAACAAAGAGGGAACTTTACAAGGACAGTGTGATTGTCCATTTTCTCATGTAAAACTTCAAATTCATTTACGCAGCGCTACATGTGTCTGTGCTCTGCTGTGAGAAGATCTGTATACTGTACGTACAACATGACTTCTGTTAAACCTCCACCTAAACACCAAATATCAGTCATGATAGTGATCCAGAACTCACCCAAATACACACGGGGTAAGTGAAGTTGACTGAATGTGTATATATCCAAAACAACAACAACAACAACATCTGTTCTTCAGTTCCCATGATCAATATTAATATCAAGATTTTTCTTCTTTTTTTTTCAGAAAAACACAATCCCAAAGCCTCCATGTGGCCGGTCAACACAGGTGAGTCCCGGCTCTTTCCTTCCTTTCAGATACGTCGTGACGTTCAATTTAATCATGTTTTCAGTGTGGCTTTCCAGCATTTACTGATTCAAGGATTACAATAAAATAAAATAAAAACATGGGCGACAATGTTGACACTAGGCTGGCCTTTTGACCTTTGTGGACTAGAAAATAAGCACACCCAACTGCAGACACTTTTCATTCGCTCTAGAATATTGCATCGGACTTTCAAAGAAAAACATGGATGACATATTTGGAGCAGTCAGACAGGGTCTATATTTCATTGGTTCCATTGTCATACTCTGGCCTTTGTGCTGTCTGGCAAGGTTCAAAAGAGAGCGGCAGTAGCGATGCTGCGGAAAATAATCACGGACAGATGTTTTGCAGTCGATTTCGGCGGTGGGATTCAAAAGCCCTACTATGGAGGTTTGTCTCAACATGCTTCATCTAGTGCAAATGAAGTGAGGTCAGTGACATGACATTTGCTTAAAGGGTACTTGAAAAATTTGGAAGGCAAAACATTTTTTAACCTTCATATTTAATCACGTTTTAATCAGTAAACCTTTACTTCCCAATCTGGTGTCACTGAGGTCAATTTCTGAACTTGATTTATGGCCAAAATATCTGGGAAACCAATGAGTCAAGCTGCCTTTTTTTCTTTTTTTGGAAGAAAAGAAGAGTACAGACTAAAATTGAGACTGAATGGAAATAAGCAAGCAATGCCTGTTTGGGATCTTTGTTGTTGTTTCACTTATCCTTTAGCGTTGTCCTTGATTTCACAAACTCAAAAAGGCTGACTAGCGGACAGATTTTACTCCTCAAATGACCAAGAAATGGTCCTTCGCCAAATCTAGACAAGGTCTCTGGGGAAAGGTCGTCCTCCAGTCGTTTGGGGGAATGAAAGGCGATTTCCATAATGTGCTTTGCTCATACAGTACTTCATCCTTTAGCTCTCACATGAGGCTGTAGCTCTTTACTATAATGTAAAACTGAATAAGATAAGGGGCATCAGACTCAGATTTCAGCTTTTACATAAAAAGTCAGTCGAGGTTGATGGAGCCAAATCTACCCAACTATCTTCCATATTTTTGGGGACTATGGGTTGCGCTAGCATATAAGTTGAAACAGTCAAAATAAATGCATAATGTATAAGTCATACTGGACAATAAATCACACTTTTAGGTGATTCTTTTTTTTTTTTTATTCCGTTAGATGAAGCGGCAATACCACCAATGTTCTTGCAAAGTAATTTGGATGTGTCGCTCCTGACGTGTCATGGAATTTTCCATTCAAAGACGCCTTATTCATTTCCGCTTCTATTACGGGTGTTTTGTTCTCTTGTTATGGTGATACTTAATCTCTCTGGATTCATTGGCGGTGGGACAGAATCAAGTTTATCGGCGTGCATCATGTAGTGCTATGATGTAATGTAGTGTTTTAAACACGACATTACTACTCCTACATGTACATTACTACTACTACATTACTGTTTACTCCCTGTCGGCCAGTGTGAAATAACGTTTACAATCATGTGAAATTCAGTCACAGGGACCAGTGAAACTGTGACTTGTCCTCCAGAAAATACCGTAATTTGAATTAAAATTGTTTTTCAGCAAGAGAGTGCATTTGAAGACGACAGCATCATGTCGTTTCATGCAGTACTTTTCCTCTCACTTCTCTTCTCAAGGTCAAATGCTCTGTCTTCCATTTCCGTGCCATCACTAAGAGCGTTCACGTTCCTGTCGGTTCCACTCGCAAATCCTATTTAAATGTGTCACCTGCTGCATTACACGCAGAGAGGAAGGGAATAAAATGAGCTGCGAGGATCCTGCAATTTACCAAAATGAGCATAAATTCATTTTATGGGTTTCAGAGGATTAGATGTGGGCACCAAGATGAGTCAAGGAGGGGAAGCGCTGATCTTCTCCGATCATCGTAAGGCTTATTGCCTGAGCAGTAATCACAGTGATCTTTGGGGTTTTAATTAAGCCTGAGACAAACACATCACCATTCTTTGGCAATGTGAATAGCTCATCTCACCATCAGCACAGGCCTCACCATGAGGCTTCAGCATGCAGCCTTCACGACAGATCTATCACTATCTCATGGCAGACCTAAACTCTCTCAGTTCATGTTCTCATCCATACATGTACGCCAGAACTACAACTCTCATCTGTGTTCTGGCTGAAGCCCTAACAACTGTATATACATGGCCTGGCAAAATAAGTAAATAGAATTAAACGTAACTTAACTATGGAAACAAGTACATATAGTAGGAGCCTCCTATCGCCTGCTTTTTCTGTTTTTTTGGTGTAGGTACCTATCCTGAAAAAAGGAAAAAAGGAAAAAAGTAACACTGCAACCGCACAGATATTTGTTTCATCAACGATAATTTGCGTGTTACGCACTACTTTTCGGAATTGTGATTTAAATGTACCCTGTACTCACAGGTTCGGCACCTCAGCGCTGCAGCACTAGAGGCACTTCCTTTCTGTAGTGAGATGAAGCAACATGCGTCTTCACTGCAGTCAACCGCGCAAGTGTTATGAATCAAGACGCGGACCGGGACCCAAGTGCAGTGGTGAAAGAGTCACAGGAGGCTGGAGCGAGTCAATACAGTTATTTAATAACAAGTTACAAAAAATATACAACAAAAGAGTCACCGAACCGGAACCGGGAGAAGAAATAAATCCAGACGGAATGCGTCCAAAACGAAAAGTGTCACCGAACTGGGAGAAAGAATGCAATAAGAGTCTGTAAGAGGAGAACAAACACTCAAAGTAAACTTTCGAGGTCGTCAAAACGAACGCGCGAGTAGGAGGTAACAGAAAACAGAGAGAAAAGCAAGAAGCCACGGGGAGCAGGGAGAACCAGGGGAGTCAAAATACAAAAACTCAGAACACCAGGGTTTAGAAATAACTGAACAGAAGATCATTTAAACGACAGATAAATACAACACAGATAGGAACGAATGGAGCAGATTACCAGTCGGAGCAAATGAAGTCGATCTGGCACACGTTGCTGGAGTCCAGGTGTTTTTAAGCATGGAAGATTAGGGGTTGACTGGCTCCAGCCGAGTGCCACAGAAACAGCAAGGCAAGTGGGAGAAAGCAAGATGGAAGATCAAAATAAAAGCGGAATCATGACAGCGAGGACTGCAACACCTCAAGACTGCGGATACACTGAAAGAGACCTGTGTCCCTGGCAAAGGTTACTTGACCAGCCTGGTACATGCCTTAATAGCTTATGTTGTATCCCCTGAGGGATTTTTACTGTTTCCATTGTGTTTGTAATAAATATATAATTACATATGTAATTAAATGTACTAGACTCCACAACTTCTCCTCATTGTACGTGTCATCTCATGGCTTGGTGTTGGTGACACTGGCTGTGTTAACAGCAGTATAAGTATAATGTGATTCAAATTTTATTTATCATAAAACAAAATAAAAGAGCCTCAAAAGTGTGAACACTGTTAAAAGTCTCAAACAACTGAGAATGGATGGTGGAAAAATGTCAAAACAATATACAATATTTCATCATGAATACATAAATAAATAACAGCCTTTTGCAGTGGTGTTCTTTTCACTGAGTACTTGCCATATGACAGACTGATTTACCCCTGCTGCACGAGGGAGTGATTCCGTCGTTCCTTCATGTCTGGTGCTTCCAGGTTTTACAACACAAAACTCTGACGGGACTCATTATTACTTATTGTTCATTGCCAGTTATTTATCCATATAACCTTCTTCTTCTTCTTCTTCTTCTTCTTCCTCTACCGCTTATCCGGGGTCGGGTCGTGGAGGCAGCATTTGGAGCAGGGAACCCGAAACTTCCTGGTCCGCACAGACCTGTCCACAGATCCAGCTTCTCCCGGGGGATCCCGAGGCGTTCCCAGGCCAGACCAGAGACATCATCTCTCCAGCGAGTCCTGGGTCTTCCCCGGAACACCTCCCCAGGGAGGCGTCCAGGGGGCATCCGGATCAGATGCCCGAGCCACCTCAACTGGTTCCTCTCGATGTGGAGGAGCAGCGGCTCCACCCCGAGCTCCTCCCGGATGAGCGAACTCCTCACCCTATCTCTAAGGGTGCGCCCAGCCACCCTGCGGAGGAAACTCATCTCAGCTGCTTGCATCCGCGATCTCATCCTTTCGGGCATTACCCAAAGCTCGTGACCTTAGGTGAGGGTGGGAACGTAGATCGATCGGTAAATCGAGAGCTTCGTCTTGTGACTCAGCTCCGTCTTCACCACGACGGTCTGATACAGCGACCGCATCACTGCTGCCGCTGCACCAACCCGTCTATCAATCTCAAGCTCCCCTTTTCCCTCACTCGAGGACAAGACCCCGAGATACTTAAACTCCACCACTTGGGGCAAGAACTCTCCACCGACCTGGAGCGAGCAAACCACCGTGTTCCGGTCGAGAACCATGGCCTCAGACTTAGAGGTGCTGATCCTCATCCCGGCCGCTTCACACTCGGCTGCAAACCGCCCCAGTGCATGCTGAAGGTCCCGGTCCGATGAGGCCAGCAGAACAACATCGTCCGCAAATAGCAGAGATGAAATTCTGTGGTTCCCGAACCGGATCCCCTCCGACCCCTGGCTACGCCTAGAAATTCTGTCCATAAAAGTGATGAACAGAACCAGTGACAAAGGGCAGCCCTGGCGGAGGCCAACATGCACCGGGAACAGGTCTGATTTACTGCCGGCAATGCGAACCATGCTCCTGCTCCGGTCATACAGGGACCGGACAGCCCCTAGCAGAGGGCCCCGTACCCCATATTCCCGGAGCACCCCCTACAGGACATCGCGAGGGACACGGTCGAACGTCTTCTCCAAATCCACAAAGCACATGTGGACTGGTTGGGCGAACTCCCATGAACCCTCGAGCACCCGATGGAGGGTATAGAGCTGGTCCAGTGTTCCACGACCAGGACGAAAACCACACTGTTCCTCCTGGATCTGAGGTTCGACTATTGGCCGAAGTCTCCTCTCTAGTACCCTGGAATAGACCTTTCCAGGGAGGCTGAGGAGTGTGATCCCCCTATAGTTGGAACACACCCTCTGGTCCCCCTTCTTAAACAGGGGGACCACCACCCCGGTCTGCCAATCCAGAGGCACTGTCCTCGACTGCCACGCGATGTTGCAGAGACGTGTCAGCCACGACAGCCCTACGACATTGAGCGGTGTTCTACTACTGGATTTCTGTGCCACCCACAGTTTGTCCAAAACGAACACCATGTTTGAGCACAAGGGTGTCCATAAGTGCTCATGGTACCAGGACACCCTTGGCCGGAGGTCTATGATAGACTTTGTGATCGTGTCATCTGACCTTCGGCCACGTGTCTCGGACACTCGGGTGAAAAGAGGGGCAGAGCTGTCAACCGATCACCACCTGGTGGTGAGTGTGATCCGCTGGCAGGGGAGGAAGCCGGTCAGACCGGGCAGGCCCAAACGTATTGTGAGGGTCTGCTGGGAACGCCTGGCGGAACCCGCTGTCAGTGGCGTCTTTAACTCCCACCTCCGGGAGAGTTTCTCCCAGATCCCGAGGGAGGTAGGTGACATGGAGTCTGAGTGGGCCATGTTCTCCTCCTCCATTGTCAGTGCGGCTGCGCGTAGTTGCGGTCGTAAGGTCTCCGGTGCCTGTCGTGGCGGCAATCCTCGAACCCGGTGGTGGACACCGAAAGTAAGGGATGCCGTCAGGCTGAAGAAGGAGTCCTATCAGGTCTTGATGGCCTGTGGGACTCCTGAGGCAGCAGACCTGTACCGGCAGGCCAAGCGTGCCGCTCCCCGTGCAGTCTTGGAGGCAAAAACTCGGACTATTGGTCAGCCCGAAGAAATTCTGGGAAACCGTTCGTCGCCTCAGAAGGGGGAAGCAGTGCCTCACCAGTACGATTTACAGTGCGGGGGGGAGACTGCTGACCTCAACTGGTGATGTTGTCGGGCGGTGGAAAGAATACTTCGAGGGTCTCCTCAATCCCGCCGTCACGTCTTCCATTCAGGAAGCGGGGACTGAGGACTCAGACGACTCTCTCATCACCCGGGCCGAAGTCACCGAGGTTGTTCGTAAGCTCCTCGGTGGTAGGGCCCCGGGGGTGGACGAGATCCGTCCTGAGTATCTGAAATCCCTGGATGTCACAGTCCTTGATGTTGTTGTTTTCATCTGGGCTTCTGAACTGCTCTTAGTCTGACCCATCACCTAGGACCTGTTTGCCATGGGAGACCCTACCAGGGGCATAACGCCCCCGACAACATAGCTCCTAGGATCATTCAAGGTACACAAACTCCCCCGCCACGATAAGGTTGCAGTTCCAGGGGGAGATCCATATAACCCAAATTTCCAAATTGTGGCAAGAATAAAGGCAGTCTAAATATGCAGCAGGGACATGTTGTTCATGTTTTTTGTTGTCTTTGATGTCTTAAGTGTTGAATTTCCCCACTGTGCAACCTATAAAGGATGTAATACAATGTCATTGTATGGTATCGCATCGTATCGTTTCATATTGTATCATGGCATGACTTGTAGAAATGTCGTCAAATTCGATCTTGAGAAGGTCATAGACTTACTGAAACTCTTTTTTTTTTTTTTTTTTCAAACTTGCTGCCTCCCTGCTTGCAAGTGACCTCTCATCTTTCAACATGATTCACACAGCGCCTGCCTGATTGAAGTGGCCGTGGCCAAAAATGGAGTTCAGAACATGGTGGGTCATTATCTGAAAGGCACATTAGATTATCATCTCTCCCACTGTTCTGCGTGTCTGTGCGGACCGCTGTTACACCAACGTCACACAGACAAGAACGCCTCAGCTTAAGTTTGTCTGCATGATGAACGCCCACACATTTGTCCTCGCACCTTCATTGGAAAACAGAGATGCTGGAAAATGTATCGGCACCCGCTGAATATGGTGACAAATAACATGCAATTTCAATGTTAAGTGGCAGAGAAACCACAGAAAATTACCGCGTAATAGCAGGAGAGATTTTTCGCAAGGTCAGTGGCGAACTGAGGGGATTGGAGCTTGAGGAAGTGCATAATCACCATGCCGCTGTGCCTCCTTTTTTTCCACAACTTCATCACACCAGCCACTAATTAAGACGAATTTGCGGGCAGAGGGGAACAAGGCAGGGTCCTACATTTTTAATTAGAATTAGGGCCTGTTGATGTCTGTGCATAACAGCCTTCACCACACATGATAGGAACCAGAGAAAAACAGGACTGTTCTGTGAGTATACAACTTCTATCACTTGTATAAGTTAACAAAAAAGACCATTCCATTGTCCATTAATGTTTGGTGATCTGTGGTATATTCTAGCACTGTGGGCGTCACCTAACAGAAAGCCAAAGCCAAAGGGTGGCTCTTATTTCACTTTGAAAAGTCAATGATGTCCCTTGGTAAATATGGCACCTCAGCTGATCAAGTGTGTCAAATTTCTGTCGTCGGGATCTGAACTTCACTGCTTAAAACCTTCTCGATCGTCAGGAATCTCTCTCGCTGTGTTCAACGTGTTGCGAGAGCAGCGTGGATCAATCCGTGGCACTCCCGTCCCCGAGCGTAATTTTCCTGCAGCTCCCAGTAGCACAACTCAGTGTTCTGGGAGTTTGAGAAGTTGTTTTTGAACGATTTTGTCCGTTACTGGCAGGTTTTGATCATGAACTGCGCCGTTGCATTGCTGATGACGCATTCACTTGAACAAAGCCTCTTCCGGTATTTGCTGCCCTCGTGTGTGAGAAGTTAGAAGTGAAAACGCGGAGCGAGGCAGAGGTGTGAAGAATCTCAACTGGGGGCGACTCGGATTCAGGCTCCCGAGACAGAACAGTGCAGTGTGAAAGCGCCCGCATTCACAGTACCTACTTGGAGGCACTGTTAATCCAGTGCATTGCCATATTAGGTGCTATATATACCACATAGCATCAAAGTCAAAATCGTGATGGGAGCAGGCACCCCACTGGCATGTCCTAAACTAAACCCCTCCTTTTGGAATGTCAGACAGATTTGACTCCAAAGAAACACAAAGAAACATTTTTTTTGTTTTTCTTAAATTCTTGCAGAAAAAATAATTTTGACATTTGGCAGGGCATTTCAAATCAGATCAGATCAGAAAGTTTTTTGCCAACGTCCATAAGGATTTGGTTCATGTTATTCAAATCATTCCCAGATCGGAGCCGCATCAGGCAGGTAAACAAAGTGTTTAATCGATCCCCTTCAGCCAGAGTACTCATACATTTTGGATTGTTGCTTTGTAATTTAAAAAGCACACTTTGTTGCCTCATTATTTTGTTTGATATTTTGAAGTTGCTTATGGTAAAAAGCGTAGAATTAGAATGTATTTCAGTGACGAACTGACCCAATAATCATGTTTTACAGGCTTGAGCACCAGGCCCTCAAAATGTCAGTGCACACGCCTGTTATTAACACTGGTCTGTTTAAGTACGACACATCGGGGTCAACGTTAGATGCTTGAACACCACACCAGAACGTTCAGAGCCACTACCAGCTCAATGTGTCAGTGAATGCCAGCATCTATTACTATCATCTTAAATTGCATTCCACACCTTCTTGATGAAGTTTCCCTCGCCACTATCGTCATCCAGTGCCACCGCCTGTGTCTCTGAATCTGTCACTGCCCGTGTTTGGTATAAACTAACCTTTAGACTCTGATGTAGGCTCTTGTCGTAACAGACTTGTCACACAGTCTGTAGCCGGGGACTCTGTCTAATGATAGAGACAGAGTCCCCGGATTCAATGATATTTCAGAGGCTCTAACAAATTTCCTATTTTTTGTGTAACCTTTGCTATTGAGAAATGTGAAAATAAAAAACAGAGCTGCAGTTATTGACTACTTTGGCAGTCAACTAATCCCAGACTGTTGAAATGACGTATCAACCCCCAGAGTGTGTATCTGTGACATTTCAACACCGCTGCAAAAGTTTTTTTTTTATGTATTTCAAAATGTAACGTTCAAAAAAGGAGACGCTCAGATGGCATGATTAAAATGTCATCTGCTACAGTCAGCGATCAAAACACCCCAAAAAACATGAAACATAAAAAAAAAACTCGCCACTGTCAGAAGCTCCACACCTGAGAGGATTACTGTAGGGCTCGTGTTTTCTGGACTATTTTGAGGCATTGCCATGAGGTTGAGTCTCTGGGTCTGGCTGAATTTAAAAGGAGTGTTTTCCCATAAGCCATGTCTACGTTTTTAACCCACGCTATGAGAATCAAGGTCAATGAAGAGCGGAGTGATGGCATCAATGTCCTTCCCACTGTGCTATCACACTCTAACAGAATGCAGAGTCACATGAAGGCAGCCTCTTCCTTTGAGCTAATTTAGCAACATATTACGGCAGACAATGATGGAAGGAACCTGCTGAGGCAACCGTCCCTTTGACAGCAGCGAGATCACAGACTCCTCGTCCGCAGGAAGTTGGCCTGAATACAGAGCAGACACCATTATATAGAATGGAAGCTCGAGCATTGGTGGCACAATAAGCAACCTTGCATTTGAAAGAATATGCTCTTTGTAGTTATTTTTGGACTGTGACACAATTTTCCCAGACAAGTGAAACGTGATCTGTTTTAAGGCAAAGCCACAGTTTCATCTTTGGGCAATTTGGATATGTTCTTGTGTCATTGATGACAAAACCGCGATATATCCTTTTTGTAAACATTGAACAGATGGAAAGACTGGGAAGAAATCCTGTTTGCTTTGTATCAATACTGATAAATGAAGACATTTGCTTCGATGAAAAGAAAAGTTACTCACTTATTTGCCGAAATTGCATTTTGTTGAGAATAAAATATATATATATAGTCCACCTGCACGATGGTGCAGGTGCGTTGAATGTCGATGCAGACATCTAAGCTAATGGTTCCTCGCCCAAGTTTAAAAGGTTTGGATTGGAAGGACAACAAACAAAACCACAAAATCTTTTTATCAATTCTCAGATGTGTGTAATACTCACTGTAGTCAGTCTTCCTCTGGCATTTCAGTCTCTTTTTAGCCTGTTTCAATGAAGCAAATCCCACACAAATGAATCTGAAAGGCGAACATCGACAGAAAAGCTTAGGGTTGTGAGCTGATAAATTAAAAGAGGGCATTAAGGTTAAGATGACAATTCATGTTCCAGCCAAGAAACAAAAGAGCCAAATATGGAACATCTTTCATGTTTACTGTTGTTGCCCACTTCACATTGATTTCCTTCAAGAACTCACTGCCTTCCAACAGAGTGAGAAAATATGTATTATGAGGCACAATGCACCCTGCGCTGATGGAAGAATTTTCCTTCCAGTCACATCTGAGCAAAGCGTATCTGAAGACTTCACGCCAACCATCAGACCGGCACTTGGAAGGGAGTGCAATGCAAAAGCAGACAACAACAAAAAATAAACCTTCAGCTTGTACTTATATTATAATATCCGGCCGGTGAATAGACAAACACCACTAAGTGCTCACCTCAGCATCCTGTAGTATGTATGTCTAGAGGGTTCCATTTGTATGTGGAAGTTCCCAAAGCACCCTCAAGAAGAAACACTTTCCTCAAGTATGTTTGTGCATTTAAAATACACACCAAAGCCATATACCAAAATGTGAAAAAGAACTTTGTCCATCCATTTCTGAGTAACATCCAAAAACAAGATGCCATTTGCAAATTCGTCTTGTCTTCTTCTTGAAACTCACAAAGGATCATGGAATTGATGACGCATCACACACTATAAATAACACCACTGTCATGATGGACATTGCAGGATGCTGCACCGGAGACACCCTACGACGCTATGGTCTACACAGCAAACATTTCACAGCTTTACAGACCAGACACATTCGAACAGGTTTTGGTTTCATGGAACGGTTATTTTTGACATGGTTTCACCTCATACTGAAACATCAACAATGTCCTTTATAGTAATAAAAGTGTCAACTTTGTGGCGTCATGGTTTCCCTGTTACACCTACTGTCGTGTTGAAATTCAGCACTGAAGGTCTTGCCAAGATGACATGAGTCAACTTTCCTTTTGATTCCACAGATTTGCTTCAGCTGCAGTAAATACTTCTGCGATGTCTGATCTGTAGAAACCAGAAGGGAGCAGCGGGCACCATGTTGCCCTTTCAATGTAAAAGCAATCATTTGCAGTGAGGTGGCCCCTTAGTACGCTTATACTTGACTTTAAATACACATGCAAAGAACTTTACTAACATGCAAGATTTTATTCCTGAAGAAAACAAAAACAAAAGCACAATAGGGGCCCTTTAAGAAAGCTTGCTCCATGATGGGTGAGAGGTAAGGGGCATAGACCTCCCACATTTCCGAAAGTACAGGAACAACGGGGCAAGTTTTCTTTCAGACTTGCAGCTCATGAAAACTCATTTCATGGAAAAAATGAAAGAAAATCGTTGTTCCTTGCGCCATCCATCTCTACCACAATATTCTATCCACTTTGTGATCCCGCCCAGTCATCGATGTACTGCTTCTAAACCCTTGTTTGCTCATCTATTTGTGAGCGGCAAAAAATAAATAAATAAATGTGATGCTAATTTGATTCTATTCTTCGCTTTATGCTCCAACACAGGTCATTACATTTCAGCACTCCACTGATGCTGCAAATTACAAAGAAATTTGGCAACAAAAAGAATTGTTTTCCTGAGGAGCGGATATTTCACTCAAGACACAAATTGGGAACCGTTTTCCAACATCTGCAGTTTGAAAAGGACATGATACATCAAAGCCATATGGTGCTTCAAAGCTTGAGTGAATATTTTAATAATATTAAGTGTGAATTTAGTGAGTCATGAGTTAGAAGAGTTGCAGATATGTCTCCTTTAATGCTGGTAAACACTGGAACTGGCTTCAACGTACCGCAACATATACAATTAAAGAAAAAATACTGGTGTCATGTTTAACCATAGTCACCAGAAATATTAAAACAAACCTTGCTTTCACGCCTATTCAAATAAATGGGGCCTTCTGTTGACAATGCGGGTGTTATTGCAATAAAAAATAGGCCTAACACTACCATTCACCCTGAGTTTAAGATTGGACCACAAAAGCAAGGTTGCAAGTCCTGATCCTCTTCCTGTGCGTATCACTCACAGTCCAACAAGACAGGAACAAGCGGAGGTGGACAGTTCAAGTACAGATATCATGCTGCTGCGCTTAACTGCAGGTTTTACTTTACTTAAGTATCTTTTGTGGGTACATGGAACGGTTAGCCCACAAAGTGTCAATTATCTGTACTTTCATTCTGCCAAAATACTCAATGACCTTCCAACATAAAAATAATCATTAATAATCCTGCAAGACACAACAGAGACAGTGCACAGCACTGGGTACGTGTGGGTATCATCTGTCTGTTGACAATTCCACTTTTAGCACATTAAAGCATGGAAAAAACAGGTTGGTATCTGCTATTATTTTGAAAAAAAAAAAAAAAAAAAAAAAAAAAAAAGGTCTTGAGCACAACGTCTTCAACAGGAAAAAAGTTGTCTCCAACTCAACTGCATTTGTGCCACAGGGTGAGCACAAAACACTGCAAAAATTTAAACACAAACAAGAGTTATTCTTTTCTTTTTTCAGAACAATCTATAAGAGGAAGACCTGTGCTAGCAAGGTCAACTTGCTATAGTGCCCACTGACCATGTATTAACTCATTCAAATGGTCTTTCTTCTTCCCTTCAGTGGCTTTATGTTGCACCTCCTCATTTCCATGTGTGACGGCAAAAAAAAGCATGAACATAAGTCCCTGCAGACAGAATGGCATGAACATAAAACTGAAAGTCACTGGGGCGTCTATCCACCAAAGCAAAACCCATAAAAACATATTGATTTTGATCTTTCTAAGAGAAGAGAACCACAGTCGGAGCTTAATCTGAGCCTCACCTTGCCTAATCAATATCCATCGCAGAGAGATGGAATGAACGAGCATACTCAGGAACTGTTTGAGAGCATTTAGAAAGATGACAAACGTCCACACGTGTGGCTTGTGTGCTGGTGTAACCACGCTTGTTGCCACACCTCTCCCTCTTACGCCTCTCTCTGGCTCCCTCTTTATTTATTTACCCTAGTCTCATCCAATCCAGCAGCAGATCAGTCTGTGGAAAGGGCAACTTGCCAAGGCAGCCCTCTGTGACAGAGCAATGCATTAGGACATTAAGACACCCGCTCCTGCGATAAAAAAAAAAAAAGAAAAGAAAGAAAATCAATCACACACCCACAGATGCATTAGAGGCATTGAAGGGCACCTCTCACATTGTTTTGAATACTATGTCGGCTGGTTCTGTGGTCTCTGACCACACCTCACTGCCCTGTTTGCATTACTGTTTTTCATAAAGTCATTCTCACCCAAGAAAAAACGAATCATAATCCCCAAATATGAGGTGCGGGGCAAGAATAAATGATGTAAATGGGATGGCAGTCGAGGCAGATGGGCTTTTGGCTGCAAACATTTAGGAAAGGATATGAAGAATTGAAGCATTTTTGTGTTTTTCATTGACTGTTCTTTTGGTTTCCATTTTGCAGACTCCTTGACACCAGAAATTTGCCAGGTTTTAGCAGGTTAATGTACTGCTGCATCCTGTTGCAAAACCAAGAAGTAGCAGGACCCCAGTGGGGGAAGTGAATGGAGATATGGAGACACATGAAAGTAAGATTAATGAAATATATTACCGGAGATACAAAGAGTGAACTAAAGACGGACGAGAAAGGGGAACCAAGGGCATCGCAGAACAAGGGGGAAACACATGAACCGAAAGCAAACACAAACAGGAAGTTCATGACAAATGCACAAGTAAGAACAAAAATAGTGGCAGAATATTGGGAGAAATAACAATAATAAACAGAGGATGATGTGTTGGTCAACACATGCAGCCGCAATCAAAGAAAAAGCGAGAAGTGCGTTTCAAAATCACACTCGCAGGAGAGTTTTCAGTATCAGAATGGCGGGTTGACGGCTATCAACCTTCATTCAAAGTTCAGCTCGTGCATGAGGACGTCAAAAACCCTCACTGACGGGAGGCAGATGACACGACTCACCATGGCAAAGCATGAAACTATGAGTCGCTCTGCTTCTCAGTGGAGATGGAAACATTACTCTTTATGCAGGTAGTGATCGCCTTGAAGACAGAACGATGAATCAATGTTAGTTAAAGAGGAAAAAAAAGTTTCATCTGAAGTGTTTGAGTGCACTCAACAGACAAAAACAAACCTGAAATGTAAAAATGTAGTAAGGTTTAATTGAATTACAAGAGAGTGTGTTCTTATTTAGCCTGTATATATGATGAACTAAAACCGCAGCAGGTTTGGCTGACTGCAGACAGCCTTGACTTGCAGGAAACTCTTGTTAAATACTCTCGTTTTAGTGTCACGCGGGGCATGCAGAGGGGGCGGGATGAAGTGGTACCAAGCAGCCGGAAATAGACTAGATAGTCAAGCTGGACAATAGCCTTCATTCTTTAAACATGTGACTGAACAACTTTTGAACGTCTTTTTTAAATCAAAGTTAAATATTGCAACACTCACAATCTAGATCGCTGTCATTGACTCGGTGGTCACTTTCTTTAATGCTTTCGCTTTCTGTATAAACAGTTGATAATGATTCCCTCTGTGCTGAGGAGAGGTCTAAATTGTGCCACGTTGGCTTCAAAACTACAGCTTTCTTCCTGTCACAAGTCTCCAGTAGTTTCTACAGAATGTAAAGGGAAATTGATGCTAATGGCCGCGGTCATGCAAGTGTTCATGCATGAATAGACACATACCTGTAGATTGTGTGTGACTCATCCAGAATGCTGAACCTGATCATAATATGTGCATTACACATATGTTGACAATGGAGCTGAATAGCTACCAGTCTACCATGTTGAGCGCTGTCCAGTGGAAAGCAAAGGATTCATGAGTGCATTCAGAAAATAGAGTTAGTTTAATTGGTCTGGTGGCACACCAACATACCAGTCACAGTTATGCGTTCCTACTCCGACAGAGTCAAAAAAAAACCCTTACAGCTTGGCAGGAAAAGTAGCATCAAGCCATTTCTAGTCAAGAGCTAATCTATCACACACATTTCATCGATATAATCACTTCAGATCAAGTACTTTTCCATTTCGCTGTGTGCCTGGTACAAACAACTCCAGGGTTAACACAGGAATCCCTGCCTCTGTTAGGTAGTCCCCCCATTATTAACTCATTTTTTTGTGTAATTGGATCAAACCTAGAATAATGAATGGAAGCCTGAGTGGGTGAGTCGGCTAGTGAGATGGATGTGCTCCTGCCCGCTCGAGCGTGCCAGCGTTAATCCATCCAGCTTTGACAAAATGTCTAAATGCGGGACTGCAGCGAGCGGCACCATAGCGGCTCATTAAAAGCCAAACCTGTCATTTATTTTGTCGTGTCACGGCAGCAGTGCCTTAATGACTAGATCAGTGAAAAAGAAAACGCCTTTAGCAAATGATTTGCCGCACGCTTGAATACACTCCTGGGGGAACAGGGGAAAAAAAATGCCAAGAGCCACTGGTTATGTTTTTGGAGGTGGTCATGGTCTACACAATGGTAATCATTACATGTAATACGATACGATATCTTGCTCGAATTGGTCTCAGTGACAGTTCTTTAAGCCTCTTCGGCGCATTACACCAATTAAAAAAAAAAAAGAAACTTGGGTGATGTCGTCAGGAACGTGACCAAGAAGAGGTTGCTATCCGCTTTTAATTTCGAAATAGCTTCGCAATGCAATGTTGCTGTCCAACTCAGTAGAAGGGAACTACAGCAGGACTTCTATTAAAACAATTAATATCGCTTTTTCCCTCACCTCACTCAGCCATGGTACCAGATAACGTGGAAACATATGAATAAATAAAGGCTGCGAATCGTTCGCTTGTTGCTCTATTTTCTTCCCTATTATTTTGACCGGCAGAGTGAGACCAACTTCTTATTCCCAGCACCGTGATGTGGCTCGTGGTCGTGTTGATAAAAGAAATTGAAGGACGAGAAGAAGCAAATTGATTCACTAGCAATGAGTCATGAAAATGAATTATGTATAATTCACTGGCCAATCCACCTGATGACTGACCTTTTCCTTTATTCTATTATGGCCAGAGTCGCCAGCGTTCTCAGCCTTTCATTTTGAGTCATCAACATCAATATAAAAGAGTGACTACATCAATTTAGGCCATAAAGTCTAGTGTGGATGAGTTGGACTCCTTAACTGTAAGAAATGGATGTTTTTTCCCGATACTAATGGACTAATCCCTGTGTTCTGTATTGAGTTTGGCCTTGCTGCCTCGTCTTGCCTTGGTCTTCTGTTGGTCTATAGCATTAGGCGGTCTGGACTAATACTCTCCGTGGTGTTTACAGTGGCTCATGTTTCCCGCTTCTGACACTTTACTTTGGTGCAGTACTATTCACAATTTAAACCCAGGGACTTGCACGCGAAACAAAAATCAGATGCTCAGCGTTATCTTGAGCGAAGAGTTGCCGCTAACTTTTAGTTGATTTGCTTATCGGTATACCTGTTCAAATACTGCCACAAATTCACAGTGCCACAATGGTTTTTTATACTTTCATTTCAAAGTGTCTATTCGCAATTTTGCACAGTATAATGGAAATATAATGGTATAATGATGCACTCACTGACAGAAGCGTCAGAGGATGGTTTCCCACATTCTAATAAAAAAATACAAATCCAGAAAGTGTCTTCAAAAAAGTTCTTTATTTGAGCGCGAGTGGTGTTCCCTAAAACCTGCAATGCAGCTGGTCATGTCTGTCAACAGTAAGATGTTAGTAGCAATGCATAGGGAAAATCCACTGAGCCTTTATGACAGGGTCTCTAGGCAAGGCAAATAAGAAATAAAGCTTGTTTTTTCAAACATTTCTACAGTACTGTACATGTTAAGTTGATGTTCCATTGCTTTAACACCGTAGCTTAAAGCATGGAAAATTCGATCCCCATAATTCATTTAACATTGTCGATATAGTCACTGAAAGGCAGAAGCTGATGCGTCTGTTGGCTTATGCGTCAGAGTTGGATACCGGAACGCATTAGCAGGTTTGTCCATCATGACATGAAAAGCTTCAGAGAGCTGTCACAGGTGTGACTGAGTGCAATCAACAGCTATTTGTGTTCAATTATGCCACCAAGTGACAAATGTCAATGGTGACAGAGCGACAAGCAGGGAAGAAGAGATGCCAAAAGACAGGATCTTTTTTTCCCCATCTTTAAGAAAAGACAGATGATAGACTGAATGAAAAGTGAGACACTGCTGAGCACTGCTTGTCTATACACATGGTATACACAAGTCCCACCGACACACGTCCGGCACAATGGAATAAATATGCCAGATGAAATGATCACATATTGTCAACAACAGAGGTCGGCAATTAAATGTCTTAAGGGGTCAGGTTATATATTGTTACCATTGAGAGGGGCCGTCAAACCCAAAGAAAATTGAAAATAAAAATCAAGTGAAAATGTTGGCTTGTTGTGTTTTCTCTTATTTAAACCATTTAAAGTGTCACGTTCCACACTCTTGCTCTTATTCTTTGTCTGTTTTGCATGCTTTTATTTTGTTAACCTCCTGTAGTTTCCTTTTCCTTTGTCCCTTCCAGCTTAATGGCAGCGCAGCTGGAGCTCATCCCGTCATCAACTCCTCGGTGGATATCTTCTCGTGGGTTCCAGACTGCTGGCTGCTAGATGGTCACTTTGTCATTCGGTAAATCTCCGAAAACTTATATTCCTAGTTGTTCTTCTGAATTTTCTAGATTTCTGCGCGCACTTGAATTTCTCTTCAGCCGCTTCCTGAGTTTCGCTTTCTCCTCCTTGCTCCGCTTCTGTTTTGATCTCCTCAATTCTTTAGCCAGACCGCATGTGAGTGAGTTCTTAAACTCACTTTTCATTCAGCGATTGTGTAGATTTTTCCCTTCGTGTGAGTGTTTCTCCTCCACGTAGCGCTTTTAGTTGATTGGACCTCGTGAATTTGTATCCGAGTGCGTTTGAGTTCTTCCTGTTCTTCAAGGTGGAATCTAATTTACCTCGTTTGTTGCAGATTTTTCCCTAGTCCCGGTTCGTGTTTTGACTCCGGCGCCTTCAGTTCCTGTCTTCGTCGTCTGTGTTTATTGTAACTTATCTATTAAATTTCTTAATTTGATCTCGTGTCCGTGCCTTCTGTCAGCCTGCAATCATCTGTACCTGGGTCCCTTCTTAGGCAATTATGACATAAAGATCCTCAATGTTTCTCATACAGTTCAAAATCTACCTTCGATTCTGATTTTAAGGGACAAGAAATACTCAATAGCCGACGGGAAAAAAAGAACGAATGTAACGAATCAAGAGAAGGGACGTGGAGCGGAACCCAAACGCAAGTGGTGAAACCCACAGCGAGGCAGGAGCAAATTAGAAATATTTAATAATTAAACAAGAAAACACACAACAGAAAAGGTCACCGAACCGGGAGAAACAGAGCAAACATAGAATGAAAAAACAGAGTAACCAAACTAACACCGAAAGCGTCACCGAACCGGGAGTTAAATGAGCTAGCTAGCACACAAAACAACAAGCCGAACAGAGAGGGAGAGACACGAGAACCAGCTAGCTAGCATGAGAGACGGAAACAATGAGAACCGGGAGTTAAATGAGCTAGCTAGCCTGAGAAAACAAGAAGCCGAACAGAGCGGGAGAGACAGGCGACTCGGGAGTTACCACGGGGGAACGAGAAGTCCAAAATCCCAAGAAAGGGAAACAACGGGTGAGTCCAAGGAACTGGAAGTGACGATCCTGGGGAACAGAGAGAAGGTGACGATCTGGCACATGTTGCTGGAGTCCAGGTGCTTAAGTACTTAGTTGATTAGGGGTTAAACGGCTCCAGCTGTGTGCCAAAGGAACAGAGGGAAAAAAGCAAAACATGGCTCAGGGACACTGAGCCAGGAAGCAGAGTCATGACAACGAAAGTTGTTTCAGTTGCATTATAATGAACAAAATACATTGCACAAGACACAAATGCCAGACAACAATGTCAGTTTTATAATTTTACTCCAGGAGGGCCACATAAATGCATTCAAAAGGCCCCATCTGGCCCCCGTGCCACACTTTGCCTAGGCCTGGTCTCCAAAGTTGGGTCTGTTCAATTGGAGAGCCCATTTACAAGATGCTGACTCTGACTGGATCCGATGCCCTTTGTTGCAGTGTTCATTTACATCACGCTGACATTAGTTTTTAGTTAAACTGGCTGCCTAAGCAGAACGGTAAGCTCTCCCATGAGTTTGTGCATGTGAACTGGAGAGTAATCCTGCTGTTCATGCGTCAGATTCATCACTACAGCAACAATATTTGCCATTGTGAGCCTCAATCTCCTCAGAGTTTCCTCATCCGAGCGCAGCATAGGAACATCGCTCATTGTCAGCACAGTGTAGATCAGGGATCAGATGCTTCTTTTGACTGACAGTTTGATACACATGCTAAAATGATCTAGCATTTCATACACGCTACATCACATCAATTCCTGCAAAACAGTCGTGGACGTGATCGTCTGACACTGTCTTCCACAATTAATTTGCATCACAAGGGGATTCCTTAATACCAAGGTCCGGGAGTTCCTCAATAATGCGGAAGCTATTTTCCTCAATCTTGCTCCGCTATTTAACTTCCTGAGAACTGGGACAGTCCATGCCCATGACGAGAACACGCATTTTTGAGGATTAAGATTGAGGTTGAGGATTAAGGAAGGAATTGGAACGCAGCCTCAAGTGCCACCAAAGTGTTTCAGGTCTTGCGGCTGACTCAGATTCAACACGTTTCCGGCTCACGGTGATCCCTCATTGGGAGGAGGAAAGCCTTGTCCGTGATTGGATGTAGCTTCTCTCTCAACTGCTTTTGTACAAAGACCAACCTAATCTCACTTGTGGCCCCCAGGATGCAACTCAGTGGCCCGCAGAGTCAGAAAGAATGTCCCTTTCACAACCGCAAGTGAAGAAAATACATGGTAGAATGACAGCATCATTTCAACATACTCTTGACTGGGGACCCGAAGAAAAGCACAGACGGCACATTCCATCCTGGTCACGACTCCTGCATTAGAAACTAAATATCAAAATTGAAAACAAGATCACTTTTCTGAAAGCTTTGTTATTAAGCATCGCTCGATCAAAATTATCTGAATAATCTGTGAAGCATGTTTATTTTTGTCCACAGAACCTGTCAGGTCGAGCGTATCCAATACAGCGTTATGAAATTCAAATCTGGATTCAGAGCGCTCAGGTCCTCTCGAGTACAAGCCCGTAGACGAGAGATGTATACGGTGTGCTGTTCATTCTGCATTCAACTTACCCCACACAGGAATCATTTGCTGCGTGTGTGTGGTCTCTCCCCTGAAGGGCCCAAAGAATATACAGCTACATATTGATTAACACATGCCTTTGGGGCCCTCCAGCAATTGTTAAGAATTCAACTTTTAATGAAAAACGTGGGCGAATGCCATGGCAATCCATATACCGGCATCGGATGCTGTATTTACAATTATTTTCTTATTGAACCAATTTGTTTCATTAAATTACTTCTTTTATTTATCAAGGTTCAAAATGAATAGGCAAATAATTGCCGTCAATGGAGAGAAATAACAAAGCAGCATGCTGCCAAGTGATGTCATTTTGTTTTTATTTTATTCTAAACGGATTCATGCACGGCATCTGTGCTCAATAACAAAAGCACCTCAAGGCTGCCGGTCGACACACAGCAAATAACTAACGCATGGAATAACCTTACACAACAATAAGGCATTACACCATCACCGCCTGAAATGCAGTGACGTGCCCTTGTTGTTTTTCTATTAGGACCCACATTAGATACAGCAACCTGAGCTGCAGTAGCTTATCAGTTGTGTAGGACCACATGAGCCAGTTCGTGCACCTGCACATCAACAGGTTTCCTTCCACCCGCCTCTCAGGATCCCTGCTGATCCAGGTGCAGAAGAGACACTGCACAACAACAGGCCTCATATTTCCTCACTAGACGAGATTATATTCCCAGCAATCTGAATTGAAACTTAGCTACGGAGTGGACTACGCGGCCTTGCTTCTTGCTCCATTGAGACTGACAACATGGCTGCCCAAGACTAATCTTTTCTTTTGGTAGAGGTATGGAGTCTGTCTCTTCAGTGACATATGTCTGTGCAAGTCTCTGTAGCCGCTGGCGATTCGAGAACATCATATGGCGAGGCTCCATCTGAGGGTAGGAGATGGAAGAGAGTGTCTCTGCGGAAGCTTAATTCCCTCAAATGATGGACGGCAGAGAGGGAGATGCACCGTCTGCTAGTCCCACCAGGGGAACACTCTGGTGGTTCTCGTCTCCCGCTAAAATGCCAGGACCAGGTACATCGGGATAAACAGTGCTTGTCACTAGGGCACGCGGTAATGTCCCTCAGCAGATGGTGCCAGGGCAGGAGTTGTGTAGCTTTTATGACGTGCTGCAGTGGGGAAACTAACAAGCAAAGCTGGCTTGAGGGAGAACAGCCGAGACGCATGGCAAAAACGGTTTTGCTGGAAGCCAAAGACGCGGTCCACGGCACTCAATGTGATTGTCAAGATTCTTTTCCCAAGCTTCACACCACATCCCAGAAAACTCTCTGTTGATTAATGAGGCTGGAGCAGATGCTGAGGACACGGAGCAGAGAGGCTGAACCAGAGGATTGTGCTTTTATCAGCCGTACACATGACAAGAGCTGTGATTTCCTCACCTTTGCATCAGGCATATCGGTCCTGTGATTTTGCATGAGCATCTGTGCACCTGTAAACGGGGGCGAGACAATCGACTCGTCATGGGGCTGAGATTGCCACTCCAAAGGAAAACTTACGCATTATTCATCCTTGGGTGGGAAAGAGCCAGATCAAAGTTGCCAGGGACAATTCTTGCTCAAGGATAAAGCAACACATCACCTGAACGCGGGTCAATGGAAGCCACAACCTGTCAACTTATTTTGGTTCATCTCAATTCAAGCCATGTGGAACATTGTGAAGTGGATTTTTTGTCCCAGGGTGACACAGAAGTTGACATAGTAGGCTTTCAATTGAATGGTTTCCCTTCCACAGCATTTCCTAACGCCATAGGTTGCGGTGTTGGTTGAATGTCTGTGACGAACAATAAAATATATAAGTGAAATAAGGCAAAATTGAATCATAAGCAAGTGACATGTAGTTTAGCCAACAGTCACTGAAGAGTGTTCATTGAACAGACTGTATTTTTTTGCCATTGGAGCCTGGAAAACCGCGGCTTGGAACACCTGCTTGTGAGAATGCTAGCTTCACAGATTATATCGCGCTGGTAATTGGCAGCGCTACGCTCAACCTGTGTCAACAGTTTCCCCTCATGGTATCTGGGCCTTTTCACAAAAACAACTTTAAAGGCTTCAAGTCGCCAGCAAAGTAATTCTATAACCAAGCACTCTAAGAATCACTAACCCAGTAAATATTTTGAAATAAAATTGCTACACTTCTAAAGACAAAAAAATATATAATTTTCCTCAATTCAGATGGCAAAAGGCCAAATGGCGCAACACTCAACTCTCCAATCCCAAAACACCACTTTCCTGTCTGAGCAATGAGATCAAAAGAGCTGATCTGAATAATCACTCCTGGCTCTCATTTGGTTTTTAAAATGGTAGAACTAGCGGTCAAACTGGGGAATCGACTTCAGTACAAAAGTCTGTGTCAGAGCCAATTGAAATTATGCTTTTTTTTTCTTTTTTTTTCTTCCACAATAGACAAAGACAAGGGGGATATTTTATGATCCTGATTTCAGAATCACTTACTCATTATAAATAATAAAAAATGTTAAGTCAAAGTTTACTCCACTTTACATCATGTACAAGCCGTTGAGGACCAAATTTGATTCTTTGAACATTTCAGCATTTAACGTGGCAACTTAAAACAAGTTTGGCATATATTGAAGATTAGGAGTAAATTAACCTTAACACATATTAAACGTGAAAAAATAGAAAAATGTAAGATATAAAATGATGAACCCTTTCCCTGCCTACGTCAGCTAGACGGTCGTGCACTAGTACGCACTGCAGACCCCGTTCCAGACGCTGATACAGGGCTGTGGAGGCGGAACACCGCAGCAGTAAGTGCAGGGGAAGAGTGGCAGAAACAGCAGACGCATTAATGCAAGATAGCTGGATTCTGATTGGCTTAAAACTCGAACCTAAAAACAACAGTATAAGGAGGATAAAATGACATGAAGAGAATATGAAGAATATATTATAAATATTAAGAGGATTTCAATTAAAAATTAAATTAACGTAACTTTATGTTCGGCAGCAGAGCATAAGACAGTTCTTCCATAAGTGAAAGGTGAGAGGAGAGGCCTCCAATACAAACCAGTTTGTTGAAGCAAATTATTATTATGAATCCACTTTGGATGGGAACAAAAAACAACACCACAGTGATGGAGAACATGGTTTGAATTTTTTTCCCCCCCTCGATGAACTGGTGCCCCAGGAATGTGTAAGAGGCATGTCGGTCATGTGAATGAGAAACTAATATTTTGTGTTTCAATTGTGAGATTTGGAACACTGGCAGTGGCAGGGCAGACTCCAAAACTACAAGGTGTATTGCGCTGCACACGTTGTGACACCCCAATATACAACACATTTCCCATAGATGCAGTCATTTCCCACCAACCACATCAACTGTATTTGAGAAAAGAGCAGTGTGCAGAAAACATGCTTTCATTTATCTTCCATTTATGTCCCTCTACTTAATTGAATTTTTCTACCACAAACCTGAACCCCTGAAATAAATCACCCCTTTCAATCACATGAGCTCGTGAAATCCGCACCGGCGTCAGTAGTACAAGTAAGAAGGAGACGGTGTGCTGAAAGATTTATGTGTGCCAGAAAAAAAACATGACCCTGGATCTGTTGGGCCTGTCAGCAGAGCATCTTTTCATTAACTTCCAAATTCATTTGGTCTATAATTCAGTCACAAGGCCTTGAAAGAAATCCAGATCCAAATGATTTTGTGACACGCCACTGTGTTTTTCCTGAAAGAGGAATTATTATTGAACACTGAAACTGAATTTGAAAGGAGTTTTCTATGGTGGAGCTATAATAGGGTTCTGACCTTGGACCCATTGTAGTCTCAGTGAATGACCAAGTGAATAATTAGAGAAATCCCTTTTTTATGCAATGTTTCTGTCAAGATTGTGAATAATATTCAACACTGTTCAATGCACAGAAGAACACAGGCTTCAGTGCAATGTTTGCCTGGTCTACAGAGGAATATACACATGAGAATGCATGCACACAGCACACGCAAACAAAATCACAGGGAACATAACCATGTATCTGGCATCTCATCATCCCAACATAAAATGTCACTTTTTGCAGGTGATATTATATATTTTTTGAACACAATTAGAGACAAGCAGCCCTCGAACTCCCCCGAAAAAAGGCAGAGAAAAAATAACGTGCGCGGACCGATCAGCTGACCCACAACGCGCTTTGTTATTGTGTATAACGCAGCCTCTGTATGCAGACCTGTCCTGTTAGCTACATTTACTGACTGTATGTTATTCATATTGAGGTGTAAAACCTTTCCTGTCTCCACACTGGACCGTGGTAGAGTGTCACAGGGGAGGTGCTCACACTCCAGGGTTTGATGTCCTGTTGTGGGCTGGAGCTGGGACAGGGATGAGGCGAGTCTGGGACAGAGCGTGACTTGGTTTATGACTTTGTCACAGCCAAACTGCACAGAAGCGCACATTCAGAGCTGGACACGCACCGGGCACCTCTTCACTTCTGGAGAGACGTCATTCACTCGGCAACCCCTCCCACATAACAGCAAAGTTGACAACATTTGTGGATTTAAAATGAATGTATATAAATCACTTCTACAGTTTTGAAATAAACTACAACCAACACTAGGAACAGGTTTTATGATGACTGAAACATAACTTAGCTCTCTATGTGTCAAGAACACCACAAAAATCAACCAATTGTGACGCTTAAATAGAAATGAATTGTTTAGGATTTGTCCTGGTGAACATGCTTCCAGGTTTGCGCACCTGTTCTTACGTACTTCGATTTCCGCTCAGCTGGATACTGGTTGTGGAATCCAGCTCCAGCTGCGGTTTCTTCATTTGCGTCTGAGCCAAGTTTAAGAAGAGGACTCTGATGACGCATACTCTCTATCACTGTAACAATTTAGCTCCAAAATTTGACTGCCAGAAAGTGTTCTCATTCCCTTCAACTGCACATAAACTGCTTTGTATATTTATCATGAGCACACTCTTTGTAGATACGCACCACATATTTTTTTATATGTATATATTTTTTGCATGTTTTATGGGGACCATCATCGATAGGCAATTTGGCATGAACAAAACGTCCCTTGTCATAATGCATTACACTGTGCAAATTATGTCACAGATTCTGTGTATTCCGTGACCAACCCATTTTCAGTCCTGAGGTGTCAAATCGTGACTCTCTTCAAGGGACTTTTGTGTCCAAAGTTGACACCAAAGTCAGCCTTCCGCATTGTATGACATGTTGACATGTTTCAATGGAGTAAAAATGTTCCGTTCTCCGTAATGTTCTTGAGAAGCCTGATGGGAGTTGATTGATTTTGGCAGTCGATGCCACAGGACTAAACTGTGTAGCAGAGCTTTCCAGAGAGTGGTGGATGTATGAAGTAGACCCACGGTTTCTGCCAGGTAACAAACATAGGTTTGCACACCTCTTTCAACCACACATTGGCAACCACAGCACTCAGACAAACTCAGACAAAAATGTAATTAAAATAACCACCAGACCGAGAAAAATGAAGATTTACAGGGTATTAAGGAAAGCCATAACCAAGAATAAGTAAATAAAATAAAAACATTTTCCAGTCTCCTTATAGAACCTTAAGTTTGAGTCTGTCATCATAAAATGTGTTTACCTTACACCCAGTTTTTGGATAAAGAGTTTCTGATTCAGTGTCGCACTTTTTAATTTCTGAATATCATTTTCCAACCTCTTCACTCGTAGGAAATCCTCAAGTCTATTTGATATATCTCCTCCCACACACCCGCATGGTGAACACAATCCTGTCTCAGCGCTCTCTAATACAGTCTCTCCTGACAAACATGATGGAGAGCCGCTCAGCTACAGAGCTGGATACTCAGAAAACGACTTAAGGATAAAATATGACCGTCCTGGCAGCCCACTTCCCAATCCACATTTAAAAAAAAAAAGTTGGCGTTGCCAAGTTTATGCTCAACAGTTCACTAGCACTATATCTCATATTTAAACCCCTGTTCCCCTCCCCACGCCGCCAACCTTTACACCAAGGGAAGTGTCCAGAACACAGTAAGATATTGCAAGGCCATTCATCCTTGGTAATTGATGTGGACATTTCACCCAGAAGAATCCATCCAACATTAACTCTCTTACCACACTTCATAAAATTAAGCTCATGATAAATTTTATGGTGATTGGATATTAAAATGACAAGACTGCTGAGTGTTGATGAATTAATGGGACACATTGCTTGAGACAGGCTGACAAATATACCGGTCTGTCAGCTGGAGGTCAAGGGCCATTTGTCATGTCACTCTGGCCCATGCTGTGGTCTTTCTGTGAGCATTTGACGTTAACAATATCGTTGGCTGTGTTTCTTATGTGGCCTCTGGATTATCGCCTCATTTTTTTGTCATTTGGATGAGTTCAGCTTGAAGCCTAGTACTTTAACACAACTGAAATAAGCAGCCCTCAAAACACATAATGTTTTAGATCCAGTTTGGGCGAACAACAAACTCACCAGCTCTTCATTCACCACTCATTTTCTCAACCTGAAAAACAGTCCTACAGAGGATCTCATCCTTCTTGGTTTGCATTGTAAAATAAGAGCCACTTCTAATGTTGGGGAGTCGAATGATCGACAATTCTGTTGGAAAGTTGTTCAACTGTGACAGAAAATGTGCGGCATAAATGCCAGTCATGTTTTTCTTTTTTTTTATCCTCCCACAGATGTTCACCAGTTTCGTTTTTTACCCTTGTTTAGTTAGGTGAATTAAATGCATGAGAGAAAACAAAATTTAAGAGAAATGGCAGCACGTTGTGATGTATTAAAACAAGTGTTGCCACAGCTGCTTCTGAAAGCTTTCATTTTGTTCAGCCACTTCCTGGTGTTTCAGCTTTGTCTATGAGAACGTGTCGACCATGATTGGACCGCCACCCTCTTAAGAGTAGTCAGAGGCGAATGCAGTACCAGACTGATTGTTCCACACTTGTGTTCCTTGTTTTTCCTGTCTGACCTGTTGTGTGTTTTTCTGGATCCTTTGGGCTGCGTTTGCTCTTTTGGAGACTGCTATTGTTATTTATGTCATTTGTGTTGGCTTTTCCATATTGTATGCGCACATTTTGAATATTTAATGTCTGCCTCACACGACCTCCTGCTATTGGGACGTGATCTTTAGTAACTGGGAGGAAAATACTAAATACTTAATTGTGGATCTCAGAATAAAGTTATGGCCAGGCAAGTTTACTTTACGGCCTTTATCCATCCATCCATCTCAGGGTCCCTCAGAGGATCTATCGGCCTGCTGAGTCATGCATTGCCGCACCCGCGACACAACCGCTCCTCTCTGCATACATCACCGTAAAAGCTGGGCTCTGACTGACTCACATGCCTCGACTTATTCATAAATCTAATAAGCGGCGACACCCCATGGCTTCCCTCCTATTCTCCTATTGGACAGTACCAACACTAGAGGAAATGCAGTGGCTTCTGAATCCAGCTTCGACCGGCTATAAATGTCGACTCGTGTAATGAATTTGATTGTTTTTCTCATTGATACATTGAAGGGCCACACAGCAGCCTAGTGGTTAGCACTCTTCCTTATCAAAGTAACTAAAGTAAAGTAACTAAAATATATTCTGTTTCATTTGGTACAACTGGTACACAAAGGGCCATGATGAACTCAGGACGTGGTCATCCAGTGAGGGGTCGAGGTTGAGGACAATCAAAACTTCATGAATAATACGAATGGCCAGTGACTATAAGAAGAAGTAGATCAGACACAGGTCATCAGAAATGATTGACTTTATGATCTTTCCATGTTGAGAGAGCCATGAAAAAAAAAAAAAAAAAAAATATATATATATATATATATATATATATATATATAGTCATATATAAAAACCTGTATTGCAAAATGGGGGAAAAAAACACCATTTTCAATTGAGACAACGTTTCTTGGGAAGTGCTGGAGCTGTTGTTGTCAAATGAGTCATCCCAGGCATGAGAATAAAAGAGACTGATCTCAGCGGGAGCGAGCCATGTTTAATTGAGGAAGACAATATGCTATGTGGAAATGTAGGTGGGAATTGCACATGAATGCACACGAACATTGAGCGTGTTTACACGACAGCAGAGGAAGCAAATTCCTTCATTAGTCTAATTGGGATCAATGTTTCAAAATGCTTGCAAACATCTTATGCCAACTGTGGGAGATAGTCATTTTCATTGTCACAGTCGGTCTAGACTACACAGATAATATGGTTAATAGCTAATTTAACTGCTGAGGTTTGCGATGTCGGCAGCTTAGCTTCACCGTAACCAGAATGAAACACCTGCACCTGCATTCCATTCTGCATTCTCTTGCGTTTCCTATCTGTTCGAAATGTAACTTAACGGAAGATTTTGTCGACTCAAGAGTGGCCAATAATGCTGTCCTCATGCGAACATCTGTGTTCGACAATAACCCCACATAACAGACACTATCAAGAACATTCTTTAGAACAACTTCAGAGGCACTGAAAAGGTACACAATGATTTGTAATGATTCTAGAGTGCATTTTTTGAGATACGGTGCACCACTGGAGAGTGGCATGAATGGGAAAAAAAGATTGAAAAACCTATTACTCAGAGCAAAAGCTCAGTTTTAAAACTGGCGATGTTCTATGTCAAAGAGGAATATGCATGATGTATTATTCCAAGCTTTCAGCTGGTAAATATGAGTGATTATATGGTCAAATACACCAATTTCAAGCACAGTTTTGACAATAAGCAGCCAAAGGGTGTAGGCTACATTGTCCATGTTGCAGAACTGAAAGGAGGAGGACAAGTTTTGTTCCCAGAGCAGTGCAGCTGCTAAACCGGTCACATCTCCAATGGCCCTGGGTCAATCAAATGCACTTTGCACCTGAGCTTTGCACCTGAGGGTAACTGCTGCAGCCACTGAAGACATAGGTATTTCATTGGAAGCACTTTATCTACCTTTGTCTTCCTAATGATGCTGCTTTGTGGCTTTTAAATGGCCCCTCTGGGACAAATAAAGTGTAAATGAAATGAAAACTTCCTGTTGTTGGTTTAGCCAGGTGTGGAGCGGTAGACTCTGATGAAAACCTGCCGATGAATAGGTCATCATTAGCAGGTGTTTTAGTTCCAGGGATAGAGATATTGTCATTTACATGAGTGCTTTTCCTTTTCGGTCTGGATTTCAAAGAAATAAGTCATAGTTCACTTGATATTACTATTAATGAATGGGAAGAAACACCACTTTCATCATTATATATTATTTAAAATATGACCTATTTCAATCTACTGACCTCTCTCAGATGTGATCCGCTCATAGTTTGAACAAACGTTCGAAGAATATCATCGTATTACGCACATGTATATTGCATTCATATTATTTATATTCTGGCACAATGTGGGGGACCGTCACCATCCATGAACAGACAATTGTTGTGTGCTTCTGAATTTGGGTGTGTCCCATGGTGTCTCTGAGGTTAGAATGTGCCTCCAAATCTGTTTAGTGCTGACTGGTGATGTCTGCCCAGACTGCTGCACCTTCTCTACTAAGGCCAACCCCAGAGAGCATGTTGACCTTGGTTTCTCGCTCAACTTGCCTCCTCCAGCAGCTCTGATGCAACACTCATCAGTGAATAGGATGGTGGACCACTGCTGCATTGTCCAAGTCACATGGTCTAGTAACCCCTGCTCATGGTCACAGAACTGTTTTGGTGTCAGCGGAGTCAGCTGCCACGGTTGCGAATGGTTTGTCTTGGAAAACCAAGTACATCTCACGTCCTGTAAACGGGCCTGCAGCTGTGAGGGAGTTGCATAGTGCTGTCTGACTGCACAGGTCCTTAGGGACCGGTGCATCACTAGGGAGGGTTCCACTCCTGGGTCTGTCACAAACACTGCCCGTTGTTCTGTGTCTTGCTACATGTCTACTGGCACTTTGAGACACACTAAGTTCACGGGCAACATCTGACTGCCTGCTACCAACACGCAGGCGTGCCATGGCCAGGTAGCGCCGCTCGACTGTCGAGTGATGTCATGTGTTCATAGCTGCTTGAATGATGAACAGGGAATGATTTACTGACAAATTTCAACCACCACAATGATGAAACGACGCCACATTGAAAAGGGTTGTCCTATTGTATTGTTTGGTATTGGCCTCAATATGTAGGGTGCACTGTACACTGTGAGACCATTACATGGAAAACACAAAATGAAGTGCGTCTATCACCCTAAAACAATTGCCTTCGTATCACAAAAATCACTGAAGTGTGACAAACACAGAACTTACGAAACCCACCGAGGACCTCACAATATCCCTAACCTATTGTGAGTGGTGTATTTTGGTCATGAACACTATTTAAAATATGAAATCCTCACAGAGATTTTTTCAGCTACGGTTCATACAATTTATCAGGATACACACTGTTCGACAGGAACAGAGGCTCTTCAGACTGTGCTCAGGTGGGAGGAAACTTCCAACAAAAGTAACGCCAATGTAACACCGATGTGGGGACCGATGTCGGTAAAAAGCAGCATGTCATCTTGTCGTCCTGCGACACGCTACTAAGATGACGACGAATTATTCAATGCACATGAGCTGAATCCGCAGCGTTTTCCTTAATGCTCATTACCTCCACCTGTTTGCCTGCTTCCCCCGTCTGTCCATGCATCTGTTTCCTCGTCTTTCAACCAGGTAAACCACTGAACGTCTGGAACAGACTCAAAATTCTAAAATATAACTCGTTGTAACCATATGTTTAAGAGAAAGTGGTTGGATACCTGCTCCCAAGAAAATATTCGGAATACATTGAATTCGGAAGGAATTCAATGTATTTATTTAAGATTTATCGTCTTGGCCTTATAGCTAGAAGTTCACAAAATTGATTCTCTGCTGTCAAAGTCAGTGATTGATTCTGGGAACACATAAGGTCAAGGGCTGATCCAGCAAGCAATGAGAACTTTAATGGTCCACGGAACGTTATCCCAACATAATCCATGCTTAATTGGATCCGCTGAAAGTCACAAAATCACTGAGCGATTCATCTAAGGGATTCAAACTCATTTCATTTACTGTTGATTCCTTAAAGAGCGCGTCCAAGTCTGAGCTGCCACCAACCTGAAAAAGAGAAGAGTTCAGATGTTTAAGTTTCGTGGAACCAAGTGTTGACAATTTCAATCCCGAGAGCGCGACAGATGGCAAAGAGCGGCTTCACAACTATTTTCTGCCGACAACCTTGAGAGAGATATAAATTGGTGACATAACTCAGTGACAAATGCATATCGATCCCTGTAATCAATAGGAACGTTCTCATCCTTCACATCTGCTTTGTTTACACATCCTTTGGTGGCACTTAGTGAGGCTGTTTACAAAGCCGTCCGCAGCTTTATTCGATTACCGCGCAGTTTCACACACGACAACAAGGTTTACATCATTTTAATAAACGTGACAATAACTGCGCTCGTGACGACATCCTGAAACAAACAAAGGAGAAAGTGAATCTCTGCTTTCTTCCTGAATGTGGTGGACGTCCTCTTGACATCCTTTTTCCAGCTCATTCAATCAATATGAAATTGAAATTTTGCGTTCGCAAATGAGCCTCAATGACTTAATGGACTTCTGTTCTTTGTGTGATACCGTTGCGGGGTTTAATTGCGCCTCTGACGTTGCTTCTTCAGACTCATCATTGTTGATGTAATGAGCTGTCCGATCGCTTGATGACTGGGTACCACTCTGAATTACAGCTTGACTGAGTGTCCAGTGCAACTGAGAAGGTGAACGTATGTAACAGCTGCGGAGAATTCAGAGATTCATTCAACGCGTGGACAAACCAGTTCATAAATGAAAAAGCTTTTAGTGGAGTTGGATGCATATTATTTGCAGTAAAATGTGACCTATATCAAGCGGCTGACCTTTCTCAGATGTGACCCGCTCACAGTTTGAACACACAGCAAGAGAATATCATCATATTATACGCAGCCACAGGCAAGACACGGTGTGACAGAAATGACGTGTTGTATGTTCTTTTACTGGATTTCATTCATTAAAACAAACCTTATTTATGATCTGATAAGAAATTGAAAAAAATAATACATGAGTACATTAATTATATGAAGGGGATTCTGAGGTTACATTCTTAGCATTTATAATCTATTTTATTTTATGATATTTTATTTTTTCCCGACAGATGACATTGCTTTCAACAAGTTGATCTTTCAAATGGCATGTCTTTGTTTTGATGTTCTCAGGAACAGTTTTACGGTGGCAGTGATACGGTTCATTGCAGAGCTACAGTACAGTATGTTTTTGTTGAAAGAAAAATAATAAAAACTTAATGAAACCTATCTCTGCCAATGAGATTTAAAAAAAAAAACACACACACTGCGTGTTTGGCTGCATATGTGCTTCAAGAACAAGAACAAGAAGAACTCCAGAAGTCCAACTAACGCTGACATGCTTTTCTACTTACTTGTTATCAGCATGAGAAACCTTTTCAGCTGTTATCTTCTACCATTATACTTGTGCCTTGTTATGTTTATGGAATTTCATGCTTGAATTGAATATAGAGGCTTGTAGATAGGAGGACTGGGACAAGAAGGAAGCACTGGACGAGGTGCAGGAGCAGTGGTGTAGTCTATGTGATACACAGGTATGTGCCATATGCCCACTGGGATATGTAATGCAATAGCTGTAAACCATCTGAGAAAATGAGTGCACGAGACTACACCATTGTAGAGGAGGACATGGTCACCTACTGGATATCAAGAACACTGGGGTCTGAAAAGACAAAACATACCATTAAAATGTATTTCTGACGGTAGAAATACAACGCCACATTTCTCGTCAGTACGCTTCACTTTTCATCATTACCTCATCAGACTCACCTTTTTCAGTGACGCAGATTTCATCTGGATTATTTCTGACACGCAGCAGGTTCACTGAAGTAAACCAGTTCAACTTGAAGACACACCCAGCCCTGACTGTCAGCTTCCACCCAGCGCTGTTGTTGTTTAAAACAGAACCACAGAAGACATATACAAACAGACATCCAGGCAACTCTGAAAGCAAAAAACGGTAAGACCTTCCTCATTTTCTCTGCTCTTAACGGCCTTCTTCCCCTCGCTTTAGCCGGGTGACGGAATTTCATCACTTATGATGGAAAGCCGATGGAGTTTTGAAAGTGGAATGAGATGGGAAGGTGCACTTAAAATGCCACTTTACCATCCAGTTGCCAGTAATCGAATTTACTGTCAGTGGGAATAAATGCGCAGCCACAGGACGGCACAGATAGGATGTTATTTCAGCAACAGGGTTATCACTTATTATCCGGTAATGTCTGCAGGGAGCAGTCGTATCAGCCAGTTGAAGAAGGGCCTTCCACTTTGGCGGAGGAAAGAATGATCATCGATGTGGAAGAATTCTTAAGCTGTCAAATCAATGTGACACCACTCCTCACTCTGATCAGTTAATGAGTCACACTTTGAAGAGATGGCTTCACATTTTATTAAAATATAAAATAGTGTTTTAGTTCCTGAAAGGAACAGTCACAAATTGTGACCGAGTTTTCCTTGTCGTGAGGGAGCTGGAATGTTGTCTGGACAGGTTTTTCTTTTTTAACATTCCAGCCAATAAATGGAGGGCAGCAAAATTCACACTCCTCAGAGTGATTAAGAGTGAGGCGAAAAATCTAGACTTTTACAGTAAATTCAGACTCTTGTCTTCTACAATTTTATCCAAAAATCTGTATCATCTGATGAACATAAAGTGTGCTTTGTTTCATGAATTTCTTTTCAACATTTTCTCACCACAAAGAGGATCCCATTCTGTTCCTTGTGTCACAATTGAAATGTGCAGTTGTTTATTTATATAGATTAATGATCAAGTCAGTTGAAAAATGCACACGGCAGTCAAGTCAAACACTTTCACTTTGTGCGCTTAGCGCTTTTCTACATTTATTTGCCAACCTGTAAATGAAGCCCTGGATGCATGTGAGTCCTGGAGTATAATGAAAGTTGCTTTATTCAATAATATATTTCTGTCTTCAACATCAAACAGTCGACGCTAACATCATGGGGAAATACGATGAAGACGAGTGGGACGAAAAGCCTGAAGTCCCACGTCAAACACAACCAGAGAGGCACCAGACGACAGAGAGTAAAAGCTCCAAGAGCAAGTGTCCCACATGCTGCTTGAAGACTCGTGACTGTCTGATGAGCGCAGAGTGTGGCAGATGCCTTCAGATCTCCAGTGTCGTCGCCTTTTGCGGGATGTGCATCCGCATGTTTATCTGTAAGTTTCTTCTTCATTGGCTTTATTGGTTTTGGTTTGGCAGGAAGCCACCTATGCCATGAAAAGTTTGTAGATGACTGGATTTTCAAGCATCATTCTTGAGTGAAAAGAGAAGCTTCATAGAACGGTGGTGAGACCTGCCTTGTATGGTTTACAGACACATAGATGAAGGGAGGGAGGGACCAGGAAAGGATAAGAATAGGAATGAATATATCAGAGGGACAGATCATGTATCTTTGCAAGATTTCCCAAATATGTGTGAGCATTGGAGGAAAGGGTTTATACAAGCAGCAGTCCATCCTTCTGCATCTCAACCTAACTATTGTACTAAAATTACATTATGTCCAGTTGGTCTTTTCTTGTGAATTTTTTGTCGGTTGAATTATATTTTTGTGGCTATTTCTATTTCAGCATACATGTTCCCCACAGACATGTCAGTCACTATTAGTAGCTCTATTTCCTTGTCAGAACTGTTTTTCTCTTTTTTGTTACACCTTTATGCAAATGCTTTTCTCAAAGAGCAACACATTCTATTTTATTCTTTTACTCATCGTACTGTTTTTGTTTTGTTTAAATATATGAATACATCATTCGACTTATATCAAACTATGTCACTTTCAACTTCTCTTTCAGCACTTTGTTCCTTTTTTGTCACTTGCAGCTTTGTGTGTTATGCGTTCAACAATGAAGTTAAACACTAACTGTTCACTTGACTTGAAAAGGTAATGTCAGCCTACAACTGACAACACATTTCTGTTGAACTGGTGAGACACTGTTATCATTGTGCACGGAGATGACAAGGACACATATCTTTCCTTAAACAAACCAGATAGTTTGACAATTCCAATCTATATCAGTGAAGCTGTTTTGGATTTGATGTCTGACTTTTCTGTCTCATGACTTTTAAAATATATTTTCTTTTAATTACAGAACCTGCCAGCAGATCTTCCAAAGCATCAAACCAGCATGTCATCAGCAAAAGCCCCTTTAAACTGTGTGTGAAAAAATAAAGTATATTAATCACCAAAACATCTTTGACATTAGATGCAATGTCAAAATCATTACTGCTGCTAACTAAATGTTTTATAGTCCAACGTAAAGAACAACTTTTTGAAAATGATTAAAGGTTTGTTTGCTACTGTAGGTTCCAGAATGTTATTGATGTGTTGATAAATGCACAACATGATTGTTGTTTATCTCAGCTTTGCGCACTATTTATTGCCTTGTTGAAATAAAAATAAATAAATAAACATGTATGCCATTTTGAGTATTCATTAATATGTTCATAAAGTCTTGAATCTTTCAAATGAGAAGCGTGAAAGTCATTCAGCAGGACAGGTTAAACACGGTTAAGCCCAACATACAGGAAGACGACAGATTCAGTGTTGTGAGCAATTTCTTTCACAATGAACAGTTAGTAGTAGCAACTGCAGTAACTGAAACATGAACTACGTTCGCGTCCTACCTAATCTCTATTCCGCTGAAGAAAACGGATCTAACTGCAGTACAGATATAGCAGGTAGGTAGAGCAGCTGACATTTCAAAATACATAGAATTTAAACTCCATTTAGTGACATAATGTTCAATAAGATTGACCACTGATTGATTGAGAGGGTACATCTCTTTACCCTACTGTGAAAAATATTATTCACCACCTCATCTGAAAGTTCTTTCGACTGTCGCTGGTCTGCCATAACCAGGGCAACACTGCAAATAGTAAGCCAGACTCTGGTGAATAATCCCGGGATCACTGTCAGCAAATTGTAAACTAACATGCGACTTTTTCCTGTGTGCGCACGCTGTGCTAAACATTGACATGTGGCTCTCAACTCAACAACATGAATTTAGTCGGATTAACACAAAGGAGGAGATTCCCATCAATGCTCTTAATGCCCTCCGTAAATGAGAGCGCTGGAAGAATCAGAAAACCACAAGAGTTGGAAATTCACGCACAGTTTCATCAGATATACAAAGCATATTTGCAGTTTTATTTCAGGCCATTGACAGTTACATTGGGCGCCGTTGAGCCGTTAATGCCAGAGACAAAACATGAAATCTCACAAAGATGCAGAGCTCTTCTGTTGACTTCATTTTCATTCTTCCTTGCTCCTTTATAGCCTTCTTTCCATTGCCATTGTGTCAGGCCAAACATCACAGCAGCAGGGTGACATTTCCAGCGGGCAGATTAGAGGCTCTCTCCAATTAATTTAGCGCTCGTTCCAGTGTTAAATGGAAAATCAAGCAAAGGCAAAATGTCAGCGAAACAAACGAGGAGTCGCCACTGGGCTGACAATTACCGCCAAGTGTTTCAAAAATGCCAATATGTTGAAACGGGAAGTGCGTATGAAGCGAATGGGGACCAGCGGCCGTGTTAAAGCCAAAGGGAAATACGTGAGTGAGTACGACGGCAGGGGAAAGGGACACATTCATGTCATGATAAAAATGTAGCACTGTCATTTGCTTGCTGAAGGGTTACAGTGTCAAGCTAATTTTAATGTCACCCTGAGGCATGCTAAATGCTAAAATGTCATTAAAGGTGAATTGGCAACAAAAAATATTGGTGCTTATTTATACATAGACACAACGCTGGTCTTTCTTTATAAAAGCAGTTAATAGCTGAGTTATTGCGGTACCTGCAACAAGTATCTATCTACCATCACCTTAGCTCAGTGTTTCCTGCTGTGCTCTGGAGTAAAGGCAGACGCTCGGAACATGCACAGATACAGAACACCCCGTGTTTTTTTTTATTTTATGTCATGTTCTGCATTCTGTGCTCTCTTATTCTGGCTGTTCCATGTGCTTTTATTTTGTTAACCCCCTGTAGTTTCCTTTTCCTGTGTTCCATCCAGCTTAATGGCAGCGCAGCTGGAGCTCATCCCGTCATCAACTCCTGTGGATATCACCTGGCGAGCTCCAGACTGCTGGCTGCTAGACGGTCACTTCCTGTCACACGGTAAATCTCCCGCAACTTATATTCTTTGTTGAACCTTTGAACTTTCTAGATTTTTGTGCGCGCTTCCATTTCTCTTCAGCCGCCTTCTTAGTTTTGTTTTCACCTCCTCGCTCCGCTTCTGTTCCTGTCTCCCTAACTTTGTAAGTTTAACCACGTGTGAGTGTTTTAAGCTCACTTCTCATTTGACGTTTGTCTTGATCTTTTTCCCTTCGTGTGAGTTTGAGTGTTTCTCCTCCACGTAGCGCTTTTAGTTGATCTGGACCTTGTGAGTTATTGTCCGAGTGTTTTTGTGTTCTCCCTAGTTTTGAAGGTTGACATTGATTCACCTCTCTTTTGTTATAGATTATCCCCCAGTCCCTCTGTATACATCCTGGTTCGTGTTTTGACTTCGGTGCCTTCAGTTCCTGTCTTCGTCGTCTGTTTATTGTGGTTTTTGTATTAAATTTATTTTAATCTCATTGTCTGTGCCTTCTGTCAGCCTGGCATCATCTGCACCTGGGTCCCTTCCTAGGCAATTATGACATTTTATTTTTATAGAATAGCCTTTATTGTCCTTGTACAGTGTACAACGAAATTTGAGCTCTACTCTCTTGATGCAAAAATGGAAAAGAATATATAAAAAACAATCAAACATAAGCAAAAATGACAAGTAGGTACTAATAAATAATATATACACAAGTAGCAGCAGTAAAAAGAGCGTAATAAAGTGGCACTCATCCGGATGTGAACATCATTAATTGCACTTTGAGTTTATTGCACATAGTTTTTTCACTATTGTGCGATGATCAATATGATCAGTAATGAAAAATGTAGACTGTTATCTGGTTTTGTTTCGTTCACGACTGAGATAGCTTTCGGGAAGAAGCTATCTCTGAGTCTGTTTACCTACCTGCATCATCAGACAGGTAAACACTGTTTGTGCGATCCTCCTCAGGCAGCGAACTCATTCATTTGTTGGGATCTTTTTTGGATTGCCCTATTTATTTGGTTGTTACAAAGCGCTAAAATTAGCTTATGCTAATATGCATTAAATCAAAAGGAGGCAAACCTGCCACCTTACGTTCCTCCACTACACCACTGTCAAATGGCGCGCAACTTTGCACTTAAGTTTTGATGTTGAATAGACATGGACAGCTTATTTTTGTCACCATAGTAAACGCATTAAAGTTTATCATTTCAGTGATTCGTCTGCATTGTTTTGCTATTTATGTATTATCCGTGGATCCGAACCAGCCCAATTACAGTGATTTTATTTTTTATTTTTTTGCGATAGGTGTTTTTTATGTGGAGCAAATAAAGGACATCATGAATACTGTTTTCTGGCTTGAGCACCAACTCCCCCTAAATGTCTGTGCACATGCCTGGCGGACGGCTGAACAACAAAGGCCCACTGCTTTGACTAGCCCCTGAATGAAAACCAACGTATCCGGCTCCACTTTTGTCATTATGAGAAGCAAATGCTTGCTGATAATACTGTAGTGACTCATTGTGCGACTCGCCAGCCACAGGAGGTTCATTAAGCTTTAATTGGTGGCTTGTATGAATGGCGGCTTCCCACAACATAACAGTAACAATATACTTTTGAAAATGCGCATGTAAATATGCGATGATCACATCACAAATATGACAAGACAGCTGCATAGCAAATCCCCTTTTGACTCAGTTGTTTTTTTCCAAAAGTGGGATGTCTGTCAAACCTGGCGGCACATTTGCATCGTTTTTTTTTTTTTTTTGCATCACCCTCGTACTAAGGGCGCCTAAGCAAAAAACCTGGGGTACACACTTTTTAATGGTAAATCTCTGCCTCTTTCTTGTCATTAAAAGCTAAAATTCAACTGAGATAGAAACATTGTTTCTGATTTTATAAGCTGCTTGTGATCATTTTTCATAAAAGAGACTGGCAACGACCGAGACAAAATAGTAGCCAGAATTTGAAAACAAAAATATCAAACCGTGTTTATTTATTGGTACAGCCATAGCTTTAAGAACAAAAGCAGGCACACCGATTTTTAGCTTCATTTTAACTTCAATTCGTGGACAGCAGGTGGCATTAGAGCTACAAAGTTCCTATGACACATAATAGACATGAAGAACCAACCGCTCTGCTGGGAATGAATGAATGAGAAAGGAAACCTTTGAAAATAGGTAAAAGCCCCGCCCATCGAAAAGGCTCATTTTCTGGGAACTGGAATCTCATTTTCGCCAACTCCATGCACTCTGCTGTGATTGGTCAAGAGGAGACCTTCAGCCCGCCGCTGCTGACAGATGCTTTAACATACATATGCATCTTTCCACCATGGCTGGTTCAAATAAGGAGGTGAGCGGGTTCAGAGCTGCACACTTTTTGTGCCCGTTTTAACCAAAGCAGGTCACATGACTGGATGTGCCTTTCATAGTCCATTTCCTTCCAAACCAATAAACATTTCACAGTCTTGATCGGTCATGTATAGAAGTTATTTTGTTTACAAACAGAACCATTAATACATTCAATATTAGATATCCTTTAAGACACAAAACAATACAGACACTACCAGAGTATCTCTTCACACAGAGCCACCGTGAGACAATAAACAATGAAGCATTTCAGACACCATGTGGATTTTATTGGAATGAGTTACAACTACGTCTTGAAATATTTTTTTTCCATCTCATGATGATTGTTTTTGCTGTTCTTGGAGTAATAAATAAGCTACGCTGCTGGTTAGTATGCCGAACCCATACACCGAATGAATACGAGGGTTTTTAAATAAAGACTTTACCTAATGATCATAATGATTCATTGTCTGTCTTGCAACAATAGAAACAGCATGGGTTTCATGTTTTTGTTATTAATACCAGGCCAACTAAATGAATAGCGAACAGCGGGGTAGCGTACTGACGTTGATTTCTTTTTGGTCGCAGTGTCATGTTGTTATGACCGTTGGCTAATGAAACAAGTTTGCTACACATGTCATCTGATTTACTCAAGATGTATTTGTTTGAACAGAAAAAAAAGACTCCTGTGGTGCAGCAGCAACAGTGATGGAGTGCAGAGGTGAGACGCATGACCAAGCTCCCGTCAAAGCATGCTTTTGCATGAGGGAGATTCGCCTCTCCTGGAGGTACAGCATGCCCCACGAACACACTTAGCCCCTCACCCTCACCACCAAGTCCATCTGTTGCTCCCACTTCCAGTCCCCCGCATGCACAGCCACATATGGTTTAATGTGCCGGAACCATGCGGCGACATCCACCTGCATTCTCCAAAATATGAGGAGGACGCAGTAGGACATAATCAGGTGTGCTTGTCTCTGCCCCCTGTTGAGGAGACAGAAACTCTCCTCACTCTTCCCGTCGGTTTAATCACCTTCTTGTGCCAAGATGCACAGCTGTTGCCACCCGTGATTGACTTGGACTACAGCCAGACTCAATGCAATTTGTTGTAGAAATGCTAAATCGATGGGTCATTACACTAATGAAACGACATGAGGGAGGGACAGGAAGGTTCCAAGCTGCTTCTGGACATGGTTGGGTGCCAAGAATGTGAAAATGCTTCCCAAAACGCCACCCAAAATTGCGATGTTCATGCCCGGAATGGCCTTGAGTGACAGGGCTGCCCCTTTGTTTTGTGTGCCTCCCGCGCACACTCGCCTGCTCTCATGTAAATCTAACAACCACGCCGAAAATAAATGATAAATAATATGCTTCTGGTCATTTGAATTGTTTACAGTGTCATTGTTTAATTTTAATTGTTTGCATCTGGCACTTTATAACATTCGCAGCCTTCCCTGACACCATACTGACTTAAACTATATTAAATGGTGAAACAAATGATCAAATGCTGTGCGCATATGTTAGCAGCAGTCCTGAGAAACCAGGGCTTCACAGCCAGGGAATCGTGCTTGTGCATTTAGGGCAGAGGAAGTGAGACAATGACTGACTGACAGAGGGAGAGGTGAGATTTGCGATCTCATCTGTTCGACCGAGGCCTCTGTGAAGTGGACTCGTCAATTGTCGTCAATCATCTCTATGGAGACGTCTTAAAACTCTGATGGATGTGGAGCTCCGTGACCTTACACGGATACAAACTCATGAAAAGAAGCAATCCAGGACTGTGATTGCAATCTACCCGGAATCACTGCTCAAGTTTCTGATGGAATCTTCAAGCAGACTATTACAATTCTGCAGCTGACGAAATGCTACTGGGTTCTCCTCAAAATCTGCTCAGATGTGCAGTGTGTATATATATATATATATATATATAAGTGCAAATAAAAGCCTTTCAATTGTCTTGTATAGCTTTGTTAAATACGCGTTCAACTTAGTTATCTAGTCATTTCTATTGGATATAGTGAAACCATGCGTAGAAGGTTTGGGAAATCTTCACATATATAAAGTAAACCGACACTGCTCTTGCTTGATATTGAAGTCAAATTACAGTTTAAAGGCGTTGGATATTTATGTACTTTCAGGCAACTGAAAATATGTATCCTTCCTCAAACAGATGAAGTCAGGGTGAGTCCAGTCCAGTGACACTTGTTTTATGGCAGTGGTGCCCAACCTTGTAATCACCGTGGACCGGTCAACGCTTGACAATTGGAACGTGGCCCGGGGGGTATGAAGTTGACACTTTGAACTGTCAGATAAGGCCTCTGCATGTTTGTGTGCCCACTAACACTCATAAAATCTCCCCCTCTCGACCAGTGCCCAAACGTTCTCTGACTCTGGTCGTGATGGTAACGTTTAAACATGCCTTCAAAATAGTGTACAGATAGACCACAAAACCGAACATGAAGTCCATGAAAATTTTAAATCACCATATTGTGAAATCAATGGGAGTGCCGAGTTTGTTACTCTGCAACAGGACAGTCCCATCTGGGAGGGACGGAAGATGGCCGCAATAAGTCTCTATATATAATATAAGTACGACTCCTGGTATTGTAAAAAAATGTTCTTTTTCCTGGAAGTTGTAGGCTCTTCTGTCTCTTTACTGAGCCTTTTCCCCTTCGCAAAGTCATAGCTGTTTCCGACTCATGTTGCGACCGAAATCATGAGAATCAGGTCAGGTCATTTTTTTTCCAAAATAAAAGATCCTTATGACTCAGATAATACACAAAACGTAAATAATTAATTATTTCCGTTTTGTGTATTATACCAATTGATCCGTGGACCGCGACGGTCCCTGGCGCAGGAGTTGGGTACCACTACTTTATGGCCTCAATAGGCCACCGTAGAGATCATATGTGGATCAGAATGTTTACCTACCACAGTGTTTACATGTCTGATGCTGCCAGTAGTCAGAGTAGCCGCTTGACTGCAGCACGGGAAGGTGTGGGAAGGGCTGTTCAGGAAATGACTATTACACCCACTCAAATAAATCCCCTGTTAGAAATCAAAATACATTTGAGCGGAACTGATGGGGAAGTCACTTTATTCTCAAGGAAAAATGTCTCCAGAGGTGGCACTTTTCCCCAGCAGGGAAATAGGGTGGGTGGTTGAGCTCTGTTAAAGTCCTTGTTCATATGTACATATAAATTGTATTTTCCCTGTTTTGCCTTTTGAGACACCCCACAATAACACTTTGTCATCACTTAGGCGACAGTCAATTGTCGTCCTGAAGGTCCAGAGGTGAAACAGAGCTGAGCATTTCTCTGTAACTCCCAATGATTGTGTTTTTGGCTGTGATATACAGGGGTGGGACAAAACAATGGAAACACTTTAAAGCTAATAAAGCTTTAAGGTGTTTCCATTATTTTGTCCATCCCCTGTATATGGAATTTCAGGATCCAACTTTACATCACATGTGAGCTTTTTTAGGTGAGTTAAGCACCAGATTATTACTTTCTCAGCCACATAATCCGCCATAAATCCACAAGTTGACATTTCCAGACGTTTTTTTTTGGAGGATTAGTGGTGTGCAGATGATAAATTCAGGTTCATAAATAAGAAAAACTACATTTAAACATGCACCACTAACTGAGTCACAGCTGCGGATTTTCAGTTGCCGATTTAGGATTTATCAAATACTTTTAAAACTGACACATGGATGAAACTGAAGCCCTCAGATTAGCATTTGCACGTTTGAGTCACAGGCACCACCACGACGAGTGCTACACACAACATCAGGTAAAAAAAATAAATAAATAAAATAAAATAAACGCAACTTGTTAACCAGAAAATGTATTTGACACATGAATTAATCTAAGAAATACTTGACAGTTGATAAAAATGGTCTTATCTGCGTTGGACAGAAATGAGCCACTCATCCAAATTCCAGTCTGCAGCTCGCAGTAGACCGTGAACTTGCTGCATGAACATGAACTTCTCCTGCTGACATTTTAATGGAGTTCCTCTCCCAGATGAATGGAAAAGACTGCGTGAGGCGGTCTGTGCGCATCGTGCTGCATGCTTATGTTTGCACGCGTGTTTAAATCACACAGCTTGAGCATGCAAAAACAAGAGATCAATTCTAGTTAAAGTTAAAAAAGAAATAAAATCTATGGGCGCGTTAATCCACATTTGAATAATCATTTACTGTGTAATACCCGACTACTGCGCAATATTTACCTCACCTACCTGAGCAACACCATCATGCTTACTGTGCACAAAGATTTTTTATTTTATTTTTTTGTTATTTTTTATCTCTTTGGCACCTTTATCCTGCACAAACGTTGCATGCTACCCTACTTCGTGTTCTGCGCAAGTTAAGGGTTCTCTGCATCTCAAGCATTTCATTGCATCTCAGACCCTGTGTTGAAAGTGCATTTGACAAATCTTGATGAATTCACGAAATACTTACAAAGAAAGATGAGTAGGTTTACATTGCTGTATTTTAATATGTTATCCGAACAAGTATTGAAGCAGCATGGCGTGAGGGTTTATCTGTCACGGTAGCTTGTTCCATGCTTCAACACACACACACACATAGGCATATTTAAATGCTTCCATCCAAAGACTGAGTTTCTCTTCTGTGTTTAATTTTTGTTATATTTGGGCTCACCAGTCAATGCAGCTGCTGCAAATCTTTGATTTAAGTAGGTGCGTTTGCAACGTCTTGCAACCGCTTTAGTTAGCAAACACAAATTGCTGAAATGTGAAATTTCCATAGAAAATAAAATATAAGTCAGACTGGGAGAAAAACACAAACACAACAGAGTATGAAACCTAAAAACAAACAGAAAGCAAATGGAATACACATAACAGACATACGCAGCTGTCAGTACGCACCCATGGAATAATATATATACAAAATACACAAGTAATGAAAGACGAAGCAATTGTATTGAAACAGAACACAATATAACATGGAGGTCAGAACGTTCATGCCATACATAAATTAAAGAATCAGATCAAAGTACATGGTCCAACTCACACCTGGCTGAACAAAGGAAACGAAAGAAGAAACAGAAAACTTGCGGGTAGTGAAACTAGTTCACGACAAACATGATTGACCAGTATGGCAGTTCCACCTGGAACACGCCTCAGGAAGGGCAAGGGTTTCCACATTGACGTGAGTCAAGCTCTCAGGAGAAACTAAGAGTGAAAAACAGGAAGAGCACCAACAAAATAAAACCAAAACAAAAGCGAACCACGACTACTTTAAAAAGTCATAGAGGGGCAAAGAGGCATGCAAAGTCAGCGCCTTTGCTGAAACAGAAGCAGTGGTGTTTTTTCTATGTCTACACTGCAGTAATGTAACAGAACAGATGACGTTTTTTGATGAAGAACCTGCATAATCCTATTCAAAGTCATGAAGTAAAGAAATATTAAAGGGACAAATGGAAATTCCTCTGGCACATTTATCAAATCTACTGTACAGTTCCTTCGCTAACTTTAATTAAGGTCGATTGTTAAAAAAAAAAAAAAAACAGTGTTGCTGGAAACTTTGCAATGGCTGTGCTAAAAGTCACATGAAGCATTGGCCTAGTGAAGAGAGCAGGAACACAGGAAAAGTCAGAAAGCTTGTCTTGGGCCGTATTCGTGGAATAGCCAAGTTGGTGGTACTGTCGAGAAAATCTCTATATTCAGGGTTATACTCACCGTGCACTTTGTTCTGTGATGCCTCCCCCCGACATACACCACTGCCTTCGGTAAGATGGCAGCAAAGTGTATCAGGAAGTTTTCCAAGAGTTGCTGGGGTGTTTACATGTTGTTGCACCACTTCACAGCTGCCAAACTGCAGTAAAACAAGAAGGTTGAAGTGGATGAAAAATAGATTGAGCGCCTTGAAGAGTTGAATAGAATAACGAAAGAGCAGACCCGCGTGTGGATGAATAATGGAATCATCAGGGTTGTTGCTTTTGGAGGGATACACCAACAAACTCGTCAGGTGATGAAAAAATCAATACTGGATGTTCAGAAGCACCAGGAGAGAAGCTTGTTTTCTCTGTGTGTATCTGGACAACGCTCCTGTCCGTCTCTCCCTACAGCACAAGGTCTCGAGTTTTCTCGGCCCAGAAGGGAATCAAAGCTGATGAAATCTTTCACATTCATTGTTACGATAAATCAGTCCGGCGGTCAAAGACTGACTGGAATAGATGTGAAACCCGCAGTGGTTCATGAGGATCATTTGTCGAGGCTGGAGGGGCAGGCATTAATGGGATGAGGGCCCTTGCGTGTTGGACCAGCTAGAGCAGGAGGGTCAAGTCGGTTTTCAAAGTGCCACTGTGGGTGCAGGTTTTTGGTCGGTTGGTTGGAACAAAAACTTGCACCCACTGCGGCTCTTGTGGATCATTTGAGACCCCTAAACTAGAGGATTGTAGAGATGGTTGCTGTTGCCTGACTGAAGAAATTCCAGTTTCTCTTATGTCTTTGCTGTTCAAATGTCGCCTGCTGAAAGAGCTCCAACCATTATGTAGGGAGTGGGAAGATGTGTTCATGTGATGGCGCAAAGTTATGGCTTCATGGAGACATTTGAGGTGCTGCAGGTTAAGTTTTTCTCTCCTGTTTTTAAAGGAAATAATGAAAGTGTTTTTGTTGAGGTATTTATTTTCAACTGCGTGACATTTAAAAAGGGCGATAAATACCCAGAGAAACATCAGTAATTTGAGAAATGCACATAAGACACTGTTTTCAAATCTTTTTGTCTGTATATCTGTGATATATTCATTACTTATTTGTGTTAAAGTAAAAAAAAAAAAACACCTGAATCTGGTTCTCAGTTATCCTTTTTTTCCAGGTCACCGTGTTCTGACCTGCCCCTTCGTCTCCTTTTCTGAATGGTCTTGAAAAGGTGCAGACCAAACATTGATAGATGTCCTGAACCATTCCCTTTAAAAACTCTCATTTCACAGAACACATCATTTTAAGGATACAACTTGACCCACATTAGAGCAACTGCATCAGCTCCATCAGCTCCAGAATTCTGCCGAGGCTTTGAAAAGGCTCCAGGGTGATGATTAAATGTGTTTTTAAGAATGTGGAGGAGTATAAAAAAGGGACAATTACAATGTCACAACACCCAGTTAAATGGGTAGTGATAGTTCAGCTTAATTGGGAGGACACTTTATTTCCCGTTCAGCTGTTAGATAACACAATTAAATAATAAGTTTTCTTTCCTTTCCAAAGACCTTAACTTGAACCCTCAGTGTGCACGAGAGTATTCACTTGTGATGTCCAAAAAGGCCGGGGTTGCACAGAGGAATTGTTTATACCAGTTGTGCTTTAAGGTCTGCGCTTGTTGCACTGGTCACCATCCAGTTCCTACATGACATGGAAATATGCAAAATACTTAAAGCTCTTTGGGACTTTAGCAAGATTCTGATGTGATGTCATTGCATTCATCTGTTCAGGATCACATACAGTCGTTAACCCGACCCTGGTATTTGTTTCCCCACCTGTTTTCTGTTGTTCTTTGCAGATTTTGATGTTGTTATTTCATCTTGTACAGCATCCTAAAATACCTGATTATTATTATCGTGGGTTACTAGATTTATGAGGTTGTATACCAAATGCTGTTGGCGGTGGACATGGTACCCTTCAAATTCCACCTACTGTACAAAGTAATTGAACTTTGGCCATCATCGCTCACAAATCCACCCCACGAACTTGCAAGAGCAGATGAGCATGACCATTGCACCTGCTGCAACACCTTGGCCCTGTTTGAGAGAGATGCTTGACTGAAAGATTGGATGTCAAATGCAATATATAGCCCCCTTTGCAGCTGTCCTCCTCACTGATGGCCCTGTCAGGAAGTCATCGTGACTCAAAGGCAAGGTTGTTTGAGAGGCTTGAAAGAGCAATTGACACGAAGTTCACTGTACAACAGAAGCGGCACCGTCCCCTGGCTTACCTCACCCCAACATGTCTTTGTTTTCCATGACGCGCTGCCCATGGCGTCATGACATGCTGTGTGACGTGGAGCATGTGCTTCCATTGAAAGCCTAACATGCAAGGCTGGAGGCTGCCTTCAGCATCAGTATGGGTGCATATGCGATGAGAGTGAGGATGTGTTGATGTTTACTTTTCCTTTCAGTTACAGACAAATCCGTTTTGTGACTGATCAGTGCGCTCAACACTTTTCCTCTCTCCAATTAACACTAACTTTGACTTGGTCATCATTCTTTCTTTAATGCGGCATTAATGATTCCATCCCAGCGGAGGAAAAGTCGGAGGAGTGACACATTATTTCTCCTGTAATCTGCGTTGCATTGATGAGAGCTTTTGATGTCCTCAGACAATTGCTGTTAGCAGATGAACTCTGACTCTAGCTCGATTAAGTGCTAACCCCCATTCTGAAAAAAAAACAGTTTTGCTGATCAGAGCTGGAAAGCCCACGCATCCGATGTGTTCCACTGGCTTTGGTTCCAAAACAAACATTAGATCTCCAGGTTTCCCAGGGACAGTGTTTCCAAAAAACGTCCCTTTGGTGACTTCACAAACCCAGTGATTTTTTTTGCGGCGCCTATTGCTGTTGTCATCAGTGGGAAGTGGGTCCTTCCATGAGTTCCTTCCACAAGGTAAAAAGCTGCATGCACAAAGCCATCATGCAACTTAGGAGGTGGATGATGTGGAGGGGTCAAGAATGTCCCAAACTGCGCAAAGAAACTGTTTTCTGTCTATCGATCTTGACCCAATCACTTGACCCGTCTCAGAGCCCTTTTCTGAGGCAGCGCGATCCTGAGGAACATTATGACTTCATAAAACACACCCTATGATCCAATCAATAAAAGAACATCCATGATTCAAGAATTGTGTTGGCTCAGGGCAAAAGCTAATCCCTTGTCTGAGACTCGAACTCATCAGCCATGCTGTAACCACTGGCGTTTGCTTTGCAGTATTCCACAGTCTTGCAACTGAACAGAGAGACTACCATATGCCTCCATAGTCACATGAAAGTTGGATTGTTTAGTGACTGAATGATGTGTTTTACTGGGGTTTCTGGTTTCTCCCGCAGCTGGACGTCTTCACCATGTTAATTCAAATGGAACCACTGAGCCCCACCAAACTGTGATATTCATTTTTAGCTGTTCTACAAACAAACAAACACAAGCACTATTTCATAACTATATTGTTAGAAGTATGAAGGCTTCGACTCCAACAGACCTGTCGTTCATCATCGGGACTTTCAAGAAGCTGTGGGCGAATTCAAGACTCTTTGGATGAAGAATGGATTGAGAGCTCGGAGCAGCATCTTCGATCCCGGAAAGGTAAGAGCTGAGCTGGGAGACAACATTCATGCCACTGTACTCTTTTCCTATTGTGAATTACAGAAAAAAGAGTGAGGAAAAATGAGGAAAAAAAGAGAACCGTGAGAAAAATGTCTCTTTCACATATCCATATAACAATACAAAATATCCATTTTTTTCTGAACAAAACTAAACTACAACCTTTTTTTAAGATAGTCTTCAACAGACAAAACATGTGGTTTACAACTTAAAATTCTTGGCTATAACTAGTCCGGGTCATGAAAGCCATCAGAAAACAGAGCTATTCAGTCACATCCTTTTCAACATTAATTTAGTCATTTATCTGTCCCTGAGATGATGCTATTTGAATCGAAGGAGAAAAGTTACCAGATTAATGAATGACGGTGCAGAACTATGAGCCACTTTATTAGGCGGCAGATGAAATCAATGGCCAGTTTAGTGCGATGGCAAATACAAATGTGTTTGTATTCGTGCGCTGGTCCATTAATAATGGAAGATTAGACTTCCCATTAGCAGTTCACATTTCAACATCTTCTGCAAATCTGTTCTCTGCTAAGGTCAGGAGCGTGCAAGCAATAACAAGCAAATTAATCCAACTGGGAAGATGTATTGAAGATCAGAGACTATTGGTTGACGCATATTTCGCCAAAATGCATCAGCACATTTGTCAAACAAAAATCCCTTTTTGTAAATGCATTTTGGCCGAGAGGTTACACAGTGGCCTGATGTTGGCCCTGACAAAGATGAGTTAGCATTAATATCTGCGACCATTTTGTCTCCAGAGTGTCATCCGACAAAGCGGGAGAAAATGAACTTATGATGATAAATCGGGAGTCATGCCTTGTTGGATATTTCATGAGAGAACATTATACGCCGACTCATCCCGAGTGTACATCAGCAGCCTAAAACCCTTAACACATGGTCAAAGCAAAGTCATGTATTGAATGGATATCCTGTCGTGGCACTGTGGTAAAACATATCCCTGCCCATTTTGCAAAGGGTCCTTCTCTACAGTCCGTCAAAGAGCACGCGTGCATCAGTCTGAGCAGCATTTCCTGTGTAATCCCACTGAGGATATCTCCATGTCCCTTTTGTGTACGCATGTTTGTGGAGTCACTCTGGACGGCTGCTGAATGGCACAAAGTGACCTTCTCTGTGTGGTATTTTTCTCTGGGCCCCAGTGGCCGGCAGAACTCCGTTCCAGCTGGATCACCCATTTGTGCGACAGATGCCACATCAAACAACACCAACTCACGCCTTTTTTTCCCCTCCAAAACCCCATCCACTGTTATTGCTGGACACACACTGTTTGTGTCAAAACGTGTGTGTTTGTCAATGAATTGTCAATGGCCGTGAGCATCAGTGGATACGTGAGCGTTTTCGTGGCATCCCCGCCACCTCCCTCTCTTTCGCTCCCTCTTTGTGATGCAGTGATGTTTCCTCTCGACTCATCCAGAATGAAATGATCCGTGCACTTTCCGACATGATGGTGGCGTAATGTTGTTGCCGGGCTCTCATGTTCCATCTCAGCTCTTGAACGTTTTGCAATTAAGCTTTATTTCCAAACAATAACACATGATAATCTCCGAAATAGACACTTAGCCTTTTTCCCTCTCTTCTTGCTCCAGCAAGCGCATGCCACATTACACAGAAAGATGCAATTATTGTGTGAAGTGACTGAAGAGGCCATGAATTTGAAGCATCTGAACCCACACTGCTGCATACGTTCTAATAAACATGACAAACAATTCTTTTACTTTTACGTCTTGGGCAAGCAAGAAACAGTATTTTCTACATTTGCTTTCTCAGGTTAGTAGTAATTTTCTGGAGTCAAAAAAACAGACAGATTAGTGAGAGCTTTTCTCAAAACCTCAGCATCAACTCTGAGGGACATTTCAAGTGTTTTGCAATTTGTGTGCTTCATGTTAGTGCGGAACCTTTGACGCCTGTTCAAAGTGGTATTGTGGATGAAGTAGTTTAGAGGCTACCCATTGGGTCCACTGAACATTCAAGCCCTATTTCCTTGGCAGCAAAACAATACTCCTGGACTTACACTTCCTTTCCACAGCGGCACCATGGCAGGTGAACCAAGAACAGAGCGCTATTCTGGGTAAATTAATAAAGACAACAGTGGCTCTACACGCTGAGCAGCAAAGCAGAGCGACAGAGTGGAGCTCCGGCACTGAACTTGGGCGGCACATGCCCGCAGGCGTTTGTCATTTGGAGGCGCTCCAGTCGACAGGTGGCTGCTGCGGTGGCCTGCTCCCTGTGCACCCCATCCAGGTAATTAGCCATCCAGGCTGGGCCAGCTGCAGAAGAGTGTCATCGTTGATGGAGACAAGAATAATGAAGGGATGCTTGCTGTGGGGGGCTTCTGCTTGTAAACTTGTTCTCAGCAACCACCTGAGCGTCTTACTCACCTGCCCTGCAAGTGGAGTGAGCTATCTTTCCCTCGGACAGTAATTCCTTCTGACAAGACCAGACAAACAAGGAAGGGGATTTTCACCACTTGCTTGATAGATTGGACCATTAGGCTGCAGAATTAGCGGAGAATCGGATCAGACCTGATCAGTCTTTAAGTCCTGCATAATTACAACATAATGAACACCTTAAAATGTGGGTTCAATCGGCTGAATAGGTTCACCGAACAGAGAACGTAATGTATTGTCAGAATAGCTCTCTTTGGAACAAAGCAGTTGGGATTTATCGAGCAGGCTGCGCTGGACTGCAAGGCTGCTATAGGTGGTCTGTTAAAGCTGCGTTTTCTAAAGGCACGGAAATCAATGAGCTGGAAAGTGTCCACACCACAAGTTTTCACATGAATCACCAATTAGGTCTGCATCACAACATGTGTACTTTTGAGTGGTAGTTGTTGACAAGCTTTCAACACTCAAGTTACCAGTTCAGCATCATCTCAAGTGTGTCCCATTAATCGTCATCCATCCATCCCTTCATGAGTGCTGTCATGTTCCTCACCTGATTCCCCTCTTCCACTCCACACCTGTCCCCTACTCAGTCATTTCATCCCTTTCTTAAATATCCATCTTGTGTTACCTGCCCATTTATCCAGTCGCCATCCTCCCTGGTTCATCCATCTGCCTGCTTGTACTTGGAGTTCTGTTGAGACCTCGCAAGACTCTCCCTCGCCTCATCCACGTCGCCCTCCGTTTGCCTAGTTTGGGCTCTTTATCTGGAAATGTCGACATGCTATCTTGATCCCGTTGAGCCCTAAGTTTCCCTACTCACTTCTATTTCAATTTCTGTCCATCACTGTCATTTCAGACTGGAGTTTCCTGTCCCCTCATCCTGTCTGCGCCTGTCTCCTATTGTTCACATACAGTTGTCCATACAAATATTCCCACAATCACCCTCAATATTTTTGCTTGCCAGTAATTTGAATCCTAATAGAGAGAATCCAAGTGTTTTGTTCAGTGGCGGGCCGTCAGGGCCAACAAGGCCTTGTCTGCAGGCCTAACATCACCAGAAATCATGAGCATATTTATGACAAAAGTGAATTTCATTTTTAATTTTATATATATATACAATGATATCTCGGTTCTCGACCACAATCCGTTCCAGACGGCCGTTCGAGAGGTGATTTGTTCGAAATCTGAATCGATTTTTCCCATTACAATGAATGGAAAAAGAAATAATGCGTTCCAAGCCTTAAAATAGGCTTCTGTAGGAGTGACTGTAGAGTGTCTGCTGCAGGTGCGCTGTTCCTCTATGAAAATGAAAAAAAACAGTCAGTAAATGTAGCTAACGGGACACGTCTGCATACAGAGGCTGCGTTATACACAATAGCAAAGCGCGTCGCGTCAGTTGATCGGTCCGCGCGCATTATGTTTTTTCCGGATTTTTTCGGGGGCGTTCGAGTTCTGGATTTTCGTTCGAAATCCGAAGCAAGAAATATTTTATTATTTATTATGTTATATATATTTATATATACATCACAATCATATTCATGTCATAGTACATCCCAGAGTTGTCTTGCCTGAAGGCCTATGTGTAAAATGCACGGCCCGCTACTGGTTTTGTTGTCTCATACTATTTTCAGGTGTTGTTCCCAGTTTGCTTGTAGGTGAATGCAAGGACGTACATCAGTACAACACATTTCACAGCTTTGTTTTTCCTGGTTCTCATCCTAAACCATGTAGGTTGTGTAGGTACTTAACTAACTTCGATGGCCGCTTAGTCATAATCGTTTATGTACGACTGCACTAACTAAAATGACACTCACTTTATTTTCTGGATATGTCTCATTCATTTAATGAAAACATCTCTGTGCATGAGTCAGACTGTTGCTAGATTTTCTTTGTAATTGTTGTCAGAAGTTCCTCGGATAAATGTCTGTACTTCCGTGAACTTAATTAGTGCTGATGGACAGTAAATGGGGAATGCAAATAGAGAGGTAGGTGGTGCCGCTCTGCTGGGAAATCAGGTGGCCATTTGAATATTCAACCCCAAGGCCAGCGTTGTAATTCCTCTCCCCTCAACATGCCACACAAGAAGAAAAGAAGTGACTAAAATGGCAAGCGAGTGCAAAGGCAAGAATTAGCATTTTAATGTGCCTGTCGGAATCATTTTGCCGATGAGCTGTGCGTATGAGGGGCTACGTAACCCCGTGGGTCAACGACAAACAACCTATAATATCTGCCAACCTTGTGGAAAAACACCTTGCTTCTGAGGAAGTTTTGTGAAAATATGGAAAGAAGGACAATGAATGAGATTTGAGGAGAGAACTGTTTCAATCCTTCAGGCATGTGGCTCCCCTTTGGAACATACAAAGCAACAACATTGAAACTTTGCCAAAAACATAACAGAAACTTGAACAACCTTGAGAATGGCAAAGAACTCTCTTTGTTATGGTAAACACAGCCATTAACAGCAATGACAGTCTAATTATGAGCACAGTTTTCCTAGAGGACAATTGGATTCGGCGAATCACGGGAGGGGAAACAAAAGCTCTCGACAATGGGTGAGGGATAAAAAATTCTATATGAACAATCGTGATGCATCACCAACAAATATGTACCTTCAGTTGATCCAACAGAGCTGTCCAGCAGTTATTCTACCACACGCAACTGGGAGGAGATTATTAGAACTTAGTCACAGTCCAGTGGGAATCCTTCACTCCGTTAATCGTGACTCGAGGGAAGTTGAACAGACAAATCTTTGGTTACAGAGAACACTGACACTGTATTGACGTGAGTGTGTCATGACATAGCAACCTGGCAAGGACGAGAAGCACTCAGACGCTTCATCTTTTGGGACGGTCAGAGAGCAGACAGACTGGCAGCGGGGCCAGACATTAGGATGCCATTGAGAAGCCAAAGTCACTCTGCAGGGACGACCCATCGACACAGATTCACCTCATTGTTGCAGCCGTCTTGTGATTCCTGGGAATTTACAATGAAGCTTAATGAGAGCTCAGTCGCCTTGAATTTTGGAGAATATCCCTAATGTATTCTGCCAATGAATAGCTTTCGTATTTAACATTCTACTCAAGGTGGACCTTTTGCCTTGAGCCTTAATTTTCAAAAGGCCTAAAAGGACAGAGAGGCAAAGAGCAGAGAAACAACCCCGCACAAGACAATGTGTTTTAAACGGTCTGTAACAGGTATTGGAATGGAACATTTAAATGAATGACCACAAATCATACAAGGGCGGAAACGGTTATAAACTAGCGCTTACCAATTCTCCATCTGCTGCTCAGTTGAATGCCAGGACGGCTTGCAGTGTGCTTTCAGTAACTAAATAGATGTCATCCAGCCGTCCTCTGAATAAGAGTTTGAATACGTCCAACATGGATGCATTTGTTGCTACGCTGCATTTCAGGTAGATGTCAATTGTCGATTTCAAATTTTTCTTGGTTTATTGTGCCCAAAAATGCCTGATCTTGCAGCAGTTTAAAACTAAAATAAAATCTGTGAAATGTATGGTTCTGGAACAAGAAGATGGGAAATAAGGGCCTTTGCAAAAAATGCAAAAAAAAAAAAAAGAAGTTTTTATCTTGCCTGTCGGAATCATTTTGCCGATGAGCTGTGCGTATGAGGGGCTACGCAACCCCGTCGGTCAACGACAAACAACCTATAATGTCTGCCAACCTTGTGGAAAAACGCCTGACCAATTCTCCATCTGCTGCTAAGTTGAATGCCAGGACGGCTTGCAGTGTGCTTTCAGTAACTAAATAGATGTTATCCAGCCGTCCTCTGAATAAGAGTTTGAATACGTCCAACATGGATGCATTTGTTGCTACGCTGCATTTCAGGTAGATGTCAATTGTCGATTTCAATTTTTTCTTTGTTGACTGTGCCCAAAAATGCCTGATCTTGCAGCGGTTTAAAACTAAAATAAAATCTGTGAAATGTATGGTTCTGGAACAAGAAGATGGGAAATAAGGGCCTTTGCAAAAAAAAGTTTTTATCTTCAAAAAGCTCCAGGCTGCAATGAGGAGGAAGGAAAATGTGCTTTATTTGCATAAAGCTGTGAGTATTTCAAGTGCAAAGAAGACACACATAATAAATATTATCATGTTCGATGAGTAGTTTCCAGGGTGACAGTGTGTAGTGTGTGCTCGTTATTTGGTTACAAAGCTCCTCAGAAGGGTGGAGACTGAAGTTTGGCTGTGCGGAGTCTGGCAGGCAAAGATGGGGAATGTTTGTGTGTGGGTGGCCAGAGTTAATGTGGGGAATTAAAACAGTAAGTGCCAGTAGGTTATGTGTTATAAAGGGTGGGGATGTCAGAAATAACGTCAAGAGAGATGGATCTTGTGGTCAGACATGTTTGTTTACGTCTGTCTCCTATAGTTTAGTTCTACTGGTTATACATTTAAAAGAAACGGAATTTGGACATTTAAGTATCGTCTGAGATGCAACCCTTGGTGGCAATATTTGTGGGCAAATTTGAGAGTCTGCGTCGCACATGACTTCATCTCAACAAGTTGATAGTGAATGATGATGCCGCGTAGAGGGGTGGGCAAAAGGAGACGAAAGCGATTGGTCGGATTTGTGGTAAAATCTCAGTGATGAGACAAAATAGCTGAACTCGCATGGATTACATGTATTACCTTCATACAGCAGCATTTCACCAAGAACAAAGACATAGAAGTAGCTGAAATCAGTTTCCATCAGTAAGTGGTCGGCGTCCTTCCATGAGGATCGGCCTCTGTTCAGTCACCTTCTAAAGAGCTGAACCAGAGCTGTGTGAACTCAGCTTTCAAGCATCAATCTGGTAACATTTGATAATTCCACAATTGATAAGCAGTTGAAGAAACTTCACTAAACTACTTCAGAACTTTTATCCAGAGAAGTAATGTACATTCAAAAATGTCAAAAATGTAATGGGAGTTTCTCTAATGTAACCCATATAACACTGTCTTCATGAACTATCTACAAAAGTTGGATTGGATTCAGTGGAGCAATAGAAATAATTATATTACATAATATTTGTTTTGGCCACTCAGCCCATCTGTCTGCCTGACCCACTCTGGGCCAACTAAACTCTTTTCCAATCTGCAGTAATCTGACCTGGCCTTTCCAGGCATTATTGCAGCAGCTCTCAGATAAGGTGCTAATGCAATTTGAAGAGCTTTTCCACTCTCGTGGTTTCCCCCATTTCCACTTAATAACTCTCTTTTGATTGTTTTAGGAGACAAACAGGATCTAGATGTAGGCTTTTACCAAAACAATGCTTCTCCTGTTCCTCCGATTTTCCTTGGTGAGTTGGTCATCTTTTCCACAATGTTTGTCTGATTGCCATTTATTGCAGAAGTAATAACAACTGGAAATGAAAAGAATGTGTTTCTTTTAGCACAATGTGGTCCGGATTCACAAAATTTCATTAAATCAGCTCAGAGACGGCTCATGATGGCGTTCCCAAAACCAGGCCTGGCAAACCCGAGACTCCAGAGCCGCATGTGGCTCTTCACCAAATGAGCCGCCGAACTGGCTGCGATATTGGTCAAGTTGCTGTTGAGATGATTGTTTATACAGGAAATAAGATGAAAAAGTAAGAGCTATTCCGGCGAAATGTCAAAAGTATTGTTCAAAGACTTTGACTTGCGTATAACTTTGAAACATAAACAATAAACCTCGCCGCATGTGCTCCATACCGGGGGGTATGGTAAAAATACATGCACAAGAGACGTACGCCAGACTGGAATGCGCAACCTTGTGACAACAGGGATGTGCTTTAACCACGGTACTGCCACTAAGTCACGTGACCTGCTGTTCTGGTAAGTCTTACAGCCTTACATATTTGTAGGATGTGGCTCTTCTAAGCAACACCGTAAAACAATGTGGCTCTTGGCCTCTGACTGGTTGGCCACCGATGATCTACAGCCACGCTAGTCATACATATGCTATTCATGCATTCATTTATCACATCCATGAATGAAAGTGGTTGTCTTCCTCTATTGGCCTCCCCCAATAGTTGCATTCTTCCTCCAATGCATTCCTTGTCTTTCCTCGTCACACGTCCAAACCACCTGAGTCTGGCCTCCTGAACTTTGTCTCCAACTTTACTGTGTGAGTCCGTCCGATTTCACGTTTTGAATCTTGTCCATCCTCGTCCCGCTGATGAAAAACAGACCATCCCCCCCGTACCTGCCCAGCACTTCCTCATCTCCTCTGTTTCCTTCACCGATATAGCTACTGAAGTCTGCTCCATCACCATTCTCTCTCTATCTTCAGAATGCTGTCTACCACATCCCTGTTGACATGTGATCTATCGGATGTCAGCAATAACTAAGTCCAGCTTCATGCTCAATCTTCGCTGCCACAACATTGTTCTCTTCAAAATCATTTCAGTTAGCTCCGTACCCTTTCCAGTCATGGTCCCAACATTTAGTGATCCTACACTCCACTACTCATCTGTTCCTTTTCGATCTTCCTCCTCTATGAAGAACAGTCGCCCAATTCTCCTCTGGTGTCACGTTGACCAGCAGCAAAAGCATTTTTTTTTTTTTTAAAAACACAGTCACCTGATGGTCCGGTTTTCATGTTCTGATTTGCACTTAAAGTTGAGAATGTTACAAGAAGACAGTCGGGAAACAGTAATACATTGCAATAAGTGCATATGATGGAATAATAAGCAAACAAAACTTTTTATATTGCAAAGGAAAAATCAGATTCTGAACCAAAAAATGGTACAGAAACAAAAAATATGCATTACTTTCAATGAAATCCTTTTTTACTTAACATAACTTATTTGTTCTTTCATTTTCCGCAGGAGAATCTTTTGTACAAGTACATGCTTCCTAGGCACTTTGCTTTGAAATACTGTATGTCTATTTTGGGATTTTGTGCTCCAGTATTGAACGGTGTGGATCTACACGTGATGACTAGCCTCATATATACACTTGCAACTTCTCAAGATGTCAATGTTTTGTTTCCTAGAAATAAAAAAAAATGCTTTTTTTTATCCAGATGGGGCAGAGATGTAATTATAAACGCCAAAGCAACAGACAACGCCAGCAGTTTCCCACGCACCTGACAACAGAACACCTTGTTAGTGTCCTACATGTTGAGTTAAAGAGAAAAGATGCAGCATGCATACATGGCCAGACAATCTGCCGCAGGTGCAGACTTTGGGTTGGATTGTAAGCTCGGATTATACCTTCAAGTTTTTCATCTTGAGAGGAGTATCTGTATGTCTGTTTTCTCATGACACTGATCGTGGACGTGCCCAGGCTCCTCCAAAGGAAGGCGACCAGGTGTTGTTGAACAACACCTCTATATCAGTCCTGGTCAAAATCGACCCAAGATAGAAAGGAAGTGACTCTTATTGTGAATCCGCTGCCGTCTTTCTTGTCCTGACTCGTAGGTCTTTACTACCCCGCTGCTCTCGCTCCACCACCTGTCTCCTGTCATCAATCATTCCCTTCCCTTCCCATTTCCCACTATACACGGCCAGGTTCATTGGTGTGTGGTGCTCTGCTTCTCATGTCCACCTTCCTAACCTCTTTCGTCATCTCTTCATTCAGTCACTCAATCAATCAGAAGCAGCGACTCAGTACACTGCCATGTTCAAGCTGCTTCCTGACTGCTCTTGACAACAAGTCAGGCAGTGACAGTGGGAGGAGGTGAACCCAAATTGAGCCCCCGAATCATTTCCTGCAAGTAAAACAGTTCCCCATCAGTTTAGCGCGCTGCTGATGGCTCACTTGATTACCTCTCACGCTCTCGCTCACTTCTCTGTCGCTCCCAGTGCTATTGGTTTACATCCTTTCTGACCCAATTGATTTGTTCTGGCTCAGCCTCATGGGCATAAACGTGTCCCTTATTTACTTGCTTCTAATTTGGACCGCTGCTCTGCAGCCCTCAGTCAGGTCTGTGAAAGATGTGTTTCAAGGGCTATTTTTCAAGAAAGTGTCGCAAATATTAATATACAGTTCATCTTTAATCCAGATGAGATATGTTCTACCAGAAACAAGTCTCGGGCTGTTATTCAATGTCATCTTTCCTTCATAGCATAGGCAACAGTTTGCTTTAAACAAATCAATTTTCATGCCATGTCCATCTCACCGATGACCAAAGAGCAGACCATGGAGATGGATCCCCAGTCGAACTGACAAAACATTTCAGTTCGCTGGTCTAAGGTGAGAGACGGGGATCACTTTCCTCATTACACAAACTATAAAAACGCTCAAACCAAAACTCAAAGTTCAATTGATATAAAAAAAAAAATAGAGTATAAACTTGAAGCAAAGTGCACAATAATAACTATTAATTTATGTTTTTAGTTTTTTTGTTGTTGTTTATTTTACTGTGAAATAACAACAGCAAAATAGTTTTCTCAAGTTTTATCATTTCAGAGTTCAGAGTTTTTTTTTCTTCAGTCATCAAATCTTACATGACTGTAGAGTGGCTTGGCATTAACACTTAACAGAATTGAAAAGTCAATTTCAGTGTTATTTCAGTGTTAGATCTTAAATTTTGCAAAATGGCAACGTCACTCAAAGTGACAAGGACTACAAAACTGGGCAATGAGTCATGCTGGTGACTATACCAGTTTTAAGTGACCAAAAATATCAATCATGTTGGTAAGATGTTTGCTGCGGTATTTCAACATGTAAGTTCGTGAAATGTCCGATCCATGATACCACATTCCAAACTGAGTCATTCTTGTTGTGTTGTTGACAAGGTCTTTATTTGTGTTTCAGTACAGGGAAGATGGATTCACAGATTCTAAGGGAGACAAAATTTCACATCCGAGTGGTGTGGTTTTACTCAAAAGATACAATGCAGTTGGTCGTGTCCGAGAAACTGTCTGCAGTACAATGTTTGCCGCAATAGACAGGAAATACAACTGCTATATTGGCATACTTGTCCAGTGTGGACGTCCAGCAACAGTGTTGTGTTATCAATCCCTCACAGCCACAGTGAAAAGTTGCTCACTGCAGTTGGTCAGTGGCATTACTAATCCAGCACAGTGCGTCATCAATTCCATTAACCTTAGGGGGCAGCATGAATGAGATTCCTAATTCCAATGAGAACTGGCAAAATGAATCTGCAAAATGAAGAGTTCTGTCTATGCACCATATTTGTTGTTCTTCCAAGTATGAACATTGTTCATTCGTACTTTATTTGTTGAGGAGATGCTTCATCCTGCTAGCTCTGTAGATAATGTGTGAAACATAAAAAAACAGTATGGGGCCCATTTCATTACACTTAATAAAGCAGGCTGAATATTTAGTATGAAAAATACATTTTCTAAATGAAGTATTTGGTATAAAATGTTGAGGAACCTGATCCACATCTGTGAATTGCAATTGTCCTCCACAGATGAGAATCTGGCCTCGGTGTGCCCACTGCAGTCTCCTTTTGACTGTCGAACAGAACGGGCGCTCGGATTGACTGATTCTGGTCGGCTTCAACATTCCCTCCTCATTTATTGTCACTCTCATTTTCATCAATCACTTCTAAGCTCAACCCACTCTGTAATTATTGCTGTCTGGCAAGCCCGAGTCCACTTGGCTGCGGTGAATCCTCATTTCCGACTCTGGCACATCGCACACGAGACAAAGCCTCCGCCGAATACACTCATTTTGCATGTAAGTTCAGCTTGTACATCTGGACTTCTCCCAGTTGGAAACACTCTGCGAAAGTAAACAGAGTGTAAACTCAGACAAAACTGAAATATTTGGTGAAATATTGCTCTTGCCGATTCTTTTGGTTGTAAAACGTTTATTACTTATCCATGCGGACAGACAGCCTTCATACATCACAAAGACAAATCTCTTTCATAAATCAAAGAATATTCGAATGGCACTTAACTAGAAAGTGTCACATCAGTGAACCGAAAGACCCAATCCATAATGCAGCACATGAAGAGTAGGTTGAGGATAACTGACCCTCTCTAAATTGTCTATTGGTACTAGCCACTGCTGCTGACCAGTCTAGGGTGTTCCTCCCTGTGACCAGTAGGGGGACCAAGCGGAAGAGAATCCATAAGTTATTTTTACTACTTGAACAGCCACTTCTTTGATACATACAAGGCAAATATATTTTTTGAAAAATATATTGCAATTACATGGTTATAACAGTTCTGTCAGACAAGAAAACAATGGACCCACAGTGTGCACCCGCAGGTCATGCTTCACCAGGGTTTGCTCCAACTTGTGCTGGATTGCAACATTTCTTCAAACCTTGTTGAGTTGCATTTAGTTTAAGGCGCGTGTCTCTCCGCTCAACACCTCCAGAAATCCTGTTTCTCATCATCAAATGCTAATGTAATTATTCATAACTGAATGACAACAACCTCAGGGGGACAAATTATTTTGTCTTTAACTGCCCCAAAATGATGATTTAATGCATCTTTAATGATAATTTATATTCAAGATGTGGGCCTCCAGATGCCAGGATCTTTTTCTGCTTGGTTTCAGGCTATTTGACAACTTCTTTAATCACTCGCAGTGTTTCTGAAAAACACCCTCTTGGGAGCCGATGGAGTGAAAGAGAAGCAGTCAGGTGTGATGATGATTCCTCACACAGGTGGAAGGGAAGAAGAAGAGTTGGCGAACCACTGGCCGGAAACAGCTGCCGCATTTCTACTCTAAAGCAAGCTGGCTTCATGCTGTGTGATAATGTCTGTTATTAAGTTCTATAAAATCCCTATAGGTGCTCCAGATGAACATCTGCAACATGCGAAGTGAAAGTGGGTCCTGAAAAATGAGAAGTGAAATGAAATGAATTGGTCTGACTCGCTTTCACCTGTGCAAATTATGTCTTGAATTACTGGAGTTATAAATGTTACAGGAAGCATTTCAGGGTTGAAAATACACACTTGTCTGTGTCTGTGTACACCGTATAGCTATACTTGTAGAAGACAATTCTTGGAAACACACCTACTTGTCAGGACATTTTGGTGTGTGGGAACCTTTTGGTCCCCACAAGTTTGAGCCTCAATTTAAGGATTACAACTTCAAAATAACTAGGTCATTATAATTGGGTTCAAGTTTGGTTCAGAGTCCTGGTTCGTGTTTGGTGAGGATTAGGGTGAGAGGCTGGGGAAAGCAATGTGGCAATGAGAGCTCTTCCTGATGTCATAACAAGGATACTAATGCGTGTGCATTTATGTGTATTTGACATTTGAATTTTTGGTCTTTTCTTTGTCCTCTATTTAAATGTCTGGTGAATTATCTGCCTTTGTCTTCAGGCAACTCGACCAATAACTCCTCGAAGCACGAACGGCATCTACGTTATTTTGTTAGTAACCTTGCAGGAGCCAGCATGGCGCCAGTGCACCAGGGCGAATGGTGAACACAACATTCTGCTTCTCCTGCCATAATCTGTGGAACAGTCAGATGGAGGGAGGCTTCTCGATATTGATATAACCATCTCATACAGAAAAAACACACCTTGCACGCAAAAACCTTCTTATCGATTCCTATTGCTTCGTCTTCTGCCTCTTAAAGGCTGAAAGGTCACCAGTCCATCCCAGTGGAATGAGATAACCACCCATACCCAGAGGCAGTTTAGTTTTAATGAGCTCACCATCTCATGTCAATTCTGTGCCGGTGCTTTCTGTAAAAACAAAACTTCACAGAGTTGCGTGTTTCTTGGTAATTTGCAGTGTTTCGGCTATTTTTGGATAAATGGCTTGTCATGTTTTCTGTTCTTTTATTCCTTTTATTCCTATCACTTGACACAAAGTGCATTCTTTCTCACAGAGCAGAACTGTTATGAAATAACCACCACACAGGACAGTCTGAAAAGTCATCAAGCTGCAGCAGAATTCCATCTGAGAGTGAATTGGCTGCACCAAGGAAAGTTATAATTGAGGTAAGAGTCTAAATATGGCAGTCCTCTGAAGTCATTAAAATTGTGATATGACGACTGTTTGTCTTTGAGACTCAATCTCTGAGCATCTCCTCCGAGTCTCAATGTGACTCGAACCGCAAACAATGTTTTCTTCCCCTGGTCGTCCCTGGAGTGTTCCCGCTCTGATCGCAGTCTGAAGTGAATCTCTGAGCGCCGTCTTTACAAATGCAAATTATGCAAAAAGGTAGATGCGTTCGTAAACAACAATACAGACAGATGCGATGCGGGCTGAATATTTACAGTCATTACAAATAAACGGTCACCTACATGATTTGTGGTTATGTTTAGGGGGAAAAGGGGAGAAAAATTTGCTCATTCGTTGCTCCTTGCACCACCTACAGTCCACTTCCACCTGGTGTTTTTTTACGGTGGCATTCAAAAAGTATGATGAAATTCATAAATCAAGCTGTCACACTTTGCCATCCATTTGTTTTTCCTCAAGCATGAATTGAACTGAAGATGGAATGGAAGATATGGGGTGGTGGATGAATAGAACACTCAAGATGGTGTGGTGAATCACACAGATACATTATATATATATATATATTCTTCACAGCTGCATCTGTGTTTAAAATGAGGCCCTTTGCCTGATTTAGACACCCTGTTCTAAAGTGTTGCCAGTCATCAAGGAGATAATTCCATGTGTGCGATAGAAGGTCAATTTTGGTCAAGGCAGGAACGATTTTGAAGACAGGCTGAATAGACACCTGCAGGTTTGAGCAGTGCAGGAAAGGAACAATGAGTCTAATCATTTTCCCCTCCTCAACTGCAGCCATGAATTCGCTTCAGCACTGTAAAACAGCATTAATGAAAAGCAGGAGCCGGGTGGCTTTCAGAAAGACCGTTGTAGGTGAAGGTAATGAAATGATCCACTTCATGCAGTCCAGACATCTGGTAAGGACATCTTGTGGTCTGCTTTACTTGGAGGTTTTCCAGACGCGTCTAGCCAGGTTGTGACCCAGGGCCAGGGCCAGAGATTACTGCTCCACTCTGAAATTGAAAGATCTCAGGAGGTTTGAAAATCATTGACGCAGCTGTTGCTCCACTGACCCACCGGCAGCATATACATGCTGACATTTGTTGATGTTTAAGTGCAGGTATAAGCCTCGCACCCGTTCACCGATCACCGACTAAACCCGCGGACAGGATGAGAGTCATATGAATGACTGTATTTTAATACCATGGTTTTGTAGAGAAGAACATGAAAACAAATCTTCACCAGATGGAAATTTAAACATTAACAGCTGAAACAGCTACTCAGCATCTGCCGCTACAAATTTATGGATCCAGCGTTTGGCGTTACTTTTTATTCAGGTGTGAAAATGATATGTTTGGGCTTAACCCCCGAAGACACATGGTATATTGTTACTCAAAAAAATGCTGCCAGGCGTGTAACACAAACATACGACAGCAGAATCACACATTGGATAATCAAATCGCGTCATCAACCTGAATAGAACCAGACACAAGGAGTGTATGTTTTTATGAAGGATGCACGGTGGTTGTCTATTGATGGACAACACACCTCAGTCTCATGTTTACAGAGCAGGTTGTGTCGAGTGCAGACAGAAATCCAATGAGACTCCATACGCGTGTCAACGGATAACCAAGGTTCAGTCGATCAAGCGAAGGCTTCCAGGGCTTCTCCAGAGAACCACTGCCTGAAATCTACGCTGTTGATTCATTCAGCGGAGTAAAGTAGAGAATATGGATTAAGAGAGGATGTGCACAACTTGATGCAAAGACTCTTGAGCTTCAATTCTCTTGTCAAAGTGAGTCTTGAAGTGAGAATATCAGAATCACATGTCAAAATCATCTCATTTTGTTTTCTAATATTCACATTAGTTTCACAAGAATAGTCAGCTGGGTGTGTGCAGCTACAGCTACAGCTAAAGAAAGAGGCTTTGACAACTGTTTTTATTCAGACTCACTTGACTGAGAGTTCAGTAAATCAAAGTATAGTGTTTGCATCAAAAATATATCATAATAGGCTGCAAACAATGTTCATGGAAGGTGTGGCTGGATATAGATGCCTCTCATCTATATAATTTGTCCCTACCGAGACAAAGGTGGTGCTCCTCAGGGGTCAGACAAGTTCTGGCCTCTGGAGATGCTGGACGAGCCTCAGAAGATGCTTAGGTTAAATTAGACCTGGACTCTCTGCATCTCACTCCCAGTTACAGCGCCATTTACACTATTGCATTTTACATTAGCACCTCCATAATACCAGGCCTTTCCCGTGTTGTCAGCCGGCACCAGGCAACATTCAGTGTAATTCTATAAAACAAGGCTGATCTCCAACAGCGGCAATACACACGACAAGAGTTCAAAAGTGTCTGCTTTATCATCACAGAGTCCAAAAGAGTCCAAACACGATCACCCAGGTAGATAAAAGAACCGAACAAAAAGATAAGAGCCAAGTGTAAGGGAAGCAAATGACCAGAGAAATAATCAGGCACAGAAGCAGAATATCAGGATGAGAATGCAACCGAAACACTCCAAAAGAAAAGCGAGTCGCAGGAATGTGGGGTAGACAAACCAGCAAAGTTCTGGAGTCCTCACACTCCAATGGGAAATGCTGATGGTCAATGCTAACTGAAGGGGAATCAAGGAATCAGTCAACAACTACATGTGAAATATACATTATGTTAAAGTACATTATGGCCCATTCATTATTAATAAAGTTGTCATGATTCGCTTTTATTTTGCACCACTTCCGTTTTTGCCTCTTTCCTGTTTTGTTGGAGCTCCACCTCGGATATGGCACAGAAGTGGAACTGATCTACGGATCATCATCCGCTCCTTTTTAAAGCACCTTGGTTTCACCAGTGGATGCCAGATCGAATCGAGTCATTCTTAGGTAATTGACTTCGGCAAATCCTCTCCGCATCCGCTCGCTCTTGTGTTTTCTGATGCCTTTGTTTTTCCCCTGGTGCCTGAGTTAGTGTTGTTTCTAATCTTTGTTTGTTTCCGATCTCCTTGTGTTTCCTGGTTCTTCTGATTTAACCTTTTTCCCTCGTGAGTTCGTTCTGATGACCGCGTTTGTGATTTCGTTTTTTCATCGTTGATCATCGTGTATTTGTATCTGCAGATTCCTTGCTCATGATCTGCCTGTTCGCTGATGCTTTCGCACTAATTTCCATTTGTGTACTTCTCCCGGTTCGTTGACGATTTCTGTTTTGGATTCTGCGATCTTTTGTTTGATTATTGTGAAATGTTAGTTTTGATTAAATACCATTATTTGTTACTCTGGTCTCCTGTTGGTCTTTTCATGAAGGCATTTGGGTCCCGCTCCGCTCGAATCATTACCAAAGCAGTACATTGTACAATGGCTTTCTGTATTCTGTATTAAACCAGAAGTAGTCTGTTTTTTTATAACGTGACCTTGAAAACACTTACTTCAGTAGTAACTGTTTCAGTACAGACTGTTTTTAATTCAATGTGCTAGACGTACAGAATCTATTTATGTAAATAGGCCAACGCGACCACAGCAGCAGGGTCTTGGGTTGGTGAGGCCACAGTCGTGTTGGGAGTCAGTCAGTTTCCGGGACAGAATAAGATCTCCAGTTTGACTACTAATGTCAGTTAACTATGTCAGTCTCCAAGGTAAATTCAGTTGATGCAACCAGGACCTTGCCTCTGCTGTGTGAGACCCTCAAGATTTGGTTTTGAGAATAGAGTTTGTAAACTGGGTCTACCACCTTGGGGGGCTCTTCATAGAAAAACAGCAGCAGAGACATTCAAATTAACCGCAGCTCACAAATGAGCGGTAAGAATGTGTCTACATGCGCAGATTTCAACCAGCTTCAGAGGAATCCAAAACCAGGAGCTTCATTTACATCTAATGGGAGGGCAACAAAGCTTCACATCAATAGATTCTCTGCTGCACCTCCGAGGCAGAGATAAAACTTGCTATAAAATCCAGTGACTGCTTAATGAGCGTTGTTTGGCAGGCCAGCTCTTCTGAAGCTGCGGTTTTACAACATTTTCGTCCCTACAGTGGTAACGCATTTCAAAATGATTTACCTCTCCACCATCATTGTCTTCTTCCAATCGCAACGCAAGCGACCATAAACAGTGTTTATTAGCGCTCCTTTGCGAGCGATTGGCACGTCTCATTTGACTTAACCGTTGATTTTTCATCAGATAATCTTTTAGTGCGGGAGATAAGCATGACTCATAAACTGTAGTTTTGAAATTGAAGTCACACGTGTGGTGCGATGCCGTGATGTTTGAGAAGCCGTCACACCTGCTTTTCCCGCAAACCAACAGGTGCTAGTCCTACTCTTCATTCTGACGCTCGCTCTGAGGTGTCTCACCTCCATCCTCCGGAGAGTGCAATACAGAAGAAGCCTGAGTTGTGGAGCGTTAATGAGTTGAATCTTTTATGCATCGGCAATGAAACTCTTCCCCCACAGAGAGGCTTGGTACGGTAGCTGAACTGCTGGGCCTCATTTTTCCTTGTGCCGTCATAGCTGTAGACATTCCTCTTTTTTTTATGTTCCATTGTTTGTCATTTGCCAGCACACCAACTTACGGCTGCTCATTCATCCCAACCCCAATCCCTTTTATCCATTCGTGCACCCCACATCCCCCTCATCCGACCTCCTCAGTCATTACCTGATGTGCGCTCGTGACAGCTCAACAGCGACAACCGGTGATAAATGTGGGGCCATGTTTTGAATATCATCTATAAAGCGTTCTAACTGAAGACATCAGTCTTTTTGTTTGTTCATTCTGTTGTCGCTGAGCAAAGACCTATTCCTCTCATCCGGTTACATCGATTCCACATTTCTTCGTCTGTCGTCGGTGTGAAATGCAGCATGTTTTTCAACAATTTACACCAGACCATTTAGGCACCTGGACCGGCGCCGAATATGATGCGGCGGATGACAGGATTAAATATACAGCTATAATGGGTTTCAATTGTGATCCTCCTTTGATGTTGGCAGATGCTGCAACGACATACAACTGTCGTCAAACTGCTTCGAATCTGCAGTCAGTACACGCTGTTATACAATACTTCATAGTTTTAACGCAAGGTAGAGCTACTGCCTATAGGGCTAGTACATCATTTATTTTACTTTAGTTTAGTTTTTTGGGTGCCTCCACAGGTGCAAATGTCACTGCAAATTTCCGTAATATTTCCATGGTTCTCGTATGGTGACCACTTCATCCGTGGTAATAATGAACGAGAGCAGTTTGGTGGTATTTTCAGAATACTGCTGTCTATACAGTATGTAATAATAATGCTTGCTGTAACTACAGTTACTAAAACCAACATTATTTCTTAGTATACTATGACAAGCTAAACACTCTTTAATGAAAAAAATGAAATGAGATATGTGAGTTTTTGTTTTCGTTCATGATCTATTCCATTTCTTGCAGCCGATTACCGTGGTCGAAGTCAGGGTTGTGGTTGTCAGCATAAAATTCCAACGTGCTCCGTCTTTTACAATGCCAACTTAGAGTACAAAGGACTATTAGGTGTAAACAGTCATAACCATCATAAATGCATCAGTATTTGAGTGTGTCCAATGAGCGTGTGCGTCATGGCCTGATTTGTACTTTATTCATTTGATTTTACATCAAAAATATCAAAACTTTCCAAGAAGAGATTGATGATTATGATTTCATGAATGTATAAAATCTTTTCTGACTCTAATCATCTGAGTGCTTTTTGCCAGCAGGAATCTCTCCTGACCCAACAAGTCAATTCCCTGAAAGCTTTTAAAATCAATTAAACTGAGTAATGAGATTGTTTTGTTGTTCTGTTAAGTCTCAGTCCCAAAAGCTCAATGGTCCACTGGAGATTTAGAGAAATGTTCCAAGCCACAAACTTCTATTAAAATAAGGTATGTGGGAGAGCAATCGATGTTTCAAAGGGACACAGGTGCAATGACCTATTGAAGGGTTTCTAGTTCGAAAGAATGGACACAGAATGAATGATGTGAAACTCCCTTTACAAAGTGAAGTCGTTTTTACAATCGATTATGTCTTGTCAGTCCACCTTTACTACAACAACGAACGACATGACAGTTTACACAACTGTGGGAAAAGTTATTTGTGTATTCTGAATAAGCATGTTTAGCTTCAGAAGACTTTATTAATGTTATGGTTTGATTCCTACTAGATACTATTGTTTACCAAATTGCATACTTTTTGAATGTGGAATTTCAACAGCATAACTACAATTTGTTTGAATGACCTCCGCTTTTGGCCGGCACCAAGGGGTTTCTGGAAAACGGTCAAGTGTCTCAGACGGGGGAGACAGCAGTATCCAAGCTGTTTACAGTAAGGATGCAATGCTGCTGACTTCATCTGAGGGCGCACTATGAGGAACTCCTTACCCTGGACATTCCTCCCTCTGTAAGGGAGCTGGAGCATGATATCAGTCTTCGGCAATTTCTGAAGCTGAAATCTCTGATGTGCTCCACGGTGGCTAGGCTGTGGGAGTTGACGAGATTCGCCAGATATGCTGAAAGCTCTGGGTGCTGGGTGGCTGTCTAGACTGACACACCTCTTCAACATTGCCTGGATGTCTGGGTCAGTACTGGACGAGTGGCAGGCAGGGGTGGTGGTTCCCCAAGTTATAAGGGGGGTGTTCACACTACAGAGGAGCCACACTCCTCAGTCTCCCCGATAAGGTCTGGTCTAAGGTGCTGGAGAGAGGGTCTGATCGATTGTTGAACCTCAGATTCAGGAGGAACAACACGGGCTATGTCCTGGCTGTGGAACTATGACCCTACGCTTTACTCTCTCAACAGCTCTCGAGGGTGCCTGGGAGTACAACCTGCCAGTCTACATACATGTGCTTTGTGTAATTGTGGAGAGGGCATATGACCGAGTGCCCAGGGTCAAGTTGTGGGAGGTGCTTCAGGAGTATGAGGTGCGAGGCTGCCCTTTGGGGGCTGTTCAAGTTCTGTCTTCCCGATGCAGGAGTTGTGTCCGAATACTAGGGTGCAAGTTCGTTTCCAGCGGGGGTTGGTCTACGCCAGGGTTGTGCTTTGTCTCGAATCCTGTTTTTGGTTTTCATGGACTGGATTTCGAGCCACAGCTCTGGAGGGGAGGGTTAGAAGTTTGGTGGCCTGAAGATCCATCACTGCTATTTGCAGATGATTTGGTTCTCATGGCTTCATCACGGTGCAACCTTCAACTCTTGCTGGATCGATTTGCATCGGAGTGTGAAGCAGCTGGATCAGCTCCTCTAAGTCTGAGGCCATGGTTATCAGAAGAGAGCCGAGCCAGAAGGCTATGCTCTCTATTTACCCATCAATCTTCATTCCGGCCCACACCTATGGTCATGAGCTTTAGGTCATGGCCAAAAGAACGAGATCCCGGATACAAGTTAGTTTTCCCCGATGGGTGGCGGGGTCTGGGTGAGACAGTAAGTCACTTGGGAGAGACATGGAGTAGAGCCGCTACTTCTCGCGTTGAGAGAAGTCAGTTGAGGTGGTTCAGGCATCTCGCCAGGGTGCCCCCTGAACGCCTCCCTGTGAGGGTTGTTTCATGAATGGCTAGAGATTATATCTCTTCACTGGCCTGGGAGCATCTCAGGATTCAACAGTCAGAGCTGGTGGATGTTGCCAGAGAGAAGAGCGTTTGGCGTGACCTTCTAAAGCTGCTGCCTCCGCGACCCGGCAACGGATAAGCAGATGAGGATGGATGGACCTCCATCTAACAGATGATAAGTCTTAGCCAACATCATTGTCCTGCAATTACTTTATCTATATACAGTATATAACGTGATACTTGCGTTAACATTTGAAATATATTATGAAATATTTGCAACATGATTTGGCTTAACATTAATTCGCTAACTTATTTGATGAGATATTTCTTTGGAGAGAAAAAAATATGTGGTTTGAGATATTTTTCTGCCATATACGTAATTAGAAATGTATATTAGAAATGTATACAAAAATGTGTAAAACATCATCTTATTTAAATAATCAGTTCAATTTTATTTACTTTGAACTACACACGGCTGATCACTGGCCAAAGGCGCTCTGCTCTGCTCTCAGCCAATGTGAAATAGTTCCACACTGTTCCACTACAAATGAGTGGAATGTGCAGACCAACGTTTCAGCGGCAGAATAAATGTTCCCACAGAGCAATACGATGGAGAGGAGATAGGAAGGACACAGAGGAAGCAAAGTCTGAGCAAATAGAGGATTAGCCGAGCACACACGTCGCCTTCATTCTCATTCCTAGTCAGGCTCACCGTTTCAGTTACAGCAGGGTGCGCGAGATGGGGATCAACATTAAATTAAAGATTTAAATAACTCTAGCCAAGAAGTGGACCATTTGAAAAAGCCTATTTGTCCAGGTGATCTTTCTAGAGACCTCTGTGTGGACCTTTAAAGTGATTGTAGCTTTACAAATAAGACTGTTTCAACATTTGGCCCTAGCAATATGCTAGCAGCTAATGTCCGCTGGTATTTATCAGACAGATAGGATGGTTTCGCTGATTTAACTTCATTAGCAGTGCATGTTTGTAGCAGAAAATACAGGCCCTACTTTTTCATTGCTGCAGGTGACCCCAGGGACGTGCAGAAATGACTGATAGAAGATAGAATAGAAGAACAATAAAAACAATGTACCAGGTTTGAAGTCACCTTCATAGGCTGAGTTAATTGACTCTTGTGAAAGAGTCATGAAAGAAGTCTTCTGGATTAATTTTTGTTATGTTTGTAGCAGGAAGAAAAGGTACTGATTTCCTGTTGTGACTGCTCTTGAAAGTAGAAAATATACTCCTCTGGCAGCTACTGCCTCCAGGTGGCCAACAGGAGATGTGAAACACAGGCTTTGTATGTTTTTTTTTCTTTTTTCAAAAACACCTTGGGCATTTCCTGCATCATTATACATCACTTTGTTTAGCAAATTTGCGCACGTTTCTGAAAAATGAAGAGAAAAGTTCACATTTGTGGCTTTCACAGTTTCTTTTTTTTACTTGGTTGAGTGATTTTAGGTCCAATATGTGAATGCAGGTGAATTCTCCTGCATTCACGTCATTCACAAAGCTGAAATTGCTCTGGAAAAAAAAGATTGACATTGAAATTGTGTTTAGACGATGAGGGCTGTTGTTGGCAGCTGCTATCTGTAACTTGCAAAGTGACTTGTACTCTAGTTTAGTTACTTTTAAATCAAAGTCATCAGTGGCATCACTAAAGGGAGCAATCTGCATTCAGTCGGTGTGTTACTTTTTCAAAACCACTGTGGCAACACTGGTGAACCATTGCCCCTGCGACCCGGACATAACCATGGGATTGAGCGTGCACCACTCCCTGTAAACAGAGTGGCTTGCAGATTTCACTGAGCAACTATTGAAAATAATGAATAAATATTGTCTTGAAATATAGAGAAGTGTGTGTTTTTTCTTTTTTATCTGTGAGGAGGTGGAACATGTATTTGTCGTTTCTGAAATGCTGTTACTAACACACTAATAAGCTTCTCTTAGATGAATAAAACTGAACGTTTTGGAGGAAGACAGCATATGCACTTATAATCTTGTGCTTTCGACTTCATATTTAACTGCTGCTATTCACTGACCACATTGGAGGTACATGCATTATTCTGGAACATGTGTCCCTCCATGGGGACACATTCGACTACACCATCACACGTGCATGTCCGCCTGTCTATGGTATGGGTGTGGCAGTACTTTTGCACCAGGATCAAAGTTTAACAGACATCTTTCATGAACAAACAGTCCAGATAGCTAAAATTATAATAATAATAATGGCATTTTGACTTTCTCTGCGTTTGTTGCTGTGGTCCGGCGATGTTCATTGAATCAACTGATATTAATTCCGCAAAATGTTTGTCACACTTTTTCCCCCCACAATTACTTGAGAGCATTAAAGTCCCAACTTGTTTCGGTTTGAGGGGACATTCTTCACTATTTTCAACTCTTTCCAGGTGATTTATGTCACGTTCCATTCGCCAAACTCTCGATTTCTTTGGATCTCCCCACTATGGGAATAATAAAGGCCAGCTAATCTAAAAAAAAGTATTATTTCACGCTTGAACTGAAAACTTTCTTGAACACATACAGGCTTGCTCTGTGTGTATGTGTGTTTCTTACTTCTTCTGCCACCATGTTCCCGGTGACAACACTGATAATGTTATCGTTTTTAACTTGCCATTGGTTCAAACAACTATTATAGATATTGTTGTGGATTATCATGACTGCTGGTAGGACTGTGGCTCTATAAAGCTCATTGAATCTTTATTTATATTTATATGGGTTTATTCCAACAAAACCCAAGTGAATGATATTCCTGATGTCAGACGCTTAGAATGCAAAGGACATGTGCCTGCTTCGACAAGAGATGTGTGTGGAACAGTGTCAGCAAAGTCAGAAAAGTCGACTTAGACAGGACATTCATACATTCATTCATGCATTCAGCAGAGAATTGTCCGCCAAAGAACATCAGTCCAGCCGTGTCTGGGTTTTCAGTCTGACCCCTTTAGACCTGCTGCTGCAAATTTTCCCTGAATTCCAAATCATTTTCACGAAGCCAGTGAGACCTCAGCGTATAGCATCATGAGATTAACGCAGGCAGGGAAGGCATGAGGGTGGGAAATAATGAACTAGGGAAAAGTTTTTTTTTTCTGACTTGGCGTTTGTAAGTAATGCTAATGCTCTCTTTATCGATTCACTTATTTTCATGCTTCAAGTGCACGCGAGGGCTGGTTCTTAAGACTTGGTCCATTCTTCTTGCTAAACGTTTGGGATCATTTCTCACTTCCCCACAGGCCCTAACTTGACATGCGTTGCATCCTCTGTGCACAAGATGAGTTTAGAGTTTATGATGTTACCTGTGTCCGCAGTGAACCACCATTTTGGCACTACAAGTTTTTGCTTCCAATGAGTTTAACTATAAGAACTTTTCTTATCTTTCACACTGATTTATGTCCAAGTGTGATCATTAGTCGCCATGTGGAGGCAGCTGGATTTCTTCCCAGCATTTCCGCTGTTTTTGTTCTTGGCCAGGAACTTCAGGCATATGATTGTTACATTGCAAGACTGATTATTTCTGCTTTTTTATTGCTCTCCAGCAGATATCTGAACAACGTGCTTGTAGGCAAGTGATTTTCCCTCAATAGCTAGAACTTGAAACATTATCAGCAAGGTTGGCAATAAGGTAGGTATGCGAAAAGTAAAAATAAATGAAAGAGTATGACACACATACGGCTCATTTCTTGATGAAACATACCACAGAATCAAATCATTCAAACTACTCCATGGTCCCAGAATTGCACTGGCTCATGGCAAAATAAGTATCCTGGATGGGGAACTTACTGCTGAAGTTTCTCATTCTTCATTATCAAGATATTATCATGATGCAGGTATTTCTAAAGACAATGCCGCATCAACAGAGAACACTTGACACTGGGAACAGAGACGTTTTTCAACGGTGACAGCAAAGTTAGCGTCTTTGCTAAAGAGTAAGTCACTCCCAAACAACAGCTCTGCACAGCCAGTGTGAGCACTGACAAATTGGGACATAGCTTTGATGGCAAAGAAGTGACACAGCATGGTCTGAATCGGACTCTTTCACAGGGCCAATGTTTGGATTGTGAAAGCCCCCTTACAGACTTATTATGACAACCTTCATAAAGGTGCACAAGATTGAAGACCAACTAGTCAGCTTTGCAATAGCAAGATGTTGGACATATTTGAAGACCACCCTTCCAAGCATCATGATGAGGGAAGGTTGGCAAATGATGACCTTTCCCAGGTCTTCGCGATTAGAGTTGTCTTCTGCTGTTTCCCTCGACAGACCAGAATCCTTGGCCATGTGTGGATTCTAGATAACAAAAACTTTCAAGTGTGCCGTAGGTTTTCCAGATGAGCTGGGTAAAGATCAGGGCCTTTTTGTCCAATACATTTGGAAAAATGTATATCCACAACAGTCCTTATTCAATATCGCAGCCATGAGAATCAGAATTTTGAATCTGACACGTTGACTAGCCAAAAGACATGTTGACAAGTCTAAAGCCATGGGAACTTCAAAATGTCAGTCTGCTGCTCAAACTACAGTATTTATGGTCCTGAATTCTGATCTTTGGTGAAACAGACAGTCTTGGATTCATATCCCTGCAGAACTGCAATATGTATTGCTGCATTAGTCTTGAGAATTCTCTACTTGAGTTTCCAGGTGAACAGCAAGTCAATCATGCTGGAGACGGCGAGTGAATGGATATTTCAGCCATACGCTCTGCCTCAGTATCTCTTTACATTTCGCACTGCTGTGTATTCCTACTGCATTATTCTTCCCTGAAATAAAAAACGACTCTATTCTCAACACTCGACGAGCATGAGCAGCGAGGCAAAGCATGGAAAGGTAAGCAGACTGAGGTACTGTATTCCAATGATCCTGTGGTGTGTAGATGTGTGTCTCGAGTGTTTCTCACTCCAGAATTGGAGAGCCACGGTGGCAGCACTCATCAAAGACTTGTATATGTGGCGGTGTAATGGGGTCAGAGTCGATGTGCAGGACAGGCAGGGGCTCTATTTCACAGCCGGAGAGATGGAATATGCAAGGCGGCAGCCGGAGTCGGATGGGGAAGGGTCTGACTAATGAATTCCCTCTCTAGCGGCTTCGATTTATGTGCCCCCCTTTTTGCAAAACCCCCTCGATATTAAACAGAGTCAGAAGGCTTGCATTGCCACAGAGGGGTTGGTAATGATACCTGGGAAGAGTCATGCTGGGGTGCAGAAAAGTGAGCCAAGCCAAGCAAACGGAAACTGACAGGATAATATGATAAGTAAAGTATTTCACTTTCCACTCATGATTTCCGTAATTTTGTTCTTCGGGTTTTAAATCCTTAAACTCTAAAGTACATATTAGCTGCCTGCAGGGAGGGGGCGTCACGCTGCCGAATAGTTGTCCTGTGTGTCCCATGAGACGAAAAATCTATCTGTCACTCCTTCAGGTGACAACTGACTGGAGTTACTATGCAGATGGTTCCTGGAGTTGTCTCTGTTCAACATCTCAGAAGACTGTAGCCTCTTCCTTGAGACATAAGGCTTCATAAAACCAGGGAAATTAAAATTCTTCTAAACGCCCCTGGATGACTCCACTTAACAAAATGCAATCTGTTGAGCTCCTTGAGAATTCAGGCCCAGACGTTTATGTATTATATTTGGAAATGAGCAAATAACCAAGCCAAAATGTAAATAGGGAATTATATTTAAGTTGTCCATGCTTCCTGCCTATCAGAGGAGCACTGAAGGTCATTCATGTGAACCCAAATTAAGTTCCTGTAAACTGGTCACCAAATAAAAGCCATTCTTCTGTTTTTTGGAGCAGAAGCACTGACCGAAAGGCCGAAGAGTCCCACAGCCAACAGCACCCTTAATGAAAATCACACTGGAAATACAATGAATAACAGGGATTTGATCCACTGGGTTTATTGCACTTGTCATACAAGCTGACTTCAGTAATGCGGAACGAACACTCTTTGCTTCTGTAACATGAACTCAGAAATGATAAATATTCCGGCACCTTGAGTGTCAGAGATATGTCTGTCCAAAAGAAGAATCCGGCACATTAGAAGCTCCCTGTAAAGGCGTTGTCGGGTTCATTCGCAGACAACCAGAGCGCTGATTACTGAAGCTGTCACATGTAGCTGTCAATAACTGAAGTGTTTTTCCATTCACCTGACTACTGGTGCAGTTTCTAGTTATCTGGAGAGAAGTGTCATTTTCTGTTTCTGTGGCTTCTGCAGTATCAGCTGAATTAGCTTTGGCTTGTTTGTTTCAAACAGCTCAGGGACTGAAAAGGATGCCATGTCTGATCTGGATTATTGGCAGCAACTATGCTCAAGTACACAGTATTTTATGGGGTGCATCCGCATGCTTTCAAAAGGCCGATCCGCTGCTGTTTTGTGTGTGTCAGATGCAGCATTCGCGGTCCACCACCTGAATCTGAAACTTTTGCAACCGTCCAGAGTGAGAACTTTCATGAAAGATGTTGCTGCTTCAGCTGAGTGCTCTCCCTGTCTCTCGGAGCATCCCGAGTTTTTAGAGTCTAAAGAGCATGCTCTTTGCTGGCAAAAATATTGACATCAAACCACGGGCGTTTTATTTACCTTTAAAGCACTCAAATTGCGCTGCTTTCGCCCGCATGTCCGCAGCTCTGCTAACAGAGACGATCTACTGGAGGGTGAAAACAGCGCTTTCTGAACACTTTAAATGTAAATAAGATGTGAGGAGTTCAGAACATTGGCAAGATTGTTTCATGAGTCAGTCTCGACACTAGACCCCGTTTTCAAAACTAGTACTAGAGGATCGCTAGAAGTGATTCTCATGCAATTTCTGTGGCGCAGGCAGCAACGGTGCACCCGCGGCTTATAGACTGGTGCGGCTTATGTATGAACAAGGTAAATTTTCCTTCTTAAATTTGGTGGGTGCGGCTAATATTCCGGTGCGCTCTGTAGTCCGGAAAATACGGTACTTAATGGCACTTTTTGCATGGAAGCATCCTGGTTCCTGTAGTGTGTGCCAGTATGTCTTTGCTACCATCAGTGTTGGGCAAGTTACTTTAAATTCATAGCTTAGTTACAGTTACTAGTTACCTCGTTCAAAAGTAACCTTGTTACGTCAAGTAACTCATTACTTTCAAAGTAACTAGTTACTAGTGAAAGTAACTTTTTTAAACTGTATATTATAGCGGAGCTCAAACATAATCATCTTGGAACAGTCACGGTCATCGGGCTGGGTCTGGAACAAGTGACGTTGGGACAGAATCGGACCCATTACTATTATTTGTGTGGCCTGCTAAACTAGATAGTCAGGTAATACAGGCTAGCGATGATCTATAAGCCCTAACCCACTTCAAGTCAACATTGAAACATTCAATGGGCATATGTATTGTAATAATTTATATTAGAAACTATACTTTTAGCAGTACAAAAAACACTTTACAGTACACTCAGTAGTAGCAGGAACAAACACCAGTGCCAAACCGATGCTGATGATCATCTCAACAGCAACACATCTATAGCAACTGGAAACATGAACTGCAGTGACAACTCCACAGCTGCGATAGGCAGCATGTCTTCCACAACACACCTCGTTGCTACTAGTATGTTCAACTGCTTCTGAGATAAAGGCTGTGCAACCGGCGTTCTGGAGTCAAGCTTCTGTTGTTTGGCTGCAGTGGCTTCTCTACTGTAGCGAAACTTTGCAGCGTCTGCTTCGGGCTCTTTTCCCACGACCTTGGTCGATCGCCGCGTGCACTTTCTGAAGATGTTACGCCAGATTGGAATTGCTCGTGTTAGATGTGCGTAGTGTTTTCGAGCCTCCACATAGCTTGCACCCTACTGCAATATTTCTCTGGTCTTTTCAGTCAAAAAAGGAAAAATAATGAGAAAATATCCGCAAAGGGAATCCCACACCTGGACCATCATCGATCGCAACTATTATTTTTTTTCACATGCCCACCGTTGCACACGTGACTGATGCGGGCTTCTCGTCCACCACTGAAGCTTTTAATGTGTATTATGGACACTGCTTTTTAAACTTTTTAAAGAGTTATGAATGTAAAGTAACGAGTAACATGCATCATTAAATCACAGTAATGATAAACGCGTTGGTAATTTTGGCAAAGGAACGCATTATGGCACTTGTTATTACATAAGATAACGTAGTTCCTATAATGCGTTACTTAACAACGGTGACTCTGATTCTTTCGTCCTGGTGCAGCCACAACAACCTGGAGCTGAATGCCCAGAAGACAGTGGAGACGATCATGGACTTCAGGAGAATCACTGCTCCTCCGTCCCCTCTCATGTTGGCTGGTTCACCCATTCCCATTGTGGACTCCTTCTGCTTCTGGGGAACCACCATCAAGGACCTCAAAATGGGAACTGACCATCAGGTCCCTCATCTGGAAGGCCCAGCAGAGAATGTTCTTCTTGTGGCAGTTACAAAAACTACTGGTGGAGTTCTACACAGCCATCATTTTATTTTATTTTATTTTATTCATGACACCACTTTAATCCAAGGTACTTTCTTAGTTGGTGAGATCCCCACTAAACATGGCAATAAAGTTGATTCTGATTCTATTCTCGGTTTGCTTTCTTTTTTTCATCTTTGGACCTTGAGTTAGGTTGGCAAAATTCTCAGGGCGCTGATTTTACAGAATGTTTCCCGGTTCTTCCTGTGTTCTTTCCCGCATCTCTCTAGATGTCACAGTACACATTAGTTAGTGTATATAGCACATTATGAGGGCCAGGTACATTGTGTGCATGATTATTTAAGGAGCTTTAGGGCTTTCACACTAGGGGTTCAGTCTCAAGAAAAATCTCTTTCTCAGAAGTCCGAGATGCGAACACAAGCGAGTTTTGGCCGCTGACCTGATCCCCGCTGGAGACCTGCACTTTGTCTCGTGAAACTCTCAGCAGGTTGCTCAGCGGGTGCTGAGCTTCACACCTCAGGGTACTCAGCGTTAGATGCCGGAAACTTTGTGTACAGCGCGACTCCACACAAACCTGATAAATGCTGGGCAGTAAAGGGTCTGATCGCTGTCTGGGCGGACAACATCGTTCAAAAACAACTTCTCAAACTCCCTGAACACTGAGGTGAGCAGCCGGGAGCTGCAGGAAAATTGTGCTCCGGAGCGCAGGGAAGCGGACCAGAACTCACGATGCGTGCGGGTGTTTGATAACTCACATGTTTTCACCTTTATTAGGCTGAGAAACATCTGAATTACAATGGTCTTGCAGTGGACCAAGAGACATCAGAACTTTGAGAATGGAAGTTTGAGACCCCTAATTTGGATATAACTTTCATGGCTGTCTATGTAATCACACCCAGGTGCAGTGTGTGCTGACTGACAGAAAGCTCGGAGAACGAGATTAGAAGAGAAGAGAATTATTAAACAACGACAAGTCAATACAAAGAGGAACAGATACGGAGAACCATGGACACTGACACCAGAACAGGCGAATTATAATGAAAACAAACAAACGGGGAGAACACAAACGCACTCAGAAATTAACTCACGAGGCCCAATAAACTCAAAACGCAAGGTGGTGGAAAACACACACACACACTAGAAAATAACAATAGCTTTCTGAAAACAAAAGGTGAGTTTTACAAAACACTCACACGCAGTTCAACAGGACAACAATTGCAAAACAGAAACGGAGCGAGAAGAACGAAAACTAAGGAGGTGGCTGAAAAGGGAATCGAGCGCGCACAGAATTTGGAAGATTCAAGATGACAAATGCATGCCAGCTGTGTCGCTCGGAAAGCTGGGGAGAAACAAGGAAATGGAAAACACAGAACACAACCGGGAAATCACAAAAATAAAAGCACGGAATAAGCGGACATGACAAAAATGTCTAAAAAAATCTGAAAATGATGGTACAAAGATTGCTATGAATATTGAGTAATACATTATAAGTCATTTTGTTTTTTGTATTTTTGATATTTCTGATGTTTGTGAATATATTCCATAAATAATCAATTTGTCCTGTCAGAATAGTTTGTTAGTCTGAATATAACAGTGATGGTAAAACCAGACAACATTGTCAATTTCATTAAATTTTTATTTCTTTTTCACCATGAAAAACACGATAACATGCAATTTTATGATATCGGAAACTGCACTATATGAAAAGGAACAGATAAAAACAATTAAAACAAACAATTCACATTGATTCTCAAAGAATACTAATAACAATTACAAATAGCATAGACAACATGTAAACAGCCAAACTGTGCCAGTGGTGGAGCTAACAGCTCCTCAGAAAATAGTGCACTTGACAGTCCATTTAAAGTGAAGTGGAGTCCAAATGGGAAAAAAAGTTGTCGTATATAAGGGGGTTCATGGATATGATTATATTCTATTTTTTAATAGCTTTAAATACATATTACTATATAATGTATTTTACTATGTCAGTATTATTGATAGTCTAGTCTTGATAGTGCTCTGTAGTGGAAAGCATTTGAGATGATTTTCATTTGTTTTTAGTAATAACAAAAAACAAAATAAAATTATATGTGTGAAAAAAAATATACTGACGGGAATTTGCAATGAAGAAATGTTGAAGCTAAAAAAGAATATACAAACTTGAAATGAAAAGTTCTCGCCTGTAGTGCATCAGTATAACAGTATTAAACAATGCATGTTTGAAATGAACATGCCATATTTCTTGTGAATGAACTGACAACCTTGTGGTCAATGTGGACCTCATTGTGTGTCGAAGTTTGCATGGGACTGTCCACAGACAAGGTCGTATTTACAGTATCAGAAACCCCCTAAATTGTGTTCCTCTACTGGCTTGATCTTTACATTCTTTTTCAGGGGTTTAAACTATTGACCACATTACTGAATGTCGGTTTCTATCGGAATTATTTTTAGCAGCAGATGCTGACACCTTAAGGTTTTCAGAGGTTTTCTCTCCCATATCTTTTCGTTGGAGTTGTTGGATCTTGCCAAGTCTCTGCCCTCCTGGACTCAACGACAGATGTTCGGTTGAAATATCTGCAGCAGAAAGTCATCAAGTGAAACTATTTTGAGCTCTAGAAGCAATTATAAAACTCAACAAGCAATTTCAGCAGCACAAGAGTATGACACTGATGCCCAGATGTAAAGTTTGACTTGAAGGCAACAATCGCTGCAATCCCTGAAGCACAACCTCATCATTCTTCCTTCCATATCTCCCTGGAAAGGATGCGGGAACTCTTGCGACCCATGTGAAATTATTTCACGTAACAGAGAGCCAGAGCTCTGTCTACCTTGGCCTTGATTTGGTACAAAGAAAGACTGTGAATGGAACAGTTGCCCAAGAGTCCAACTGAACTGCTGGAGTGGTGTGGTGGTGAGAGGCCTCTTGAGAAATGAGTTGGCATTTGAAGATAGGCAGGCGTAGACTGATGGACTCACTCACATGGGCTCTTCAGCAGTTCCCATTGCTTTTCACAGAAGTAAATCATCATTGCAAGTAGATAAAAATACGCAGAGAAGAGAGAATGTGGGCAAGAGAAGGGCAACAGAAACATGCATCTCACATGCATGTGAAGACAGCTATGGGTAAAATACCACATCTAGTCTGCCTCCTAATTTTATATGGCATCCTGCCATTAAAACGTTTGCATTGCAACGTCTAAGAGGCTGCTTTCCAACAAAGCTCCAAGCTCAATTTCCATGAAGAATTAATAAATGTCAACAATTAATGCCAAAATGTCCATACAGAGAAAGGAAGTTGGACGGGAATTTTACAACAGATGGGAAAGTAAACATATAAACACAAACGTGTTTCAAGAAGAAGAAAAAAAACCAACTCTTTTTGCTTTATGAGACAGCGTTGGTGGTGACGCAGAAAGCTATATGTATTTTGGCACCAAGCGCACAAACAAGGATACTAAAGCCTCCGAAGAGACAAAGTACAAAGTTCTGCTGTGTTTCATATTTAAATGTTGCCAATTCAAGACTCCTGAGTGAATGATAATGTGATTATGTTTTTCATCTGTGTCCAGAGAGGCCACCTGGTACTGATTAGTTTGTGACTATATGATCATTTCATATCATAGAAAATGGGTTCACATGTTCACCCTTCGTTGTGATTCCCATGACCACTAAACTCTTCAGCTAACCCAACTATTAGGAACTGGAATCCTGTCAAGCGGCTGTTAAATCAATAGAAAATGAGTTGCGTATACAGGGGTTGGACAAAATAATGGAAACACCTTAAAGCTTTTTTAGCTTTAAGGTGTTTCCATTGTTTTGTCCAACCCCTGTATGTTCAAGAGGCTTTATTCTTCCACCGCACAAACCTCAGTCACATTTTGGTCACAAATCTGCTTTCCAAAAACAGAGTTCATAAATCCCCTAAAATATATGTATTGTGCGTTGTCTTATTTAGATTTTGTGGATTTATTTTGAGATTTGACACGAAAACTTTTTCGATGTATATTCCATGTTTTAGTGTAACATTACAGACTGTTGCGGTTTTGCCTCAACTGCCACTGTAGAGTAAATATCGCCCCCTCATGGGACTGTGCAGAGTATCGTTGAGACGCATTCACTATACGTTAGACAGTTGACATCATATTCTGTCACCCACACCATTTGCCCCTTTCCTTAGAAATCTTACAAGTGACTTAACCACTCTTCCACTCAAGTTTTTAACCATGATTTAGATTCCGACTTGATTCGGTGATCCATATTCATCAATCCATTTGCTCACCAAGTCAATAGTAATGATAAGTCAATTTGCTGCTGTCATCTGGCTGTTGAGGATATTCAAGCAAACTTAATGCTAGCAGCAGATAAGAGGCGACGCTTCAACTGTGGGTTAGGGGTCGGCTCTATGTAGTGAAAACGATGAGGATGAAACTATCCCTGACACCTGTGTTGAGTGACGAGAATATTACAAAATGACAAACCAGAAGTCACTACTCATGTTGTGGTTTAATGTTCTTCACTGAGGCTCTTGAATTGATAATAATTCACACCAAAGCAATGCACTTATGATCGAGGCACTGGTAATATGCTCTGGACAACTGATGCACATTTTGTAGGCCATGTTAAAGAAAAACATAGGATGAAACAGACAGAAAAGAACGTGTAATGATGTAAAACGGAAATAATCCTGTCACAGCAGGGAATGAATTACAGTGTGAGTGAAAATACTTTTGGCGTAGTTCTTTTGACTCATCTGTGCTAGATAACTATACTCTCAGATCAATATACCCTAAGCGTTAATCTGTGATATAAGTAATGTGAATAGCATCTTATAGCATCATCTGAGGAGAATGGGGGAGAGAGGGAGGAGGGAGACTGCCTGCAATCTCTGCCTGGTTAGGTGCAGCAAAAACCATTTGCATTGGCTCTCGCCAGTCCGTAAGATTAGAGGTCCATGAAGTGTAGTACACTTACAAGAGTCAATGTGTGATGGAGCACTTAAGATGAGTGTCAAAGCCTTTTGTTCAGGATGCGTTGGAGCGCAGCCTGGTAGAGCTGGCAGGAACCCGGTTGCATCGTGAGAAGTGGGCAGTAAGGTTTCTTTGTCTGAGTCCATACAAGGCCCCATATTGAATTTCAGGTGAACTCAGATTGACTTAACCTGCGCAGGACTCTGAACTAGAGAGTGCTGGAAGCACTCCCACGTTGTTGAGACCCAGGATCTCTCTGTTTCACGAGTGGTTTGACCACACAATTCCTTCATTCGCCAAGTCTCTATCCATCAGGGATGTATGTTTCATCTCACAATGGACATTGAGATTTTGAACAATCATTTTGTTCATATAATTTCTTTCCTGGTGACTCATCGCCAACAGCTCTTGCGTAAGAAGAGTCATAAAATGAGGCTCTTGACTTGTCCTAGAGCATATCCATGAAGTCATGTAGGAAGTGAAGTGTCATGATTCCACTTTTACCTGGACTCCGGCAACGTGTGCCAGATCGACTCCTTTGTTCCTGTGGTAAATTGGTTCTCCTTGTTTGTTCCCTCTCTGTGCTCTAGTTTGCTCATTTTTGACTACACTCTCTGAAACCCTGGTGCCTGAGTTAGAGTTTTAGTTCCTTCCTCTGTTTCTGCGTGTTTCCTGGTTTGTTCTGTGATTTTACTATTTCTGTTCATCGTGTATTTGTCTCTCTGTTTCCAGATTTAAGTTTGTTTGACTCTCCCAGTTCGGTGATGCTTTCTGTTTGGACTCTTGCTCGCGCTTGTGGACTTCTCCCGGGTTTGATGACGCCCTAATTCTGGACATTCTGACTTCACTTTGTTTCTCCCGGTTCGGTGACGCTTTCTGTTGTGGTTTTATCCTCCTGTGACTTTCATCACTGCACTTGGGTCCCACTCCACGTCTTGAATCGTAACATGAAGACCATCAGGGGATAGGAACTAAGGAATGTTTGAGGGCAGTCAGGTCTACTCCACAATATGATCATCTTTAAGACATTCACGTAGTTGTCTCTTAGTGTAGATTGGACAACCATATCTATAGACTGTTGTAGGACTGTTATCCCCACACAACAACATCCAGTCTTTAATTTGTCCTTGTGGATTTTGAAACGCTTGGGTAGGTAAATCCATGTGAATCTGTCGCTCGGACAGACTCCTGTCAACAGCCGACCTCAAGTTGCCGGCTGAATTACGAGGAGCTCTCTCGCCGTCATCTCCTGCAGCACTGCAGCAAATCTCCGAGCAGCGGCGATAAGAGCAGGACGCTAACACGACTGGCTGCCGGTGGACTAACAGGCCTCTGTTGACAGAGATGAACGAGCCATCCTGGCCTCTGATAATTTGTCACTCACAGGCAGAGAGGGCTCCATTAATCAAAACACGTGTGGTGGAGCCACGTTTCCCAACGCCGAGACGCTTTCTCCTCCAGCCTTCGATCGGCTGAAAGTGACGTGACTAACGACACACCAGAGAGCAGCCATCTAATTGGATTTAGGAACGGAATCTATTTGCAGAACGGACAAAAGAAGCATTCAGAGGGAGATTTTCTTAGCGACTGCATGAGGACGGGCATGCACGGGCAGCTTTTGCGCTCGCCCTCCGAGGATTGACTGTCCCGACGAGCTGTGTGCAGAGACAGGAGGAGGGAGATTGATTGATCTGTTGTAGCAGAAATGCATCAGGAGTTTCCCGGCAGAGAAGGGCAGAGTGGAGAATGGAAGAGTTTTCTGCTCAAATGTTGTCCAGCAGGCACAAATCAGTCTGGAGTCTCTCCTGTAAAACCGTTCAGCTTCCTCTTTCCACCGCTGTCCTGTCTGAGCCGGTCCATTTGGGACCACTCGGTCCTCCAAAGTGATGGGGTCTCCAATGCTCATTATGGTTATTATTGCTTTGTTGGAGTTTAAAACTGAAGTAAAAACACGTAAAAATAAATGAATAAACATTTGGTCGATTTAAACTTTCTCATGCTTAGTATTGCTGGTTAATTTTATTTTGTCGCTATGCTTTTTATTTTATTTTTATCATTTTATTTTTTACGATGGACCCGAAGGGCTAAAGACAACACTAAAGAAAAGCACGACCACAAACCAAAAAGCACATTTACAAAAACGGAATCACAATCACAAAATCAAAACCGCAATCCCCAAAGCAGAAACACATTTACAAAAACAGAATCACCATTACAGATACGGAAACACAAAGTCAAAATCGCAGTCCCCAAAGCAGAAACACATTTACAAAAACAGAATCACCATTACAAATACGGAAACACAAAGTCAAAATCGCAATCCCCAAAGCAGAAACACATTTACAAAAACAGAATCACAATTACAAAAACAAAATCCCAACTGTTGTTGTGCAATTTGTCCAAGCAACAACAGCCCTTATAGCAGACTCCCTCCTTCCTACGGTTTGAATCAACGTTACTGTGATACCGTTTTCGTAATGGCGTTTCTGTTTTGGGGGTTGCAATTCTGATTCTGTGAATGTGCTTTTTGGTTTGTAGTCGCACTTTTCTTTTGTGTTTGTCGTTTGCCCTTCGGGGCCACTGTAATTTTTCCACTTAATTTTGCCTTCCATTTTTTCTGGCAAAAACAATATTATTTTATTGTTGAGATAAATGTGGTACAGTAAGTCATAAAAGTTATAATATATTAAATCATCTAGAAACACCAGATCAAGAAAAGATACTATACGACCTCTTTTTATGAAAAATATTCAATATCCTTCTTATTTGTCCTTTCCTCTTTCATAAACTCTTACAAGTTGAAAGTGAGATGTGTAGCGTACGTGGTGATCTGGGATGATGCGTTCTGTCTAGCAGTGCAAGTTGGAAACAAACCTGAGCTTTAGCGGCCTCAAACTGAGAAACGCTGCTTGCCAGGACACTGACTGGTAAACACACGCGAGCACCATCATTGCGACTGCTGTAAAATTGGCCAGTGAATAGATAAGAGCCCTCACGTTGCACACCTGAATGCGAGACAATCATCCGCCTGCTTCCTGGTTGTCCCTCCAATTAAGAAGCCTGAGAGTTGTTTAGCGACGGGAATCTTATCTCAGCTTTTGCCTGGCAAGGCAACTGAAGCACACAAATAAACAAATACCCCAAGTGTCATCAAGAAGGAGGTCTTCATCCGCGGCATAATCGGGACACACACAGAGAAAAATGGTTCGACAACAACTCCAATTTCTCCTCCCTTGCACCTGAGTTTCTCCAGAGGCGCATTTGCAAAGGTGAGGTTGTCGGTCTTTAAGTAAAACGAAATCCTTTCGGCTGAAGGAGAGTTGTCATGATGGATAGGAAGGAGACAGCTGTCAGCATGAATGGCCCGACGGGAACACACCTAATTCCCAGGTCTTATTTTGTCAATAAACAGCAGCTAGCCACACTCAATTAGAGCACTTTATTGACTCTCCTGCCTGGCCTGTGTCAAACGTCAGCCGGAGACGTGTCAACATGTCTGACCCTGACACTTTCACAGAGATTACAGCACATAGGGAAATCTAAAGAACATAGCAGGAGAATATATAAAGGAGAAGCGTCCGAGAATACAGACAAGATGGGATTAGGTGGGATGGAGGAGGGCGAGAGGGTTGGAGAGATAGATTTCTTGACTCAGCTTTTATGATAAATAGGCCAAACCTCCTGCAGTCACTCAGAGCACTCTCATTGAAAACGGACGTAAATTATGCCGCCTTCTTTCACTGAGCCTATTATTTTTATACACAGTTTAAGTTTAAGTAGCATCTGGATAGATGCTTAAAAAATGTTGCAAAGAGTTCGCTCATGAATTGATTATCATCCACCCTGATGGTTTAGCTTATATTGGCATATGAACAAAAAAATTATTATTTGAGTGTGACATATTAATTTTTTATTTAAAAAAAAATCCAATCTGTTACCAATTATTATTATTATTATTATTATTATTATTATTATTATTATTATTATTATTATTATTATTATTGTTGACTCCCATCCTTAGACAAAATATACAAAGTCAAAAAGACATAAAGTCCAACCCAGGCAAAGTCAGTTCATAGAACTATTGCCGAAATAACTGCAATACGTTTTAACATACACGTTATTAAATAATGGTTTCATTTCACAAACATTTCAGTAAATGTTTGTTTTCCAAACAGACAGTCTCCAGCCCCCAGTGACCCCTTTGGAGGGAGCAAGATCCTTCTTACTATATAATCAAGTCAATGTTCTTCATGCCGCACATTCTGAACAAAGCATTAACCAAGCTCTTGGCTAATGTATGTAAAACCATAAAATACATGGATATTTTATTCTTCAACTGGACCGAAATGAAGCAAATTATTATTAATGATGGTTGAGGATAAAACCATAATGAATTAGCTCAAAAGTAATGAACGCTTCAGAGGCGGAGCGGCTTGACTTCATCATCTCCTCCACTGACTTCAATTTAGGGCCTGGATATTAAAGGCTGCCTTTTCTTCTGGCATAGATTGTCCATATTTGAATTACACAATGTTTGTCTTTGTCCTGAGTAAAAGACAGAGAGACATCATTTTCTTTCCATTTACTGTAAGTTTGGTAAGCACTATTATAAAGTCAAGTCATCGGTTCACATGATAGAGTGAGAGTTTGAGACTGAGAGGTTGCCGGTTCGATCCTAGCTCCTGATGTGTTCGTGTCGTTGTGTCCCTGAGCCAGACATTGACATTGAACCATGCAGTTGCATGATGCTCCTGACAGGTGTTGCAGCCTACTGCCGCCGGTTTATAATTGACTCAATGTTTAATGCTGCAACCGGTACAGAAAACCATTAAAATTATCATTTTCAACCTTCCGACCACCACCTTGTATTGTACCCTGTATATTTGCTTAAATCCACAGTGAGAGGGTTTTAGTCTGTAGTTCTATTGCAAGAGGTTTGCAGCCTTTTAATCACAAGAGCTTCCAAAATTCATCCAGTTCGACAAGACCTTCTTCATGTGGCTCTCATTACCGGAAGACAATCAACACTGAGGGCCTCTTTGAAAATGCGAGTTGATTTATATCGTCCTCCAACTTGTGCCTGAACAAGAGCAGGCAGGATCAGTGGAGATGGGAATTTTCTGGTTCCATTACTGCCTATGAAAATTCCCCCAATGAGATATATTTTGCTGTTGAGGAATGTGAGTGAGTGGCATGTGGAGGAATTTTTGTCCCTCAATACACCTCGATGGATGAAACCCCATTTATTTATTTATCAGTCTATGTCTCTATCTATCAGCAGATGGAGCACTTACAGTATGCAGAGGTTTCCCATACCACAGGCCCCAGCTTCACGTCTAGATTAATAGCGAGGCCATCTAACACGGGTTTCTGACTCGCAGGGGGGGATCTAAGTCAAAACACACCAGTTTCTGAATTTTTCTTTGTTGAATTCTTAAGTGGGTAGGATGTGTTCTCCTGCGAGTGAAACCATCCCTCCAGCATGCATCAGGTCTCCAGTGGTGGAATCCATATCCACCTGACCAGGGAGCAGCCTAATAAATATCTCAGCACTTAGATATGACACAGCAACAGACCTTTTCCGAGGAACTACTGAATGGCATGAGTTTGATTCTCTCACCCTGATTTTTTTATTTTATTTTAGATCAAACCATTAAATAATTGACACAAAACTTAGGCCTTTATTGGTCCCTCTAGACAAAAAAAACAAACAAAAAAATTGAATAATGATTTTTCCGTTAGTGTGCTCACCCCTCTAGATGCTATTGGATATTTACCACTGAACCCTGTTCCTGCAATGAACGTTTGCCGGTTACAATGTGGAGACTCTTGTTGTGGATCCTGCCTGAAGCTGACACATAACTTCCAGCTTCCAGCTCCGAGCTCTTCCTCTTTTACCGCATGATACACGAGTGTTAAAGCTTTCCTACCGCCACACCAGCGCTCCGTCAACACCTGCTTCTACATCCTGGTCTGACAACAACAAGGAGTGTGAGCAGCACGGAGGTGGATCCCTGTATCCAAAGTTGACGGAGCCTCTGAGAATTATCTTGGAATTCTTCAGCCGAGCCGAGGTGGGCAGGATTTAGAAGAAGGTTCTCTCTATGAGAAGGTACTCCACACTACCACCAACGAATGCTACAGCCCCCTCTAAATATGAGGTTGGATGCTGCTAGCTTCTTTTGATATTTAGTGTACTGAGAGTTGTGTCATTACACACAACCTTCTCCGCCTCTGATCTGCTGTCTTCCTCCTGGACATCAGCAGTGCAGTTTACATGCTTTGAGTCAGATTCAACGTTTCTGAGCATCCTTGCATCTTCAACAACCAGCTGGTGTTGTGTTTTCTGAGAGGAACTCAGTGGATGTGTCAACCTTCAGGAGGGAGGTTGCTCCTGCAAACCTGCAAGTGGCAGCTCTAATTTGGTCTGGACTCTTCAAAGGACACATTTTTTAAACAACCAAACATGTTTTGCGACGGCACTTCTGCTTGCAAGAGTCAGTGACCACTGTGACCAGGCAGTGCTTGCAAGTTGTTTGCCATTTGTGTCTTTCCAACGCTGAGAACTCTCGATCCCAATGTGCCTCAGTCGCCAACTATCATCTTAACCTACAAATGCAACCCACAAAAGGAGTCCAGATTTCAAGTCAGCGCACTCAAACAAGGACCTTGGTTTATTTGCCTCTAGGTGTTTTAGTTCTGACGAGGGATGATTTTTGCATTTTAGCAAAGCCTTATATAATTTTTAAATCAGATACTCTGCTCAATGAGGCTTCATCAGCCAAACAAAACTTCAGAGAAAGTTTCAGAGGAGACAACTGGAGGATCAGAGAGCGCCAAGAGGCTCAGTACCCAAAACCAGATACAACAAATAAGTCGGCATTGGGCCATTCTGAGCTCTTAAAATGTCCATCCATGAGTTAAATGATAATATGAATAGCCAGTCGCCACTAAGCACAATTATGCTTTTGGGTTTTCACATAATCTATAACAAACACAAACTCTCTGCTTCAAGAATTGTCATATTTATACTTTATACGTTCATTTCACTGAGTAAACACAAAGCTGCAAAGTCTGCCTGGCAATTTCAGAGGGTTGTGAGAATGAAATCAGTTTTATTGCTGGTTGAGCAGTTCAAAAATCCACTCCTGTCTGACCGACAACTTCAGAAATTGTTATACTTTACAACCCTGAAACACTACAAATGCTGATGAGGCAATAAAAGAAGAAGCCTCAAACTTGGTTCTGGACAGTCGAGTCCCTAACAGTTCAGTAGCTGGAGAGACTAAGATAAAGCTTTAAAGGGGAGAAATCTTGTTGGACTGTTCCCTTCTCTGGCAGATGTGTAGTAATTGAGTTCCGCACCAGAGCGTTTGAGGCACAGCTCAGTCCCAATTTTCCCCCTCTGAGGACATCTGACCCATGTGGGAGGGGCTGAGCAGGTCTGTCACATGCAGTTACAGACGCTTGTTGACTCGCACGTCGCTGTGTTAACAAGATTAACCGCTAGCTTGACTTTCATTCTCGCCATAGTGTGATGGATGATTCTCTGTGGGTTATTACAGCGGAACCACATATTGATACAGTAATTTAAGACAAAACCTCGGAGGATGAACGCCAATGATTAATTCACAGGCTTTGTGGAGAAATGGCTCACTGCTGCACCTGAAATGTCAGAGTTAATCCATCATCACCCTGGGAGAACTGGCTTAGTAGGTTAAGCGGGTGAGTTTTTCGGAATTTTGTTCATCACCAGATCTAATTACCGATATGACTCTTGGTCACAGGGGCTGATACAACGGCCAGAATCGGGCATGAAGCGCCAGTTCCTTAAGGTCAGAGGGAGGAAACACAGAAGGAGTAGACTGGAAACACCAGCACAAAAACGTCCAGGTGTATAAATAAATGACAGATCACAAATGAAGTGCACAATTATGTTGCTGTGCTGTGTATGTTTAGTGATATACTACAGTATTTACCCCCCCATAAAAACCTTCGGATCACAAATGTCGTTTCTAAGCTTTTCAATGGTGTCCCAGATGAGTTGCCTCAAGATTGTGTGAAGTGATATTCTCTTGCCCACTAGGTGACACCAGGCTTGACACACTGCAAGTCTTGGTTCGATTGGGTTTCTCGCCTCCCCCAAAGTCAAATTGAGTTGAGATTGTTTGTTAAGGAAAATAAATCAAATCAAAGGTTGGACGCTGAGTAGAATTTCATTTGATGGGCTTTTTTCTATCCAGGGGTGACTCAGGCCGCTGATGAAAATGATGCAAAATATGGGAGAGCGACCTAGTGCCATTCCTCTGAGCATCCACAATCAGACAGACACAAACAAGCAGCCATCAGTTCAGCAGAAGAGCTTTTTCATGAGCGCACAAGAGAAAAACGGATGCAGACTGGGTTCACTGCCCTTCGTTCCGCCATTCCTCTCAGTATTTACTGTCATTTGAAAGTACACAAAAAGTGCATTGAAAAATAGGAATGGCATTATAGCAATTGAAAACCTCTGCAAAATGTAACACATTGCACAACTGTACCTGTATGTGTATATATATATATATATATATATATATATATATATATATATATATATATATATATACTTACAGTCTATTGGTATGACATTAACTTGGAAATGGCGTTATTCATTCAACCCAATGTCTTTCAGCATTGTATGTTCAATACAGTGTCATTGAGTTTTACATCATTCACAGAGGTTGGTTTATTGAAGCTTTTGTTTTATTTCACTGTCAGATGTTTACCTCTGTAGTATTTTCTGTAATACTCCTCAGATCCACGGTGGGCTCACCTCATTCTCCTTCTGTGCTATTCTGTTCTGTAAACAGGAAAACAGCATTGACCTAAATCGACGTCCAGAAATATGCGCTCATAATAAATGCGCTCACAGTGCAAATCCCATCCCATGTACAATGGACTGGGATTGTTTAAATTAAACAAATCTAAAATAGCAAATGATCCGTGTAATCTGTGACATGTACCCATGGGTGGTGCCACTGATCCTGCCGGGAACATAAAGCACAGCTAATCTAGTTCTGGCACAGACTTGCAGGTTCAATTTTAGGAATAAATGCAAGTACAAGAACATTATCTCCCATCAAAGATTTACTGGCTGATATGAAATGAATATCAGCTGTGAACTCGTGACATTTAAGGGAAGAGTTTTCTGGTTTTACTGTTTTCAGAATGGACATAAAGAGTCGGAATCCTCCTCTAAACTGAAGTCAGTTGCACAACGAAATGAGACACCGTTTTTCTGTTGCCAACTTCTTTAGGCAGACTGCGCATTTAGTGCAAAGGTCCCGAAATTTGGGGAGATCATTTTATGAAGCCTTTGCTGAAACTTTTACCCTTAGAAAATGTGAGTGACAAAACACAGAAGAATGGAGAAGGAGTACAGTGATAACAATTGTTGGTACTTTCCCCTCAAAATTATTTCTGAAATAAACATTTGTGTAGAAAACAAGCCCAAAATTGGACTTACACTCCATTGGTGTCAAATTAACCTTGAAAACTCAAAATGTTTGAGTGATGATGAGCCAACAATATTTGACTAATATTTAACCTTAGTTCTGGGTTATTTCTACCTCTGCCATTTTTGAAATAAGCCTTGTTTCCATTTGTGTATTTGTGTACCACTTTCCATTTCCTGCACCTGGACCTTCTCCATAATCCCTCAAGTACAGTATCTAGTTGATCAAGCATCAGATCCAATTGAGAGGGTCGCTCTTTGGAAATTAACATAGAAATAGTGTTTACCCAAACAAACCATGAATTTTTAATATATTGTTCCCAAGATGCAAAATCTGGTAATTCTCTTGAAAAATAACCCACAAATGGTGATAACCAAAGCAAGCTAAGAATTTTGATGGGACCCGTGGCCTTTCAGCATGGAGTTTGCATGTGGGTTTTCTCTGGTTTCCTCCCACACTGCAAAAACATGCTCATTTGGGGTTCAGGTCAATTGAGCACTCTAAATTGCCCATAGATGTGAGGGTGTGAGTGAATGGTTGAGTGAATGGTGTTGCCCTGTGATGAACTGGCGACTTGTCCAGGGTGTCCGATCTCCTGTTGATGCTGAGGTTGGTCCCTCTGTGACCATCCTCTGGTGGACAAAGCCGAATAGATGATGTATGTATAAAGTATGTATATGCTCTATAATGCAGAAAACATCAGGAGCTAACCCAGAAATTGTCACAAATGTTTCACTTTATGTTTATACCAGAGCTGCATGGCAAGTATGCCATAATATGGGTCTTTAACACCTTAAACATGTGTCCCCTGGGGGCCCAGGTCCAATTGAACCCCTGCTGTGTCCTGTTTTTTCTAATGCTGGTAATCGCAAAATAGTTGGCTAGTGATCCTAGATGAAGCAGGTTTCCATGAAATGAACACATTCGCAAGCCCACTACCTCTGCCTACACCATCATGATGTTTTGTGCTGGATCGATCACATTATTTCTTTGTCATTGCCAAAGACGAGGGGTCTTCACTAGTCTCTGAATAGTCTTTCCTACGTAGGTCAAACTGCAAGCCTATTTGCTCATAGAATAATTCACATTTGGAAACATTTGTGTTGCTTAAACAACTTCTAGAAGGCTACTGCCACCTGCTGTTCAAATCCGCTCACTAGAGGTGTGATATCTAATACTTGAAATGCTAAAAAAAAGTTTCATATTGTATGGATAATGTATGGAAATGAGCAGCTCCATGGAGGTCTGCGCCCTTTGAGGGCATTGCTGGTTTAATCTGTAGCAGCCAGCTCATTGACAAATTTCTGAAGTTTCCTTGTTCACCCAATCGAACCTTCACCTACAGTCGAGTTTTTTGCACCATGATCTTGAGTTGAGCAAGCAAGAGGAAAGTGAAGCTGAAGGTAAGTATTGATGAAACAGCTCCGGACACAAAATTACAGCATGTCGCTTGGCAGCTACATGGCGCGGGTCCGATAGCAACAGAGATAGGAAAGATTTATCGTTTGGCCCGAGGAGCTAATTACTAAACTAATTACTGTATTCTTGTGTTTAGTGGTGGAACACAAGACACACCAGCGCACATTTCCATTTTCTTCAATCTCCCCTTGGCCACCAGGAATCACTCACACCAGTTGTGGTGTGATTGTTCCTTTGCAGCTGATTTTCTGCTCAGAGGGGAATAAAGTGCTCGCGGTGATCCAAAACATAATAAGCAGAATTGTGGTTTAAACACATTCAGGTGCATCTTTTTGTCTGGGCGGCCCATTTCTTCAAATGCCGGGTGGCCACATGCAATCTTTGACAAAACATCAGGCGTTTCCAGTGCTTAATTTACGTGAGATTTGAAAAGACTTTGCCAGGACAGACAGGAGGTCCTGTGTGATGAGCCTGTGACTGCGCCAGTGTTTGTCCAGCAGATAAGGAGTTGATGTCAACACTGTCCAAGATGACCTGTAACCTCTCTGACCATACCACAGCACTAGAGAGTTCAGATGGATTCCAACAATGAATCAGTGCAGTGTCATGAGTTCACAGCAAATGTACAAAAAGACATCAATTTTTTCATCAAATAATACCTTTGACGCCATGGTATCATGATGAAAGAGTGGTCCGTGTTTGATCAGTGACAGTGAACAACCTGAGCTAACAGTACGTTGATGGTTAGCATGGCCCTAACTGTTGTTGTTGTCAGGGGAATAATGCCACGTCTTATTTGTGCTTACAGTCTGACTTGTTTTTACAGTGATCTAGTGAGGAGTCCCCAGTCTGTCTCCTCTGGAAGCCTGTGTGGTGGTCTTGCACCGATGATAATATCCAGAAGCGGACTCAGGAGCTACACATCATTTTAGATGTCATGTTTATATTTAAATATATTTAAATGAGATGCAGGCCTGTATGTTTCAATTGCTCACATTGACCAATAAATACCGCAGTTTAAAAGAAGTGGAGCTCTCTGTCAACTGTTTCATGGTTCAGGCGTCACAGGGTTCATTTCTGTCCCGGATCAAGCCGCGCGACTCATTCCTCTTTGACTGATGCATAATCCACAGAGCTTTTTGAACTGAGACTGTCATTTGTGCAACGCAATAAACCGATCAAGAAGTTTAAAAACATGCTCTTTGATCCTGATTTGACTCTTTAAAACCAGACGTTCATTATGAAACAGTTTTAGTGAGTAGAATCATAAATGGAGTTGCTATAATCTAAAGCGATACAAATTCTACTGATGCTAATTGACCCATTTCTCTTCCTTTTGTTTCCCATTGAGAATCGATAAGAGAATGGCTAAGTTGTTTTTGTCAACAAGTGAAGTGTGACTCACAAGATCGGTGTTCCCTCACCGTTTGTCCAGCCAGAATCCACCTCTGTCCACTGGCTCCTATCCCACACCAAAACACTTTCCTCCTTGCAATGTGGACTATAGACACGCAACTGACACAGACGTTGCAGTGCTGATCCTATCTCAGAAACAGTCCTGCACCATGTCACAATTCATGATAATATTCTTTTGTACTGATATGTATTAACCCATCTAATATGTAGTTTGCTGTTTACAAGGCTAGCTATTAAAAAACAAATCTGTTTACAATATTTGCTTGAATGGTGTTATTTTCATGTGAAGGTTATCTTTGGCCTCAGATTCAAAATATGTTGACACTTAACATTGTATTCCAAAGAATGTGCGACAGCCGGAAGCAGAGCTTTTCTTTTCAACTCCCTGTTGATAAAGGTTCATTTGTTTCATAAGTCCTGAGTTTCTCCTTGAGACACAGAACAGGATTGTGCTTTTCTACGGCCTTGACCATCTAGTGATCGTCTTTGAGTCTTTTCTTGGATGGTTGCATCGTGTAGCCTTGTGGCTAATGACAAAGCCTCCGCAAATTAATTTCACAAAGTGAGGAAATATTGTGCAGTGCCACAGAGACCTGAGGGTTTTCAAATGTCACCTTCTCTTTATTTCCAGCGCCGCCGAGGCATTTGTAAATGGCAGCGCATTAATGATCTGTGATTAAATTCTCGATATCAAATGGCCGCTCCAATTAGAGAGTGTGAATTTTCGCTGCTGTGTGGCCTTCACGCTTGCATTGTGTCGTGTGAATCCTTCCCCCAGTCGATATGTGCCATTGCCAAGTGAACGCTGAACATCCTTTTGTTTCACTCCTCTGTTGATCCGACATCAGTGACCAAATTGAAATTCTCTCCTCTGTACTGACCTGTAACTATCTGGGGACATGAGATAGGCGCTTTCATTGCCTCGAACAATGCCATGGATCTCTGGCTGTGATTCACGGCTGAAACAGATTAATTTCTCCACAAATTAACTGCTAATTCTTCTCTTATCTTTGCCCCAGACTCCAATAGTTAGTCCTCTTCCTCCCCAACACGGTATCACGCTCGCTGAATTTTCAGAGCAGGATTTCAGATGTGACTGTATATTTTCCATGTCCAACTCCGCTCAGGGACATGTCCTATGTGTCTCCTCACAGCACTATGGAGATGGATGGAGATTTTCTTTCAGCTCCCATAACTGTTTCAATCATTCACAAAGATCAAACATCAAATATAGACAATATGTTGCTTTGACATGTTGACAACTAAAGCCCCACAATAATAGGGACGTCTGAAATCAAAAATGTGCCCAGGGCTTACCTACCTTCAGCTAGCAGAGGCGGATAGTCCAACCAAAACCCATCTGCTAAAGTAGCTCGCATGTACCGTGGCAAAGCTCACCGGCAACCAGTCTGAGGGTTAGATTTTCCCACCACCAGACCTTCAGCAGCCACGTCAATCACTTCTCCTAGACCTTATTCCTCCACTGCTCCTCTAGTGTGGACTCTCATCTGCTTAAAAAATATGGAGGTTCTTGTCAATCCTCACTCTACACTGGTTCATCTATGAGAAACACTTGTTTTGCTCAGTGTTGTGGGTTAGAAAATGCTCAGAAAATGTGCTAAAAATAAAAATAAAAACATTCACCCCCTATTTTTCGAAGTCACACCATTTGTTTTCTGTTTTGTGAGAAAAAGTTGGATTATTATTTATCCAGGAGGTGGTGCACATGCGCCGTGAGGCACATGAGTGACGCATGCGCAGCTCAGTAAACAACTGAGCCAAGCGAAACCGACTCGTGTCCTTCTCATGCGCTTCACAGGTAAGCAGTAAAAGGGAGGTATAAGTGCTCCTCAGCTCGTGAAAGTAAATGAAAATTGTTTGTGAGTGATTGTATGTCTGTTTGAGGTAAGAGTTTTGCAATGAGAGTCATCAGTTTTCTGAAGCTAATATAGAAACGGTCAATATCACGTGGGTTGCGTGTGTGAAGATATAAATTGTTGTATTTGGTGTTTGAATCCTTTTATTTCGCACTAATATTGTTTTGATATGCAAATATAACTGTATCATTGCTTATTTTTGTTGCTTCAAATGTATTTTGAAAATGTTGAACTGGAGTTTTTACAGTTGTTGAATTATGTTGAATTATATGTTTTCATTGTGGAGGAAAAAAAACAGTAAACAACTGAGCCGAGCGAAACCGACTCGTGTCCTTCTCATGTGCTTCACAGGTTTTCTGCATTGTATATAGCGGAAGTCTATTGTTGCCGACCAGATACCCCTAGATCTGAGGCTGGTAACAAAAGCAACCTGCAACTTCCTCCATTAACTTGAGATTTCCAAGCCTCACATTTGGTCAAGGCAGCAACTCAGGACTCAAGTATCCCAAAAATTATTTTGTTTGAAAAAGCCTGTGAGCATGTTTAACGGAAGATTTTACATAGAATTACATATGTGTTACTGCTGCTTTTTCGTCTGTTGAGGACTCACTCAGAGGATCTTTCCAGCAGAAAAGTCATTGTAGTCCTGGAGTAAAAAAGAAAAAAAATAGAGGCGCAAAGAATCATCCTTGATTTCTGATCGATGCGAAGACGCACAATTACAGAAATGTCATTGAAACTGCTGTGATCTGCATTTCTGAGCTTGATTCAGCATTTAAAGGACACATCTGTTTATTTAATCCTCACATTGAGTGCCGGCACTCAAGAAGAAGCATCAGACACCAAACTTGAATGTTTTCATTTGTCAAGCGCGACATTTACAGAACAGTAGAAGTGTTTTGTTGCCGAACACGAAAAAGAGTGAGACATACTGATCTGCTGAAGTGGTGTTTCACTTCTGCCCTGTCTCAGATGTGATGAAATACATCTCCGGTCAGGACACTTGTTTCTGCTTATTTTTTTCCGTTGAGGGCCTTTCGGCATTGATTCTTCACATAACAATTGTTCAATGTTAGTGCTTGTTCTTAAGGGGTTTTCACACTGCAGATTCTGTCTCGGTTGGAGTCCGATGCACCCCTGCTGCTGTGCATCCTCACACCTCGGCGCCTCAGACAGCGCCCTTTTTTTTTTTTCTCCTCAGCTCTTTGCACAAAATAGTTGGTACCCACACCGAGGCACGTCTCAAGGAAGTCATCACCAGCAGCCAAACGCAAACCCGAATCTATTCATCACCGTCGGCTTGACCACCTTATTTCTCTGACACTTCTTAACAATGCCAGTCATTGTCACCTCAGATAATAACGGATGATGGACCTCTGCCATGGCTGTAACACAATGCGGTGTTTCTCAGCCAAAAGTGAACATGAAAGAATGCTGTCATGTTTAAAAAAAAATAATAGTTGCGTAACATGGAGAGTCTTGATGTATCTATGATGCTCGCAAAACACATAAGAGAGAGACTACTGATGATGATGCAGCTCTTCAGACGGGATCAAGTCCGCAGCCAAAACCCGACTCGCTTGGCTTTTGAGCCGAATGCACTTTGTTTTGAGACAGACTCCACAGTTTGAGAAACCTCTTAGTTGCCAGACCTTTCAGTCACATAAGATGTTGAGCTTAAATTTTTTCCATAATAACAGAAATTTTACCTTTCTGAAGGAAACGGAAAACGCAATTGAATTTACAGTTCACACAAGTCTCAGTGGCCGAAGACTTGCATGAACTATCTCGCCCAAAAAGATCCCTCCGACCTACCTATTAACTTCATTACATTAGGAGTGTTTTGTTCACGCCAACATGTGTGTATGAGGGCGGTTCTGGTCAGGACACTGTGTTGTGACATCCCTCAAGTTAAATGTCCTTTGAAGCTGACAGCGATTCATGACAAGATTGATGCTGGCCTTTAACTTTCCTCCACGCCTGTCCGCCCTTTCATACCTCGAATGTTAAACTACACTTATTATTCTCTCCAAAACCTTTTCTATGGAGATGATTTGTCACATCGAGTTTTGGGAGTCGCTTTTTATCAGCATGGAACAAACCTTTGATGAAAGCAAGAGGAAGGGCAAGCATTTGCCAAGGGTCAGCGAGGTAGTAGTCAGCACTGCTGTGATGTTGTGTAAATGAGCATGCTCACACTGACTGACACTTTCTGAAAAAGGCAGGCTGAGAAATGATGAAGTCTTACCTCCATACGATCCTTAATGGAGAGTACAGATGAGTGGCTGAATGACTGGAGCTGTTCCAATCGTGCTTGTACTGCGCCATACCATACCACCGTTATCTATACAGCACTTAAAAACCATACGAATGCCACAAAGTGCTGTACATAAGTGAATACATGAATAATACATACAAACTAATAAGGTAAGCTAAGTGAAATAACGAAAAAATAAGATCAGCTGTGTGCTTGGATAAAAAACAAGAACTCACAGTGCGTTTCAAGAAGCTTTGTGAAGACAAAAATATTTATTATTCATTAATTTTGTCTAAACATGCGTTTACATTTGATTCTAGTTTTTTTAAAATCTCTTGTCTTTGTCACATTTTTATATCCTCTGGTGTACAACAATCCAAACAGAATCTGGGAACATTTTGGTTTTGCAGGTGGTCTAACGCTTCAGCTTCCTCTACACTTGCGTGTCTATGTGTGCGCCTACACATGATGTGTGCAGTTGTCCCTCATTGTCCTTATTGGAAAATATCATAGTCAATAATTTATATCCGAATGGACAAATATCTCTCTTGTACAAAAAATGAAATGAAAAGAGCACGGAGTCATCGACTGACATTTTGAGAGCTTGAAGAAAGGATTTAAATGATGATCTATGATGTCTAAAAGGACCTTGGAGAGGATCAGCAACTGTAAGGCAACACTGACATATTTTGGAAAATATCATGCCACATTTACCATACAATACATGAGCGACCTTTACTTCGGCAGGTGACTGTACCCTGCTTTAGCTATAGGGTTAGGACCTCGATTATCCACCAAAAACAGCGAGTCAGCCTTGAGCACACAAATGCACAAAACTAACACAGCAGTCTTTCATCTGAAAGGTTGCAAAGCAAGGCGAAAAGGTTGTATGAGTGAAATGAACCATGCAGGACGCAGACTATACTGTATATCTGAGCTTCACATTAAACAATAACGCTTGTCTATAGAGTTTCAAACAGAAGATCTAAAGCATTACACCATGTGTTATTAGATATATAGATGGCAGTGAACCACATAAATGTGTTTCGGTATTTGGTTGTATTCAAGACCAGACCATTCAGAGACTAAGTCCAAGACTTTGAGGACCTGAGACTGAATCACGACTTATTTCAAGCATTTCCAAATGCTTGTTTTGTTGTTATTACAGTTGTATTTGCCATGTGGCCATATGGTAAATACAAAGATCTGGCTGCTTTTAATGAGCAGCCTTGCAGTCTTACAAAAAATACACTTACCTGTGGTGCTGTTTGTCTGATAGGACCAAAAGGAATGTTAACTGTATTCCCAGCACCGCAATGCTGTCTAAACAGAAGGAGAGATGACGTACGTAACCACGTACTTTGCTTGCCAATTGAGTGGTGGAGAAATGTTGATGTTTCTGATATTTCAACGGGCTGACTTAAAGGATTTGCAGGTGAGAAATAAAGCCATTTTTCGTGGTTGTTTATTTGGGTCTAGTTATTCTGATTCATTTGTTCTTTCCAATCTTCAAATCAGATAAAAGGACAAAACTGCATCGCACAGGCATGATTCACACAGGAGCATCTATTTTTGCATTTGAATTTATCAAATAGCGACCGAACACAGCATCTCATTTGTGCAGCATGTACAGCAACATGGAATGAGGTTGTCGCTCATATGATGAAATACAACTACTGACCCTTACACAGTTGCAATCCATGTGAACCATCCAGTGCTCGAAATAGAACACATCAGGATGGAAAACCATGTCTCCTATCCCAAGAAAAGTGATGTGATACTTCATTACCTTTGCCGAACTTGGTGTTTGAATGTGCTTTGCTTCGATACCCCTGGAAACTAGGAAATGCCTTTCTCTGCATTTCATTATTTAAATTCTGAAATATGTCTCTCTGGGAAGGATCCTGTCTAGAAATTCAGGACATACAGTAAATGTCTTTAATTTTTCAGAACATGCTGAAACAAGTCTCTGTTTTACACGAGACATGAGATTATATGAGAAACATTTTGCTCATATCTCCTCACCCAGATGTTCTTGTGATCTGAATTTATAATGGGGCTAAGCTCAGACAACATGGCAAGCTGTGAATTTTAGTTTTTGTTTGTTTGTTTTTGTCCAACTTTGATGTCTTATATGTCTGTTTTTTGCATGTATTGTCCAAAACAACTTCTGAGCTAAGTTAGACTGATCAGCTGGGCACTGATCCAATGCAATGGCTCCTGATTTATGTCTAGCTGATCCTGTAGGCTGTAGCCTCTTGGCCAAAACCCTAGGAATAGACCTCCCAATCAATCTTGATCCAGCAAGCTCATCCGCTTCTCTTGTACAAAGATTAATGACTCATTTGTTCCAGATATCTTGCAGTTCAATAGGAAGACAAGATTTACTCAAATAAATAAGTAGCAGACACTCAAATACACAGTCACGACACTCTATGTTGTTCTTTTTTATTTCATTGTCTGTTGCAAAGAGGCGATTATAAACCTAACACCTTCCACCAATCAGAATCTATTTTCAGCCTTTTTTCAACAACCCTGCCAATGACGGTATCTAGACCTGAAAACATTTCTCAGCTTGCTTGTGGAGAAAAGGCCAAAATGGATGTAGTTTTTGCATCAGCTGAAGAAATCCCAGCTTATATTGGAGCAGCGTCCGTTATCACCTCCTTCATCGCTGTGTGGTATTCAGCTGCAACTGTCACAGACAGGGACAGTGAGCGGATCATTCACCCAGGACACCGCACCTTAATACGACTCAGACAGGAAGCTGAGATCATCAAGAAATGAAACCATGTGCGAGTCCATCTGCTTCTTGACCCATCAACACTGTCTCAACCCTCCATTGATGCTGATTCTAGCATAGTTTGCATTTATCCTAATTTAAACTTTAGACTTGCACCATCTTTGCGTCATAAAATCACTGTTTACAGCTTTGATAAAAGCTGCACTGAAGCTGCTCTCTTGATTTGATGATATAGTGTAATACGCATGATCTGAAGATTATGTGCTGCTGTTGCGATGGATCTGTCTAATATTTCAGATCCATTCAAGTTGGGTTTCCAACTTCCTCATCTGCAACTTATCCCCCGCACCAAATATACATCTTTACAACAACATACATACAACCAGCGCTTCGAACTGTTCAGGGTTGCAAGAAGAGCTGGAAACTCTCCCAGCAGTCAATGGGTGAGAGGCGGGAATACAGCGCAATACATCGCAGGGCACGCACACCATTCACACACACCATTCACACACACACACACACACACACACACACCTCAGGGCAATATACAGTGTTCAATTAACCTGGTGAGCTCGTCTTTGGGCTGTGAGAAGACACTGAACCTTCTTGCTGAGGAGCAGCTGTGCAAACCATTGCCCCACTGCCTCAGCACCATGTTTCAGTTAATATTTACAGCTCTCTTTCTTAAACCCCCTGCCAGACTGTCTAATACTAATCTTTTCTGACTGAGCTCCTGCACTTGCGGCGTTTACATGAACCAATCTAGTCAGAATAAATGCCGGCCCTGAATGAACATGCTTCATGGACGCATGTGTTCCTGGATGAAATGACTCAATTCACCTCATTCTGAATGACACTTAGCTCGGCTCGAGAGTGGTGGTTTATGCCGATAGTTGATCAAGTTGATCGAGTGCATGTGCACGTCAGTTCTGATCTTCTCTCTGTGTCTGGGGAGTCCATGAGTCCTGCTGCACGTCTGTCTCTGCAACTGAAGCGATATTGCCGCTGCACAGCTTCTTGCCTCAACAGCAAACATGACACATTTCAAGCACAAACTGTTCACAGCACTGTGTGAACATCAAAATCATAATAAAGCAAAATAAAAAAAGATTTAAAACACAGATACGAATAATTGGAATAAAGTGTCATTCTTTGCTGGGAGGTGTTATGTTAATGTTGGCAGTCTGTTTACAGAGGAATAGAAGAAGGAGCACAGTGGAAGAGTCTTCTATGCTTCCAGCAGTGGAGTATTCTGTATGTTACGTCTTACAGTATTTTGGTTCAGATGAGCATGATAACACATCTGAATCAAGTAGCTTCTTTTTGCGTCATGTAAACGGCGATAATGTAATTTCTAACCAGAGTACATTCAGATTGAGGAAAAAGTGTTGATGTAACAGTAGCTATTGTGCCCCTGAGAGTCTGGTCACTCTTCAGCGTCTGGATACTTCTACCTGACTTCGACTTCTTCCTCTGTGTATTTCTTGTATTGACTGGTTAATGAGAACCCACCTGGGTCAAGGGTTAAAAGCTTTGACTGTATGGATAACATCAAGGATACAAAAGTACAAACATGACAGCTAGTTTGGGGTAGATCTTCGACTCGTCCGCTTGTCAGTTTGGGTGGTGCAGTTACTGCTGACCACAAAGCAAGACTCAGGAACAAATTCAGAGCGGACTCAGCTTATGAGTGAAAATCCAATCTGGGACTCTCTCATGAAGTTCTTTCTGGGTCCAATCTGTATTGACCTTGGAAGAGATGTTGGTCTGGTTATGACAGACAGTACTGTACTGGAAGGAAATCTGATTATTGTTTCTCATGTTTTCTGATTTGTTTTTCATAATCATAACTTGATTTTCATGAACTATCATAAACAGGATCCGTTTTTTTTTTTTCATTTCCACTGAGTTTCACGCTGAGATTTTCAGTAGACTGCACTGTATTATTGGCAACATGGCAGAATTCTTGGGCATTTTTCACAACTTTTCTCATCTCGGCACTCCAAAGCAAATGAAAAGTGATTCTGAAATAAATTAGGCGGAACCTCTCGGTGGACCATTTACAGTATTACGACTCAAGCAATATCAGCATATGAAAAATATATTGCATTTGCCTTTATTGAATCCGCTGGAGCTCAGCTTTTTTTTTTTGTCAAATGTGGTTCCCTTGGTGGATGATTCACAGAGAGAGCGTGACAGCTCAGTCTGCTCAGCTCAGGTTTTTTTTATTTCTTTTACATCATAATAATAATAATAATGAAACCTGAAGTGTCTTAATTGTCTTACTTTTTTATCTGATACTTTCCTGATTCAGAACATGCACAATGGTGTCTTTGTTGTTGCTGTGGTAGAACATCTCAGGAACCAAATCACAAACCAAGTCTTATGATTTGCAGTTATCTGAACGTCCGGTCATTCAGACAAAGATGTGCTATGAGGCTTTTTGGAGTTGTCTATGTGTTCCAAAGACCAACGCTCTACGAGTGGCCAATCCATAGCATAACTATATCAATAACTTGTGTCTTTCTGATGCTGAAGAAGCTGAAATTAAGGAGTTGCTGGGGGGTCAATATCATCCCAAAAGCTCCCGCTAAAAGTGACCCAGTTGCTAAAATAGTTCGGCTATAAATAACCCAAAACTTCACAGCTTTTTAGTGAATAGGTTCGGAAAACAACCCAGCATTTTTTAGAGGAGTGACAGTTGTTAATTCCTCATGGTTGTTGACATTATTGTATAAACAAGGGCTGGGACTTCAATAGATAAAAATTGTATTAATGAATTCATTACAGACAATATATATATATGTGTGTGTGTGTGTGTACAATTAATGTGTTAAATGCAGGCGATATAACACATTAATTGCGTATAAACCTTCTTTCGTAGGGAACAGTTTTTCAGTGCACCACATTATACAGTGTGGTAGGTTTGCACATCACTGGACTACTTCCACCCAGATGTTTCATTCAGCTTAAAATCCATCAGTGTGGCGTGAAATATTACAATGTTATTAATGGCAATTAATTTAAAAATTATTGAATTGGATATTCTAATTCTAATCAAGTCCCACCCTCAGTATAAACTTATGTTGAATGATTGTTGTATGAAGTAATTCAAAATGTGAAGACTTATATACACACAAACAACACCAGCCTGTTCCAGAGGTTTCGATTTGATTTAAGACACTAAAGATCAAATTTAGGATAGTGAGAACTCAAGGCCATGATTAATACTGACTGTTGTAACAGACTTTTTCCTAACTGTTGGTAAATGTGAATCCGCACAGGTGACGCTAAACTGAAGTAGGATCTATGGCTCTAAGGGCAGTTTCCTCTTTAAGTTATTTGTTCACCTGAATCTTGTGGGATGGTGGCGCTCACACTGAAGAGGCCTGTTTGTTCAGCTAATGGACCGCATGGCCGCCACTGGCCTCTCAAGGCCACCACATGTCTTAAGACTGACAGAATGGAAGAGCACTTGACACTTTCCTAAATGGCTCCAATCATTCCATCAGAGTGTTGCGACTCCTCTGCATTATTTATTCTGAGGCCAACTCACACGAGCTGGTCAAGGACGGCACCTTTCACGTTCTCTCACTCACAGTTAAACTTTGAGCTGCAGAGCGAAATCCAGGTTGAAATTTGCCACGCTGTTACCGCTTTTGATGGTCGGGAAACACGTTTTTTTGTCAACGTCATAAAACATGAGCCTCCAATCAGCAGCTGTATGGCAGATTCTTCACACAGCTTCTGATTGGAAACAAACCTATTCAGACCTCCCCTGAACAAGAACATCCAATTCAGGGTAAGTAAAAAAAAAAACTCAGGACAGGAGCTTGGTTTCTTGTTCATGTTTACAACCGCTATGATGGTGACTATACTTCTGCAAGTTTAGATTTAAACACCAAGATGACCAGTGATACAGCAGATGTATGGAGAACTAAGTGGAAGACTCTCAGTTCATCTTGCATTACGCCTGGTGACTTCAATGAAAAAATAGGCTCCTTTCACAACATTATATATTGTAGATCTTAGTTGCAGGAACTCACTACAAAGATCTTATACTTGGTTTCCTTGGCTGTTGGTCACTTTAAAGATTGTTTATTGATGATGGTTTTGTTGCATTTCCACTTGCTCTGTTGCTATTTGGGTTTGGTTAAAACCAATTTGCTCAGACTTGAATGTAGTATTGGGTCCAGCTAACAAAACAATAAATGGGTATATTCATTGTGGCAAGACCCAAAGTACCTGTATCAAACAAAGGTTACTCATGGATTGTTCTGGACCGGCTGCCAACTAGCATCACCTTGACTTCTGACCAAGTTTTTATTGTCCTTCATTGAAATGATAACCTTGGAACCAAGATGTACATTTCATCCTCGGCAACAGAGAAAAAAAAACATCACCATCCGAGCCTTACCGCTATATAGATGTGAGATAACAAGCAATAACAATGTGGAAGGAGAATGTTTCTCTTTGTTGAGCCATCCTCTGTGGGGCCACCGGACCACCGTGTCAACACCAAAGCAATAGAGCTGCTGCCTGGTCAGATGAAGATTACAAGGAGAAGATTAGTAGAGGCTTGTGGATGATCTGTTTCACCGGTTTCCACACAGAGTCAATGGTGTCCAAGAGTATGTTTCATAAGTGCGGGACGGAAAAACAGGCGTGGAACAATACTGAGGATGAATGGGGCATCTGATGCAAAGCAAGACTACTACAGCTCCTGATATATGAGTCCTACAGTACAGAAAGAAGTCAGATATCACTGGGAGTATGGAAGGGTTCCCCACATATACTTGAGGAAGGTATGTCAATGTCAATATGGTTCATTTTCTGTCATTCCACACTTCATTACATGACAGTAGTAGGCATAGCAAGATCACCCATTTGGTGCAAGCTAGTCAAACAGCTACAAGCTCACCTTATGTGCATCAATATTTTCATGATATCAGTATTGGAACCTACGGGGATGTGAACTGAGGCAATAGTGTTGACATCAATACAATTTTGTGCTGAATCATCATTGTTTTGTTTTAAATGAAGCTGCTGCCGCTCTGCGGCCTGTTAGCGCTGCTGGCAGCTTTAGCTCTGCTGGCCCCGCCCCCTTACGCACGCTCATCTTATCACACAACTCAAAATAAGTCAGAAACATGGTGGACACAATGACTTGGTGCTTATTCTGACCTGTATAAAGTGTATCGCAATTTAGGCTAAATGTATCGATGTTTGACTTTGCTCAATATGTTTTTATATGGGTCCTCAAGTCGACGCATTTAAAAACTTCACTGCCATAACTTAACATTTAATCTCATTATTGAACTGTTGATTTTGCAATATTAGTTTATTTATTCATTAATTTATTTTACAGTGAGGTGGCTGTTTCTGCTTTCATGGCCAAAGTTGCACAATAAAATATTATTCAAATGAGTTCCCTATATTACCTAACTGCAAAATAATATTTTTGTGAAGACAGTTGGAATTCATATTTTATTGTTAAACAAGTATAAATAAGACATTTTTTATGTTGTTCTGACATACTGTAAGTTGGTGGTATAGGGATAAGTCTCCGCCCCTTCCGGTTGGTCCTTAGGACCTAAGATCGCAAGAAAATGAATCAAAGTCTGTGGGGAGATCAAAGTTTGTCGTGTAATTTATGATTTATTTGCTTGTGACAACATGTAATTATTTGGACTACAAATCAAACGTCGCATGTATGACGTCACAGCAGAATCCGACTGCTGCTGTGCTAACGCAGATGCTAAAGGTACTAAATTATCCAAGGTAGAAGATATCGAGACCATCAAGTGAGCGTCAGCGACAAGCTTTGTAACAACTTAGGTCCCACGAGGCGGCTGCAGATGGGTGTGACATAGGCTCTCCATAGTGCCAAAAATATTCAACCAAATGCACCAAATGTATTTACAGAAAGATTGCCATTCATGTGCCGTTATACTGTAATGGACTGTAAGCCATGACTTTTTTCACAGGCTCTGAATCAATAAGCAACATATTCAGCCTTGTTACATCTGACCAATGAAATTAAAGGCATTACATTTACATTAAAGTGCACAATGTGCTCCGCAGCCGAGACCACTGGAGAAATGAACGGCGATGTCACTTATCCTTGCGCTTTTTTAAGATCACTGTCATCACTGATCTTTCTGAGACAAAGACTACAATGCCACACATCCTGGATCAGTGTGGCTTATTTGTGCAAAAAATGTATTTTATTCTTGAATTTAGTGGGTGGGACATATAGAGCGATTTACAATCGGAGCACAGTCAACACATTGTCATGCTACATTTCATTGAAAGTTTGTCTCTTGAAGACAGTGATTAGCTTCCAAGGAGCCTAAATCCGTCATGAGGGAACTTTTTAATTTTCATCATACCACCTTTCCAGTTTGAGATTGTCTTTATTTTACGAACATAATTTTGATGACATAATTGCAAAAAAACACAGCTTGAGAAGGGCATGTCAGAGTTTTTTTTTAAGTCATCAGGAGCCAACCATCAGGTCCCTCATCAGGAAGGCCCAGCAAAGAATGTTCTTCCTAAGGCAGCTACGAAAACTATGACTGCCGACGAAGTTGCTGGTGGAGTTCTACACGGCCATCATCCAGTCCATCCTCACCTCCTCCATCACCGTCTGATACAACAGCGCCACCTCCAGGGACAAGAGCAGACTGCAGCGCATCGTACGTTCTGCTGAGAAGGTGATCGGTTGCAGCCTGCCACCTCTTCAAGACCTGTATGCCTCCACTACCCAGAGACGTGCAGGTCGGATCAGGGCCGACCCTTCTCACCCTGGTCATGGACTGTTTCTCCCTCTTCCCTCTGGCAGGAAGCTAAGGTCGATCCAGACCAGAACCTCCCGTCACAGGAACAGCTTCTTCCCCTCAGCCGGCAGACTGTTGAATTTGTGAACAGCCTTGTTGTTATTCTATTTATTTTATTTGATTTTATTTATTTATTTTTTGTCAGCACTTTATTCCAAAACACTTTCCTAGTTGGTGGGCTCCCCACTGACCATGGTAATAAATTTGATTCTGATTCTGATTCTGAATTACCTCGTGACATAACAGCAACTTATGCCAACTGAGCACCTCTTCTTTAAAATGATACTGTCATTTGCAGTAAATGGTTTGCAATGAAATGGTTGACTCTGCTACCCATCTGGCTAAATCCAATTTAAGGGATGAATAATTTTTTCAATAAGTCAGTGAATAGGGGAGGAAAAAGGCTGATGGGAATTCTTCAAGTTGGCATTTAGTACAACAAAAATTAAAAACTCATTTTTGCTTCAAACCAGATTTAAGGATGTTGTGCTTTGTCACGTACGACGGGATGAGTTCCACCTGGTCATTCTGGATTGCGACGAAAACGACAAGATCTCCTTAAGAGCTTGCTGCCCTGTCAACACTGAGCACAATGACCATGTTCCACTTCTACGTATACACATTAATGATCGCAGAAATGGAAAATACTCAACAGACTTGAGACGAATACATGGGATCTGAATGATCTGTTCTGGATGCAAGCAAACCAATGATTCAGACGAGTCAGACATTTATTTCTGAACACAATTCTTTCACATCAATGATTTCATTTCAAAACTGGTCCCAACAAAAGCCACCACCTGACTGTTTCCTTTGAGGCTCTTTCATGTGTCGCCTTTATTCTCTCAAGTGCACTCCAGTTATTGCAATATTTTCAAAAGGAAACGCACAGGGGAGCAACCTTCAGCCCTTTTTTCTATTCAACTCTTACATTTTTTCTCCCCTGACAATCAATTTTAATCTTATTTGCTTGTTTCCCATTTAAGCCAACAATAAGATCAGTGCAATAATCCATATCTCTTTGATTTTTCCATCAGCAGTGGCACATTCAGTGCGCAGTTCATTTGCCAAACGCCTTTTCTGCTTTCAGCTCTGACTGATATTGTCTTCACCTCTGTCGCAGAAAATCGACTCAACAAAAGTGGAATCCTCCTCAAAGAAGAAATGAGAGGTTCAACAAAAGGCTGACTTTTTCTATTATTCAGTCCCTTCAACCAAGCATTTTGAAGAAGGAGCATGGACTTGCACAAGCCCAATTTAATTGCTGACACAATGGACTGAAACAGATTTCATTCACCTTATTAGTAACTAAGACCAAAAAAATCGTTCTTTCTCAACATGGACAGATGGAATTGTGTCTTTCCGGCGGGCGTCTTTGTCAGGAGCCAACAACCCTAATGACCCTAACCCAATGAATGGACTACTCCATTCATGGTCAAGTGCTGTTCTGAAACTGAAAACTCTGAGTGTGGGTTGGGCTTAGCAAACAATGTAGCCGACTCGTACCTTTGCGGGGACCAAGTTTGCACCCTCTCAGAATGAGACTAAGATTAAATAAGCCATGTTCTAGTATGTTTGGAGTCACTCTGTCACCCACTCACCTGCCTCCCCAATGAACACTCAACTCCTCGCAAGTATTGGATTCTGCTACAAGTGCAATTATCAGCAAGTGCGCTTGTTACGAGAAGTCCAATCCACTCTGTCTGTGTTTACACTCAGAAGCCAAAGAGTCATCGAAGCAAAAGCATTTTCTGCCCCCGGTGGATAAGAAGGAGCACCACCTTAGTGCGGCAGCGGTGCAGGCTCTTGCTGTTTACAAACTAGAGTCTAACAGGCCATGAAATTACATTTCCACTCTGTCGGGAGGGGTCATCTTTCCTGCGCGTCACCTGCCGACAGCAAACCGATACTTAATCAAGTTGTCATTTTAACGAGTGTTTACTGTCGTCTATTGAGTAGTGACTTCGCTACATAGACTACTTTTTCATCGATCTGTAGTCGTGTCGGATGTATGACTGTGTCGGTGACGGATCACACTCGCTTAAGTTCTGCGAAACTTGTCTTTTCCAGTGAAGCAAATCCAAAAAAAAAATCAAAAGCAGAACATATATTTGGAAGCCCATAAGTGAGTTCATCACAAAAAAAAAGAAACAGATAGAAAACACACACTAGAGTCCCACAGTGGTCTTGGTGCTACATTGCATTGTGTCCAGTGGCGGCCCGTGCATTTCACAACTAGGCCTTCAGTAATGTCCCACTATGTCCGACTTCAACAAGATTGTTCAGTCATTTGCAAAGTCACAGTTTGGTATCAGAAAGACTCCAACGATATGAGTATCCAATCGCAGGCCGTGTACAAGTCACATTCAATGTGTGGCCAGCTAGAAGGGGTGGCTGACACCAACTATAGCTGCCCGTTCGCTCAGAGTGCACATACAACCTGGCAACACAAGCAAGTGGAATTATGCTTGCATAAAATCTGGGAAAAACAATACTGGGCTATACTATGACATGAATATGGATATATTTTGTGTATAATGTACATTGTACACTAAATATGCTTGCCCAGACGGCCCACCACTGGTTGTGTCTTACAGTTTTAAGAATGACAACCAGGATTAAGAAAAAAAAGCCGAACACATTTGTGAAGAGGGTGGGAGCATGAGTCAACATCTTAAAGGGAGCCACAAACAAACTATAATTGGGATGTTTTTGAGAACACTTGCGTCTGCTGTGTGTTATGACCAGTGTTGGGCAAGTTATTTTATGTTAGTAACTTAGTTACAGTTGCTAGTTACCGCATTCAAAAGTAACTGTTACTTCAAGTTACTCATTACTGTCAAAGTAACTAGTTACTAGCAAAAGTAACTTTTTAAAAACTGTATGTTATAGCGGAGCTCAAACATAATCATCTTGGAACAGTCACGGTCATCGGGCTGGGTCAGGAACAAGCAACACTGGGACAGAATCGGGTCAATTATTGTGATTTGTGTGGCCTGCTAAACTAGATAGTCAGGTAATAAAGGCTATTTATCCATCTATAAGCTCTAACCCACTTCAAGTGTAATCCTATTACAAAGTCGCCGCTTAGTGACCTAAAGGTGCAATGGCAGTGTGAGTGCAGGTGAACGAAAATATATTGAAACTTTTGATGGGCATATTTATTGTACTCATTTACATTAGACATTTGTTAGAATATTGCCAAACCGCTGCTGATGATCATCTCAACAGCAACACATCTAAAGCAACTGGAAACATGAACTGCAGTGACAACTCCACAGCTGCGATAGGCAGCATGTCTTCCACAACACACCTCGTTGCTACTAGTATGTTCACCTGCTTCTGAGATGAAGGCTGTGCAACTGGCGTTCCGGAGTCAAGCTTCTGTTGTTTGGCTGCAGTGGCTTCTCTACTGTAGCGAAACTTTGCAGCATCTGCTTCTGGGTCTTTTTCCACGAGCTTGGTCGATCGCCGCGTGCACTTTCTGAAGATGTTACGCCAGATTGGATTGCTCATTTTGGATGTGTTTTGGAGCCTCCACATAGCTTGCACTCCACTACAATATTTCTCTGGTCTTTCACTGCAATAAAGGAAAAATTACGAGAAAATATCCGCAAAGGGAATGCCACACCTGGACCATCATCGATCACAGCCATTATTTTTTTTCACGTGACTAATGCGGGCTTCACGCGTCGGTAATTTTGGCAAAGGAATGCGTTATAGCACTTGCTATTACTTTACTATTACAAAAGTTAACGCAGTTCCTATAAAGCGTTGCTTAATAACACGTCAGTCCCAACACTGGTTATGAGTGAATTCATTCCAATAACTGACTTTTAAAACAGTCAGAGCCGATAATCATACATTTTGAACATATTTATATACAATATTTACAACCAAAAATCTTTTGGGGAGACCTGCGCAGTCCCAACCTAAACTGTGTATCAAGATGCGATCCGACCGAGAAACAAGGAAGTGGTGCCATTCATCGAAATCATGACAATAAAAAGGTTTATAATCATTTCTGGTAAATCTGACTCCAGTCTACAGCTGTCCTCACCCGGTCCGTTACTTCAAGTGTCAGGGCAGCTAACTTTCTGGATTCTTCCCTTGAAGAAAAGAAAAGAAAAAAGTGATAAGTTACAACTTGAACTACGTTCACAGCTTTCATCTTTTCTGTCTGTTGGAAATACACACACACACACTAGGATGATCCAGTCACTCAAACATCAAAAGCAGACAGTAAAAAAATCTGTTTTTATGAATAGATTTAATGCTGTGTCCAAGAGTTTTCAGATTTCTAGTCAAATGCACTTCAATACAACCTGACCGTGCTGAATGTTGTCAGTGGAGTTTTGCACAGTGTTTAAATATTCATAAATCATGCTCAGATTCCAAAATGTTGAGTCTTGCTCCTCAGTCTGCTCATCGCGTTTTACTATTCAGTTGATGGCGCCGCTGCTTTTAATACTTCCAGCCACATCATTCAACCTGCCAAACACTAATGAAACACACGTACTGTAATATTCAACACCTGTTCCTTCTCTCCCCCGGCGACTCTCGCAATCTCCTCTCACATTCCAAGTTTTTCAGGGAAATGGTGGAATTCACCTCAGTGGAATACTGGAGGTCGTTGTATACAGAAGCTGAAATAAAACGGAATAGAAAATCAGGCAAAGTGCCTGTTAAAAATTCATCTAGTGTTTATCCCCGGTGTGATTTTCCCCGTCAGAATGAGCGACAAGACAATGCGAACACGTTAAGATCCGCTGGGTTTATTTTCATTGTGTTTGAACTCGCCGTCTTCAGAGGAGCCGCACACCCTCAGACACGACCTTCACCTCGCCCACAAGTCTGCTCAGGTAGATTGTCTCACTCTTAGTTCAGTTGAAATGTGAACCCTTTAATAAAACATGGCTGGTCGACTCAGAGTTCATAAACGGCTGAATCATTTTGAGCTCACGATTTTGACATTTTAAGGTTGTAAAATGTGATTAAACAACTTATTGTGCGGCTATGCAGCATTTATTGTATGAATGTATTTTGAATGGTTTCAGTTTTCGATGTTCTTTTCAAAAGCCATTTCTGCCCTTGACACACACTCACTGGAAACTATCTAAGACAATGTAGTACCTATGCCTTCACTGTAGTAGCGCTATAATGCTCTCAATAAATCTAATAAAATTGTTAGTAATGGAGCATAAACAAAAGGAAAACGGCTGAGTGATTTATTTCAAGTCAACACAGACTATTACAAATCATCAGGGACATGATGATGAAATGTGTGTCTCATGTTTTAAAGCAGCTCTGTAGTCACCTGCTCCATCATCCCCAAGGGACATAATCTGTATGAAATTCAATTCTGTGTTTATTCTTTTTTCAGGTTACAGTTTGAGAACGTTAGAGAATGTTCACTCGAAATGTTAAACTTGTGTTTGTGGCTTCTCTGTAGAGCAGAAGCTGAAGGTCATCACAACAATCGCCTGCTGCTCATTGTAATGACAGAGTAGTTGAAGATTTTGTGTTGATAATAACAATGTGGACCAGGAGGAAAGTGTCTCTGAAAATCAATTTACTCTTTTAATGTTTTGGGTTTTTTTTCTTTTTCTGAAAGTGCATGGAGTTATTTTGTGGCATTCATTGCTCTATGTTTAATATTCACATCCAGGTGTGACATACATTTTAATTTGTGGTGTCTGTACCCAATGTTTTCTTTTTATGGGATGTTTTCATGCTGCCGCCAGGTGAAGGCATCACATCACAGTTGTAATCTGATTTTTTGTTGTTTTTTTTTACTTTTTATAGAGTGAATGATACTTCAAATTATAGATGAAATAGCATTAGCTTCAGCATGCGCTTGGTCGGTTTGCAGCCGAGTGTGAAGCGGCCGGGATGAGGATCAGCACCTCCAAGTCTGAGGCCATGGTTCTCGACCGGAACATGGTGGTTTGCTCTCTCCAGGTTGGTGGAGAGTTCTTGCCTCAAGTGGCGGAGTTTAAGTATCTCTGGGTCTTGTTCTCGAGTGAGGGAAAAAGGGAGCGTGAGATTGATAGACGGGTTGGTGCAGCGGCAGCAGTGATGCGGTCGCTGTATCGGACCGTCGTGGTGAAGAGGGAGCTGAGTCACAAGACGAAGCTCTCGATTTACCGATCGATCTACGTTCCCACCCTCAGCTATGGTCACGAGCTTTGGGTAGTGACCGAAAGGATGAGATCGCGGATACAAGCGGCTAAGATGAGTTTCCTCCGCAGGGTGGCTGGGCGCACCCTAAGAGATAGGGTGAGGAGTTCGGTCATCCGGGAGGAGCTCGGGGTGGAGCCGCTGCTCCTCCGCATCGAGAGGAACCAGCTGAGGTGGCTCGGGCATCTGATCCGGATGCCCCCTGGACGCCTCCCTGGGGAGGTGTTCCGGGCATGTCCTACCGGGAGGAGACCCCGGGGAACACCCAGGACTCGCTGGAGAGATTATGTCTCCGGTCTGGCCTGGGAACGCCTCGGGATCCCCCGGGAGGAGCTGGAGGAGGTTTGTGCGGACCGGGATTTTGGGCTTCCCTGCTCCGAATGCTGCCTCCGCGACCCGACCCCGGATAAGCAGCAGAAGCAGGTGAAGGTGAAGGTAGCATTAGCTTATGCAGAACATTTTCATCTGCAAAATCCAACGTGTGTCAAGCAGATCAAAGTCCCTCCGTCTTGCTTATAAGTGAATGTATCTTAAACCATGAGAAGATATTTTGACTAAAAATAAGGCTTAACAAGCCTGGTAAGATTTTGAGATTTTACAGTGTGTTCTTCTCACTAGGTCTGCAGTGCATCATAGTTAACTGACATGTACGGTTGTTGCTTTTATTTGCCACCGCACTAAAATAAGAAATGCCTTAGTAGACAGTTACACCCCACTGAAGATACATTTATTTTTGCGCGTCGACGAGCAAGCTTTTTACCTGAACAGAATCTGTCATCAGAGTGCCTGATCCCAAACCTCTAGTAGTTCTCATCAGTGATTTGTCTAAAGGCAAAATATTAACTGAAACACACCTAATGTTCACTGTCATTTAAATATGGGTGGGGGTAGAGATTAATGCACATTTTTCGCAATAGAATTAATGTATCTTTTGTGGAGCATCAGTATCCCACTTCTTTCATTTGTCTATCAGACTATTACGGATCTAATGGCGACCAAACTCCATTGTTACAGTGCTTCATGGGATGTGCTGCCCATTTCTTTGCTTTCAAGCAGAGGTCTCAAACAGGTCCTCTAAAGGCATTGTAAGTGCTGTTTTTTGTTCAAACCAAACAAGCACACATAGGTAAACAATAAACTGATCACACTCTGAAGACACCTGATTGTTGAAAAGGCGTCCTCTTAGTTGGTTCGAACAAAAACCTGAACCAACTGCGGCCCTTTTTTGGACCTGTTTAAGACCCCTGCATTAAAGGTTCTGTTTTGCCTAAGACACATTTCTGGTTTTCCCAGAGAATAAGAAATTACGCAGTGTGCAAACTGTTTCTTGTCCTTCAAATGCTACAGTTGCTAGTATCGTACAGAATCGTCAGTAATGTAAATGTCAGCAATGTAGGTGCTTGTTTGTAAACTTACATTATTAATATGCATCGTGTAAATTGCTTTTTATTAAATGCTTGTGTGGTCCAAGTAGAGAAGTAAAAGCGCAGCAATTACACCACCTCCCAGTGCATGTCGATGAGGCTATTCTATTCCAAACTTGTCGAGGGAATCCAAAGTCCCTTCACTTTATAAAGGAAACATACACAAGCACAAACCTTCCTATTAAATTTCTTGTGCTGAAAAGGCCTTCATCTCAGAGCCGGGCCGACATGACAAACCAAGCATTTCACTGGTGCAACTTAAGCAAATAATTGCCGTCTAGTGGAGGAAAACTTCACCCCCAGCGCCATAATAGCAGCTCTATTTGAACCTAGGGATAATTAACTTGCAGTGGAATCTGTCATCTCGCACCCTCGTGTTGTCAGGCGATGATTGTTGATTCCCAGTGGCTACTTTAAAAGTTAAAAACTCACATGCACACAGACTCCAAGTAGCCAGACAGTCCCCTTTTCCAGTGAAAAGTAGTCAGTGAGCGTTGTAGTTTCCAAACTTCTGCTAAAGTTACTCCATTTGGAAACAATTAAAGCACCAAAACATATATATATATATATATATATATATATATATATATATATATGTTTTGGTGCTTTAATATTATATACTAATATTAAAGCACCCTTTTTCCCTCACTCGAGAACAAGACCCAGAGATACTTAAACTTTGCAAACCGACCCAGCGCATGCTGAAGCTAATGCTATTTCATCTATAATTTGAAGTATCATTCACTCTATAAAAAGTAAAAAAAACAACAAAAAATCAGATTACAACTGTGATGTGATGCTTTCACCTGGCGGCAGCATGAAAACATCCCATAAAAAGAAAACATTGGGTACAGACACCACAAATTAAAATGTATGTCACACCTGGATGTGAATATTAAATTATATAATATTATATATATATATATATATATATATATATATATATATATATATATATATATATATATATATATGCACTCTTTATTGTTTGGAGACAGATTCCAGTGATAGAGTGAGAGAACATAAGCCACGTTCCTTCATCGCTCACTGCAATACATTCGCTGTTTGTGTCTGAGTGACATGCGTCTGAGCAATGCAGCAGTGAGGCCACTCAGCGCCCCCATCTCCCCTCCTTACCCTAGTGTTTCCATTCGAAAGTGTACTCTGTGACAAACAACAAAATGGTTGCTGCAAATTGTTCCTTGATCTAAAAAGGTTTCTATAGTGTGAAAATGGCTAATGGAAAAATGCTCTTCAGGTCGGATGGCAGCTGGATGTACTAATTGTTCCAGTGAAAGTATTGTCTAAGCTTCTTCTCTTTGCCAAGAGATGTAGACCTTAATAAAAAATGGGAGAAGTAACTTCAGAAAACAAGGGACATGTGGCAATCAAACATATTGGGGAGGGGGCAGGCCGTACTTGAATCTTGAGGCCTGAAAGTTTGTTACAAACAAACAGACTAAAACACTCACGGTTTTCAAGTGACAATAGTGAGGCTGCTGAAGATGTTAGCAACGTATCAGAAGTCCCTTTGTTTATGTTTTAAGCAATGATTGAAGTGTGTGTGCATATCAAATACTCAAAACAACTGCTTGTATTTATCTTTACGCTCAAGGCAAAAAACAAATCACAGATATTTTCTCTATTTTTCACATTAAGAATGTACAGGTCATATTATATATACCTGTACTCTTAATCTGGTCAAACCCTCCATGTCATTGCTTCCAGAATGATGTGGTTGCATTCCTCTATTCGTATGATGCTGCTCTTCTCCCTCAAAACTATTGACAATTTGCTTAAGCCATCATTGAAACCTCGGCTACAGTGTACTCAGCCACGCTTGTCTACAGAGTTGGTTCCTCTGACTGTCATCGTGTAGCGCAAACGTTTGATCCATTTTTGACAACTGGTATCATACTCATCTGAGTCACGACGTAATTCATGGTAGGATATGAAAACAATATTGTATTGGATTATTTTGTCCACTTAAAATTTTAAAAATAAATAAATTATTTGTAGTTTTTCTTCTTTCTTTTTACGTCTTGGTTGAACTTGCGCCACTGTACCTTTAAAGGTGACTGTCTTGTCTTATACTACTGGGAATAGTGTTAGTGTTTTTTGTTTATTTTTTAAGTCCTCTTGAGTTCCATCCATTTTGCATTTTCATTATTGTGATGTGATCTCTCCTCTCTCTCTCTCTCTGTTTAATAGCAGCATGTTGTTGTTTGTCGAGAGAAGAACATTGAAGTAGTCTGTCTTCATGCATGCTTAATTACCAATTACTGAAGTGCTGCACATCCAGCGATGCTAATAAGGTGTCGCTGCCACCTAACTAATCGCAATGATGCTCCGACACATTACCCAGCCACTTAGAGGCTGTTGAACCTCTGCAGATGTGTGAAGATGGGGTCAAGTGAAGACGTGAGGACTTGTGACAAAGAGGTGGGATGAGCCCAAAGATGGAGAAAGTAATGAAGTGGAGAGTATGGAAAACATTTCACTGAAACACTCAGTGACAGTTTGAATGTGGAGGAAACAGGTTATGTGCGGCTCCAGTATTCCAGAATTTCTGCACTTGTTTACGACGTCCTCAATGAATTATTATGACAGTATTTTTTTTTTCTTTTAATTGAATGTGAATGTGTAGTCCATATTTTAAAAAATAAGATACTAAACCAATCATCTTAGCCGTTCCTGGCTGCAGCTACCACTGTATGGACATCAAAAAGTTTTGATGCCATGAATGCGGTCACACTGTCTCAAAATTGAACAAATATCAATCCACCCAAGCGTGCGAGGAACATGTGTGAAGACAGAGTGCACCCATGGAGCTGTCACCTGACTTGTTACATGACTTTGTGGCTCTGCAGTTGACACTGTACGACCAGAAACAACACAGTGCTTGTCTTGATGTGCCAGCAAGGTCTCAGCAGCAAAACATTATATTTCACAAAAAAAGTGTGAGCTACAAAGAAAGGTGATGGGAAAACAAAGTTTGTTCAGACAAAGCAAGGACCAAGTCAGAGTGTATTTTTTCACATCAGACATCACAATCATGATAATGGATCACTCTCATGGATGTGTCCTCTCTCAACTCCTCTTCTCCCTCAACCTCCGCTGATCCCACTTGTACATATGTGGTTATAATGTATAGGTTATTTTGTTGTTATTTGAGACTGAGACAATGTTATGTAGTCATATCATTACACGGTGGTTAATTGTGACTTCTAGGTCAGTATATATATTATAAGAAATGCTACAGTGTGGAGAGGTGAAAATGTTATGTTCATGTATGTGAACACTGTTTATCACTACTAATATTACTAATATGACGAATATTACAACACTCCCAGAAGCTCCAGTCAGAAGACTGATCTAAATGAGATAAATGCTGAAATACAGTCATGTTTAAACATTTATAAAATTCAACAGTTGGTGGTATTTTTTCGTTTTGTCTCCCTCCGTGAGTGATTGTGACAGCTCTTCCTCACTTTTTTGGTTTGATTGTCCTTTTCCTATTTAGCTGGGATGATACCTGCTCTAACATTTTTGTTGATATTTCAGTAAATGTTGACTGAGTTCAGACAAGCTCGCTCAGTTCACCCTGCGATCAGCTGTCCAGAATGACACTCTGCTTTCCAAATCTTGTCAACAGCGCAAATATTGCACGCCACATCACACATGGCGAACGCAGGAACTGATCCGATATGCTCTGTGACTCAAGTGAAAGAGAGAGATGTTTTCAGCCTTGTCATTGCTGTCATCTTCATTTGGCAATCTGCATTCTGCTAAATAGTTTCTGATCCGTCAGATGCCGCTTCAGGCGTGGGGAGAGCAGTTTTAAGGACAAGGTAGTGCGGTATTAAAAAAGAGCCTTACCAATACGCCTATTTTATCTCACTTTAGCAAAAGCTTGCCCTTTCGTTTCATCAAAGGCTCCCCGGTGAAATATCTCACTTTAGTGCCGACCGAAAAAGCCAATGGGGGCCTGGAGCCCAGGAAGCCGCTTATTGAAATTGTCGGCTTATCCGAGCAAATATCTGCCAGCTTCATAAATAGAGCGTGATAACTCCCAGACCAGAGAGGTGGGATTTTTATTCCAGACCCTTAAGTGTCCAAGAAAGCAGTTTTTTCTCATGGCGATATTTGGAGATTAAATTACGCTGTGGGTCGAAAGAGAAGAGGCGCTGAGACTGCAATCGTTCACAGATAATGAGATTAGAAGATAAAGTCACCGATACCAGTCCAGTTCCGTGATGTCATCGCAAGTCATCGTCGAGTTCTGATTCTGTGGGAGTCCGTATGACCAGGTTGGCCATGAAGCTGCGAATGTCGGTTGTACATCTGACGTAAATGTGGGAAGATAAATATTTCATTGCATTACACCAACAACCTCTTCGGGGTATCATTGCCTTGACCTTACCCCTAACGTAGTGTTGGGCAGCTGGAGCTGATGCAGTGTTTGACATACTGAACATTTCCTCAGATTACGCATACTGTGGTTTGACACTCATTCACACACAAACTCAGACCTACGAATGTGTGTTCAAGACACATATAGCCTTGTCCAGGGAAATTCTATCACACTGTCCATAAATAACGGCAGCCAAATTGGGTCTTGATGTTTGCATGGATTTTTAATCTTCTAATTCATTCAGAGACACAACATCCTTCATGGTGGTGGTTTCTTTACAAGACAGTTGAACACTTCCCAGAGTTCACTTGGGCTCCAAATTCTGCAAGTATCAAGACAAGTGAGCAAGCAGCAAGTGAGAAAAACAGGTTCCATCCATGGAGGCGTCACCTGACTTGTTAGGGAGTTGACGCTGCAGCAGCAGAAACAACATGTTGTTGTGATGTGTCAGGGAGGTCTCTGAAGCAAAGCACGATCCTTCACAAGTGGTGTCAGGAGAAAAAAGATTCGAAAGCAAGCACTTGGTCTGTCCACCTCAGGCAAGGACTTGTCTCATGCAACGTTTTCCTGTGGTTTTGAAAACAAATGTAAAATCAAAAAAGTTTAAAAACTGTCTTTTGTCACCTACTGAAGTTAAAAAATGATACAGTCTGTTTGCTCTGCTTTACATGGAGTCTTTCATGGAGCTGTCCCCACAGGTGTCCTTACCGCCCAAATGAATCTGTACAAATGAAATACACATTTGTGTGGTGTTGCTATGTATTTGTCATGGGATTCCTGTCTTAATTAATCAAGAAACAACATCTCCGCCTGATCAAGCGAACACCTGGATTCCTGCAACCTGTACCACCACAGGGACTGTCACATTAAGCCAACTAATGGTTTGTGACTGATCACTACGTCTAAATAAATCAATGGAGGTCCCAAATCTGCAGTCTTCATAGATCTTAGGGAAATGAAAGCAAGCGCAGTTGTACTTTTCATGGTAGATATTGCAGACATCAGCAGAGTCCTTCAGTGGGATCAGAGCCAAAACTCTTTTGAGTGAGCCTTGAGTGCCCTCATTCATTATTTGTCATTCCTTACATTTCTTCTTTGTCTTTCGGCATTTCCCAGGTTTCCACATCTAAGTCTATTTTGCACATCCACCCCACTGAAAGAAGAACAAAACACTATAGATAAATACAAAACACAAAAAAGATCTGCATTTTATCTTCTTTGATTTTTTGGTTTTTAATCATTGTTTTTCACAGAACTGTTTTTGCATATTTGTATTCATTTTATTGCTCTATGGAATTCATTGTTCAGTTTTCTGTATGCTCAGCCTTCATTTTATTCTTAAGACATTTTTGTATGAAATCACTTCCATTCAGCTCCTTTTTGGAAAAGTATATTAGCCATTGTCACAGGGATGTAGTGTAATTTTAGTTTTTATCAGCTCTCATGAATGGAATGTTTATTGCTAGAACCAAGAAAACAAGGACATCTCCTCAAGAGCAGAGGATAATGCTGCCACACCAAGGCCAGCGAGCGGATGACCACCTGAGCATGCAGGCAATAATGCTGGTATTAGTATTTGCAAGTAGAGACATCGACCTGATCCTGAAGGGATGGGAGGATTAACCGTGGAGATTCATTTGCAAACTGACAAATGCTAAACGCCGTCAGTGGCCACACATGTCATGAGGTCTGTACATTGACTTATTGAAACGTCCAAGGATCCCAGAGCAGCCGAGCGTGACACATCTGTAGATAACAACAAGATCCTAACCTCAGTATTTGTGTTCAAAGCCTCAAGGGGTTAAATGATTATATGGCTTTTTCTCATTTACCAGGAGATGAAAGCAGAAGAGTGTCTTCTGTCATGCATCCCCTCGAGAAAACCAAGCCAAGAGGAGACACCACAGGTCAATCTCTCATCCTTGAAAAAGAGTGCAATCCACTTTGACCAGCGCTTTCACTTCAGTCTTTTCCATTTCTTTTCACTTCAGGCTCTATTTTGAACAAGCAAAAAAACTTCTGAGGAGCCTAAAGACTTGTGATAGATTTGGTTCACATGCTCATCCATATGTTAAATAGTGGAGCATATGTATGTGTAGGCAAATGCATCATTGATTGTAACTCGATAGATTGCTACCCAAGTGTGAGCTCAGTGAAAAAAAAAAAGTAGATTGTGGAGTTTCACTCCACCGCCATTGTGAGTTACCTCGATCATGAGATCCTCAAAGTTCAGGAAATTGAGTTTCAGGATGTTTTGTGCACAAGTTATGTGGCTCTTAACAAGTTACAAAAATAGAATTGTTCAATAATTCATCTTGTTTTAAACGTGAATTTCTTAGTTCTGGTGAACAACTTTTCACGAAAATCTTCAATGAAGCATAGCCTCGCCTTTTTTGTCTGTAATGAGGTAAATTGCTGTTAAAATATGATATAGTGGAACCTCGTTTTTTGAACGTCCCAGACTTCAAACAAAAAAGAAAATTTCGAGATTTTTTTGCTTCGAAAATCCAGAACTCCAACGACCCCGAAAAAAGCCGGAAAAATCATAACGTGCGCGGACCGATCAGCTGACCCACGACGCACTTTGTTATTGTGTATAACGCAGCCTCTGTATGCAGACGTGTCCTGTTAGCTACATTTACTGACTGTTGTTTCTTCATATTGAGGTGTAAAACCTTTCCTGTCTCCGCACTGGACCGTGGTAGAGTGTCACAGGGGAGGTGCTCGCTCTCCATACCTCCACTCCAGGGTTTGATGTGCTGTTGTGGGCTGGAGCTGGGACAGGGATGAGGCGAGTCTGGGACAGAGCGTTACTTGGTTTATGACTTTGTCACAGCCAAACTGCACAGAAGCGCACATTCAGAGCTGGACACGCACCGGGCACCTCTTCACTTCTGGAGAGACGTAACTCACTCAGCAACCCCTCCCACATGCAGCGGCCACACACATAGAGGAACAGTGCACCTGCAGCACACACTCTACATTCACTCCTACAAAAGCCTATTTTAAGGCTCATTATTTCTTTTTCCATTCATTGTAATGGGAAAAATCGATTCAGATTTCAAACTCCCTTCTTGAACAGCCGTCTGGAACGGATTGAACATGCATTTAACATACCGTCACAACATATGGGTATGTTGGACACATTTTTTATTATTTTGCAGGGTGATTAAATTGTCAGATTTTATTTTGTTTTAATAACTGTAATTTCTTTCAATTAATGCCTGTTTCGTGATTTGTGGCTGGATACATGTCATTTCAAGATATGACCATCAGAATTCAAGAAATCTTGTCCAGTGCAACTATCTTCCTGCATGGACAGATAATTTCACTTATTTCAAGTGCATATTGACTCAGAATGAGTGTTTTTATCTTGTTTGCAGTTGTCCCTTTTTTTGCAGTGTGTTTTGCCGACGATATGGTCCTGTTGGCTCCATCAAGGCCGAGACCTCAGGTCCTGGGCCAGGACATCTGGGGAGATCGAAGTGTTGACCTTCTCACTGACACTGCTCACACTTCCCTGAGGATTGCAAAGATGGAAGGGTCCAACACCACCAAACTCCTGTTAACTCCTGTTTTTGAGAGACTTCCCTTTCACTTGAAGCATTCTTTTTCTCAATAGAGAATGGATTATATGTGCAGGTGTCATGTAATATTCAGAGTCTGGGCCAAAGCTGTTGGCCGCGACAGTTGTTGATGTTTGTTTGTGTAATCAGAGAACCTCTTTTATAATTGTGGAAAATGTTTTTTTTTTTTTAATCCAAAACACCTATCAGTATTCACCAGCTAAAATTTCAGAGTTTCATTTTGATCAATTTCCAAGCCTTGAAACGACTATTTTTTTTTTCCACTTGTTAAAACATGGATATCAAATGCCTGTCCTCACAAGAACCGCTGGCGGAAACTTGACTCGTCTTGGCACCAGAATTGGCAGAATTCAACTTTTGAGAGAAACAGCACATTTCCCACTTCGCTGCCCCGGTTCAGTCAAGAATTTGGCCACCGTACAAGGAGATGAAGCTTCTTCGGGTGGCAGAATCATTTAAGACTCAAGAGACCTCAGGAAACCGCCACAAATGATGTCTGGAAGTGCTACAGTAGAATTGCAGCAGCATTTTCCATTGTGTTCACCTGGCCAGCACCAAATACACTGAGGTCTGGCATGTTCAAAAAGTGGCTTCGGGCTGTTATTATTATTAATGCTGTCGCATCAGGCTGAGGAATTAAAGTTTGACGTTTGCACGTGGGTTTCCATAATTTCAGTGCTGTCACACCATGATGTCAGTCACCTGTCTGATGTTTAGATGAGGTTTGATAACAAAAGATAGGAGCCCAAGAAAAACTTACCAATTTCATACAGCTCCAAAATTCTTATTTGGGAGCAGTGATGATCATGTGCTGACTGAGCTTTCCATGAATAGTCACATTTCTTATCCTTGGTTCATTTGAAATATTTGCTCAATGCTGGACTCCCGCAACCCACACCGATTACCTTTAGAAGTGGTGGACCTAAAGTAGGTGCAATCTCTAGCAGCTCGACCTCAACTCCATCCGGAAGGGGGATTGTAGTTTTCTGAAGGCCAAGGTGAGATAACCACGATGGTGTCTGGAATCTGATGCTGCTTATCGGGTGATACTACGTATCCTTGTGTCTGCTCTGTGCCCCCAGTGGCTGGGAATTTGTCCACCGACAGACATGAATAATCCTTATGTCCTCAATACAGATTATGGCTGCAACAAATATGTCCCATTTCTCATGATTCCAGCATCTTAATGGTGCCGGTGAATATCCACTGAGGAAGTTTCATGATCAAATTTAAGATGTAAAATCTCATCCTATCGATTTGGAAAAACACAGTAAAGCTTTCTGTAATTTCTCACGGTTGAGCAACTCATTTATTTGTTCAATCTGTGCAAAGATTGTCTGGTAAACTACTGTCATGAGAAACCTAAAAAGCAATCTTCAAAAAATAATGGAGCTTGGAATGAAGAATGGGAGCAAATAAGCCATGAGTGCAAATAGATGTACTTGGTGATAATAACTGGAAACCGACGCTGAATTGGTGGTCAATGTAGACTATAAATATACATTAGAAAAGCATATTCTGTAGAGAACTCAATAAGCAGCCCCCATATGACCCTGGAATAATGTCCCCAGTAATAGTTTCTGCTGTGTGTGACAACTTTACTTGCTACAGTCAACAGTTGTGTCTCTTGCATCAAAATAGGAGAATCACCTCTGTAAACAATGCAGATTTCGGATTTTGTTTTGGCTCATATCCCAAAGAAATCAGTCTTGTGTTTCTGAATCAAACATAGCACCTCAGCTACTCAGGTGGTGGTCAGTTTTCTATGTCAATTCATCATTTCATTTGTCTTCCACATGCCCATAAGAGTGGTCATTGAAGCAGAAATGAAAATACAAAATGAAAATCTGATCTTGAAACTTTTTTTTTGACCAGGACCAGCAAAGTGCCTCTCACTTATTTGAACACATTTTTTTTAAAAAGCTAAAATGGGAGCCAACTTTTCCGATCCGCAGCGTCGTAGGCATGAGGCAGGATATGTCCTCAAGTCAACAATGACCCAAGTCAACCCAAGCCTCGAGTGTTGATGACCAGAGAATATTTATTAACACCACAGGAATCTACATTTCAATCACCAAACATAACCCTTGCTTACAACTCAGAGTTCATAAATTATTTTCTGTTTGCTTCAGATGAAAGGAGATGTTGGTTTATACACACTTGCATCATCATTTAGCAGCACTACATTAACAGTGATAGTTACAAGAGTCCAGTTTAAGAATCATACAAATAGAAAAGATTTGTTTGACTCTTAATTTGAGATGGTCATAAACAGATGATTGCAGTGATCAGGACAAGATATTAATAATATCTCAATAATAAGAACTGCTGAACAAAACTGTGCAACAGTCCTCCTTAAACGCAAGAATGAATCTCCAGCAATGTGGATGTGACATCAGGGGATGATGAAAAGACGGATGATCGATCATAGTGAGCCTTAGTCTGCTCCCCATCTGGTCCGTCCATGGAACCTCAGATTGGAAAAAAATGAACAGAAGTCAATAGGGAGATCCCAGTTATTCTCTGGTCCACTTTGCCTCATGCGATGGATGACACAAAAACTGTACTTCAATTAAAATGATAAATAATGATGTGAGTTCCGACTATGTTTGTCATGTCAGGTCGCAGAATCTGACTACTTCAGCCCTAAGGCAGATGCTCAAGGTACATAAGGGGTAGGTACAACTGTCACTTTCACTCGGCCATCTATCAAGTCGAGCATTGTACTTTGCTACTATACATCATTCAAAACCTAAAGTAACTTTTGATGCCGATCGAAAAGTTATGTTGTCACAGCAGTAGAATGCATCTTTCAAATTCACATATGTGAGATCAATGGCATATTCAAGCTAGATCAGAAAACTGTATCTCTCCATCGACTCCTGTTCTTGTCTCCATCGACTTCTGGCTCTTGACTCCTCCGTGTGACCCTGCTATTCTGTGGATCCGTGACGGATATAAAGGTGTAAATAGATAAAGAGCCAGTCATCATGTGTTGTTGTTGAAGGTACAATAATCAGAAATCACTTCCTTGTGTTGTGTGTGAGGGTGCGACAAATCTGTATTTCCCTCTGCACACTGAGCAAAGAAACTTCTGACAGCATCATAAAATGACATCACTGCTGCCTCCTGCTTCGTCGCTTCGCCAAAGCTCACGAAAACTTATCAAAGACCTAAATAAAAAGTTGCTCAGGTTTGAAAAAGTTTTGCCAGTCCAAGGAAACTAACACATCTTCCTGTTTGGTAACATAAGTCATCATTACCCAAGTCATTTCCCCACCATCAAAGTCTTCTTTAACTTCCCAGTCATATGTGAATTTAGCGCAGGCAAATTACTTCTGCCAGTTTCTTCTCTGATGTCTGGCTCCAAAAAGCCTCAACCGCGTTCAAATGGAGCGGAGCGGCTCCTTTGTATAACCGCTGACAAGTATTGAGCATGTTGAATACAACATATGTTCCCAGTTAAACAGCGGCGTATTTCAACCACCTAATAACTCATAAATGTCGACGTTCCATTTATCATCCTTTTAATGCCGCGATGTTTATTAGCATCTTGGAAAAGCGGCGGAACTCTTCCCTCCCGTGAATCCCATTAACACTTCGGCAGGCTGACCTAATTTCTCCACAGAGACCAAAATATTCAAATTTCATATTATTCTCTTTGATCTCGTCTGCCGGAGTTGCTAGTGCAATACAATATTACTGCTCGCTATGAAAACTGTGCTATTCAAGTAGAGCTGGGTTGGATTTTCAAAGACGTGGAGCAGATTTCAAAAGGTTTCCTGTTGAGTGGGACAAATCACCTTAATGAACTTTTATGCAAGATATGAATTTGTGAATATGGCAGGAGGAGTGATGCAAGGAAATCATTATCCGACTCCCAACAACCTCAGGTGACACCAGCAGATGTAAATTATAGTTTTAAAATGGTGTGTACCGCAATTTCAAGATAAGCCCCTACGTTTTGGCGCACTCGGAACATTAGTGCTTAAACCAAACCTGGGCAAAGTGCGGCCCGGGGGCCAACTCCGACCATTTGACTGTATTTATGTGGCCCTCCAGGAGTCAGAGTAAAACTGACATTTTTGTCTTGTTGACTACTTTAGGAGTATTTCTTGTCCCTTAAAATACATCAGTTGAAAGTAGATTTTGAAATAAATGAGACACATCAAGAATCTTTAAATGAAATGTGGTTTAAATGAAATAAAACACAACAAGCCAACATTTTCTGTGTGTAATATCAGTGTAATATCATAATCACACATGATGTCATCACTTGATTTTTATTTTCAATTTTCTCTTGCCCTCCTTTCTCTGGGTTTGACAGCCTCTCTCAACAGTCACAATATACAACCTGAGCCCTCAGGAAATGGAATTGCACACCTCTGGCTTAAACAATGCTGCAGCTAATGGATGGATTTTTACACTGCAGACATGCTTCTAGCCGCTGTCAAATCACATCAATGAAATATCAGGTGTTTTATTTACATTACCACGCTCAGTGTTCTGCTTTTGTGTATTCCCAACCAGCACTGCTTCCGTGTTCCTGGAGGTCCACCTCCACGGCTGGCCTCAGCAGCTTTGCAGGGCTTCAGAAACACCGGAGCAGTGGTGGTCATGTCTAACAAGAACATCACCAAGTTTGTTTTCATCAATAAGTCTTAATGTTGGACCCTTAGGTGAATGTGTTTTCAAAACATATTCAGTGATATTACATTTCACTGTCAGGAAATTCACTGACCTTTCTACGGTGTAGACTGCACCACTTCTCAAACTGTTCCACAAGAGGGACACAGTGAGTGCCGGTTTCTGTGGCAGCTTATCAAGAGGATGCCCAAGCTCCAATAAGGTGTCTGAAGACTGTTAACTGTTCTCCTCTGGCAGGAGGCTATGGTGGATCCAGACCAGAACCTCCCCTCACAGGAACAGCTTCTTCCCCTCAGCCGTCAGACTGTTAAATTTGTGTTAGTTTAGTTTAGTTTCGTTTCGTTTAGTTTTGTTTTGTTTGTTGACAGCACTTTATTCCGAAGCACTTTCCTAGGTGGAATCCCCACTGACCATGGCAATAAATTTGATTCTGATTTGATTCTGAACTGTCGGTTTGGTGCTGCTTGTTTCAGCTGACACTTGATTGGCTAACCAATGTGTGCTTGATTCCTTCGAACCAAAACTTGTGCCCACTGCTGCTCATTTGTGGATCAGCTTGAGACGCCTTATATATAATGTCTTGGTCTTGTCTCGGTCTCCACCACAAACATCTCTCCAGTCTTGATAATGTCTAGGTCTTGGATGGTGAGGTCAGGCACTTCTTCTGCTTGCTTGGCCTTCATGCCATGACTCCGATTCTGTCAAAAACATGCAGATAATAGGCAAAGGCATGTTTGTGTAAATGGATATCTGTCTATATACCCATCCCAAATGTCACTGCCTCTAGCCCTAAGTAGCTGGGATCCTCTCTAACCCACTGCCATCAACTAGTGAGATGATCCTGATCATAAATCAATTCTGTGACAAATGTCACTGAAGGTAGCTAGAACTGCCTCTGTTATCCAAGTGTAATCGACACGAAAGAAAAATGCATTCGAATAAATGTTTTCACCAGCGCAAGCATGAGTAAATTGCTTAACAACTGCATTTTTTTCCCAAAACCCTGCAGCCATTTAAGTGAGCACTCTGTCTATTTGAAGGTCCTATCTCATTTTGTGGCAACTCACTCGTTACCCCAAGAGTTCATTTTAATATCTTTTGGTACAGATCATCAGCTAATTACAGCTAACAAAGAGCAGCTGGGAGGTACATGGTATTAGTGGAAGTAATGATCCGGTCTTAGCGAGAAATAGACAGTCGTTCTGAAGTGTAATGATTATCCAAATGGAATCAAGGGTCGGATCTAACTTTCAGCACTGCTCTGATGCAGGTTAAGAATTCACGTGGCGTCAGCATCTACCTCCCCAGGGCTGTGAGGTCGCTGCCCCTGTTAGGAGGCGTAGATAGATTTGGTTTTATAGTCTTGGGAAAGAAACTCTCACTCAGAAAACCACCGGTTTGTGAGTGAGAGAGGGGTCATGAGTTCCCTTGGATGCACCATCCTTAAGAGAGAGTGGACATTTGTACAGCTGTACAGCGTGATGATACAGACAATTACACAACACAACAGGAGTACACAAGTGGGGAGTTATCCCACCAATTCAGAGGTTATTGCTGTCTTCAGAGTAGTCACAGCTAAGTGTTGAAAAGCTGCGAAGACCCGTCCCTCCGTGAGCTTTGAAAATATAGTGGTCTTCTAAAGACTACTCAGAAAAATGATCACTTACAAAACAATCTCCGCAGTTAGAGGGCACTTTCATAAAAGAATAACTCCCACTTTTCACTCTTGGGTTGCACAATGATCTATACATGCTAGTGCTTTAACAGTTTTTTTTTTGCCAGGGAGATGTATGAGTGATCATTTATGGCTATATGATGTAACGTCAGACATGTGAGCATTGTTATGCAGTAGTCATGAGCACTACACATGATGTGGCAGCTTGTCAGATCAGACCATAATATCATTCTACGTTATTGCCGGAAAATACTTAGGCATGATTTATAAACATGGCCTTTATAGTATGAGTTTCCAATCCATCAAACACAAAACAGGAAATGGGCTTCAATGTTTAATTTAGAAAACAAGAAAGAAAACAAGGACGTCATTTTCATTCTATCTTCCTCGAGCAGTATTTCATTAGAAGCAGCGAGTTTTCCCTTCGACGTCGATCAGGCGAAAGCCCTTGGCTTTGTTTTTGTCTTGTTTACCTCCAACTCTGAAGACCTGCATTTTTATATCATCGTTTTCTGAGCCAAACTCATATTCTCGCCTGAGAGTCACTCACCAACTCTGGGGGTTTCATACTTATTTCATTGACTGACCGCCACTGGAGCACAGAACTTTGTTCTCCGCCACCGAGGGGGATGTGTGTAGACAGTTCTCTTTTTCACCTTCAGGGTGGTAAAGTTGTAGCCGTGTGATTTAAGTCAAAAAGAAAAGGTCACACTGAGGCAGAGCTGAAGATCGATCAGGAATGTAAAACTCACAGTCCATGTCAACGACATCATTTTGTGCCTGATGATGGCAGGACACAAGGATGCCTGACCCCAATCCCTCCCTTTGGAACGTCACACAGAAGGGGAAACATTTTACTCCTTTCGAACACCTATGGGTTAACATGCAACGTGAAAGGCTGACCTTGGCGTCAACGTGGATGCCCAAGTCCCCTTGAAAATTGTTGGATTTTGACACTTAGGAGTGAACATCAGTTGTATCTGTTGCAAAGCTTGTGTGCATCAATTTTATGAAGCAATATGTTGCCAAGCCAGAAAGAAAAGTCACAATCTCGCGTTGCCTGTCGCTGACATACTTGTAAATAAGGCGAGTTTGGTTTGGTGAGGTGAAATGAGAATATCACATTGAGTCTTTAATAGATTTATTTCCCTGCACTTTTTCAAGACAAATGACAAGTGAACAGGCATAGTCCGGACCTGCGACCAGACCGGGTCACCTTGTGTTGAACATCCTGACGTCCAACCATTTCTAATCCCTTTATCTTGTCTCCGCACTTGTCCTCCTTTCATCTCACCCTGTGACTAACCTTTGCCATCTCCCTCAATCCATCTCTGCATTGAATAAGTAAACAGAGTCTTGACCTCATACAATGAAGCGCTTTGAGATAGCATCTGGTTTGACTACACAGACATAACCTCCTCATAACCTTTTTATGAACTGGAACCGCTCAAGTCGTGACAGGAATTCACCTTGACACAAGCTTGAGAGCGCCCGGTAATTTATTCAGTTTTAGTCTATGGTTGCAGTTTGTAAATGCATGTTGTTGGAACATGGAAGTAAAAACATAGTAAGGGTGCATATCGAGAACACACAGTTTAGGTTTCATCACCTTTCATTTTCATTCGATTGGTTTTCTCTGATTTTTCACTGTAGCATCCACTTCTTAGCATCCATGATCCTCCTACACCAGGCATCTCCATTTCTGACATGATCCCTGTCTCTTGCGTGTCCAAACCACCTGAGTCTGGCCTCCCCAACTTTGTCCCCAAACTTGTCCTGTCCCTCTGATTTACACCATCCATCCACCCGAGTCCGGCTGTACACAGATGAACCACTGATATAAGCCTGGAGACTTCATCATCCAAGAATGCAGTCTCCTCTGCGCTGCTTTTATGGGTCCAGTTAAGGTGCCTTAAGCATCAAACCATTCATCCTATTTCATTACATTTCAATTGTGAGCATTTTATTACACTTATGGAATGACTTTCTTCTCCGTTAGAAAAATCAGGGAGTTCGATGCTGGGAGCAACGACAAATTTATTTACTCAATTTGTTTTCAAACCCCTGCACTGAATATAATTTATATAACCACAGTAACATTACAGTCGCAGCCTGCAAGTGTATTTTTCTTTTTTGGTGTAAGGATAGTAATTGGAGAACCCTCTGGCTTTTACTGTCCATAATTACTCCCTTCTGGTTTATTAAAACAGTGCAGTGGAATTTCAGAAGAGAAAAAAAAAACTCTATGGAGAATAGTTTTACCATTGCAGATGTGGTGGTGGAGAATATCAAGAGCTGGATCGTGGACAGTCAAGGTAAAATCATCATCACTTCTGCCTGAACGCTGAAGCACTAATGAGCTGATGCAAAGAAGCACTTGTTACTGCACTTGTTATTATTTTTCACAGATCTGGGAATCGAGTAAAGCAGGGGCCACATGGCCTTGTGCAGCTCCCATGAGCACAATGTTGTCACAGGAATTAAAACTAACACATATGACTGACAGTGTATTCACTTTCTAGCGAGGTTGTCAATTTAAAAAAAATAGTCGAGTCACATGACAGTCAGAGGCTTTGATAAATTCTGAATAAATGCAGAATTTATAGCATTCAAAACAGTAAAATGAATCCTTTATTATCCTTTTGTTTTGTAGTGCACAGTGGCATGAGTTGCATATGCCTCACTTTCAGTGCTTTTTCAACATAATTTTGTATCCTCCCTTAGCTTTAAATGGAAAACAATACATTCTTTATATAACATTTGTCTTGGAAGTGTAAATAACATCAATATTACATTAATTTCAACCTGAAACATACAGTATACATGACCTCAGTGTGACAGAGGGACAAATTACTGAATGAATTAAATGTGTCCTACGTTTGTTTCCTACATGTCACAACCAAAACTTGTTAGCGTCTAATGGATGAAGCATCATTTACACAATATGGACCGATCACAAGTGAGGTGGAAGGACAGTTCTTTGCACACATTTCGGCAAACAACCTTAGTACTCTGGCTGGCGTAAAGCTAGATAACTGTAAAGCAGTGACTCAAATGCAGTCAACCATGAACAAGTGATTAATGTGTTCAAAGAGTATGACACTTTTTCAGTTTCTGCTTTGACTTTGCTTTGTTTGTTTGTGTTATTGCCCTCTCCTGTATTATCTGATGCAAGCCTTTGAGCACTGACCTTTTGATGGTGGTAATTAAGTTGTCATGATATGAGCGGTGAAGCATTTTCACTTCGCAACACAGATAACAAGAAAGAACATTTTGGATCAATTTAGATCCATTTTGCGTCCTTTCAAGCATTAGAGTTCAGGTCTCGACTGACTTCCATTACTAACTTCACATTTTCTGCATTCGTATATTTGCTATGTGCAAGACTATCCTTCACTCTTCCAGTGTTCCCTCGACAGGTCGACAGGTCTTTCTCTTCACCATTCCCCAATAAGTGACAGGCTCACACTGAGCTCCCTCCTCTCAAGAGTTCTCCAATTTTAAGCTGACTCTTGCGAAAGCAGAAAATTTTGGAACCCAACAATTTTACTGAATCTGTTCGTAGTTGTAGTTGCCACATTAAATCTTGTATGTCATTGAACTTCTGCGCAAGAGTGTGGGATGGAAATACAAATGTGGTATTTCTCCTCCTCTCCTTGACTAATCGATTTTGATTATTGATTCCAAATCTGCCAGTTTTATTGGCGGCTTACTTAAAGAACGTCTGATGATGACAGGAGAGACGGCCGGACTCAACATTCACTGAGACTTAATTCTCAAATTTTCATGGTATCGTTGATGTGAAGCATCATGAAAAGAGCTGAAACGGACATCTGCTTTATAGTTTCACACTTTAGCAACTCTAAAACCTTCATTTTTGATCCACCAGTCCAAGTAAAGGAGGGTAGGCAGCTGCTCCCAGTAATCTAGGGTGACAGCAGGCGTCTCTCGCCGTGCCCTCACATCTTGTCCAAGCCAAACTCTGAGAGAGGATTCCCAGTCTTCCTGACTGATGATTGGGGCGCGCCACTGCCTCACTTCCATGTGACTGATGTGACATTTGACAGAAGCTTTGAAAGGGACACCTCTTTTCCACAGATCAGTCAAATTGCCCACATCCCCTCAGCTACGTTTACCTTGATCTCTGTTCTTTTGAGAATTCCTGCGTCTGCTTCAGCAGCTCTGAGATATTCTTTTTCTGTTGCTGTTGTCTCCCGCAGCTTCTTTTTTCTACTCTTGTGATCTGCAAGTCATGTGACGTCTCAGCCAGGCTTTTTTCATTAAATGGACATGGAAGATAAAATATGTAGACATCCAGGACTGAGAGCTTTCTGCAGTCGTTTTAGGAAAGCTGCATGAAAATGTGACGCTGCAGACTCCTGCAAAATCATTATCATGGAGATGACTTTAAGCTCCTTGAAAATCAATTGATGGATTCTGGAATTGGAACTGATTGATCACTTTCCCACTTGGCCCAGAAAGCTTTTTTCTATACTAAGCAGTGCGATGCTGACAGAATGGTGCTCATGAAGAAAGACTTGAGAAAAGAGAAGTCAGCCTTTTCAAAGGCCAACCTGGATGATTGTGTGGAAGTGGTGCGGAAATGGACGCTTGTCACAAGACCTTGTCCATGGGCAGTACTGTGAATATTCTGAGCGTCCTGTATGAAAAAAAAAGAGCTTCAGGTACAATGTTACCTCTCTCTGTTTGCTTCCAATTGACAACCAAAGTAATTCGTATTGTCACTTGTGTGGGGGGAGCATTAATAGTTGAAAAATACATCCTGTTTCTTACACTACATTTGAAATACACTTGAATTTTGTTTGAAGTACCATTAATCAAAAACCATGCACTCAAATGAGCAAGGATGCAACTGCCAAAGGGCACCAAACAGGAACATATATCTGGGTATGTACATGTACATGAATCTATGTGCTTGTACATGCCTGAAACACCCTGTGACACAACTGATGATGTCACATTCTGGAACTAGTGCTCCACTAGACCACCCAACTCCCCTTATCCCCACTGCAAACTTACCGGTGGAGGTAGGTCAGTCGAGGACACCAGGGCACTGCTCCACCACTCGCCCAAGTACATAGGAAGATAGATAAAAAATAAAATAATATCTTGAACAATAGGTTCGTACTTTTAAGGCAAGACTTAATAAGTTGTTTCATTCATCAGTGTGTTGCATCACTGATGTATTTCCTCCTCAGGGGACAGAAATCATTACTGTTTGACTCTGGTCACATTTCCGCTGTGTGATAAGCAGGGTAATGTTGGGGCGCACTCGAACTGTGCTCAGAACTGAGCAGGATTTTCCGAGACTACCAAGACTGTCAGAAGTGGGTGATTGACAGGTCGAGGCACAGGGGTGGAGAGTACCCTCCTATGAGCCAGCAGATCTTCGTTCTGGACAAGACACCAAGTTTTCTGAAATCTGAAAATAAATATGTAGAATGTTCACTCACACTATGAACAATACAGTTGTACCTCGGTTTTCGAACGTCTAGGACTTCAAACAAATCGGAGTTGGAACAAAAATTTCAAGATTTTTTTGCTTTGGATTTCGAACAAAAATCCAGAACTCGAACGCCCCCGAAAAAAGCCGGAAAAAACATAATGTGCGCGGACCGATCAGCTGACCGTCGACGCGCTTTGTTATTGTGTATAACGCATGTATGCAGACGTGTCCCGTTAGCTACATTTGCTGACTGTTTCTTCTTCATATTGAGGTGTAAAACCTTTCCTGTCTCCACACTGGACCGTGGTAGAGTGTCACAGGGGAGGTGCTGGAGCGCTCACTCCAGTGTTTGATGTCCTGTTGTCGGACGCTCTACATTCACTCCTACAAAAGCCTATTTTAAGGCTTGGAACGCATTATTTCTTTTTCCTTTCATTGTAATGGGAAAAATTGATTCAGATTTCGAACAAATCGCTTCTCGAACGGCTGTCTGGAACAGATTGTGGTCAAGAACTGGGGTACCACTGTATTTTAAAATGTATTTTTGGTCATATACAGAGAACTTAAGTGTCTGAATGCTATTTGTATACTGTGCGTATTGCCCAAATTTCAACATATTATCCTTAATATTAATTTATATGTAGGGATTTTACAGTTCCAAACACTTGTTATTACATAAATTCAGTTGTAGGAAACTGTGTAAGAATTAATAAGCACTTGTAAACTGTCGTTTGTGTTAAATTATATGAATTGAAATGCTTTGAATATGAAACTAGCTCAGCGCACACCCAGAATACTTTTTCACCGCCACTGCCCATTAAGTTCCAAAGTTGTGGTATTAAGGGATCTGCAACAGACAGCCCTAGTTTTTATGCCATTTTTCCTTAGACGTGTTGAAAGACGATGAGGTTCTTGTGGCATGGAGCAGTCTGCCCATTTGTCGATACCTGGAAGTCTGCGGTCGCTTTATCCGCGTAATGTTAGTGACCTCCACTGGCTCAAAATAAAACTGCAGGTTTGCATGATTTACTTCGATGAAAAACGTAGTCGAGTTTTCCACTATTATTATTATCATTATTATTTAACATAAAAGAATACTTGACGGTGAAATGTGAAAATCAAACGAGCAAAGGTAATGGAATAAAAAGAACATACCAAAGACGTCACAAAGCTAAACATCAAGGTTGCAAGCTTCCAGTGAGTGGGACTATGGTTTGAATGAATTAGGTTGTTAAGTTTTTTTGGGTTTTTTTTTAAGTGAAAACGGTGAGAATAATATTAAAATAATTGTATCGGCGATGATTTTAGGTTATCGGGCAAGTATACAATTAGATTAATTAACAATTAGAAATAAAAAATATATATGAGAGAAGACTCGCTTTCTGGCAAATAAAACTGCAGACAAATAGTCTGTCAATGAATTTAATATACAGAGAGAAATAAATGTTTAAATGACGCATCATAGGAAAAAAACACAGCGACACGCTGTTCGCACATACAGATGGAGGAGGTTAACTCGCCTTTCAGAGTTAACGTGTCAAATTTGGTCTCTGTGGGACGTCAAATGGAGACAAACAAAAATCGTAAAGGACTGACACTGCACAACAAGTATCCGAACAAAATGGAAATTAGCCATTAGGGTCATAAATATGGTCAATTAGGACATGAAGAATGGAGGTGTGTGTCGAAAGGTTGATCAAGGGAGATGATCTTGTTTGTTGTCTCGTACTTGAATTTGGTATTTATTTATTTATTCTCTCCAAAATATAAAATGTATTGTGGAAAAAAACACGCATTCCTTGGTAAATTTGGACTAAAGTGCTCGCTGTAGTTTGTTATAAAGTGTTCGGAAACCGGAAGTCCCGCCCTTTTCATCTCCAATACGACAGGCAGGGTATGTTGCATGTCGCCATATAAACAAAACCCGTTTTTAAATCTACATCCATCGTCGTCTTACGATCTATTTTCATCAGAGTTAAGGTTAAATTCCAATGTTTGACATCAACCACTTTCATTTTAGGTCGTCATTTATGGTGTAACCCTCTACTTTGCTGTTGTATTTCGTTTACTGATTCCGTCTTTCGTTGTTTCCTACAGCTTCAGTCTGCTGAAACGGCAGCATGGTAAGCACGTCTCTTGAAATAGTTTTATAATGTTCCAGTGTCTGTTCGTTTGTTTTACGAATTGCACAGTTGCCATCAGCGGGTGAGTCGTGTGTGTATATTAGGTTTAGCGTTAGCACGTTAGCATGGAAAGGCACGTAGACTGACTCATCGCTCATAGACTATATAGCTTACCTTCGTTCTACCCTTTGTGAGATGTGAATTAAATGCGCTTCATTTTAGTTGGAGTTGGTCTGAAGTGCCGTCACACAGACATATTGGTGTGATCGCATGAGGCCACCTGCTAGCGTTAGCATAGTACGTCAACCCGAATTCTCACTTCTTATTGTGGAAAATACCTATTGGTCAGTTAGCGAGCACCGTTATGTCATTTTAAAGCGGTTTAGCGTAACGCAAGACGTCCAAACATCTCAGGCTTCTGTGCCCGTGATGCATTTCACACGCTTGCAAGATTAAGGATGGACCAAGTGCTGTGTTTCGATTCAAAGCAGAAACTTCAGTTCCACCGGTCCACTGACAAACACCCATGAATTGTGAATTTGCTGAGCAATCGTTCCCTATTGGGTACTTAAATTGTACATTTGTATTTGCAGCCACGCAAAATTGAAGAAATTAAGGATTTCCTGCTGACGGCCAGGAGGAAGGATGCCAAATGTAAGTCAACATGTTTGAGACTCGAACTGTTTTGAAAAAAATAATAGCAAACATGCAACACTATCTGACATCTCATTTCATCTTGTTTGCAGCTGTAAAGATCAAGAAGAACAAGGACAATGTCAAGTTCAAGGTTCGCTGCAGCAGATACTTGTACACTCTGGTCATCACAGACAAGGAGAAGGCTGAGAAGCTCAAGCAGTCACTGCCCCCTGGTCAGTATTTGTCAGATACGTTTTAGAAGTCAGTATAGAAACTCTGTCCCCCAAAGCAAAAGGGAATTAAAGAAGAGCCTAGTGTTGCCCGTTTGCAGTATTGTTATAATAAACTGTGCCACTGCTCTCTTCAGAAGTGGACCAAAAGTTTTTACTGAACTAATAGACAACATGCACATTTTTCTTTGGGAGGCATGTTTAGTGTGCTTTTTTTCCCCTTTTTTTAATACCTTACTGTGTCAACCAAATTTCCATTTCTGTTTATTCCCATAGATGCACTTCAGAACAAAGCATCTCATTTCATGTTAACTTGACTAAGTGCATCATGAAATCACTTTTTTATGTAGAGTTGCACTTATTTTGTCACATAATTAACAACCAGAGACGTATTAGCCTGCCGAAAGCTTGTCTACATTGGAAAATATTTTTAGAAACAAACATTTGGTCGATCATGTCTTAAGAATTGGTCACACTGTTGAGTGCTGTGCCCAGAAATACTGCATGAGTGTTTTTGTGCTGTGAATTTTGAGGTTTTGATATTACATCTGAATTATGTTGCAGTTGTCTTGTAGATTTTGTTTTTTTACTTTTTTTCTCTCTCTGTAGGTCTGGCTGTGAAGGAGCTGAAGTAAAGCTGCCATGTACATTTAATTGTAATAAAAATTGGAAAACTAAACTTGTTCTTGCCTTTTTTTAAGGTAATTCTGTAAATTTTGCAGTTGTCCACTTGGTGGTGTTGTATCTCATAGTGAGGAGCAAAATGATACCTAACCATTTAGGGCAGTGATTCTTAACCATAGGACTGGGGCCCATGATTAGGCCGCTAAAAGTTTTTTTTTGTTTTACTCATTTGGGCTGCGACGCGCTCAATTTTAATACATTAGCCGCAAATGGTGGCAGCAGTGTGTCACTGAATTGACTTGACAGCTGCAAATATGTGATAACTATGGAGACATGTCAGTAAGAGAAAAAACTTGATGCTGATCCCTTTTAAAGTTTCATTGAATTTCAACTGTACTGTTGTATGACCTATTCCCATCAGATGTACTTGCTCTCACAAATGTGGCAACCTACCGTTGATGGTACTATACACAACCTCAGCAGAAGTTTGCCTTACACAAATGTTTGGAAGTCCAATGGTGCCACTTGAGCATCTCATATTTGAGAGGCCAAAGCAAAAAACAAACATACAATTACACATGCATGCTTCTTTTTCTGATGTGTATACAGTATTTTGACTGACTGTAGACATGCGACAGCCTTCCCTTTTAACTGAACTTCTGAGTTCACTACTGCACTGCAGTCTCTCAATCTACTAACATCCAGCCAGCCTTTGCCTCATGAGCGGTTGGGTCATTAGAAGGTCTGATGAATACAGCTCTATTTAGGGACATCTGTCCATCCCGTCTTAGGTTGGACATTGCTGATACCTGGCATCATGATAAGATCCCTGATCCCTTTCAACTAGCTTCATTTGATCCTGTGAACAAGATCTACTTTGAGCCTCTCCTGCTCGCCTGAGCTCTGGTGCCTGATCTCATGGGTTTTGTTTCTTGGCTCAGTGCCTTCTCTACCACAACAGGCCGATGAATCCTCATCTGTGAAGGAGGATTAAATGGCGCTGTGATCGGTCCTTCCCTCACTTGTGAACTAGACCCCAAGATGTTTGCAGGAGATCACTCCAATTATTATTATGAGCTGTTGTATTTTGGGGATCGGAGTCCTGTGCGTCGTGCTTGTACTCGCAAGATTTACCACTAGATGGCGGCAGTAAAATAGTATCGGCATCCAGCCGAAAACTACTGGTACCAACAAGAAATATCATTCTGGACACGCTGCGGGTTCAGCTAGTACACTTTCTATAGCGGTGCAAGGCAGCGTCAACTAAACGTCACTGGAAGAAGGGCGGCCGCGCGCTCCCGTTCTCCTCCTCCCGCGTGCGTACTATCAAGCGCGCGCCCCCGTGGCAGTCGGCGCTGGATCCGTCCGCTCGTTCTCACGGAGTCATGCGGTCCGTACGATTACCCTCCTTTTAACACAACCCCGCGCGGATTTAACTTCTCTGACCCGTCGGGATTTTCTGCGTCTCAGCCCCACGCGTGGCCGTTTCTGCTCCCCCCACAGACATGCAGCATGTTTTCGCCGTTATTTCTCTCATTGGCGTCTTTGTTTGATTGGGACTGAGCGGTGCGCTCAGGCTCGTTCTGCCGAACTTTTCCTCCTTTTCTGGGGCAGTGATGTCTTCGGCTCGGGTGGATTACATCGCGCCCTGGTGGACTTATTGGCTCCACAATTTCCCTCACATCAACTTGAGGTTCCAGCCCACGGACAGCAGCTTCCAGCCCGAGGAGGAGAACTACCAGCAGGTCAGTGGCAGCAGGAGAGGGGGGCGAGTCCCACCAGAAGCCCAGAAACGCTCAAAACTGGGACACTGTCTGCCTTTAAGGCCGGGAATATTTTCAGCTCACTGGAATTATTTGAGTTACTACAGCGCGAGAGACACTGTATCACATTCACACATGCATGTTGGATCCTTCATTATTCATGTTTTTGAATGGATTGTTTACATTCCTGTGTTACAGAGAAGCAGCAATTCAATCATTTTCTCAACAATCTTGTACAAAATAAGTAAGCAAGCACTGGTGAACCAAACCATAAGATGTTGACTCTTCTCCACTTCGCTCTCATGTAGGTACACCATTCAGTGAACTACCTACATTTGGGAGAAGATGAGCTGCTGGAGTTAAATACTTAAGAGGGCAATGTGGAAAATAAGACAAGAAAAAAATACATTTTTCCTCAGATAAGTTTGCTCTTGTCCAACTCAAAATTCTATATTGAAACTGTGCATTTGTCCGACGTTTCTCGGTGGGGGTTTCAGCAAAGTCGATTGTATGGGGAAAGAGGTTCTGGGCTTATGGCGCTGGTGAACAATTCACTGGGACTGTCGTGATGCACCACCTACCCTGTAGAAGGAATGGTAATGGAGGGAGAACACAGAAGCCCAGCTACCTCACAAGCATTCACATTACTTGAATGCTGGTTAACACCATCCAGACAAGGTGTTTGGTCATGATAATGGAATGTTGCTCTTCTTAAACCCACGTCATCTGGAATTACAGCGTTTTTGTGTCCAGAATCACTGCTCACAGGAGCCAAAGGTGTTTCCTGATAAGTCATGCCCATCATAGGAAGAGCGCGCCAGATACAGTTGGGGGTCTTTGAAGATGCTAACCCTCTGTGCTGATGAAGCGATGCTTGAAGATTCATTCCAGCCTCCCACTGTTCCACCCAAGATGGCCAGATGGTCCAATTCACTGACTGTGCCAAAGAAATTCTAATGCTATCCAGGTGAAGTTGGGCAGCCCTTATCAAAAAATATGCACGTGCATCTTGGCGTTTTGCATCTCCATTAACAAAAACGGTTTAAGTGAAGGTTCACTCGAAAGTCTAAGGTTTTCAGCACTCAACATGCCTGTATGTTTTGTGGTCAGTTTTCAGCACCAGTATTCCAACCATGGATGACAGTTTGCTAAACTTTTCCGTGAAGTATCGTAGGACATTGATGTTTACAGCTCTGGGATCCTTTTGCATTGTTGGTGTGAGTTTGCAGATACAATTTGTAGGTTGATCTTTTACGTAGCTTGACAAATAGCGATGTTGTGTTATATTTCTGTCGCTAAAATGTAAAAACCCTTTATGATGATGGCAGTGAAGTCCGATCTGATCTGATCTGACTTGACATCCAGATCGGTCAGTTGCTCTCATTCTATCCCAAACTATCCCCATTAAAAGTAGAGAGAATTTTGGACTAAAAAATGGGGAGACCCACTCTCACTTGACTTCTTTTCATCCTTTGTTGCTTTCTCTGTGTCACCAAAGGACCCATGATGCCCTTGCATAGGTGATTTCACAGTTCTATCATTATCTGCCATGGGTGATTCATCTATGCACTTAACAGGGTGAGTCTTCCATTCAGTTCCATTTCAAATATCCACCATGGAGCAATGGAGGCTTATTACATCTGCTGTCCTCTGTGGGCCGTCAAGCTTATTTTAATCACCACTGACTGCTGCTGCTGCCGCCATGTTATATTGCCAACTGGGAATGTGTATAAATGGTTCTCAAGTATGTGTAGCTAGCGCCAATGTATGGCAAAAATGGTTCCATTAATGAGAAGGCTTTTGATGGGGATGATAGAAGAGAGCAATGATGGGCTTTATGTGGTCACTGTGCTGCTCTTGATGCTCTGGCAGTTCCATAAAGCAGCTCAGTCATTTTAACTCATGTCCCTTCTCACTCAGTCATCATAGCATATCGCTGCTTTTGTGTGTGTTTTATGGTGCAGCAATGTCTGCTGCTTAAAATAATACTCCCCAGTCAGAGGATGAAGTAAGTCAGATGGCTCACTTTGGAATTTGATGATTGTATGCGTGTGCTTGTTTGTGAAGCGGTGGAATGTCCAGCAGCCGAATCACCTGACGAGACGTTTCCCCCGATGTCTGCCCTCTGACTAGAGGCAAGCTGTTCTTCTCCACTACCTATGTAGTTGACTTAGAATCCACCCACTGTTGGTGGAAGTAGCTGGGTCTCATGTCAAGGCACGTCTCTGTTCGCTACGATCGCTTGCTGCTCATTATGTTAAAGGAGTTGCTGAAAATGTAGGCAAAGTTAACTTCGCAAGTAAGCTGAACTAGGACCTCAGCCATCACCCCATTTTTTGGGATTAAGATGAATGAAGTTGGTTATGAGAATGACTGGGGCCAAATCGGAGGCTGTCCAACTTTTGTCTTAAGTAATTTGTCATCATCGATGCACCTTTTCGCCTCTTCTCAGCCTCTCCTTGCTTGTATTTCCTGTTCCTCTGTGGCCCACGCTGGCTCAGAATCACTCACGGCTGCACCCTCCAGCGCTCAAAAAGGTTGTTAACCTCAATCCGTCTCTTGGTTCCTTCAAGGCAGCGATTAGCATCACCTGATTGGCTCGATGTCAGCGCTGTAATGATGTAACTGTTTTAACAGGATACCAACCAGCATGTGACTGACTACCATGCTGAGTACTTGTTAATATTTAATTCTTTGAGTCACTGGCTCCAGGGAGCACAGTGGGAGCCTTCAGCAGGTCAGATGAAATCTTGCCCCTCTGGCCAAAGACCAGTGAACCAAATCCATGCAGGCTACTTTCCCCTCCAGCAGACCTAACAATGGGTATCTGCCCTTCTTACACAGGAAGGGGGTAGGGTCAAGTTTCCTTTGTTGCACACGCTGAAGCATCAAAACAGAGACCTCTGTCTCCCCCTGGGGAAGGTATTAACCCTCCTGGGTGCCAAGAAAGGAAGCCGATGATTCACTTTCCAGCTGGTATATAAGCGTGCGCCCGAAAATCTGTTTGCATCTAAAATGAATGATTACCTTGTTGGCTATTGACAGATGTTGATGTCCATAGTCCAGTGGCGTATTTGGCTCAAATGCATTCCAGCGATCAGAAGCATTGACGCTCTGATCGAATGTGATCACAGTTATCTACAGTGGTGGAGAGAGAGAGCTGGCAGGGAGGGGGTGGATAACTGTCATTAAGTGTTATGTGCCATTGCATATCATGGCTGAAATGAGTGTCCAGCCACTATTGAGGCAAGAAGACAGAAACAAGTTGCAGTGAAGGTCCACGGACAAAACTAGCTGTAGTGTTTCAGAGAAAATGTCAGCTCTAGATCAGACACTTTTTGTATCTCACTTTTAAGACATGGCTATTAAAACATGCAAAGCAAAACATCTGTTTTGAGATAATCTTCATTCTTCCAAGTGTTGTTGTTCTCCTGCCCGTCGATCTCACCATCACCCCTAAGTGACTAACTGTAAGTGGCTTTGCGACCCACCAGTTGAGAATAACTGATGTACTGAACGAAAAAGCTCCAAAAAATGACAATACAAATGCAAATACAATACAATAGCAAATGCTACTTGTGCTTGTGATTCAGATTTTGTCATAAAAGTTGTGTATTTTACTGTCTTTGAAGGTAAACAGGACTTTAAGTCGACGAAAAGGACTTTTCTGCAACTTAAGGTACACTTTTAGAGGAAGGCACATGTTTTTCAGGTGCAGTACTCTGGCTCTTAAAGGGCGAGAAACATTGAACCAATTCAGGTACATTTTAAAACTGATGTCTTTTCATACACAAGACATATCCGATACGACTTCTTCATGGTTTCCGCTATATGTAAACAAGCGTGGCGCACAGCTACGGCTTAAACGCATGCTGCCATGAAAATTATCTCTTTCTATAGATTATATTATATGTCATTTATTTGCAAGACAAAACATGGACTTAACATACGCTGCAATGTGAATATAACATTGTCCATCCTTTTAAGTATAATTACATTTTAGAACTAGGCCCAATACCTTTCACCTACGTTTCACCACATTAGTTTACCTACAGATTCATGCTAGGAAACACCAGTGCACTGAAGAAGAAGAAGGGGAAAAGAAAAAATACTGCCCTTTTAATATACAGTGACAGCAGGTTTTTTGTCAGTGCTTTAGCAGAATAGCCCTATCCTCGGATTTGACCCCACACTGGGAAAATTTTCCAGTTGTTTTTGAAAGTGTATACTTACACCCCTCACCCTTCCATGCACTGAGCATGTGCCATGATGCGACGTATCATCAACTTTTGATGGATGCTGAATGATCATTTTGAAGTCATGGGAAATATAGTCACATTTTCACAATGTTTTAACCAGTCCATGCTCGTCCATAACAAACTTGTGATTAATTGATTATTTTCTCCACTCCTACTTGGTAGTGCATCTCTCTATATTCCTCTGGTTTCTGCCACCCATATGCTGTGAGGCAACCCAAAAGAAAGAGGGAACTCCTTTTGGTGCTGCATTAAAAGTGTCTTGAATCCTCCCCCTCCTCTCCACCTCCTCTGTGTCCTCTAACTGGGACTTAATGGCAGCAAAGCTGTGAACACGGGGAGGCCTGGCCATGTGCACTGGGCTGGAAAGACCCTCAGTCCCCAGGGTGTTCATCTGAGATTGAAACAAGCAGGAATGTGGGGCTGGAACGCTCTGCTGATCATTGGATCGAGAGATTCTCCGTGTCATCATGTCATATAAGCTCAGTACTTTAGTAAGATTTACTGCAGCAAATCACTTGAAGTCCAAATGTATTGACACAAATATTTGAGCTGTGGGTGGTTGCAGTTCTTTACCAAACAAATTCGGGGCCACTTTAGTGTCCAAGGAGATAAAGGATTTTCTCCAGAAAACATTATTATGGACAGATCTGGTGAAAATGGTGGGCTGATTTCTCCTGTCTTCAGGTCTGCATGACTGATGACGTTATCCATTTGTTTTGATGTTTCCAATTCGTCTTAATTTTCTTCAGATGTTTTTTTTTTTGTAGCTTTGTTTTTTTATGTATGGTGATGCTTTCTGAACGTTCTGATATTTGTTGAGTCTCTATTGTCGTTGACTGTTGCTGCTGTGACACGTTAAATTTCCCCACTCTGGGGCAAATAAATGACATATAATATAATCTATAGAAAGAGATCATTTTCATGGCAGCATGCGTTTAAGCCGTAGCGGTGCGCCACGCTTGTTTACACAAATCATGAAGAAGTCATATCAGATATGTCTTGTGTATGAAAAGACATCAGTTTTAAAATGTACCTGAATTGGTTCAATGTTTGTCGCCCTTTAAGAGCCAGAGTACTGCACCTGAAAAACATGTGCCTTCCTCTAAAAGTGTACCTTAAGTTGCAGAAAAGTCCTTTTCATCTACTTAAAGTCCTGTTTACCTTCAAAGACAGTAAAATACACAACTTTTATGACAAAATCTAAATCACAAGCACAAGTAGTGTTTGCTATTGTATTGTATTTGCATTTGTATTGTCATTTTTTGGAGCGTTTCCGTTCAGTACATCAGTTATTCTCAACTGGTGGGTCGCAAAGCCGCTTACAGTTAGTCATTTAGGGGTGATGGTGAGATCGACGGGCAGGAGAACAACAATACTTGGAAGAATGAAGATTATCTCAAAACAGTTTTGCTTTGTATGTTTTGAGAGCCATGTCTTAAAAGTGAGATACAAAAAGTGTCTGATCTAGAGCTGACATTTTCTCTGAAACACTACAGCTAGTTTTGTCGGTGGACCTTCACTGCAACTTGTTTCTGTATCAGTAGTGGCTCATTTCAGCCATGATATGCAACGGCACATAACACATAATGACAGTTATCCACCACCTCCTATACCAGCTCTCTCTCTCCAGCACTCTGAGCGTTGCTCTGCATCTGCCCAACACTTCTTAACGTTTAGGATGCATTAATTCACTCTGAGCTGGTGGAATTGTCGCACGATGACTTAAGCCTACTTAGCAGATGCACAGCAGCAGATGTTGGAGTTTGCCATCACTATATTTTAATCATGACCACAACTACATCTCTATGAAAAATGGATCCATCCTGGTCTTTTTACGTCGAGCATGTTCTGTGAATTGTTTGTGGAGCCATGTCTTCTTTCAGTTCCAATAAGTCTACATCATTTTCAAGCAGCAAATAAGATGATTTTGTCCGTTATTATAGTTCAACAAATTTAAAGTATTGCCTTTTTGCTTGGAGCTCTGTGATACGGAGTGTTTTCATAAGATAATGTGCTTAAATGGAGCTGTTATCTTGTTCTCCCAACCATGTTCACTCTGCTGTGATTGGTTGGGAGGAAACCTGAGACTAACACAATGTTACATCACATTGAACATGACTCTCGTAACCTCTTGATTAAACAGGGGAGACATTTATGAAGCAATAACTTCAAAACGGAGCATAATCCTGAGGAGGGACTTGCTGCATCATGGAGTGGAGGACTTCAATATCTGAAACATTTATACGCAGATGTCGTGAAAGTCGAGTGGGCTGATGGGTCCTCTTCAAAGGCGCCTTAACCTGCCCATTATGGGGCATTTGAAAATGGACCTCAGTACATAGCTGTTGTTCCTGTCTTCAAAAAATACTCTATTATAATAATATTATAATCTTTCAAAACAAAAATTCAAAGTGTCTATAGCTACTAATGTCAATTACATTTAAGATAACACATTCAACCCAGTTGTCCCCAGAGCATCCGGAAAGCACTTATGTCAGGGTTATTGCTGCCAATAACCATTTCAGATTCAGGCACTCTGTGAAAGTCTAGTAAAAAGACTAGATTAAAAATGTTACTGCTCTTAGCTTTGTGTAAACCCTTGTAAAGTAGCAAGTCTTTGCTTTGAAGTGAACCATTCCTGTATTTTGTATAGATGATAAGCTATTTTCTTTGACCAAAAACTATCAGTATTTTCACACTATTTCTTGTTTGAAAAAGAGGTGTAACTGCCATACCAAAAAGATGTATCCGTGAATTATTAAATTTTTAAGGCATTTTACGGATCCCTGTCATTTTCAGAATGAGTAACTAAGCATTTTTTAAGACGCTCTCTTGAGTCCATTTTTCTGGTTCGCCATTATAGTTGAGATCAATAAATCTTTTCTTTGATGCTTCAAACTGCATTTGTCTTTTCTCCCCTGAAGGGTTCAGCTGCAGCCCCATCAGCCCTATTTCTCAGAGCAATCTGCTCCCTCTGTTTTTCTCCCCCATCAGATGGGACCCAGAGTGGTGGGGTGGCGTGGGGGTCGTTTGGCTCATTATTGTCTTTGCAGGTTCTGTTTCAATGTGCCACAGATCTTGTTCACAGATTATGATTATCCACAGTAGGGCTGAACGATTTTGGGGAAAAAAATAGAAATGTGATTCATTGTGACAATATTGTGATTTTTGATTCAGCATCTTTATTAACTATTGAACTATGAAAAGAAACACCTTTAATTTAGTGTAGTTTCCGTACAATTCTGTATTATCATTTGCTTCAACAAAAAAAAAAAAAAATCAGAGAAAGGAGCAAAGCACAGCAGCACCTGAAAAATGAATAATATAAACACAATCCTGGTTGCAGTGTTGAGGGGCGTCCTCACACCCAAAACTCTGGGGTTCTAGACTGGGGAACCCATCACTCTAGCGGGGAGTCAGTTGATGGAAAGCAAAGTAGATCCAGTAAAGCTAAAGCTCAACATGGCATCAGTGCAGTCTTTGAATCACACTTCACGCAGAAGCGTCACTGCAACGATGTGGCCGGTCACGCATTATACTTGACACTATGAACAAGTGAATGATCAAATCACCTCAGCATCGTGCTTTTGCTTTCAAATCAAATGCGGTTCGAAAATTACATTCTACGTCGATTTGAACCGCAAAAATTGTTCAGGCTTAATCCACATCTGTGATTCCATGAACTAAAAGAAATTGGCAGATACATCTTTGTTTAGGCGTTTTTGGAAGGTAAAATGTTCTGAGTGGGGCTGAATGCTTCTGATGAAACCTGCTTTAAGTCACGGTTGAGAGAGAATTTCCACAAGCAAATAAAAGTGTCTCCTAGAATAATTCCAGATGAAAAATGAGTTGCTTCAAGTTCAAGCATATTGAAGTATATGTTGAATATCTATTGAAGATTGCAGGTTGTGGTTTATGTGTGGATGTAGAACTGTGACAAGTTCGACCTTTCATGTGAACCTGATTCGAGTTGGTTTCATTGTTGCACAACCTGCATCAGTAACTGAAGCAGACACTCAGAATCTACATCAATGAACAGCTTCCAAGATCTTCGATTTTAGTACATGTTTATTTCAGTCTCATCTTGTCTGTCGACCTACATTTCCAATGATATTTCATTACAAATTAGCACCACTTTGTTTTACATTAAAGAGAGCTTAAGAAGGAGGACAATGACATCAACTCTTATTATTCTGCTCCATCAGTCAAGGTCCTGTGGTTATTTTGTATTTTCTTTTGGCCACAATACACACTGTGAATAAGTGACAGACTTTGTTAAATGAGTAGTTTTTTTTCAATGTTTTTCCATCTGACGAATATTTTAAAAAAGAATTATTATTTGGGGTTGTAAATATGCAAATCCTGTATCTTTCAAAGAGACTCATCTCTCTTAAAATAGCCCCATCATTTTCATAAAAACCTCCTTCACTTGGTCTCCCACAGTTCAAATGTGTGTCATCTCCGAAATGAGTCCATTAGTCATGGTCAGGACGAGCGTTTACGGCTCGGTTGTCCTGTCACACGGTTGTGCGTTCATGTTCTATGCGAGGGACGTTGAAATTGCGGTATTATGCAATGCTCCAGCCCGCGGACAGGAGACACGACAATGGACTTGTAAGCGAGGGAGAGAGAAGAAGTGGCGTAATGAGGTGAGGCAGCCCGGGAGGTGGGGGCTACATCTTTGTGCTGCTGCTGGGTAAATGGTTACCTGTCTACACGATTCGTCACACGGATCCTTATATATTTCTCCCTCTGCACTCTGCTTCATTTGTTTACAGCATTATCAAGTCTCCTTGCCGTCACCTTGTAAGTCCTCTGCACTTCATTCTCTGCGAATGGCAATATTTAGCAAAGCGTTTAGCACAAGTTTAGTGGCAGCTTTTCTGGAGTGAACCAAGCACATGGAGCAAAGGCTGCTTCATGTGGTCCGATCTGACAAAAGATCATGATCAAATAGCAAAACTGGGTTGTCTGCAGGGACGCAGCTTCCCCCTTCAATTCAAAAGATTTTTATTCTTAATGATCTGATTTTGGATCATGATATCATCTCGTCCTCTATGCAAGACAGAATGACAAATGGAGACATTTAAGTGCCTTTTACACATTTAGAAACCAAAAACGTGTCCAAGCTTGTGTTACATAAAAGCAGCATCACATACTGCATAAATAACAAACATGAAAGTGTTGTCTTTGTGAGAACAAAAAAAACTTTCTGCCCTTTAAGGTAGGTGCCTTTACTGACAAGCATTCTTTTAGTCTGTCTTGGTGAAGCTGTGGTGCAGCTGTTTCAATGAAAAACTTGGTTCAAAAACAAGGTTAAAATATGTTTTACCATTTTAATGCTTTTATGTTAGGCTTCGAATTTCAAAAAATATTTGGTAACATTCATGTATTAAAAATCATTGACAGATTGACTCTTGTAGCAACATTGCGTGATCACCAAGGCAGAATAAACTAAACGAAGTGGTTGCCACCGGGAATCTGAGAGCAGATGCACGTCGCGGTTCATGAACACACCAACTTCTGATCGAGACATTTGCTTTGGGCCGCATGGCTGGGTGTAAATTCATTGAGAATTGACTCACCAACCAACCAACCAAGCAACCTAACCCTGTACAATTGATGTGGTGTGTGTTTTCTTTTTTACCATTTTGATTTATTGTCAAGTTGGTCTTAAATCATTAAATTCATCATTAAAAAAACTCTTAAGTCCTGAATTTAACTGGCCAGGAAGCACTGTCGTTTTGGGTCTCATAGTCTGTCAAAGGGTTCCTTGTCATTTGACCTCTCGCGAGCTTCATATTTCTCTGACAAGAATCACAAAACTGTCACTGTTTAATTCTTCTTGCGAGTGAGTGAAGTGCCTTTTCACACAACATCCCTCCGAGCCACCATGCTGTTGGCTTGGTGGTCTCTCTGTTGTTCTCCCACCCTTCCCCCAACAATCGCACCTCTGCATGAAATTACTGCTCTCACCTCATTGACACCAATTTAGACCAGACGCTTTGTGTCTGAAATACTTCGTGGTGCATTATATAGTCTACATATGTAGATTTGTCTGCTCTTTCTGCTTCAATATTCACATTAATGGGGATGGAACAGCCTGAGATGGCCTAAGTAGACCTGTAGACTGTTCAGTTTTTAGCTCCAAATGTTCCAAATAAGGTAGCCTTCAAATGATGCTCAACCCCCTCACATCCTCTTGTACCCTCGTCCCTGGGAATGTCAGGATTTCACGCTTTTCCTCTACGGTCACAGTGTTGCTGTGAGACAAATCCACTTGCTCCTCTCTCCAGCAGTCGTTGTAGGTTCCCATTCATTCAGGTCATTGTACTTAAGGGATTAAATTAGGGAACTAGGTTTAGAAGAGCTTGATGCGAGGAAACAGAAACCCATCGCCCTGAAGAATCCATGATGCAGTAGGTGCACCACACTTATCAATCCTGTGGCAAAGCCCAAAGACTGCCGCAAATTTCAGCATATTTATGCGGCCACATTTATAGCTTTACTGTCAGTCAAGTAAATCCTGAGTATATTATGGGAGCACTTTTCAGTAGCCATAATTAAACACATTATACCGCTGTAAAGCAGATGTTTGCAAACATTGATCCTTTTTTAGTGAAATGACATCAGGGTGGGATTTGGCCTTCTTGAGGATTTGACTTATCGAGATTCATGGCTGCTTTCATGCATTCGTTGACATAATCCTGCCAACTGAGCACCATTTTTGGATTATAATCCCACTACTTAGAGACATCGCAGCACCAGAACAGATTGTTCAGCAGAAGAGAGATTAAAACTGAACTAGAAAGCAAAGGAGAATGAAGAATATGATAAATCTGTCTGCACGCAGGCGAGAATCAGCTACTGCTTCTACAGTCACAGTGGACTGAGGAACAACGTATGAAGGTGATGGCATGTTTCTCCATCAAATGACAAATTTAAGGTGCATAACTAAAATAGAAATAAAAAATTGAATTAAATCTTTGTCGCGACAATCAACATTTCAATAATCTGTATGTTACTGTGGTCATTGCTGACAGTTTTCTCACCAAACTGCTTTTCATAGCTTTAATAGTCATAAGATGCTCCTATACTGTTCAGCCATCATCAACAATTTGGCAAAATCCAGATAAAATCCATATATCCTTATAATACTATAGTATCTATGTTGTACCTGCAAGATAGACTTTTTCAACGTATTAACTTTTCACTTGGACTGTCACTTGGACACATTAATGATTCATCTGATTTCAAATGTTCACAGCACATCTTGACCAAAAACAATTGTCTCTCTTTAGTCCCTGATCTTCCTGGTCTGCGTGGCTGCGGCAGGTCTGGGCATCAACCTGTTGGGTTTGGCCGTATACCTGAGCTGCCTCTGCTGCTGTCGCAAAGATGAAGAGGAGGAGACCAAGAAGACAAACTCCTGCTGTGTCACGTGGACTGCAGTGGCAGCCGGACTCGTCACCTGGTGAGAAACCATCACAAAAGCACACTTGACTAACACACCCAGTCTTCCTCTCTCACTAATGGTGGTTAGGTATTCCTCGGCGAATCTTCACTTTGTGTCCTGGGTGCCCGGCAGCGGCGCAGACTCGTCTGCCTGATTCACATATTTGGATTCAGAAGCTGGTGTCTTATTATGTTGTCAGATGGAGCTTGGACAAACAGTGATCTTTAAAACGTCAGCTTGTTTTCAAGCCATGCTGAGCTTTTGACTGCATCTCATCTCTGTTCTATGCATGTGTGAGCTTCTTTTACCCGTCATGTGAAATGTGCATCTTATTTGTTGAGTTGTAATGCATCTGACGTCGTGAAGACAAAGTAGCATAAAACTTGTCTTTGTGTCTGCGTTAATCCTGTCCAACAGTTGGTGTCTTGCAGCCTGAATTAGACATGAATTGGTTTTTCTTCTGTCCAGTGCAACGCTATACTTGCATCAGCACTTAGGTTACCAGTTCCACGTGCAAATTAAGTGCCTCAATGCGCGCCCCACATGTTGGATAATTAAATCCCTCAGACATGTGATGTCAACACTTTTATTACATTATTGTCCTAGGCAGCGTCATTGTCAATTATGCGGTTGTTTTCTTCTCAAATTCTAATGTAATAAAAAGAGGGGACGTACATTTAGAAGAGCTCAAAATGAATCATCTTTGGGGTAGTCACTCTTTGGTATCTTCAAAGCTAGTTTACGAGGTGATGGCATGGCAACATGCTAGTGTAACACAGTAAAATAGTGGAAGTGCCATGCTGTCTGTAAACTAAGTGAAACGCCCAGCCACAACGACATACTTAATGCATGGAGATGAAGTCATTGCATTGGCCTGTGTTGCCTAAATGCCTTTGTATCTCAAGTAGCATGTCTACATCACTGAAGTTTAACATTTATATAGTGCATATTGGTCACATTCCTTCCTCCTTCACTTGTCAGGTGCTAACCAACCTAGTTATCAATTCGACAAGCTAAGTGGGTGCTTAGGGTGCCGCGTGCAACCCGATGTCTATTGAGTGACTAGAATGAAGTGTTGAGAATTAAAAAAATATATATTGATTAGGAATGGCTTGTAATTTTTACCCATGGGTTTGTATAAACAGCTCTATCTGAATTAGAATTTACCTTTTTTATTGTATCTTTTCATGTTTGGTGCAAAAAAATCTCCCAGTATCATAAAAAGTGATATTTTTCAGATTATAATACGATATGAAATAAAGCTACAATCAGTGTGATAACCAGATATATATTTTTTTCAAAGGGTGACAACTATATTTTTAGTGTGGATGTGATAACATTAGTGGTGCAGTACTGTGATCAAATGACTGTGCATGTTAATAATGGCACTTTGACGGAGGATTATAGTTTTGCAGTGTTCATTTCTCTTCATCGGTGCAGTTGTTTTGATCATTATCATGATCATTTCCATTTTACTTGAGATTTATTCTCACCCAACAAGACAATAGAATTATGAATCTTTATTCAGGACTGAGATGGAGCAGCAAACATTTGTTTACTTGTCTGTTCACATTGTGTGTGTTGTACACACCTCTGGGAAACTGTCAAGTCTTCTTCTAGACTCTGTCTGTCTCTGTCAGCTCACATTCTCCCCCACGTTATTCATCTTTCACTCCTTTTTACCCTCCCGTTGTCCCGCAGCCGTCTCTATTTAGCATCTAGTCCAGAGTTGAAAAGCTGGGGGCGCTATAGAGTGGTAGTAATTACAGCAGTGCAGATTAGGAACACCTGTTGTGTAAACAGTCACACTACTGTCGTGTCTTGAGGCCAAGCAGGATTTAGAGGTCATGGTTGACTGGACTATGTGATGGATTTCCCACTAAGTCGACAGGGTCCTCCATGGTCATGTGTGTTTCACTTTCTGGTTCGAAGTGTTGTGACCCATGTCTTTACCTTCGTATCGAAAATGAGGGCTGTGGTCGATCTGTGTCTGATACTGCTGTCACTCATTGAATGGAATTAGCCAAAGAAGGTGGTGGCCATGTTGTTCCATTGAATACAGACCAATGCAATTTTTAAAGGAATTAAAAGACTCTTGGAGTGGGTAAAAAAGAGAGCGCTGGAGGGAAGGACAGCAACATGGAATGAGGCAATAAAGAGGCCGCCACTTAGTGGGTGAACTAGAGCAGTTGAAGGAGGTGGTGGTCGATGAGAGTAGGAGACAGATGGAAAGAGTGAGATGTGGGAGAATGGTGGGACAGAGGTTAAGCGCGGACAAGTGATGAGTGAGAAAAAGGTATGAGAGGTACTTGGGGAGGGGAGATGCTCTGCTGCGTGAGAGGTGAGCTATGATGAATGTTTGTATGGAAAGGAGAGAAGAGAAGGACTGATGGGGGAAGACATTCAGTGAGCAAGAAGCCACGAGAATGAAAATGGGGTAAAGGAAGAGCAGATGATTACCGAAATAAAATCAGGTCATGTGACCTTGCTTGTATGGTCTGATGAGATTTCGACTACTCACAAGTCGGGACGCACTCGTAGCATATTAACGGTCTGAAAGCTGTATTAAAGAATATATTATGATTGGATTTGATCTAATACTGAGGTCAGCGACCGGACCAGTTTGTGCTTTAGTCACACACAGTCTCATTTTGAACCTCTTTCATTTTGATATTTACGCCCACTGCAGAGCGTGTCCAAGCTGTGAATATTAAGAAAGTAGAAAAACGGAGTGATGAAAATTTCATTCTCAGCTGCAGACTTTGGCCTCACTGTTGTTGTTTCCCTGCAGCATTGCGGTGGGCGTCGGCTTCTATGGCAACAGTGAGACGAACGATGGCATCTACCAGGTGACCTACTCTTTGTACAACGCTAACCACTCGCTCGGTGGCGTGGAGAGCTTGGTGAGTGTTTTCTATCTCTTATTACTTGATGTACCAATGTTTGAGCTATCTTTTATTTTCGACTTCTCTGACTTCCATGCAAAATCATTTAGACACGTATTTTAACAGCATTACTAATTTGGTGACACAAACCTTACTGTCGTCTTTATGTACTTCATCCTCGAATTATGGTGATTTTATACTTCAAAGTGTACTTCGAGCAAAATGTCACAGTAACATATGAACTGAGTTGCATACTATTTGAGCGAATTGCGTAGTTTCGGCACCACTAGACAGCTGTCATACATTATATTCAGTCTCTATCACATACTTCTTACAGCCATCTCCTGTCTTTACTTAGGAGCCTCTGCATTCTGCAATACCAGACGGCTTGGAAGACACCCTTCAATTTCATTGTTTACTTCACCTGCATATATACAAATATTGACTTTCCAAAGTAGTGAAATCGCAACTGATGTGACTGTTTTATTGCCACACTCCATTATCAGTGTTTTGACTCTAATTTGTTCCCTTTACAATCGCAAAAACAATCACTTGGAGTAAATTTCCCACTTGCCTGGAGGATTTAATTTAGCTCAGTTTAACAGTCTTTCCATGCTTGCGTGCTTGTCCTTTTACGGCTGAACACAAATTAATTTTTCCAGACTCTTACCCCAAGTGTTTCCGACTTCTTCCTGCATAAATAGTTCTTTTTGTTGTTGTTGTTGCACTTTGCTCTTTGCAAATTGTGCTATCCTTTGCAAGCTAACAGACTTCACAGTGGCCACAACATACATGTTGCTGAAGCATATTGAGGTGTCTCTATTTTTTTGGTTTGTTTGTCACACCTAAATGTTTCAGATCTTCATGCAAGCATTCGCATAAGACAAAACAAACTTTGTTAAAATCGGCTCCAGACGATATCCAGTTCAGAACGCCGTGTCTAGATGTGAACAACTGATTAGCAACTTTTTGAAAACGTTTATGAAAACTCATATTACTCCTTTGTTGGTGTGGACCGTCTAAGGTCCATGGTCAACCACTGTGGGGGATGCAGCAGTTGACCATGGATAAAAACGTGAGAATCTCGGGGGCTTAGCCAGTTTATTATGTCATTGTCAATTTGTTGTTAAACGTAACTCGCAATAACAGCTCTATTACCTGGATTAAAAGAACGAAGAAAGATGATTGATGGTAGAGAGGTAACAATTCTAGAAATCTAGAGTCCCAATGACTGTGATTGAACAATGGTTTATTCAGAAAAAAGGAAAAACAAGAGAGAGAAATGGCTACGGGTAAATGCTGCTGGTGATACACGCAAGTACTGTAGTTCTGTGTGATGTTTCAATGTTGTTGTGCTGTTCTTTAGGGCATGCATTACCAATCTACTGCTTTTAGCGTGTTTTTGAGCATTCAGTGCCTCTGAGGTTTTTCTAAAGAATGTTCTTCACTGCGTCGTGTCTGTTACGTTGGGTTGTTGTAGGAACAAATGTTTACGTGAGGAAAACACTCTACTCTCTGGCCACTCTATGATAAGTCTTCCTTTACGTTACATTTAGAACAGATACATTACTCACAATAGGTTAGGGGTATTGTGAGGTCCTCAGTGGGTTTCATACGTTCTGTGTTTGTCACACTTCAGTGATTTTTGTGATAGGACGGCAATTGTTTTGGGTTGATAGACGTACTTCATTTTGTGTTTTCCATGTAATGGTCTCACTGTGTACAGTGCACTCTAAATATTGAGGCCAATACCAAACAATACAATAGGACAACCCTTTTCAATGTGGCATCGTTTCACAATTCTGGGGTTGAAATTTGTCAGTAAATCATTTCCTGTTCATCATTCAAGCAGCTATGAACACGTGACATTACTTGACAGACAAGTGGCGCTACCTGGAAATAGCGCGCCTGCGTGTTGGTAGCAGGCAGTCAGATGTTGCCCGTGAACTTGGTGTGTCTCAAAGTGCCATCAGTAGACTTGCAGCAAGACACAGAACAACAGGCAGTGTTTGTGACAGACCCAGGAGTGGAACCCTCCCTAGTGATGCACCGGTCCCTAAGGACCTATGCAGTCAGACAGCACTATGCAACTCCCTCACAGCTGCAGGCCATTTACGGCACGTGAGGGGTACTAGGTTTTCCAGACAAACCATTCGCAACTGACTGAACGACTTTGGCTTCCATGCCAGACGACCGTGGTAGTTGACTGTCCGGAAGGACTGACACCAAGACACTGCTGTGAGCAGGGGATTACCAGGCCATGTGACCTGGACAATGCAGCAGCACACAATGATGAGTGTGCCGTCATTGTTGCTAGAGGAGGCAAGTTGAGCCAGAAACCAAGGTCAACATGCTCTCGAGGGTTGGCTTTGGTGGAGGAGGTGCAATCGTCTGGGCAGGCATCACCAGTCAGCACTAAACAGATTTGAAGACTGTCGATGGCTCAGTCTCGGCACATTGGAACCACATTTCCCTAGTACACTGTCAGTTTGTCTCCAGGGATTAAGTGAAATGGTTTTTGAAGTTGACTGTGATCACTGTCAAGCTCCACCATTGAAGGTTAGGGGGGCAGTGAGTTCATTATCACTGTCATTGGCACGCTCACCACTGGTCGAGGCAACTGGATGCGTGAACCCAACCGAGCGCATCATTATGCGGCTTCATTTGAACGCCGTATGCCCATGTGTTGTGTTGCGTGTGGTTGCATGAGCGATTTTGTTGAACGCAGCTCAGGACTGTTAAAGACTGAACTTGTCAGACAAGACAAAAAGCCCAGTGTGTCTCCCCAGTTCCCAGTCACCTCCCCCCCCTCCAATCTAATCAAGCATGAGCAGGGGAAACAAAGACGGGACTGGCGAGGAGCAATGTTACCCCATCTGATTGGCAGGATTAAAATCCACGGCGAAGGCGAAGGCCTCGCTGACCTTTGAACCACTCAGACGCTTTTTCACTCGACTCTAAAGACTGTGGGAGTCAATAACAGTGTGGAGAGAGGAAGTGGAGCTCATTATCAGTTCTTCTGCACAACTATTGAGCCTTTGATTCGTTCCAGTCTGGCCTGTATGATGTTTATGAACAAACACCTTCATTGTTGTCTCTTAAAGTGACGTTTTGGATTTGGATGATGGCCAACCAGATTGCTTGGCTGCCCTGGGATTGTTGTGACATTTTAGGCTTGATGGCTCTCTTCATAATATCTATTGTTTGGAGGTGGATCCTGTGAGAAAGTCCGTCCATTTCATCCTGCACTGAATTAACTTGCGCCACTACTACCGTCATCATCATCATCAACATATTCCAAAGCATCTCCTCATTTGGTGTACTCAAAGAAGGTACCAGGAGACAGCCTGAGAAGTGCTCTTCTTGTTGTGACTTGAGTCTTTGCTCTCCATAGAACAGCTTGTTTCCCTTCCATCCTTGTTCAAGAGGTTGAACAAAACTTTTCTGGCATAATTCTCTCAGTTAACCACAGTAAACCCTCATGTGGAGCTGGAGAAAATGGAAGTTGGACTGTCGCCTTTGCCCACGATTATTATTGTTTCTTTGTTGTTGTTTTTTCTAGTCTCTTAACTGCACCTTCATATGATGTTTCTGAAAGCCAGGTAATAATTTATGTGGTCAAGAGTACAAGAATCAAAACTTACTTGAATGTACACCACCAATAATCCAACTCCTTCAGAGCTGGTTCCCCATACTCCCACTTATATTAGCACAAAGCAATTTATTGTCCCTTCTATTGCTGTTTATTACTTAAAATTGTACCTCTTTTGCCTTTCTATATCCCATTGTTGTGCCTCCATTGCAAGTATAAACAAAGAGAACCAGGACATCTGATGGAAATGCATCATTTGGCTGGCACTAGATAGAAGTTAAAAATATTGGGTACATAAGTGTAATTTTTGCAAGGCCTTTGTTTCTTTCTTTTCTCTTACTGCTAATGCAAAAGCAATGTGCTTGGGATTTGGGATCCATTTGAGGTCTGACTAATGGAGTCCAGCGCCAACTTCCTTACGCTTTCTTGACTTCACCAGGATGACCTGAGAAAACAGATTTCAGTTTCGCCTCTGTTTCTGCAACCAGACCTGTTTTCTATCATCCCTTGTTTTGACCTTTCTGAGACCTAGAAAGATAGCACAACTTATTTATCCCAAATCCAATCCCTGTTGTAATGACTCCGCAAAAGTCCTGCTCCAGGCTTCCCTCCTGAAAGCTCCAAGGTCCTTGAGTAATGGCGGATGTGAAGAAGAATATATTTTTCAAGAGATGTAGCAGCCTTTGGAGTGAAGGGATGGTACTTCAGACCTGTAGGCCATTTTATGCTCCAGCGATTACATTCAATTTTAATCCTAGTTTCACTGCAGAAGAAAGACAATAGATCCTCACTGGGAAGAAAACCGTGCAAATCTGTTGCAGTTTTACCATAGTAATCACATTTGTGATAACATGTACATTTTATTTTTTGTGCTGTTTTATGTGTTCACTGAAATTCACTAATCCTGCTTTTTATCTTTCACATTTTTCCCCGACACCTTGCTTTTCATTCCATATTGTATAACTATAAACTATAACTATTGTAAATGTTAAATATGTTGTCCTGAAGGAAGTACTGAAAAAAACATAAATGTCAACACCTCAAGAAAAAAAAACAACAAAAAAAACATCATGAGCAATGTCGAAACGCCAGATCCTCTCATTATATGATATGTCACTGACTGATGCCACCTCATATCTAGACTCAGGCGAGTTGAAGCAAGCCAGCTAATCTCTACCGTCTCCGCCTCTGAGCCTTGAGGTGTGAATGATAACTGCTGATCAAGGAGATTACTGGTTTCAGTCTGATGTTGGGTTGTTGATGTGTTTCCGTGTCATTACGCATAAAGATTGCTGCATAAAGACAAGCGATTCCATTACGGGGCCACAAATCTCTTAGATCATATAAGAAGTAGAGCAGGGGTGGGCAATCCGCTCCTCATAGGGTTTTGCAGGTTTTTGTTCCAACCAAACAAGCTCACAAAGTTTAACCAATCACATGCAGCTGACACCGGGTTGGTGAAAAGGTGTCCTCTTCATTGGTTGAACACAAAACCTGCACCCACTGAGGCCGTTTGCGGCGCAGTTTGCCTGCCCCTGAAGTAGGGTCAAAAACATGACAAACAAAATAGTGTCATAAATATTTGGGACAATTACACACAAAACAATGGCTGATTTCATGGTAGAGAAGGAAAGTCCTAGGAGTGCACTCTTCCGGACTGAAGCTTCAGATGTCACTCCTGGGATCAGTTGGAGCCCCTCTCCCAGTTGGGGGGTCACCGCTCCGAGTGCTCCAAGGGGACTACGGTGGTCTTTACTTTCCACATCTGTTCAAGCTGTTCTTTCAACCTCTGGTACTTCTCAACCTTTTTGTGTTCCTTCTTCCTGATGTTGGTATTGCGCTGGTATTGCCCCATCTGTAACTATCACTCTTCTGGTGTTTGTATATTTTCTATACAGTATATATACCGTATGTCTTGATATTGAAATCTGATCCGTCTGATGATGTTTTGCTTGACAGTGGTGTTGTTTAGTGAATAATGTTGAAAACAAATTGCAAGCTGAATCGCAATCGCAATATTGTCTTTTGTCTGTTTTTTCCCTTTATCATTCAGCCCTACAGTAAGACAATAAATAGTTGTATTTAGTTAGCTAGCTAATCATCCGGTGTGCCATGAGAGATAGTCAATGTTGTCAATCAATGTCAAATTCCCTCCAATTTCGACAAAGCACAAGACGTACATTTTTATGCCTCTGCATTTTTAAGTTATGTATTTCAGCTTGTTGGACCTTGCTGAGAAATCTCAATTTGATGAATAAACCATCAGACACAGTGATTCATGGCTCTTTGTTACCTTGTTCAAATTAATGATGCCATTTATTTTTCCATATGTAAATGCAAAACCATGTGATCATGGACTGAATGAAGGTGTGCCGTTTTTTTTGTCTCCTTGCTCTGGCCCCTCGATTGTCTTCCTTGTTGTTGTGGTCAAGTATTAGGGTAGCGCCTGTCCGTGAAAATGTCTACGAAATGCTTCCTGCAGAGGACAAGTTCGGGCACACCTGGCTGTTGCTGCCTGTTCTGACTAAAAAAAAAGATTTTTCATTATTCACTTTATTCACATTTTACTCAGAGTTCTGGTTTCTGTTGATGATTTGGTGTTGACACTGTTTCTATGATGACCTTCTATGAGTATGGGAACCACCTGCAGGGTGGCAGAAAGGAACTAGGGAGGACAGGATGGGTCCCTGATATGGGCTCATAGAAGAAGTGTGTTCAAGTCATGAAGCTACAGAAGGAATTTGCTTCAGTTCGTATGTCTTTATCGTTGCGTTCTGAGCTCTGAGAATTAGGGCCTCACTGGATTCTGTGCACACAGGGCCTGATGACTGCTCTCCAATTGTACTATTGTGTTTCAATAAATGTCTTGTTTTGCTTAAACTCACCCAGGTTACAGTTAGTGTAGCTTTGGCAGTACAAACTGCTGAACATTCACACCAGGTCTAACGGAAAGATAAAAGCATGTCCATCACCTCACGACCAAAAACATGTCAATTCAGTGCAACTTTCTTTGTGTGAAGCGTTGCTTTATTTATCCTGGGCTTCGTGTCAATGCCACGTGGCATCGATCCGATGATCGTAGTCTTTATTAATATATTGTTCTTTCACATGACAATCTACATTGACTAACTTGGCTAAGTTTTTATTCACGGAAAAACAAAACAAGACCCTTCTACATCTTGAAGGAAATGTCAATGGCTGTTTTTTGGTAAAAGTTGGCTGTGAGATTTTTTTTTTCTGTATTCACTCTCCTTCTCACAGTTAAGTCAGGGCTACACAATAAATAACACAACTAATTACTCCCCCTAGCAACATCCTGCTGACAGACAATGCCGTTCCTTACTGCTGCTTAAATGCCAAGTTCCTGCAGCTGAGCAAAAGCATTTATTGGCCTTTTAATTCTCCAGCAGCAGGCTTTCTCTTTAAATGTCGATTCCACCCGAACACGAAGTCCCTCCAGGAAAGTGAGGGATTATCGAGCCACAGAAAAGAGGTTGTGATTGTGTAGATGTGTTTGTGCAGTCAATAAGCAGAATTAATTACAGGTTTGTGTCGAGTTGGTTTCACGCTCTCGGTTTAATTTTAGATGTAGTGCTGGGTTGATGTGCAAGGCTCAAATAACAGGGGGCATATCTTTTTTGAATTTCCTGTCGCAGCCAACCCTCTTACTTAACTATAAGCTGTTGTGAGCCCGTAGGAAACTTTAACCCACATGTGTTGAGATTGCTCTCCTGATCAGTTGTCACTCTTCTCCACCTGCGGGGTGCTGCTTCAGAGGTTGGATCTTCTGCTGACTTGACTCACATCTTCCAATACTGTACCCCCCCATCGTACTCTGAGTATCTTGCTCACCACTGCTATGGGCCTAGTCAGTTTTATGGATTAAGCTGTAACACTGTGGCCCTTTGAGGATTGGATTGCTCACCCCATGTGTAGAATGTGTGCGGCTGTAGCACCTCTCTTGTCTTGAACACATCGAGATTTGATGTACCAGACTCTATGTGACATTACTGACTGTAGTCCGACTATGTGAGGCTTAGTTACACAATTTTTCCAGTGACAGGTCAATGTTGCTCTGTTATGGTTTCATACTGATGTCTCCCCTGCAGGTGAGCGGTACAATGGGCAGCATGAGGACTGGGCTGCACCAGCACTTAGCTCGACTAGACGAGATCCTGGCCACTCGTGGTGACTACATACAGACGCTGCAGTTCATGCAGCAGATGGCCGACAACGTCATCAAGCAGCTAATTGGTTTGCCGGACTGGGAAGAGGCCCAGATGGACCTGGCTGCCATTGCTGACCAGACCGCCAACATCGAATACTACAGGTAGGAGGTGAACCTCATGACCAGACGTTTAGCAATAATCCATTCTTGGCACCATCCTGGCTTTGATCCAGCGTCTTAACTTCTCAATATTTTCTTCATTTAAAACATTTGACATGTTTCTCTTCTCTGCTTCAACTTCACACAATGGCCAAATGCTTCCCACGTCATGTCTGTCTTCCACAAAAATGGCAGAGCAAGCATTAACAATATATTGTTTTATAAATAAACTTGTTACAGTAAATATTTGCAATTTGTGTTATTATTATTATAACATGAAATATTAAATAATCATCATTACACACCCAACAATAACTTGAAGACGCATGGAATAAAAGTCATTTCGACAACAATTTGACCAGTGATTTAATCTAATCATTTATAAATAGTTTGAAGTGAAACTGGGATTATTTTTGTAAATGTACTACAGTGTTATTAATGTATAAATAAGTGTTAAATTAACCTGATGACGCTTTACCACGTTCAAATGTAAATCCACGTGTCATAACTTCATTTTTCCTCCTCATCACTGAGCTTTTTTTTTTTTACACAATGTGATCATTTTTACAGTGTAAGTTCTGACCCAAATACATCAAAGGATGTTTCCTGCATGAGTGTGTGTGTAGCGCCTACTTAGGTGATCTCCTAGAGACCAGCAAGCATGCTGGTGTGTGCTGATATGTCAGTGTTCAGTCGGACGAATGTCCAGTCAAAGTGACTATTTTATCAAAACATTGGTTGTGAGCTCCATTTTGTTCATTTACAAACACAATTAACAGTTAATGTGCTTGAGATCATTGATTAAATTTATTTATTTATTTATTTATAACTATTTATTGTGTGTATGTTGTGCTTATGCAGAGAAAAATCTAAAACTAAAAAAATGAAGCTGTTAAATAGAAATATGCTGCAAACAGTTTTACATCTTCATTTAATTATGTTTTTGAGATGAATTGACTGTTAAATTATTCCTTCGCTGTCTCTCTCTCTCTCTTTGTGTGAGTGTATATATATGTGTGTGTGTGCGTGTGCGTGTGCGTGTGCGTGTGTGTGTGTGTACTTTTTTTTCATTCTATTAAAATGTGTCTTTCATTCCTGTTGACACACAAGGGCTCGATTTTTGGTTATCAGTCACTTTCTTGTAATTTGTGTCTCCGTAATTCCATGTTAAAATGTTCAGTTTGTGTCTCAACCACTCAGTTAAAGACGAAATTACTTTTTTTTCTAGTAATACTGTAACTGAATCGAACATAGTAAGGTTTCAATCATTATAGCCTGAAAGGGATGTGATGAAAACAGCGCGGAAAAATGGAGCATTGATGAAGAATGTGAAGGATGAGGGAAGCATTTCTCTGGTGCTGGAGGAAGAATGAAGAAATGAAAGATTGATGATGATGATGAGGAGTAGGAGGAAGAAATATGGAGGAGAATGGTGATGAAAGCGACCTGCAGTGACAGAGAGAAATGGAGGAGAAAGAGGACATTGTTCTGTTCAGATGGTTTTCATTTGAGTTGATTCATTGTCAGTAGTTGAGATTTAACGCCCCAGAAAAACACACATTACAAGCGTAAGTAGACAATGGCTCACAATCACATATGTAACACAGAATCTCACACACATGAAAACACAGTGATGAACTTAAACTTCCATCTGTGACTTATGTGTCTTCTGGCCTGTCCACAGGTGGCTGAGTTACCTGCTCTTGCTGATCCTGGATCTGATCATCTGTCTGCTGGCGTGTCTGGGTCTGGCCAAGCAGTCGCGCTGGCTGCTCACTACGTAAGGAACATGTTTGCTCACGATCGCTTCCCCTTGGTTACCACGGTGATATAACATGCTGGTGCCCTTATCATTGCCATGGCGACATCTGATGCTGACTCTCTATGTGCGCGTGTGTGTGCACCTGTATATGTGTAATAACGCTAGTCAGAGACGCTTTGACTCTTCTGTCTGTTTTTGTTAGTTCCATGAGTCACTGTTCATGTGGTTGTTGGGTGTTGCTGTGTTGCTGTTTTTAGTATATTTATGCAGATCTGTGTGTAGGAAACAAAGTACGCACTCCTTATATGTGTCAGTGTGTATCTGTGCCTCTTGGCTGCTCGGTGCGTGGGTCGTGTTTGACTAAGAGATGTGAGTCAAGTCTGCACATAAGCAGGAGAAATAGGCTCCACGAGTGTCTTCAATTTAATATAACTGCATACACTTTTGTTTTATTGTGTATAAATTCTATATGACTTCAGACTAGAGGGACATGAGGTTGCATTGAAATGGTGTAGGCATTTGTCACTGTCACAAAAACCCGTCACAAAAAGACTACTGACTGTACCTACAAAAACAGACATTTTAATTCAACACATTCTCCGTGTTCGTCCTTTTCGAGCTGCAGGCGCCTCTAGGTTCCTCTCGGGGGTCTAAGCTCATATAATATTGAAGCGTTTATTTTCAGCCTTTTGTCGTTAATAATGGATGCCACGTAAAAAACAGACAACAAAAGCATGTCCGTGTCAAATGTGATGAAGCTGACAAAGCATCAGAAAATAGAAACCGAAAACCATCAGTGTGGGCAAAAAAACTGACGTGCGTAATTGAAAGGATGCCTGAGCAAACAGATATGAAGAATTACTAGAATAATGAACATGAGCAATGTCCTGCGGGCGATAAATATGTTGGGGAAATGCTTGCAAAACAAGACGGCAAGAATAAACTGAATGGAACAAATAAATGGATTGGGCCTTATTGTGAGTTTTTGCTTCACTAGTCAAATCTCGCTTACAGTGGTGGAAATAAAGATTTCGGACACCCTTCAAATTTGACACTGTATTATCATAAAAAAATGTTTTTGTGTTTCAAAAGGTGGAGCTGGATTTACTTGTGCATAATATACACAAATGAATACAGCTCTTTTTGGTTTGTTTACTGGTTACAAAAAAATATAAGAAAACTAAATTCTTGACAGTTTGACATTCTAACATTGTATGTTGATTGTATCAAAGTCAACATTAACAGAGAATGTGTTTAAAACTGAACAAAAAAGAAATAACAACATCTAGTAGTCCTGCCACTAGCACACAGTTGAATGCATGTGGTGTCCGGAAACTTTTTTTCCACCACTGTTTCTTTGCATTAAAATCAAGTTTTAAGTGTTTCTAACTTCAGAGTTTTATCAAGTTGAAGTTTATAAAATAGCTGCCTCAGTCTAACTGCTCTGTCTGACTGACAAGCATTGCAAACATGGGGGGGTGAGCTGTGCCTGCGACTTTGTCCCATTTCAAATGATCGCAATCAGCACTACATCAATTAAAGCACTTAAATGAACCTGTTATTAAAAATTAAACTGACTAAGGACATCTTGGCAAGACCAGTCCAGTTAGACAACAGTATCACCAAGTGGCATCACACTCCCATCTGAGATCTTCATTTGAGGCATGATCATCACCGTTGGTGCATTTATCGTTCTTGCCGTGAACAATATAAAGTTCACAGTTTTGTTTGTACAAGAGGAGTTCATAAATTACAGACTCAGCAATTCTGAAGGACATCTAAGATAAAGAGTCTTTGAAAAAGCTCCTTGATTGAGCATGAGCGGTTCTGCGCAAAACCTGTTGGTGTTTGCCGCCACCTTCAAAAACAAACTCAACCCACTGAGCCTTCGTAACTGCATGAAGGGCCAATACACAAGTTTGCCACGGTTTAATTGTCCCTCCACAAAGTCAGTCAGTGCCTTGGAACATCCAGCACGGTGAGTCATTTATCGTGTAGTCCTTTGTGGTCTTCGTGTACAAGCTTACATGACATCAGGGGTCCTGACATCAAGAAAAGTGCAGTGCTGTCTTGCTATCACAGTTGATGAACACTTACTTCAAACATGGCGTTTTTAAGTTCTTTGAGTGTGTGTTTTTTTTTTTTGTTTTTTTTTTATCATTAAATAATATTTTTTTCCAAACTTACTGTTCTGTCTCTTCCGTAGCTTGTCTGTCTTTTACTCCGTCAGTCATTTGTCCTTGTCCTGCAGCGAGGCTGCTCTTTCTCTGTTTTCCTTTTTTATGGCTGCTTGCCTCTTGCTTTGTCTCTTGAGTGGTTTTTACGTTCTTTATTAGTCTCAGGAAGTCACTTTGTCTCTGAGGCTGCCTGTATGCTTAGTTTATCTGCCTGTCCTTTATCTCACAGACCATCTGCACTTGCAGTTCAGAAGACAGGCTTACCTTAAATGTTCTGTTAAAAAGTCACTTTGAGAGTGGATAAGTTGGAGAAAGTTGTGTGGTACGCACATCACAGACATTACTGCGTATCCATTTGTGAAATTGTACATTTCCTGAACAGAATTTTACCTACCTCTTGATTTAAATCACTGTGGGCATGTTCTGGCACGGCTGTTGGTGGCTGGTTTCTGGGTCACAACTGAGAGGAAGTGAAAGAGTCAGAAACTGTCCAAAGAACTAGCTCAGACAGAGAACTTGAACTGACAAGCTCATTTGACTCTAACCTATATGCAGTTATTGGTGTGTGTCCTGAAGCAAAATGCACGGATCGGCAAAGATGCGTTTGTGCCTCGAGTGCACTTTCAATTTGCTGAACCTTGTTTCTCTTTGTGTCTCCACAGGATGATGGTCTTTGGAGTTTTGACGTTGATTCTTAGTTGGGCATCCCTGGGAGTTGATCTTGCCGCTGCTGTGGTGAGAGTCTAACTGTTAAATTCACTATTTAGTTTTGAGAGTTATGAACACCTCATCTCATCGAAAAAAACGATTTTAATTTGCTGTCATGTTTCAGGGCACCAGTGATTTCTGTATCGCACCCGACAAGTTCATCATGAGCAAAACAAGGGGACTCATCGGTCCTGGTGAGTTAGTTTTGCAAGTGTTCATAGCTGCGATTTGGTCTGAAACGTGTTTGAATTTGTAATGAATTTGATTTCTCCTTCTTTTCACAGATATCGTTCACTATTACCTTTACTGCAACCAAACACTGTCCAATCCCTATCAGCAGGTACGCACCAGTCATAGCTTCCACAGTTTTTTTTTCTTTTCCTCATTCAATTTGTGAAAGAGTACTCAATATTTTAATGAATAATATAACTTCCAAGTGAAGTTTATCAGGCAGTATATATATATATATATATATATATTATAAATGTATTATTTTTCACTTCTTGACCTCGATGATGAGCAGCGTCTTCCATAATAATCTATCAAGTGTCAAAAGTTCATGAAGAGCCTGCTCAGAATCTGCCACAGATGAGTTTCTCTTCCACCACCCCCTTGGTTTTATTCATCCTATTGCCTCTTCTCATCATCTTCCTCCAACTCTTCGTCTCTGGCTCGACTGTCTGGTTTCATCTCTTGTTCTGCAACACACGCCGATGAGCTCAGTGGAGCTCAAATGAGGTCGTGAGATCTTGAAGCAAAAAAAAAAAGTCTGCAATTCAGAATCAGGGAAACTGTCAGCTCAAGTGATAACAATTCTGGTGGTTGAGGAAAAGGAGTTGGTCCTGTTCTAGTTTGAGCCTGAGGTTTTATTGTCATTGTTCACAGACCATGTTGACGCAGTTTCACTTTGAGGTTTAATGGCTATCATTGGCTAAATAAATTCATTCATATATTCTAATACATTAAGAAATCTAATGGCTACATATAACAGGGGTTTGCGTGATATAAAAATGATTTTAAAACTTGAAGTAAAAGACTTAATAGAAACGAACTGTCCCTATGGTAACACTTTTTTTTGTTAGAGTAGAAGTATTGCTGTCAATTTGTAGTATGGATTTATTTTTTAATGTGATGCAAATTAATGAAAACTTGAAATGTGGATTTAAAAGTGTGTTGGATTGTAAATATAGTTGTTTTTAAACAATGAATTCACACTATTTAATAAAATTGTTATATTGTTATTATCCAATCCAATCTCTCATTGGAGGTGATGAACAAACTTTTATGGCTCATTCACCTATTTAAAATACTTTTTTACTTATAAAAGGAGTCAAAGTTAAGAGGTGTACTTTTCTTTTATTGTTTTCAATTCCAATAACATAAGAAAAGAAATACTCCCTCAAATTACCGGTAATACAGTGAGGAACAATTGAATATTGACACAGACTGTACAGTGGAACACAACATAAAAAACTGCTTGGATCAGGTCCTCATCAATCGATTTCCTGTGTTCCAGTCCCTGACCATTTTCCAGCGCTCGCTGACCACCATGCAGATCCAGATCCAGGGCCTGCTCCAGTTTGCCGTCCCGCTCTTCCCCACAGCTGAGGTAGACTCTTAATTGACCTGTTTAGTACAGAAGACAGAACCGTCTTTTCCTCCTCAGCGGGATCTTCTGGGCATCCAGGACCTGCTGAACTCGTCTGAGTCCAGTCTGCACCAGTTGACTGCTCTGTTGGACTGCAGGGGGCTCAACAAGGTTGCTTCTGTTTCTACCACTATTTGAGAGTATCACTGTGAATCTGGTCACAATTGTCTTGACCCTCCGCTGCCTGTGGCTGTCTGTAGGAATACCTGGATGCCATGGTGGGTGTGTGCTATGATGGAGTGGAGGGCGCCCTCTACCTGTGCCTCTTCTCCTTGTTAGCAGCTTGTGCCTTCACCCTGATGCTGTGTGTAGTTCCCCGGGCCTGGAGACAGATCGCTTGCAGGTCGGTCCTGATCCGTCTGAATTTATTTCAAAATAATAACTGTTCTAATTAGGTAATAATAGCTAATAACTATAATAATAACTAGTTTTTAGTGAATTGACTGAATCTAGATGGTGAAAATGAGTAGGACGCGGAAATAAATCAATTAAAGTTGAGAGTTCCCTCAACTTAAAAGGCCAATGATCTGTCCTCAGAGATCAGGACTACGACGATATAGACGAGGAGGACCCCTTCAACCCGCGTGCCCGCAGAACCACCTCCCAGAACCAGAACCACACCACCATGCACAGTTTCTGCAGCTACAGCAGCAGCATGGGCAGCCAGAGCAGTCTGCAGCCCCCCGCCCCCACAGTTTCTCACCCAACTATACCTGACTACATGTGAGTGCCAGGAAATAATGCCAGCATCTGTCAGGGCTTCACTCACCATCCGTCTTCCATTACAGGAACCAGACTGCGCTGTTTGGCGGAAACCCTCGCTACGAGAACGTTCCTCTGATAGGACGAGGCTCTCCACCACCATCGGTGCGTTGGGTCCCACGGACCGGGGTGTTCACATGACTTTGCTAGCAAGCAGCATCAGTGACATACAGGGAAACAAAATGAAGCTTAGTGCTGTGATGACATTTATTAGTATTTATTCTACTCCCTCATGACGCAATGACTGCGGTAGTGAAGTCAGTAGTAAAATAAAGCTGGCTAAAGAAGGATAATGTGAACCCTTGCTAATCTATTCACTTACCATAGGAATCCACTGGTTGGTAAACAGTCCAGCTATCTCTGTGCCTTATATGTGCTCAGGTGTAACAGAGTACTAGTGTCGATTCTTCGCACTTAAGCTGTAGTGGCTGAACATCACTATGATCACTCGAACTACTTTGCTATTCCATGTTTCTTTCACATAAAAAGAGAATCTTGCTTGAAACATTCAGTCTAAAACTAGCCTGCCATCAACACATCCTACATGGCCTGAGTCATAAGCTTCTAGCTTCGTCTTCTGCATGTTTCTGTAAATCTAATTCATTTGATCATGTGACTTTTGCCGCCCCATGACTGCTTCTTCTTCTGATGTATAATTGAATTCTCCCTCATGCTTCCAACTGTGCCGCCCCCCTTGCAGGAGTTTTCGGCTAATGGCTTTTTTGTGATTGTTTTCTTTGTTTGTTTGTTTGTCGCCTGTTTGTGTGTTCATTTCTATATTCGCTGTATCTTTAATCAACTTGTGGAGATTTACTCTCAGCAGTATATGAACAGAGTAAGTCTTCTTTCTACTCTTCCTTTGCTTTTGTCTCCCTGCTGCAGCCCTGCCTCTATTTAGTGTGAGTTTGTCTCCTCCTAGTGTCCTGTTTGTGAACCTCAAATAGCACAGTCGCTCTCTGCATGCTGCCAACTGTTCAGCTCTGACACATGACCTTTTCCAGTTCCTTCAATTTACTCGTTTAGAAACAAATATCTTCCAGTGAGCTGTCCTCACACCTTACACCATCAGTCAAGCCAGAAGAGTGATTTAAATGTGAACAGATTTGGACTGGATGGATGTTGTTTTGCAGATTGTCCATACGAGCATTAACAGTTACAGCTCCTCATCATATCCTCTCTGCTCTGAAGGTCCCTGCTTAGTCTTAGAAATAACTGTTATTGTTGAATTGTTGGGTCATAGATCTTTCAGCTCAAGATCTAGCTTAAGCTGAAGAGCACAGGCAGCTGGCGCACTGAAGACATGTCTGCTCTCAATATTATCTGAAATATTGAAGTACTGGTGGTCAGACTACCACGGTTGATATGTGCACTTCCTCACGTTTTCAGAACGCCATACCACTCGTCCAGAGTAACCAATAAACCCACATATCACATGAGCACTACTTTGAAGAGTCACATGATTCCTTAAAAAGAAGGTTTCTAATCGCTTTTGTTTTCTGCAGTACTCCCCTACGATGAGGGCCACCTACCTGTCCATGACCGAGGAGCAGAGAAGACACTTTGGCAACGATTTCCAAGCATGAGCTTAATGAATCGGCACAAGTGTGATGCCACTGTGAGCTACAAGACTGGAACCTGCTGTTCTGTTGGACTCTTCATGGGGGCTCACATAGAGCAATTTCAGGAATTTTCAGGCTTCGATAGAGGACGACAGAAGTGGAAACTGAAAATGATGCACAAATACAATGAAGCACCACCAGTCAAAATGGACACTGAAAGTATTGGTACTTTTACCAATCGCTCTCCTCTTCCCCCATAGTCATGTGATATATATTGCTACACATCACTTCTTCATGAACCCCTTGAGCGACACACACCCCATCATGGCCAGATTTTTTTTTTTATTGTGAACCATCTGAACCAGCTTGTAGCACGACTGCACAAATTATTTTCCAACATCCAGCCTTTCACTCACATTGCTTTTAAATCTAGTAAACAATGGCAAATCTCAGATTGACCAATTTTAACAGTTTGTGACTATGACTGCTAGTAAAATCCAGGTAGAGCAAGACATTTCAAAGACTCTTAGTGACAGATTGTCCCCAAACTGCGACTGAATGAACGCAAATCCAACTGTAGGAGCACTTGCTTGAGAGAAGCAACATTGGACAAGGAGAATGCATATTATACTCAATAAAAACAGGTCTTAATGAGTGAAAAGTTAGCTACATCCAGTTGTTGTAATGTGGTCAGTGTCTCTTCGGTCAGTGAATCTCACAGTTCAGGACATTTGTCCCTGAAAATGTTTTCATCTCCCAAATCTATTCATATCAAGCCAGACTTTGCGTCATCATCATACAGTGTCATTCCGTATAGGCATTGGTAAGCAACAGCAGGAGGCGCTGTGGAGACATAAACCACTAACTTGTAAAGAAACTAGACAAACTGCGACGCTACAGATTGGTGTGTGCATACGTGTATGCAAAAACTATTAATTTTATAGGCTTTCATTTCAAATGTGCCATTTGTGGGTTTTTGTTTTTTTACAAATAATGTGGCTCTCTTTATGAAACCACTGGATTTTTTTGTTTGTTTGTTTTTTACTCTAGGGCCATAAACTGTGCTGAATTTACTAATATAAGTGTAGTTTGAAAACCTGTGCTCTCACTGATAATGACGTGTTCAGGTGAAATACACGAGCAGTTTTTTTTACTCGTGCTTTAATACATGCAGTTTATTTTTGTCAGCCGTTTTTCTGTTAGCATGACACACTGTACAGGCACTGGAACTGGTGCTTAACTGTTTGACCGCGATGTCATTGAGGGCCTGTTGTGTTGAATAAACTAAGTTTGATTAAGATGTTTGTGCTTCTTGTTTCGTGACTACAGGGGGGGGGGCGTGTTATATTGTCAATTCAGGACCCTGACCCATACAAGTTTGTCACAGTTCTTCTTAAGGACAGGACTTCCTGGAACTGTCCCTGCGAACTCCAAAAATATGAAAAGTGATTTTAACGGCGATCAGACGCGATATGATAATGTATCGTAGACAGCAACGTGGCGACGCTTTATGGTTGGCTCTGTTCGCTGCATGCGCACGCACGGATCTCCAGGGACACCACGCGCGTGCCTCCAGACGCTCACATGCGCAGGTGAAGCGGGAGTGCGCAGCAGCCTCTGCTCTGAGAGAGAAGTGACTGCTGCGATGAGCAGCAAGAGACGGCGGTTCCAGCTTCTGTAGCCCAAGATAACGACCTCCACTTTCCAGGCAGACTCCTAATACCAATGTGGACATGACGCCGCTTTTGGACTGAGAGTTGCTGGAAGAAAGGCTGTGCTGGAGGGACGGAAATCGGACGGTGAATTAAGCTAGTTGACGACGAGGGGCTCGCCGCTGTCGGCGGGGGCTTCGGTGCAGGTTCCAGGATGGAGCAGTGACTCGTACTGTTCACTTTGTCTGACCGAAAGTGACCATGAAGGACACCGTAGAGTCCAAGGACCACCAACTCACTGTAAGTGCAACACTGTTTTCATTTTTACTTTGTTGTTTATCCGCGTCCGGGGTGCTTCATGCTAAGTAGGACTGAATAATTGAAGTACCCGGACTCACCTGTATAACGTGTCATATGTGCCGTCCTCCGAGTGTTGACGGACGGAGGAAAAGGTGAACATGCACCTGCCTCGGTAGTTGGACTTCATATCAAAAAAGGAACCACACACACACACACACACACACACACACACACACCTATCTATCTATCTATCTATCTATCTATATAGCAGGTGCAAAATGACTTCATGAGAGGGTAGTATGGCTGGGTGTAGTGGGGACACTTCTGCCACCTGACAGACCAAAATACGTGTATCAAATGTAATTCTTCTTATGGGGCCCATGGCAGAAAGTATCAACTGAAGTGGTGTGTTGTACATTTCCCTGGATCTGCAAAATCTAAAGAAATACTAGTACTAACCAGCTTTCAGGTTAGTGTGTGCTTGTGGTTATAAACAGCGGTTATGTGGCAGCTGTTGTGCGTGTGTGATAGTTTGTGTATGACAAACAACAGTTTCATATAGATGAAAGCAGTTGGTGCCTGCCTCTTTTATACTGGTTCTGTTATTGCTGCTTGTCTACTGGATAAATGTGCGCGTCACAGACCTATTAAATGTTGCGTTAGGTTTTGCTGGTGGATAAACCATCACAGAGCAGCTGCTGCTGTGATACTTCCTGTTGAGTCATCGCCGAATCACATTGTGAAATGTTTTGTCTTTTGAAGCACAGTTTTCAATCATGTTGATATTCTCAAATGCGTTAATGATCTCTGTTGAGACTCATTTTGCTGGCTGCGTGTTTGAGATGAAAAATGCCTCTATATTGTTTGTCTCTCGCAGGTCGCATTGAGGATTCGGCCTCTCAGTGATGTGGAGCAGGAGGAGGGGGCGACCATCGTGGCTCACAGAGTAGATGAGCAGGTGAGACTTGTGCTTGCCTGTTGTCCACATTCTTTTTTTCAAGGTCAGGAGGTCACATGATTTAAAGTGAAATGACGTCAGCTGTGTAACGGCGAACACAGATAAGGTTTCTGTGGTGACTTCAGTGACGATTTGTTGTGAGGAGTGAGATAAATGAGTGAAAGCTCGAATGTCGACAGTGGTCAAGTCAGACTTGTTTATGACTGGAGACCATTAGACCTTAGTGCTTTGATGAACAACTCTGAAATTCTAAGGTTTTACAGAAGATTTCATTTGTTTATGCCTGTCATGTTTTCATAAGATTGTTATTTGGTTTCTTTATTTTTGTACATAAACTTTCCCCAAAACATGCCCTTAAGACAGCTAAGAATGTGTGGTGGGCACTGTTTGTTTTGAATGATTTTGTATAATGTCGAACTAAAAATCTGCACAGCCCAAAATAATAAAAGGCACAAAATAAATCTATCAACCAAGATACAGCTGACTGAAATATTGGTTTTCGTGAAATTCAACAGTCAACATGTTCTAAATAACCAACGATCGGAGTCAAGAGTGTAAAACAAACAGTCATGCACTGTAGATTTTGTTTTCTGAAAATCCTGTACAATCTTTCACTTTTATGAAAAATCTTTTTTTTTTTTTTTAATATAGCAGACTGTAGTACAGTAGCATGTTGTTGAGTCCTCTTTACCCAGGACCTCGGAGAAGTAGCTTCACCTCGGGTCTCTTTCCTGCTCCCTCCGGTCTGCTGTTTAGCAGCAGGACCAGTAGGTGTGTGGCGATAATGAACGAGGTGAAAATCATAATGAGTGTTGTTAAGTAGAAACCTGCTGATCTGTTTCTGCAGCTCCCAGTAGCCGGTGCTCCAGAGGGAAAAAAAACAACTACGCCCAGATTTAACTTTTCATCAAACCGGGTCAAGATGATGTTCATTGTGATGCCAAACAAGAATTTATTGCCTATTGAATGATAACATTACAATCACGCACAATTGAGTTGTAATTCTGAGTGGAGCCAATTGCGACTGTGTGGGCAAGCACGGGATTAACTAGTAAACCCAGATTAGCAAACAATGTTTATCCAGGATGTCGATGTTGATTATTACTGGCAAATGTATTCATGATGAAAATCACATCCGGGTATAGTTGTGTTGTTGTTGATGACCTCATGTCTCATGTGTTTCTGGTGGCCTCCCATGAGTGATGATGTTTTTGTGACTCGGAATTTGAGGTTAATTCACTGCGGTCACGTCTTGTCTTTACATTTAAGCAACCTGTCAACCCTGGTTTGCTGGAAAATATGGACAGCCTGACTTGGCCATTATCTTTATCATCTGTGTGTTATTTGTCATGAGCTGTGTCGAGGCTAAAAGAAGATTAGTTTACTTACTACGACTTAACAGGCAACAGGCCTTCTGTTAATGATGTCATCATTACACAAGCATATTTCATCACTTTGTGTGACAGCATCTTGAGGAGGCAAATAACTTAACTGTGACATATTAGCCATAATAAAAATAAATTCCGCAGATGATTCAGTGCCTTCAGCGGGAAAACTTTGGCAGCTCACTATGTGAACTCTAGATTAATCCAGGTGGGATTTTAGAATCGGTGAAGCGATTACCTGCGCTGACATGAATGAAGAGGATGGAGTCAGTTGGGTTGCAACAACACATGGATATAGTGAGATGAGAATGCACACCACTGACCCTCCTGTTTACGTGTTGCTGTGACAAACGAATGGCAGTTGGATCTTGGAAGTTAATTTTGGTACCGGTAATGCCGAATCACTTTATTCAGGTGTTACCCAAACTGTGTCATGAGCACAGCAACTTTCCCCGCGCAGGGCACTGATCAATATCATTATCCGGATAGACAAATCCAAAAGCTATTTAATATAGAGACATTCAGGAGATGGCCTCCGAAAATGGCCAAACCTTTTTTGCTTGCTTCTCCTGGTGAAGTGTTGTGTAAACATTGATGCTGTCTAAATCTAGTGCCTCCAACAGCTGTGCTCCAGGTCTTTCGTCCCCACTGTACTACAGCAGCGTCTGCACTTCTGGTTACTGTGCACCGATCCATCCGTCCAGCTCACCTATCAGTCCACTGTCACTCCAGAATCACAGCTCAGGAGACTTGAACTCTTTATTCAGGCTCAGTCCTGTACTGTAACTTTCAATTCTCCCCAAAATGTAGCGAAATATCTCATCTAAACATAATTTCTTGGAACAATAAACAACACTTTCCCCTTAGTGTACTTAGCATTAGAACAGATGGTTCAAGGAAACACTCAGACAGATTAATCCAGTGCGTTGAGTCTCTTGGAGTAGTCTGGCTGTCGCAGCATAAAGCAGACAACTCCGTACTGGTTAATCCTATTGAACCAGTTTAATTCTTAAGTTAAACCTTCAACCACCTGCTTTGCTGAGCTGTCTAAGGACCACCTTCGGACCCCCACCCACACACTCCACCTGCCACCTTGTTCGACCCTTCAAATCTTTTATCTTCCTGCTCTTCTCGTATGTTGGACTGTACGAGGAATGGGCAAGCAGAAAAACAATGACTCTGCTTTTGACTGGTGTCTCCATGGAGACCAGGCCTCACAATAAAGCATTCCCTGCTGGCTTCTTCTGACAGCCCTGGCGCTGTGGATTTCTTGTTTCAGAGCAGGCTGTTCATTCTCATATGTTGACAGAGAGGGAAAGTCATATATCAAATACACAACCGTTGGATGGAGTTGTTGGTCTGAGATTTCCATTACTAGATGCTTGTTTAAGTCCCTATTTGTTGATGTGATCATAAACCGACAAGTCGAGTGACTGTATGTCTCTAAATCTCTTGAATATGTATTTTTGAGGAAAACAAATTTTAGAATTACACTGGTGTCACAGTGAGTGTTGCTATTTAAATCTTTCTAGATTGAGCTGGGTTCTTGGGCTGCAACAAAGATAGAAGGAAATTGATACAAATCAATTATTAAAAGCGTGGGCGACACATTTTGTCATCATTGTTGTCGCATGAAGTTTGAGTTTATTTTAAAAAGTTGGGTTCAGCACGGAACGGTGGTTGAGGAAATACTGATAGGTGGCAGTTTGGCTGCCAATAACAACTTCATATGCCCGGCTGAATGTTGCACAAGCAGCTGTTTATTTAGTTATTATGATGTTTCTTTTCGGATTTTTCTGTTTACATCAATCCTAAATCAATTTTTTGCCAGCCATTGTATCAAGCTTGGCATTTATGAACGGCTGTTTATGGGGTCTTGGTGTCATCATGGTAGCGCAAGAGGTTTTTTGCGTGTTTAAGGTGATCCTCGTGGTAAGTGTTTGTGAGTAGAGGGACATGAATCATACTGTAGCAATGTAAGGCAGTCGTTTGATGTATGCTTGCAGAATGTATGCATGCCTCCATGACTTCATGTTGGCTATGACCATAAAGGATATTAATGAGCAATCTTTTCAGCTGCTGTTGTTTACTGGGGCGCTAAGACCCAATACAGAGTTTTCTGGGTCTGTCAGAGAACTCCACCATTGCTCCAACACACTGCTGAATGGCCCTCTAAATGTGGCAAAACAAGACCATGCTTTGTTCCTCCAAACTGCTGGCTGTGTAAAAAGCACCACCACGGACCCTCTGAGGGAGAAAGACTACTTTTAGTTGTAAAGATTTACTCTCAATACACGAGAGCCAAGACCTTAAGAGCTACAGTGGGCCAGTGGCAGGTTTATTTTGTGTCACTCAGGGAAGCCAGATCTCTTTCTGACAAAGCAAGTTAACAGAAATAGACTGTCTGACCCTGGAAAATGGATAAGCTTCCTCTGACTTGTTTTCTCCCCTGATCCCGGCACGTACAGCTTGACTTTTACAAGAGCCCTGATGTGTTTCATGCAGACTCTCTTCTTGTTCACCCTGTGCTCTCCACTGCTAATCTTTGTGAGAGAGCCAGGCGTGGCATTTTTCCTGTAGTACCATAGAGGCCTCAAGTGCCCTGCAGGTGGTCTTCTGATAAACATGATGATCCCCCTCTCTGACGAACGGAAGCTGGGTCTTGGATGGAGCTTGAAGTTGATTTGTTAATTTAGTAGAAAAACTCAAGAGAGGAATACAACTTCATTGTTTACTTGTGTTTACAAGAGCTTCCTGAACACTGCTTGTTTGGCTCTTCACTTACTAATTCTGTATGCTGGTTTACGCCAGGTATTTTAAGCAGGCCAACTACCGGACTAAACAGCAGCTTAGTTAGCCACGTCCTAGTTCTTCTTTCTGGCTATGAGCAGTGATTTGGAACACGACGAGGACGTTCAATTTTTTCTGAATCTCTTTTTTTCTGAATTGGTTCTGGAACCTGTTTTTGCTCCCAATCAAAATTACATCTGCATGACTTGGTTAAATGGGATGCTATTTAGCAGAAAAGGTTCTTTAACTCTGCACGGTCACGGAAACACTTTGGGTTTTGAGACAAAGATCGGAAATGTCTGCCAAAATTTTGATGATGGTACATCCATCCAAACATATTACATAACCCCATATGAAGATCATGCAATCCAGCTCCAAGTATCAGGTACACATGGCAGTCCTAGACAAAACTGACCGCCAGGACCATTGAAACAGGATATCCAGTTGCATTGTTGTTTTCTATCAGATAACAATTGTGAGCTCTGACTTTCCAAAAGCTTTGGTTTGGAGTCACAGCTGCGACACGACAGATCTCTTAGTCTGATCTTGACCCTTTGTTCCGGCCGTTATCCTCTCACAGATGTCACTGTAGACCGTGCTGCGGTTATGTCATTGTGTCACCGAGAGATAAGAGCCAATAAAGAAACAGGAGTTGACTCTAATGGTGGCTATAATTAGAAGTCCAAATAAAAAATAGAACGTTCTGAGGGTTTAAGCGAGGTTGTGTTTTTACCCCGACTGGCTCAAAGTGTATTAATTTGGAGAGCCATTCCAAAGAGCAGTGGCAATACTTTCTGGGGTTTTGTGTTATTTTTTTTTTCAATTTAAACTCCCTTTAAGTCACTCCATGACTTAGTGGCTTCATGGCCCCTTTCTACTGTTGCTCACACACATAAGTGTAAATATACACAATATACCATTGGTTGATCAAATGAGAACATATTCCAACTGAAGTGTTTTTCAATAAGAATGATGTTTTACGCTAAACCAAATAACAAACCATGATTTCAAATGAGATAGGAAACAGAAGATTGCAGCATTTTCTTGTGATTGCCCTTCATTCAGGACACAATCCCATCCCAGTGGTCGAAGTTGTGGAAACTTCATTTATCAAAACTGCTGGGACACGAGGAGCAGAAAATATGTGAGTTTGTGTCTGATGTCAGAAGCAACACCAATGAGAGATTTGAAGGTTTCTGCATTATTAGGTAATCACATTTTAATATTTGCACTGAAAAATGTTCTCTGTGAAAGAAAGTTCATACAATGTTAATCTGGGTGAATAAATAATTTTGAATGGAATGAATTAGCCAAAATCATCGTAAAGTCCCTCTGAGCTGTACTTATAAGACAAGATCAAATTTATCTTCTGAAAAAAAATGAAGGAAGCATTTCATGGTACAACTTGCTGCAAATATCTATGACGAAAAATCTAATGGGTCCCATGTTCACCAACCTGTGAATTTACTGTTTGATGATATGCTCTTTTATATATGTTGTGTATTTATGTTTCTCTTTTTTTTCTTCTTCTGTGACCAATTAATTTGTTACCTCAATTATATATATCTGTCGCCATCCACCCTGAAACTAGAGTCTTTAAGGCGGGTCAATGTCAAATAACTGCTGACTTTTGTTCCCTTGGCAGTGATCTGGTCTTGGCAGGATCAAGCCTGCTGTAGACAGAGCAGCCAAACTTGTGAAACCACATCCTAGTTCTGAATTATGGATCCATTGTGGGAGCTGGTCGCGTGACACTCAGCCTGAAGGCCAACCAATGTATTCTTGCTGTTGAACGACTGGAATAGCAGGGTGGGAGGTTTACAGTCTTAAAGGGCAGCGCTGGCAGCCGCATCACACCTGACTGCTGTCCGTGGCATTTACTCCAGCCATCTCACTAATTGGTTTCATGTCTCTGCATGGATCGGCTGTTGTTAAAGACGTTGGCTGATCTGTGTGAGTGGATGAATATTTCATCAAAGGCTTTCAGAGCCATAATGTGTCAGTTCACACTTTTGTCTGCCACATGGGGTCCAGTTCAGCGCCAGTCCAGAAATTAATAGCGGCCACAGGTCAATTGTTGAAAACATGATTGAAACGACGAGAAAGGGGTTCAAGCTGTCAAGCAGGAAATTAAAAAATGTCAATGAGTTCAAGAGAGCAATGAGTTGGCCGCAAGAGTGAAAAGGTTGATCCCGGGGCATCAGGGGTTATGGTCCTGCTGTGACTCCCGTGAACTGCAGGGATTAAACACAGTTACACGTCTGCTAATGCTTAGGTGGTAAACAAGTTGATGAACAAATAAGAAGTGGTGTTGTGTTGCCTTGTCTTGTGTCGTCTCCAAATCCATCATCCACTCTTCCTTTGCCATTACATCCCATACAGTAGCATCACTTCTGTCAGGTGTATGACTAGTTGACTGAACTTATCGAACTTAACATGAAAGTGGTTGTGTAACTCCGATACAATGACTTCATGACATAACTTTCTTCTTTGACTACACATGGCACATGTCATAACTTTGATACCTTTTCATACTGTAATCTCAAGCTGTCTACACCATTGTGCTTTTTTTCCCTTTCAACATCCTTCCATTAAACTTCTGTAATTGAATGTTAGATTAAGTTTTCAGAGCAGCAGCTGGAGGATGTGTAAGAAGGTAACTGAAGAAAAACAGGTGACAGACAGTACCAATGGTGTTATCAACACCTCCTCCATTAATGATTCTCCCAAGGGAGGAGGGGAAACAGGGAGATGCATCTACTGCGCACACAATGATGCCACACCCAACCTCGATGGATTTAGTGGCACACACACGTGAGGTAGAAATGGCTGTGTTCTTGGTGTGCACAACTGTATTCTCCCTCACAAATGTTCACCAGATTTCTCCAGTATTCACGAGAGAGAAATGATTTTTTGTTTTTTCTGTGGGATAGATGGAATAACTTAGCCACCCTCAGCACTCATTTACGCTCAGTGGGTGAATGAGGTCACTTACCTGCCCTCAATTTGGATACTATGAGAGACCATGCACCAGATTGAGGAATTATGTCTCTACTCTGACACAGTAAACTCAGCTGCCCCTGCAACATCGCAACCCATGGGAATAAATTAATCACGATTCAATATGTGTATTCATGCATTAAGATAGATATTACATCTATCTGGATTTTCTCTCTGTATTAAAATATTTACAATGTGACAGGCGGCTCCTCGGAAGGTTTTCCATGGGTTAACCAAGGGACATCGACTGAGATTCAATTTTTTTCGTTGCTTAGGAACAGACAGGGGTTAAAGTGGATCCAGGGGTTTGTCCACAATACAGTAGTGACTTGAATGTGTGTGTGTGACTGCCATTTTATTGTGAAGGACTTCAAGGCATTTTGAAGACAACCCAAAATATTTTTTGTAGCTGTCTAAGAAACATCCCAGGCTTCTACTAGTAGATCTGAATTAGCCATTGAATGCTGAGTTTGGGATTTACAGACAACATATGATCCTGCAGGTGACACGCTTGTCCAAAAAGTTGGTACTGTGCTGACTCATCATCTGCCACAGTATCTGAAATGTGATCAGAATGCAAGCACCAATCAGAATGGAGGGGGTTTGGAGCTTGGTTTCAAAATCCTCTCCTTCTGTTCTTGTCAGTTTTATTGAAAGGTAAATCTCTGCCCTTGAATTTCAATCGAGTGGCTTCAAAGTGCGCGCCTCACTGGTGGAGGATGCTTATTAAACAAGCCAGGGCCTTCTCAGCCACTGAACCTGGCCAGCCCCCAAGGCTCATCCTGTGTATATTGTTAAAATGCTGCGAACAGTTCAAAGGGTCTGGGATTTTATTCTTGGTTACTATGCATGCGGTTTTTGCACACCATAGCCCCCTGAATCCTGAGTGTTGAGTTCAATAGTGGATGGACAAGCTGTACACTTAGTGTTTAAGTACAGTTTTTTGTCACTGAGGTTCTTGGTAAAAATGACTTATTCCGATTTAATCGAGAACCTCAGATGTACTGTAGAGGAGGTTGTTCTGACTTGTGGCGATCTGTGCCTCGAGTGGTGAGATTTTATCTCATGTATTTAGAATGTATTATGATTTATAACCTTATTACTTGTTCTGATGATTTTTTATCTGGACTCTTTCAACTGTGTCTCGGTCAGATGGTGGTTCTGATGGACCCGATGGAGGATCCAGATGACATTCTTCGTGCCCACCGCTCTAGAGAGAAGACTTACATGTTCGATGTGGCGTTTGACTTCTCAGCCACTCAAGTATTGTACTTCAGAATTTTTGTTGTTGTAATAAGTTTGTTTGTGTCACTAATGTCTGGTAAATAATCTGCAGGAGGAAGTTTACAGAGCAACAACCAAAGGTCTGATCGAAGGGCTCATATCAGGCTATAATGCCACTGTCTTTGCCTATGGACCTACAGGTTTGTCGTGACTACAGTGTGTGCATTCGGCTGCATGTTTGACTATACTGACTATATCTTTCTTGGCTCAGGTTGTGGGAAAACATACACCATGTTGGGGACTGACAAGGAGCCTGGCATCTATGTTCGTACACTGAACGACTTGTTTCGTGCCATCGAGGAGACCAGTGACGACATGCAGTACAGCGTCTCAATGTCTTATTTGGAGGTAAGAGAACATTCTCCTCAGAAAGTCATTTAGCCAATGTTTCATCTGCCTTTACCTGCAGGCGCTGTGCACATCAACATGCTAACCCAATAGCTTGCATCATTCAAATAAAGAGAGCTGCTTCCTGTTTATCACAATGAGACTCACAGTTGGTTGTTTACCATTAAGTAATGCTGGCTGCTCACTGACTATATTTGAAGAACGAGAATGCTTGGTAAGACAGAGTCAGGGTGAATTCAATCAAATACATTGACTGCAATGTGGATACCTTTTTTACTGCCGTGCTAAGTAAATTGCGCACATCTGTTGCTGCCCTTGGAACAAGTGCAATGTCCCACACACGCACACACGCTTGGACCACTATTGTTACTTTATGGTCCATCTGTCTGTTGTGTTTACCTAAAGGAGAGACCTCTTAGCCATGGAAAACAGTGTGTTTACAACAATAGTCACAACGGGGACCTGATTGATTTGCTGTCATTTGTTTTATTCCCAATGAAAAGTTACGTTCACCATTTGCACTGCAAAACAACTTCTGCTATGTTACCATGTTGTATCTTTGTTTTTAATCTACATACAATGCACTTACTTTCCTATTCCTGACTCTCTTGCTTGACACCATTTGTTTCTACCTATGCTTTATAATCGCCAGTCAGCGGCACTCATTTCATTTCAATAAAGCCTTTTCTATGTTTCTAGTTGTCCTCTAAAAAGCAGATGTGAATGAAGCTTTGCTGTTATGAAGAAAGATCCACTCTAATATTTATGCTGACATCTATTGTAGATCTATAATGAGATGATCCGCGACCTACTGAACCCAGCAACAGGTTTTCTGGACCTGAGAGAAGATTCCAAAGGAGTCATTCAGGTAGCAGGAATAACTGAGGTGTCCACCATCAATGCACAAGAGGTTAGCGCTTCGATTCCTTAACAGCAAAAGCCCTTAGCTGAATAACTAACTCAATGTTTGCATTCACAGATCATGGAGTTGCTGATGAAAGGAAACAAGCAGCGCACGCAGGAGCCAACAGCTGCCAACCGGACATCGTCACGCTCCCACGCTGTCCTGCAAGTGGCAGTCAGGCAGCGGAGTCGTTGTAGGGATGTCCTGCAAGAAGTTCGCTTTGCCCGTCTGTTCATGATTGATCTTGCTGGTTCTGAAAGAGCTGCACAGGTTTGTTCAAGTGTCACTTCTCCTCACAAGGAACCCAGAGATTTTTGGTTTTTCTTATTCTTTTATATGTAGCAGATGTTTTGGGTTTGTTTTTTTTTTCCACTTTTTGTCTGTATTTTGTCTGTTTTATCACCAAAACCATAATAATATGTAGCCATTTATCTTTACCACCACTTAATTATTTTAAATATTTAATGAGTATCATGTTATTTACTAAGCATGCACTTTTCAAAATCAGACTCAGAACCGAGGACAGAGGTTGAAGGAAGGCGCTCACATCAATCGTTCCCTACTCGCGCTGGGCAACTGCATCAATGCTCTGAGCGACAAAAACGGGAACAAGTACGTCAACTACAGAGACAGCAAGCTAACTCGTCTCCTGAAGGTAGAATGTCATGTAAAATTTATTTTCACGAGTATTTTTGGAAATGCTTTAGATTTTTTTTTTTCCAATCTCTGACTGACAGGACTCCCTGGGAGGAAACAGTCGGACAGTTATGATCGCACACATCAGTCCAGCATCTGTGGCTTTTGAGGAATCACGAAACACACTGACTTATGCTGACCGTGCCAAAAGTATTAGAACCCGGGTAAGGATTCTGTCTGATTTTCATTCTTCTGCTGTTCAACTAAGAAACATTTTTCCCTTCTCATGTTCTGTTTTCAGGTCAAAAAGAACTTGATCAATGTTTCCTACCACATCGCCCAGTACACCAACATTATTTCTGACCTGCGCTGTGAGATTCAGCGGCTGAAGAGCAAAATCGCAGATCAAGCAAGCCGTCAGATCAGCTCTGACCATGCTGATATCCGCCATGTGCAGGGTAAGACTTAAATAGAGTGTTTCTTTCTGGTAGAGTAGTTCTTTAACATGAACACAGAGAGTGGGTTTTACTAAGATTCCAAAGTGGAATGACTCAAACAATGCTGTACAAAGCTAAATCAGACAAATGGATCCTCTTTTCAGCAGGTGGGCTCCAAAAGAATTTTGTACCATCAACAATCTGTACTTAGAGGGGAGGTTTGCAACGTGTTCCCAGTTACAAAGTTTTAATCTGGTCTCCCTACTGGTTGGTCTCTTTGACAAGGCAGCCCCATCATTGCATCTCAAAGAGGCATGGGAAACATGGACAAGAATATACGTGATGATGTATGGGAAAAGGGATTGTCTCGGATCAAACTCTGTTCTAATAAAGGCAGTCTTATCTGATCAAATCGAAACACCAGATTTCAACTCATCCAATTTAAAGTTGCTCACAGGTTGTACTTATCTAAAACTAGACTCAATATAACTTTTCCATTTCCTCCTTATGTGATCGCTGCTCGGGGGGAATAAATGCCTTAGCACTTCGAGGAAATGCTGCGACTTGCTGTATACTTATAACAAAATTTTGGTCTGAGTTAGATTTCATCTTACAAAGTACTGTACATGTTATTAAGAGTCCTCCTTTAAACTGTGTCATTCTCAACAACAAGCTCTTGCTTTTTTGAATGATTGTTGCAAAGCGAGTTATCCTGAGTGAATGTCTTTGCCATCCTATTTTTAAAAATGGCTGAATGGCATGGTTTCCCTCCTGCATCTTGAAGAAATAAGATACACTCTCTCCATTTCACAAGATCTGGGGACCATTTGGTTGTAATCGAGAAGAACAATGACTGATTATTCAGTTTTGTTTTGCTGTGCTTCTACAAGAAGCGGTTCGAACTCTATGACCCACTGTATTTGGATTATGGTATTTGTACTTGCAATGTGGAAGAAAGAAGAATGGACAGGCTGTACACTTAGTGTTTACTGTATATATATATATATATATATATATATATATATATATATATATATATTTTTTTTTTTTTTTTTTTTTTGTCACTGAGGTTCATGGTAAAAATGAGTTAGGCAAGGTTAGTTTTGGTGACTCATTGCTCTTATTTCTATATGCCCTGCAGCTGAGGTCCAGGCTCATTCCAGCCAAAAGAGTCGGGCAGAGATGGACCAGCTGAGGGAGCAACTGTTGGATGCCTTCAGTCAGCAAATGGAGATCAGAAGAAGCTTGATGGAGCTGGACAGCAGTAACATGGAGATCCAGATGGATACATCCAAAAACCTGCTGACCATCGCAGAGTCAGTCTTAAACTCCTCACTGTCCACAACAATGGGGAACTTTGACTAAGTGTGATGTGTGCTGTCCAGCTGGGAGCAGGAGCGATGTCGGCGCAGGAGGAAGTGGCGAGCTGAGCGGAGGAAAGAAAGTGCGAACAAGGATGACAGCGAGAAGGACTCGGATTCTCCAGAGTCGCCGCCAGACAGCAGTGAGACACGAGAAGTGTCGCTGGCCCGAGAGAACCTGTTGTTGCTGACGACTGAGCAGAAGAAGATTCACAAACAAAAGGTAGTGCGAACTTTGTTTTTATTTCAATGTTTAAGCGATCTCTGACACCAGATGGTGGTTTCTCTTGGAAGTGCATACTGGAGCGACGGTTCCTGGAGCTTCGAGAACGGGCACAGCGTCTGGAGGAGCTGCTGCCTCGAAGGGTCAGCTCAGAGGAGCAGCGAGAGGTGCTGGGTCTACTCTGTAAAGTGCACGAGCTGGAGATCGAGAATGCGGAGATGCAGTCCAGCGCCTTGCTCAAGGACAACGTCATCCGACAGAAGAACTTCGTGGTTCAACGATTTGAACAGCACAGAAACCTTTGTGATGAAATCATTCAGCAGCAGCGGCAGTTCATAGACAGTACGTTTCTTTGAAAGCTACATCACAAACCTTTCACGTTTTGTTTTGAAATCAATTTGCGTAGTAGCAGGATTTTCACTTCATCGGACCGGGATTTTTATCATAGAGCTGCCAAGTTCAAAACTATTACTGAAGCAATGTGTAAATATGATGTAGCTGTTTCAGTGATGAGCAGAGTTAAATTATTCTGTTCTCATGATTGTTTGTCCAGATCACAGTCTGCTCGTGCCCTCGCACCTTCAGGAACTGTACGACATTTACACTCGAGAACTGGATGAGAGGAAACTGGATCGAGCACTTGCCCTGGAGAAGGTGACCATCAGGCACAACCTCAAGGTAAACTGAAAGGTTTACTCATTGGTTGTTGCTCTCATGAATGTAGAGCTGTGCTGCAGTGGTAAATAGTCCAAAAAAAACTTCAACTGTTGTTGAAATATAAATATACTCGCCATCCCTTCAGGAGTCGTCGCTTCCCAAAATCACACTACCGGGTCAGAGTCGGGACGTCATGCAGGATGTGGACTCGGATCAGGAGAGCGTTCGTCTTGTGGAGAACCATCACACCAGATTCCGCCGGCACACTCTTCCTCCAATCCTGCCAGAGTCTGATCTGTACGTTTGATGAGTCCAATAAAAAAGTCCTCGTAGGAGGATCAATTGATTTCTTCTCTCACCAGTGACAGCAACAAAATGTTCAAGTGCAGCAACATTTACGCCCGACAGCTGAAGAACTCAGGTTTGACCACTTCGCCTCCGGTTCACATTGGGAGCCGAAACATCCGAGAGGTGAGAGGAAGATCAAGGATGATGTGAAGATAACTCAGTAAGGTTGAGAGAATTCACTGTCGTTGTTTCAGCAGATGCTGCCACTCACCACCGAAAAGTCTTTGAGCTTCAGTCTGATGAGTCACAGTGTCAGCAGCCAACTGGACTCTTCACCTGAGAGCAGTGAGGCTGGTGTGGAGGCTCCCATGTCACTAAATGGTACAGTTGAGATGAGGAAGTGGGTTGCGTTGATTTGTTATTCCACTCTGGTGAAAACCTTTTTTTCTCAGAGCGTCAACAAATCCAAAAAGGTGTGCAGAACATTGTGGTGAAAGCGGCTCGTCGGCGCTCAAAGGCTGTGGAAGTGGATTCCTTGCGGCTGCCGCCCCCATCTCCACTGGATCCCTACAAACAGAAGAGCAGCCTTTCTTTAAGTGACGCGCCCCCTAGAGGTGGCCAAGCCACACGAGGCAGGCCGCAGGTACCTGAACTGAGGCACGCGACGTCAGACGACAACCTGTCTAGCAGCACTGGCGAGGGGCCAAACCCACAGAGTACCTGGACACGCCCACACCAACGCCATGTGACCAACAAGCTCCCACACGAGGGGGACTTCGAAGCTCGACGCAAGAAGAGACGTTCACGATCATTTGAGGTCACAGGTCAAGCAGTGAGTATTCCGTCATGACTTAAGGTTTCCACGTTTCCATCCATTTGGTTGTGATTCCTTGTTACCAAACACTTGGAGCGTGTGCATCTGGCAACAAAGAGGCCTGATGGATCCTTCTACATGCAGTAGGCAGAGGTTACAATAATACAGAGGTTTTCAGCGCTAAAAATGTCTGCTTGTTGGTCAGCTTGCCTGAATCGCTATTCTAACTGTGGATTTAAGTCACCGAAAATCTCCATGAGAGTAGAATTGTCTTTGATGTTGTACAGGTCTGCAGCCCTTTTTTCTTCCATCTGTGAGAGATTTTCCACATTACATTTGCGTCAGCCCTCTCACGTAGCTCGACAAACACTTCTGTTGCCAAAATGCTCACTCACCCTTCCGTATGTCACTGTTTACAAACTGAACAGGTCTGTAGGAATCACTTTGTGCGTTTACAGGCTTGTCAAGATTTTATCATATTATACTTGGCCACCAGAAAGTCTCATCTTTGGGTTTGTCTGCAGCTTCCACAGACCAAGACCATGAAAGCGCAACGGTTCCGCCCTCTCGATAGCACTTCTGACCCCCACCTACACATCAATGGCCTCCCCCAGGCACCCGTGCTCCGGCCTCAGAACCGAGGAGTCCAGCCTCTTGCCAAAGTCCGACTTCCTCCCAGCAACCAGCGGACAGGTGAGTGACCCGCTCCGTGGATGCTGCTGTCCTAACCTTACTGTCTTGACCCTGGTCCGTGTCTCAACAGGTTCTGACTCTCCCAACTCTCATGTCACTAACCTGAAGAAGGCGCAACAATTCCGGCAGCCGCAGCCACTCCTCTACATCACCACAATGGGAAGCCAACGAACCCGCCGACACTAACACGGTCAACTCACGACCCTGCTCTACGCTGAGTGTGGGTGTCTGAGTGCCTCTTATGGGTCTTGACACAGCAATGCTTTTGTGACAGTAGTATTGTAAACAGATCAGAATGAAAGAGACTTGCCTTTACCAAGCTTCGAATATATCTCTTGTTTGCATGACCCTCACCAGCAACCCATCTTGGCTCCACTATTCTGAAAGTAAACCTAGTTATTATAGTCTGACTACTGTCTTAGTTCACTGAAGAGTACCTGTTCTTTGTGGCGGGTAAACACTTCTTCTCAGCCGTGCACGGATCTGTGTTTAAAGAATGTCGCTTTTGTGCGGTGAGGAGCACTGACCTCAAAAGACTTGTTTGTGAACTGAAGATGTACTTATTTTTACTCATACACTCTTTTTGTTTAGGGAGTTTTAATACTTTCTACTTCTGATTTTTGTAAAGTTTTGTATTTTCAACCGAATAAATGAATTTTTAAAACGTTTACAAAGTTTTATGTTTTTACCTGGAGTGATGCTGTTGGTGTGAAATGCACTATAAACCACATAATGCTATGCATTTTTGCTGTTGCTCTTCCGATTGTCAGACATGTAATAATAATAATAATAATAATGGCTTAGATTTATATATCACTTTTAAAGGGAGGCTGTACAGACACCACTCCTCAGTCACACCAGTTGTGGAAAGCTGCACTTGTAGCCACAGCTGCCCTGGGGCAGACTGATGGAAGCCTGGCTGCCAGCATGTGCACAACACTCTGACCACTGCCATGGTCTTTCACACCCATTCATATGATGCAAGGTGGGTTAGGTGTCTTGCCCAAGGGCACCACAGCAGCTACTGGGAGGAATGGGATTCAATGGATGACCAACCACTTGAGCCACTGCCACTCTTTGATGCCTGTCTAGAACCTTCAAAACTTCAACACTTCACCAAAACTGTGTTGACCCAAAGCTTAATTCACAATCATTGGTTTCATGTAGTAGACTGTTTACATGTTGACTAAAACCCGTCGGTTCCGTTCGGAGAATTTAAGACATTTCGCAACGGAGCGTGACGAGTTTGTGTTGAAAGGAAAACGTTCAGAAGAATTAAAACCAGGAGCTTTGGATATTCCTGATAAAATACTGCCATCTGGTGGATGGAATAGTTTTGCTTTTTTATTTTTATAAAATAGATGTCCGTAGGTAGTGAAAAAGAAGAAGAGGGTTTGAACGGACACTTATGAAGAACACACTTCCGTTACATTAATAAAAAATATGTATTTCTTTAATCGAGTGGTTAATATCTGCCATGCTGTCCTGGCTTCACCATGGCAGAGGTGCAACGTGATTATATTTTTTTTGATAAATACTGAGAACAGCAAAACGGATTTGATGGCGATAAACGGCTGTTTCTAAGACGCGACAGATACGTAAAAAAAATCCCCGCTGTATCTCTAGAGCATAACAAACAGGCTCAATGGAGAAGCAACACCCGCCCTCCCTGAAACTGACAGAATCTCTATCCAAGCACGAGTCGTCCTGAACTTGATTGACGCTGCTTCAACCAATGGGCGACGAGAAAGTGGCTGCACGGGGGTAGTAAACGCACAGCTGATTTGCAACCCGCCGAAGCTGCAAAGGAGAAGAGAAAATGTCGCTTGTTCGTCTCAAGGCCGGTCCAGGATCAGTGTCGGCCTAGGCAACGGTGACGGGGGTTCGGTGAGTGGGACTTACCGGCACAAGTTGCGCCTGACGCCAGTTACCGTCTTCTGTACCGCAGCAGTGTCAACTTGCTTGTTTTAACAAGTTTGTTTCGTTGCCTTTTTGTGGGGAAGACGGCCGCCATGTTGTTTGTTATGAAAGATAGAATTCTGCGACGAATGTTACAACTACTTGTTGTGTTTCTTAACATTTAAACATTTGCCTGAAAACTCTGGCATTTCATTGTTTGGTTATATGCAGAGGTGAAATATAATATCATGTGAATATGTGTTCTTTGAAACGGAAAAATGTGATATTGTTGTGATTTACTAATAAAAGACAGTAGTTAGTTACCTTTGTTTTAGTCAGGTTTCTTGTTCTTGGTCACGTTTTAACACTGTTGACTGCAAACTGTAGAAATTGAAAATGTGGTTTTCAGGACAACTCTTGATGTTTATGCTGCAGCATCCACAACCACCGCATGGGCTCCAGGAGTGACCTCTGAACGCAGGCTTCAGATTCAGTGGAGAGATGGACCCCACCACTCGGGTGGTGGGTTTGGACTCACAAGGCAACATGGTCTTCACTATGGTCAAACCCGTGATGAGCATATTCCAGGTGTCAGCAGACCAAAGTGGCTCGGTCACGCCGGAGGGGGTCAACCTGCAGCCCTTGGCTGAAACCACCCACGTCCTGTCTCAAGCACCAGGACAGGTCCAGCTGGAGCATGGCCAGGTGGACATGCAGCAACTTCAGCCTCACATCCAGACCCACCTGCACATTTTGCCTCCAGAGACGACAGAGGAAGTGGTCCAGCAGCAGGAACCACCTCCGGACGTCAACGCCAGCGCTCAGGCTTCTGCTCTCATGCCCTTTGCTGAGGTGTCGTCTCTTCTGGACCCAAACATGAAGGGCTCCAAAGCTCGTGAGTGGATGGTTTGAGAAATGTAGTCGTGCTGTCGTGAAACTTCATGACTTTCTTGTTTCTTGTTTGCATGTTAGCTGAGATGCGGCTGAATGTTATCACCAATATGGTGACTAATTAGCTTACTGAACTACTAACTAAATGTTTGAATATATATTTACATTATATTACATTATGCATCTATATATTATATTATTTATTAATCTAAAATAAAATCAAAGTTTAATGATATAAGAATATTTGCCACAAGAGGCCACATTTTTCAATTTGAATGAATTTGGTATATTAGTGAAACTAATGATGGATATTTTGTTGTTTACATGCATTTAAACAACGAAATATTGTTTGTTTTGCATCAGTTTGACAATAGCACAATAAATCACAATGGTGGCTATACGTTTTTATATCACCTTCTTTAAACTAAAGCTCTTTTAATGTCTTGACTATAATTGTATAAGAATTTCAGTATTATAAGAATTTCAAGTACATTCAGAGTAGTGGCCATTGTGTAGTGGAACAAAAACTGTTTGCTTTGTTATCATCCTAGCTGCGACCTGTCTTGTGCATCATATATATATATATATATATATATATATACAGTGGTACCTCAGTTTTCGAACGCCTCGGACTTTGAACAAATTGGAGTTCGAACAAATATTTTGAGATTTCGAACGAAAATCCAGAACTCAAACGCCCCTGAAAAAAGCTGGAAAAAACATAACGTGCGCGGACCGAGCAGCTGACCCACGACATGCTTTGTTATTGTGTATAACGCAGCCTCTGTATGAAGACGTGTCCCGCACTCCGGGGTTTGATGTCCTTTTGTGGGCTGGAGCTCAGACAGGGATGAGGCGAGTTTGGGACAGAGCGTTATGACTTTGTCACAGCCAAACTGCACAGAAGCGCACATTCAGAGCTGGACACGCACCGGGCACCTCTTCACTTCTGGAGAGACGTCACTCACTCGGCAACCCCTCCCACATGCAGCGGCCACACGCATAGACGAACAGCGCACCTGCAGCAGACACTCTACATTCACTCCTACAAAAGCCTATTTTAAGGCTTGGAACGCATTATTTCTTGCCAGTAATGGGAAAAATCGATTCAGATTTCGAACAAATCGCTTCTCGAACGGCCGTCTGGAACGGATTGTGGTCGAGAACCAAGGTACCACTGTATATTTATATATAGCGTGTGTAAAATGGGAGTAGCTCACAGTAGGGATTTCATTTGTCTTTTAGGGAAGTATCTGATTTCCTACGATGAGATTAAGCGGCGCCTGCAAGCTCCAGAGAAGATGTCCCTGCGCTCCCTGGCTGCTTACACGCGCGTCAGCAGAGGACCAGCAAGCAAGAAGACGCTGATGGAATCCCTGAACGTTCTGGGTCTCACGCCCAGCACGACCACCTCGGTCTCATCGTCCTTCTCCAAACTGACTGAAGGTGAGTTGACCACTGATTCATGAGCATGTGTTGTTGGATCAGCGTGTGTGTTTGTTTCAGGCGACACCAAGGCGCTGTGTGACGACATGAAGGACTTCTCCAGCGATTACGTTGATTATGGCAACATGGCCAAGCAGCTGATCCCCGACACCAACACTGTCCAGCACTGGTCCAAAATCATAGAAACCAAGTGAGTGTTCATCCACACTGACTGCATGTACCGACCGTCGTGTTGTGCCAGTGACTGATGATTTCTCATTCGTATGTTGAGAAAACTACTAACTGGACCCCATATTCAAAGGTGAGGATGAAGGTTTAGCAAACTTAAACTCGTTATAACATGAAATTATAAACCGTTAAACTCTTATTTTAACGTGAAGCTACTCTATAAGTGATTACTGTAGTGGAATAACTGGGTCTGAACGGACCTGTCATGACGGACAGTGTGTGTGGAGTAGGCCCTCTAGTGGGGGAACGTGGGTGTTGAAGGCATAAAGCAAAACCGCACAGAATGCACAGGTTCAAATTATTTCTCTGTGGCCGATTGCTGTGTTCTTAGCATATTGGAAGTGCTCAGCAGGATAAAGAGTTGACGTGAGCAAGGTGTTTCCAAATATGATGTACCAATGTGTGAATTAGCAAGGCAGTTAGTGAGAGAGTCAAAGTGCCCAAGTGACTGTAATGAGCCAGTTTGGTTTATTGACAAACATATCTGAAATGTCAATGAAATGCAAGACAACCTTCAACATGGTCACAATTTAGCATTAGATTTCAAACGTGTCAGTAGAGTTGAAGTGGAACTAGGTTGCATTTCACAGGAGTGTGGCTGCGTCAATCATTTTGTTCCTGGCTTTGTCAGGGTGTGGTGTTCTTAACAATTTCCTGTCTCTGTCAGGAACCACCTGGAGGACATGAGGAAATGCTTCAAAGACCCGGCAAACTCTGGAGCCTTCGACAACGTCACCCATGGACTTGGCCTGGGAATGTTGGACGTAGCTCTGGACATGGTCGTGACGGTTATCGAACAGCAGATTCGAATTCTGTCTGGAGCGGCGGCTTCAGAACCAGCAGACCCGGGCCTGTCGACACGGCGCATCCGCAGACGAAGCCGCAAACTTCGAGGGTCAAATAGCGATCGGCCAGACAAGCTAACTGGGGGGTTGAAGGACCAGTGCAAGGTCATCGCTAAGAATAAGAGGCGGAGCAGGAAAAAGCCAGCACAGGAAACAGCTGAAGCTCCAGCTGAGACGTGCAGACAGGAAGAGGTGCTGACACTGGTGTCGGTCGGCTACGAGACAGTTTCCGGGGGACTCCCGTCTGCGTGAGCGTTTGACATGAAAGTGCTTTTCTTTGTAAATAAAAACTTTTTTTGAAAACAAGCTCCCATTCACAGGACACTAGTCATGAAGCCGTTTTTTAAACAAGACACAGTAACACAGGTCAGACATGAAAGCAGCATCACACAGTCACTCTCGCTAAAGACAGACGCTGACATGTGCACACGAGACACATGCACTCGGGGCTTAACTCGGGATTAGCAGTATTACGAGGCAGAGCACCAGGGTCAGCTGACAGGTGGAAGGTGGACTGGTTCTGCCCAACAGAACTGGGCTCAGCGGACACGATTCTGTCAGTGCCAGGAGAGATGATGGAATATCTGTGACTTGAAGGGGTGGTTGGAGTCGGGATGGGTCTCCCCAATGTGCAATTTGTGTCGCCGTACAAACAAAGATGCAGTCGCCAGCAGCTGGAAATGCAGAACGGTGAGTTTCTACTGCAGATCATTGATGATGATGATGGTTAGAGCTCTGGACAGGAAGTGAAGTCAGCACTTTGTAAACGTAACTCTGCTGTCTAGCTTGTGATGGTGGTGTGTTTTTAAGTTTGAAGTTCCTCTTTTTCGCCGTCCTTCCCCATTTAAATATGAATCTTTCACACAAACAACATGCTCCTGAAGTGCGAGTTTTTTCATGGCCTCCTCCCAGCAGAACACCTGAACGACGCTCTGGGCGCCATCAGGGTTTTGGGTCTGGAGCAGATAGAAGGCGAGCTGAAGCCACATCTGAACACGGTGTTGACAACCATCATACAGAAAAGTGTGTCAGCAAAAACTCTTTTTTTTTTTTTTTTTTTTTTTATGTGGTCGTTATTTTTCTTCTCACGGTTGTTGTCCTCACTGTGACCAGACAGGGGCGCTCCTGAGCAGGTGGTGGTCAGCGGGATCCTGCCCATCCTGGCGCTGTCTTTGCGAGGCCGTGGGTCTCTCACGCTGCTTACAGCCAAGCTCGTGGCAGAACTAGCCAGAGAACGTAAGAGCGTATTGAGATTTCACTTTCATTTCTGGAAAATTATTTCTGAGGAGAAATAAATGTCGCTTTATTTGTGTTCACTGATGGTCAAAACTGTCATGATGTTTTTCATGTGACATGATATTCCTTAGTTTTGACGTTTCATTATTAGATTGACGCATTCTCCTGTGGTTTTACAGCTTTGGTTCTCAAAGGTTTTACTGACTCCGGATTGGTCCCAGCTTTGTTGTCGGTGCTGACCAGCAGTGACCATGAGCTTCTTCTTCATGCGACGCGAGCCATCACGCGCATGTCCTATGACAACCGTAAGTAAGCCGACCTGGTTCAGAGACAAGCCATTTTGGTCATGATGGTTGAATCGTCCCATTCAGGGAACTTGCAGGACCATCTACTCAGACGAGGAGCGGTGCCCCGGCTAGTCGCCATTCTGCTACGGTTCCCAGCCAAGGAGAACCTGGAGGAGATTTGCTTGCAGGCACTCTGCAACCTGAGTGGGATGGGTGTGACAGAGGAGGCGGGGATCATCTGGGAAAGAGGCCTGTCGGTCCGCCGGGGCGAATGTGTGTTCCGCGGCGTCTCTCCTCAGACGTGCGGCTTCTTCTCCTCGGTCACTCTGGTCCATGTCTCCCAGTGGGCCCCGGGTCAGTACTCGGTTAGCATCGAATCCATCCAACGCTGCTCATCGTCCTTCTGGCACATTCATAGAAACCAACAGGCTACACGTTGGTTCCCAGTGTTGGGTTGGGGGAGCTGTTACAACGCAGTCAAGTTCTCCTCAAAGAACGTTCCCAGAAAGTCCAGCCTGAAGAGCCGAGTGTTCCACACTCTTCTCTGACGTCACCCGAGAACAAATCTGGTCCGGTGACGTAGAACAAATGGTGTCTTCAAATGGTCCAAGTGAAACCTGTGATTTAGATTTTTGTTGGAACTTCAAAGGCCACTTTTCCAGATTTGAAGATTTCCTCATGCCTTTCAAAGAATTTGAGTTTGAATCGTAGACCAAAACATGTTAAAGATTCAACTTTTGATCGCTGACTGCTCTAATTTAGTCATTTGAAATGTAATTCATGCCAAACCAGACATGTGCCTCTAGAGAGAAACATGTCAAGGACTTACTGGCCACACCTTTAAACCAAAGGACCTTCTGTTAATGTAAAGTAAAAGTTAGCACCTTGTGGCCAGTCTTGCTCGCATGAACGCCAAACACATCTAAAGGCTACATACAGTGCGTCAGGGTGTGAGTCAAACCCTGCTCACCATATGACAAAAATCACCTCCTACAAAGTCCCGGTATGTTTGTTTGCCATATGAACAACAGTCGTACAACCTTAAAAGCTCACATATATTATCAGATTAAGTCGAAGACATTGGGTACCTCAGTCGTGTATTGCGTTCTTGTGGAAAAACTTGTGTTTGCCAAATAAAAAATACATTTTTATAAACTACAAGGAGCAAAAGTGGCCTCGTTGTAAAGTAAAGGACATTGTTAAACCGTCAGGTTAGCAACGCAAAACTAACTCCAGGCTTCTCCATTTATGATTCAGTTTATTCATGGTTACAATGGGTAGATTTAAGTTGTATTTCTTATCATTTAAATGTAAATATATGGGTACATGCAGCAGCAGCTCACTTGATGATGAGCGACCCCTGCACCAGATCATAACACTGTTATTTATGGTGATATTATGCAGCTCCCGCCCAGCGAACAATCCGATCCCACTGCCATTAAAGTTTCATCACGTCAAGTCCAGCAGCACAGACATAGACGTCCATTGGCAGCTACCAACACAGTGAATAGTGAACATGTCTTCCTCAAGTGCTTGACAGTATTTATTTGTGCCACTTGTACAAGTTGGTTTTAGCTTAATCAATAAATTGCCTGCTCTTAAAGGTGTATGTGCTTCCCTTTTATTCCTCACTTCATTGTTGAGCAAAGCAATTCCAAGTGTTACCACTAGAGGGCACACAGGTCCTGCGCTTCCCTCGCATGGGTTCACGTCACTCTGTCCCTCATCTTGACCCTCACACTGACGGCAAGCTAATGACTGTATATGATGAAACACTTGCCCTTTAACAGTGTGCAATATGAGCACACCAGCCCTTCCCCCGCTTCTTTTCTAATTGCATCTCTTATTGTTTCTGATCCCTTCAGGCCTCCAAACACACATCTGGGACCTCCCTTCCATTTTGAGACATTTAAATATATACAGTGCAAAACATGACTGAGGCATGTTTGTGCTTAAAACCTGAACAACACTGAGGAAGAGTGTGACTGCGATTGTGTTGAGGGTCTAAAAGAAACGTGGCTGCAAATTAAGTTGTCCAAAACGAAAACTATATCTTTGCCTTCTTGTGAGTCTCATGAATGCTCGTGGTCTTGACTCACACTTTTAATATCAAACACATTAATAATTCACACTCGCCCGCAACTCAAGTGCTTTATTACTTGGTTTACTGCGGATGACGCGTTCCGACTTGAGTCCTCTGGATGTTTTTCCAAAGCTCATTATATTAATTTGATACAACACACCCAGATAGCAAATATAAAAACACACATCTACGCTCAAAAGAAGTTGCAAACGAAGAAGCACATGCACATTTACATTCACCTTTTTACTAACTTTCTGGAACAAACATTGTGGTAGATCTCTCCGATAAAACTCCCTTTTCATTCCCACCCCTGGCAGCCGCCAGACCTCTTCTCCATCCTCCTCAATATACCCTGTATGTTTGGCAGCAGAAAGCATCACCGTGACCTCGCCGAGGAACACCATGTGATCAGGTTGCTCAGATGTGGGGAAGCGTTCCAAAGCCTGATTTGACCTTTAACCTTTGCGTTTGTTTCAGAAGTAGGTGAGAAGTCTTTGTCAAGTCCACTTGGAAGAGGCTCAGAAGAAAGGAGGACAATAACACAAACGGATTAGAGCGCGATTAAAATGCAAAACGACACAAGAGGAACAAAAATATCACAAAGCTTCAGTCTTCCAAAAAAAGACACAATAAGAAGATTCTAGAAAAGCGTCAAATCGTCGACTTGCATTTTGTGTTTCATCTATTTTCTATTCCCTCACTTTTATCCTTCAGTCCGACCGTGCTCTGTCTTTATCCGGAGGAGAGATGAGGAAGGAAAGATGCTGACATGAACACTAAGCAAGACATTGCAAGAGTGAAAGACGTAGTGTCGTGGGTTTGAGTCCAGCTGGAGGCAACTCTGGGACTGAACCTGTGTCAGCTGTGTTTCATGTGCTTGTGTATATAATAGTTGAAAAAATACAACTACAGTGATGCGTTCTCACTAGAACTTGCAGGTGAATTATTAGTATCAAACATTTGTCTACTTTACTCTGCTTATTGCCCACAGCCATCGCAGAGTGGCGGACATGATGTATTGAGGCTCTGCTCCTTAGTTCATTTCAAACTTCTAAATGGACAAACGCATTTCAATGCAATGTTCAAGGGCTGTTGCAAACTGAGAAGCTATTAGATTTTGGTGGGATGCTGAAGTTTGCGTTGTTAAGATTCCCCCATTGTCTTGAAATGAAAAAGTCATATCCAGTCATGTGACCTGCTCAGGTTGAGACAGGCTGAAAACTGACATTTTGAGATAATGAAACGCAGTATACAAATAAATCACTGTAGTAAAGCTGTGGCGCTCATATGACTATGGTGGAGAAATGATGGACGGTTTTCTCATTCATGCCTCATTCCTATTCTTCACGTCTCAAATGTGTCTTTTAGGGACTTTGGAGCGCTACTGCCATCTGCTGTTGGTTTGATATCATTGCTCTCGGAATATATATACTGTATATAATATATTGACAAACTGTCATTTTGGATATTCATCACAGCATGGATGCAAAAGAGTAACTGGGCGGAGGTATGCTTTTTGTGCAGGATACATTTAATTAATAATTTAATTATTTTAAGTAAATGTAGTTTTAAAAGTATTACGATTATTGAAGGAAAAAATAGGGGTTTTTTTGTTTTTAGTTGAACAAATAAAAAAGGCTTAAATAAATACTTAATAGCTTAAATAAATAAATACAGAGTTTTGCCACGGTTCCTTTGATGTAAACATATTTAATAACCTGTGACTAATCTTTCATTCTAGTGTTTATTCTTATTAAACAAAAGAAAAACAAATAGAGAAATTTATCAAGAACAAGTTGATATGGTTGTATAAATTGTTTTCAATCAAATCTATGGCTGGTTCAATCCGAGAATCCTCTCACAACAACACAAATACACGAAAAGCGCTAGTGTGAAGTCACATGACAAACAACAGCGCTAATTAACAGCAAATGTGTGGGAATATTTATGCCACCGTTCGTCGCGTTGTGAGGTCCCAAACAACAGTTGTCACCTTCAGCAATGAACTTTAGCCGACGCCGGCGCGCGTGACAGCGGCACAGCGCATAGTATGCTAATAAATGTACGTTTCTCTGGGTCCGGGGTCACGCTCGCGCTCGCCGCAGCTGAGAACGGCAAATGGCAGAGGCACTCAAGCACATACATATAAGGCCAGCGTCACGACTGTTAACTACGACTGCTGAGAAAGAAAAAAAAAAAGATCAAGTGTCCTCGCCAGATTTGAGGTTTTCAGCTTCGGGCTGCGGAGGAAGACTCATAAACTGATATGAGACGTGTTCCAGTGATCCATCCTGATACAGCTGACAATACCAGGGAGGCGTCAGCTGCGAATGAATAAATGAAAAGCGCCGCTAGAAACGCTATCTGAGCTGTCGGCTGATGATAGCAGCCACATGACTGCAGTCCTCCACCCTCCTCAACAAGTCTAATGAGCATCCTCCGCAGATAACAAACTGATTAGACTCTTTATTCAAAGAAAGCCTCGTGTCTTCTGTCAGCGGATCAATGTCCCATTCACTTGTGACTGATGACACTTGAAGCTTCAGTCGTAGGACCTAATTCTCCCACCTCGCCTGACCGCCCACATCTCCTCAGAGCTCGAGGAATCTTGTCATTCTCCCCCTCTTTTTGTCTGTTCTGGCAGAAAGTGTCTTGCAGCTGTCAGTTTGAGAGACAGACGGAATCTGACTCCTCAGTAAATCAGTCCGTTTGACTTGCAGTAACCTTCATCTCCAACCCGGAGAGGAAACATCACGCGTAGACGCTTGATCTGCTCCTTCAACAAGGGATGGCACCAGCCTCATGGCTTCTTCTTCTCGACCAGGGGTGTGAGACCGGTTCTTTAAGGAGCCACAGTGCAGGCCTTTGTTCCAACCAACCAAGAGGACACCTTCTCACCAATCAGGTGCCATCAAGCTGGGCGCTGGTGTCTATTGCCTAACATACATGTGCTTGCAGGGTCAGAACAGAAACCTGCGTGGATCAGTTTGACACCCCTGAAGTTGACGCTCATGAGAACATGGTATTGCCACCACCACAGTTCAGGGCACAGTACAAGTAATATCCGACTTACGACCTGTTCAACTTACGTCCAACAGTCCTTAGGTCCACGGCCAGCAGATGCTTTTTTTCATTCAGTGTCCTGGCACCTCAGCACGTAGCAGCCCGGCACAGCAGCACAGTATCCCAGGATCTCACTCTCACACAGTGATCTACCACTACAGTAGTGTCTATAACCCTCGCGTCGGCTATTTTGAATGGCATTCGACTTGCGTCCAATCTGACTTAACACCGGTTGGTCAGAACCGATCCCGGTCGTAAGTCGGATGTTACTTGTATTGGCAGAAGCAGGCAGACAATCGGAAGGTACTTTCGATGGCAGTGACCAGAAGGGACTCGAAGAGAAACAAGTATATCAGAACAGCTCATATGCAGAGCCTAGACTCAGATGGTTTGAACATGTGAAGAGGAGGGGCAGTGGACATGAAGGATGTGCCGTGTCAAAGGAGAAGAGGAGGTGAAGAGGATCGGGGGCACGAGGGAGGATGATCAAGATAGGGTGAGTGGGGGAGGCTGACTTGCTGTGGCAACTTGAGAACTTCAAAATGGTCAGTTCATCACTATGTTGTCATCGCTCTCTAGTAACGGTCACAGATCACTAGTTGTGACACCTTATGTTCACCGCGACTCCAGTTATACAGTGGATATGCCAACAACAGCTTCCTTCTCAAATCTCTGGTTTCACCAATGTCCCTCGGTGGCCAGCAGCGTTCGGTCTGAGGCGTCGGGTTATAAATGTAATTTCCCCACGACGCCTGACAGATGGCTTCGGGTCACCCGAAGAACTGGCTTGCGCGCGTGTGTGATTCATTCTTGATATAGATATCGCTGGCAGAACTATCATAGTTAATAATGTGTCAGCGGTGATTGATGGTTGGCTCCGAGGATTAGATGGCCCAGTTCATATGTGTGCGTCTGTGCGGGTTTGTCAACAAGTGTGTTTTGTTTTTCCACACAGAAATGTGGCGCAACGTAATCATGAAACGGTGGAACTTTGTGGCATGAGGAATGTGTTTTATTAACAGTTTAAGGTCACGGACACGTATCAGACCAATGAAACTCATATTCGGTTTACAGGCTGCTACAGTGGGCACTCAGCACACACACCAACAACTACCTCCAGTCTTTGTTCTCCTGCATGAAGTCTTTTACTGACACAAACGTGCCGTGCTGGCAGCATCTTTAAATGACATAGCAGACATCATAATTGTGTTTTCAGTTCAGCAAATCACCCACAACACAAGTTGTTTGGATTTTTTTTTTATTTGTACAAACATCTGTCAAATGTCCAGCCTTTACGTGAAACACCCTTCTACTGATGACAGAGTGAGATCAAGAGCAGACGCCAGTTTGTTTTGGCGGCGCGGGTGATTTGCTCTGTCCAAACATTTACCTCGTCTGTTCACATCGACGCACTCGGTGACCTTGGTCCGCTTGTCTGTTTGTGTGATGGAGTGTTTGCATACCTGAGGAGGGTTTAATATTCTGAGAGCATCGTGACAGACCAGAGCTGTTTACATGAGGGAAAATTCTTATCGCTCATTCACCCTCAACAGATGATGATGCGTGAACACGTGTTCTTGGGCTCAGGATTCGCAGTATTTACCGAAGTTTGACTGAGAAAGAGAAGGATGGCGTCCCGTTTTATAAAGCAGCGGGGCGAAGACAGACCCATGACTGGAATAAATACGAGTAATTATGTGATCAATTCTTGATAAAGATCCCTGTTGTTCCTGTCTTGCGACAACTTGCTCCTCCCTACACTTGATGAGTGAGTGAACAATGGGTAGTGAAGAAGCACAGTCAGGATCTGGTGGCAAGGTCCTGAATTAGACATTGATGGGGTCAATATAACAACCCCGCAGCCTCCTGTCATTTAACGCTGCACACCACGTGTTGGACATGTCTGTTCAGCACTGACTACTGCACACTGACAAGTACTTATGAAGTTATGAATGAGTGCATGATTGGTGCGTCATGTCCTGTACATCAACCTCTTTAAAATGTCCACTGTAATAAAAGGGCAAAACAAGGACTTACTGAAGGTCGAACCCGTTCATTCGTCTGGAGAAGGCGTCACCTCTGTGGTTCATTATTCATCCTGACTCTGGTGCCGCCTCGTTCCTAAAAATCCAGACCAACAGTTTTGACATTGACACCAGCTGTGTTGACATTCTATCATGTGATTAGGACTTAAGGAGGAGGGAGAAGCAGAACACAGACACCGGCTCTCATTCATCCACAGCTTTTAGCTTCGCATCACATCTGCCGTTCTGGGCAGAAGTTTAAGGTCGTTTTTCTTACCGGCGACTTGTCCCTTTTCTCCGTCTGTGTCCTTCAGTCTCTCTCTCCGATAGTGATGGATTCTTTATTTGTCATTTATTGACCCGTTTTTTGTCACTATGTGCTCCTCTCCTTAAGCCTCAGCATGTAAAAGAGACAAATGTGACCCAGTGGACGCATGATATTTACAGTCAGAGTCAATAAGGCATCATGCGACAAAGATAGATCGATTTACAAGGAGGACTGTGCAATCGATAATCCCTGCACCATCATCGATTTCTGCCTATTCAAGTTGAGTCAAATATTCCTACCATCTCCCTTGTCACTGTCCCCTCCACGCTGAACTCGTGTGTGGGGATCAGGTCATGGCTGTTGTTGGGCAGGATTAGACCGGCGCGTCTAAACAATTGACACCAAACCAGCCGTTTAAAGTGAGCTGGACGACAGGCTGTGGTCTCTAAAGTGGTGAGCGACAGAATGGTTTTGGGAGTGTGGCTGCTTGAACACGAATGACCTGACCTTGCTGGCTCACCCACAGATAGCAGTTAGCCCACTGAGCTATTCATATTTCCGCGCTGATAGCGCCGATCTAATTAGCGTCGAATAGCAAAACAACTTCACCTGATGCGTCTCGAGTTGTTCCACAACTGGTTCTGCCCTTTAAGCAGTTGCCATTCTTTTCTCATTATTCTGTAATGCCTGTTTGATTTGTCCTTTAATGGCGCCTTCTCTACGGCAGCTAATTAGCGTAGCTCGCAGTCGGCGCCAGAGCCCAGGTCCTCGGGCGGCTCTCAGGTGTCGGGGCTGATAGCCTGTTTGCGCTCAATCTGTCATCGCTACAGACGAACGGCGTGCGTGTGGGGCGAGTGGTCGGCGTGGCTGTAGGCGCCACCCTGACACCCATCAGGACCCATCTGCTCGGAGAGTTGGAGAAGGTAGGCTTGGCACAAACGCGGCGCGCCGGCTTGTAATGAGTCTCTTCTTGCGACCCCCTCAGCTGCCTCCCTTTGCTACAGTTCTCATTTCCGTCCAATTTCCAAGCACAAAACAATCCTGTCAGCACAAAGATGCTTACAAATGAACCCAGGTACTGTTTCTTCTTGGTGGGAAAACGGACCAGAAAGCCTTTTAACCCTTTCCATCGTCTGTCTCAGGTGAGCTGGACAACCTCAACACCTACTGTATTTTACTTCCACACCCTGCCAAACGCTTCGACTTTAGGTGTGAATGTGCCTTTAGAACCCATGGGAACTCTATCAAGATCTGCCATGGGTCTATCTTGTCACTATTAGATGATGAAAATGTGTTATAGGGAGGATTAGAGAATGAATTCAAACGCCGTCCCAGTCCACCAGTCCGGTCCTCACAACCTCATAGTCCTCATTTTGAGTTTAAAAGTAGCGTCGCGAACAACCATGAGAGCATCACAAGTGACGCAGATCCTTCACAGCAACCGACAATTTCCATCATTTTGCTCAGTTCTTCAAAAGTTTAGCCACAGTTCCGACTGAGTCGATGACACTTCACTGCGACTTCTGAGGTGAAGACAGGTTCATTGCAACGACATCTTTCTCAGGCACCTCGGAGAAGAGTAATTCATGGCACACGCAGGTATTAGTGAGTCAGTAATTATCATTAGTGTCATCAAGTCCTTTCCTCTCTCTCCCAGTGGCAACGTGTAATCACCCGCTTTTATCAATCAACAGCGGCCTGGAGCAACCAACCGTCGTTTCTCTGGTGCCTGACATGAATCATAACCAAACCTTTGTTTCTCTCATCAACACGGGCTTTGTTCTCTGGGCGAGAGGTTCAGACGTATTGGAGTCTGTGCTTTGCATTCAATCTGCTGCAGGCTGGCAAAGGTGAGGCGCCTTCCCGCAACATTCGACATGAGCATAGAAGGTTAGTCTCGCTTTGTAAGGTAGAAGATTCATCGTCATTTTCATCAAGCCGAGAGAGAGATCTAATCCTGACATCTGTTCCAGGCTGTGCAATGATGGAGGCATCTCTCTGCCATCCAGATTCGAATACAAGAAACCAAATTGAATTCGGAAAAAAAAAACATTCCGAAAAATGATGGTTTGATGTCCCATTATTAAGGTCCGAATACGAAAAAAAAGTTTTACATAGTATTTTAAAAAGTTTTCAGTTCAGCGTGAAAATTAATAGTTAGTAATATGATTTTTTTTTTCAGTTTCAAATAGCATTTACGAATTCAAAAGTTTTTTTCAGATTTGAAACTTTTTTTATGATTACAAATCTTTTTTAGTTACGAGTTCAAAACTGATGGCACAGAAATGGCGTTGGGGGCGTGTCCTTGCTCTGTCAAGAGTGACAGCACTCAGAACCGCGGTTTGAGCTGTGATGTTTGCAGACAACACGGATATTGTGATGCTGTCAAAACATGAATATGTGGAATAGTCAAGTGGATGTCGGAGAAAAAGCACAGACACAAAACACTGCTACAATCTACATGCTATTTAAGGTGTAACTTGCCATCAAACACCATATAAAAGAAGTCAATAATGCCACACTGTATGATTCTGTGATCACATGTGAAATGTCCAATTTCCTCCAACAACATTGAATGCAACGTCACTAGCAATTCAGCACTGCAATCATTTCATTTTCTGGAATGAATTTTTTTTTTTTTAGAATTCAATCTGGTTTTTCCTATTCATATCTTGATGGCAGAGATATCCCTCCATATTGCAATGGAACATTCCCTGGGCTGGATCATCTTCCGAGAGGAAACACATAAACCGGCAGGAAGAGAATCAGCAGCTGTAGTTCAAGTCCCAGGAAATGGTGGACCATGTGTCCAACATGAGATGCTTCCTGAAGTCTTTTCCCTTCATATGTGCCCCGGAGATCATAGTTGAAGGAGAACAATTGGCCAGCTATATTGTTGGCTAATCTTCTTCTTTACTATGAGTCAGAAGTGATGAAGATAAATACACATCACAGAATCTCTTCCCATGATTGTTTTGATCAAACATCTCAATACTTACAATTTAACAGAAACAGCAGCTAAAAAGTACTTATTCATTCTTACACGATTTTATATTACTCTGAATTTATGTTATAACGTGCTTGGAACTGTAAAATTTAGCGCTTGAAATTAATATTAAAAATAACGTAGAAATGTGGGAACTAAAAAAACATTGTTAATAAAGTGTGAACGTTAAACATATTCATTTTCAGTTTTCCTCGCACTTTGTGTCTTGTCCAGAACTAATGTCTGTGAGTTCATAAGAGGGCACTCTACATATTAAGCACCGTATCATCAAAGATGTCTATATGTCTATTTGAGTTTGTCTCCACCTCTGATGATCTGTCAATCAGCCACACTTGACACCCCGGCTGTGACTCGGCACCGAGGTGGAAGGCTGGTGATATGTAAATCCCACTCAGCTCTGGGCACAGTTCGAGTTGCGCCCAAACATGGCTCTGTCCATTGCACTGAGGAGGAGCTATTCTGCATGCAGAGCTTCGGCGAGAGGCTCAGTGAGCCCTTAGGTGGAAATATGTCAATGATCATACGAGACATTGATGAATGGGATAGCCTATTGTCTCAGAGACATTGGTCTTGCTCCTCTAAAAGTATGTAGACATTGTTCAGAATAACATTTTCAGTTTTAAAACACATTTATTTATTCTTTTGTTCATGTCTTCAACATACTTCAGCGAGTGGTAGGGGGGGCGCCCTGGGTCCTCTGCTGACCAGTGGGCACGGCTCCTGTGTAGTATTTTTAGAAGCTTCCAGGATTCGAATAAAATAGGGCAGAACAGAAACATTTGTCATGAAACCATCTGAGGAAACTGGACAGCTACTTTACTGTGAGCTGAAGTTGGGGGTTTCACTGTGATAAGAAAGGAGGAGAAGAGATATTCGGGGTATGTGAAGTGGAAGAAGAATTTCTCCACAAAGACCCCAAAGAACCAAAAGTAGCAGCTACCTCCACTAAACATGACACTAAACATCTAATAGAACACAGAAACAACAGACATTTGGCTGCTGCTGACATTTTCAGCATTACTCCAGATAGACTGGAAAGTAATCTGGGTATTTTTTCAAGTTGCAGTACACTGTAAAAAAGACAACAACGACAATCTTTTCAACAGAGTTAGTATTCTTAATTGACTGAAATAGAAAATTAAAATTCCAACAGTAAAATACATGTCAGACAAATCATATGTGTCTCAATTATGGCCAAATATGCAATTGTAAATTAGCAGAATTATCAATTGAAAATTCCCATAGTGCACTTCTGAATTTGATCCACTGGGTTTCCCACTATACATAGCAAGGCCCTGTGTTCCCGCCTGGTCAGCAGTGTGGTCACAGGAGCGGAGCTTCATGGTGAAAGTGTAGAGCATATCTGTGACTTTGGAGGAGACCATTGTCCTGGAGCATGTGCCAGATCCTCCATCAGCACTTGGTACCTTGGTGGATTGCTGCACACTCTCGATATCTCATATCCAAAAGCTCTCAAGTACAGTCTTTAGCCATTTCAACATGTCATCATGGAAACTGGTTTGGATTGTCCACAGCATGTACGGTCGCTTCAGAAGAAACTCCTTCTTTAAACCAATGGAGTTGGCAAATTGTATCTGTTCTTCTCAACCGTTCCACTGTTACTGGTTCCATCGTCTGGCATGTTGGCTCACCATCATTTTTGTTTTTTAATCTTTATTCTACCATGTAATTGATGCCTATATACAGTACCTGCGGTGGTTAACCACTAAGCACATGTGTCATGTTGGCACATTATTTTCTTTCAAATCTTTTTTTTTTCTATTAAAGTGGACATTTACATATCTGTAACAGTAAACTCATGTCATGTTGGCACACTTTTTTTTATTATTCAAATTCAATGTTATATTATATAATGTATATTTTAAGCACATGTGCTTTTCTTGACAGTTTTTTGCACAGCAAAATAAAAGTGTGGAAATGCTGATTTGTAACTTTGTATTTATTTGAATTCAGGTAACTAAAATATATTGTGCAGTTCATTAGCTTTTGCTAATTGTATGAATCATGCTATTGAGCAAATAAATATAGTAATAAGGGCAAAATGAATTAATAGTAATTGCAATTCACAGAGCAGCAGAAATGTAATTGGAACAATGAAATGTCACTTGAAAAAAGGAAGAATACGTCTTTGACACCATTCAAAAATCTTACTGCAAAGGGTTGCCTTGAAAATTTAAGTTATCTCAATTTATCTTTTTTCACAGTGTACTTTTCAGTGCTGGCTAACACTGAGGCTCAGGTCCGAGCACTGCAACATGCTTTTCTTGCCCAACAGGGTGGGTGCGGCGACCAGTCTGCCACTAAACAGCCTTTAAACCCATCTTTTCAACACCACATCATTGGTCTCAAAAGTCTCACCCTTGATGTCAAGACTCTTGGTGCTTCGGCCACTGTTAGAGAAAGACCTGGGGGACAGTGATTCCCACGCTCTGTGACCTGTGTCAGAAAACAGCCAGCGGAAGCTCTGATGACATTATTCAGTCAACTCTGTTGGTCCCATCTAAAACCATGAAATGAGATTAACTGGCCTGATGAGTGAATGGCAAAGTCACCTGAGGTAATTGTAGCACCGTGCGTGTCACATGGAACAACCTCGAAATGGAGCAAAAAGACCTTCAGCGGGTCTTCAGGCATTCACAAGAGTGAAAACTGTTTCCAAGTTTGATAATCTGCATGATTATTATTTTAGTGATATTCCAGTGCCTTCCAGGTTTTTGTCTGTCCTCAAAGTACTGGAGCTCACTGAGGCACAACAACAGCAAACTCCTCAACCTACTTTTCCTGCTGACAGATGGTTCTGACAAATAAAATGTTTCCCGCTTCCAGAGAGACTTGAAGTTATCTTGTGTTTGGCAGCCCATGTTTTGTTCTTGCAGATCCTGAGAGTCACATTTAACGCCACAAGGAACTCATTTCTTTTAGATGTGAACGCAGATGTGTACAGAAACATCTGCTGTTTAAATTTTCACCTCTGATGCTGCGATTTCTTTACTTTTGTTTTGCTCAAGCGCCTGTTAATATTTGATGGTTTAGCTAACATGAAGAGTGTGAAGGTTTGCCTTTGATGCTTTGGGTGACATCATGGTTTAAATGGATTCATTCTTTGGAGGCAGAGCTGATCAACAGGGTGGTCGACATCAATCTGCAGATCACAAAGGCAGCACAGGTGGATCGCAAGACATGACGTGAACATCATATGATCCCACTCAGACATAACCAGGTGAAACACCTTTGTGACCGTAACGCAGGTCATTTACGGAGCAGGTCAGCACAGCTCAGTATAGCATTCTGAAATGGCGTTTCGCAACCTGTCAGCTTCAATTGCTCTTCCTCTACAGTAACAGGAACCGGAGAGTGTGAAGAGCTCACAGCGCCACCCGTTGTCACGGAGGTGACCTACTCGTAGCTCGATTGTCTCTGCACTGCATGTAAACCGGGATGAACATGACGCAGTCGGCCTTAGTCGGGCTACTCTCTGCATGATTAATATGGTTAATATGTTGTGCTGAGTTCGCACTTTTTCCAATGCACAACAAGCAGGATGTGAGGCTCAGGCATCTGTTTCCTCCAAAATGAAATGATTTATTTTTAACACATTTGAAGTGCACTTTGAAGGCCTAAATCAGCAATGATCAATCATTAATAAAATAAATAAAAAAATAAGTAATCATAGATAAAAAAAGTCCCACCAAAAAAAACAAAGAAATGCACCATTTGGTTTTATGCAGGTACTATGTGGCGTGGAACAGCGCACCAGTGCCCCCTCTTGACCACGTCCACTGCTTAAATGTGACCAAACATTCTCAGCTTTGAGAACTCACCCTGTACCACCGTGAGTGTCCTGTCTTGTCCAACTACCGTTAGTTGCTCTTGACTGGGCCTAAATTTTTTATGTGCTGAATCCACTGGGCTCATTCAGGAGCTGAAACCTTCGCTGCATTCCCTTGTTTAAGCCAGTGTGGTTGACCCTCGATGACCAGTCACGCTTTGCAAAAACCTCAGGAGAATAATGGATCATGTCTCCACGGCTGCTTTAAGCCTCATCAAAGGTTAAAAAAAAAACGAGAAAGTTCAGGCTTGTGAGCCTTTTAAGAGGGACACATACACAAAATATTTGAATGGCAAAACTGACTCTCATGGTTTAGATAGATAGATACTTTATTGATCTCTGAAGAGAAATTCCATTTCCAGCAGCATGACAGGTGGAAACATAAGAGCAAGTAAAAAAAAAAAAAAAAAAAAAAAAAATGGTTTAACCCCAATTACTAACCTTCACCCTACAATGATGCAGAAAACAAACCCCCTCAAAACAAACTTCATCCTTGATCGTGAACTCCATCAGGATAAACACACACCAGGACAAGACAAATGTCCACTTCCATGTGGAGGGAACCTCCTAGGGGCTGGGTTAATTTGGACTTTCATTTCGCGGCTGAGGGCAGCAGACACAGAGAGAGATGTAGAGCGTGAAGTCGTTCAAGAGCGTGTCGCACCAACATTCATCATTGCCCGTGTTTTACAAGGGTGTCTTGTCCAGAAAGAAACCACCGGAAGCTCATGTTTCATCGTCTCACTGCTTTAATTTGAGAGCAAAGTCTGGACCTAAAACGTCTGTCTCACTTACAACAGCTTTTCTTTGGTTTTAATGCTCCTGATGTTCAGAGATCACACAGATGTATTTTCTCACATTTGCTTTTCACACGATCTTCTATCCTTCACCAGCTTCATCTGTTCCTCACCAACCCAGCTGAGAGTGGGAAAATCCAAACTTGACTACTGGTACAGCAAAGCAGGCCAAGTCAAGCAGGATAATACTGTACCAAGTCTTCTGAATCAGCTTTGGTAACACGTGTAGCCACATGAGCGCTAACTGTTGCAGTGCATTTCAACAGTAGGAGCACTTTTTACCAGGAAGGCAATATGAATTAGTCGTTCTATAAAGCACCCCTGGCTTCACGGCCTCAGCCTCCAGGTGAATGTAGCACCGGACGGATGGGAACAGTAATGGACACTGTTTGCCAAAAACCCTGATCATTTATGTGGCTTGAGAGTGAGGTTTGTTTGCCCAAAGTTACTGATTCAACACACCCATCTATAATTCAAATTTGAAAATCAGGCGGATATTGCAAAAATCATTTTCCATCTATGTCCCAAATGTGTATTTAAAAATTAATACTTCACCTTGAGCCCTCTAAGGCTTTGAATTTTTGGGGATTCAAAAGGAGACGACCGTGAAGCAAGTCGTCGTCTGTCGGATCCCTGCCCCAAAAAAATCAATATCATGTCCAGACATCGGTCAGCGTGTGCGTGTGTGTGTGATCCTGGTGAAGATCTGTGTGTGTCTGCACCCACTGGGTTGCAATTCTAGGTCCAATTTTCCAATAGGTTCCACGTTGATTTCCTCTGGGAGGTGAACAAATGTCGCTGAGCTCAATAATCACAACATATGTCACTCTTTTTTCACACTGGTTTTATTTTTGGAATAATAACGTTTAAGTGTAAAATATATGCACAGAGACTAGTGGAACTCACTCAAGACAAGAACAGTGAAAGCAAAATAACACAGGTAGATGTCAAATAGCAATTTAATACAAGGGAAAACAAATAAATATAATGCCGGATTTATACATTTTAAAACAACAACAACCAAACTTGAACTTTTTTTTTTCAAAAGTTCTGATGTACGTTTTCTCCCCTTTTAATTTCACTCTCTCTGATAAAGTCTCGTCCTGAGAGACCTGAAAAGGAGCGAATCCTATTCCTACTTTCAGAGTGGCTAGAGATCCCGGGGATAACACCGCGGCTCCGCCGGGTCGTGAGGCCTCGACTGGTTAATTAGACGCTACCGGCGGTGGCAGGTGTCACTTAGTGTGTGTGTGTGTGTGCGTGCGAGTGTGTGCGTTTCACAGTGTGTGTGTGTCACAGGGTGTGTTTTTGGCAGAGGGGAAGGAATCTGGTCGCTCTGGTGATGCTATAGGATTTTACCAAGTAGCCAGAAGCTTGGAAGGGAATTATGTACATTTGGAAAAAAAAAAACAACTATAAAACTACTATATAAATCTGATGGTAATATGAACGAGAGTGATGAAGTCTCCCGTCTGTGGGCTTATTGATGACCCACAGAGGTGGCTATGGTTCTGCTAAGCGAATGTAATGTAATGTGATTGTGTTCTGATCAACAGAAGAAGAGTCATGGAAGCTGGCGACAGACCTTCCTTCACACTGAGCATCTCCTGTCATTCAGAATCTACTTTGTTTAATCGGGATCGCCGACGACCTTGACGGGACTGTGAGCCCCGTCGTCTGACCCCCTTCACACCTTCTAATAATTTACTTTACACGTCCAGAACGTCCAGATGCTGCGAGTCACCTTGAGACGAAAGTCTGGCCGGAACACTGCTGATAACCAAGGTGAAAAAAAGTGAGAAGACACGGCGAGAATGTGGAGAGGAGAGATGGCGTAGGAGATGTCTGTGGGCTGTCAGGAGGAACAGGTGGGAGAGACAGCGTCGGAGAGGATAGTGGGAACGATGGCTCCAGCAGAAGAAGACAAGAAGAAGAAGAAGGGAGGCCTTGTCCATCCTGAAACATTCAACTCATATTTCCTGATTAAAAGTATAGAACGCCTTTAAAGATGAAAAAAAAGTCATTATTATTTCATGACTCGCTCGAAGAAAAGTGACATCGCTGACAGCCATGTCGCTTGTCATGACTTCCGCCTTCACGTTGGCCACATCATCAAAGCCAACCCTGCTTGTGGTGTGACAGCTGTCTGTGCACACCAGGAAGTGTTGCATCAACGTTCCTAATTAAACTTTGATTCCAAACACGTGCGCCAGAAGGAGATGGAGTCTGCTGGTACTTCCAGTCCAACGCGACTGGATCTGCCAGCCATCAGGAACGTTCATTACTTCCACAATCTTCACTTCCTGCGATCGCTTCCATGGGAATAATATCCAGGGAGGGGAGAAATTAATAAGCTGAATTTATGAAAGGTGGCTGGTAGATTTTTAAGATTGGTCTATGTACATATTAAATATGGTGCAGCGTTCACTATTACTACAGTGACTAGAACTGCTAGTACAATATGAAGCGGGTCCAAGATGTTGGTGATACACCAATTTAAATAAAGATTTTGAGTGTTTCTTCGTTCCCAGCACAAGTGTGAGCTACCTGAGACAAGACACCCTAGTTCCCTCTTGTTAAAAATATATTTTCCTCCATCTCACTAGTACTGCAGCACCCAAACTACTACTTCCAATACATGCCAAATAATGATGCAGCAGTAATAAATAGCAGTAACAATTTGGCACTCACATACTGAAAGATCATTTATCGTTTGTTTGCATTTGCAAACAGTTTGGTTCGTGTTTTTGTGCATATAAATCTGTCTCATGTTGTGTCCCTTCATGTCCAGTCAGCGTTTGTTTTCATCCTTATGATCTATGTAAGAGTTTTCATCTACATTTGACTGAACAGTTAAGACCCCTTAACATTCATTCAGAACCAATAGTGGGGTGGTCTTCGTTCTTTAATTTGTAAACAGAATAACCGTATGTCGTATTATGTCAAAGAGTGGTCCCCATAAAGATGCCGTGACAGAGCCGTGCTTGTGTGTGTGTTGGTGCCATTGGGTGTTTGTGAGGCCCTTTTGCTGCACCCCACAAGGTTAAGCCTCAATTTGAGGATGAGGGCTCCAAAATAACTGGGTCATGGCCCAATTATCATTGGGATTTAGGTTTGGACAGGAAGGGATCACACTGGACAGGTTGCCAGTCATTGAACCACTCACACTGCACTCGAGTTCAGGGGTGGATGCAGGGGGGTGGCAAACCCCGTTAACAAAAAACAACTGAAATCTTCCCCCTCTGCAACGGCCCATTTAAGCTCAACATTCCTGCACGTCTACCTCACGCTGCCTCCCCTTCGTCTTTAGTGCAAGAGCTACATTATCAATACTTCTTCCACAGTGCCATGTTTGTTTTGGAGTTTGACTGTGGGCTGTCACCTTTGTGGGTATATTGGTGATGGAAATCTAAGGTAGCAATCTTTATGCCAAAAAAAGGAATCAATACAAGTGGATGTCTTTCATCGCTTAACCACCCCTTATCGCACGGCAAACCCCAGCGACTTCTGAATTCTGAACTGTCATTGACTCAGCACACTAGGCTCAATAACGCTGGATACACACACAGTTAAAAATACACCCAAGAACCCGCAGTCACAGAAAAAAAACAGTTACACCTGAAAGCTCCCGCAATACTTCCCTTAGCACACAGAGACATTATGGGTGGGGGAGCTGGTGCTCAAGCCAGAAGAAACGTTAGGAAGAAAGAAATCAACACTGGAATCTGTGGCCTGGTAGCGACAGGTTGTCACTTCACGTCTGGACTAAGACTTTCAAATTTAATGCATGGAACTGATTTCTCAAGAATCTAAGAATGAAGGAAAATGGGGCACTTTGATCATGACAAAAAGGCAAAAGAGGGGAAAAGGATTGTTCCTCGAGCCCCACTGGGGAGCCATCTGAGTGTGTCCTGCCAATTTTTAAGAGGTGAAAAGAAAACTGATCATTCCCATTGACCAACCTCCGGAAAACCTTAGACCAGCAAGACCACCTCTTTAGCACTCCAAGGGTGTGGGACAGAGAGGGGGCGCAGAGGAGTGCAGCAGCCCCAAACAGATTCAGGCTAGCCACAGGATGGAAAAGGGCAGTCATGGGACACACTCTTGTGAAGGGAGAATGAAATTTCAAACATACATTATAACCTCAGGTGACTGCAGTCTACTTGACACACCATAGTCAGAATCCTAAGTAAATATGTCAAAATAATCACCAACCATTCAAATGTATATTTCAATTGAACAGAAACATGAGGCAAAAGCTACATGATGAATTTATTCAGTGAAAATTGTTAGATTTATTTTTTTAATAAGAGAATTGAAGACGAGAGTCACAAGCTTTGAAAAAGCATCTTTAATGGATTTAAATGTTTGGTTACATGTCAGGGGCCGTTAGATACAGGAACAAACTTTGAATCTATTCAGTCTCAATCAATTTCAATTTAAAGCACAAATGCTGGCGATGATGATGATGATGATGATGATGATGACCAAGAGTGAAAAACAATACCATCATAATAACGTGATTAAAAATTGTGACTATAAATTCCTCTAATATGTAGAATACGTGAGTTTGACACATAAATAAGACTCTAGCTCTTGATAATGTCGTCTGAGCGAGTTTGTGCTGCAGTTCTCCAGAACCAGAGAAGAACCAGAGTCCGTGATTAAGACACCAGGTGCTGGTCCAGGCTGATGTCAGTGGTCCCACCCATTTTTTTTGCAGACTGTGTTCACGTGGACAGATTCCCTCCGCCCATGACAAAGTGACATTTACACTCAAACCAATTCAAGATTGAATTTTGGGGCACAACTATTCTCATTCTGCAAGTTCAGCTTGACATTGAACTGAAACAAGAGCATTGCTGCTTTTGTCCCAGTCATGAGAAGAAAAGTTCGAGTTACGTGTGGATACAATCTGAACTGACAGGCAGAAACTTCCCCCAAGAAATGTCTAAATAATGAGATGAGAAATGGTGATGATCTGTCAGCTGAAAATATTAATTCAGCAGTCACTGATGTGATGAAAACTGGAAGATTTAAAGAAGGAAATTCCAAATAAAGGGATGAAACGTCTTAAACTTGAGAGGTGCAGTCAGAATTTGTCACACCTATGAAAACGTAGATCAGTTGCAGATTAAAATAATACACAGTGAAGACCGGCCATCATATCAAAGTCTCAATTGAAAATTAAATTGTTGTCAAAAACCTCAGCTTTAATAATATGGATTTATGTGAATTTTGATTTGGTTCGAATGTGTCACATTGTCATGGCAACAGTGTTTGGTGTCTCATTTACGTTCATCTCGGCTGTATAATGCTCTACAAAACCCGACACCAACTTCCGTCCACAGTGGAGCGAATATTTACAAACGCGATGGTACCTCGGCCAGTGAGCTAACCAGGTGGTGCCAGAGAGCTCGTAGGAAAGCAGCAAGAGAGTAAAACCTGCTTCGGGCACAATCCCGGGAGGTTGGTCGCTCTAAGAATTCAAGCCTTGTAATCAACAAAGAGTCCTGAATGTCCTAAAATGGGCAACATCCTGTGAGTTCACTGCACTAGACACATGACAAATTGCAACATCTAAAAAAAAACTTGTTTTCAGACTTCTGATTCCAAACTGGATACTCTTCTCCAAGGCCGCAGCACGCAAGGACTCCCAGAAGTCTGCACTCCAGCCACCTGACTGATTTGGGCCTCTGATCCAGTCCTGGATCCCTGGTAAACCCCATAACCTCCATAGACACTGTCCTGGTAGAGCAAGGCTCGCTGGCTCCCACAGCGACCACCACCGCAGGCTAACAGCTGGCAGACTGGGTTGGAAGTCTGGCTGTGGTTCTGCAGGTCCTGAGGACCATGATAGAGCGGTAGTCCCGGGTAGGAGTTCAGGTAGTGGGCATATTGTCTGCTGAGCAGGCTGGTGGCCCTCCGTACCATCCCCCGCCCAAACCCAGTGCCGTGACGCAAAGCTTCCCCATACGAGGGGAGATGGGTCGACTGTGAGTATCTGAGCCTGTGGCCTTTGCGCCCGTTGGGCCTGCGGTGGTCCTCCCGTATGTGGAGGTAGGCCTGGTTCCGTGGGAGGCACAGATTGTTGCGAAGCTGGGCCGGGTTGTAAGGTTTAGTTGGCGTGGTTCCGGGAAAAAGGTCTGGCAAGGTTGTCGGTGACTGGCTGGAGAGAGACGACTGCGAGTCATCCAACTGATGGTTCTGCTCCGTACCCCAGGTGGCTTTGAGGAAGGATGGTCTTCTGTGTCTGCGTCTTCCTCTCAAGACCAGGTCTTCTGGAGGCCAAGATCCGTAGTTCTCCACACGAGGGCTGGTAAGGTTCGGTAGGTAGCTGTTGTCAGAGACATGGTTTTCCTGCAGGTTGTTCGCCTTCAGCTCACTCAGACACATGGGGGCTTTCTCGTTCTTCATCTGGTCAATGTTGTCACACTGGAAACTCTTCGACCTCTTTTTCCGCCGGGATAAGATTGGGTCAACCTCTTGATTTGGGAGTGAGGAGAGTGGATGGGTTGTGTAGAGGTCTGGCAGTTGCAGGTCTGTGTATGAGTAGAACTGTGAGTGTGGGTCGATGTACAGCCTTCCTGTCGTCTGGTACTGATGATGAGGCAGTGGCTCTCCGACCGCCAAGTGCGGGGTACTCAGGCTGGAAACTGGAAGTGGTCGGTCATAGAGACAAGAAGTAGAGCGCGTGGGCAGGGTATAGCGGAGCGGAGTTGGTCGGTTCACCACTCTCTGGTGCTTCAGCGGTGGTGTGAGTGAGCGCTGTGGGAGTGTGACGTGGTTCTCCATCACATAAGCAAATCCTCCCGGCACAGTCTCTGTTGCGACCGGTGGCACGCGAACAGGCAGCGTGCCGCTGTGCCGGCTCAGGTGCTTGATGGTCTTGGTGGCGTTGTCCAGAGAACTCTCCACATTGGCAGTTGAGACCAAGTCTTTAGCCGTGCGCAGCATCTTTAGCATGTTCGCTTGAGCATAGTTGGTCGTGAGATCTGGCTTGGTGAAGCCGGGCGGGCGACCCACATCCTCCACCCCATTGAAGCAGCTGTAGATACCCTGAAAGAGAGAGATCAACAATGCAACCAGTTAAAGTCATATGACATAGCTGAAGCTGTTGGGTAACTTAAGGTGTAAGAATCAGCTAAAAAGATATTCTGCGACAACATGCAAAAAGGGATATTACTGTTCATAATTTAACTTCAAATTGGGCCAAAAAAGATCAAATTGACCCTGATGAAGCCACTCACCCGGCTGATGGCCAGCAGGAAGTCCAGCTTGTGAGACTTCTTGACCGCGTGTCTCAGCTTCCAGTAGAGCAGGTGTTCCCAGGCAAACACCAGCAGACTCAGACCCATGGCCACCAGCAGCATGTAGAAAACACCTGCCATGTTGTCGATGTCCAATTTGCTGCTCATCACCTCGTTCTTCTCATTCTGGCAGATGCCCGACAGCCAAACAGTCTCCAGGCGCTGAGTGTCACCTGTAAGAGCCCACAGGGATTTCTGACTCTGGGTTTCTCAATTAGTGCATTGGGAGTTCAGCTGGGTCTCCAACCGCACATATCCAGAAGCATACTGGTTCCAGGTTGAGCTCAAGCAGACGTGGAGCCAAGCAACTACCAGGACACAATTTGGGCTCACCATCTCCAAGGAACTGGAGGAGCGCCAGGTCAATGGGTCGCTTCCAACGCGAGTCTTTCTGCAGTGCAATGCCATAGCCAGTGGTGGCAAAGACTTTCCCGCTGCCAATGGTCACCAGTTTACAACCCTCGTCTTTTCCCGCCATGTAGTTCAGGACAGCAGCGTCGTATATGAAGGCGTCCAGTTTCCTGTGAACCAGTTGCAGAGAAAGCTGTTCCACATTTCAAAGGAACGATGTAGCAGGCACGGATTTGCTTTTTAAAAGATCAAGAAAGCATCAGTTTAAAAAAGCTGTCACTCTCTGAAGTTGATCTCAGCAGTTCATCAAACACTCTAAAACAAGGACTTCACTTCATCTTAAAATAAAATGATTCCCAGAATAGACCCTCCATCAGTCGATCTCTCAATGTCTTTGAAGAACGAAAAATGTTACCCAGTCTTCAGGCTCTCTAGCGCCTCCTCCACCCCCTTCTGGTTGTACTTCATCATGTGCGAGTGCATGTCCAGGTAGTTACTCCGGATGTTTCTCTCTGTGCTGCCATTTGGAACCGTCCCAAATCGGAATGGGGGATAGTGCTCGTGAGGCTTCTGGAACTGAAGGGAAAGGAAAAAGATGGAAAAACAAAAGAGAGTTAAGAATTGAAAAAAAAAGAAGAAGAAAAAAAACAGGCATGAATTGTGAAACAAGTACAACAATAATATATAATATATAGCAAAATCAGATCACGTAAAATGGTGTGAAATATTAGATACAGATAAGAAGTGTGTAGTTGTAATGTCATTTTTTGAGATGCAAATAAGTAAAATAATGCAAAACTGCAGCGAGAAAGTCAAATCAATTGGAAGATACATTATAAAACATATTTTTTGTGCAGAAAAAATCAAACGTTGCAACAACACATTTACCTAATTTCAAAGTCCCAGTGAACTGCCCACATAAAATCACAGCAATAATCCTAATCCACATTAATCTGCATCTGATCGAACTTTGGGAAACTCAATTAAAGTGTGCACTGCAGAGACGATTCATCTTTGTAACAGCTGCGCCCTTTAGAGCCATAAGTTGACAAATGACCAATTGTGTGTGTGTGTGTGTGTGTGTGTATTCGTCTGTGTGCATGCGTGTAAGATGACAACCCTCTTCTCTGTAGGAACATAAGCAAAATAAATGAAATTTTTAAAAATGAGACATATCGAAAATTCTTCAAAAATTATTCTTCAGTGACAGCCTCTCATGTTTTCAGTGATTTTGCAGCAGCAGTTCAAGGACTGGGTTCAGCAGCTGGGGGCAATATTGACGGCCGCAAAGTCTTATTCATTTTATTAAAGACAAGAATTGATTGACTGTGGCTTCACAAGGCGAAAGTGTTTTTTGCGTTGCCATGCCACTGTAACTCCTTTGTCTGTGAAGGGTCGATGTTAAAAGCAGCCCCTAGTCTGTGTTGGTGGGACACAGCTAATGACTCTCACCTTTTTGTCGGAGAGTCCTGAGACAGTGTCGATGTACTGCTCCTGGATCATGAAGGCAGCCAGATTAGCCGTGTAGGATGCCAGGAAGATGACAGCAAAGAAGGCCCAGACCAGCACCATGATCTTGCTGGTGGTGCCTTTAGGGTTCTCAATGGGGACAGAGTTGTTGAAGACGATACCCCAAAGAAGCCACACTGACTTCCCGATGGTGAAAGTCGGACCTCCGGGAGCTGAGAAGAGTGGGTGAGATGTCAATGACTTGACAAATGAACATTTAGAGCGTCACCGCCGCCAAAGACATTAAATTTTTGTTGCCATTTATCTGTCTGTCTGCAAAATAACTTGAAAAAAGTTGAATGTATTTCTGTGAAATTTTGCAGAATAGCGACTAGATAATGATGAACTACACAAACTGTTTGGTGACATCATGGAATTTCATCATTAATTTATGTTTTCGAAGAAGTTATCATTCACTCCCCCTGCTGTGTTTGGAACTAGCAAGAAAAACAAAAAACAAAATAAAGGATAGGACTGGATGAAATGCAACATACAATGAAACGCACTTTTACGTGACTAGGTGCCAAAACATGTTGTAAATGCTCCTTTTTAAGGTTGATATCGCTATAGTTGTGGCGATACTGCTAAGTTAAGGTCACTGATGTGTACTTTTGGTGTGAGTCAGTACAGTTCTTGAATAGTGGGAGTTGTTTCTTTACAAGTCACGTGAAATGAGCTTCTTGTTGCGGCGATGTCTTGGAACTAGACGTTATCTTTCACTGTTGTCAGTGATTTACAATTACAGATGTTACTTTTATTGCTACCGTTGTGGTTGTTGCCTTTTATTCTATTACCATTGCTGTTGTTTTTATGAATGTACTGACTGTACAATCTAATCTTAGAATGTCTGCTGAAGCCACTTCAGTTATGGGTTAAAATGTGACTGGCGCCAAGCCTGCTATGATGCATTTGGAGTTGCTGCACCACTGTGACATCATTACGTCTGGTGCCATCATAACTGCAGTCCTGCTTGTTTTGCCAGTAAATATTCCTGTGATCACATGGTCTGTGTCGCCGCTGTTGACATCACCATCACCATTCTTTCTACTGATGTGCATGTCACGGTTGCCATTGAAGTTGTTGTGCAGCGAAGGCCACGCGTGCCAGCATCCGTGTCATCATCAGTCTCACTTGCTCTTGCTGCCTGTGTTTGTTATCAAGATCTGTGTTACTACTGTCGCCACCGTCCCTCAATGGTGTACACTTTGTCTTCGGTTGAAGGTTCTCGCAGAGAAAACATGCTGTGAAACCAAACTCCTGTTTTCTCCGTCGCTCTCTGCTGCAACAATTGAAACCACCGCTGTCATCGATCAGTCTTCGCTTGCTAATTAAAACAAGAAAACGACCTTTCAGACCCGGAGACTTTGTCAGAAACACATTCTGGAACTGATCAGTCCTGGACTCACACAGTGCAGTCACAGATGTTTGACTGTGAAAGTCCATGGTACAGCACGTCTGGCCATGTTCAGTGCAGCGCCACCACACTTTTCATTCACTTCTATTTTCTTTTAATTAACCACATCTAATGAACGTGTCAACAGTTTGTGACCCAGATCTCATACGTCTTCCTCTTCTGACTGTGTTCCAAAGAGGAGTTTCAGATCCTGCAGTGATGGAGCGCTCCCCGTCTGGAAGTTTGGGAACAGCCTGTCCCAGGAGATAAGACTCACCGAATCACAGGAATTTGTTCTTGAGAGTAATTCGATATGTGACCTTCAGTGTGTATAGTATTTTGTTCTGTTTTCAGTAAAATATACATGGATATAAATACATAAAGATTTTCTGATCAATGGAGAATTAATGCTATTAAATCGAAAACATGCTTATAACATAAGGTGTTCTACACAACCTTTTGTCTTTTTCTCATTTATCCAATGCTAGCTGATGTTGTATAGTAACTACATTTTTCAGTACACAAAAAGTTACAACAACTTTGGGATGAAGATTGTGTTGTGGCAGTGACATGCAGGTGCAAGAACTGACCTTTGGCGCTAACCAGACTGCGGTTGTATCCGACTGGACTGAAGTACTCGAACACAAAGACTGTTACTGCCACGACAGTGAGGCACATCACAAACATCATGACCCAGACAGCTGGACTGTATGGTTCTGCAGAGGAACAAATACATACTGGTTGAGATGCAGGAAGATGATCGAGAGAGTCAGTGATGGTCTGGTTCAAATCCGTGGTAAAATATCAGAATGAAAGAGTTTTGTCTCACCAAGAAAAGCAGACGGGGAGACAGTCCCGTTGCTACGGGCGACCATCACGCTTATTCCAGTCTCAACAAACGGGACAGAGAAGTCTATAATTTCTGAGCGCTCCTCGTTGATAGTGAGTGAACCAATGGCCATGTCAGCACGTCCATAAACCACCTGAGGAGGAAAAAACTTTTCTAATGCCACAGCTAAGAATTTGAAATTTGTACTTCATATTTTTGCATTTCTTTTCCAAATTTCTGAAACTACAATTGGTTAATCAGAAAACAATTTTGGGTAAATCTTGGCTCAAAGAATGTTGCTGAAAGATCACAAACTTCACTTAACATTTCTGTTCTGATTCATTCGTTCTGCACCCAACAAAACATAAGCACATTTAATCTGTACTTTCAGTGGTGAAGATGTTTTAGTTAGTTTACAGAACTAAGTCTCATCTGGTAAAACCAAGCTGCAGTGATGGTTCTTCACCTCTCCGATCATTCCGTTCCAGATTCCTCTCACCAGCTTGCCGTGTTTCCCATTGGTCACCAGGTATAGGTCATAGGAGAACTTGATAGTACGTGACAGTTTCTTGAGGATGTCGATGCAGAACCCTTTGCAGCACAGTTTCGTGTATGACTCAGAGTGGCCAATTATACTGCGGAGAAGAACATAAGAGTCAGCCGCCAGCCTGCTGTGATTTGAGGTCATGTGACCTCAAACTTCTACACAATATCTTGTAACCTTGTGTATGAGAAGTGCACATGATGGTGGTATTGGAAAGATAGTAGCATTGGGGATCTTGTAGTGATGAGAAACTGTTGCGTTTTAACTAGTTCTCTACCTATTATTAAAAAAATGCATGAATGAAATCCCTCCCATTGACATGAAGCATTACTGACATTATCTTTTCTTAGTGCTTGTCATCTCCTGCTGTTAGCGTCAGTGGTCTACAGCCGAGCAGAAAAGGGCGGACAACTGCTGCTTGGTTAGCTACAATATCGATATCGGCTGACACACAAACTCACACACTGGCGCACACACTCTGGTTCAGGCTTGAATGACTGGTGACCACTAATCAAACACCTTTAAGAGCGACTCGTACGCACTTTCCGTCGGAGCAGAATTGACGGAAAACAAAAGAAAGAAACAGTAAATATATTGAGGTCGAAAGGGACGACAGCTCCATTCTAAAAATAAAGAAACTGTTTGTTCACGTTCCTGAGAGTCGCTACGGACTGGTCTATCTTTAGATGCTCTTTTACTTCTACTGCCAAAGATATTTTTAAGACAGTTTTTTAAATTAAAGAGATGAAAGGAGATACAGTCAAAATGGTAACGTTTACCGTCACTTACCTCCTGTCTGACCTCATGATGCTGCGCTTCAATCCTCTATTGAACCCAGGCTTAACCACAGTGTAAGAAGGCCTTGTTCCCAAGATGATGGCTTCTCAGAAGTAAATTTGGTCTTCATATTTCATATATAAAAGCTTGACATTTTGACTTGACCTAATTTGAACTTCCCATCCCACTGAACTCTATATTTAAAAGTTTGTTTGACCTTGGACTGTAGGAGGAAACCAGAGTGTTCAGAGTAAACCTACCCTCTGCTTTGAACCTGCAGCCTCTTCACTGTGAGGCTGCCCCTCTACCTCATGGCATTGCTTGTTTCAATCGCTGTTAGAGGAATTGGGGCAGGGACAGCTGTCCACTCAAAACACACTCACACACAAAGACAGGAGGAAGGTGTCCTCTGAGACTGTACACGGCTCGGCGAGTCTCTCAAAAAACTCCAGAAACTAGAACAGTGGAGGGAGAAGCCCTGGAGGCAGCCAGTTCTCGGCAGAGCAGTTGACAGAAACAACCAGAAGAAGAGGATGACAGGACGTCAGGACAACAGCAGCTTCAGATTAGAGGGAGAGAGAGCGACAGATGGACCAGGATCTGAAATCACCAGCAACCACCTTATGTAACAGCTACTGTACTTTTGCTGCCAAAATACTTCCAGTAACAAGATGGTCCTCAATAGTTCGTCTCATTACAAACAAATTGATACCGAATCATTAATCAAAAACCATTGGTTCCATTTTGGGGGGCAATATTAAATGCTACATTCATTTCTCCAACTGCTAATTCATGAGAGTTGAGCAGGCAATAAACAGGATTTGAAAATCTAATTTGGATTATTAATAAATATTTGAAATAACCAAGCAACAGTGTGAAGAGTAGAACGACTTCATGCCACAATGAGCTTCAAAATGGAAACATTGCGAGTCTCTCTTGAAGCTGGTGAGTTTGGATGCTGTTGTCTGTCTCGCCCTCTATTTTTACTATTAAAGTAAACAGTCCATGTCCAAGCACAGCCCGCCTCGTCCAAGAGTATAAGAAGTGACACGCTCTGAAACCTATGAAGCTCGAAACTGCAGAGTGAAAACAACATTCAAATGTTGTTGCAGATCTAATTTGTTGTTCAAATATTATTGCTGAGCGTTTTGTTCTTGCTATTCAGGAGGTCAGTATGACAAAACTCTAGTGCTGAACGCCATGATTTGTTTTGTTAATGAGTAAAAATAACATCTGGACTTGGGTTGAGGCGGCTCAAACGGCACAGTGAGATTGACCCTTTGGTTCAACCGCGGACGCGTTTCTTCTGCTGAATCTTGGGTCTCACCCAACTAGGACGGCGCAGAGACAGAGGAGGATGATGCTGCGGCTGGGTTGCGACAGATGTCCTCCATGTTGGACAGATAAATCTTCTTTACTGGCAATCAATGCGCCATCGCGCTCAACAACAGCCGCTACATATCTCTGGATAATTAATGTGCCAGACAAGGAGCAATCTGCATAACACACAAACACACACGCATATCTGAAAAGACTGCCTTGTGCAGTGACCATGACCACTACATTTATTATGTAGATGGTTTTCCCATCCTCAGGTGATGATCAATCGGAGGAGAACGTACAGCACCAAGAAAAACATCTCTAACGTCAACAGACATGACTAAGCGGAGTTCTCAGCTCACTTAGCCGTGGCGGCACACTCACTCATAGTCACAAAGCATTCAAGAGGTATACTTATAAATTATTTTTCAAGCTTGAATGCGGCTCTGTTTTGGAAATAATTACAATTTATTGAAGCACAAGCAAAGTGTGAGGCAGGAGTTTGGTCAGACTTGTTACAAAGCTTTCCTTTCTCTTTTGTTCTAAAACTGATCAGCTTAAAGCGGGAATATTGACAGAGACTTTCATTTAGAATAGAGTTTAACTTCAACTAGATGTTTTATCCTGGTCAACTAAAGGTTATTATTGTTATTATTATTATTACTAGCGGCAGAATGACAGTGAGTCATGAAGGCACATTTCCCGGATTTGTTATTTATTGGGCACCAAGACTACACTTTTATCTGTCCCGAGAATTTGGGAAACGCAGGGCCACAAGTTCATAGGATAATTGCAGCGACTGAAACAAATCTGCGTGTCAGAACGGATCACACTGAAGTTTTAGTCCCCACTGATGGTTCAGAGCTGGAATACACAGAGTCAAGATCAATACGAGGCCGGCAGAGAATCTTCCTGTTGAAATAATGAAACTCCAGAGGACAAGTAGATGGAGTAAACAAACAGGAAGTACAGACTTTGTCAATTACATTTGTGGATTGTTTCATATGTGTGTTTACAGGAAAACTATCAAAAGGAGTTGGTGACAAAAGTAGCAACTGTCAACGGAAGGAAAGTAAGGTTTGGTTCTTTGCTGCAACTATATCAGTGTCCCCAAAGAAGGTGGTTATATCTTCAGGTTGTGCCTTCATAAAACCTGTCCCATATTTTTTGGGATACAAAACATGATTAAATCGGACCTTTAGTATCATAATGCTCTGTCAGAATTCTACACAGTAAGATGACTGAGATGTCTATCGGAACTAGATGTCAAATATATATTTAAAGGTATGTTATATTTTGGTGTTTGCGAAACTTAGACTGAGAAGAAGCAGGCACAGTCCTGCTCCCATTTTCTATCTCTGAGGACATAAATAATTCATGTGACTGGAAACAACTGTAGCTGCAAACTGTCACCAAAGCTGCTGATGAACATTATATTCACACTAATCCCATTATTCGGGAAAGCTAGATGGGATCAACAAATTTAGGAAAACTGATCCACACTGAGTTGTCAGCTTCAGTCCGCACGGCAAATAGCAACCAACATTGGGGTGGGGCTGTGATCAGTGAAGCCAGGGGTGATGAAAAAGCCCCCCCCAATTACTCGAACTTAAATGAAGTGTGGAGGTATGTGGCATCGACTCAGGACCAAACTGGGGCAGTGACACGAAGGGAGGAGGGAGGAGGTGCGAGTCTAGACAACTACAGGGCATCTCAAATGTTGACATGCGTCTACATTGAACATTTACAGATGGTTAATATCTATACCTGCCCTATATACTGATCATATCATATTGATTTGATCATATTGATCACTCAGCCTTTGGTCTGAGAAGAGGTCTCCTCCAAGGTCAGTGAGTGCAGGAAACTGCCAAAGAGAGATGTTGTTTTGGGGACCTAATGGTCATGTCGCCTTCTTGCTTTCTATGAGAACAAACTGCGACTTACTCTGAGTCTCACACAACTGACTGAGCTCATCATTCCCACCATGTCTAAGAGAAACAGCAGCCCATTGTCTTCAGCCAACTACAAATGTCAGACATGTTTAAAGCCATGGAACAGCACCACCGCCAGCTCTCTGCGATGTTCATTGGTTAAACTTTGATCATGGTGCAAATGCGCTGTGTTATTAACTGCCACACTCCTTCCCTTGACTCCTTCCCTTGGAAAAGTGGTTTGTGATTTGTCTCATGTCAATAGTGGAGGAAGTGAAGTCACTCCACCAATGTTGTTAAGGGCATTTTAATACCGTGAGGTTTCAATCAAAGCATGTGTGCTGTTTCATAAGTAGCACATGGTAAGGAAACTCAGTTTATTGAGTTAATAGTGACCTATTTTAAATCAAATTGTGAATCAAATCATGTGTTATGCTGCTTCACAAGTGTCACGTAAAAACAACACTCACATTACCATATGCAGCTCAAGGCAAATGACAGAGGCTTAAGTCCAACATCTCTCTTCGCTCACAGGAAATTTATTTAGAGTTTATGTCATTTTTTAATCTGAAATGACACCAAACCACGTGGTGTGCTGTTTCTTAAGGGGCTGTAGTCTAAGTGGAAAAGCCTCCACACATTCATTTTCGGTTGACATCACAGTTCACCTATTATGGATAAATTCTGTCAATATCTGTGAATATTTTGTGGTATCCAGCCTTTGTATGTGGGTCCAGTTTGTCCAGGTGTGGTCCACTGACTTTTTTTTTTGCTGCATTGATATAGTCATCTGTCGCAGAGATAGACCACAAGCATAGCGAAATCACTTGACCTCCCGAGCCTTATACCTCCTTGATCACCAACAATCACTTTCCATCTCAGGTGAGGTTAGAGGACACTTTTCTCTCAAGGATCCAAAGTGTGGAAGGGTTCATCTTCTGAAGTTCTCACATGATGCCATCACTGTTTCTCGCCTTCATATTCAGAGTCCATGTCTTGTCTCGGACGCTGACTCGGATGTGTGTTCAGACTAGTGGAGAACACTGCTACTCTGGTTTGTATATGAGGTGAAATGTGTGAAATTCCGTAGATTTCCGATTCAGATTTTAACCAAATAAGGATTTAGTTTTTTGAAAAATTGTAACCCGTTTGCGACTTATGTCTGTTGTTAAATACCATATGTCTCTTGCTCCCATTTGTCGGCATACAGAGGAGAAAGAAAGGAAAGCTCTGAGAGGCAACTATTTCATCAAAGTCAACAACCATTTGATGTGCATATTCTAATCACATAAAGCATCTGGAAAAAGAAAGCACTCAGTGGAGTGTAACACTTGGAAAGCAACTTTCACCGCAGCAAAACCTCGAACTTTTATCATCACCTGTAATATCAACATGAGGTGAAGTAAGTGCTGAGCTGGCTGAAATTTCTACATTAACGCCAACACTAGCCATCACTGTGGGCAGTGATCAGTGTTGATGTGCAGACGAAATGTGAAATGAGGAGCCAACGGCTTGGCAAAAGTTCAACCTTTGAACTGGCTTCCCATCGCTATAGTGTAAGAAGTGTAATGGCAAATCATGAATGGTGTCTACAAGATCACCACCACCATCAGATGATGATGTAACCGTACCTCTCAGAGTGGTTTGACTGGCGACGGCAGGGTACAGTGTTGCGTACGCAGGTCCCAGTCCCTGGATCCACGTTCTCAACCATGACAAAAGGATGCTCCTCCAGCGTGGCCACCGTCAGGTGCCGATCATCGGACACGTGCTCCAAGAAGTTGCCATAGCGGGGCCAGACGGGATAGCGGACCTGTAGGATTCCCCGACCGTAGGTTCCCACCTGAAGAGAACATCATCAGTTATATAAACAACTTCACCAACATCCTCACACATCCCACTTTGATCTGGGCTCATTTGGTGGACGATTATTCAATTATTCATTTAAATCCTCCCGCAGAGTGAAACCAACCGAAGCGACAACACGCGTGAATAGAACATATTGAACAGATTGTTGTCATTTGTTAATGGTTTTCTCTCTGCGGCTGGTTAGTTTGGAGACAGGCACTGGGGAACTGACATATTCGGCATAGATTTAGCTTCACGGCATCAAAGACTGATTTGAAATTAGGATCAAAGCACACATGAGGATTCATGCATGACCAAGATGTTTATGAAAATTATGTGTAGATGAACTCAGTCAGTTCAGGAGCGGCAGACACATATAAGAATATAAGAGTGTGAAGAGATCATTGGTCTTTCTTGGAAATCGAATTGGAAAATGGTTTTCTTAAGATAAATGGTTTAAAAAGATAAAGAGTTTTATTCGGTGAACAAGTGGACGGTTCCCAAATTCCCATCAATCATCTCATGAAGGTGCGAACTGGGACCTGGCAACTGATTAACTTGTAATAAAAAATAATGCTGGAGGTTCGAGGATCCTGCTATAATTGAAGACTGTTATTATGATATAAATCCCCCTGAGATGGTTTTCACCTTTTCATCATCTCAGTTTACCGAACACCAGAAATAAATGTGATTGAAATTAAAGCTCAGAATAGAAGATCTTGTCTCCGCTAAAATGTCACACATCATGTTCAGGTGGCACCGTGACAGGCCGTAAAGAAGACAAGCACTGCAACTCATCGCCGTTATGGATGAGACACACAACAGGACAAAGCACGACGCGTGTGTCTGTGTGTGTCTGAGAGAGTGATATCAGTTATCAAATGGATTCAATATTTGTCGACACTTTATTGTCCACTCATGGACACACTGGGACATCCAGCACCAGCACACCCCCACACACAGTCCAAGAGGAGAGGGTGACATTGATGAAGTAGGCTGGTGTTTTCAGGGCAGAAATAAATGAGTTCAACTGTAGCTCTGAGATTACGTTCAGGTCTCTGTTTCGGTGGAGTTTTTCAATTCACCCTTGGGGAGCGAGAGAACGTGTGTGTGTGAGTGTGAGAGAGAAAGAGGGGGTGCAGGGATATATGTGTGTGTACGCGTGTGCTCACACGTGTGTGTGCGCGACCCAAAAATGACAGCTCAAATCAAATAAAACCAAACACCATAATTCATATTCCTCAACATACTGAAGATCGCTGAAGTGAAAAATGAAACATAATACATGGAGCGAGAGCTTAAATAGAAATTTGGGGGAGTTGCTTTTGAGAGAGACAAACATATCCCACCATCAATCTTCTTCTTTAATCACAGGTCAAAACACACCGGAGAGATTTTTTTTCCCAACTCTCAGTTATTATAGTCTGAGGTTCTTTTATCGCTCATATGAGGTTTATAGGTGTCTGTGTTTCAGACAATCGTACACGACCGAGGAGAAAATCTGAGTGGGCTTGTTAATCTACTAGATTTTATAAATAGTCAGTAGTCGACCGACATTTGAGCATTTTAATCAGATTAACAGACGCAACATCTGCGAGCCGCCGACTCTTGCCGTGACTTCTATCATCACATTTCATGTTTTTAGTATTTTGCCAGGTGTTTTTCACATTTTAATGATTTGCAGAGGATTGTGGTCTGTCTGAAACTGTGGCCTCCAGTTCACTCTATTTACCCAAAAGATGCCTGCTACTTTAAAAGTAGCTGTATTCATTACCGTAATCTATATTGCGATTGACCATTGATAATAGATTTAATTATTGATAAATAAAGTATATATCTTGAATTCATCCATGATTCTTTTGCTATCTGTGTCATTAAATCAAAATTCTTGCAAATCCCCTTCATCTTGCAGAGATACGTTTTTTCACAGAGACTTATCTACTGACAAAGGATTCTGAAGACGTCACCGCTGTAGTAGCCTGATTTTGATGATGTTACCAAACCAGTCAAGCCAACAGTATCATCCTGTCCCTCACAAATTCCACGCTGTCCCGTGTCCAAAACCCTCATTCGTACAGCTAGCAATCTTGGCATCCTGTTTGACTCATCTATTTCACTTGATCCCCACGTTAAAATAAAAATTAAAAAGAAACTTTTAACAAAACACTATGATCTCACATGTAGTTATTTATGCATTCATTCATATTCACATCTTCTCCACGTCACCTCACTGGCATCAACAAGAAACCAATATCACACATCCAACTGGTCCAGAACTCTACTTACTACTACTGGTACATCAGTTCACTGTGCTGGCTCACACTTTGGAATTGACTATAGCATTTCATTGATAACTTTCAAAGCTTCTTGGATTTGGCAACCAACAACTATGGTAGAAATGCTGAGCTCCACTTGTGTTGAACCTGTCAGGACCCTAAGATCCTTAGGTGGGTCCTTGCTTGTTGTCTCCCAGTTGAGACTTAAATGCTTGTGCGCCACAGCACCAAGAGTCTGGTGGTTTACACGTGTCCTGTGATGGGCTGCTGACCTGTTCAGGGTGCCCTAAAATCTGTCATAGACCACTGGTGGCACCATTGAAGGAATAAGTGGATGATGATGAATAAATGAAGAAGGTTGGGATTAAGAAGAAACAGGTGATGGAACAATACAGACCTATGATAATACCAATAATATATATTACCAATAATATAAATATATTTATATATAGATATACATTACATTACTGATAATATAGAGAATTATAATTTGCTGAAATGGAGAAGAAAAAATGTAATGCCTCAGGATTATTAAATCTATAATGAGCCATTTTACTTAAAGAATTCATAGTTTTGACAGCCAAACCTGAATACCTCGGTACTCAAAGTAACAACAATAAAACTTTAACATGCTAGGGTTGAGATTCCAACATCATGTGCAGGTGTATATGGAATCACGTGGATTTTTAATGTCGGAGCTGTCCTTGACCTGCATGCATGACCTATGACTGAATGTATAATTTGGATTTTAATAATGCAGTACAGCATTTGTTTGGAGCTTAACCACTGACACTGGAGTGGTACCAGTCTGGGCACCTGACCTGGACCTGTGGTTGGTGGCAGGGTCACGCGTCGCAAGTGGCTTAAGTTAATCGAACACTGAATACCAAATAGAAAAGGTCGTTTTGTTTACCACATAGAGGACATTGCAGCAGTAGCACTGAATTTACTGTGTTTTTATTCACGTAGATCATTGCTGTATATCGTGAGCTGGACCTCTCCGGTTATTCACGGGAAATAAAGGTTTTAAATCAGTGTGCACCATTTCACCCTGGTTCTGGTTAATGATTGTGTTTGGTTCTGCCAGCTATTCCTGGACCTGACTCCCTGTCTTACAGATGTGAGCACAGCCAGCCAGGACATTGTGTGAGCAAACAATAGTCCCAACACAAGCAGATATTGTTGGCTCTGGATTCTGCCGCCTGGTGTTAGTCAGTACCTTGTCCCACAGTCGCTCTCGGTCCAGCGCCACGATGACCATGGACGGGTTGGACAGGAAACCTTGGCTGTTGAAGGACAGGTCTTTCCTCTCCCAGGTGACGTTCAGCATGTGCCTGCAGGGAAGCGCTTGAGGTCAGGACCCCGAAGTTTGCAATCATTTCCATAATAATGAAAAGTGTGCCGACTGAGCCACCCGAGGAGGTGACAGAACACGGCAGCGGAGACGGGCTTGATGAAAGGCGCCGCTTGATCAACAAATCCTGATTAATTAGCATTTAATACCTCACGCTGATGAGCGGAAATAAAAACGATTCAAAGTCATTGAATCACAATATATAACTATCCCACTGATCTTGTTGTCATCTTTTGCTTATGAAATATCCCGCTCACATTGGTGGACGGAGCTCCATGACTGGACCTCAGCGGAGCACCGTAGTAGGTTTTCTTCAATAAACCACCCATAAACACTTCAGACTAAGTACAGGACAAAATAGTACTTCCACGAGCCTGTATCTCACAATACAGTATGCATGAAATTTCTGGAAATCTCTTCCACTATGTCGCCCAAACTGCTATTATTCAGTGTCTTGCATCCGTCATGCAGGTCTGTTTCCCCTCCATCCCCCCAAGTTATTCTTCATTTTCCAATAGATGTCACAGAGGGGACTAACTATCTTAAATTGCTGTACTATGAGGAAACTCTGGTTTGACACTATTTCTATTTCTCACACTGCTTTACTCCTTTGTTTTAGCATTATTAATGTGCACAGTTGGATCCTGTTAATGGTGCTAACTCGACAGAAGATTCAGAGCAGATCCATGCGTCGATCGGTCAAAACAGACTGAATCAGCCTCCGCACAATCCTGAAATCAATCGTGAGAAATTCTTAAAATGTTCATTCATTAGCAATGGACATTAAAATGAGGCAAAGATGAAACCCTATGTGAAGACACAACATCTGCAGTGTGCCACCACACAGGTGAGAGACACTCCTGTGATCAATATTAGGGATGCTCCAATCAGGATTGTTGCTGCCGATCACCGATGCAGATCACATGGACACATGGTTTTTATATACCTCTTCAAGGTGGCAAAAAAATAGAAAAACCTTGCTGAATGCAACAACTACAAGTAACATCTGACTTACAACCGGGATTGGTTCCGACCACCCGGTCGAATGTCGTTCAAAATAGCCGACACGAGGGTTAGAGGTGCTACTGTAGTGGTGGATATCTGTGTGTGAGTGAGATGCTGGAATAACTGTGCTGCCGTCACTGTCGTACGCAATGCCGGGTTGCTACGTGCTGCGGTGCAAGACATTGAATCTAAAAAAAATAAGCATCTGCTGGCATCTGTTGGGGCTGTACAGGTGGACGTAAGTCGAGCAGGTCGTAAGTCGGATGTTACTTGTATTCCGTCAAAAGCACAACTGAAAAACATCTAATTCAGTGTGAGACATCGCAGATGAATCTCTAGAGACTGTGCTATGTCCGTGAAATATTTGCATCATACTGACCGCTTGTAGCAGGACTCAGACAGAGAGCACTGCATTGATGAAAGTTTCCACTCCGGATGTTTTCAAAAGTCTCAGATTCAGGCACCTGACTCCAAAACGGTGACGGATCCGGTTGTTTTCCGATTCTGTCTCCGAGTAAACGACACCTGAGAAAGGCTGGTCATCTAGCTTGGTGAAATTAATCATTATTATCATCCTGAATGTGACGCTCGGACCCGCCGGTGTTGCTAAGCGTCAGCTGCGATAACAGCCTGCTGCCGTCTCACTTTCATCAGCCTGGAAAACTCTCTGCACTCCGCTGCTTTAAATGGCGTGTTTCATTTGAAGGTGCTTCCCTGTACAGCACTTTGCAATGCATGTGCTGCAGGATGTAAACTTTACACGAGAGATTGAAAGAACCTCCATGGCAGACATGCCGCTGCTTAGTGCGTAGCAAGTAGGGAGGAGCGGACGCATCGCAACCAGTGGAGCTTCATCAGAGCGCCGGCTGTCACACGTGATAAGTTGTTGTGATCGGCGGTGACAGGCAGTGATCGGCATTCACCGATCATGCTGAAATCGGGCCCATCATGATCGGTGACCAATCGACTGGAGCATCCCTAATCGATATGACATGTTCATTTTTTTTGGTTCACACTGGTACCATGGTATTCACACTTCAGGGCTCAGGATTAATGGGGACAGGTGAATATTTGGGCAGTATTTATAGGGAGAAATCAAGCTAATACAAGTCGCAAGTGACTGAATATAGTCTGATGCACTAGTTTATTGTCTGTAATATTTTCCACTAAGATGGACCTGTACAGTGGAAGGCCGTGAACATGTTGGCAACAATGAAATCATCAACCAGACCCCTCTATAGTGGCTACTGTTCTGAGAACCCCTTTGTTCTGGAAAATCATCACCCGAACACACCCCGCTCTTCAGGCATCCTCTCGGTCTTCAAGATTGCATTGAACAGTCTGGTCAGTAAGTTCCCTGCTTGCTCTCCCCAAACACTTCCACACCTTCACGAGGATGTTGTCTGCATCCTGTTGCCCTCACTCTCACCAGACTTGTTTTCTCTACGACCTGCTCCACTGTCTTGCCTTCTTCTCATCCTCTTAATTCATTAGTTCCTTTAAGCATTACTTCCATCTGTTCTCAACCAACCTAAGCTGTTGCACACCTTTTCCCGCCCTTTACCTGGCTATCCTGAATGCAAGAGCCTCAGTGAAGGTAGTGGGACGGAGTTCAGGCATCTAGGAAGAAGACAGTGAATGACTTCTTCCTAGTTCTTAGCCTCATTCTGTAGATCACTGGCCTATGTTTCCTGGCAACACTCTCCCCTGGCACGTCTTTCTTTCTCCACCCTTGTGGGTCGTCCTGTTTTCTTTTGTTTTCTGGAAACACGGACACTATTGACCACCACTCAACAAAACGGTATGAGGAGCTACATTTCAGCTAGCAACCATCGTCGCCCACCTGAACAGGGTGTTGTTGTTGGAGTATTTTGCCGGCTTGCTGCAATCGCCGTGTCCTTCAGGAATGAATCCGTGATGCTTCTTGAAGCTTTCTGCTCCCTTGGCAACTATGGCGACTCCCTCCCGCACCCTCTGCCTCAGGCTCTTCCTCCACTGGTCTGTGATGACGCCGATCACGCCGACAGGGAAGCTGACAGGTGGTGGGATCTCAGGGTTGCCCACAGCTAAGCTGGGGAGGATCCAGATGTAACCTGGACCCACTAGGCCCGCTTCCGACGCCTGGCGAAACAAGTACTGTGCCTCTTCAAAGGAGCAGTAGACCAGGAGGACTTGAGAATCCAACTGAGGACATAAACAAAATGTTTTATTCTGAGTCAGCAGCAGAAACCTTGAAAAGGCTCTGAGGAGATTTCCTCAGCTGCCTTCAGTTTACAAAAAAAAATGTAGTTAGAATGGGAATTGTGGCAGTTTAGGTCAGAAGGCCGAATTACTTTGGTTTAGACGGCGAAGGATCATAAACTATTTATCGAAAAATCTACTCCACTATTCGCATGAAGAATTTTAAAAATTAACCAATGACAATTTCCAGTTTCGTGTGTATATACTTGGAAACAAATATTTCTAAGCTGTATTCCACCTGCTGAAGCATCTTCTTGGTCCGGACTTCATTGGCTCCGACGGACATCTCCAGAGTCAAGACGTCTTGAAGAATCCAGAGAAAGTAGGACGTATCTGTGTACGACTCGACAATGTCCACAAAAGTGTCATATCCAGGAAGTAAGCTGGTGATGACGGCAAACTCTCCCCAGTCGTACTCCTCCATTAGCTACAGGTGGAAAACACATTAATCTGGTTTGACTGCAAGTGGACTTTTATTGAGAATATGATGAGTTAAGGACAGGACATCTCTTCATTGTACTTTTCTTCCTTGGCAGGATAAAATAAAAACTGTTTGAAGTGAAGGTAGCACAAATGTCTTTCCCTCAAGAAGGGTGGTAGAGAATAGTTTCCTTCTCTGTCAATGACACGGCTAATATAGAGCAGGCATGTCAAGGTGTACCACATTTACATTCATGTACGACGGCCATCATCTTTACAAAATGTCTGTTAATGTGGCATTTATTGCATATCACTCTTACAAGTTATATTACATGTCCCATGATGCACTGAGACAGTTGAAGCTCATATAAAAGTGAAATCAAAATTGACTAAATGCTATGACTTTTATGTTCTGTTTCTCTTGTGCTTTTATTTTGTTATTTTCTGTGTTCCTGTGTGTCGTTTCCTTTTCCTTGTTTCTCCTCACCTTCACAGCTGCGCAGCTGGATCCCATTCCGCAGATTAAGCTTGATGATTACTACACCTGGGTTCCAGTCTGCGCTGGCAGATGGTTGCTTCGCGTCCTCACATTAAACTCTCCTTCAGCCCTCTGTTCTCTCTTGCTCCTGTTGTATATTTCTAAATCCTGTGTGTGCTTGATCTTGTTTTCGCTGCCACCTCCCCATTAGTTAGGCTTGATCATAATTCGCCTCGTTTCTGCTTCAGGTTTTTCCCCTGGTCTTAAGAGTACAGTATTTCCTATTCCGTGTTCTGGTGTCAGCATCCTTGGTTCAATGTTCCTGTTCGCCTTTTGTGTAATCGCGTAATTGTGAATAAACCTTGTTGAATCTACTCTCTATCTCCTGAGTCTTCAGTCAGCCTGCAACAATTCAGCAACTGGGTCTGATCCCATAGAGAGCCATGACAATGACATGGATCATCTCAGGTTTTCAGATACGAGGACAGACGACAGTACAAACCTTAAACATGCAGACGACCTGCTGCTCCAGAGAAGCTCCCATCTGAAGAAAAGATGATCCCTCGGCCTGTCAGGTAGAGATAAGAGAATTTTTTATTACAAATACAGACGCAAGTGAAAAGCTTCTCTGTGTCTGTTTTTGTTTCCACCAAAGAAAACATGTCAAATAAGGCATTGACAATTCACAACTGCATGCGTGGGAGGAGAAGTGAAGTGGCATATCTGACAGACGATCTAGTTAACCTCCGTGGTGAGAAATCTTCTGAGTCCGCTCAATAAAGTGGCCAGGGTGCAAAATCTGCGCCCGTTTAAAGGCGTTGAAACTGACCTACTTTCAATCCGGTAGAATTACAGCAAACACTTGGATGATCTTTATCCAGTCTCGAACTGTCACAGTTCCGTCCCACTGCTCTCTTTCTGTCAGTGCAGGCTGGTCCGAACACAATGTGTAAAGTGTTAGCATATCATTAGGTGCGATCGTTGCCCGGTGTTGCCCGGAGAGATGGAACACGTCACTGCGGTCCTCTTCAAAAAGTGACAATCAGACCCTCTTCAGCACAGTCGGACTTACGCTCCCTAAATATATCTGGGTCAAATTTGGTTTGGAATTAATTTCTACTCGAATATCTAGGTCAAATAATACTTCAGCAGAATGAGACTGTCTGAAGGAGTTTATGGAACATCATGTACGATTTGAGAGAGCAAAAGGGAAAAGCGTTTTGGTCTCAAACCGTCTTCCCCTGTAATCCGTAATTGCAATGCAAACGGCACAAATTAATTCATAACAAATAATTCATTCTTAATACAGTAATCTGACTGGCTGATCTGACATTGAGCATGACATTTTAAGTGCTCAGTGCATTTGCATATCAGTCAATATTAGTGCTAACACAAAATGAAGACACATCTGACCGCCGTGTCCCTTTATTTCAGATGAAAGAGTAAAATTTGAATATTCGGAGGTCTAAGAGAGCTGCGGGTTGATTGGCCCAGTGATGTAAGCGGCTGTAAGAGCGCTCAGCGCCGTGATACAAATGGAAATCATCTGAATTCGATTCAGTCCAGGACACTGGCGCAACAAGGCTCAGATTGGAGTCACAGCGCGTACCAGATACTGGACTTCCTGGACACAGTGAGCAGCTGCGACGGTGTCTTCATATCAGGATGGTGGATGCCAGAGCAGGAATAGCAGCAGAGGGTGTTCAACTGTCAAGTGCCATTTGGGAGCAGAGCTCACATCTCTTCAGCCTGTTCAGAAGCAACTGTCTGTCATCGTGTGTTTTCACCGTTTGCTCTCTCTCCCAATCAGCCGAGAAGCCTTTCACCCAGGGGACTTGTGAGTCAGAGGAGTACGAATATCACAGCCAGACACGTTTCTTCATTCAATTTGAGCAGATTTATCGCAGTCTGGGAGATAAGTCTGACTCCACCAGACCACTGCTCACCAGGAATGGCAATCAAAAACGTATTTCACGATACTGAGCGGAGGGGATCTTTCAGGTTGCAGAGCCAACTTCACCACCGTCTCAGACCTCAAGGTCCAACCTACATAATTCATCAATATATTTACTGCATACAACAAACAGCACTTCTCCATCCATTTGTGTAAATCTCCACACCAAACTGAAACTTCACAATACAGCTGAGAGTAATTTGTGTCCATTACTGGCTCACTACAGAGTCAGGACACTTTTAGACCGATGTTTCATTGCCTCTTTGCTCTGTACTACTGATATGTAGATATTCAGGCGAGGGTAGACCAGTAGTTCATTACCTGCTATTGATGTGAAACCTGGGTTGTAACTCCAAGAATAAGACCATGTTGAAAAGCAAATGGTTTGTCAGGGTAAAGTGCTCTGCCTGTTGAAAACCTAAAATATTTCAAAATACTTCTCATACATCTTCTGTTGCACTTTTGAATGTTGTAGTCGACCCCATCTAACCCAAGATCGAGCAAGGACCAAGACTGAGGAGGGCAAGAACAAGACTAAACTGAAAAGGAAGTGTCAATAGATTTTCAGAATGAAAAATATATTTACAGTATTTCAAACTTTTGATGTGACCGACTCATTTGGTGTAGAATCTCGTGCCATTTATTGCTCAAATTTCTGTACCATTTAGAGCTAGAATATTTCCATACATAAGGTGATAAAGTGTTGAACTCAAATGTTCAAGAACACCCACACACGTTTGCATTTCTGTCTTAGCGGGGACCTCTCATTGCCATAACCCTTTCCCCAGCCTCTCACTCTAACCATCCAAAACACATGGCTCACCTTAACCAGGACCTAAACTGAACGGAAACCTAACTATAATAACCCAGTTATCTCAATGTCCTCATCCTCAAATTGAGGCTTGGAATTGTGGGGACCAGCCAAATGGTCCTCACAAGGACAGCCTTGGACTCGTTGGTCCCCACAAGTGAGGATCAACCAGGTGCACACACACACAAAATCACACGAGATAAAGCTAATAGTTGACATTGCTGCTTTCAACCTTCTGAGCTGGAGCTCTTCTTCTTCTTCCCCCTTCACTCTGATGTAAATAGGATTCAGTAGAGAGAGAGAGCGCATGTCTAGTATTATCCTGTGAATCAGTCGGCAACATCATTGGATGATTTTAACTCGGAATTTCACACGTTTGTGATCTACTCAACCGTACAGGCTGTGGTAAGGTGAGGCGACATTGTCCGTAGTGTGGCCGTTTTTATGCACAGGTCATTCAAACAGTGGTGCTGTGGGAAAGTGCTGTATCCTGGGATCAATTCTCGCTCTTTAACCACGAGTGTGTGAGTTTTCATCAGAAGTTACTGACTTCTTCAGTGCACGACCTGCAAGAATAAAAACAAAGTTCACCCAGGCGTCCTGACGTAGCAGAGGTGAGATTCATCAGTGTCATTAAACTCCAATTAGTTCTGTCCAAGCAATTACACTAACAGACACAGTCGTCCATTCATCACCTTCAAATGAGCAGCTTTTTCTTTTCAGGGACGACTGCCTCATCAGGCATCGGTCCATCACGAGTGGCACTGGAATCAGGCGCTTTTTGATGCTGAACTCTGTCACACATGAAGAGTTGGCCCCGCCCCCCTCGCTGTCCTGTCACACGCCGGCGTAATTAGCAGTCCTGCAGAAGCGGCGTATGCTAATGTGACAGGAGGACGGCGGACATGCTGGCTGCTCACGCGCTCGGCGGAGCTCCGTGGGGAAAAACCCTGTTGAAGAACCTCTCGTCCGTATGAAGACTGGTGTCGGTCAAGGAGGAAGCAGGTTTCAAACACGTCCAACACACACACCCAGAGTGTCTATTTAATTCAGCTCACATGGGAGTTTCCAGAGAGGAATGTTTGACTTTCATACCTAAAGGTATCTCTTGTTCATCTTGCCTGTGATATCCGCGGTTTTTATCTCGGAGATTGCATTTTATCTTAATTAACTGTATTTTAAATCACATCACTCGCTCAGGAGATTCTTCTTCCCATCCAACCGACGTCTCTAATATGATGCGTACTGAATGAATCGCCTTTATTCCAGTCTTCCTCCACACATTCTTCTGTTTATGTGACTTTTAGTGTCCATTACATAGACTGTGAAGTTATTGCCAAGAAGCTCACGCTGACTCTTGTCTTCCTACATGATTCTAATGGGATTCTATTGGGATGATTTTGGACTTTCGATGACCTCCTTTTGGTTTCTGGACCACAAGGCCGGGGGGACAGAAGTGAGGAGGTAGGATGATGAAAACAGGTCAGACTGCCCTCTGAAACTCTGATCCAGTAAAACAAGACATTCCATCACACACTTTTGAAATCACTGCGCACAGACTGACGGTCAAACTGCTCTGAGGCTAATAAATAATTGTATACACTTTGAAAATTATTGTTCGACATAGTGAATTGAATACCGGAAGGGCAGAAAATGACTTTTAGTAAGAGGCAAACATTATGGTCTGTTAAAGGTCAGTGCAGTGAAAATGAATACATCAGGAGGGGCTTCATTGCTCTTTAGTCTTCTTGTTCGCTCAGTATATTACGCTACGGTATATTAGGTCTGTTTCCATACCACATATCCACTATTCTTTAACAACCCATTCCTTTTCTACCTTTACATATAGGCGATATACATGTCGTACATTGCCTTGCCTCTGAGGATGTGTTCTTCCGAGCAATGACTTTCAAGTGTTCACTGTCTCACCGCTGACAAAACAAGTCCCTTAAGGCTCGATGGTTTGATGTGTATGCCTGATTAAACCGAGCCATTTAAGAAAATCCAGTGGAGCTCTTGTTGGGCCTGAGAATTGTTTTGCCCCACCTCTGTGGTGGAGTGTGTGGCTTCCTCAATAGAAGCATCTTGGAGTATTAGTTTTGCTGTAAACAACACAAGCAAGTGTTGGATATTTGTATGTCTATAACTGGTTAGTATTGATTTATTATTATTGACAGAGAGGCTGCCAATCCATGTGGAACAGGGGTGACAAACTAGCCTCCTTCACCAGCGGCTCTACCTACTTTGGCTTTCTTATCGTTCTTTGAATTCCCTTCTCCCTGCATCTCAAGTCCTGAAGAAGTACGGACTGAGAGCAGAGGATCTCTGATGACACGCTCAACTGTATTCACAGTGTACTTCAGTCTGATCCATTTACACCAGCTGCTGTAAATGTCTCAGCTTCGTGTTCAGTTTTTTGTAGGTGGTGGTGGGAGGAAAGTACGTCTTGATCTTGTTACCTGTGACTGGCTGAGCATGTTGACTCCTACACTCTGCTTTGGGAACATAAGTGATCATTCAGAGTTCTGAAGTTCAAGTTGACGTCACCCAAAGATGGTTGCTAAAATAGTATCTCGCCAACTTAACATTTACAACCCAGTACGTCTTCTGAAAAAAAAAAAAACAGTCTCATTGGAGGCCTCCATTTGAGTTATTTTGAGGATCAGAACAAGATGACTTTTCCAAAAGTTTTCTAATTCCGAGAGTGAGAGGTCGGCATTTAAAGTCTGAGCTGCCACTCTGAGTCATTCACATCCTCCACCAAGTCACAGCAGCTCAGAGAACTCATTTATTGAACCGGCTCCTTTACAAAGTGCGCTTTAAATTCATCTGAAGAAAAAAAGTTTAACCTCAGCACGACCAGTTCCTCCAGCCGGATGAGGTCCTTGATGTCTCCAATCTCTCTTTTACTCCAATTTAAAGTCATTACAAAGTCGGCAGATTTTGTAATATGATCGTTTCTTATCTTAAAATAGTGTTGAATACAGACCAGTTAGCGTTAACATTCCATGTAGGTATGTTGACCACTATTCATGAAGTCCAAAACTTAAACTTTACATTTCAGATGAGTGCTCTCTGGTGGAAAGTGGTCTTCAGTGAGTTCCGTGCTAAAATGTTCATCAGCTTATTCAGAATTAACGTATCAATTATGACATCCCTAGTAATAAACCTGTGTTTGCTACTTACCTGAGGAAGGAAATAAAGCAACCGCTGACCAGTGTGTGCTGACACTACAGAGTAAACAATGAGGTCACGTCGCTAATTCCTCAAAATAAATAGACTTGCCTGAGTAATTCCTTTAGGTGCTCAGTTGTTTTGCTGCTGCTTTTCATTACTGGCTGTTTTCTTCCCGTTTTCAGCCTAAATGTCTGCCTCTCCTCCTCCTCTCCACTTCCCCTCCTCTCCTCCACTGGTCCCATGACTCAACATCTGGATGCAGCACCCTCTAATGATCACCCGGCACACTGCAATGACTCACATCCACAAACACACGCAGGAAAAAATATGGTTTTCTATCCCGACGAGATGCAATATGTGTCTCTCTTTCTATTCAACATTCTCCTCGCCGAATCTCAGACGAGCTTTCTCTCATTTCCTCCTCGCTGACAAAAGACTTGCTTCCTCTCCTCCCTTCAATCCCTCTTCTCGTTTTGTTTGCTTCCCTCCTTCCTCGCTGTTTAGTGCTGGAGAGAGTGCAGCAGGCCTCTGAGAGTGCAACCGTAATGCGAGGGCTTCTTTTTTGGAGCCACCATCAAAGATGTTTATCACCATTAGTTTATTGGTAATCAAGCACCATTGAGAGCTCTTCTCCACGAAGACTCACGTCTCCCCTCCCAGCACACCTGTTACATTGTGGCAGAAATGTTACACACTTAAAAGATGGAATGACAACGCTGAGCTCCGAGGAAGCATTTACCGGCCTATTTAATGTATTGTTGATCTATGGTTCTCGCACGTGCTTATGGTCGAGGCTCGCACCTGGCCTGCCGCCACGCACTCTCAGCTCCAGCTGCACAGGCCGACTTGTTTGTCTTCAGCAAGGTGACCATGTACGGAACACCCAAAACATGATGAGGACAGAATTTCAGTGTGTGTCATGTCAGTTTGTATCCACACCTGCACACTTGTACAAACAGTTGTGTTCACAATAACAGCAGTCCAACGGGATCAACCCCTGTTGTTGCTACATGGCAAACAGTTTATCAGTCGGTGTCATTGAGTCATAGAAAACTAGCAAACCCAACATATTTGCATGCAGGCATGTATGACTTTGTGCATAAGGGTGTGTTTAAAAAATAGCAGTGTGGAGTTCAGTTAGTGAGGTCATTCATTCTGGGAAAAAATACAGGCTTAAAGATGAAGTCAGCACATGTAATGTATGTATTTCCCTCTGAGAACCAGAGAAAAAAATGGGTCGCACTAGAAGACGCCTGTGTGAAGCAAATCTATCCCATTATTAAAAGACAAAAAGAAACGCTGGAGATGATGCCAAATGCCAAAGACCACATCAACTAGCAGATAGAGAATCTGTGGACTAACATTGTTCTTTTTGGGTCAAAGCACTGCAGACAGTTTGTCAGATCCAAAACACAGGATTCAAGAGACAGCACACTCTGCAGACAGTGAAGCATGGCCGTGCAGCGCAGGCATCATGATATAGGGATGTTTCCCGTACCATATGGTGTGGGGCCTGTTTATCACGTACCAGGGATCATGGTTCAGTTTGCATATACTGTATCAAGATACTTGAAGGAAATGTCCTTGAAACACAGCCCCAAACAGATATTGGTCTATGAGCAGGATCATGGTTCCAGATCAATAAAATTACAGTTTCATTCCCGGACCTTGATCCAATTGAAAACTTTTTGGGTGAAATCAAAAGTACTGTTTCTGAGGCAACACCAAGAACTGCAGAGGATTTCTGGACTGTTGGGCTGGAAAACCTCTTTCCTAGAAGTTGGTTGACTACATGCAACACTGATGTGAAGCAGTTCTCAGGCACAGTGGTTATATGGCTAAATAGTTACCGTAATGCTAAATCCTACATGAGTTTAAGACACTGCTATTTTTGTGAACAGCACATTTTTTTCTTTATTTTCTCTAAAGTAATCCAAAAGTTGATATTTTCTTCTTCATGGTTTGAGTTAAAATATGACAGGTGGTGTTCCCAATGCAGGAAAATAAAAAATATAGGTCGACAACTGTAGAATTTTGAGCTTTTTAAGCACACTGCTATTATCTATTATTAACACAACATGCATTTGTCGTGCTGCAGGAAACAAACACTGACGTTCAACACTGTCTATAAATGACTTTAGACAAGAGGAGGCGCCAACACACACCCCTGTCTACACTCATATAGAAACAACCATGCAGGAGGCCTGTCATAGACCTTAATAGCCCACTGCAATCATCTGACGGATTCAAGCTATTTCAGTGGTCAATCACCTGTCCTTTTCTTTCTAGCCATTACTTTGAAGCCAAGTCATTTTCATCAGCCAAAAGAAGGCTCCGATCAAGAGATAATGCTGCAGATCTATTAGACTGGAGCACGTCTTCCCCTTCCACCATTAAAGCCTGATATTCTACAGACAGTACAAAAGTAGACATCAGCTTATGAGCACATTGCACTTCCTCTTGAACAACAGACTGTAGTTTGAATCAATGAAAAGGTGAGATGCCCCTAAGAATGGATTCCTGAGTCAACACTAAATTCGACTCTCTGCTGTGATGGCCCAAGATTTACTAAGATGCTCAAGTATCATCCATATCTCTGGCTCCCTCAGCCTGTCAATGTCACGCCACCTTCGATCTTCTCCCTGATCTAGGGGTTTATAAGTGGACAAGCCATAAACTGAGGACAAGACATGACATAAGGTTTGTATTCAGCGTTAGTGGACGCTGAATACAAATGTCCTTCAGTCCCAAAGTTATTGTGTTAACTATTTTCTGAGACATTTTGCATCCCTTTGTCATGTGTCAGCCCATAGCACATCGTGCACTGTGTACCAAAAGATGAGCTTTCGATGTGCTCGCCTCAACTTGTGTTGTGACGTTGATAAAGTTGCACTGCACATGCTTTTTTGTTTCGTGTAGCTCTTAGAAAACTGCTTGCTGTTTCAGCAACTTTTACCCCCTTTGACACCAGATGTCTCTTATTACGGTAAACCTCAATTTGGAATTAGGAGAATTTGTGAAATAATTGAGATCAACTTTGCAAATAACTTTGTGACTTCAGTCTCCTCAAACCCTCGAGAGTTCTGTCTGGAATGACTTTCAGCCATGTGAAGCAGTCTGGAAGAGATGGACATCGAGGAGGAGGAGAAATTTCAAGATTGCAGGAGAGTCGCGTTAGTAGATGGATGGTGACGCGCTGTGGGGAGTGTGGGTCTCCTAAAGGGTCTAATTAAGAGTTTAATGTGGTCCTGGATCTCATAGAGAGCCTCTAGACATGATTATAATGGATTCCACCGGCACACAAAAGAGCTGAAATGCGGATTTACATGAATCAAGGCCCCAAAGTTGAGTGAAGTATGACAGTGAGGGAGGATGAGGAAAGTTCGATAGATGGGAAAGGAGAAGAAACAAGGATTTATTGAGACGGATCTGTGCCCTCGGGCTGATACCAGTCCAAATTCAGCATCGTTTTCCACTCTGGCTACCACCAGGCTCATACACAAACAGACAGATCTCAAGTTCTGTGTACTGTATATATATATATATATATATATATATATATATATATATATATATATATATATATATATATATATATATATATATATATATATATATATAGAGAGAGAGAGAGAGAGAGAGAGAGAGAGACAGAGAGAGACAGAGAGAGATGGATAGACACATAGATATAGATATAGAAGTGTTCTGTAAAATTAAATATACTTATACATTTATACTTTTTGATGGTTGGAATGAATGTTTTACTTGCAACAACTGCGGTAACTAAGCAGATTCAGTTTCATCCACTGGTTTCTACAGCTGGCTTGTAATTTTTATTTTATTTTTCTATTTTGATTCTTATCAATATATATCAATATGTTTTAAAAACTGTTAGTCCAGTGATTACTCAATATGGTCAATGGCATCCTTATTTAGCCAGCATTTAATATATGTATTTATTATATTTTTTTATATTTTATATTCATTTATTTATACATATTTGTTTTGAAATAGTTCGCTTGGATGGAAGACTGAACATTAAGGGACAAGAGGGCTTGGATCCTCAGTTTAAACCAAATAGTTCATGATAAATATAAAACTTATTAAAAGCCAAAAAACTATTTAAAGACAACTCAATAGCAGGGTGTTCCAGAAGTGTTACTGGTATAAGTACAACAGATTAAAAAGATGAAACAACAAAAATGTCAAGTTCAAGTTGGATCTAAGGAAAAGAGACAGCAGGCAAAATCTGGTGTGAATACAACGTTGATGTTCATTTGCATGCGTGCGTTCTAAAAATACAATGTGTTGATGACGGAGAGGAGAACAAGAAGAGAGTTGATGGCACGACGCCCAAATATCTGCCAGTCAAAAAAAAATAAGTGCGCATTAGCAGCCATTAATCTCCAGACTGGATCAGCGAGAGTCCGGCTAAATGACAACAGGAAAGACCCGCTGCTCTGCGATTGGAAGATTGATGGAGACACTGATCGCCCGCAGCACTCGTGCTCCAGAAACTTTGACTCCTGTGTTACATCACATCTGGCATTACAGCCGACGCGGGGGGATGTCCGAGTTTGTTGACTGTTGTTGACTGTGATGAACTACTCTGGTGGTCTTGACAGATGTCAGCGTGTTTACCTTGTACGGTATGACGACGGCGGAGCCGCCACTGATTCCCACGATGGGCAGAGCTGTTTGAGTGGAGAGAAAGTCCAGGATCTGTGCCACCTCTGCCACCTGGAGAACAAACAGGGAAGTCAGGAATATGGCCAACTTTCCAAAGAATGGGATGCCAGGCCTTGATGTGGAAAATCAACATTTAGAGGGAATAACTGCAAATCTACATGGTAATGAGAGGGAAAAAACACTAGCGCTGAACTCATATGATCTCAGAAGTATTGTTTTCCAGACCAATGCTTATCAACATATTCATCCTGCAGCAGCCAAAATGAGATATCATTGTCTGCTGTTAGAGCAATACTGCTTTTCGGTTGAAACAACAACAGAAGCAAAGTAATGTTTGAAATACGTGTAGGAGTCGCCTGGCAATGAGGAGGCTCATCGTTGGTCAAGGTAGAAGACCCAGTATCGCTGCTTTAAACTAATAATCACCTCTAGATGCTCTGACATTTCCCTTAGAACTGAAGATCATGAGGGAGAACAAAGACAACAGTACCTGATGATCAACTCCAGAGCCCACGTCATCCTCAAACACCACACCATGAAGCTTCTCTGTCGCCATGGTGTCGCAGAGACGGGTCAGGAGGTCACGAGGGTTGGTGTCATTGACCAGCACAGTCACAGGACTGACCACCACCGGCAGGTCCACAAAGTTCTCGCCACTGAGCCGACCCCTGACCTCGCTCTGGTAGCTGGAGCCGCTGAAGACCACTGCCACATTGATGGAGGAGTGTATGAGGAGAGGACGAGCGTGTGAGGAAGCAATGAGGAGGAGTAGGGTGAAGAGAGGAGGCCAAGCAGAGGTGGTTGGATGCCCTCGAGGCATGGACATGATGGCAGCTCACTGCCTGGGTGAAGGGAAAAAGAACACAGACATCAGAGGTGAACATACTGATGTAAGAACAGAACCTGATGAAATGTAGCTCTAATTCACTGGCTGACCCTTTTGGATCATTTGTGTGTGTGTGTGTGTGTGTGTGTGTGTGTGTGTGTGTGTGTGTGTGTGTGTGTGTGTGTGTGTGTGTGTGTGTGTGTGTGTGTGTGTGTGTGTGTGTGTGTGTGTGTGTGTGTCTAATCTACATTAATCTGGCCTCCTATGTCATGACTGTAATCACACCACACATGCACGGGCGCACACGCATCAGCTACACAGACAGGTTGTAACTGGGATTATGTGACATTACTCCAGATGGGCCCTCGCCGCACAGTGTGATGTCATCTGCTGGCTATTCGAGCAGACAGTGGCCAGCGTGGGAACCAAGACTGTCCACTGACTGATTTTCAAACTGCAATAGATGGCCTGTTTTCGAGACCTTTCTTTGAGAGGAGTGAGAGGAGGGGCTGAGGATTCATGGTGTACTGTAGAAGTCAACTCTAAATCTGATCATTTCTTTGTGAGGAAAATAATTCTAAAACTAAAACTCATTAAACTTAAAGAGGTCCCTATATCCAGTGGGGTTAAGTAAGGGTGGTACTGTTTGACGCCAACACCAACCCTTTAAAATGTCTGAGGATCAGATGGTCAAATTGGTTCCAAGCTCAAATGACATATATTTGGAGACAAATGTAAACATCTGTTTAAGGTTGGTGCAGACGTTGGAGGACACGCACCACCAGCAAATAAGATTGTGAGCTACAAAACAAAATTTGCACCCACAAGTGTCACCAATGTTCAGTCGACAGCTATCGTTTCTGCAACACAGGTTCGATGCACACGCTTACTAAGACTATTTTAACTGAATATATCCTCACACCTGCTGCTGCTGTGTAAAACCAGGATCGACTCATGAACGAACGGTGTTAACAGGCAGGAGCAAAGCTATGCTCCCCTGAAGGCACAGTTGTCCTTATGAAGCCTGGCAAGGGACCCCCACCCATATTCCATCTTTTAAGCAACATCCTGAAGGCACAGACTCCATAAAGGGTATTTGGCTTGTGGTGTGAAACACAAGGGAATCTCTCCTTCTTCCATTGGTCTGTTCCCGCATTTCAGAAGATCATGGGAATTAGAAAATATAACATTAGGATTCATGTGTTGATAAATGTGACCTCCACACAAGCTTAGAGATAAACTGTGAATCACAATTCCCTGGCCAAACACAAGCCGAAAGTCGACTGAATTATCAGGACCAGGAGCCTATAAACCCACACATCAGAAACTAGGAGCCGGATAAGTACTCATAACCCACAACTTCCAAACATGATTGGTGCACACCACGACAGACTGACAACGCACTTGCGCCACACTATTTTTACAACAGAGCAGATTGGTCCAGATTATGAAAAATGAAACTCTCTAGCTAATACGATAATCCATTTCTGTCCAAACATGGGAGACAAACGTCTGAGTGCACCTTTAACCACTTAAGCCGGGAGGATTTTGGAGGTGAATACTGGTCCCAAATACACAGCTCTCCAACAATCAGATCTAAATAAACATAGTGGGTGTCTGAGTAGACTTTCAACCCTCATTGAGGCTTTGACGCTTAAAGTCCATTGTAAGGACTATAATATGCGCTTGGAGTTACATCCTTTTTTTTTTAAAGAAAACAGGCAGGAAAATAGGATGGGTCCATTTTAACATTCTGTCTGGTGCAATTGTTTGTTGAAGGATTTCTTACACTGAATGCGAACCCAAGAGTATTTAGCTTTTGTCAATAAGTGACTATATTGGATTATGTGATGAATCAGATTTGTACATCTCTGAGATCTGCTTTTGTTGTCCATATTTTAAAAGACAGAATCTAACATCCACATCCCAAAACTATAGCTCAGGACTCGAGCGGAGGGCGCTATTGCCTTTCCATTTTATGTATAAAGCACGTGTTACACAATAATGCTGACCACAGTGCTGTACTGTACAGATGACAGGACCGCACGATAGCAAAGGCCCAGAAATCATTTACAATATTTCAGGTTAGTAAAAACACAGCAATACATTTTTTATTTGATAAAAGCCAGTCTAAAAAGATGACTTTTTACCAGAGATTTAAAAAGGAAGCCGGTCAAATATGCAAAAGCTTGCTGATTCCATAGCTCCGGGGTCTACATTTGGGAACTACTAGAAGCAGCTGACCTTAGAGACCATGATGGAGTCTACTGTTGAATCAGGTGACAGAGGTCGAGCAGTCGGTGGAGCAAAGGCTGTGGAAGCACTTGCATGTGAAGAAGAGGATTTTAAACTGGGAAGGCAGTTCAGAGAGGGCAGGACGGGTGCTATGTGGTCCAGTTGGAGCCGGCCCAATGTAAGAGAGGGCAGGAGTATTGTGCATCAGTTATAGGTGGGCAAGAGAGGTCCCTGATGAAGTGCGTTACATTACAGTAATGTGATACAAGCATGTTTCATCGACACCTGTAGTTAGACACTGGTGCTGCTGGGAAAGTGGCTATGTGCATTGCATTTCAAAAACATGGCTTGTCAAGATGACATGATGTACTGCAGGAGAGAATCAGGCAAGATACAAATCCTTTTACATCTTGTCTTGATTGCCCGTGTGAAACCACAGTGCATTGAAGTAGGGTTTCACACAGCACCTGAGTGTTGAGTCATCACGCAGCCCCATTCTATGTGTTCTGACACCATTCTATCAGGACCAAGTTTCATGCTTTCAGCGATTGATCTTCAGTTGCCATACGGTCCGTCTCTACAAGGAAAAATCCTTTGAATGGTCTAACACTTTCCAGCAGGTACTGACAAACAAGGAACCACAGCCACTCTTTTGGAAACATAAGGCAGCCTGTGCTGTATGGGCAGGTTTTTCATAGGAATATGTTGGTCCATGTATCTTTTATGTTTAATTGTATTTACCTTTCAAGTTTTCTTCCCTTCCATGAAGCAAATTTCCTGCTCACTGGAACTGATCGCCAAGAGGTCTTCCCACAACATTTGCATTTCCTTCCATTTGAGCGAGTCTTTGAACATCTGTCCGAGACGGACCGATGCCTTTGAACCATTGATATGTTCAGGTGGGCCCTTCGAGATCTGAGATAAACATGAGATTAAACATCTCGTGCAGCCACTTGAGCCATCGGGAACAGTGCGATAATTAAAAACAACTACTTTGATTCAAAGCTTCTTTCAAGGCTTCTCATCGGCTCACACTGGTTGGCAGTCAATCATTTACCCTCATAACGTTTCATCCCCCTGAGATGCCCTGCGCTATGGAAACACCACAGTTCAAAGCATAAAAGACAATCTTTGCGTTATCAGACTCCAATTTAATGGGATTTCTCAAGTGAAATGACTTGAAATCAATAGAAATAGGTTTACCGGAATATTGTAAAGTGGGTATGTACTTATGGCAAGTCAGCCAGCATCATTTCATATTAATTTATTCCCAACGTTCTTTCATGTGCCATCTGTATTTGCATGCATCTACATAAGTACGCGCAAGACTTGGCTACACAAAATGTAACCACAATGGTTCCAGAGTAGACTATGATCTAGAGTTCCCTGAGGGGTCGTGAGATTCATTCACTTCACAGTGGCAACAAAATAAGAGCCCTTTTTTAAGGTTATGTAAGGAATTGAATGATCCGTGAGCCATAACCAAAGAACCACGCCAACCAATTATTTCAGGCCAAACAGGTGGGCATCTGGTGTCTTCACCAAGCACTTCACGCCACATGGAAATAAGCAGGAGAAGTGGGTCAACCAGGTAATTTCATGCTGTATGAAAGGATCGCCCTGCTGCCTGGCCGTGGGCCCAATAGCTCTCCAGTGGACATGGATATTTTGGCATGACCTCACTTTACGAAAAAAAGGCTTTAACAAAGGAAAAATAAATCAATAAAAGGGCATCGACGTCAATATTTTGGATGATAATTGAAATTTAAACACAAGATTCCCCTGGCAAAACAACATTGATTAATGAAACTGGCATTTGAGGCTCCTCAACATATCATTTAAAAAAATAATAGTATGGAGAAGCAGACCAAATCTCTGGACATTCTCAGTAACCATTGGTATGAGGCTTTTGTACCAGCGGTCGTATATTTTGCCCAAAAAGGTTTCTAAAAAGGTTTTCATGGAAAGAGGAGGTAAAAGCTTCTTGTCTAGTTTTCAATCTGGTAATGAACAATCTACAGAATCCTGGCTATGAAAATATTAAGGGGGGAAGTCAGGGCTTTGCAAGATCAAGCAGAAAGAGTGAGCCTGTCCTATAGATTTGCATCGCTGAGTCAGTTATCGTAGGACAGCGGTGGCTGATGTGATGAGCAATAATGAAAAATTGATATATATAATATCTGAATTTTTAAACTGTGTCACGCCAACAAGAACATCAACAAAGGTGATGTATATTATATGGTACACAATCCTGCATGCAGAGGAGGCGTGGCCCCTCTACGATACAATACAACGCCTCCTGTAAAACACCAGAAAGTGCCTGATCAGTCATTTTGGGGTCCAGTTTAGCCAAAAGGATGGGCATTCAGCAGCTGGTGGCACGAGCGGCAGAGCATATTTCACTTCTCAAGTCGGTACAGAAGTCCAATCTCGACGATTCCCAACACCTAACAATGTCTTAATGAAAGTCAAATTTCAACTGGAGGGAGACCTAAAAGCGGCTTTATGCTAATGTCCTTGTCAAGTTTGTTTTTCTCCCACTTTGGAAGAAAAGTGGGTTAAAGCAGCAAAATATATTCAGTAAAAAACAGCTGCAGATGGACATTGGACCAATTAACGTAGATGAGATGGATGTTAAGCAAAAGATCACAGTGTTGTGATCTCAATCAACCTCTTCACCAAGTATGTGCACGTTCTTTGATGTGGCGAGGCATCTGTCTATTCTCAATTGAAGCTTGAATCGAAAGTCTAAAAAGTATCGAAAAGTTGGGTGGAAGACCAGTGGCTCTATGGTAGAATGCAGACAATTATCTCCAACTCCAGTCATAGGTGCAGGGTTGGTGGGACTCCTGCATTATGGGGAACTGGGAGGCTGGAACTCGCTTCTGAAGGCCATCAGAGTTCTTACTTGTGATGAGGTAGAGATTCAATGAGCTCTGGATTTTTCCTACTTTTTGTAATTTTAGGAGCTTCATGAACTTGATGGACTCAAACTTGTTAGGTTTGTGAGGAATTCGGGATCCGCACAAGCCTGAAGGGAATACACGGAAGAGTGTGGGGTGTCTAGGTTTGATAATCCTCACTTCCAGATAATATTCATGAGAAAGAAGACTGGACTGTGGAAAAAGGACTGAACAATGTCCTATTTTAAACACAAAGGCAACTAAGATGTAACTACTGGTATAATACAAAACCATAATAACATATTTTAAGTATTTGCATGCTTATGAAACTACGAATGACCTCCTTGAGATAGATACAGTAAGTGTGGTTTTGAAATGGGTTGGAGGATGCAAATAGAAGTGTCATGGCCTTCTTTTATTTTGGGTACATATTGTACTTCCTGCTCCCTCTCTGTCTCCATGAACTTGACTAGTTAATGGAACACATCTATCCATCCTCCTGTTGCATTAAAGCTTCCAGTCAGAGGCGGCTAGTCATAATGTCTGAGTGCTTTTGAGCAATGTGAGCATTGCCTGATTTCAACCTGTTTATGAGTATTCATGTATAACAATGTGCAAATGAATAAGGACTTTTTTAGCTGTTTTACTAAATTACTGAATGTGAAGTTGGCTCCGCGCACCACTAGAATTTTTGTGTGAGATTTTTGAGACAAGATTTTTGAGTGTCTGCGCTCCCATGCTGGTACCTTGGCCTCATTCTTCGATTCTTTGTGGTATGATCATTCTCTTCACATCTCTCCTTTGGTGCTTGAGATTTTCAGTATTCAGTATATTTGTCCTGCGCTGCTGCGTGTGTTGGCCGCTATGTGTGTTTTGTATTGCTGTGAGTTCTGTTTTCCATTCTCTGTGTGTGTTTTCTCATTGCTACTGTGGCTTTTTTGTTTCAGGTTGTTTTTGTGTTGTTTTATCATGTATTCACAGACCCTATTCTGCTTTTTTTCTACAGTAATCAAATCTCACATACTAATAGTGTGGCGCTGCATCAAAATTAAATTGTAATTGTTTGAATTTTCCAAGGTATGTAGTTGATGCAGAAGAGGATTATGGCCAGTGAAGAAAAAAAAAGGGTCATATGTTGGTCTGCAGTATTGTCGTGGACAACATCAAGTTATTAGTTTTATTCAAAAGGAGTTTGTTGGTGTTCTATTGCAAGACAAAATGAGCTCTTCGCGTCAGCAACAGCAGCTCCAGGATGGAGGGATTCACTGATTCAGAAGGTGACGTAAAAGTTCAGATCCAAGACGAGTCTTTGAAAAAGGTCATTGAGCACAAGAGGTTTTCAGCAAAGCCTACAATGTATAAGGAGACTTCTGCTGCCCTCTGAAAAAACAATCCTTCGTCGCGGGACCTTTAGGAACGACAAATGTGTCTTTTCCTAACACACTTCATCATTCAAGACTTTAGTTAGCCACGCTTTTAAAAAGTCTTTCCATGAAGTCCATCCGTGACACAGTGTGAAGCATCATCGATCCCATTATCTTTTACATCTTACATAAACAAACATTTGCGACATCAGATCTAATGACGTAATGACATCTGTAGCCGTCTGCCAGAGTGTTTTGTATAGGCAACATATGTGCTGTTTTCAAATTTAATGGAAATTGAAAGCATTGATCTTTCACACTACAGTATACAGTACATTTCATCAACAAGCAGACTTTTCCTGCTCAGGAGGCTGGGGTCTACTAGGGTGCAGGGAAGGCTCTTGAGGAGCTTCTATGACTTTGTCTTGGCGTCAGCCATGTTCTATGGAGTCGTCTGCTGGTTGGAGAATATTAGAGACAGAGACAAGAAGTGACTGGACAGTCTGGTGAAGAGGGACAGCTCTGTTCTGAGCTGCACTCTTGACTCAGTGGAGGAGATGGCATTCAGGAGCACTGTGGCCAAGCTGCCATCCATGATGGCCTGCCCCTCCAGGACACTCTGACGGAGTAGGTACCAAATCGGTCCAATGTGATCTACCTGCGGCTGGATGATGACGTCACATCCAGCTGCTACGAAGCTTGAAGGGAAGGATTTGATGGCGCATTCTACCACACACAAAATAATTGTAATATTGTCTCGCAATATTGTTTGCAAAGTATATGTCTGTTTCACTTTCAGGTTGGCCAAACAATGCATCGTGATTGGTTGACATGTTCAAGTTATTGCTGGGTATGACTGATTCTGCAAGGATGAAAACTCCGTCATTGATGTCCATTTTTCGCTGATACTTGATAGTTGAGGTGTTGATTCTGGTTTTGGTGTGATATAAAATGAAATAAATATGTCATATATGTGTCATATATATGTCAGGCAATCACAATGTGGTGTTTGGCAGGAAGAGCCATCGAATCCCTCATTTCAATTTTCTCTGGCACATAAAAACATATTTAAAAACCTGATTGTGGCTGTTGGGTGTGACGTAGGACTCATTCCACGAGTGGACCGATTTGGTACCTACAACAGCAATAGGCGGCACCTGTTTGTCTCCTGACAAGGAGAGCAAAAAAGAAATTCAACAATCTACATTTATTATCATACTATATTATTGTTGTTGTTATTATTCACTAGAATTGAATCTCCTAGTAGAAAAGTTGTATCAATTGTAGTCATATTTTTACCCAAAAATACAAATTTTTAAAATTATTTTACAATGAAATAGTAATAACTAAATTGTCTTATGAAGGAAAATAAATAAATAAATAGACACGACTCACTGAATATTGGAATCTACATACTTCTCAGTTCAGAGGCTCAGTTAGAGGCTGAATCCTTACATTTTATTCCCTTAATCGTCTTCTTCTCAACCAGTAAAATGAACGCTGCAAATTCCAGAGACTGAGCAGACGTGAAGTGCTCCGCGTTGCAGCGCACACTACCAGAAAAAAGTCACTCTTGCTTTTGAAATCTCACGTTAGCAGTCAGAATACTAATACAAGGAATTAGGTCTGTCTTCGCACGGGGATTTCTCTGGCTGTAAAGAATTCAACTGTGCGCCGTGCTGCAGTGTAAAGAGGAGTCTGTTTTCCTGGCTATATTAGTTCTTCCAAACGTATCCTCTATTAATGCAATCAAATCCGGTCGGTAGTTGAGGAGATAACCAACTCCGGGCGGACGTGTGGATGAGTCTGATGATTATCCTGTCAACCGAGTTCGCTCACTTCCTCTCCAGCCCCTTGGGGACTCCGTCAGCCCTGAAATAAATCACTCACTTTACAGTGACTGAACGGTTCAGACTTGAAGACTAACCTGCCTCATCATACGTTAAAGTAACATAGGGGTGTGTTTTAATGTATGTGGAGACAGAGCTTCATGGCCCATTGGACCTGCGGCTGATGGGACATCAATCATCCTGTAAATCGAAAACGTGGACGTAGCACCTATTCACCAGGAGACAGATCCTGAAGAAGAAGCTGCAACCCAAAGTGAGCTTTCCTGAACCAGTCAAAGATCCTTATCCAAGCAGCCATTCCAAACGTGTGGACTGCAAACAACCACGAAGAAACACTGGGGGGTGACCAGGTACATGACTCCAAACAACCACAATGTTCTTCCTATTTGTGAGGTGGCACTCACTGTTGTTCCACTACACCTGGCAAGTACTCTTGAGTAGAGTGGAAGAGAGTTGATGCAGTTGGAACTCACTCCATGCGCCTCCTTGAATGAGGCCCACCAGCCTGTTAAGCCATTTGAAAGTGTGTCAGAGACAGGCCTTGCCATCCAGCATATCAGAGAACTCCTGGTGGATCTCATCCAACCCTGCCATCCAAAAGCTTTTTTCATGCAGAAATGTTAATTTGGGCAGCTCAAATAAATATTCATATCTGCTTACCCCCCTCCCCCACCCACTTACATGTCGACATATGAAATGAATCATATTTCCTAACCTCTTATCTCATTAGCAAACATATCACATGATGCTGCCCACGTACATTTATCATAATTAGACTTTAGTTGGCTTATAGCTCAGCAGGTCGCCTCTCTGGGACGTAAAGCTCTGACAGTTTTAAAGGAAACCGCTGCGATCCATACATGTTGGCCGAGGTGAGTGACGTTGACGGCACAAGGGCGTCCCATGAGCAGACTGGCTTGCTGCCACTCAGATGGAAGGGAACTAGAAGCAGATGCACGATTGTTTTACAAAGCCATCGTGGCAAGTGATTTAAGATGCACATCATTTTGTTGTTAAAACAACTGGTTTGAGATGTGCGTAATGGCGAAACAGCAAATATAAGGCTTGTCTTCAATCCCAGGCCAATTTTAGCTGTCGGTGGTGGATTCACCGCTGTTTATTTTGAAGAAACAGTCTGATGTTAAGGCCATCTGAAGTATGCGACTGGGTAGCAGTGGCAAGTACCCATCAAAAAACATCAGATCAGTGTCATGTATGTATAGTTTTTCTGTAGCTGCTAATGACACAATAACTTTGTGATCAAGATCTGAAGCCCAAACACAATGTTGACAAAAACAGTCAAGGTGGACGTCAATTTATTCACCCTTTGCTCAATTTACTTCTGTTTGGACAAAAAGATTGCGTTGACAAATATATTCAAATTTGAAACAAAACTTGTTCAAGCATGGAGCCTTGTTGGACCCCGATGGAAATTTCTGATCTTTGCTTACAATGTCAAAATCATAGATTTGTATTCACCAATTTGAATGTCCAATTTCTGGATCAGCAGCTTCACGCTGTCGCTGAGAGCATCTGTGGCACAATCGACCAGCAAGCAACTGATATGACGGCACAACAACGTGACGACCGGATCAATAAAGTCAACGTTTTGACAGAGCAACTTTTCCCCGAACTATAAATAAACATCTATGACCCCGAAATGCAAATGTGCGAGACAGTAGCTGGTGTTCCTGTCAGCAGCAGCAGCAGCAGCTTTAGTCTCTCCAGGAAAATCTCACCAAAAAACTCATTCCTCCTGAGCTCCTTATTCTGCTACGTCCTCGTCTTTTTATCTCAAACTTCATATCTGTCACTGCTGCTTAGCGTCTTCACAAACCAGAGCTGTTTAGGCTTTTAGGCATGAGGATAATGTCACAGTTTATAACCAGGAAGAAAAACGTATTTATGGACGATGAACTCTTTATAATGTTCCATCAGTGACATCTTTTTACAGTGTCCTGTGACCTTGAGTGGTGATGAAGACTTGGCTATTGATTTCTGTCACAAACAGAAAACTGTCTGGAGAAGCTGATTTGTGGACAACATGCTTTCGTATTCTGGTGAGACCTACACTTTTAAAGGGCTGGAGTACCTGTGATGTCATCTAAATTCCTTTTATTCTGGTTTCCCGTAATGGATAAATAGAAAATGGATAATAGCATTTTCAGACACTGAATAAATCCCTGCCTCAGAACTATGTGCAAGCCAGTCATGAAGGCCTTTTATAGAGTCAATCTTGTCCAATTGTTGGATAGACAATGGGTAACTCCAGTCCTGGACTGAAACAGTGTACATCTGCCAGCAGCTAGATTTAATGCTATTCTATGACCAAGAAACGGGAGCGATGCAATCTGGTCCTGGATCTCATCCCAAGTGCTTGAATGCTGAGGACATCCTCACAAGAAGCCCAAATAATCTGGCTCTTTTGTATGTGTCCATCCTCTGTCCACTCAGAGACTCTGGATGTTCCTCAGCTTTGCACTGTAAACACTGTAAAGTGAGTGAGAGGTTGGTTGTGACTGAGATATTGTGTGATATCTCATCACCTTGGCTCAAAGCTGGTCAGTGGTCCAGATAGCTGGAGAATACTTTCAGGGTTTGTCTGGAAGGGGACTCCATTCCCTCATGTTCTTACGGAAGATCTCCATTGTGCACTGACTTCAGCTCTCACTTCAATAACTTGCCCTTCAATTTGAATCTTCAACATAAGCAAATGAGGAAATGAGGGCGTCTCTCAGGTACAAGACTTTCTGTGTCTGGCCTTCTTGCCCGCCAGTATGTAGACAATGGTCCAAGGAACTGAAAATTCCGGACAGAATCCATTGACATCATTCTGATCAAAGACAGGCAAAGCTATCACAGTCTTACAGCCAAGCCAATGGCCCACATAATACGAGAAAAACAGGACGAAACTATCAACTGTCGCCACAAAAACTTTTTCAAACAAGGTTGAACTAGAAATGCTGCCAAGAGAGCACGTACCTCCGCCAAGCTGTTCATGTCCACCCACATCACCTCTGTTTACACAACATTATTGGCCTATATTGTTTTAAAATGAACACCAATTTCATTTTCATCAGTTAGAAGTTTGCCCATTTCTTCATTCGTTTTTGGGTTATTCTGTTTAGAAAGGCACAATCATTTCATAACATTTCCTTGATGATGATGCTTGTTTGGTGAAGAAGTGCGAGGAAGCGCAGCAGAAGCAAAGAGACAGTTTGTGTTCTCACTCCTCAGTGTGAAAAGCACGTAAAAAAATGCAAATCATACAACATTTTACGACAATAGTTATAGCGTTGGAAACGCTACATTTGGCAAATCATTGAATACTTCAATACTTCAATTCTGCCAATGATCGTCGATTGTTTTTTCTTTGATACATTTGATTGTGAATCACATTTTCTGGCTCTTTCACTTTACAGTAACCATTCGTTTTGCATGAATGTAGCATGTCTATCATACAGGAAAATTGACTGATGCTTATTTTCCCAGATTCAACAATTCCCAATCAGAATAAATGAAAAAAAAGCATCACTTCTTAATTTGAACCATGTTTGAACACAAACCATGTTTTTTCCACATCAGCTTGCTTCTATGTTTTTTTTTATGATTTCATTAAACAATGTTTTATTGTTATTTTGCCTAGATGTCGATATTGTTCCGTCAATTAAGAAGAGTCGTATCTTATATTTAACTGCGTCAAGGCTTGTTTTTTTTTTTCAAGATTAAGGTGAGTGTTGGGTGTAGCCTTATATCTCTTGTACTATACAGTTATTAGGCTTTAAGATGCCAGGAATGTTCAGATAACCACGAATGTTACTGTTGCATTTTACAGCAATATGTGTTAAATATCAAAAACGCATCACTAAACTGGAAAAACACTGATACATATTGCAATGTAAAATACATAGTCAATGAAATCAACAACTACACAGTACATAGTTGCTTTTAAAATAAAGCTAAGATGTTGTTTTTTGAAAAACGAAGCAAGCACTCACATAGGAGGCGTAGTTAGGCAATTTTTTTAACCATTGTTTATGTGATTCTCACCTGTACGGTCAGCTGTCATCCAAATTTACCTCCAGCTTCTTCATCCGTGAACATCCTTCACCCAAACCTGGACTCTCCTTCACCTTGCTGCCGCTTCCTCACCTGTAGGAGTGACCATGGGTCCAGATCTCAAATCCCTGTTCTGAAAATTGTTTCACTTCCTTTCAGGTTGATGAAGATGGAAACTGATCCAGATGTGAAGCTTTGGCAGATGTGGATATCAAGCACTTGCTCAGGATCCAGAACAAGGGTGACACTTCAGTGTCTACCTCCTTCTTCCCTGGTCTCCTCCTCCGGTCTCCTCCTCTCCCTGCTCAGAGGTGAGGGATGGGACAGATCCATGGAGGGTTAAAGAACAGAAACTGATCCAGGAGCAGTTAAAAAGTTGCCCTCAATTCTCCTTGTCTTGTTTCAGTATTCGCCCTTTTCCTCTTTTTCCAGGGGTTTGCTGCTGGTCTTTCAGGTTCTCCTCCTGTTGCTCCGGTTTCCTCCTCCTCCTCCCCTAGACTTGCTCCTCTGGAAACAGTAATCCAACTCCATCACTCCTACATCTCTCTCACTCCATCTCCTCTCACTCCATCACAGGAGCGGCTGCTTGTGAGTGGCGATGATAATAGTGTGAGGATTTATTTTCCCTCCCTCTCCTCCCTCTTGCTCACTACAGCTCAACCCCTCCTCCCCCTCTTTCTCCCACTTTGCTCCAGAATTATTCACCTGCTCCTCCTCGCATCATCCCGTCACACATCCTGACGTCCTTTCCTCAAATTACCTCACATCTCCACTCTTCATATCCAATGGAAGTGAGGAAAACGAGCGAAGCATAAAAGGTATGAATGTCTTGGTTTCCGACTCTCAATCGAGTCCCTCCTTGTTGATTGAGAAACCCCCATTGAAAAGATGCTCCCTCAAATTGAAACCTGCTTCTCGTTGCACTTGCAGTCCTGACTCACGGTTCATGACCATGGGTGATGGCAGGAATTGATATTGGCCTCCTTGTGTTTACACTTCTGTTGTTCTGTCTGTACTAACGCCCTTCATGTAATATTGTGTTGGTTATCTTTATCATTGGTGATGTTTTTAAGATGGATTCCCTTCTCAGATTGCTCACATATTTTGTCTCGGGAGTCATGACCTCAAACTAGGAAGCTTCATCCCTGTTAGTACCAAGAGGCAAACAAGCCCACATGCAATTCTTAGTGACAGATGTGCCAATTCTTCAAGTCCCATAATGCCATGCAACAGTTCAAGCCCACTCTATTCAGAGTCTGACTGATGCGAGAGGAAGGTTCAAACTCTTCCCATTACACAATTCAACAGCTCTTTTTCAAGAAAATAAATCATTCATTTTATTGATATAGTGAAATGTTTATTGTTGAATAGTTTATCAATCCTGCTAATAAGAAATGTTCAGCTAAGTTCCACAAACCACACAGTCCCAAAAATGCCTTGCATTTGTCATGAGGCACCTGGCTGAAGAAATATTTCACAAGTGGTACTTTGCTGAAGAACCATGTAAGTAAAACAAAAATCAATTGTTTCATGAAAATGTCATCTCAGTTTAAACACTGCACACAAAGCATGACAAAGTTTTCTGAGAAGGTTAAGCATCACCTCACCAGGTTTTTAAACCTTTACATTTGCAACACAAGAACAGGAACTCAATGGCAAGAATTATTTTATCCCAAAGATTGACACACAAAGTGTATTTATTTTTAAGTGGTTAAGTGCTGAATGTAAACGCTGCAAAAAATGTTTCAGTATTTCGTATTATCAATATACAGGTCTATGACCAGGATCGAACCAGAATCACTTTCAACCATGATTACAACCAGAAAGATGTTCCTGGAAGTGAAAACGGAGGCATGTTTCCCTGCAAAGCTGAGAGTTTGATGGTGGTAAAGTCCATCAAACCTCAGAAGTGTCATATCATATCCACTGCCGCATTGCCAAAGGAAGAAGAGCAAGAATGAGTAATGACTGAGAGCTAGATCAGAAACCCTCTGATGTTAATGGACAGAGAACTGTGATGACATGTGAGTCAAAAAGATGAATTGCTTCAATGATATTCTTAATGTCATTAGCATTTGTACATGCACAGTATCTAACCATCCTCACTTAAGTTTACTAACAGAACTCTGGAAATCAAAATGGACTTCAACAAGAAACAACTGAAGCTGACAGTCTGTCCGGGCCAAGAAAACACATTTGAAAAAAAGAGAAATTATAGGAGTTATCTTCTCTCTGCTCCTTTCTAACCCTCAGATCATGTTGAGATGAAAGACGTCTTCTGTGTTTAATGTGGGATGGAAATAAGCTTCTTCTTCTTCTTCTTCTTCCAAAAAGGGCCGAAGTGGTGTTTAAGAAGTTGTTCAGAAGGAAACTCACAGTGTTGGGAGCAAGTCATAAAAATCACGATTGAGGCTGATAAAATTTGATCAAGGGCCACTCATAGCCCCCGAGCCGGACTTTGGACAGATCTCGGAAGGCGAAATCTCATTAACCTCAGAGTCTTCATGAAGAGGCCAGACCAAAGTTTGAGCCATCTTGTTGATCCCTGACAATTGATTTGGAGATAGGCAGTAAAATAGAACGACTTGCTGACCACGTTGTCGGATGCACAACTGTGCATTTGTTGATCCTATAGTACTTGTGATGCCCAGAAAAAGTGCAATGGTGTCATTGAGTCATCTGACCTCCCCCCAAAAAAACATAAAAGTATACTGGAAATTCATTTAGTTTCATTGACAACTGATGGTTGTCTCCAGCCTGCAGCACAGTTGTGTGACATGACTCTTTCACACAGATATATAAATAGGGCTAAGTGTTGAAATAGTGAGAGAGAAGAAGCGTGTGTGGTTGTGTCAGTGTTAATGGGTGCGTCTGTAGGTAGTGTGTGTCACAGTGATCGGCACTCACCAGCTTGCCCATGGTCGACATATGTTCTCGGGTCGGATCAGAACCTCAGATTAAAAACAAAATGATGTTTACTAGTGGAGAAGATCACCACTGATTAATTCTATGTGCGCTATTGTTTGTTGCCAAGAGGGATTTGTCTGACATTGAGCTGGATTTGTGGGGAAGCAGCGAATCCAGAGACAGTTTTGATGTTCTTAACAAATCTTTGTTCTGGCAGCCACAATCTGAGCAGCATCATGTAAGCCCCACATTTCTTTGATTAAGTCTATTGAATAAAGGCAAGAGGGTAAGAAGTACACATTCAAGGCAAAGTGCGTCAGAGTAGCAGGCACAATGGAAGGATCTAAATTGAGAAACGACCAAAAAAAGGTGTGAAGAATTATGACCCATCGAGTGTGACATAACAGGATGTGAATGATGATGGGATGTGAACGTGGGTCTTGTTCTTGGGCTGATAAAAAGAATGAAGTGAACAAACGGATGGAAGAGTGTTGAGTGAATATGTAGAATGTGCAGTATGAAGTCAAGATGATGAAAGTGTAAAGAGAGAAAGGTACCACAGTGGGTATAAGGCAAGCAAGAGTTGTGATACCATCCATGTGCCAGTCCGCTCACCTGTGCGTAGGGAGGGAGATTCACCTAGCAAGCATGTCGGAGAACATGCAAACACCACCCAGAAAGGTCCAGAGCTGGATTTGAACCCTGAACTTTCTTGCTGAGAGGCAGCAGTGTTAGCATTACCATTGCTCCACTGTGCCACCCCTTGAACTAAAATCTGAGTTTTCTGTGTTGTCAGCGTGACTTTGACATTGACCCTGATCTTGGAGATTGATAGGACCCTCAACATGCACTTTTCAGGATTACACATCATAATCAGATTTCAAGGATGACAGAGGAGAAACTCTGGGAAGTGAAACCTCAGGGCGCGTTTAAAGTGACAAGCAGTGAAGTCTGACAAGCGTTTGGGAGAAGTATGTTGAATAAAAGAAGCAATGGGAGCGTGGGGAGGTAACGCGAAGAGAAGCAACCGTTCCCGTGCGCAGACAAACGGTTGTGTTGACCCCAATAGGAGAAAAAACTTTTCATCTGAATCTTGTGATGAAAATAGAATTGGAAGAAGCTGAAGGACGAGTGTGTACACACAGACACGTGCGATGGTTGTCTGAGAGTCGTCAGACGCTCAAGGACGCACAAAAGCAAAGTCGCAGGACAACAAGACAATAATAGACGACAAGTGACTGCTGCAGACAACCTATGAAACAAACGTCTGTTAACCTGAGTGACTGTCTCATCAGGGTTCAGCTGCAGGGAGGAGGAAGAAAATGATAATGAAAGAATCGTGAAGAGGAAGAAAAGATGTGATCAGGAAAGATGGGAGGTCGGTGCTAAGACAAAGAACGAAGGGGAATAAGGCTTGGTCTGACAAAGGGGAGGGAGGGGAAAAGAAGGAGATAAAGAAGGAAGTGGAAATGAAAGGAAGGATGAAGGGGGTATGGTAGAGATATAGAATGGAACAACAGACTGAGAGAGAGAGGGGAGAACATAGTGGAGTGGGGCAGAATGAAGGAGGGAATAAGAGAACAATGGTCAGAGACTTGGTCAGTGGAAATCATACAGAGTGAAATCACAGATGAATGGAAGAATCAAAGTAAAAGCATAACGGTAAAAAGAAAATGGAGAACGGGAAATTGAAAAGAAAAGATGGTGAGTGAGAGGAAAGGACGGAGGAAAGTTAAAAAGGTTAAACAGAAGCAAGTTTACAAGCTTTATCTGGAAGGAAAGATAAATGGGTAGGTAAGGCAACACAAAATGGAAGAAGGCCGGTAAAAATATTATGCAAATATGGTGAGGAAAGAGCAAAGAAGATGACAGTCATAGTATGCATTCTGGAAAGAAGGAAAGATGAAAGTCAAGGCAGATAAATAGAAGTGGCACAAGAAAAGCTAACACGCTGTGCTCTCTTCCTTCCACCTGGTGTCGTCTACTTTTGGAGTGTGTTCGGGCTTCCGCCGGGCAGCGATCACACAACGGACAGTTGCGATCAGATTTTTTTTTTCACTTTTTAATGACTCAATAAAACTTCAATAATTCATGGCAGTTACTACCACATTTAAAACTAGCCAAGCAGATCATTTGAGAAAGATGGTCTGGTCGGACGTAACAGCATGACTGGCTGACGTGCACAGCTTTATTATGGTCTGAAATGTAAACATCGGAAACATCCTCTTAGTGGACAATCAAGCACCACAAAAGATACGTTTATTTAAAAAACGTCTCCAGACAAAGCTCTTTCAGCTCAGAAGTCCGACATGTGAACTTTGTCTCGGGAAACTCTCAGCGGGTGGATAGCTTCTCACCTCAGGCGACTCGGCGCTAGATGCCGGAAACTACGTGTACAGCATGACTCCACACAAACATGATAAAGGCCCGGGCGCTACAGGGTCTGACCGCTGTCTGTGCAGACAACATCGTTCAAAAACAACTTCTCAAACTTCCAGAACACTGAGGTGTGCAGCCGGGAGCTGCAGGAAAATTGTGCTCAGGAACGGGAGCGCAGCAGTCCGGGACTCGTGTTGTGTGCGGATGTTTGATAACTTACATGTTTTCCAACGCCTCCAACGTTATATGAAAATTGCTATTGGCATGCTGTTATTGGCATTTGGGAAACATCTTGAGAAGTTAAAAAAACAAACTTCTAATTTTTCATTTTGACCCTTGTAATCCTTCTCAAAGATTCCTAACTATTGTTTATTATTATGGTTTAGGATTATGTTGAGGTTTAGATGATAAAAGTGGTGTGACTCAAGCCCTTAGCTCTGCATGCTAATATGCAGAGTGACCTGTCATGCTAGTTAGCAAAGCTTTATTTACTCGCTCTGAGCCTCTGTTGTTCTTCCCAATGAGGTCTGTGCTTGTTTGGCAGACCAGTCGGCTCCTGTGTGGGTGAGTGTGTGTGTGTGTGTGTGTGTGTGCGTGTTTGCCCTGGCCAGGAAACATGTTTAATCAGGCGAACATCTCTATAACCAAACAGCTCTGGAGATTGGAACAACGTGAGGGTGAGTGGAGGTGAATACTAAGAGGGAATCAGACACATTCAGCTCGTGAGGAAGTATATTTTATTGCTAGTTAGTTCATTATTCTGTTGCACGGATAAAACGCTTAAGATTTGTTTGTCACTCAAAACAAAGCATGAAACAAATTATTAAAGCTTAAAGCAGCTGTGCCCTGCTCCTTGCAGAATGTTTTGATTTGATATTGGACCCCATGCAAGTGATAAAGTGTATATCATGTGGTGGACAAAACATTGCTCTTCAACTCTTTCAAAAATGCTCCAATATGGCAGGAACTTGATATCTGTCGCCTGACAACACCAGAGTGAGAAACCTCTTGTCACCACTGAAAATGAAATGAATGTTATTATTTTTACCCTCACATTAGTAAGGCAACCTCTGACAGCAATTCTTTCACGACACCTCCTTGTTGTCATTTAATCATTTTTGCCAACCAGACAGCTTGATGATGCTAAATAGCCAGGTGACCCCATTACTACGGTAATGCTCAGGTAAATCTTGCTCTTTTAATGTGATGCAGGATCCCAATGAAACATTACAGTATATTTCTTGTTGCACACTCTATGTACTTAAATATTTTTAATATAAAATGTATAAAATCCCACCCGTCATAACGCTCTTCCTGTTTTCCCCGCCCAAAAGCATGTCGTTTTCAACAGCAATAGCTAACAATAGGGCGACTGGGAACAAGTCCCCAGCCTGTCGCACTGCACATGTAGACTAACTACAGACAAACTGAGACTTCACGCACTCTCGCTCACCTACGGACAGTTTAGAGCAGTGGTTCTTAACCTGGGTTCGATCGAACCCTAGGGGTTTCGGTGAGTCGGTCTCAGGGGTTCGGTGGAGCCTCCGCCGCAGAGGTCCACCCCTCAGTCTAGTCTGCAGTTAGTGGGCACAGTCATTGAAAGCGTCCTGCTCTGAGATTTCCTACCGGTCTGCTTTGAGGTTGCTGGTTTATGCAGCAGAGTGAGACCTCCCTATCAGACCACATATCTGAACTGGTCTCTCAAAGGCAACAGCGGAAGTCACACTGAGGTAAGTTGTTTTGAGTTCATGCACTGTGTTGGTTTTGTTATTTGAACAAGGTGATATTAATGCACAATTCATTTCGTGCACCAGTAAAAAAAAATCATATTTTATTTTTTACTAAAGAAGGGTTCGGTGAATGAGCATATGAAACTGGTGGGGTTCGGTGCCTCCAACAAGAACCCATTCAGAAAACCCATTCAAGGAAAGCTCCACACAGGACCCATGTTCACTTCAACCCACAAGTTGCTGCTGGAACTGAACCTTCGACCTTCTTGCTGTGAGGCTGCAGCACTGACCACTACTTCACTCTGTGGCAAGTATTTCAATAAATGTATGTTTAGATATACCAACAACGTATGTCATGCCTTATAAGTGGCCATGTAAAGTTTCAATCCTGCAGTAGTCACAAGTTCTGCTGCTAATACAACAATGACATCAGCCTTTTCAAATTAAATAATGAAAGAGGAGGCAGCTGTCAGATGTGAACAGATGTGCCATTGGCCCAAATTTGTGGTATTTTTAGTGTCTGATCAGAGAGATTAGACATCTGACTAGAGGTCCTGAGAAGAACTCAGTTTGAGCTTCTTGGCAACTTTGCTGTGTCTGTCTGTATCATTGCTACTCCTCATCTTCTTCCTCCTCCTACACAGTTTAAACTAAAATAGCAGCAGAAAGAGTCAGATCCCAAAATAACGTCTCTTTGTTCGAGGTGACATTTTAAAGCTCAGAAGCTAATAATATCAATCCTCCTGAGACAAAGATTGTAGGCGTGTGTGTGTGTTACAATCAGACCCTCGCGGAACCTTGGAGGATTGACAGAAGCAGATAATTACTGTTGGCCTTCGACCTGTAACCGTAAAAAATGAAAAGCAGGTTAGACCTTGAAACGTTATTCAGGCGCCTGCTTCATCTCTTCTCCACCCGAGCTTCACCTTTGACCCCAAGCGTCTTGTCATCTGTGTTCACACCAATCCGTTGGCACCTTCAGGTCACAAGCGACAACATAGACACAAACGTTGCACAAGTTATGCAAACTGTTTGCACTCATTTGAATTGCTCACTTCCACTTACGTGACAACACGTAGCCTGATGAACCATTACAACCACCACCTCATACAGTAACGCAGTATCACCCTCAGCTGCATCTGTGGAACTTTTTCATCTCACTGCTCTTTAACAAGTGGGTGCGTGCATGTATGTAACTGAAATTGTTTTTAAAAATTGTTATTTTACATCTGAATATTATTATTCTTTGAAATAAAAAATGGAACCACAGCAGTGACAGTCAACCAGCCGTGTGAATGAATGTGTTTCTCTCTCATTAGCCAGACTCAAGTGTATTGTAATTTATTCACTCAAAGCCGAAGCTCATCGTCTCCTCCCCCTCATCACATCCACCTGGACTGGACCTGCTGTGGACGTCCCACTGCTACCCCTGCTCATCAAAGCGACAGATTTCCCTCATCTTCTGTGGATTCAAAATCTCCTGCTGGAAATCTTCCCGTCCTCTTCTTGTTGCTGCTCGAGGTGGTGACACCTGTGATGGTGTCAATGACACCAGTGACAGTAAGAATCAAAGGCATAGATAGTATACACACAAACACAAGGAAACACCAAGGTGTAATTCAATGTAAATATGTTTCAGTTCTGTCATTTCTATTCACAGATATGTCCAAAGCATATATATTTGACAAATGCCTATTTGCCAACAATGATAATAGTAATGATAATAATACAAGAGATGCAAATTTGAATTTTTGTCTATGTTTCTTTTTAAAGATAGCTGTCGTTTTTTACCATCCGAAATCAAACTTTTTTTTTTTTTTGCCTAGTTATTACCCAGCTGCGATTTTTACACTGTATACTATTTGTTTTTGCCTTCTTACAAACATGGTGCTGACGTCTACTAAAAGTCATGTTCCGGCACAATTTACTGCAAATTCTTGGGGGGTAGTATAGATACTTTTTCTAAAGTAGCTAAAAGTCAAGAGGGAAGACGGCGTTGCGACGAATGTTCAGTCGAAATAAAACGAATTCCTGTCCTGAGTTTACTTTCCAAACGCTGTCGATGTGTCGCCACCACGTGGCGAAACAGAGCATCACAGTAGACTGACATGGTAGTTATGTCTTGGTTTTCATCATAATATTTTGATCGACAGACATTGAGTATCATGAATATTTTTTTTCACAGTCTTGTGCTGTGAAATCTCAGTCTGTAACCCCTAAACCTTCAAACGATCTCTTATTTTTCTTGAGATAATGGTTCGGCAAATAATTCACACCTTACCATTCGATTCATCTGCAACTCTTCCAAACTCTAAGTGTATCAGTTGAATTTATTTTTACTTCTACATCACTTATTGTGTATTTTAGCGTTTTTTATATGCTTCACCGTCGGTGCTAACATTTTTTGGGACTGGAAGAGACATTTTCCTTAGAGAGCAGTTTATTGAGGCACTTGACACCAGATATTGAACCAAACCACAACATTTCTAGGTAGATAGTTACTTTGTGTTGTCGAGTTGTTACATTCACACCTTTATCAGGTTGGTCACACAACAGCAACACAAAGTCACAAAGCTGACTGTACAACAGTCCCACACCAGTTGAAGAGGCATCTCATGATGTTAATATTAATATCCGATAGATCATCTATAAATAACCAATATACAAATACAGGTTTTTGATCAGAGGTGTGTACAGACTGGATTCAGCACTAGGACATGAAGATCATCTGTCATTTTGTTTTAATATAATTATAAAGTACCTATCAGTAAACGTTTACTCACAAGATACTCTTTAAATGAAATTTAAAAAAAAAAAAAAAAAAAGATGGCAGAAGAGGATATGTTCAAAATGATGGTAGGCTTGCTCATTTGTGTTTCTTACCTAAATATTTGCCATCAAATCTAAACAGTTAACTTGTTTTTAAAGTATACTTTACATAAACATTCAGTCAACAATTACTTTGGAAGAGTAAAGGAACGATGTGGATACTGCTCACGTAAACAGTGACATTCTGGGAGGAGAAACAACTTAACAAACAGGAAAATAAACGTAGGGATTGACTCGACAGTCTGATCACACGCCTGCCAAGTACAAAGGCGTAAAAACGGTCACATGACTAAGGCTGCGTTTTGGCTACTGTCGATGAAAGCTACGCCATTTCTCGCCTCCTGGTGGCGCATCAGTGCACAGCCCACTGCCAACACTGCGTGCCTTTTTTACTAATACAGCTGTTAAGTTAGCGCCCTCTGCTGATCACTTTTGGACTGTTTACTGTACAGTTCAGTAGATAAACAACTTGTTGTGTTTTGTTGTCGCTCGCATGGACATTTTATCACATCTTAACTACCATTCGGCTTTGCATCACTGCCTTGGTTGTTGTATGTTTTCGGCAGAATGTATAATAATTTGCTGTGTCTACAACAAAAGGGAATTTCCTGCTGCATATCCTGTGGTAACTCCGACAGCTCAGTTGACACACACCATTGCTTCTGTCCGTACAGCTTGGGGTGTGCGTAATAGCCTATGTCTCTTGGGCGCTCACAAGCCTTTAGCTCGCGCCATTCTGTGGCGTAAGACTCTCCCAAGGGCAGATGATCTCTTTGGTTCCGTCTCCACCCTGAGATGCCGCTCGGGTCTCCTCATCCTCATCCTCGGACTCTATGGGGTAGATCCGACACTCGGGTGGAATGTCCACCTTGATGTGGAAAAAACTGAGCGCAGAGAGTGTGAGCACTTAACAATCAATAAAACCCGAGCGTTGCATTGATGGCACTTACTTGCCGACCCGTCTGGGAGGGGCTTGGCTGGGTTGATCCGGGCTGATGGGCTGGATGCGAGCACTCGCCCCACCTGCAGATTTGGGCGACAAGCTACCGAAGACGTTGGCAGGTGCACAGCCTCGTTTCAGAATTCGTCTGAGGGATAGAGCCATTCTGGACTTCACCACGTTTCCGCTGGTGTGGGTACGGGAGTCGAGGTTTCCCTCCGGGTCGGTCTCAGGGGGGCAACAGCGCCGCTCGGCTGCGGACGAAGACGAAGTGTCCAGCGCTACACTGATCGGGGACGGACAGACCGTCGTGTTAGCATGGGGCGGAAAAGAGAACGAAGCATTGGCTGTCGGGGAGTCGGTGAATCCAGAATAGACAGCAAGGTGAGGTAGTGGGGTGGTGAAGCGGCAGAGCTGTGAGGTCAAAGGTCAAAAGAGGAGGGCATGTTAGATCTTCAACATCACGGTGTGGCAATTCAATCAAAGTCTGACAATGACATCTCATACAGTCATACTACTGAGATCTGAGGCCGCAATACTGAGTACAAGCACTACGCGCGGGACCCTGATGCGTGGCACTGTATAAACGTTGAACTAGCCAGTGTATGCAGAAAAGCTTTGTGGATTTTGGGTTGAATGACATTGTCTTGAGGGTGTTAAAATACGTGACCACAGAGAAAGTCGCACATGTACAAGTCTCATGCAAGTCTGGAGTCTTAACCCTCAAGTCTCAAGCAAGTCGAGTCATTTTTTTGTGAGGGTCAAGTTAAGTTGAGTCAAGTCATAGCAAGTCTCAGTGTCTTAAAGTGGTGAACTTCAATTTTCAAAATTATGTCAATACACAAATGCATACATATGAATGAACAATAACATCCCTCAGGGAGGTCAGATAGAGAAAAATGTCAATTTAATATTATGTAGGCCTAGTACTCAGAAATTGTGTGTGTGTGAGCGTGTGTAGAAGTGAGAATACTGTGTGGGTTCGTGCATCAGACTGTGTGAGACTGATGCGTGCGTCACATGATCATACATTCAGGCAGGCAGGTTGGCTCACATCCATACCTTCAAAAACATAACAATGCAGAATATGTTTTTAATAATTCTGTCAATAACGAAGAGAGCAATAACTTGTCAAGTCATTGGAAACAAGTCCAAGTCAAGTCTTAAGTAGCAAGTCAAGTCTCAGATGGAATAAAACCCATGACTTGTATAAGGGACATATTCTCCTCACGTAAGGTAAGCAAAGAGTGTGTGAGTGTATAAGGATACATATCCTAGTGAGAAGATTAATTTTGGGAAACTCACCTCCTTGTGGGGCCCTTATGTCTTTGTGGGGACCTTTTGCCGGCCCCCACAAGATTAAGCTTCAATTTGAGGATGAAGAATTCAAAATAGCTAATGTTACCCATTTGATTTGGATGGGTAGGTTCTGCTTTAAAAGCTGGGGAAAGCATGAAAGTCAATGAAATATCCCCACTAAGATAGTGCGTGTGTGTGGGTGTGTATATGTGTGTGGGTGTGTATACATGCGGGTGAAAGGCAAGCTGACCTAAAGCATTGGCCCTTTGATCGCACTATTATGGAAGGAGAGGGGGTCAGAAGAGGAATAACTTCAGAGCAGGATATACATTGTTTACATCCTAGGTTTGTGACATGGTTAATGGTGGTGTTTTGGTAAATGTATATGGTCTCAAACTGTCTGACAGTGTTGCTGCACTTTTGGTTTATTCTAACACTCAGGACTAGCTTGTTGCAAAAAAAAACAACTGGAGGATGTGAAAACCTGGAACTGTACATACACAAAAATCATGCACTCAGTGGTGTTCATTGCTCAGAGCATTTTACATAATGCAATGGAAAGGATATAATGAAGAGCAACTACTGTTGTAAGAGCTGTTCTGCATCCACTGCCTTGTTGTCCAGTTGTTTTCATCATTAAAGGCTTATTTGACTTGACTCGAACCCTAACTGTGGCAAGTTTCAGGTGGCTGTAATAATGTTGCATCTTTCATTCTTCTATATCTTGTATTTTTGACTAAGTCGTAATTCATCTCAGCTGGTATGAAACTGAGCCAATCACGGCTATGGCAAGAACAGCTGTTAAAGCAGCTCGCAAGCAGAGCAGGTAGCTGGATGCTGATCCACCAGCTGTCAAAAACCTAGCTAGATGGTCAAGCTCATGATCGGCCCCCAGCTGAAGCCGTAGTTTCCAGCAGGGCACTGAACTTGCGTGACAAGTTCAACTGATTCTATCATAAGGGAGTTGATAGGTGATATGAATAAACTAAATGCATTAGTATAGGTTATTACAATTACTCCTCCATAGTGAAACAATAATCCGAATTCAGAGACAAAGCAGGTTGGTATAGAAGAGCTGAAATTCACAGATGAAAAATTCAAATCAGATAAACATAAGATAAGGAAGGTGAACAAAAACAAGCAAAAAAAAGAATCGGGACAAACAGATAACGTGAGTTTTTTTGTTGATGTTTTATTAACTCAGTGACAGACGACAGAGAAATAAACTCAAATGCAAGATGAGAATCAAAAGCAGTCGTGAAAACAAATGGACAGATGAGATACTTCTGAAGATTCGAAAGCAGGAGTCATGCTGTCAGTGGAGCAAGGCGAAGCTTAAGAGTTGGATCCCAGGGTGTCTGAAGGGATCCATATACAGCGGTGGGAAAAAAAAGTTTGTGCTAAGTATTAATGCTGTGTGCTAAGTATTAATTTGACTATGAGATGCTTTACTTATTCTTATTTATCTCAACATTATAGCACCCTGTTTGCTGTTTAAATGCGTTATGTTTCTCTAATCTGAATCCAATGAGATGCTTCCTTGTGTCAGCATGCTACTCTTTCACTCTCAGCAGATAATTTCAAATAAAAATGGTTCAGTTTGACATAAAACTAACTGGACACACCTGATTAAATTAACATAATTAGACTATGAAAACTCAAGTTCATTTTTTAGGAGGTTGAGGGGGAGGAGGGGCCTCTTTGCTCTGTCGGCTGAGTTTACTCATAACCTGCGTGATGTCGACAGGTGCGCTGGCCGCTTGCTTGGCGCGTTGCTCCTGCTCCCGCTGATGGAGGATGATGGGACTTAGACTGGGCCGCCGGTTCTTAGCATTGTGCTCCAACTGGGCTTCACTGGTGGAATGAAGATTTTTTTTTTAAGTGAGCTGTATTATGGAGTATCATAAGCAGAGTTTGAGAGACACATGTTAGGATCCCTTCACTTGCAGCCAGATGGAAGAGGCATGTTTGAGGATCAAGTTTACAATTACAGTATGCATTGATGCATTCAGATCCATGTTGAAGAAGTATTGCTTCCTTATTGGTTTACACAGAGTTGTACTGCAGAACCAGGTTTATATTCTTTAAAGTAATTGAACTTGACACACTATAACACTATCCAGATACTAATTCAAGCCACAGACTGAAGATCAAGTTACACACTAAAAAGGACAAGCAAGGACCTCGGACTGTTAAATGTGAATACATACGTGAACTTGTGCTCTTCAGGAAAGATAGACTTCTTCAGCGTGTCCTTGAAGACTGGAGACTTCATGTATCGACCGTACGAGTCCTAAGAAAACACGACCCATATCAGCTCACTGCAGCAAGGAGCCTCTAGCTGATGATGTCACAGACCTTCTTCATCAGCATGTAGATGTGCGTCTGTGCTGCGTCCAGTACATATCTATGGGGATGTTTCAGTCCTTTCACTGTCACTTCCATCGTCTTCCCATCGATGTTGATCCAGCGGGGGGCGCCGCGGGCCAGGAAAGTCCTGTGACCACAACAACGATGAACAGAGTACGTGGATATTCAAAACCAACAAATGAAGTATGGAGATCACTTGTAGATCTGTTCGGCTTTCTCCCTCATCGTCGCTGCTGCGCCCCACTTCAGATCCTCACAACATTCCCAGAATGCCAAGTTTTCACCTGGTAGAGTTGAAAACTGATTACGTGTAGTCAGCTTTCGTGTGACATTTCTGATAAATGAAGCTCCATCTTACCGCTGAATTCCTTCTTAAGGAAAAGTCTAAAGTCGTCCCGTCCACGGGGGTCTGAAAGCAGTTCTCCGAAACTGAACGTCCAGCGTTCAACTCGCATTTTAGTAGGAATTTCCACACTGGACGAGACACAGGAACATCAGCGCATCAGCTGTTGAGCATGAGAATGTGGAGTCAACGTGACTAACTTGGGCATGTTCAGAGTCCAGTATGTGACATCATCTGTCAGCCAGGGGTTACTGGGAAGACACTTGGAGAGAAAAGGGTCATGGCTACTGTAGGTGGCGCAATATTTCACCATCCTGCATAGACAAACAGAAGGCACTGCACCCACGTACTTCAGGAACAGATTTTTTTTTTCACACACAGTAGGCATTCACAGCGTGAGTCTTCATCATTTGTTAAAGGAATTCGTGCCAGATATTCTCAAGAGAAAAACTTACGCTCCAACAGACACAGAGGACTTGACTCTGGGTCTCATGATGGACTGCTGCGTGAAGATCATCTACAAACACGCAGGTGTTTCATTACAACAACTTCAGAAATCAAGCAAAACAATAAAACAAGAGACGCAAATCTCAAACTTACGAGTCGTCGGTAGAAGTCTGGTGTTTTGGCCTGCAGAGAAAAGACCACTGAACACCTTCAACTTCAAAGTGAAGATGATCTAGAACATACATTGTTTTCTATTGGTGTGAAATGTTTGGGATGGATTCAAGGTGAGCTTGTTTAAAGGATTTATAACATTAATAAACATGAAGACTGAGAAGGTTTCATTTCAAATGACTTTTGTGGCATGCAGGTCTTCAGCTTGGATATTTCTGTTTCATGTTTGACTATGAATGGATTTCTTCCTTTAATGATGACAAAATGATTTGGTAAATTTAGTTCTTTACATAAGAAACTTAATTTATTTAATTAATTTTATCATCTTATTAATTTGCTTGATTATCCAACATGTTTTCATAGATAACCTCTTCACACACTTGGTTATAGTCTTTACTTAATTTATTTACTTAATTAATTACATAATTCAGCATGGATTACCAACAGACATTGTATCATGAGTTGATCTACAGTGGGACTAACAAAGGACATCTCTTCTAATTTAAACAAAGCTTGACTGAGATGATCAAGTCCCTTTATCAAGGTCAACTTATCAGTCTAGAATGCACCAGATGCATACAAATGCAAAATAAAAGACCTCTTTTTGGTACTTAATTTAAAACGTGTATCATTCATTTAATATCAAAATGTCGTGTTTACAGAGCTCAGTTCAACCATTACGTTACTGGCTCACTACTGACACCCAGTGTTTGTATTCAGGTGTTGCACATGATAGTAACCAGGCAGGGAGGCAGAAAAAAAAAACTTTGGGAGGAAAAATGAATGTTTGCGGCAGGAAATGAAAAATTGCTCTTACTTGTACCTCATCTATGGCTGGATCTACTCTGCGATCCAGTCCATAATCCATTGCACTCACCGTCCCTGGCTGCAGGTAGGTTTGATCAAGACACGACACACAAACAGAATAAAAGGTGAAACAGAAAGGACAAAGGAAGAAACAATGAATGACAAAAACATCAAGGCAGGATGAAATTTCACAATACAAAAGTAAACATTGTGATTCCCAAGAACAATAACAGCAGGTGGAACCAATAAAGGAAGACACATCACTGTACAACTCCAGTGTGCAATAGAGCCGACGCAACAAGACACAAGCATTCATTCCACACTGCATGTTTTGGAGCTTGTAAACAGGGGAAATTCAAGGTTATTGAGAGTGTTTCTGAACTCCATCTGACTCCTGACATTCTTAGATCCTCAATCTCCCTTCCACTTCCTCATTCTTTGAATCTGGGAAGCCTCACTTTGTTCCATTTGTTTAGTTCTGAGATGCTAAGTTCTGCCTTATTTTTGGAGGTTGGGTCTTCTCCATAATTAAATCTATGCCTGTCCAGCTATAGATCTGTAAACACTTAAAGATTAATGAGAGTTGACCTTTTCACTGAGACTGGTCATGGTGAAGAAGCATCAGGTGTCGAGATAATGAGAAACCCTGCAGTTTGGTAGCAGGGGACAATTATTTTTGGTCCTTTGCGTGCTGCATGTGTGTCTCACCGGAGGTCTGTGAACCACCCAGTAGGCTCTCTCTTGACAGTCAAACACAACCCGGTCTGGTTTCTTTCGCTCTTTAGCTGCTCTGAAACAGTTCACACAAAAAGTCGCACGTACATCAATGCAGCCACGTACACACGTGTGTGGCTTCACTGAAAGTAGATTGAATATAAATTTTCATATTTGTTCAACGGCGACCTGAACCTTTCATTTTCAACCTTTGAAACAGTGGCCATTCCAGTGCACCACACGGTGATGTAATCGATTGTAATGCAGCCTGAGTGGAATCCTGCATATTTCATAAGGCAGCTGTACCTGTACTGCTCTTTGGCTTGCATGATGATGAAATCCCACTTGTGGTTCATCCACTTGTGGAGCCTATTGTACTGCTCCTGCAGAAACAGCAGTTACTAAACCCCGAATTAAAAACGCTCCTGTCTCTTCCCACCTGCTCGTGGAGCTCCAGGATGCCTTTCTTCCGAATATTTCGCTTGGCAAGATAGATGGCTGTTGTGATAGAAGTGGATCGTGATTAGCACACTGCTCACAAAGCGGTAATGTGGGGAACACTCACCGTAGTCGGTGTCCTCCACTGGCCACTGCTGCGTCGGCCAGAAGTACGGCGTCTGAGCAACAGACCAAACACAAAACTGAATGCTTTTAAATACACTTTTACTATTGACAATAGTCAACTCAATTAAAGCTATTGTTGAAGAAACTCAAACAACATAGACCTACTATAATATTTTAAAACCCCCATTATTGTTGCACTGAAAAACTAAATAAAATTAAGTTCTCATATATGAAGATGAACTCATTTTTGTTGAAGAAGATACTGATGACTTTAGATTTCAAATTAGCAATAGGCTGGAAGATGCAGCATTTGGAACTAAGTCAGGGCTGGAGGTCTGAAAGATGAGAAAGAGTATAGTTTCTAAAAATACTTCAGAGTTTCCTCCAGTGAGAGTTTGTTGGAGGATCCGAGTTGTGCTGGTGCGGTTTACCTGGAAGCGATACAGCGACGCATCAGACTTTAGTACCAGACGTTTGTGTCCCTGAAGAGGATAGATGTAGCCCAGCGCCACCAGCATGGAGCCAAAATTTCTCGCCTCTTCAAATCACACACACAGACACACTTGAACTCCATACAGGAAGATGGAACACTGAGGTGTTGACTGACAGTTGTTTCTCACCTTCTGTGCTTATTTGAAATCTTTCTGCCAACCAAGTGACGATGTCTTCACCTGGAAACACACACAAGGAGAAGTGTCTGTGTGTGTGTCTGCACCTTCCTCTATTCACTGCATTCCTTCCTTGACTCTTCCTTCATGTTTTATTTCTCTTATTTTATTTCACACCAGCATTTCATCGTTCCATCCTTACATCATCTAATACTTCCCTATTATGCTTTCCTCCAACATCACTTGCTTCCCTGCTTCCTCATTCCTGATCTTTCTTCTTTCCTTTATTTCATTATTTTAGTTCAATTCTCCCATTCCAGTCTCTCACTCTGTCATTGGTCTATTTAACTGGTGTGACGTATCATTCTGGGTTTCCTCTCTTCAGCAGCTCTTCACCTCCTACTTCTTCCTTCTCTCTGACTGCGGCTGTCGTCATGGAGACAGACTCTGTAGCTCCAGTGTGAGCGCTGGAATTATCCGGAGAAATGACCGTGTGTGTGTGAGTGTGTGTGTCGGTGCACATACCTGTAAGTGCATGTGGTATGGTGGTGATGACCAGTCTCTGTGGCTGCGACTTGACTCCGGATTTTGGATCCTGCATCTCCAGCAGAACTTTTTCTGCCTATAGATTCACAGAGACCACAGGTAACAGGTTACTATGGCAACAGTGGCTGGGGAGCAGAGGTCACCATCCCAGCTGGTAAATTGGGAAACAGATCCAGCGTCGTCTTGACCAATTCAACAGAAACAAATAAAAGTTAAATGAAGAAAAGAAACTAGAAATAGGAGGGAAGCAATGGAAGTGATGAAGAGCAGGAACCTTCACGAAAATGTAGGGTAATGAGAGGCAAGTATAAATGAGAAAGGAACGAAAAGAGAAAAATAGTTGAGCTAGAAAAGATGAAGAGGAAAAAATGAATTCAGAAATGACAGCACGTAAAAAAGACCACCTAAATGCAAAGCAATGAGAGAGGAAAGGATGGCATAGAAATACATTATTTTCTAAGCAAACTCCAGGAAAGAATGGAAAACGAAAGGGGACGTCAGAGCTGGAGGAAAAATCTAAGTTGACAGCTAGGTAGAACATAGAAAAGAAGAAATAAAAAGGAAGATATATTTTTAAAAAAAGAGGAAATAAAAAACAATAAACAGATGGAATTTGGAAAAGAAGGTCAAAGCAGCCACAACACTGATATGCGAAATAATAGATTTAAAAATAAAATAAAAAGGTAAACCAAAAAAATCATGAGGAGACAGAGCAGATTTAAGAAACACATTTGAGGTCATTTAAAAGGGAAGTGTTGATAGGACAAGAGTGAAATAAGAAAGAAAATGAAACATTGCAAAATGAGAGAGCAGTGAGGAAAGAAATGAGTGGGGTATAAGAGTAAAGAAGGTGTTTGGTAAAAATGCACATATAAGTGAAGGATAGCAGTAAAATATTAAATCAGAAATATACAAATTTGAAGACGCAGGAAATGAAACCCAGAAAATAGCACAAAAAAGGAAATGTATGAGGGGTTGTTATATGAGTGGCTGGAGTATAAATAAAAATAAAGAGGAATAAAGAGAAGATAAAACTGAAAGACACACTTTTATTACAAATAAAAAACAAAACGGAATAAAAGAAGGAAAGGGAGGAGAACTGGGAACGTTTGGTAAGGAAGCGAAAGAGGAATGGAGGTTTTAGTTACATGCCCTTGCTGAATTTGTTGTTCTTGTGTAGGAGGCTTGCGGTGAGTCATCCTTCTGCAAGACTTTGGTATGATGTCAGAAATAGTTTGTCAGGCGTCCATGTATAACCACAGGCTTCCAATCACCTGACTGACAGGACTGAATTAAAGGGCCCTATTATGTTCTTCAATGTTTTAGGAGGTATCTATAGTATTACCGTGATGAAAAGTCAACATATACTGATGAGTGAAAGTAAATCAGAGCAAACCAAATACTCTGCCGATTCCTTTAGCCTACAGAACTCACTATGTAATTGGAACTGGATTCTGGGACTCGCAATGGATTATGGGATCCATGATGCACCACCCAGCAAACTCAGCCTCTGACAAACCTCATGAAGCAACTTTATAACCATGGCTAACTAGTTCCTCAAAGGTTGAAGTGGTTTTACTCTGAGGGATCACTGGAAAAAGTTTATTTTTCAAGATGGCAGTAGGAGACAAACTTTTCAAAGCAGCTTTTTTTCCCTGGAGCTGCTGCTGTCTCTGAAGCAAACATTGTGAAGGTTTTAAATGAGGACAAACATGATGACCTGAGGGAGGAAGAGAGGACCTCTACACAAACTGCGACAGCGCTCTTCACTGGACTTTGATACCTGTCAGACAGGAATATTTTCAGATGCTCTGTCGCCGTGTAAACCAACTCAGCATCCAACGCAAAAAAACAGCACCTTAGAGAGATCACATAGGAACCATAGCCAGGGCTCTGAAGGATGAACTTTGAAAGGACCAGCATCTCTATAGAAAGCCGTTTCAACGTTTATCAGACATACTCTCTGCAGGACATAGGCAGGACCTACTCATGAATAAGAAACTTTGTCGGAACCATCAGCCTCAAAACACGCAGACAGCTTGAATTAAATACCATGTCTGGGTAACAAATGTCAACGTAACTCATCTGTGGATATGAAAGCAAAAACACAGGACTAAATTTCACTTTGGACCAATAGAGTTGTGTCTAACAGAGAACGATTAAAGCCCCGTCGGCAGGTGAGTGTCAATGGAAGCTTTGCCACTGATCCAGGCTTATGCTATTAAAACTGCATGACCTTATCAGTGTGGAACAGGTTGCAGGACTTGACTAACAAAGATAAATGCATCAAGCCTTGTGTTTCCCCAAATGACAATTGGCATTCACCATCATCGACCAGAAATGAAGAGTGAACCTGTGTGGAGAATGAGTCAAGCCAAATTAGGTTGCAAGGGGTCTATAGCAAACACCATCACAGATGCGTTCAGGGGACTCCATTGTGCGAAGCGGTCAGTGGAGCCGATGACCACCTACCTTTTTGAGACAATCCATCCGCGGTCGATAGCGCTGGCCGTGGTCACGGAGAGTGTTTCGAATGGTCATGGTGTTTCACTCTCACACGATGCGACTGAGAGCCCGGTGTTATGTGGATGTCGGGATGATCGATAACGATGCCGCCTTCACCGACTCCGTATCAGCTCGGAATCGCCGCGGTTAGTTGGGGTGATAAAACTTGTATGAACATGTAACAACGGAAAACGTTTTAAAATCGAGCATCGTTAAATATGCAAATAATTAAAATTGGTTAATTGTAAATCGAGTGCAACCACAAACTTGTTTTACGCAGTAAAGGGATCCTATCCTAAAATTGAATACACCACAAAACACCAAACGGTCAATTTATTTCAGAATCATTGTTTTCTTAAACAGAGAACTCTGTGAACGTGTGACTGTAATTCATTTGTGTATCTCCAAATACGTGTATCACATGTATGGTTATTATATATTTAATGCTTAACAAATCGATCTATGCGCTAATAAATAGGTAACAACCAGTTCTGATTCTATAAACAAGTGACAAAGGGGCATAAAAACGACTGCCACTGAACGCACCACGGAAGATGCACCCAATCAGAACACGCCACTGAATATCAAGGGGTGTAATGACCGTATTTAGCCATAGAAGGGCGATATTGGCACGTGTATCGTCAGATTGACTTTCGATTTGGATTTTTATTTAATACAAAAATATGTGTAAATACATGACTTCCTAAGGCTTTGAAGTGGTATTGGCTGTTTTTGACGTAGTAGCTGTGGTTGTGAAGGACATCTCAGTGGGATATAAGGCAGCAGAAGTGGAATAAAAGGACAAATTCAAGCTGTAAAGTCATAAAAGTACGTGTAATGGGTGCGTGTTGACAGACGCCATTTTATGATAAAGTTTGGCGGTGGCTGGTGCTAGGAGTAGTCGCAGGAGCGCTGGTGAACTCTCTACTTCCTGAGTTTAGGGAAGGGGCTTGGTCCCGTGCCTGCGCCCCGCGACCGCGCGCACCAAATTAGCATCGATGAAGTTTGTGCGAACATGGCGGATTTCCTGCCGACCAGGTCCGTGTTAAAAGTTTGCCTGCCCGTCTGCCTGCTGAGCAGCGGCGAGGTGGAGCAGGTCCGGAGGTCCAAGGAGATCGATAGATGTCTGTCGCGGGAGAAAACCTACGTGAAGCGGCTGGTGAAGATCCTGCTGCTGGGCGCTGGCGAGAGCGGCAAGTCGACTTTCCTCAAACAAATGCGGATCATCCACGGCCAGGACTTCGACCAGCAAGCGCGCGAGGACTTCCGATCCACCATTTACAGCAACGTCATCAAAGGTAAGAGTTGGAACTTTCTGGGTTCTGGTTGTGGGGAGGCCCGGAGAGATGGATGGGAAAGTTTCCACATCTGTTTGGGAGGACACACACACACACACACACACACGCGCGCACACACGCATAAACAGACTGACACACCCAACCGAGACCCTGGTTCTGGTCGAGCTCAGTTCATGACAGTGTTGTCGTGTGCGAAACTCAAAATGGTTGAGCTTTTCTTCGTCAACAGCACAACAGCACAACAGCAGCCCTCGTTTACAAATGGCTACGGGCGAGTTGTTGCTCAATGTCGGTCGGGATGGAGCCGATAATGGAGGCAGACGAGTGGTTCTGCAAGGTGTTCCTGTCCGTCCACCTCCCCGCCGATCATGTCAGCCGTAATTCACAGTCTGTTTCCTATCACTTTTCTACCATTCCACCGTGTCCTAACGCTTATTGTCCGTGGTCTCTCGTGGCGTCCTGTCACCCGCTGAACAAATCTGGAATTACAACTGCAGAAACAGGCGACATGTCAATAAGTTTTTTTTTGTTGTCATTTTATGCTGATGTACTTCATCTAAAGTAAATAAAGTACATAGCTGTGTATTGCTCATGTTAATGTTAGTATGAAACCATTCAGTGCTCCAGACATGCTTGTCTGTCGACCTCATAAATTAGAATTATGTCCCAGCTTCTCTTGATTCCCAGAACGATAATGTTTCTCAAACATTTTTACTTGGCCTGTGTCAGCCAAAGCTGTGTAAACATTGACAGTCTATCTACATAATCCTTTGTCTCTGTAATCCCGTAACATGCTCGTGACATTATTCACACATTCATTGTGCAGATACTTATAAATGTCATCACATCAGGAACAGCTCTAGTCGCGAAAGTAAAGTCTCAGATCTCTTCCATGATCTCAGCCAGATCATGGATTCACGCTGCTGCCCTTTCCGTACTCACATCTCCTTGGAGTATGACACTAGATGCTTAGTGAGCTGTCTCCCCAAGACTCCTGAGTGGAGCTGTTCCAACAGGTGGTACAGCTACCTGTCGTGCTGATCAATCTGGTCCATCATTTGGAGGTCCCCTCAGGCAGATGGGGGTGACCACGGACTAGACCCGGGATCATGTGGGTGAATTATAAGTGCAGTCTGTCTGAGCTAAGGGGATAGTGTTGTCTGAGTTTGAGTGAGCTGCTATGCCTGTTGTGAACTAACGTCTGCGTGCTGGTTGCTCCGCAGGTGTTCGAGTGCTGGTGGATGCTCGGGAGAAGCTACACATCCCTTGGGGTGACCCCAATAATCAGCCTCATGGGGACGAGCTGATGGCGTTTGACACACGCTCTGCCAAGATGGTGAGCGGGAAGCTTGACACGGCCGTCTTCCAGCAGTACTTGCCAGCCATCAAATCTCTATGGGCCGACTCGGGGATCCAGAACGCCTACGACCGGCGCCGGGAGTTCCAGCTGGTGGGTCTGGCTCACTTACTTGTTGAACGACTGAATCATTAGCACTTGCTAAATAATTTTTGACACCAACACGATAGTAACAGGTAGATGGCCATAATGATTTAAGTGTATGCAAGATGTTGCTCTGGTGTGACTGTGAGTGAGCGGTGCGTTTTTGTCTTTGTTGGTGAACATAAAGCTGTTTAACTGCAGATCAACATTCCAGTTCTGATTTAGGCCTGTTTTCCCCTCCTGTGTCTGAACAACAAGCGTAACACTGTTCCGACCCGATCAGGATTGTGAAACTTGTGCGGTCAGAATCAGAAAAGAGATTTAGCCATGTGTGACACCATGTTACCTCCACTTTGAGTGGACAAGACAAGTGGGAAGTTGTTCAGAATGAAACATGGTGCTACGTCAGCAATGTGGTCACACTGGAAGTTACGCTGAAGCTGATGTGACTCTATACAAGAGCGAGGACCTCTGCGTCATGCTATACGTTTCCTTGAGCATGTGGTTCCAACCAGCAGCTCACGCTAGTTTGGTGTTGAAAATGAAACTATTACAGCCCCGCAATGACATCATTCTCACCTGAGTGGGTAACAATGCTGTCTTCATTGTGAGTGTGAAGTTGATGTTTTTCATTTTGTGAACCTAAGCCTGCTAATTTCCTTCCCGCGTGAGCTCTAAAATGATTTGTTTAACAAATAGTGACCTTCAGACAAGCTTCTACCACGATCACTTTTGATCACCAAATGCCTCGTGTGTGGGTCCTCTCATGTACTGGGTGGACTAGCTTGTGAGACTCAAGTGAGGTCCTCTGCCTTGCTCAAGGGTTGAGCTGTAGTCTAAACCTGGAACACATTAGTTCCTAAATTTAAAAAGAGGCACCGTTCCTCTTTGATTTTGTAATAATGGGAGGCCATCAGTTAAGAAAGCATGCTGCATCAAAAATGTGGCACAGCCAAGATGCCAACATTCTGAAGATGTAGCGGTTTGCTTGTAATCCAGTTAACTGTTTTTCAAAGGGACCTAGTAGTTGAAGTGCGACAACAAACACTAAATGGTCTGTGAATTTGTAGTTATGTTTGTGTTAAGCTTGCAAAACACCATCATTTGTGTAATTTATTTTTTAAAATAATATTTTAGATTTTAATTGAGACTGTCAAAATACTTTTGTATATACTGTTTTAAGAGCTATGAGCCATTATAACTCTCTCCCATGTGCGTAAAAGAGTTTTAGTTTAGCAAGCATTTTTTAATAAAATCTGCATTGCAGAAGTGATTGATGTCATTGCCTTGACAAAAAACAGCTTCAAATGAAAATGTTATATTGCTGAGACAAATGTGGGTGCTAGCAGGTATGAATCAAGTCATCTGCTATTACAAATGGATCATAAACAGAGACTTAAACTCCCATTCTTTAGCCAGCAAGGATTTTCTACTCCTGAACGGCCCCTCCCATCTGTAACCTTAGCTCCGTGTGTGCGCACACATAAACACACACACTAAAACACAAGTTTTTCAAGTCAGTTCAGTTTTGCTGTGAAGATAGTTGTTGTGAGTAGTAAAATGTAAACGGGCATTTGATGCGGAGGCAAAGAATTAGAAGCTGCAGATTGAAAAGGGAAAGAACTCTTAGCACGGCTATTGGGTGTTTGTGTCTTAAATGCTGAAGGAAACACAACAATCGCACACAGAGGATAACATGGGACGCGCAGAATAAAGGAATGTGTCTAAGACTTGGAGTCTTCATGCTCAGGCTTGTGCAGATTGCACATGTTTGGCCTCCAAACTCACACGCTTGTGAACATCCAGGCCAAGTGTGCATGTGACCAATGCGAAAGCAAATAATTTGCATCCTGCTGAACTCTCGTGGGATTAAAATGATTTTTTTGTATTTGTGAAAGGCGTGAGCTTGTTGACTTGTGTGAGTGTGTGGGAGTGTTTTGTCTCTCTTTGACTTATTGCAGTCATTTGATGGCACCAAATGTCAACATTAAATAATGCAATTTACAATCTACAAAATGAAACAAATATCTTAATGCCTACAGAAATTGTTATCAGATGAGGATGCTTTGGATGAAATTATTTATTCTAATAGGTGTGTGGTGTTTTTTTTTTTGTTCTTTAAACTTGTGTGTGGTGGTTGAACTCTGGACTGAGAAAGAGTTGTAAAACTAACTGAACCCGTGTTTTGTTTCAGGGGGAGTCTGTGAAGTATTTCCTGGATAATCTGGATAAGCTCGGTGAACTGGTGAGTTTTTATTTTTCCTCATCGTGCAAATCTGTGGAGTGGACCTTTTTAATATGTATGTATATTGAGATATATAGAGTTAGGTCTGTTCCGCAGCTGTGTTACTCTGTAACCAACACCTCCAGCCTTAGTGGCTGTGCCCAAATGTGCCAATATTCTAGGGATTCATCAGAGCTCTCTGTGCAAATGAGTTCATGAACCTTGGTGAAACGTAGATGGACAACTGAGTGACTAAGGTAGTGTGGATGATGATCATGATAATAATAATAACCTGCAGAAAGTCTAGAGCCTTGGCCCTACACAGGCAGCTCGCCAGCCGGTTATTTCTGGCTCCAAAATGAAGATTATTTCAACCCTTATTGACTGATGGTTGTTGCTGTGCATTTTAAATTACCATAACTCCTCAGTGGTTTAAGTCAGAAATTCAAACAGGTGGTCACATGACTATCATTTCAGTTGGACCCCAGCACTTCTGCAGCAGGGCCACCCGAACCCCGGGCCGTTTTACCAGTGTAGCCCCACTTCATGGTTCAAGAGTTATGCAGCCTTCTTAATGCAATGACTCTTGAACGGTCTGTGCGAGGAAAATTCAAACTTGCTTCCCAATGAGTAGCGTGTGGACAGCAAAAATGAAATTTCTATATCATTGCAGTTTTTGCAATGAGTCCACAGGGAAGGAGGCAAGCACAGTGTTGCAGCACTGAAAGACAATTTTATTTTAGTAGCAAGGCTAGCGTGGGAGTGTTTGACATTTTTTCACTCAAGTCTCTGTCTAAAAAAAGGAATAATATCCTCGAGTGAAGTTATTGTCACAATGTAGAATAGTTCACACACACGTAATGTTTTTTTATGTTTTGTGGGGACATATCGACTTTCATGCTTTCTCCGGCCTCTCACCCTTAACCTAACCATCCAAAACAAATGGCTCACCTTTACCAGGACCTAAGCCAAACTTAAATCCAATAATAATGACCCAGTTATTTCACTCATATATAAGTTTTAATCCTCAAATTGAGGCTTAATCAAGACTGGGCAAAGGACCCCACAAGGAGGTGTGTTTCCAAGAAAAGTATAGAATAAGTATAGCTATACAAGTTAGCACACACACACTTTATTTCTTTATTGACAGCTTTATAGCCTGAACCGACATGTTCCAAGGTCACTGCTAAGAGATAAGTAGGCTGTTCAAGTCAATGTGCATTTGTTCACCGTGCAACCAGCACAACGTTGATGTGCTGAATAAGCCGGGAGGCTATAGCTGTGATGAAGATTTCTCATTCCAAACTAGATGTTGTGCATTCCTCTCTGTATTTTTGCTGCTGTTTTCAGTGCTTCAATGAATGGCCCTTTGACTAGTTGAAAGAATGCTTTTCAGATTTCTCTGCGTTTCTCTGAGTATCCCTGATCAAGAGGGATATAAGGAGTGACTTCAGGATCACACGTGGAAGAGCCTGTGGAATTATTGTTATTTCTCCTAACATGAATTGTTTAACATCAACATGTTGACATCAACAACCAACTTCATTTTGGCATATTGTGCTCAATAATCCGGAATCTTGTTTTCTCCGCTGCAGAACTACCTGCCGAGTCAGCAGGACATTCTTTTGGCTCGCAAACCCACGAAGGGTATCCATGAATATGACTTCGAGATCAAAAATGTTCCCTTCAAGATTGTAGATGTGGGCGGCCAGAGATCGGAGCGACGACGCTGGTTCGAGTGCTTTGACTCGGTCACCTCCATCCTGTTTTTGGTCTCCTCCTCTGAGTACGACCAGGTGAGTGGCCTGCTCGGACTCTACTGACATCATGGTTTGCTGAGTTCCCAGTGTTTTCTTGTGCATCAGGCGTGTGAATGCGATGGGTCACTAAGCAAAGGCTTCGCTCCTTCTCCTCTGTGCATGTTCCAGGTGCTGATGGAGGACAGACAGACCAACCGTCTGCGTGAGTCTCTCAACATCTTTGAGACCATCGTCAACAACCGTGTCTTCTGCAACGTCTCCATCATCCTCTTCCTAAACAAGACGGATTTGCTGGAGGAGAAAGTAAAGAGTGTCGCCCTCAAGGAATACTTCCCAGACTATACAGGGCCCGAGCACAGCCTGCCCGACGTCCAGGATTTCATGGTGGAATGTTTCCGAGCCAAGAGACGTGACGCCACCCAGAAACCCTTGTACCACCATTTCACCACTGCCATCAACACGGAGAACATCCGGCTGGTGTTCCGGGACGTCAAGGACACCATTCTCCATGACAATCTCAAACAGCTCATGCTGCAATGACCCAGTCCCTTTTTGATTGTACGTGACCAAAACTTGAGGGGTTGGACCTCCTGAAGAGGACTTGGGAGAGTCTTAGGAGATCCGGAAATCGTCATCAGTTGTTTTTATTTTAGTTTTTACTCTCCTCTTTTGAAGAGTTGTGTTGGTGTGTGGTTCGGGCAACGTGGTGATGAGTCAGCGGAGTGGTTTGGGGTGACTGTAGAGAAGGTTTGGATTTAGTCCTGAGACCTCAAGAGACGCCCTTCCAAGGTGTCGTTGCTGGAGATCATCCAAATTTCAGTGCCAGAATTAAACCTGTGATTTGATCCAGATGCACAAGAAATGTGGGACCAGTTTGGCCTGGTGACCATATCATCTGTCACTAATGTGTTTGCTTTAAGCAACACATTCTCATCACCACTTGATCGATTCTCTGCACTGAACCAGAGTCCTCATTCATTTATTGATTCCAATGCTCAGCGGTTCTAATTTGAACTCTGGCTCCGGCTTCGACACCTTGACCTTTGAGGATCACACAGTGAATAAACCTCCAAAATGGAGGCAAGAGCGTCCCAGGAGAAGCAGCAACAATTGTCAGAATTCGGTTTTGACGAGTGAATCTGCAGTCCAACTTTTCTCAGGGTTTTCAACAATGTTGTTGGTGAAATTACTGAATTATGTTTATCTTCCAGTGTCTGAGCTTCCTCCTGTGCAGAGTCCATGTTTTGACATCATTCAGAAAATAATCCTGTGATCCCTTGTTTCACTAGTCCTGTAAATACTGTAATCTGCTTTCATGTAAATATTCAGGTTTATCTCTGTGTATGTAAATGGTTGTAGAAAATTATATATTTTTCCATTTTTCTGATTTTTTTTTTTTTTTTTTAATCACTGACGTTTTTTTCCCCCCCTTTTTGTGTGCGTGTAATTGTTTTTGGCAAATCCTTGAATTTCATTCCTGTGTCCAATCTGAAGCCACTAACCGCATCAATAAAACACACTTTTCTAATAAAGTCAAACTTCAGTTTATTGTGTTTGGCTGCATTTAATTCCCTGGCGCCTCATTGCACACCTGATTACACTGATGTGATCAGGGGAGAAAAAACATATCGAAATGACTTTGCTGAATTTTAATATCTGGACCATTTTGCTGGGTCCTTGGTTATGACCGTTGACTTTACAGTGTACACGTTCTGAAACTGCGAAATGGCTGCACATCTGACAGAAGTGAGTATTACCAACTGTGCCGAAAAAGCAATGTTAATATTGTGATTTAAATGTTATTACAAGCAAACGTATTAAAAGGGAAAAAAAGATTAACTTTTCTTTTCACATGAACTGAAGTGAAGCGTGCCGAGGCAAAAACGGAAGTACACCACCCTTGAGCATTTTCATTTGGACTGCTGGTTCTAACGCCTCTCTTTTGACCAAAAGCCTCTTTCACGCAATCCAATCTCATATATTTGAAAACCGTAATCGATTGCACTTACAAATTACAACGACTCCTGAAAAGTGTAGGCGGTAAAGAAACGCCACAGTGCTTGCTCGATAGTTTCTACACAGGCTTCTACCACGCTACCTAAAGGTCTTTCCCATCGCAACAGCTGATCCCACCATAGTTACGAATGCAGCCACGCTCGTGAAGAAGTGTTTTTTAAAAAGTGTCGTCGCTTTTATTTCGAATGAAATTTTCATTTGAACACTTCGTAGTCAAACACAAGTGAAATTATTCTCCTCTCACCCATCGTGATGAGCACCGGTAAGTTGCGTCACTCTTAAATAACAAAATAACATCCTGTCGCCTGAACATACTCGAACAACAGAATAGTTGCGTTGGTTTTCCTATGTATTTAAAAACGTGTGATTATGCACTAGTACTGGTTGAGGTTGTTGTTGAGTGTCATTCGGCGGGACGCAGGTCACGACCATAACGGAAATGAGTAGGTGTGCAGACGAGACTGTAAATGAAGCGTGTGTTCCTCCGCGGGACTAGTTTACCATGAAACTATTTTCTTATTGTACTTTTTTTTTCAGCAAATACTCTCAAGTACGGAACTCAAGGAAGGCTGCACTAATTGAAATGCCAAATGTTGTCACTAGTAACGCAAGTTGTGCAAAAATGAAAATTAAAAAACATATGGTAACAAGTTAAAAATAACAAGTAAAAAATAAACTAGTAAAAAAAAAAGCTTATAAATACCATACCATAGCATACGATATTTATTTATAAAGCACTTGCAAAACAATAAAACAAGACCGTTGCTAAGTACTGTACAGACTGTAAAATGAGGATAATACAAACATTTAAAATAATAAATACATAGAATTAAGACATGAAAGGCAGTAACTCTAACTGTAAATATATAAATAAATGCATACCATTTGGTGTTTCAAGATATAACTGCAATGTCATTTTTATTTCCACTATCACATTTTACTTGACTTAGCCAGTTCATTTATGTGGCTCACAGCAGTATCAATAACAAACATTTGCCTTTGTCTGAGCTTTTTACTGACGTGCCTAAATATCTGAAGGCCACAACACATCCTGGATCAAAGTAAGCGATTATTAACTCTGAATCGGCTCAGGAACATTTTGGGCAAATGTTTTGGGTTTTTTTTTTAATATCTGAGTTTGTCTCCACAGAGGTTTGTCCATACTGTGGAAAAGCCTTCAAGAGGTTGAAGAGCCATCTCCCCCACTGTAAAGCTCAGTCAAGACCTGAAACATTGCCCAACATCCCTAAGTCAAAGGCGCTTTCGGCAGACGCCTCAAAGCCAATCACGAATGCCAAAAATTCTGAGCAACTGACTCAGATCACCAGTCGACAGGTTAGTTACTATGATGATGCCTTGTCAACACAAGAGCAACCTTTGATAAACACAGCACCTTCAACAAAGAGCAAGAGCTGGAAAAAGGACAGAAAAACTGATAAACACGGTCATGGAATCTTGTCTGGTTCAACTCTAGAAACCCTGGTTTCTGGAAGTGCTGGCCACAAAGCTGGGGGTCCTGACCTCACACTTACCAAATCCAAGACTAAGAAAAAAAGTCTGCGTTCTATAATAGAAGCAGCAAAGTCAAGGCAGGTCACTCAGGCATCAACTTCAGTGGTCCCAATCTTGGGTTCTACATTGCAAGCCGGTCCAGTTGGCCGACAATTGCCACATTCTAGAACCAGAATTCACTCAGATCAAGCGTTGTTTGTGGAAGATGTTCAGCAAGAGCTTCTGGACGCTGACGTCAAATCTGCCAGATCTTCCAAGAACAAGAGTCTTTCAAAGACCAGCCAGGTTTCCAAGGAATCTGAGGATTTAAGTCAAGAAGCGAGAAACTTGATTGAAGATCATGATCATCCTGTCAAGTCGGGCAGCAAAACTAAAGGATCCGCTAAGAAGTCCAAAAAACAAGAAGCCCACATGCAACAAGATTCGGTCTCAGTTTCAACCCACGATGCCCGGCAGCTCTCTGACGCCAAATCAAAGTCCAGAACTAAAGTGAATTATGACTCCACAAAAGTGAAACCACAGCATGAGCCAAGTCCTTTGGTCTCTACGAGCAGCTTGGACGCGTTAAGCAGAGCAGGAGCTAGCAACTTGCTGGAAACAACTCACAATCCTGGGAACTTGAATATCAAATCCAAAGGAAGAAAGGACACATCTGCTTGGATAGAAACTTCAAAGGTCAATGGCGTTGTACAACTGCCCAAAGATTCAATCTCCGCATCGGCTCTTGAGTCAGGGGCCAAAGAACTCCACCATCCACTGCTTCTCAACTCTGATGCCAAACCCAAAGGAACCAGGAAAAGCAGCCTCTCATATTTGACTGAAGCTTCAAAGCCCAACCACATTTCTGGAACTGAGGATGTAGATGCAAGTTCATTTCTTGAGACAGATCCACCGATCCTGTTGAGAACGTCACATTTGAAACCTGCATCTGATCCACCTCAAACGTTTGAGATGAACAGATCTCCTGCTGAACATCAGAGAGTCGAGTGGGGAACATCAAGTGAGGCGTCAACAGATACTGGTCCTCCATCCAGGATTACCATACAGAATCTTAAATCCACACTGGACCGAAGGAAACCCAGCAGGTCCATTCTCCAAGACATTACTGACCAACAACCAAGTTTGCACCAGGAGATTCCCGGCTGTCTCACCACTCAAACTCTAAACACTAAATGTGGACGCCACCACCCCACGACAGGGATCCCTGTACCCCCGCCAGCGCAGTGTCCAAGTCCTCCTCATCTACCTGATGCTGCGCTGCCTCTGGTGAGAAGACTTCCAGCGAGGAATCTGGATCCATTTGTTAAATTTGGGAACCACAGCACTGCTATCGAAGCAACAGAAGGTCCATACTTGGCAGGTGGCTCAGGCCCGACTGTAAATATAATCCTCGCTGTCTTGTTTCGGTTGGTCTCAGGTCTTCTGGAGCAGCCTCTGGCGCAGGTCCGGCTGAGGGAGTTACCAAATTGGCTCGTCTACAACACTCCCGTCCATCCCAGAGCTGTGGTGGGAGTGATGCAAAGAGGTAACTGACACAAGCCTGGAGAAAGTTCTCCGAACCTCTCCACGTCACACTAAAGGAATCTGACATGGTGTGTCACAACTCTGACAGGTGAAAAGGTTTTCAGGCAGGTGCAGTTTTGGAGGCTGTCATGTCCAGACCCAGGTGTCTGAAGTGGCCAGGGCTGCGAATGAAGTGATGGGTGAAGATAATCTGTCTGCAATTAAAGTCGCTTCTACCCTCTGCCCCTCTCAGGCTGGTGCTGGTACTACAGGAAGTACATCAACGTTAGGAAGGGTGGCGTTGGTGGCGTCAGCATGTTGCTGGCCGGGTACTGCATCCTCAGCTACATCTGGAGTTACCCTCATCTCAGTGAGTAGCCGGAAGCATCTTGTCATCAGACCTGTGGCTTCACAACTGTTCCCTCCAGAGCGTGAACGCTGGCGGAAATACCACTGATGTTATTGGAAGCATCGATCCAAGGGAAACTGCAGGACTTCTCATGCCATTTTGTTGCTTTGGTTCACCCACCTGCTGCAGTCGACTGTCATCGGGTGCTGAGGTTAAGAAGTGTTGCCATTACTGCCATTTACTGCCAGAGGGAACTAAGAAACATACAACTACTTGGTCTAATAGGGCATTCGATTTTATCACTGGACTAATAAGGGCTTTATTCCAGTTTACATATTTATGTTTATTCTCTGTATTTGTTTTGTTGTGTTTGTTTGAAACCCTCCATTTAAATATATATCTTAGTAAATAAAGTAATATATTGAATTGATGCTATGATAAATAGAAACGCTGCCTCTCAAGACCTTTTTGAATGTATATTCAACTACAATCCAACCATCACTTCTAGTCAGCTTTTTTTTTTTTACTTTGGCTATGTGCTTATAATATGTGCAGTATAATGCAGTTTTTGCTTGTCAGTGATTTTTATGCAAACATATTAAAACTGTATTGTAATAAATAAAAGAAATTTCATCACAATGAAGTATCTGTGACTAGTAGCGTTTAAGATATTTCATTTTAACAAACTGTAACAAAGTTGGCAACGTTGAAATAATGGTTTTGTATCATGCGTTTTTATAGACTTCACGTCCGTAAACTGTAGTTGTAGTTTTCAGTCGCGCCCGCTAGGTGTCAGTGAATATGGATATTCAGATATAAAGTTGATTTCAACTCGTTATTCAATTCGGTTTCCATAGTCTTCTTTGCAGTCAAAAAAAATCACATAGTTCATGTACGACATTCTTTTGTTTACTCCATACAAAAATTATAAATATTTTGTGTTTCACTTTCTTCTTTTGTACAAAACAGCAAATGAAAAACAACAAAAACAAATCTCAACATTTGTCTCAACTTCAGATTCCGATGCAGACATGTAAGCGACCACCAGAGATCACTGGAACTTAAACACCAATACAGAAATGATCTTGATATAAAAGGAAAACAAAAAAATGTAATCCATCTGTTTCCCAAGCAATAATTGGCAGATGTGGTTCACAGGTTAACATCAGAGGAGGGTTCTACTCTACAGAATCAAGTCCAAGGACCGTCAAAAGAACTTTCATGACAGGAAGTGAAGCAATATCCTCCACAAAGTAGAGTTGAAAAAAAAAAAACACTATCTTTTTGCAAGTAAGAGTAAATAAAGTTTGTATTTGTGATGAGCAGCAGGAAGGGTGGGAAAAAATATTGAACTTATTCTTGCAACATTTTAAGGACCACAATTAAAATATTTGCATCAAATGTGGACCATTCCTGCTTAATACCAGGAAAAAGAGTCAAGATTAAGCTCATCAAACACCTAGCACGCTTTGCAGCTACAGTTGCAAAGTCAAAGTCACAACTGTGAGAGTTTTTACAGTTCATTTCTAGCAAGCAATATCAAGTTAACATTCTTCTTGGCTCCTCCTGTGAAGAACAATATTTAGGTAACTGTAGCATTACATCAATGCTAATGCTACATTAGCACTTAAGCTAGGTTAGCTTTCACCTAATTCACCTGTTAGTTTTTGTGATTTAAACTGCCAATCTATCGCAATTTTCTTCAATGTGTTATACCTCACTACTCATTGGAACACGGTCGAAACTATCACCATAGCAATGTTAGCACTTTTGCACTGCAAGCCGATATATCTCTAATAACCACAGCTACATTGCACAATGATCATTGTGTTACAGAAAACTGTCTGGTCTTGGTGTTAATTCAGAAGAATAGTACCTCCTCCTGTTAAGTTTGGTTCTGCTGCTTTAGTTTAAAAAAAAACCTATTTGAACATCTCCACAAATAGAGAAAACATTTATCAACGTTAAGTGTTACACACCGATATGACCAGTAAAAGGTAGACAGAAATACAATCACTGAGACGAAGGCGATCGTCAAGTTCGCATGTGAAAATCCTGCGACTGAACTAAAAACTCAAAGCAATAATAGTAACTTCCTCAATCTGAGGACGACCCCAGGCACTAACAATGATGAAGACATTTGTGTCGGGGTTTGCATACCTGTAAGGTACAAAAGACTTTGAAAAAAAGAAAAGGCGTGATTAAAACTGCGTCCACTCCACCCCTTTTTTGAGATTGGGTTTTCTGGGTCAGAATGTAGCAACACAGGCTGAGCAGAACATTGAACTTTTAGTTCGAACACTTTAAAAGAATGTAGTTGCGTGGACGCAGCTTCATTCACTGCAATAACTAAAATATTTGCTTCCTGCCTTCAAACAAAACTTCTCACTGCTGAACTAAGTGCCAGGTCACTGGAAAGAAGAATAAAATAAACATCCAATGTTATCTAGAATTCCCTTGTCGAATTCAACTTGACATTTTCACTGGACAAGCACAGGTTCGGACCAACAATCTCCCAATCAAAATTTAATTTGGTATAGAAGAGTCAAATTCCACTTGAGTTTGAAGACCTAGAAACATGTGAATATTTTTCTGCGCTGTAGTGCAGTGAATATGTCTTGATATTTGGGTTTGGAAAGAAGACAAACGTGCTGGGTAAGATCAGAGCTTTTGCAGTTGTCACTGATGGTTACTGTGTGTGTGTGTGTTTGTGTCACGCAACTAATAAACTTCATGTAAACATTTCAAAATTGAACTTCAACATAAGCAGGCACAGTCTCCCTCCCCCCCATTTCACCATTTAGCGTTCAGACAAAAAGTAAACTGGCACATTTTAAACCAAGTGTTTTGGGTTGGTGCTCAAAAATGTGTGTTGCATATTCACTAACCAAATACAAAATGACATTTAAAAAACGAAGGACATTTGACTTCTTAATTATTTGTCCAAAAAAATTGCACACATCCCCAAACTGGTCTTCACGTGAACCCCTAACCACAGCAACATTTTTCAACATGGCCTCATATCTGGATCGGACCAGATGCGGATCACATAATGTCGCACAGCAGAGGGTCTCAACACTGCAGGATGCTGTTGACCGCTGCCTCTAGAGCCGAGTCTGTGTCACTTGGGCCGGTTGGCTCAGGAGAAGAGGTTTGGCTCTGGGGTGGTTTGATAGGAGGACTCGGTGCAGATGTTTGGCTGTGGTCGCTGCCTGGACTGGTATGTACCTGTGGTCTCTCTGATCGTCTCTTGATTTTTGGGAGTGATATACGGAGCCTGGTCCCTCGATCCGGCTCTCCAGAACCAGACTGTGAGTCTCTGGTGCCTGAACTCTTCGGAGGAGGCGAGGGAGCTTGGAATTGTTTGGACTTCACTCCACAGCAGAACTCATCCAGGAAGGCATCTGCAGGAGAGACGTGCGTGACCCCATCGAACCAGTCAGACACCAGTCGAGAGCCACCAAGCCCACTTGGGACATAATAAGCACTTCTTACCTGGATCGACAAGAACAAGCCTCTTCTCCTGGGTGAGGCTACTTCTCTCCTCTTGGTTAAAGGTCCGATCGATCATGACAATTTCAGATGAGGGACTGGATCTCTGCAGTGAGGGCAGGGGAACACGGGTGGTAAGGTTGATGATCCAAGTGTCAGTCAGACATGGTTGACAGACTGATTATGTTTTATTCTCATATCATAAATGGATCTCATAACAGTTGGGTACACTTCTGACCTCAGCCTCCACCAGCAGCAGACGTCTGTACTTGTTGACCATTGCTTGAGTCCGGGCCAGCACCTGAGTGGCCACCAGCTCAAACTCTTCATCCACTATTGATGACATCACACGGTCAGACTGTTTAATCACCTGAGCATCAAGGGGAGGCACAAAATCAAGTTACCCTCTGAGAACTGGTCCTCATCTGGTGGGGCTCCCTGAAACACGTGATAGGGCAGAAGTCTCTGCAGGGCGTCACTGACTGAGGAGAACTGGTGCCGCCCGGGGCAGTCCACATGGACATGGTCGCTTCTCAGGTGCTGCAGGACTCTGCACAGATACAAACTGTTATGACCAGAGATGATGACATGAGACTGCGAAGGTCAGGGTCACTCACAGGCCTCCTTTAGTGAGGGGTGATGGGGCAGGTCTCTTCTGAGCGCCGACCTGCACAGAGGCACTTCATCAACGGCACATTTGGACAACAACTAGACATTCATTATAAAGTAGCTCAAAAGTGTACCTGAGAGCTGGATTCTGATTTGGGAAAAAGAAGAAAGAAACATTAGTCCATAGAAGTTGCAGAGAGAAAACATGTTTGATGTGTTACTGTTTTGACTGAGTGGCTATACAAGTCGGGAGAGGTACCATTCATGATCTGCCCCTGTTGGTTCTGCTTGAGTGCAGTCCCTGGAGAAGTCTGTGAAATAAATAAATGCATGAGAATCAAGTGCGGCCAAAGATGCGGGATTCAGTCCTACCTGATCTTGTGCGCCTGATAACTGGGTCAACGACATGCAGTTTGGGGTCTGAGTCACTAGTAGGCGCTGCACTGCACTGCCAGTCACTTGAGCTCCCGTGGGGGGACCGACCAGGGTGAGACGACCAGGGGCGCTGGTGGTTTGCACTGGTGTGTTTCCAGCACAGGAGACTCGGGTCCACGTCGGAGTGACACTCATTTGACCAGTGCTGACCACACCCTGGTTCAGGATGAGCTGACCACCTGGTTGTGCTGTGAAGTTCTGGCCTGCAATGATCTGAACAGTGTTCTGACTCGTCATGAGGTTTGGGTCAGCAGGGCCATTGTGAATGGTGCCAGTCTGAGAGATTGCTAGTGTGTTGGGGAGAAGGAACTGTCCTTGGGAGATGTTGGCCTGGCTCAAGTCCATCTGTGACTGCACCACCACGGGGCCATTGGCAGTGTTGGCAGTCACCGCTGGGGCAGGCTGCAAGCTGTAGACAGTCTGGGGCTGCTGAGGTTTGGGCTGGATGTGTTTGACCAGGGTTTGGGTACCTCCTGGGCCTCTCTGGATGATGATGTTTTGGAGGGGAATGTTCTTTAAGGGAAGGCCGACTTGTCCTTGCTGTGGTGTGAACACCTGCCCTCCTGCTGCTGCTCCAGCGACCGCACCAGTTGGTCTTAACACAATCTGAGGAGTCCGATCAAAACTATTCAGAGTCATAACTTCACCCGAGGACCCAAACGAGCCCAACACTTGGATGTGCTGGGCAGAACCATTGGGTAGTTGGATCTGGCCAGAGTTTACTGCAGTAGGAGCCATAGTAGCCACCACGCTACCCCCTCCTCCAGAGACCAGCTGGGAGGGAAAGCTGACGGGGGCCTGTACCAAAGTTGGGGGGGCAGGCTGATTGTCCAGAAGTGCTTCCTGGACCAGTGTCTGCTCTGTGATGTCAGCCTCCAGCAGAGACTTTTGCAGGATATCAAAGGGCTGGTCCTCCCCGCCAAGGTCCAGATCCCCAGGTGAGGACGTCCTAGTGCCCAGCTCTTCCTCCATGAAGGAAAGGCTGGAGGGAAGCTGGAGACTATCCGCTGCACCATCCTCCCCAAACTCGCCCAGAGAAGAAGAACCGTCTTTAAGGCTGGAGGAATGGACCTGTCCGGGGAAATAGCCACACATTATCCACAACAGCAGCAAGCATTTTAGTGCATCTGCTTGTGGACATTTTTTTGTGAAATGTTGCATTTTAACCTGTGTTTTAGAACAACACACACATGCACATGGATTTCTGTTCCACGTCTATTTTTGTGGGCTGTTTGGTAACAAGAATCAATAATGCGTATATATACAGGTACGTGTATATATATATATATATATATATATATATATATATATATATATATATATATATATATAGAGAGAGAGAGAGAGAGAGAGATAGAGATATATAGAGATATATATATATATATATATATCTCCATTTGCTGAATAGAGTTGAGATAACTATATTATAATATATATTGTAACTCACCGAGTCGCCGGCGAAGAAAGAGGTGTCAGAGCCATATGCAGCATTTGTCACATCATCCTCTTCAATCTGAACAGCAAAGAATACACCATAAAAAATGTTTATGGATGGTTAAGCTCATGTGAGATATTGTTAATGGCAGACTATGCTCCAGAAAGAGTCACTCACGGACTTGCTGTTGCTGCCATGTAGATAGTCATTCAGTGCATCCACATCTCTGAAAAAGTTATAGAAAATATTTAGGTGTATATGAAATCCGTGAAAGAAACGTTGTAGTGATATTTATGATAGTTCTTTGTGCGTGAGAATTTAAATTGACCAAATAAGCAATGAAAAGGAAATACAGTTTTCCATTACAATTATTATTTATGCATATGGCTCTAACATGAAAAAGCTTATATGCAATCAGGTTCTCCAGTGTTTTTGCTTGGCATGCTTGTGCATGTTTCATTCATGAATTCACAACTTCTTTAAGTATACATATACACATTTATGTACACAAACATAGGTAAGTATATCCATGTTTCTTATATAGATTTCTGATTGTACATGGAACTCAGTTGAAAAGGCACCATCAGTAAATTTGAAATAGTATAATCAAATCGATTCAGTGATGGAAATGTTGCATTCAAATGTGCAGATGAGAGGCATAAACGTGAATCTTCTCAACAATGCCAAATGTTCCATGTCGGCACGTCAAGTAGGATAATTGCCAAGCAATTTGGGGGACGTGACCCCACCATCCAGAGACTGACATCAAGAACAGATAAAACGGACGACTGAGTTGCTCATTTGAGGAGGTTTATGTGAACATTGTTCTTTATTTCACACTAAGGTGATGCTTCATCATGCTAGGACTGTAGACAACTAGTAAAACATGGAAATGCATACTAGGGCCCCGAGAAAACAATCGATCAATGCCTGCTAGACCTTCTGAAAGATACCGATTCAAACTGAAAGAATATCACATCACAATCAGTGAGATGATCATCCTCTCTTGAGAGGGTTTTCAGTGTACGTGACGTGACGTGAGCCGGTTAGGTTGATGCCGTATATTACTCGGGTAACTGACAACATTGGTACCCTGAGTTTGCTTGGTGAAACTGTAGAGTTTCCCCTCACATTCATGAAAACCAATTCATACTCTAACTGCATGTCAGCAAGAGTGGAATGCAGTGCCTGCAGTGTTTCTGTAATGGGCAGCAGCATTAAATGTTCACAGTTAGATGTTTTTTTTTACTTGTTTTCATCAGGAAAAATTGGCCTACATCTAATTTTAGCACTTATACTGGCGGTGCATTTTCAGTGTAGTTCAGCATATATATATATATATATATATATATATATATATATATATATATATATATATATATATATATAGAGAGAGAGAGAGAGAGAGAGAGAGAGAGAGAGAGAGAGAGAGAGAGAATCTATATAAATTGTATAAATATACTATATAAATTGTAAGCCAAAAATAGTAGCCAACATGTTTTTTAACTTTACCCTAAAATATCCAGAAGATGGCGGTCATCTTCATCATCCATGACACCTGTGGAATTGGGTTTCAAAGAGCATGAATACAAAATGGATCTCTTGAAGAGTAAATACATATTCACATTATGCTGAATTCACTTACAGTTTTCTGGCAGGGACCATGGATTCAGTCTTTATCAGCCAAACTTGTCAATTACAGAGTCCTGCCTGAGGGATAAGATAGATGTATTCAAGCACTTGTGCTGTTGACATACATAGGACAAAATAATGGAAACACCTTAAAGCTAAAAAAAGCTTTAAGGTGTTTCCATTATTTTGTCCAACCCCTGTATATGCTGAGACAGCAGGTATGGATGAAAACATTGGTTTAATCCATTGCAATATAACACCTGTCAAAGAGAATTCAGTTATACAGTTTTTTCAGTCCTTTGCTATCCCACATCAGATTTGTTATCTGCCTTCAGGCCAATTTAAAGATTCTATATCTTTAAAGAAATGTGGGCATAATTCCTCACCAAACGTAATCTAATTAATTAGATTATGTTTGGTGAGGATTTATGCCCACATTTCTTTAAAAATATATAAATAATCTTTAAGATAAAATAATTATATATATATATATATATATATATATATATATATATATATATATATATATATATATATATATATATATATATATATATATATATATGCACGTGTGTGTGGGAGGTTAGGGCTTTTAATTCAGTGGTTTAGAAATGTGCAGCTCTTACTTGTGTACGTGAAGTGGATGGGTACAACAAGGGGTTTTCAAGTATCTGGGTTGAACTGTGAGTGGTGCAATGCTACAAAATGGCGGACAGGGGAGAGCTTGTTTTCTTATGCAGGGAGAGCGCACAGCCGCCATCTTTGTTTGCTGATAACAAAGAAAGCAGCTGGTACTACTGAACAACTTGCGAATGTTCACGAGGGCACTGTCAAACGACACCTCACTTAATACCGTGAAAGAAAACGTGCGCTCGCGACTGACGTTTATCTGATTTCATTTTATGTCGTGTTTTAAGTAACAAAAATACACACACGACTTGAGTGTTGGCTAACCATCTGAAGCGAAGTGCTTGTAGCTTCACAGGCTCTAGTTTCTGTTCCATTTATAGTCACCTGTCTTGCCATAAAATGTACAAAAACCGACATGCTAACTGCTCAGGGTCACTCGGATCACGCTGCTCTTATTATCAATCAGTGGATGGTTTGGTTTTGACGTGGTCCCGGGTGTATGTTCATATTCATCACAGTGATATTGTCAGTTTTTATTCACATTTGTCGTCAGGAGACGCCGTGGTTCTGGCGCTAGCATCGGTTGCCACACCATGCTAACGCCCACAGTGGTTCTGTATCGTCGGTCCAAGTGGTATTTTAGTTATTTTGGATTGACGGGTGGCTCGCCTGTGGGTTTTAATCCAAAAATAGTCCGAAACGACGGAGGGATAATCGCATTCTAGCGTTAGACATAACGCCCTTCGCCCAGCCCGTCGACGTGCTACCTCAGCTGTGGGAAGGACCGCTTTCGGAGAGCGTTCGGTCACTGCTTCATTGCAGTACAAACAAACGTCCTAACACATTAGGAACCAGCGTGTACCAGGTCCATCCGAATCCAAGCGTATTTTGACAACAAAGAACGGCCTAGTGGAGGTTAGCTAGCAGCGATGACGACGCCTGTTCCGGCTACCGTCAGTCCGAATTCGGCGGAAAATATGTCGGGATTAACCGCAGACGGTCCGTAAACATTTATCCCGATTAGCATAACGCGAAGACGAGTCGAACGAACGTTACTCCCTTGTCGCCCAGCTTGAAACCCAATATCTCCATTTGGCAACTTTTAATTTGCTCTCCCCCACCTCCTTCTCCTCCTCCTCCTTCTTCTCCCTCTCCTTAAACTCCTCTTCTCACTGTCCCTGTTCTGCCTCGGATAGGTTTTTCTCCCCGCTCAAGTTCTCTTCCCTCCCTGAAGGAAGAGAGGAAGGAGGCCGTGTGTGTTTTTTCCTTGAAATTTTTATCACAAAATTATAATACACTCAAAGGGAAACTCACCGTCATGAAAAAGCGGTGCCTTGTCAACGGGGTTTCCTCGCCATCAGCGCACGGGCTGCTGGGGCACAGCGCACACACACAGCTGCGAGAGCAACAGACAGTAGAGTACACAGAGAGGCTGAGGGAAGGAGTACTCTTACTGTGTACCACAGTCGGGTACAAAGAAATGTACAACCAAGATTTGAGGTTATCAAATGCTGCTCACGAAAGTAAAAATTAAACCGCACAGAACTCGGAAGAGGTTCGTCTATAACGTGTGGCAAGTCGCACACAGAGAATGTCAGGGCTGTAAGTCAACTTCAAGTACACAGACACGTAAAAGATGAGTTTAAACATGTAGAAATATTCCCATTAGCTGGGATCAGGAGTGACATCAATGAATTAATAACATGGATTTAAGTAGCTAGAAACATGAGTAGTGAGTTGAAACAGTAACAATATTTACATTAGTGTGAGAAAAGTACACAGAGGTACTTTAGTAAGGGTGGACAGGCGCTAAAGCATGACATGTTCTCTGTTCAGTGAAGTGAAAGTTGACAGAGGCTGAAGGAAGGTGCACTTTTTATTGTTGTAATTACTGTAAACAGAGGTATAGTCACAGGTTTTCAATGTTCACCAATGTGTAAACAAACAGCCTGCATGTGAGGACATTAAAGAGTCAGGTTAGCTGACATTGTTTACAAGATTAAAATGACACGTAAATATACAAATAGGTGACAAGTATTCTCACACTGTCCAATGCAATAAGACAAATGCAGTCTCATCGCAACACACAGGTAATTGAAGCAGTATGTGTTTACTGCAGAAAGGGGACAAGGGTTCTGGATTTTGATTGGAGCATACAGTTGGACTTTGTCGCGTTTTGAAGAATCAAAAATAAGTAGATCAACTCAATGTTACATTTACATTATCATTTGTCCATAATCTAATCTAATAATGGTTCCCCCCATAAACATATTGGCTACAGGACAAAGTCGTTTCACTGTGAATAAAGCACTGTTAATTCATCAATCACCTATATAAGTTTGTGAGACCCAAGTCAAGCAAATGGTATTTATTTAAAGAAAAAGAAGTGCTTTATTGCCCAATGGCTTTAATCCTGTACGTGAACTTGAAATGGCCGTTGGGGGCAGTATTGCAGAGTCGCCTTATTATATCGGAAGAAGAAGAAGAAGAAGGCCGACTTCCGTGAAAACAAACCCAGGGCGTAACGACATGGCTGCGATGGCGGACGAGACTCCTGGGCCTGAGTTTGCGGCTCAGATGCAAGAGCGACTTTTGAAGCGGGAGCAGGCGAGGAGAGAGGAGGCAGAGCGGAGGAAGGAGGCGAAGGGACGACAGGTGGTCGCTGAGGAGACCAGCGACTATTTCTTGACCACTTTCAACAGTGAGCGAGCTGCCATCGAGGAGCTGCTGACCGCCGACACCGAGGCGGATAGAGCTGCGGTGGCCGGCAGGCTGGAAGAGGTTACTGCTAAAGTGACTCAGTTACAAAAATTCCTCAATGACAGTATATCGTTTCTGAACCCTCACCAACTGAAACGTTCACAAGCAACTCTAATTGATCTTCGAAACCGCCTGAACGAAGCGAAAGAAAAAGCTCACCCAAAAAAAAAGTTTGCGTTCCGAGCTCGGACTAAAGTCGCAGAAAAGGCAGAGACGCTCGATTCTCTGGACGGATCAGTCACAGTGACGTCTCAGTTTACTCAGGTTGACTCGGCAGCATCAAGTTATTGTGGCTTCACCAACATCAGCGACGAGACGCTGATCAAAACGCGGGATGAGATCCAGCACCAAAAGGTGCAACTGACCCACTTGACCAACTGTAAGGTCCGGCTCCTTGGCTCTCCCAGCAGTCTACACATGAAGCACATTGATAACTGTGAGATCCTGTGCGGTCCTGTATCGTCGTCTGTGTTCGTGGATCACTGCAGGAACAGCACGCTGGCCTTTGCCTGCCAACAGCTGCGGACTCACAACACCACTGACACGCAAGTCTATCTGCACATCACGACCAGGGCCATTATTGAGGACAGCAAGGATGTCAGCTTTGCGCCCTTATCCTGGTCCTATCCCAACATGGAGCAGGATTTCGAAGCCGCCAGTCTTGACCCAGAGAAAAACAACTGGAATCAGGTGGATGATTTCAACTGGCTGGCTGCTGGAACATCTTCCCCTAACTGGAGTGTCATTCCTGAAGCTGAACGGAGGACTGACTGGGAATACTGACTTTTGTCCTGGCATTCAATAAGTCCGACTTTTGAAAAAAAACTGCGCTGTAGTATTAAATAAAATGCACTATGTTTATCCCATTTCGTTCAACCTGTCATAACAATAAAAGAATCATCAAATCAAATGTGTCGTCTTAACCAGACGTAACTTACTAATGGTCACAGTTTAAATTAAAGACAGATTACAATACGTCACCACTATAGTCATGTATTCAAAACATTAGAAATGATCATTATTACTGTATATCAGTTCACGTTAAAACGTGAAAATGAGCCCATTTTGAGGGAAAAAAATGAAACAAAATTTTGAATGTATATGCAAATTTAAAACATTTTAAAATTATATACTTTATGGATCTCAGGAACAAAATTCAAATTTGTTGAGTCAGAATAAGGATTAAGAGTTGGGTTCTGATGAACTGAAAATGAGATTTTGAAGACAGAATAATAATTTACTTCAAAAAAGCTAAAGCTTAATGTTTCTGTAATTTCATTGTTATGCTCACTGTCATACCACAAAGTCACTGATCTTGAAAGCAGCAATGCTTCAATGAATGGGTCACAGGAACCTCCAGATACAATATCTGCTGACCCGGAAGACCGCAACCCTGTGAACGACCATGCTCCATTTTTAGTTACATCTCTACGTGCGTGGTCTTTGCTGTAGCTGATGCAGCGTTTGGGTCATGGCGACTGGACCACGTGGGTTCTCAAACCAATTAAGGCCCCATGCAGCAGCTTACGATCAGGCTCAGCACAGGGATTTTTTGCAAATTGGATCAGGCTGCTTACTTGAGCTTAGCATGACGTACTGCAACTTGGAGTTTAATCATGAGGAGCTTCCACAATCCTTTCCAGGAGAACCCAACACCTTGCTAGCCTCACCTGTGCGATCTGTTGAGAAATCTGTGAAAATATCATGTTAGCCACGATGGGAGACAAGACATCCTTGGGGAAATAACATACCTGTGCAACTCCAGGTCCTCCTGGATCCTTCCCCTTTTTTGTTTTGCCGTGTGATGGATTACCAGCCGACTGCACTCATTTGGATCTGACTGATAAAAAAATCTTGGACTTGTTTCGCTAAAAGCCTCGGAGGTCTTACTTCTACCAAGTTCACGTTAACTGGGACTCACCTCAGGTCCAACCATGGCTCTGATGCCGATTAAGTTTGATCTGAAAAAGCGAGTGAAGCTCGCCCAGTCAGTCTGGTTCATGTTCTGGTTTGCCGTTATGGCTGGAGTGCTGGTCTTTAGCTTGGGCCTGTTTTTTAAGATAGAGTTACGAAAGCGTTCAGAGTTGATGGACAACAATGAGAGTCACTTCCTGCCCAACTTGTTGATTCTAGTGGGCCTGATAGCCTGCGGCATCAATGCTCTTGGCGGCAAGATATGCTACGACTCATTGGATCCGACCAAATTTGTCAAGTGGAAGCCCATGTTGAAGACCTTCCTGATAGGCTGCGTGGGCTTCAATTGCCTGCTGATCTTTACCTCGCTTCTGTGCTTTTTGATGCGAATCCCACTGCAGTTCACCCTGGCCGACGGTCTGAAGAATGGAATGAGGTTCTACAAGGATACAGACACTCCCGGCCGCTGCTACATGAAAAGAACCCTGGACATGATGCAGATTGAGTTCCGCTGCTGTGGAAACGACAACTACAGAGACTGGTTTGAGATCCAGTGGATCAGCAACCGCTACCTGGACTTCAGCTCCAAGGAGGTCAAAGAGTGAGTAACTTCACTGAATATTTTGGGCTCTGGTGTGTGTTGACCATCTTTATACAAAAGCATAATATCGACTTCAAATTTGCAATTTGTTGAATGTTGTTTTTATTATTCGTTATTTTTGAACCCTTTAATAATCTTCAGTAATACACTTGAAAAAGAAAAGGAGTCAGTTGAGAGTAAAAATTAAGTCATGTCCAGTGGTTTACATTCAGCCTTCTTCTAAGATGAGTGACGCCTGTGGCAAAAAAATCCACAGACGAAAATGTTAAAGTCGTGTGGGAAACAGCCAAAATAGTTATGACAATACAACAAGAAATAGAATTTGATAGTATGTAAGAAGGCAGTTATAACATGTTCATTTCATGTTTATAATAAAATGATGAAAAAGAAACCAGAAAAATTAGAAATGACTAAGGGGAAATTTTGATTAAAAAGCTGTCAAGCGATACACACTCCAAACACATGCATTTTATTTAATATGAGTTGTTAAATATGTAGAACAAGAAACTAAAGAAGAGAGGAAATGAGGAACATGATTGAGAGAAACAATGAGACAATTATGGTGGATGAAACAACCCTGTACTGTCGTGTCGGGTGATGGCAGGTCAGGTTGAACCTATTATTCACTTTCGTCCACTCAGGATTACTGTCGCAGAAACATTAAGGACATGAGGCAGAAGAAGGTTACTAGGCACTTTTAAGAAAATGGACAGAGTTTAAGGGATTAGAAGAGCAGGTCACACAAGTATGTGCGGGATTAGAAGAGGAACATCCCAGACCAGCTATTCTTGTTATCTTGATTTTTCTTTTGTGCAACAACATTTGAACCAACATTTCATTCAGTTTTAAAATGCAAAACCCATTTTATTCTCAGGCTGAAGTTTAATCTGATGGATTACGGCCCTGTGTCATCCAGGACCTGCCTGGTCTAATCAGTCGGGGTCGGGCAGAGGTCCAATCCCTGCTAATTTAACACACCAGGGGTTTAACATCAAGAACACGGTATTTGTTTAAAGTTGTTGACTGTGAAAGTTCCATGAAATTTCAGCGGTTCTGTGTGGTACCAACTGAAGTGTATGATGCAACACAAACATTGCTGCTCTTTTCATTACCTCATGAGGATAATTTTCGTGACGCGTTGAACATCCCCAGGAAAAACAGTTATAAGTACTCAGGCGCTGTACCACCATGCTACCAAACAAGAGTGTAAACTCTCATCTGACTGGATCACACTTGACGCTGCCTGATGGGAGTAAATGTCTGCTGGCTGCATTTCTCAAGTTTATTTCAAACCTTTAGGTATTTTACAAACAAACAAGCAAGTTTATTTGATATTCAGTCACATTAGAGCTCAATCATCAATAATGTATTTAAAGATTCATTTGCCTCATGTGTGAATGAATGAACATGGATGAGAAAGTATGACCTAAAACCTGTATATCAAGATGTGCGTTTAGCTTTGTAGAATGTTTTTTTTAATGAAAGGTCTTTCTAGAAGGTTTTGAGACACCAAAGTCTCGGGCCATTCATATTTTGGAAGTCAAATGTTTTGGTTTACTATCACACATGTGGAATACTTTATGATGCTTATTACGCTCTAGTGCAATCTCAAATAAAAATGTCATCTAATGACATATGTGAATAAAGAGCCTTCAAATAAAATGCTGTCATTTGACCCTAAAGCATGACTTATTTTAAACCCCCCCAACCCTTGATGACCTTTGACCCCTGCTACCATGACACTGACCCTCTACTTGCTCTCTTTAGTCGCATTGGCAGCAACGTGGATGGTCAGTATCTGATGGATGGCGTTCCCTTCAGCTGTTGCAACCCATCGTCCCCTCGGCCGTGCATCCAGCTGCAGATGACCAACAACTCAGCCCACTACAGCTACGACCACTACACAGAGGAGCTCAATGTGTGGAAGCGCGGCTGCCGTGAAGCTCTACTCTCCTACTACGGTGGCTTGATGAACACCATCGGAGCACTGGTGCTGCTGGTCACCATGCTGGAGGTCAGGAGCTCACACAGATGTTCTAAATGGATGAGGGATAAAAGAGGAAAGGAAAAAGAGGGATATGTGACATAATGTATATCAAACAAAAAGTCACTCAGTCATTGAAGAAATTAATAATTATCATGGACCATTTGACAGAATAACAACAAAGGGATATTACTATGATTAATATTACGATGCAGAGAATTCCCAGTGCATCTAACAAACACCTCCACTGTGCTTATTAAACTGAGCATTGATTGACGTTATATTTTGAGTCTGCAATCTCTGTTGAAAAGCATATCGACCTATGCCATGATCTTTATAAAATAAGAACATTTGACTAACAATAGGACATTAATAGAGATACATATTTAATGCAACCTCATTATTTCTATTGAATGGGAAACTCCTCTGAATTGAAATCCCAGTCGTTTCCCATTGTTAGTTCAGTGCAGATGCTATTTCAGTCAGTTTCAGTTTTCACTGTACATTAATATGTAATTCATGCTGCCTTCATATAAATAATTATTTCAGATAAATACTGATCAATCAACATTGACCAACCTTGTTCAAATGACTGCAGTGTGCAATGAAACAACACTGAAACGAAATTAATAACAGGACACAATTGAACTCTTCTTTGTTTTGTTACTAAATATGTTCAGTCATCAGTTTAACACTTGGTCTCTTGCCATAGTAGTAAGAGTAAAACAGCGGCAACTGCATCTCTGTAGAACTTTCAAAAAACATCTCAGAATATGAGGATGTATTTAAAAACACTGTGCTCTAATTTTCACACGCATTCCTGCAGTGGATGAAGAAGTAAACAAAAATGTGTCTGAGTCAGAATGTGAAAACAGACGCAAACAGAGGATCATCTCAGTTCCTTCGGGTCAGAGCCATGATCTTTAGAGCTACTTCAGGACATTGGACCTTGTTGGCCTTGTATCCATCTTTTCTTCCGTCTATCATACTTTCGGTCTTCTTCACTCTGTCTCTCGAACATCCTATTACCTTCCAAAACAACTCTATCCTCTTTATCTAAATATAATTCCTGCAGTCCCACTGGCAGTTTCCTGGCAGCTTACCTGGTGCCGCTCACCTGTGGGCTCCAACATCTGCTGTTGTTGTCGTCCCAGTTCTGGACACAGTAATCTGTGATTACACAGGACATCCAAAAACTTCTTAACAAATAAAAAGGCAAGACTCGTCTTGAAGTGACCTCAAGCGCATTAACACAGGACACAAGTATAAAGCGTGGGCAAATTGTAAATGTCAGTATGTTTACTGTTTCTATGCTTTGAGTGCTCAAGTCTTTTTGAGTCCTCCTCAATTTAGTTTTGCACCAAATTCAAGGACAAAATTAGAATTGTAAATTGATAGATTGTAGATTGTAAATTGAACACAAGTCATGTTGCATGTTTGTCCACTTACACACGGAAATCCTACTTGAGAACTTAAAGAAAGGCATTTGCACACCTCTTGACAATAAAGGCACTAAAGTAACATTCTACTTTGTATCAATCCAAAAAATAGCAGAGAGAAACATAAAATCTATCACACTAAAAGTAGAGCCATCAGCCAAAACAATGACTACATCTTTATTTACCTTTAATTTGGAGTAGAAAGAATTTTTCTTCATACTGCTCCTTTTCAATCTCTTTTCATTGTGCATCAAGTTTGTTGACAACAAATGGAAAAAATATTCTACAAGACAATAAATTGCTACAGACACTCAAGTTCAGTAGCCATGTTTGGAGTTCACCTTAAGGTTCGACCGGGTAAATCCAGAATTGAATCACTATTTTTAGAATGCGGAGTCTGAAAACCAACCCTGACTTACGACATGGGAACAAGTGGAAGATAGCATTGTTTCATTGTCCCACTCATAACTACTGAGAGGAACACTGTCAAGTCTGACTTCTAAGAACCTCATCCCAAGGCAAACCAATTGTATTAAAAGTGTGGACCCCAAGCCAAGAATTGATGTTTAAAAGCCTTAACTTACATTCCATGACTACATCTATCTCTTAAAAATGTCAGCTGAAGAACAAGGGCCGCTGTCACTGAGCCATCACTATGGACAAGAGAGGTCAACGTCTGTTCCATGACATCCACTGTCTCATCCCTAAATTTTAGGAACTAGGTGACACAGTGGAAGCACAGTTGGAGGTGTCTGGGATTTAATCATTAGTTATGTAAGCGTCTCCATGGCGCCATAGGTTAAAGGTTTGGAGGTCATCGGCTTATCAGGAAGAAAGTCAACTTCCTGGAGCTTTAGCCACATAAGCCCATGAGCAAAATCTACAGTACCATACATATAATACACAATACAATACAATATCATGTCAAGATGATGTTTAGTCAGTTATTTTGTTGTATTTAAATTACATTTAAGCTATTCCCCAGCTCAGTATTTCAACAATGTTGTCCATCAGAGATATGGTATCAGGTCTGGCTCATGTTAGCGCTTCCTCTTGTCCACTTAAATATGGGTGGCGCTTCGCTGTACATGTGACCGTGTCATTGTGTATGGTCAAGAGAATGTTTGCTTGTGTGACTGGTCTTCTTATATGACTGTGTTGTTGTTTTTTTTATCTTGAACAGATAAAAACAATGTTGCTTTGCTTGCTTCTTTTATCGTGTAAAGTGCTTCAAGTTGCATCATTGTGAAAATATGCTACTGTATATAAGAAAAGCTACATTCTGTTCTAGGTCTAAAGTTTAATGTGTCAGCAAATTACATTTAACTCCCTTACTACTGAGTTGGTTATATTTCAAGAGCAAGAGGGGAAATGAGTTGATATGGTGAACTGAAAGACTAAGGAGGCATAAAAGCTTATTCACCACTTCCATATGTTTCTCAGATTGGAGTGACGATTGGCCTCCAGTACGTCAACAGCTCCCTGTCTACACTGTCGAACCCTGAGGACCCGGAAAGTGAGAGTGAGGGCTGGCTCCTGGAGAAGACGGTGAAGGAGACGTTCACTGACATCATGGCCAAAATGAAGGCCATGAGCAAAGGCAGCAAGGTGGGGGAGGGTGAAGAAGCCCCTGCTGAGAGTTGAACCAACAACTCAAGAACCCAAACTGTCAGCATTGCCTGTTAAGGAGGAAGACCAATCCTTTCTGCCAGAAATTACAAAAGGCTGTGGACATTTTTAACTAATTCATCTAAAGTGAAATCTAAAAGCATAGTGACAATAAGACGAGGAGTTGTAACTTTCTTTCTGTGTTATTCCCTTGATGATGTTATGGTTGTCAAACAACGTGATGTTACAGAAATACGGATGGTATAGTCAAAGGACAAACATTGAAATTGCTGTTAGGAAAGATGCTAATGGAAAAACTTGCTTTAAGAGGATGCAATTCTGTTTCTATAATACGAGTGTGGTTTAGGTGGTCTCTTGTTGGCAGGTGCTGGGCCTAAACCTGCAGCTTTCCGGCTGCTGTCAGATGTCTTAAGGTTCTGATCAAATTCACACTTCATCTGAATTGTGAATGTTCTGCAGAAAAACACGAGCAAACTCAGCTTTTAATGTTAGCAGGAAGCGGAAAGTTCAAAAGTGTTTCTGAAGAGGGTCACTGATGTGGAAAAACTGAAATCTTGAATTTAAAAATAGCTCCATAATTCCATGATTCTCAGTCTATAAAAGTTATGAGGACACATTACAGGCGTTAAGTTCACGTTACTTCAGGTGCATGTAAATAATCGAAGTTGGCATCATTTTTAACTTGAGTCTTTTAAAGGTGCAAAACATTTTGCACTTTCTTCTTTGGCTGGAATGAATGTGCAATTTAGTGATTATTTAGCAGGTTCTGTTCGGAGAAAATGCAAGTTAATGCATTAACCAGTCCCTATGAAATGTTTGAAATGATTGTTTGAGTGCTGACGGCTGCACGGACATTTTGTCTCAGTAACAAGCACTGTCGAGAGAATGGACGATTGGCCCCGTGTCTTTTGTGATTATGCTGACAACATGTCAATTAAATAACATTGTTTCAGCGCTGTCCTGTGTTTTGCTGGATGACATCACAGGTTTGCATTTCTTCGAATTCACTATGTGGCAAACCAGGAAATGACGCGGAGCATGCCTCCAACACTTTTCAAAATGAATCGCACGTAAATTCTGGGCCATCTGTGTGCTATGAGGTACCTGCAGTCTTCTACACACTAACCAGTTACAGTGAGTCCATCAATGTCGACACCATATCTTTGTTGGCATCAGAAAGTTAGCATCATCCATCCATGGTTTTTCTTTGCTATTTTGCTATACTGTATATTTTCACTTAGTTTATGCTTTTATGAATAACATGGAGGAAGATGACGTAGGCAAAGTCTGTGTAATAGGGACCGTATTTTCAGTCAAACTTTGAAGTTCTGCACAAAGTTTTAAGCTCTTTTTTTACCTCTAAAAGTAAACAGATTCTATCCCCCGAATGGAAAATTCAAAACCCGAGTTGAAAGAGGGCTTTCTCAATATCACATTACTCGGAAGCTTTCAAAGTGATGACTTTTGAGACAAATTATTGCAAGAATCTGTCTCTGAATCATGTAAGGATGAGTTTGACACATCCTTGTTTTAAGAACATAAACATACATTTGTAAAAACACACCAAATTGTAATGTATATTAACTCACATCTGTTCTTTATATCTTTCCGAGGATGATCTCCAGAGATTGTAATAAGCCAGGCCAAAAATTGAGGCAAATGTACGAGTGAGCCCAAAGTTTGGGCAGAAGGAGTGAATTTGGCAGCTAAGTCTCGGCTCTCTGCCCCTGGCCCAGATCAATGTTCCAGATGATCGGTACCTGTACATTGTGTATATTCCAACCACTGTCTTTGTACATAGTGTAGTAATACTTGAGACTTTTTTTTTAAAAAAACACTGTTATTATTCAAAATCTTCCATTTCTTTTTTTTTCGGAATTATATTTTTTTCCGAAGGACTGTGTGCGTAGATACTGACGAGGTTGTGTAAATGAAAGCAGAGCATGTACAAATGAATAAAGGATTTTAGCAACTCCAGTGTGAAGCAGTGACATGTCATTATGTCCTTCAGTCTCACAGACCTGAGATCAGAAAACCGCGGGATTTCTGATTAAGTCAATAGGATGAGAGCAATTATGGACTTAAAGCATTCGGACACGGGATGACTCCTCACATGGCTGCTGCCATCAGTGTGAGTGTGTGTGTGTGTGTGCTTTCTTCCTAGTAAATACTTTATTTCTAATGAGCAGACAAAATACTTAGTTGCATGTTTTTTTTATTGTGATTTTTATTTGATAATTCCTGCTCATTATTTTAGCTGGAAATGTTGGCTTTTCTTCGTGTCGTCTTTTTTATTTCCCATGCAGTAAAGCATGAACTGTATCAGGAGAATACACAAAAACAATAGTAAATTCCACCCCTTCACTTTCTTTAGCTAAATATTCATGACAATAATGTAGGTACATGACAGTTAAAAAACCCAGAGCTGGTAGCTTCCGTGCTAAGAGCAGACATGGTGCTGTGAAGAGTGAACAGGATTGCTAAAGAGGACAAACTAGCTGGTATTTTGGTTTGGACTAAAGCATATAACCGTCGCTGAGTAGATAAGACTGATTATCGGCTTTAGATTAGCATGATGGACTGTAGAGCAAGTGAGCAGCTGCAGGACTCACGTCACAGAGACTGAGAGACGCCAACAAGAGAAAGTCAGGTTCCCCTTTCCGTCAATATTCACAGCCCTGACACAACACCTGATAGTATCTTCCCTTGTTTTATAAGGTCATGAAATGGCCCCAAATAACCGCTGGTAGTACATCTTCTTTAACTCCCTCTCTGAGAATGTCTGAGAATTCTTAAAACAAATCCTGAATCACAGATATGCCAAGAAAAACTCTCCAGAAACTCTTAAATGGTATAAAAACCACCAAGATGGCTTCTATCTTCCATCAGTCTTAAGTGGCGTTGGAGACCTACTGCATGATTTAGATTTTAACAAGAAGAGGCGAGGATTAGAATCAACTCATCTTAATATGAGGTTCTATTAGAACTGTAAAGACTTTTCTTAAACGGTGCAGTTTAATAATTTATCTAGTATTTGCATATTGTCAGTTCTTGAGGCAGTAGCAAGCACAGATATGCCACCAGACATTTGAAATTGTCTGGTGGCGCCACTATATTCATACTCAATGATGGATAACTTCTTAAAAATGAAGGCATGTGTGAGGGGTCTGCACATTTACACAAACTACTCTTTTTCCTGTACACCAACAGTTCTGCCATCGCACACAAGCTTCTTATGTCCACAGATAACACTCCCCTGGATAGATTTATCACCTACAGGTCAGGAGTGGTGATCTAATGCAGCAGGATCAACCAGGAGCTCCACAATAGAAACATTCCTGTGGGGGAAAAAATGTGTCAAGTCCATCACGTAGTAGTAACCTGGATTTCAAGTCTTATGATATGTGACAATGACGAAGCATTATTAAATCCAGGATTGAAAAGGAGCTGTTTGCAATATATTTATTCCCTATTTCCCCCGATGGTTGTCCAACTTATTAACTTCTTTTATTCTCTTACTTTTAACAGACAGCAGAACAGAAAAGGTCGTCACCCTATTCACCTCACCTGCTAGTTGAGTTCCACCAGTTTAAAAAGAAAACTAAAGGATGCTCTTGTTTCATGTGCGTTTTAATATTTATTTCTTTCAATCTTACCATTGAGATGAAAACAGTTTGATTCAGCAGGTACATAAAAGGCACGCTAGAGGACGCCACTGTAACGTGAGACACGACAGGTTCCAAAGGAAGGCTGAAGGGTAAATAAGGGAAGAACTGATAGATAGATAGATAGATAGATAGATAGATAGATAGATAGATAGATAGATAGATAGATAGATAGATAGATAGATAGATAGATAGATAGAGTTGTAAGGAAGTTTAAAATGTCACATGTAGTTTAATGTACTACATTGATGAACACACTGAACAACAATACTCAGCATATTTCACGATTTCAACTGAAACACATACTAACAATCCACTTTTTATAGGTATCGTGTGTAATTACACTACATTTTTATACTGTATAAAAGAATGTGCTGGGTGTCCGCCATTTCAAAAGTCCCCAGGATAAAACAACAGATTGTGTTATCGGGAGAGAAAGATCGTTTGACATAAACAGCTTGAGTGAGAGAGAGAGACAGCCAGAGGGAGAGACAGCTCCAGAGAGAGAGGCCGGTGACTGGTAGATGTGTGGTCTACTCTCAGAGGGTCATTGTTGGAGCCATGAGAGGACAATGCACTGCCCCCGCCCTGAATACTCGCCATACCAGCTGACCAGCCATTACCATGCTGCACTGTTACAATCCCTGCTCCTCACACACACACACACACACACACACACACACGCACACACACACGCCTCCATCATAAGTTGAATTGCAATAAAGCATTCCCTGAGCAGAGTACAAGCATGTACAAGTGTGATTTACAGGACGCCATGTTTAGATCCTCACATCTAAATGTTTCTTTAGCTCTGTTGTTTCAGTTATGTGAGCCACTGACACCTGGACACACATCACACGCAAGTATTATTTCAGGGTACACAAGGGGGACAGCCAACCGTGACCTTGAAGTGGAAATATGCAGGAGAAAATCATATTACATGTCCCATAATGTTCCCTGTTGACACAAAGCGCTTTACCGGAAGTGATACCAAGCAATGTTTCACAGGACCCAACAGGTTGAAGTCTGATTTTTTTTTTCAGAGTGCCCTGCTATATAACAGTATATATAACAGTTAAGGTCATCAAATGAAGTAACTAAATTATTCTCACAAAATCTACTTTGTCATATATGACAATGGTGAACATTTTAAAAACAGATACATAAATTCTGCATTCAATTTGCCTCAATTTAACACCGCATTTGTCAAATCAGTGGATAGACGCCCTAAAGCTTTGCCGTTTTCCTTTTGTTCATTCAGTGATTTGTTAATACATTCTTCAACCATCAATCCCCCATTCATACCCCCCACTCATCATTCCTTACATCAATCCATTCACTCATTCACCCAGGACAGAATACTTTTGTCAACATTTCAGTCAATAAAACTATTGTTTAGATTCAGAACTAAATAGCCAAGAGATGCAACCATTCCAATGAGGTGAATGCAATAGACAAGCTGACAGGGACTGATACATATAAACAAGCAGCACCTGTTGCAACGTCATAGTAGCAATAGTTTTAAAGGTTTAACGCCATGACAGGCTTAGACTTTCATTTTGTTTGTTATCTGTGAAGACATGACTGCAGCTTTTTTTTTAATCACCGTTTTCAGTTTGGAACTAATGTGAATACATGCTCACAATTCCAGCAAGTGTCGAGAGTCCAGTGAGAAAACATTGGAGTGTCCTGAGGAGCGCCACAATGTCACTCCGTAAGTATATTTGCCCACGCACCCGCACTCACGCGACAGGTGCGCATACCTCAGTCTGAGATGCCGCATTGTTACAAGGCGAGCGCGCGCCTGACCCTGGAAGACAGTAGAGGCGGGAGCGTGCGTGCGCGAGCCCCCCGCCCCTCGGCTGACGGGAGCGCCCACGAGCCCCTGACTCGTGCTGGAACTGCAGTGTAAAATCATATGACAGAGTCAACGCCGAACATCCACTCTGGTCCTGCAGGGAAAAGCACCCGAACTCGACCCAACTCAAGTGAAACTCCGCTCGGAGGAACTTTCTTCAAACCCGGAGTAGTAGTTTGCGGAGGCGGACGACTCAGATACCAACGCGGAGAAAAGTTTTGATACCTCGCCGGAGCTGAAATTTGACTGGTGCCTGAGAGAGAGAGAGAGGCGGCGGTCAGCGGGTGGAAGCCTGTGCGGTCCTCGCATCGCCCTCGCCGGGACACTTGCGATTCATTCATCCCCCCCGGTTGTCTTTTTTCCACTTTTTTTAAAACCAGTTAGCCAGGTGACTCTTCAGGTCTCATCATGGTCGGAGAGACAGAGGCGAAGGAGAGACCCAAGTCCAACCCGGACTACCTCATGCAGCTGATGAACGACCGGAAGGTGATGAGCTCTTTGCCCAACTTCAGCGGCATCTTCACGCATCTGGAGCGACTCTTGGATGAAGGTAACACGACGTCGTCTCTCGAATCTTGAATTCATGGATTTGTTATTCGAGAAAAGTCTCTAAATACACTTTTATTTCGAACGTTTCCACATTCAGAACGTTTCCACATTCAGATGAATTCATGGAAAAGTTGTGCGTCATAGTTTAAAGTAGTTTATTGAAATAACTGGGGAAATGAAGGAATTAATTCCTAAACCCTCCCAAAGTAGAAAAATTAACAACACATTTAAAGTAATAAAATGCTCGGATAAATAATGCGTTAATATGTTGCTATTGGTTTGCCAATGTCGTCTGACTCTGAAACATATCAAGGTGAGAGACATGTGTCATTTAAGTACCCAGGGAAAACTTTGAAAAGTTTGGTCAATCATGCTTTTTGACCACCTCAGTTATTTACTTCATCAAATCATTTGACAGTGATAAAACAGCAGCAAATCACAGACCTGCAACTGGATGCATGAAAATGTCATGGACTGTGACAACTCATGGGACATGAGTAGCTCCAAAACCATTGTCTTTGTTACACTGGAGTTCCACAACCAAAACACATACAGGATGAATGTCTAATACAGCGGTTGGAAATTTACAAATGATAAATTGATCTGTGAAGTTATTTTGAAGATGTCTGAATCCATAAGAGAAATGAGCTGTACATGATGCAAACATCCATTATTAGTTGTAAACATAGGCTTTAAGTGACAAAAAAGTTCCCTGATGTCTTTTGAATGCTTACATTACCATAAAGCATAGAGGAAGAACTTTGACGAAATAAGGTACTAATGTGAAAAGCAACATATCTGGACAGCAACGACACACTGACCTTATTACATTTTATAGAATGCAATAGTGTAAAAAAAATCACCTAGTTAGTTTAAGATGCAGTTGAAGCACAATCCTCCATTAGAAACACCAAACCTTCCCATTAAACCCTCCGCATTTTGACAGCGAGTTTCGAAATTGTTCATTAAAAGACTCGCTTTATTGAATGACCATTAAACAGCAGGGATTCTTCCCAGGTTGCTAAGGGACGCAGCAGAAAGTTCCATACTGAACGGTACTACCGTTCACTAACAGGGAAAATAGCACTATTAATGGCATTGCACGTTTGTCTTTGTTTGACTGTTTATTTCCATTTATACTCAAGATGCATTCATTTGGTCGTCACAAACACATACAAGAAGGCTTTTTCTCTCTCTCTCTCTCTCACACACACGCACACACATGCGCGTGCACACAGAGTTGGTGATGGGAACAAACAGACAGTTGTTAGTCTTTCTCAGTGACCTAATGCGCAGGCTTATGTGAAGGCTGAGCAGCCCATCCCTGAGCTGGAACGAGTGTGTCACTGTGCAAAATATGTGATTTGAGGCAGCCAACAAGCCCTGAAGAAATGCTTTTCTTTACCTCATCACTCAATGAATGCTTGCATACAAAAACACACATCAGTGACAGTTCCTTCCTGAAACAAGTGGGTTAAAAAAACTTTGCTTGTGTTGTTTTCATGTTGCCTGTGTCAGTAGAGAGTTGAAAAACGTTGACCAGTTATATTTTTTTCTCAGTTATATTTTTAATTTGTAATTGAATAAAGCTTAGTTTTTTATTCCGTGCATTTTTATGATACATTTAAAAGATGATAAGGGTTGGGCTCTATGCTTTGTTCAGAAATGGAACATTTATTAACTTGCACCACAGTTATTGAGAGGTGAGTGACCAGCTCATATAAATGAAAGGCTATATGATATTATGTATGGAGCCATACATATCGCTGTAAGACGTGGCGTTTCTCATTCCAGGTATACATGCTTTTGCTTAGTGAAAGTATCATTATTATTGTGTCTAGGCTGAGTATCACGTGTGATAGTTTCATCAAGGACTGCCAGCCAGCTTGGCAACCAAAAATCCAAGTTTTCCAAGATTTGGGCCCAGGGTTCACCATCAGAAGCCATGTCACTGACATGCTTACAGTGCACAAGAAAGCTCATCCAGCCTCGTTGTCTCTGAAGACTCTCATACATTACTATTGTGACCAAATCCACATAAGCGGTTCATGCTATCCTCAATCATGGCAACCTTTTCAGTCCGCACACAGCTCCAGCTAGTGTGTCTAAAGTTGAACAAGGGAAACACCACGCATTTCTGTTGACAGAGGTCTTAACAGGTCAATGAATATAATTTTGTACCAAAACGACACATGCTACAGGATAGGGACTTTTGACTCAAGTGACTTGCAGCACCATGGTGGTGCCAATGTAATGGTTTAAAATCATGTAATGTGACATTTGTCTTAGTCAAACTACAACACCAAGAAACTGAAAAATATAAAGCATTAACTGTTGCTGGTCTACATTGGAGTCTCGAGACTGTCGTTGACTGGAGTTACGCATATTACTAACAAGTCATACTGTCACATAGATTGATGTCGGATAATTCAATTTAGAATCGTCCGTAAGCACCATCAACCACGACTGTTTCTGTCAACGATGTAAGCTGCAGTGGTCGGTCTGTTGGATCAGACGAAATAACTTCACAGATGAGTCTTGGCTGCCCAGAACACTGTCTCCTAGACATAAGAGAGTGAAAAAAAGTGTTTCCAAAATATTTTGCAATTGAAGGGAAGAGGTTTTACCATGTAGCCTACATCAGGTTTTAAGTCAGGAAACATTTGGGATGTTGATTTACGACTCAGAATGCATCTGATAATGACTTGCGTCTCGGGTATAGTAAATAATGTGCTGGAAGTGTAGTATATCACTTAATATGGAACAACTCCCCATCCACCAGACAGTCTGATTTGTTTGTCCGGCACTGTCATCACCTAAATATATACATGACAAAATATATAGATCTGGTTGTCGACGCCTCACATAGTTTGGTTTGAGTGTTTTTGTGTTGTTAATAGTCACTTTTTGTGTGCGACAGGTCAGAATAGGTTATTAGAGGATCATACTTGCCACTCTAGCAGTGTCTGTAATTATAGCTTCCTACGTTATTATGGTCAGACTTTATCACTGTCAGAGTGGTGAGACGTGCCTGTCAGCCTGCTGAGGTCAGATGATATTTGTGCCTCAAGGCAGTCATTCTGCCCCGACCCTGTGTGTGTGTGTGTGTTTGCTGCTGCAGTCAGTTATTATTGTGCTAGCGTGTCATTACAAAGGCATCAGAGGCTAGCTTAGCATCGGTCACTGGGTTGACCCTAAACAAACAGACAGGCAGAGGGACAGGCGTACTATCACTTGTTATAGTAATGATTGTCCACCTGATTTCAGCAAAGACTAATCCTAGTTCAGTTTAAAATTGTTTGTTTATGCTGGTATCTTTAGTACCCGATAGTTGACTTCAATTTGATGTTTGTCTTTCACTGTGAGTCAAAAATGGTCTAAAGAAACGTTCAACTTTTAAAACTTCATTACATACTTAAATAAATAACACCAACAGTGGGACTCTTGAAAAGCCTGACCTGGTATTGAAATGCTACTGTGCAAACATGCTGCCAACATGCAACAGCACATTCTAGTGGGATTAAGGCTTTTTGACACTGCTCAAATTAGAATCATAGCATTATGTGCTGTCTGCTTGCAACATTGACATTTTCCCGTTATGGCAATTTGAAGGTATTCAGAGTAACTTACATTTTAATTTGTTTTTTTTTTGTGTTTTTAACATTGAAGTCCTCTAGCTAAGATAAACATAAAGAGAGAAGTTACATCCTAAAATTAAACTTATATTACACCTGGTTTTAACATAGGAATTCAGGGAATATTTATAAGAATATGGATCTGATCTAGTCAAACCAACTAGAGCAAACCAGAATGATGACATACTTAATTTAATTCTGTTTGGTGGCTACGCTTCAGCCAATGACAAGCGCTCGTTTAATAATTGGATAAAAGTGGACAAATACAAACAAAATATGAATATGTAATATGGTGGTGTGTGGTTGTATTCAGCAGGTACGTTTTTAATGCGCGTGTCTTTTTCTCCATTTTTCCAGGAGGATTGCAACACCACATTCTCGGGGCATGTGAATTATTTGCAGTTGATTTTGTGATGATGCAGATTTTTCCTGAAATGACAGCACTTTTTTGAAAAAGACTGGAATAAAGATCAGATATTTGGCATGTCGTGTGGACAAGCCAAGTATCTGCACAAGTCATGCACATGTTATAAATTGTTGTCGTCGATATGTTGTTTTTATGCTACATTAACAAACCCAAACAAAGTTTGTCACTCACCCCAAAATAGGAAGTTCATAGTCAATGTCTCATTTAAAGTATGTGACGATGTCAGATTTCCTCCTTCATATACTTGGCCTGGCATTTTGCAGTTCAGTTGTAATAGAGATGTCATAGCAAGAAGTTCTGCAGCCACAGGTATGATAGAATGGCTGTCAGCATATAAGCCATAGAAATGTTCCACTGGGAGCCCTGTCTTAGCTTCCTCACTGAGCCTCGACCACTCTACCTGCTTTCTTCCAGAGATTGGCCGGGTACGCAAAGACATGTACAACGACACAGTGAATGGAGGAATGTTCAACGGGCGGGACATGGAGGAGCTTCCCGAAGCCATCGGTCCAGTTGCTCAACTTCAAGAGAAGCTCTACGTGCCGGTCAAGGAGTACCCTGATGTGAGTGTACCATCCTGTGGCGCCTTGTCTCATGTGTGGATTTTAGCTACTTTCCTACATCGCAGGATTATCTGGAGTAGATGTGTAGCCAGTGTGGCTTGTGGGACTTGGGGCTTTAAAATCTGTCTCAGCACGAAACATATCATGACATCAACTCTGCTCACACCCAGTGACTTCATCTGATATGAAAAAAATGCTGTCGAAGTGTTTTCAATAAGAATCTACGACATCAGAGTTTAATCAGGTTCAGTCTATTCTAATACATGTTTCAGCAGTGTGTTGTATTAAAGCAACAGAGCTTTTGAGGGCATTTTATGGCCATGTAGTTGACAAATAGCTAATGATGCCATATTGACATAAAAGCAAGCTGGGGAAAGTGAAGAGGGCGGGAGGTGAAAATATAATGTGCATTATATCAAGATTAGAAATTGTATTTAAATTTACGAGCCAGATCAAGTATAGATTTATCAGCCTTTTGCTACGTTGACACATTAGTCAGATTAGCACTTGAAGTGTGGATGGGCTTCAAACATATTAGCGCTTCAGCTCTATTTGCACTTCAGCTAGATTTACACGTCAGCTGTGTCAGCTCTGCCACTTTGCCGCTTTTGCATGGTAGGAATCTTTTGAAGTTACCCTTTGCAGGAACTTTTTTCTCAATCTTCTCCACACCTACCTTTTGACTTCGCATTCACACAGACAGGAGAGGGACAGAAATACACTCTGGACAGGTCGCCAGGCCACGACAGGGCACTCTAGACAAACATTTCATTTGTATTCTTGGTAATACCTGTGTCATGCAAAAATAGTTTACTATTTGTGCCAAGATAAAGTACTCACTTTTTTTGTCCATTGGCTTCATCACACCTGGCCTGGCATGTGCACTGAGTTGTTATGTACTATGTTCCATCTGTGTGAATGAGAAATAAATGATTTAGTTACTATAATACCGTTGTACTAGCACTTTACTGTCAAGGTTTGTATGCTCAGGCATATTAGCATTTCTAGCATTTCATTAATGAGCATTAAGCCTTTACCTAAAACCCTAAGGCAACAGGAACCATTCAAGTCTTTTAAATATACAGGGGTTGGACAAAATAATGGAAACACCTTAAAGCACTAGATATGATTGAACTGGCAATGAAACCACTGCTTTAATTTAATCCTAAGACACTCACATGACAAAGCAGCCTATCAGGAAATGGATTGCTGCTGCATCATCACAGTCAGAGTTCCTGTCCTGTGATTTTTAAGTCTGAGATACTTCCTCATCCCTGTGGGATGTTGGTAAAATCGGACATGAAACTGAACTTTTGTCGCGGCCGTGTTGATGTTTGCATCACAGATATTTATAGCATCTTGAACATTGTAGACAAATTCTTTCCCTGAATACAAAATCCGGTGATCTGCCCTGAAGTTAATATAGATCCCAAAACATCTCGGCTCAGCGATGCCAAGTACAGTTAAGTACTTGAATATTAGCGGTGGTGAGCCAGATTCAACAGGTCACATGGTGCTTCTCTGTGCATCAGCTCGCCAATCACCCAGTACAATGACAGGCTGTCCGCACTCACATGACACGACTCTAACAGGACACACACATCGGAAAATGGTTGCAAGTGAAGTTAAATTTAGATGGCAGTTCCTCTATCAGGATGGTTAGTGGCGCTCTGTGTCAGAGGTCAAAATGGAATGTCATGACAGGAACTCTGGGGGACTTGAGTCCAGGCATAAGCAAGGAAGAGGCGGGACAAAGGTGGTGTGAGACACAGCAAACACACACACAAACACACCAAAACATTCACAAGCAGCTGTCTTGTTAATCACTCAGAAGTAGTGACAGATAAGGTTGAGAGGACACCGCTGTCCCTTCATGCCTCCAACACCCCAATAGTGAGCTATTTTTACCTCTGAGTACCACAACACACACACCACAAATGCACCAACACATAGTGATTGTGTTTTTTTCTATCCCTATGTTGTGTAGTTCAACTTTGTAGGAAGAATTCTTGGCCCACGCGGACTCACAGCCAAACAACTGGAGGCGGAGACTGGCTGCAAGATCATGGTACGAGGGAAAGGCTCCATGAGAGATAAGAAGAAGGTACAACGCCGAAATAAACTCAGCTCTTGATACAACAGCAGACATTAATACCAAGACCTTTTCAAGGCTAATGCCGTGGCTAACACCCACCTGCTTATAGGGTTCTCTTTTGTGTTGGACTTCCTGAGTTTTCTTTCATTGAAGGTCTCCATGAGAACAAGTCAAAGTTAAGGTCAATGGATGATTTTATCCTTTTATCCTTACGATTTTGTCCTCCTGGGACTGGACTTTCACTGTGAAAATTGTTCAAAGAAACAAACATATTTACTCTGAATACCTACAGATTCTGCTACAAATGATAACAGAGACTCTGGCAAACTGGTTTGGAAAAAATTGAATTTGGAAAAAAAAAATCTGGAATCTCCACTATGAAGGAAAATCTTCACAGTGTGCTGAGACATTAAGAACTACCAAAAATTACCAGAAGAGCCACAGTCCTCGAGTGAGAAGCACCAATCTGCAACTCACCATGACGGTTGTCCAGCACTGATGCTTCCAAGTCTGTTGTTGGCGCTTGAGGGGATTCCTGTGCTCTGCAATGTAACAACCACAATGGTAAAGTGTTTAGTGTCATGCTATGGTCATTGTTGACTTATTAGTTTATTTTTCATTGTACGTAAATAACTGTGTAGAAAAACATTTTTATTTAAGCAAGTTGTCAGCAGGTGGTCAGCAAGGGAACATGTGCCATATTTCAATTTTACTTGTTACAAATCTCTCTGATTTTTACAATAGATGGTTCAGGCACCGGGTTTGGCTTTGGCACACTCTGTCTTCCAGCTGCTCCAAAACAACAATTGCACAAGGTCATCTCATCAGTCTTATCAAATGGACCAGTTCCCTAATAGACGATACAGCAGTTTGGTTTGACTCAGGTTTTGGGAATCAATCCATAATGAGGAACTTGTATAGAAAGTCTAAAAAAGTTCATATTTATATCTATCAAGACTATTAGTAGAAGGCCCTGTGAAAACATTTTTTGGACAGTTTTGGAAAGTTTCTGAAGCTTTTGACAAAGCCTTCAGAAAGCTGCTTTGAGACAAGCAGTTTTCAACCTTTGGTTCTTCTTACTCTCCTGGCGTTCACTCCATCTGTCCTCCCTTCCTGTCCCCTGGTGTTTGCTCTTGGATGAAGTCGCCTCAAGCTTTTCCATACGGCAGGTGGAGCAAGTCCAGCATTCCATCCCCCTTCTCTCTCTCAGGAACATTCCCTTCCTCGTACGCCCCTTGGAGAGTCTCACACAGAGACGGAGAGGAAGGAAAACATGGACACGGTGGGAGGGAGGAGAAGATGTTGACTTTAAGTGCTCTTCAAAACCTCACATCTCACTTGGCCAAACATCAACAGGCCAGACAATCTGCCAGCTGAGATGGAAGATCCACCTTGATCCCAACATAAATCTTTGTAAAAGAAAAATAAATAATCAGAGATCTTTTTTGTTTAAACCTTTCTCAAAAGAATCGACAATCAATATTCCACGTGCTTTCTATTCTAATTTGTTTACATAATAGAATGTTGTAGTTCACCCAACAAGCAAAGAGATCTAATCCAAGCTCTTTGATTACATGCCAAACCAGCACATAAAACTGTGCTTTGTGATGGGACATAGTGAGGGTCCACTTTCATTGGTATGTCGTCATGGATAAAGTTCCTGTTTTTTATCGACTGGAGCGCTCACATCAGTCACAGAGGAAATGCAGAAGAGTGAAGAGTGTAACTCGGCTTTTTAGAGATGAGGTGGTTCTTTTGCTGTGGTCCTTTTCACACCTTAGTCTCTCAATGATTTGTTTATGATAAATAAAAAAAAACTACAGGGTCACACACAAGGTCAAACTCATTGGGCATAGATGGAAAACTATATAAGAAATCAGTCTGTGGAGGGTGTTGTTTAAAGGGCTGGACAGATGGAGCGTGGGCCTGAAAGTAGAGCCCCAGAGAGAATCACTTTCTGTTCATCAAGATGTCGAATTGAATGGACAATATCATACATTTGATACATGATACATTTGATGTCCAGTATCTTTCTGTTACTTTGGTCAGAGCTATTGTGACCATGGTGGTTTGGAAGTTGTTGGTGAAGCTTTGCCCCTTTGAAGTTTTCAGCTGATGTCTGTGTTTGCTTGCCTTCCCTCTGGATAATCTGGTTTTCTCTAACATCCCACTGAAGGTGCACACAGCTTTAATTGTTCACATTTGTTTTCACTTTCAGGAGGAGATGAACCGAGGGAAACCCAACTGGGAGCACCTGAGCGAGGACCTACACGTCCTCATAACAGTGGAAGACACACACAACCGGGCCAAGATCAAACTGCAGCGAGCCATCAACGAGGTCAAGAAACTGCTGGTACCCGCAGTGAGTATCCCTGGAAAATACAGATGGAAGAAAAAAAACACGTCCAGTGGATGAGAGCGGACTGTGTTGGTATGCATGGAAGGGGGTTGGGGATTGTCCGTCCAAAAAACTGTGTGTGTCTTTTTGTCTCTCTGTGTGTATGAGAGAGTATGTGTAAGGGGTTAGGGTAATTAGGGAACAGGCATAAAGGGGTTGCCATGGCAACCCCGGGTTGTTTGAAAGGCTGTGGGAATCAATGGAGAGTCTGTTCACTCGTCCTCCATCACTCCTTTCACTCCTTCACAACTCACTTCATTCCCAACTACTGGCTACAGTATTCTCTCCCTTCTTTGTTGTTGTTGTTGTCATCCACACAAGTGGAGGCTGTGATGGGACTACTGGGCATTTCTCACATTCTGCAGTCCACCTTGGCCAATACACCCTCGCTCACATGTAGACAAGAGTCGCACAGTCACAGTTTTTGCTGTTGGCACACCAGAGTATTTTGCAATCATTTTGCTCCTTCCTTTTTTTCTTCCTCAGCATTATTAGCGACAATGGAGTAAGAATGAAAAGAGCTGTGGGGGGGTCCTATTTCAGTGTGATGGGGGTTCGACAGCAGTGGTCACCAATCAGCTTCTGCTCCACTCTGAAGTCCAATTTTCTTTGACATCATTTAACTTGGCAGCCACTCTGCGTTGTGTGTGCGAGCCTTGTTTATGAGGCTACTGCTCGTGTTTTTTTTGATGAAACCATGTTAGCGCTTCAGCTATGTCCCCATCTAAACTCTGACAAGAGGCTGTAGACCTGTTACTTTCACACAGACTTTAACTCTGGGCATAGTTTAGTATGTCTCATTCGGTTTGATTTGCTTCTTCTAGCCACATTAGCCAAAGTATTACTCTATTATTCTTCATTCTAGTCTCTTTTTCTTTGTGAAAGACTTTTCTGTCTCCTTCCCTTGTTTTTTCTGGGTCTTCATCCGGTGGCCTGGGTCTACCAACTCTCAATCTTTTCTGGTGTCTCTGCCTTGAGGATTGCCTAAAGAGTTGAGCTGTGACAGCTGATATAAATGCTGTATGCTTCCTAGGCAGAGGGTGAAGACAACCTAAAGAAAGTACAGCTGATGGAGCTTGCCATCCTCAATGGAACTTACAGAGACGCCAACGTCAAGACACGTAAGTGACAATGTGAAGGAGGGTGGGTGGGTGTCAGGATCTCAGCACTGGAGTCCACTGTAAGTAAACAATGGTTCTGTCTCTGCTGTTAAATAGACCGTTTGTCTTCTTCTCGTCCTCTCCCCATCCTCCCTGTCTGTTGTTGCTCTCTGGCTTCATTGTTGCAGCTACTGCTGCCTTTCCTTTAGCGACCCCTCAGGCTCCTCGCATCATCACCGGCCCCACACCAGTCCTGCCACCCACCCTTCGCAACCCAGCCCCTGTTACAACGCCCACCATCATGCCCCTGATTCGTCAGATCCAGAGTTCCGCCCTAGTGCCGGGTGGCAATCCTCACCCTGCGCTGGTGCAGCAAGGACCAGAATCGGGTATCATATACACACCCTACGAGTACCCGTACACACTCACGCCCTCCATATTGGAATACCCCATTGACTCTACTGGAGTTTTAGGTAAGTAAATGCAACGGCTCACACCATCCCTACATGGACACAGGATGTATTACGAGACCTGGAGACCATAGCTGGCAGTCATGTCCAAGTATTTAGGTACGCTTCGTAACGTCCTAAAATCGATGACCTGAGAGAATGACAACCAAAAGGGGAAAGAATTTCACCACCTTTTGTCAAACGTGGAGGAAAAAAGGCTAAGGCTAAACATTTTCCTAGCTGGCCATGGCTCACCAACTTAATATGGTCAAGTTCAATTCAGGTTTTATGAAAGTGGTTGATAAATGTCGAGTTCCTGTGTGTCTGAAATCACCGGTGACCGACTGCAGCGCCAAATAAAAGTAAAAGCATGTTATTATTACGTTATTATCATTTATAAAGGACACTTTATATATATTTTGGACTGATGTTACAGCGTGATTTGTCACAGGACTTCATGACTATACAGCAGTGGTTGTGCAAATGGGCACCAAACAATGGTGGAAAGCTGTCTTTAGGTTCACAGTAAGCGCTTAGTTAAATTGGTCATGGGACGATTGCTTCTGACGAACGTTGACTCATTGCAAAAATCTTCCACGGTTAATTGTAGGAAGTGTAAAGTTTAAAACAAAAAAATGGACATTCTGGTTAGCACCAAGGCTGTGTAGCTAACTGATCTGGGGCCAGTGTCAGGCCTGACTGTCTGGGATAAATGAGGAAGCTCATTATCTTGTTAGGATGGGGGCAAACTGGCAGCCACCTCCAGTTCTCGTAATACATCCATGGCTATTAGAGTTGCATGCTGAAGCTCCTCGTTGGGCTAATAGTCCCTTCTTCCTGTGTTTTTGCAGGTATGGCTTTCCCAACCAAAGGCTAAGCGATAGAACCCCCCCTCCTAGCACACTTGGACTGGCTTGCAGAAATCCCCTCCCAATCCCCCTATACTTGTGCCGCTCAAACCTTAGCTCAACAGTTGGCAGTCGAGTAGTGAAGTGACCACTGCCTTGATCCGTCATTGTCCTCCTCGTGTTAGCGGACTAGAGTTGCGGTGTGATATCATAATCGAATTAACATGTTTTCTTTTTTTCTAGTTGAGCTTCTGCTTGTAATTTTAACACATTTTATAGAAACACCATAGGCATCATAGCACGCCCTTTGTGATTAATATATGTTACAAAGCTCATACTGAAGGCAATTCTGTGGAGCGACTTTTAATCCGAATACTCAAAGTAAAGCTCAAGTTTAGCGATTCATATCAGTAATTTACTCTTTAGAAGACAGAACAGAAGACCACAACACAACACTGTGTCTCTTATGCCTTAACTACGCTACAGTCCTTGCAGAAAGGTGTAAGGAAACATTTTTTTACCGTACCAGTGTTATGAAATCTCCATTACTAGTTTCGAGATATATCATGAAGTATATGACAGTGTAGCTCTCTGTATGACTTTACTCAGAGTATATGTAAATATAAGCTGTGAGGGCTGGCTTACGTAGCTGCTAGAAAGTACGTTTAATAAAATGTATACATATATTAACCAATTTGGAGGATAATCCTTAGAAAAGTAGCTGAGTTTGGTGTACTCATGGTGAGGCCGTAGCCGTGAATCGTGAAAAGTCATGAATCGCCAGCTATGGCTGAATGACCCTGACCAAGTAACAAGCTGGCGTCTAAGCGTTCGCCTTTAGCAATGACTGGCTAGGATATTCAAAGATTTCTTCCAGTCTCTTGAAATCTCTGAAATTCAGAGCTTTAAAGAGTCTTTTCATTAGTTGCTTTTACAGTCTCTGAAACGACTAGATAGCCTGTTTTATTAGTCCTAGCAGAGTCTATGAAGGGTCTTCACAGTGTTTCAGCAGACTTGGCAGCACTTGATGAGCCCGTAAACGGGCCTTGAACCGAGTCTTTTCAGAGGGCTTATTGAATTTCTGTATTTTTGAAGATCTGTTAAAGTTTAATGTTTCATCTGAGAATACTATTTCAGATTGTTTGTCTGTTCTTCCATTAACCTTAGCGATGTGTTCCCGTGTTTTTCGCTGAAGAAAACTGCCACTATGGAAGGTAGCATACGTGAGGCATAAGACACACTGATGTTTGACGTAATCTTCACCCACAGCCTCCAACACTGTGTGAATTCCGGGTTTCGCTGATGTTGGTGCCTTGGCTAGACTGTGTGATGTCTTTTCTGATGAGTAACCTTCTGTGTTCTGTTTTGGCAATGTCATCGCGCTGTTAGCAGGTGCCATGACCACTAAGGTACGACGCCACGACAAGAGAATCCATCCTTACCAAAGGGTAGTGACCACAGACAGAGGTTAGTTAGCTCACCAGCCACTTTATGTATGTGTGTTCATGTGTGTGTGTGTGTGTGTGTTTGTGTGTTAGTGAGTGTGCATGCGGAGGAATGGACCAGTTTACATGTGTCTGAGATACAGCATGCCTACATAAGAATTAACTGTATCCGGCAAAGTGTCACACACTGAAGCAGCTTCGGTGTGAAATGTGAAAAAAAGAAAAACAGTATTCGTTGCAGTAAAAGAGGAATAAGTGAGCAGATTGGGAGGAATTGGTTAGGGGTCCACAGTAACAGCACTTATCTGTGCGCGCCTGCTCTGTAAGCTCCTCGGGATCCTCTCTCAATTAGAGTGGATCGCTCATGTGACTCGGTCCTCGTGACTCTGGATTTGGAGTCCGCTCTCAGAACTTTTTTTTGTTTGTTGTTGTTTATCTTTTCTCTTTTATACCCAACAAGTACTGCGGGAAGTTTTTATTTATACCCATTTTCATTCCACGAGATTTCCACATTTTTATATTATTATTATATTATTTTTATTATAAAGCAATTCCTGTGTTGTGCCCAATGATACTCAAAGTAACAGTGACTGTGTTTCAATTCAAGTGCATTATGGAGGTTTAGCTGGGCTGGGCGGTATGACGGTACATCAACGCAAAGGTACCGTTGCAGTTGTCACTTGGACTCTATCTCGACGATGCTGTTGAGCATTATACGGCTAGCACATGTGATACAAAGTACTGCCATAGTAAGACCAGTCTGTAACTGTAAATGCTAATGTAGCATTAAAAATAACATTAATAATACACTTGCTAAATACCCTAAACAACCATTTCTTGATAAATAGACTTGACAATAGTTTCACCATTCCATGAAGCTCAGGTATGGATGGAGCTTTTTCTTACTGAGATTTTAATAAAGTACAACTGCAGTGTTTCATCTGGAGTGTGAAGGTCACAATGGTCTGTAAGATATTTCGCTCAGCACTCCTGAGGTCAGTCTTCTGTTCAAATTAGCTAGAAGGGTCCAATTGCCATGGAGTTAGGGTCAGTATAGAGCCTTCAGATGGTCGAGTCCTGCTAAAGCCTTCCGAGAGACTGAAGATGTGCAGACCCATGGCTGAGCGCATCCAAAGCCTACAAAATAGATTCTTTGAGTCGTTGCAAAACCCTTGGACCGAGACCATGATGTATCATATCAATCTTTTCGGAATCTGTAAATGGACCTTTGCAGAGGCTTCCAATGTGTTTTGCCAAGTTTGTGTAAAGCCATAAAACAGCAGTGTTGCTGTGATGAGGAGCGTATTTATGAGCAAAGTGCTGCTCACTTTTCTAGGCTCTGATAGTCATTGTTGGTTAGGGCCTATCAGGCCTACTGTATGGAAACTTGCCATGAAAATGTACTAGTGTTTGTTAAAAAAAATTCACACTCCAGATCGAGACAACCGCTTTGCGTCCAGAAAACTCAACCGTTTCTTCAATGGTGACGAGCAGTGGCAACGACAACGGTACAATTTCAGCGAGTCGAACAAACTTACCGCAGTGTGCCGCGCGTGCCGCTCAGCCCAAATCTACTACTAAAACACAGAGTGTGATAACTACTGAAGTCTGTGTTACAAGCTCTTTTGTATGAAATATGGTTGTTTGTGGTCTTATCAGTCGCCCACTGGACTTTATCATTGGGACTGTTTACATCTTTCATATGTTTCCTAGCCAGAGTGGTGCTGTTACCATGTATCTAGCTGCAAATGTGTATATAGGGATATAAAGTGCTTATATCAAGCTTATGGGACCGCTTGGAAATACTTGTAGTTGTATTTGATAGTTTATTTAGTTTGTACATTTTTTTTTTATTTCTACGGTATGCTTTTTATAGTGTCCATGTTAAAGTTTATTCAAGAAGTGTGTAGCTACTGTTTTAGCCACCGCCGCACCGGTGGCAATGACGGCAGTGTCTTTGCTTTGTATTTAAGATGAGGTGACCATCTCTATTCAAGGCCTCACCACTGTTTTATGCAATAGAAGTGAAATTAGCTAGCTACGAGATGTATATGTGTGCGAGCCGCGACGCTCCTGTTGTACACAAAAACACTAAAAGGCAATAAAGTCGATTATTGAAAAAGCAATCTGGAAATAAAACCTGGAGATTCTTGTAGTTAGATTGTCTTTTGTGAAAATGCTCTTCTTAAAAAACAGACCAAAAAGAAAAAAACAACAATCCTTTAACCTCTCATTGCCGTCTCTTACTCTCTGCTTAGATGCTCTTCTAATTCATAGTGATCAATCCATAATCAATAACTGTGAACCACCTTCTGCTAAACATGAGCCGCTCCGGTCAGGAGCTGGTCTCCATGGACGTGAAGGTTGCTCTCTCACCAACATGACACCATCTTTCTCTCTGTCTGTCTGCTAGAGCAGCTAGAGCAGCATGAGTAGCCTCACTAGAGCGGCAGTCACATGACTGGAGGGCTCTGCTAGCTGGCCATTCCTTATGTCAACTCCCCGGAGTTGATGTGAGCCTCTCATGCTGTGTGACTGCAGTAGATCTGCCGTGTTGTCATCCTGACGCCACTAGCTGACACTAATCTCTCTTCTATCTTTTTTTTTCTGTTTATGTCCCCTTTTATGTGCCCTTTTTTTCCTCCTCTCCTTTCCTGGTCTGTCTGTCCTCTGTCCGTCTAACTCTAGCTGCCACGGCAACTAACCCATGACCCCTTCTGACCTTTCCGCCCACTGATGACCCACCCATCTCTGCCTGCTGGCGTGCTCATTGGCCCGCGGCCCCGCCTCTCCCGCAGCTCAGCCAACCAGGAGACCAGCATATTGGGAACAACTGACCACCCGGACGACAGGGACCCCTGGACTAACCCACAAGACCCCACCCATCGACAAGTCCTATCTCCACCAAACGTGCCTTTATTAGAGCGTGCATTTACCTCGATGACCTGTTCAGGACACGCTGTATCCACAGCCCTGTCACATGACTCAGCCTTTCATTTGACGTTATTACACCTGGTTCTGTCTCCTCTGCCAAACACATGATGGAAAACCATCCAAGTGGCCCTGCAGTGCCAGGACTTTTCACTTTTAACCAGCCTTTCTATTTCTTCCATCATGATAAGCCACATAAGAAACTGGCCACGCCCATGATGCAATAATGAAATTCATACTAGGGTTTGTTTTTTTTTGGGGAGGTTCAGCTGTTCAGGTGCCTGGAACTCAGCTAAAGTGCCTTCCACTCATACCACCAAGTGTTTCTGATGATTCCATTTAATCCCATTCTTTGACCTTTGAAGGGCCACGCTGTTCTCAAACACCACGTTCTCCTAAATCAATGCTAACTCTAGCTGAAGTGCCTTTAGGGTTAGGGTTCGTCTGTAAAAAGTCTTCATGTCAGTAAGAGTCAAATGATCTTATTTTCAGTCAGGCAAGTGATTCCAGAGCCTGGTCATCAAAAGGTTACTGGTTAGATTCCAGCTTCTGCTAGATGCACGTCCAAGTTCCCTCCAGCAAGACTAATGACTTGGCGCCGGACTCGAGCACTTCCATGGTCTCCCTTAGAAGATGACATAGTTGAGCAGTTAGGGCGGTTGTCTAGGAACCGGGTTGATTCAAGGCTCTGCCAGCGACTGCCAAGGTGTCCTTGAGCAAGACGGTGAACGAATGGAGCTGTTAAAAGAATGGATTTGGATTATTTTATTGCAAAGTAGCAAAACATGAACCTTGGCCCAAACTCAAACACGTCGTACTTCCTCAATTCCTCAACATGAAAGTCTGAATTACGATCAAGACTTTCTCACGTTTAAACCAAACACTGAAGTTTTAGTATCATTTTTTTAAGAATCACATTTTCAACTCAGTAACTTCAATTCATCGTGGATATTGACGGGGGACGAACCCTGACCTCTTTAATTTGGACTTTTATGCACGTTATTTGGCTTAAACTTAAACTGCAGCCTTTAACTCATGCTTGAAATGTGACTTCCTGGCCTTGCACTGTACTCATCCATACTTTCATCCTGGATTGTCTGACAGTGATGATGTTTCACTTCAGACAGAAGTCCGATCATGTCAAAGACAGTGCCTTCAATTGAACGCCTCTCAAAGGTTCAACAAGTTTCAGTCAACAGTCTGTTCACATTTTAGATCAGTAGAGGCATATATTCCCTACCATCACTAACTTCTTTAAGTTCTTCACTAAGTTGGTTTCTGATGAAAGTGGACCTGGAGCTGCACAAACAAATTGGTCGTATGGAATCAAAATGGTTGCACTGGTTGGACAGTTAGTGGCCAAGTCAGCAAAAAGAACAAACAATAAATGTTGACATTGTTCCCACGCACGCACACGCACACACTCCATGTGCCCAACTGTAAACACAACGATGCCTTTTCATCCGACACAATCACGGAACAAGTGGCGTCTTTCTTCAGTCACCACTGTCCCTCTGCTCCTTCTGTGTTGAGTTTTTGCACTTTATCAGTGGTTTAACATTTGAAAACTGTCGAAAAAAAAAAAAATCAAAACATGAACTGTAAGTGCAATTAAACAGTTTCTTGTTCATATTCTAAAACAATATCTGCATGTTAGTGTTAAACACGAGTGCCTGGACGCGTAACCAGTTTGTAACTTTTTATATTTTGCTTTTGTAAAAATAACATTAAATGACATTTGAAGAGATGAAGTCGCCGCCTTATATCTGCTGTCTGAACTCTTCCAGGTCAAAGTTCACCCCTGTGCCTTCTCTCCCTGAATTAACTTGTCGGTGTCTCACTAACAGAGATGATAACATCTGTGACTGTAACTGTCCGCTACAAACGGATGAATAAAGACAGAGCAGTAACTTTTTCTGATTAAACTTGATCAACTAACAAACTTTGTGGCTTCTTTTCTCCTCTGACTCTTAATTGTGCAACAGTCCATCCTCTCGCTCACTAACCTCAGTGAAGACCTGAGCGGTCGCTTGCCCCTGTCCTGGGCTGTTTCAGTGAAAGGTTTAGGGATAAAAGTGCAAAATGCAAGCACATATTTACTTACTCTCTATTCACCATTGGGAAATAAGGATTAAAACAAGTGCATTTTATTGAAGAGGGTACAACTATGTGCAAAATGTTGGAATTTTTTTTACAATGATTTTGATTTTTACACTTTTTTGGCATTACACTTTTTCACATTCCACCACGCTCATGTGTAGCGATTTGTGATTTTTATTTATTTATTTATTTATTTTACACATTTCAATACTATTTAAAATTTAAATTTATTTTTTCTCTGATTAAAGTTGATCAACAAACATTATTTTTTGTTGTTGCTGCACGTCTATGTTCATCTGTGTTGCGGAACCTCTCCACGGTCCTCTCTGAGAACAGTTATATCTACATGCCACTGCAGGGGAATGTTCTGTTCTCATATCAAGGGACTTCACTTCTGAAAACAAAACATTCCAGGAAAACGTGTTAATGCAGTGGAAGTTTGATGCACCAAAAGCAGTGATAAACATGGGACCAGAATGGGAATAAGAACGAAGAAAATATATGACACAAAAAAAAAAAAAATACTGATGAACATTGGTGTGAAAATGTGCATGTGGGGAGAGGTTTATATAGAAAGCTGATAAGTTCTGCATTGCCACTCACACTACATTAGAATTCTCTATTAATATTTTGAAGAAAAAGTTTAGTTGAAAATGGAGGAATACACGTATCTTGTATCTTAATTGAGAAGAATAAATAAATAAGAGTTTTACAAAAATAATAATCCACAGAATGTCGTAGAAATTATGTCTATAAAAAAAGTGGATAAATCCGACTTTAAATCCAAATTCTTTTGGATTTTACTTTTGAAACTTGATGCAAGTTGAGCCACTGACAAACTTAGCGGCTCCATTTCCTCCTCTGAAACCTCATTATGCACAACATCCTCCTCTTTGCATACTAAGAAGCTGGCGGTCCTCAGATGGCCTCAGACCTGACAGAGTCCAGGTCTCGCTCCAACTCATCCTCGCCCTTCATCCTCTCCCACCATAGGAAGACAGGAAAGAAAAACAGGGCTGCCTCTCAGTTCATTTTGATTTTGGGGAGGTGGAATCATCTGGAGAGAATGAGGGGAAGTTGTGCAAGAACGCCCGCAAACATCTGTAGTCTCGGAACCCTCTGGCTCACACAGGCCAGCTACAACCGCGGAGTCACTTTCTCAACCGTCCACGCAGCGGCTCAACTTAATTTGAACAAATAACAGCTTCAGTGATGCTCCACCCTGAGTCTGTGGATGACTGAGCTATCTGGTGTCACCAAGACGCAGGTCATTTCAAGTCTCCGAAACATGTTTTTCAATCACGCAACAACCATCAAGGCTGCAGCTGAACGCAGCACTGTATAGATTCAAAACACCTATTTATATCGCCGACTTTTAAAAAAACATTTTTTTTAATCAAGCCGTGGAACAAACTGTATTTTTGCTCCAGGTTTGGTCTCATGACCTCCTAAGGCAACTTCAAAGATCCAAAAACTGTTCTTTGGACTTTAAAGAAAAAAAGAAGTTGGTTATTTAGTGTGTTGAAAGCAGCCGTGGGTGGTTCATTCGTCCTCTCCCTGCCCTTCCTGCTTTCATTGTGGACTGGGGGAGAGAGGAGGGGGCTGATATTGAACTTCAGGCTTGGAGTGGAGCCGGCGACCCCGACCCCCTGATCACACAGACACCGGGAGCATAATGTGACAATCCTGCCGACAGGAAGGAGCTGAAGAGAGAGATGGATGGGTGTGAGGGTGAGGGGGAGCATTGGTGGGTGTGTGCGCGCTTGTTTTTCCTGCTACAAGTTTTTCTGGTCTGGAATGAAACTCCTCAAGCATCTGGTAATGTATTCTACACCCGGGGCCAAAGCAGAGGCCCCTGGGCGCTTTACAATCACTCTGTTTGTGTGTGTGTGTGTGTGTGAGCGAGAGAGAGAGAGAGAGAGACAGAGAGAGAGAGAGATTTACATGCCCCCCCACCCCCTTTTGTCCGCAGATTTCCAGCACCTTGGTAAATATTTGAAAGATTCCGCCAGTGGAGGAGGTTAAAAAAGCCGTATTTTACCGTGTAAGTCCCACACCCCCTGAACGCCTCACACCCCTCGGAGTCGGTTTAAAGAGCCAACACTGTCTCCTGGTCTCCATGGTGACCAGCATACACCATGGAGGCCTCCAGCCTTTTGTGCAGCCGGGGACAGAAAGAGCGAGGAAGAGGCGGCGAGGACGATCACAGCGATGACATCACCACTGGTTGAGACTAAACTGGGAAGTGATGAGGAAGATGAGGCTCAGACTGGGAGAGATGGGGAGGCGGGGGGAGTGAGAGGAAGGCCCCGGGCTGAATGGGGCATTGTGGGGGGACGACAGTGGGCACAGTGGGCAGGAACACACGGAACACTAACTCACACATCGAGCCAGAGAGTCTGAAAACACCCACAGTGGACCACAATGGCAAACTTCATCGCTCCACTTGGCCCCTTGAGGGAGGGGGAGGAGGAGGAGAGGGGGGAGAGATGGCAAGTGTGTGAGTGCGGGTGGGGGGGGAGAGGGACCGAGGGTAACTCGCCTCGAAATTTTTAACACAAGCGAACGGTGGGAACTTGCGGTGACGTCACTGGGTGTCTTAATGCCTCAAAGAAAAAGTGACTCCGACTGCAGCAAATGGATTAAAACCGAGATAAATTGAGCTTCTGGGAGAAACTCGTTCACATCTCAGCTCTCTGACGCCATCTGCTGCTCAACATTGGAAACTACAACAGCCCATTAAATTGGCCTAAAATAAAAATGGATTGCATTTTTTTCATTTAAAAATTAAGCACTGGTTAAGAATTTTTTAAATTTGTGTACGGCAACATTAAATTGCGTTCAAAACGTGATGTCACACCTAAGTGATACTTGAATTCAGATGGAAAAAGATCAAAGCTATACTTGAATGTTTGTAATATTTTTTTAAATTTATTGAATCCTTCAAGTTTCATTTTTCACAACAAAAAGAAAACCACAACAGAAAGAAAAAAAAACTAAAGCCTCATTCTCCATGTTGGAACTTTTTAAGAAGGCAGAGACATTCGGGGTCGAGGGTTTGCCAGGGAGTCAAGCCAACAGCTAGAAAGATCTTCAGGGATCAAGGTGGCCTCCATTAGATGAAACCACAGCACAGTGACCTCGTTCGTAGCAGATGTGGCAAAGAAGCAGTACCTGTAACGTCCTACAATATGTGCAAAATCCCAAAGATACATTAAAGTACAAAGCTTGAACTTGTAACTGGAGTTACAAGTTTGACTTTTTGTCCTGAGACCAATAGTGCCAGGTGCGAGGAGTCAGCTGGCGGCAGCTCCCCGCCTCCACATCACAGGCGAATCCTGCCGGACAGCAGCTGCGAGAGTTGGCGCAACAGACGGCCTGGAAGCAACCAAACATTTCATTATAGTGAAATAACGTCAACTCCAGTAGGTATTCAAAAGTCCCAGTGGAGTCACATTCAGGAAAATAAACTCCTTTCTGAAGATAACATCTATAAACAAGTAGAATATAGTGGTCATCGGCAGTACCTTGGGGGAGGGGCAGCACTTCCACTCCGAGTCTGATATCTGACAGCAAGTCTCCTGCAGGGGGCAGTGGAAGTTCCCGGAGTGGTCACATGGTACAAGTGTGTCCTGGTTGGCAAGAACTTTGGTCATGGACAGCGATTGGCGGCCCTCGTGGTACGTCTTCTTCTCACAGGTTCCAGTCTGCATGTTGCAATTGTAGCCCTGTGGGCAGCAGTGCTGGTGGTCTGCGCAACAGACCGCCTGCCGACCACAGCACACACACACTTCAACATTGTCCTCTGATGTCAGCTCAGGTGGGGGTCTCACCTTGACCAGTGGGCAGCAGCCCCACTCCCCGGTCTGCAGCTTGCAGCAGGTGGTTCCGGCTGCACAGCTGGTGTGTTTGTCGCACGGCACGTCCGAAACGTCGCTGGCTTCCGTGGTGGCAGCGATTTTGGTGAACCACGGGATGAGGTGGGGACCTTTGGAGCAGGACGAGCGATGTGGAAGGCAGGCGTGACCACGAGGACAGCAGTGGTTTCCATCCTCACAGCAGACCGCCTGGTGACACACCGAGCACAACACCGTTTCTGTGACCTGATGTGTTTGCCATGCGCAAATTTCTGCGTGTGTACATGTTCTATAGAACATATATGTGTCTATTTGTATAGTTGTCGCATTAAGCTAGTCAGTGCCGAGTACAGTGAAATATTTATCCAAGACTGTTAAAAGAGATTTTCACGACTCTGTCCCAGATCAAAGTTCCACTTTGATAAAAAATCTGATGTGTGAATGCAAGCGAACCAGGCTTTGGTCTGGGACTTGAGTTCACCAGGAGAAGAGGATTTGCGCCCTTTGGCAGAGTGACATTATCCACCAGACACGTGACATGTGAGCGCTAGCCAACACTAACAGTGTTGTGACCAGTCAGGTGTTTGCTACTTTATATTCTAGCTTTTTATTTGACTGATCATTTAGGCACAATGGAACCTCCCTCCAGTCACGATAACTTCTGGATGACTTCTAGAATCTTTATCACCTACTCTATTAAGTCAACATCCTGACTTCCTACACAAAAAAACCTTCAGTTCATTCTCACAGTATTGCAGCAGTTTATCAAATCTTTTTCAACATTTCTACTCACTGTTTATAACACATTTCCTGTGAAATTTCAGATGTTATAAATCCCTGATTTTCTGACTGACTGAAATGTACCCACAGCTATATGGCTCAGTGGAGTACCTGAGGCAGCGGGCAGCAGCCCCACTTCTGAGTCCTCTCCATGAAGCAGCAGGTTGTCTCCTTGGGGCAGCTGGTCTGACCATCGCAGTTGTTTCGGGGAGAGTTGGCTGCTGTGACAGCAACCAAGCTGGACACTTTTCTCAGTGCAGGCGTCTTCCGGACCCACGGGAAAGTCACCTCTCCCTCTTTGTTGCAGGTTTTTTCTTTCATGTTGCACTTGAAGCCATTCGGACAGCAGTGCTCACCGTCACTGCAGCAAACAGCCTGGACACCACAACAACAACAACACAAGGAGTGAGCCCACCCATCGCAGCAGGATGCTGTTGCAGCATAGCACCACAAGGAGGCAGCCACAAACAGAGGTTGACCAGAAATGATAGCAGCACGCTCCCACCAACCTTACTCAGGGGGCAGCACGCCCACTGCCCAGAAGCCCCTTTGCAGCAGGTGGTTCCTCCTCGACACCGAGTCTGCTCATCACAATCCTGATCCGGTTCAGTGGTCAGACCATCTAATTTGGTCGCCCAGACTTGAGATTCATGTACACCAGCCGGGTCATCACAGGTTTGGGCTTGTATGTTGCAGATGGTTCCATGAGGACAACAGTGGATGTGGTCGTCACAGCAGACGGCCTGAAACGGGAGAGTCACACCATGATTAAGCTCTAAACTAAACTTTTGGGTGAAAATGTCGTACAATGTGGAGCATCATTTTAAAAACTGAAAATGTAAGGATATAAAAATGAACCAGTGATCGAATTAAAATGTACTCCAGGCAGATAAATAGCCTGATAGTTATGTATACAACATATATAGACACTTCATACTGTACACTGTACATAAACACAGCAGAAATGTGGAACGGAAAGATCTACCTCGTGCAGTGGGCAGCAGCCCCACTTTCCCGAGACTGTCTTGCAGCAGGAAGACTTCCCGGGACAGGAAACGCTTTCATCACACTTAGTGTTGACCCCGAGCAGAGAGTGTGCTGGCACGCTTGTGAGGAACGGTACGATTGCCACCCCTGAGGGGTTGTCACAGGTGGAGGTAGCCAGGTTACACACGGATCCATGAGGACAGCAGTGGAGGTGGTCTTCACAGCAGACGGCCTGCAGAGACCCAGGAAGGTGTTTGGTTGGGCTGGGTCTCTTGAGCTCACATGTTCACCTTTATTTACCTCTGAGATGGGGCAGCAGGACCATTCACCTTCAGGTGTTCTACAGCAGGTGTGACCATCACTGCAGGACCACCTCAGGTCGCAATGCACTTTGACAGCTGGCGGTTAAATGGAAAATGATTATTTCATTCAAACTGGACATTTGTTTGAGAACACATTTTTTTATGTCATCACGGTAGACGGTAAAAAGTGGCAAAGGTCAAGTGGGATATCAGGAGCGACAGAGATGGTGGGGGTGAGCGGTGATGCCAGCAAACTGGCTAAGAGAACGCAGAGTGGAGACATGAAGGATTAGGAGACATGATGGAGTGACATGTAGAGACACGGACCGTTTTACTGCAAGCAGTTCCCTTTAGTTACACCCTCACCATCAGTTTGTAGAAGCGTCAGCTGAGTCCCAGACGAAGCGAGGGTCAAGGGGTCGGGGGAGACACAAGCGCCATGGGCCAGGTCACACTCGGTTCCCGTCGGACAGCAGTGGATGTGATCTGAACAGCACACGGCCTGGAAAACACCAGGAGCTTTCAGTTCATGAGAATTTCAAGATGAGCCGCTGGCTCCGAAAAGAGACGCAAGATCTTTAGGTCAAAAGCAACAGACTACTCACGTCTGGCATCGGGCAGCAGCCGTACGTACGATTCTGCATCCTACAGCAGGTGGCCTGGTCAGGGCAGGAAGACTTCTTATCAGGACACTTCCCTAGAAGATAGACCCACAGTGAGGACGAAGAAGAATCATTTTTGCAGGTTTCTGGCACAACAAAGAGAAAACTATTGTATTTATGAATCTTAAATCCATTTTGTGGCAACCCAAAATAAATAAATAAAGCACTCGCATCATACACGATATAGGCCCCCTTGAATTAGCTTGAGCTCTCAGAGCAGTGCATGCTAAAAGAGCTAATGATTTAAATTGTTTTATTTATTTTTTTACCATGTTAAACACTGTCCATTTCTGGACATCATATCACTGTTAATGCTACCAGACAAACACCGTAGCAATGAACACTGACATTTAAAATATTTACCAGCATGCTGTTATGTAAATTTCCATAAAGATAAATCACAGACACCTACAGCAGACTACAGGTTGTCGAACCCTGCTGTGGGGACAACTACAGCTGCTGTCATCACATGCAAGTCAGCAGACGAGGAATACTAACAAGCTACGAGCTAGTGAAACTAGTTTCACAACCAATCATTGTAAACATTGTAGACCAGACCGATACTGAGGGACTGTGGTATTTTCATAGTCGGCCTGAAACCTCTACAAGAGATGGTAGACTCAGACTCAGAAGGGGCTGCGAGGCGATCTGAGCAAGCTCACTTCAGAGTTGACATTGAGGGCCTGGATTCCTCCCCCCACTGACAGAGAGCCATGTGACAAATCTCTTCCCCTTCACATGAGCATGGGATGCTGACTCTTTAAAAGAAGACAGATGCCTACTGTTACTGCGCAGTGCTGGGATCTTCTCCACCATGGGAATATGAACGTCGCCAGAGAAGCACTGCAGCTTCTGCAAGTTACACTGCATGTTGTTAGGGCAACAGTGGAGGTGATCGCTGCAGCAGGTGGCCTGCAGGTGATAAACACACACACACACACACACACAGGACACAGAAACAAACAGTTATCACCGGGACATTAGAAGGTCATATGAGACTGATATCAGTCTAATATCTTATGACACTTATAAAACAAGCTATCAGGTAGAGATGTCCTGAATATTGACTCTGGAACACGAGCGCTCTGCTTCCGATGACTAGATGATGATCCGGTTTGATTTTCAGTGTTAGGAGTCATGGAACATGTAACAAAATGCTTATGCTCCAGACTATGTTGAATGTCTCCAGTCCAGTGCCAGCCATTCACTGACTGTGAGGGTCCCACATTTGCAGCTCCAGCTTGGTTGGGGTGATAACCGGACTCCACTATACCCATCACGTCAAGGATCCAATGGCACGAATGGTCCACAGTGTCAGAGATTTGGAGAATGACCATTGGTTCTTAGGTCAGGACATATCTGAGGTGAATGCTTTTCCCAGTATATTGAATTCATTGTAACTCTAAAATGTAGCTCCATGGTTACCAAACAAATTAAATACTGTACGGTAGGATGTAAAGTCATCAGCTATATACAGCAGGCGTCACAAACTTGCAGGATGCAGCTTGGCGGCCTGCCACGAGGTGGCCAATTTTAGCATTGGAGTGGGCGCAACAGGGCAATCCCTCTTTGTCCAAGTGAGATGCTCTGAAAACTACTAATGACATTCATGCGCTTGAAATGTATACTTCAACTCTAAACTATAGGTTTAAGCTGTTTTTTTTTCTCTGCAAATTTGGTGGATGCAGATGGTATTTTTCTCATGGTTCCAGTGGCCGTAAATGTCCATATCATACCTAGCACTTTGTGCAAAGCAGGATGGTCAGGTGATAATGGCAACTTTAATTCAATGTGACTTTCATCTTAAAGAACTACTTTTCAACAACGCTGCAAAGCCACCAAATCACTGAAATGGTCATGTCATCAAAACACTGCAAAGATTACTATTACGACTGGATGACATCAATACAAAACAACTAGTAAACAAACAGAAGGCCGGGGGAGCCTTTCTGCCGTGCAATGCATGTTGGGAAGCCTCAAGATGGCTCCACAAACGCTGGGCATTTGTGGGGACGGCTCAAGAATTTGCCCCCACCCCAGTCAAACTGACATTGAGAACTTTGATCTTTAGATTATTCATTGTTTATAGGAAAGAGCCAAGCTCAACCACTGTCAGTCCTGCTAACACAAGTATTACTACTTAGACTTACTTCTGGGTAGGGGCAGCAGCCACTGTCTCCAGTGGGGAGTTGACAACACGTGTGACCTTCTGGACAGCTGCTATGACCACCAGGACACAAGACCGAACCAACAGTAGAAGCTGGAGACATGAACCCAATAACCATCAATAATGATCATCATCATCAGCTGATCACCAACAGTATCATTGTTGACTGCAGGAACAGAAGAATTAGCTGTAAGGCAAACAGAGGAAGCAGAAACGTGTGTGTGTATAGTGCATGCAGCCCTTGGTTCACTCGTGGAGGGGGCTAAAACAGTGTGTCATCCATGAACTGCTATGGATTTTTAAAAAACATTTGTTACAAGCATCACTTTCTTTTCATTTTGCATGTTACAAGACATCAAGACCATGTTGTTTTACAGCTAGATAGAGTGCATCATATGAGCTCACATGGAGATGAGCATGCACTGAATGAACACACCAGCTACTACGCTAATATGTAGAATATCACTATCACTTTTCTTTATTCTTTCGCCAAGTTTCTGTTCCCAGACCTTTTAATAATTAATAAATACGAGCTAAGACAGCAAAGTCTTCTGATTCTGTGCTCAGTCCGTCACCTGGTTGTTTTCTTCTGCTCTTTGCCGGGAACTTCTTGAACAGCGGGACGGATTCTCGAGTGTCACTCATGCACAAGGAGTGGGCCAGATCACACTCTGTTCCCCCAGGGCAACAGTGCAGTTTGTCACTGCAGCAAACGGCCTGAGGGAACAAAACAATGCACTGAAGTTAGCATGACTTTTCAGCTTCAGTTCTCTTCTAAACCACTTGCTGGATGAGTAATGCATGATAATACAGCATACAAATGTTTTTTTAATTTTAAATTGAAGATCAAGCAAAAAGAAACAGTGTGCTGTTGGGTATGTCACTGGAACACAAAATGAACAATGTATATTCCAAAATTCAATTGGTTCTGACTACAAAACTTCCTTCATTGACCAGAACTCCAGGCAGAATCCTGACACCCACCATGGGGAACGGGCAGCAGCCCCACGAATGGTCAGGAAGCTGGCAGCAAGTGGTGTCCTCCGGACACACGGACTCCAGGTTGGGACAAATGATGGCCTTCACTCCCTTGCTCAGCTGTGAGGAGAGCAGGACCTGAATATTAACACAGCCTGACGGGAGATTCAAACCACAAGTTGTTTGACCATTTTCTCTTCTGAAAATGTGCCACTCAAGAGACGTTTTATATGATGGATCAAGGTAGAATCTAAAAATACAGGATGCATTCACTATTTAGCTAGGCTGAAGGACAAATGTTCCCCCTCCTTTCATCCAAAAATGCGAAGGGAATATTCTTCATCCATCTCTTTTTATATAGCAACTTGGTTACTGCAACATGTTTTTTCTTTACTTGAGTCAGACATTTCTATTTCCATGTTAATGTGAGTGACGATTTATCTAAGCTTTTATTTTTTTCTAGACCCTACTTAATTTTAGCAGTACAACAATATTGACTTCAATGTTATCAGCACAAAGTTCCCATGACACTCCACCACGGTGAGTAACACATTACCTAATAATGATCATTTGAACCATCTGGTTTCCTACCACTGCTGCCGTCAGCTTGGACTTTATGACATTGATTCTGTTTGATAAATAGCAACCCGAGCTTCCATTCAAGGCTCTTGTCCATTGAAATTTATACAACGACACATACCTCATGGTCCAGTTGGACCTGCTTGGCAGGTACACGCATCACCCAGGGAAGGGAGACACTTTTGTTAACACAGCGGGCATGTTCCAGATCACAAACTGTGCCCTCATAGCAACAGTGAAGATGATCTGAGCAGCACTCGGCCTGCGAAAACAAGGTTCATGTGGTCTTATTCATACAGCTCGAAAGAACAGAGTCATCACTGCTTGGGACCTATTTGAACAGCTCCTGTCGGATTCTTGACAAAGAAATTGTCATCTACAAAGTGAGGGGTTCACAACAAAGCTAAGGACGAAGATGTTTGCCGGAATCAGAAAACATACATGCTTTAAGCTAAAGTCGTCAAAACACTGAACAGGGAAGTTTGTAGCAGGACAGACCAGATGAGAAGTTTAAACCAAAATCATTTTGTTGGTATTGTCAAGTTCAGCTATTTTGGACAGAGGAGAACAGTATGAGCACAAATTAGATGAATATTTATGAAAAAAAAATCCTGTTCCAGATAGCAGGTGCAATTTGATACAGTGACAGAGAAGCAAACGTGAACCGGAAAATATTTTTTGTTTGTTTGACATTCGGAGCGACAGTTGTAAGACAATGGTGGGATACTTACATGCGACAGAGGACAGCAGGCGTAACGTCCCTCTGAGTTCTTGCAGCAAGTGTCTCTGTCCTCACACATCCCTCCATCTGGACAGATGAGCGCTGAGCTCAGGCCCAGCAGAGCCAGACCAAGAATCCACACGCGGCTCATCTGGACCGAGCAGAAATGCAACAACAGAGCTCACATAACTTTAGGGCGCCATGCTATTTACACATATACATATTGTTCTGGTCATTGACACAAGAAAGGAGGCAAAAGAATGAATAAATACGCTTCGTTTGCTTCTGACGGGACTGTTCACCATGTTGGCCAGGTTCACATTAACACGTGCTAAAGTTAATATTTAAACCTACAGTCTTACAGGAGGAATAACATAAATCAGAGAAAAGATGTGTCATCAACAGTACTCGAGGTTCCACGGAGTGTATCATGAAAATGAGCATTTAAAGAAGATGCTGTGTTCCATGACTTTGATGAGAATAAGCTCCATTCTCATCAAAGACAGGGCTCAGGCCAATGATGTTCACCCACGTGTTCTACAGTTGTTTTATCTAAAGATAGTCCTTCATACTTCCCACAATGAGGAAATTCAACTTGTCACAGCAGCAAACACCAAAGCATTTAAGATATTAAAGATATACATGAAGCAAGAATACATAAAGGAACAATCAGAATAACAAAAAGTCATAATAAAATGAAGATTAAAGAATACAATAATGAAATCTAATCATAATAATAATCAAAAGAAATGATTCACGACGAACTCGGATGTTAAGAGTCAACCACTTGATCCATGACAATTGTGACGGAAGCCCTCCGCCTGTCCACCTGCCAGTCCAATCCATTTAATACGAATGAGAAGGCTGAGTGATGGTCCTCCTGGTGCTAAAGACACTGTTTTGTGTTCAAGATGTTCAAGACAAACCCCCCGGTGCTGATAACACATTTTACGATGCCTTGGATTATGGTAATTCTGCTGAACCGAAAGTCTCACTGGGCTTATACCGGGCAACCACTTGAGATTAGGAGAGAAGAAAAAACTATACGTGCTTGTTCATAAAGGGTTGAAACAATTCATGTTTGGGTGGTTTAACGTGACAAAAGAGCCACAAGAGAGAATGTGCGAGAAACAGTGAGCCGATAAGATGGAGAATGACGAAGTTTGCCGAGCTGCTGTTTGCACAATAACTGTTTAAATATAGTGAATAATTCTGAGCCTTAGTAAAATAAAATAAAACAGAACATTCAGGTTATATGTTTAAGCAATGGCTTAATAAAAGGTGATGCAGCAGCCTTTTTGTTTGTATTACTCTTCACTGAAAGTGGCTGCACGCACTTCTTAAATTTGACGTTGTGTTGAAGAGCCGCATTCAATAAGCTGCTTTACCATTGTTTAGTTGAAACGGGATTTTTCAAAAGCACACTCCTTGTTCCATGCTCCTCTCACAACCTGTCGACAGAAAGAAAAACAGGCATTACGATCGATTCGATATATATAAACGCGTAAAATATTCCAGACTCAATACAGGAAACCAGGCTAGGTGGCTAGCTAGCACAGCAGAACAATAACAAGTGTGTTTATTGTTTATGTCGTATGTAGGTCAGGCTTTCTTACCCTCTTGATTTATTCAGTATGTGTTGACCCCAGTGTGTTTAGGAAATGTCCGGAAATACTGAATATTTTAACTATCGGTCCTGAACCACATGACTGTCTCATGTGATCACTGACTTCTTAAAGAGACAGTACGCGCGTCTAACAGCAGAATACAGCCAAACCCGAAATTCAATTTTATTTATTTTTTAATTGGAAGTGACACAGGCTTCTTCCAGAAGATAATAAAACGATGTACAAGAGTCATTGGTGTGTGTGTGTGTTGTTCAAAATCATCCATACCCTTAGAAAAGCCTTTATTGACTAATACAACAAGAAAATTGAAGGACAACTTTTTGCATTTTGTTTATTGAACCTCAGCCAAATGGGCTCTTTTCACATTGGCCTGTCTCTCCCTGATCAACAAAATGATGAACAAAATCAATGAACAAACACTGACCACTTTTGGCAGCAAATTTTATTCCATTTCATGAGTGGTACAGAAAAATGCCAATTTACAGTTAAACAACTGACGATGAAGGAAGTGACAAATGTTGATCAAGGCCTTTTGATGGATCTCCTCGTCATCATCGTCCCACATCACTGCACCTCAACGTCTTCTGAGTTTATAAAAATTCAGTCATTTGTTCTCCAATCTTCTGGTATAACAACAAGTGAGGAAAGCCACACTTCCACAGCTGGTCCGTAAACACACACACAAACAGCCGTGGACACGATACGTCAGCAGGATCGGACACGGGTTTTCTTCGGGACCACGTCACAAGCTGCTACTGGAGGCCACAGACGTGGCAAATGGACCACAGGCAGGTGGCTGAGGAAAATCGTCCACTTTAGACAAGTCTCATGTTGATGATGAAATATTTACTCTGAAACAAACACAAAGATAAAAACACCAACATTTTCTGATTTCAAAATTGCTCACACTGATTCTCAACTGGCCCAAAATGTTTGTTTTGTGCTTGTTCTGACACCCATCTTTTTCAATTTATTAAAAAAAGAGTGCCTGTTCTCTTTGTGCTGGTTTTAGAGGATTTTAAGAAATACAAGCTGCGTGTTTCAGTTTGGAGAGCCAATACATCTGTCTTTTTTCAGTTGTAGTGCAATCACTATCGAAATGACCTTAAGAGAACACAACTTGAGATAGTTTTGGCATTGCATACAGCTTGGACCAGTTGAGAAGTAACATTCTAGATGATAGTTTACAGGGGAACGTGACTTACAGCAGATAGCAAGTTGATTTTCTTGTAAACATTTACGACCGGAAGTGAATTTTATGTATTCAGTGTCTGATAATTTGGCAACGCAACCTGACAATTCTGCCAAAACATCCTTGATCATTTAAAGTAGTTGGCTACTCTACACGTTACATGCACGTCGCACACACATAAAATCTCATATAGTTTAACGTTCAATATACAAGTTTGGTGAAAAGAGAGCGAGAAAATACAAGTATCAACAGTTGGGGTGGGGTGAGAAGTTTTGGCCCACATGCTCGCAGTAGTGACACGGTGGTACCACAGCTAAGTGTGCTTGTCGGTGTCATGCTGTATTAAAGATGGCTGCACTTTTACATGGGGCATCCATGCCTATCACTAGATCCTGTGTGAAGAAGGCACTTGTAGGAGAGAAGTGGTTTAGGCCCATTCCAGTTCATCACCGTTTATCTCAGTGTACAGCTAGCTTCAAGTAGTGTGTTTAATTCCGGCATGTAACCAAAATTCTTGGCAATTACCCTTAAATAAGGAGCATGAAAGACTTAAGTGGGGGTCCTCCGCTGTCTCCTTTCATACATTCGAGCATGCACGCAACCTATCTGGCTTGATGGACTCTATTTACATGGCAGAAATCACATGGAGAAAAGTCCACAACAATCTAAATAATGGCATGAATATGGAGGAACATCTGGCCATTTATGAGAGAGCAACATTTTACAAGTACTTAGAAGGGATTCAAGATTTTCAGAAAGACATCTTGATGGTTTGTACGACTGAACTGAGCAGGTTTGGGCCGTCTATTTGAAGAGGCAGCCTTGAACTGTTAAGGATTGTTCATACCTGCTGCACAAGAGGCGTGGATTAAGTCCAGTTTTTGTTGTGGTAGTGCAGCAAGCTAAAGAGCTGTTCATGCCTCTGAAGTGTGCATGGATTGCTGCTCCAAAATCCCACCACAATAAACCTATGTGAATGTCCCTCAGACTGATTTAGCTGGTGTTTCACTACATCAGGAGACCATGCAACTCCTTCAATAACAGCGGTAGTTAGCTATTTCAGTGCCGTGTCGCGATGAAATGGCAGCAGTATTTAAGAGTGGCCAAGCTGAACTCTCAAGACAGCTACAGTCGTCTTACAGGTGTCAATGGGTCTACATCCAATTGAAGACTGTGGATGTCAACTCTCACTGCAGTAGTGCTGACCTAAACATGTCAGATGCTGGTTCAGCTTGATTGTCACCTCAGTTGGCATCAGACCAGTCCAGTTTGACAACTTATTTTGAAATGTCATTCATAACTGATTAGCCCTGCCTTCAGAATATATTTAAGAAGGTGTTTACTGCTACACCAATTGGTGTTGTTGACACTTAATGTCACTGCTAAAGGTGAGAGTCTATCATCAGAACTACTTGTGTTCCAAATCCACATGCTTCACGGTTGACATGTGACCAATGAGATAAGGAAGCGCACATCATATTCAACCCACTGTAGATGTTTTTCGCCACACAATCTTCACAAGACTGTTGAAGGAAATCCTACATTTAACCTAGATTCTATGCAGTTTGAGTAAAAATGGTCCACAGTACATGTTCTTACACTATCAAGAGGAAAACCGAGGATAGAAACATGAAAGTTAAGTCCACATTACAGTGATCTGTTCAAACAACCTTCAAACATATTCCAAGGAGCAAGTCTTTTCATAAGTGCTTTCCATTTGCAGAGTCACATGGCTATGTCCAGGACAGAAAACGGCTCAGGTGGTGATTCAGTGTTGACAAGGCTCACAATAAACCGGGAAGGTTCCTGTGTTTCGTACAGTGGGAACTTGTGGTGTACAAGCACCAGGAGCACAACTGGGGGTGGACCAGTGACGGATGCTTGTGCTTATCGTGTGAGTTCACCACTTCTTAGTCCCTTAATAGGAAGGTTCAGTGTCCTCGGTGAAGGATTCCTATTTTCTTGGGTGGAACACCATTAGTGGCCGGTCTTCAATCTTCTGCCATGGGCTCTTCTTATTCTCATCTTTGTCTTCAGAATCATCTTCCGGACTGGTCATGGAGTCGCGGCGGTTCTCACTGTTGCTGCTGCGGCTGCTGTTCACGCGGCTGCGTCCTTTCCTGGGGATGGTTGAACCCCGTGAGGACGTACCTTCATCCAGTAGAGGGGTAAGGGAGTTCTCTTCAGGGGACACAGGGCGTCCCTCACTGCTGCTTGGGTCACTGTGGTCTGGGTACGCCAACTTGGAATATGTTTTTCCGCCGCTGTTTCCAATGCCGTGCGTCTTTCTTCCCCCTGTCCCCCACCGTTCATCCTTTACCTTCTTGTTGACTCCAGATTTACGCTCATGAGCCTCCAGAGGTGGCTCCAGGTTGATTTCTCGGTGAGCGGTGCTCTGGCCACTGGCAAATCCAACTCCGAATCCTCCGCCACCACTAAGGTCATTAGCCACATCAATGTAAGAGTGGCGAACATGGGCATTTGCACGTCCATCTAGTGAGATGAACCAGGCCCTGGGATGTTGCTTGACTCCCAGCTCCAGTAGCTTCTTCTCAGTGAGAGCCTGCAGCTCTCCATTCATCTGCGCCATAGTGGAGTCATTGAAGAGCACAGGGATAGTCACAGGCCCACCAGGTGAGTCAGACACCCAGCTCTGCTCCTCAGAGTCATCGCCTTGCAAGCCACCTTGTTGATGCTGCTGCTGCTGACCTTGTTTTTGGGAGTGGTGGTGATGGTGTTGCTGGCTTCCACCCATCTGGCCTCCTTCTTTGTCCTGGTCTTTTTGATCCTTTCCATCATTATTTGCAAACTCAGAAGGCAGGCGCATGTAGTGTGCAGGAATGACCAAAGTTGGCACCATACTGCGGTACATGTTCTCCTTCATCTGATCAATGGAGCTGCAGAAGATGATTTGCCCGGGCTGGGTGTTCAAGGAGGTGGGTCTGGCGAGGCTGTCAGCTGCCGCCGCTGAATACTCTGGAGGTTTGTCTGACTGGCTTGGCACATAGCCTTGGAAGCGAGGAGGGGACGGTGGGTCAGAGGCGTAAGCACGATTGTCATTTGCGTTGTGGCTACGACTGTAGTCATCATGGAGCAAAGGGTTGTCCAAGTTGTTGGTCTCTGTTGCCCTTGTCACCTTCATAGGGAAGCTCTCGCCACGCTGTGAGCCATTTTTTCCCTTTCCATGCCGCAGCATGTGAACTGGGACATGTTTGGTCAGGTCTTCTCTTGAGCTGTGGTAATCCCGAGTTGGAGACATATCAGGTTTTTCATTCGACGGGCCAGACTCTGCGTGACCACCACATATCAGATTGAGGCGTGACATGGATGTGCCTTGGTCCCTTTTGGCACCGTTTAGAGTGGTGGAGTGAGGTTTTCCCTGCTGACGACGAGGTTTTAAGCACTTTCGCCTGAAAGGTAAATAAATGGGACTGTCATGTCAAATACCAATAACGCTATAAGGTGTCATGTCACACCTGCAGTAGTAGAGGAGCACGCAGAGAAGGATCAGCACCAGCAACGCCAACGAGCCCAAGATACACAGCAGGAATAGAGTGTGGTAGGTGGTGATGTCCCTCAGACCCGGATGACCGAGACTGAATCCTGTGAAACAGAAGTAAGATTATCCCTTTCCTGAGGTCTTTGCAGCCCATTCTATATATCTTCATGTCCATACCTGAAGAGGTTGGAAAAGCAGCTAACCAGTATCCCATCTGAGGAACAACGATGTTCCAAACGTATTGTGATCCTTCTTTTTGAATGTAGCCAGTGCCATTTCTCACCCAGAGTCCTGGGAAACAGAAGCATGGATGAGAATTAGCACCAGTCAACAGCTTTCCCATATTCACAAGAGTATTTAAGTACCAGTTTTTGGCTGATAGAGCCAGGCAGGAACGCTCGTCGCCATATGGTTCCGGGTGTCCGTCGGGAGCGGAACCGAGACATGGATTGAGTCTGAGACCTGGACTGGGCTGCCATCTCTGTCATAGAGCTGGATACTGGCCACGGCCAGTGCAGTCAGATCAGTCCAGCCTGTCTCCGCCCCTGAGCTGTTGGTCTCCTTGCCCAGCAGAAATGGGAACCCTCCAATTTCATACTGATTCCGGGCCGTTGTCAGCACCGCCGAAAGGGCGGTGTAGTTGGAGGTAGGCGGTAGCTGCAGGGACTTTCTCTGGAGCTGCACCATTGGCTGGTTCCGACCACCTAAAATAAGAGCGGGAACATGCACAGATGTTGAAGCCGTCGTTGCCACGGTAACTAAATGCTTGGCTAAGATATGCTATTGATTATTTCTGCAGAACCACAATCACAGCTAGACCCGCCGCGTCACATTATCACTAGTTTTCATATGCAAACTAGCTTGTGTGGTTGCCACGGTGATAACATGAGGAGGTGGGCTACGAACTTCTTTTGGCTGCTCAAGATAAAAGGTTTCTGTAGCACGGCGCTGTTAATGGAGCAGTCTGACTCACCTGGAGACCCGGCCACCACCTGCAGTACGTCATCGTAGAGAATGAGAGTTCCTGGTCTCTGGGCCAGCAGGTACAGACTCACGGCTGCGTACACTGAACAAGAGATACACACTTAACAAGTGCCGCCTCCAAACAGTGTTTCACCTGAATGACTCACAGGGGACTCGACCCGACTGCCACGGCACAGAGTTGGTGACGTAGTCCTGCTTGGAGGCCGTGATGACGACCCAGGAGCCGGTGTGGTACTTGAAGCTGACCCTTAGGACGCCATCGCTGCCTGCTGTTCCCGTCGCCAGCACCGTCTGATTACCATGCACTTGGACGAGAGCGTTGGGGAGCAGAGACAGATTGCTGCTGTCGAACACTTGAACCTTGATTTGCACCTCTGCAAGACCATACAAGACATGACAGAAATATAGGTTAATAAACTGGTGTTTGGTCTGGATTTGTCTCATGACCTTGGAAGGTGACATCATCACAAGCAGTCTGCCAGGTGAGGATTCTATTTGTCGCTCAAAAAAACCCACATCAGCACCAAGTATTTCCACCTCTCGCTCCCACCCCTTGTTTCTGTTTTCACTGGCACCGGAACATTTTGTTTCTGATCCAGTGGGGATATGGGTCACTCTGGAGCTGTAGCTATGGATACGGAGCGAGTCTACCAAAGCAGCCCGCTTGTGTTTCCACATGAATCCATTCAGAACTGAAATGTGTGTGTGTGTATATGTGTGGTGGGTTAAGTGTGTGTGAACACCAAACCATTTGAAGCATTAGCATAATTGGAGCAATGAAAGCTTCTTTGTATATATGTGTGTGTGTGTGTGTATGGTAGGGAAGAGAACTCCTCAATCTGGCCTCCACACTTGAAACTTTGGTGTAACAAACAGCCTCACTGGCACAAACACATCAAGAGTTGTCATTCATTCACTCATTCACCAGTTAGAGAGAATCAAAGCGACCTTTAGTGTCGTGTGAATCCCAACAGGACACATGACTCCCTTGCCCTACTCTACATGACTTACTTAAAAAAGTACTACAATGAACCGTAACAGAATACCATAAAAATATAGATTGATGTCATTTGTTAATGAATGTCGGGTGTATATCGATTTTCACCAGAATATATTTCTCAGCATATTTATGTACTTGGCAGCACAAGGCACAGTGTTTAGTGTGGGAGCCCCGTCGTGAATGAGGAAGTCCCTGGTTCACATCCAGACCCCTAAAACAATGCCACCGGGACAGGAGGTCCCCCGCCTCTCTCCCTGTGGAACCAGAACAGCCTCCAATCTCCAGTGACAGACTGACTTTCACTGCATCCACAATTACACACCAGCATATTTAGTTGCAAGGATTTTTCTGATTCACCATGTCCAAATTTGACAACCGTTCCAATGCTGCAGTGCGTTATGGGACAAGTTTGAGTGATGGAAGTGGCCCGTTGAGAACAGACATTCTGAACTATAACTACAGCCTTGAGTTCGACACATACAGCAGGCCCCTCAACCAGTCTGAGATAATAAAATATTCACGCAATATGCACCGGAGATGGGTTGATGTGTGTTAAACATAACGCTAAAACATAAGGTTAAATAATAAAAAATAAATCCTTCCTCAATAATTAAGGAGGACTCCAGGGTCTGTAATTGTCAGGAACCACCCAAGCGTGTCTAAAAGGCTTCCGGTATGAATAATACACGACAATTACATAATAAGCCTGGAAATAAACACAATAATATAAACAAAGTTTCCCAAGAACCCAGCAGGATTTGGTCAATCACCTGGTCATTTAGAATGTGCTGAGATCTTCACATGAGGATCCAGGCCCAGACGCCCCAGCAGAACTAGATAAAGGCCTGTTTCTAGCCTGCACATCTGTGCACATCTGTGTGAGTCTCCCATAACACCAGTGTGGCCCACTACCACAGTCCACAGTCTAAATAGCCGCAAACCAGCAGTAATCCCGATTCCCGATGACAATAGCACCTCAAAGCTCCGACAGAGGCTCGGATGTACCGGGGCGGGTCACAAAACCGAACCCAAACACGGGGAAATCGACGCTTTGTCGACAAAAGCAATAAAAGAACCACTCCCACCCTGTCATGGAGCCGCTGCAGCAGCCCTGCTGGGTCCATCTTACCGAACTGATCTGGCAGGGATTTGGCCAACACCTCCGGAAGCGCCAGGGTCCAGGCGAGCAGGAGCAAACGGGAGATCCGGGAGGGCCGCATCCTGAAGACTACATCCCCATGTCCCGAGAAGATGAGGCCATGTCGGTCCCGGAGGCCGGAGGTGGGTCGAGGCAACGCTAGCAGAAGATGCTGCACCTTCAAAGGCTTGTTTTCATTGTCTGGCGAGGAGAGGGCGACAGCGCCCCCGCCTGGTCATAATTGGGTGTGACGGAATTCAAATATTTCACACAAACCACACAGTCGCAATTTACCAAAATCTTTTAATTGTTTCACTATATAGCTATTTATTTATTATTAAAGAAAAAGTACATGTATGATGATTATAATTAACATTAGAATAGCATTATAGTTAATATAATAATAATTATTATTATTATTATGTCAACAATCGATGTCTTCATCGGTGCGCATCCCAATAAGAAAAACAACCAAAAAAATAATAACAAAAAATACAACGTGAAGACAAAAAAAAACAGCTGAAATAGCAAAAAAATAAAAAATACAATTAGAACTTGACTACAAATTTCAATTGAAGATACAAATAACTGGAAAAAAATGCTGAAGAAAAAAAGTGCAGTTGAATCGTGATAAAGTAATGACGTAAAATGAATATTAAAACATTCTTATCAGTGTGAAATGAGATCCACGCATGTGGCACTGTCTCCCAGAACATGTCATCCCAGATTAGATGTGCTGCACTCAACGATCCAAGTGTCAGTGTCCTCTATGTGACCTCAACTTGAGTTGATCTCTGGACATCATGTCCCCCATCATGTGAAGAAAGTAATTCATCCTGAACAAACACTTAAACACTGTGGTGGTCATGTGACTCATCGACTAATCTGGGGGATTATCGGCCAACTCATGATATCAGATGCCGACATGTCGATCTCCTCCATAGTTGACAGATTGTAATCCCAGCATCAAACAATACGATTGATTTGTATTTACTTGTCTGAACCCATTTGCCCTGCTTATCTTGCCTGGTCACAGAGGGACATCTGTGTCATCAAAGACTCTCAGATCTCCCTTCGTCTGATCTTTAAAGATCAGATAAAAGATCTGACTGAGTGAGACATTCCCCAACCAGAGTGGAGACCAGTAACTCAATCTCATCTCTGTGTTTCTGCATCACTAAAGTGCCACACTCCTGTTTTTGGCATATCATTTCTTTCACTATTGAATTTTAAGAATGAGTTATTAATCTCTTCGGCAACCAAGCCTCAATATTTATTGTGGACTGGAAGTCTGGCATTCCTTAATCAAGACATTTCACCACAAGAGAATGTCGAGTAATTATAATAAGTGGAAGTCTGTGCCCCGGCTGCTATTTTGGACTCATCCTGTCACCCAGACTTTTCCAAATCTGCTTCTTTGTGTCCTACTGAAGAGGCAGGCGAGGAGGAAGAAAGAAGAGAGTGTGGGTTCGCTCCCATTCTGGGTCAGGAAATAGAAAGCGTCGCTCTCGCTGAGCAACAAAAGGCAGCTGACGACTAAATAGATCCTCTGTCGTTGTTCTTCCTTTTGTTGTCATTTTCAGACTTTCTTGGAATGAAACATGACGATATTTTTAATGCAACAATGGAGAACAGCTGTTGTTGTGAAATATGTTGAAGAAGAAAACTTATCCATCTTTGATTTTTCAAAGTTGAAGAAGTTAAATCTGAATTGGATGAGGATGATTTTGTTCACATGTTGTGGTTGGCAGTTTTTCAGAAAGAAGTGTACAAAAATCATGCATATTCGGTTCACGCTTGGGTTTCTTCTGGACACCCCACTTTCTGTACAAATGTGTCATTTTTGTTCAATATAAGAAGTGTCTTGTACACTGACTCCATCTAATTCTCTCATGGATCATTAAAATAATCCTTAACTGACTCAAGAAACCCCCAAAGATGAGTAAGGGTCACTCAGAAACAGTGTTTTTATTATGTCACCGCCAAGTTCACAAAATGCTCGCATTTCTTGAACCCGCGTCACATTATTTGGTGTTTTCATGGAAGCCATGACTGGGATATAACCTAGTCAGCCTCATGACACGACTGTTATTCATGCTGCTGGTAGACCTCGAATCCCCTCCTCTTCATAGAAGATGCTGCGGATTGGAGTTGACAGGCGGCTCTGTGAACTTCCTACAGCATCGACCCTTCAGCCAGCTGCTGAAGCAGCAATGAGAAGAGTCATTTCAGTTGAGCTCGTCTTGGAATCGAACCTGCAGCGCCGACCTGGAGTCACATGTCACATTATTTAGAGCAGATTAAAGACCATTCTCAGTTGTATTCAAAGTAAACTTCAATGGAGATCACTGTGAAATAAAGCAAGTTGCAACACAATCTGACTCTGCATGTGTCAAAGAGAATATTCATTTTGGCACACATTTACCCGTGACAGACCGCATACAGTATAGAACAAGATCTACAATCTCTCAGGTCTCCGGCGGAAAGTCACAGTAACAGTTCTAGTAAAAATGTGCTGAAGTACTGGGGATTCTTCAACCCATCTGGCAAAGGCTGCACCTCCAAATCTTGACCTTGGAAAGCATGCCTCTGTCTTCCTCCTTATCTGACGGAGGGTCAGCCCTCATCAACCCTGTTGTTTCTATTCTTGGTTAGTTGGTTATGTTGTTGGTTTTGTTTCGTGCCTCAGCGTTCTCTGTTCCTGTCTCCTGAGGCTGAGGGTGTCTTTGCCTCCTGCTGGCAGGATCTGCCTGTGAACCAGCAGTCGCAAATCACTGCATCCCCGACTTGTCTTCTTAAACGGCATCTGCAGCGCAAGCAAATAGGCTGAAAAACAACTTCTGGAGGAACACGTTGCCATACCACGAATAACATGACATTTCTACTGAAAGTCCCGGGTCTGCCCCAGGGCCTCATTCTGCTCAAACATTTATGACCATAATTGTGAGTAGCAACATCAGTCATGAGCTTTGTTTCTTGGATCAGGAGGTCACAGCATCCTCGTGACTGGAGACACTGCACTCAGCCACCATACTTGTTTTCTTTTGTAAAATCCCAAGCACTTGGAAGCCACAGCACTGTCTAGGGTGGACTAGTCGTAAGGCCTTCTCAATTATGAAAGATGTCTGCTCAGCATTGAAGGACTGGTCGTATTGTGGTTGTACACTGTTCCGTCAAAGGATGGCGCTGTGACGCAGCCGTGCGAAGAGGGAAAGTAGCTTGCTCTGCTTGAGCTGTACCAACACCTCAGAGTAGATTCAAAAAAAAAAAGGGATATAACTCCTCCGATACAGATAATTGCCTTGGACACCTGGTATATGTTTAATACTTTGACAAGCACTGACTGGCAAAGATATGAATGCATGGTTTCAATTGAAAAATACTACAGTATGTACAGTACATGATCAAGACATAAGTCTCATTCACCCTGCATACGATTTAATTATTCAGATTTGAACTGCTCAAATCTCAATACGTGATAAAAGAATATGTTGATGGACATATATTGAATGAAGTGGTATCTAAGTACTTAAAAATCTTAGAACTCCACCCAAACTAATCTCATCCAAGTCATGTCGAGTCTAAACAATGAAAATGAAATGTTCCCGCACATCACAAGTGCTTTCTTTACACATCAGGTGCCAAATGTGTACAAATGTTTTTCATCTTATTTTGGTGGATGGTCTCGCCATAACATCACCATAGCAACCATTAGTAAGACAGTACGCCACCTCTTCACTTCAGGCAGTTATGTATTGACACTTATTGTCAATGTGTTCTGATCTTTGGAAATTGTATCCTTCAAAGTCTTCGCACTTTTTTGTCTTTATAGAATGATATTTGGCTCACTTCATAAATACATTCAACGGATTTGTACTCTGCTTTGCACATAGACAATGGCAAGGTTGTTTTCCTTTTACTCAGGAAACTTGCACAATACCCTGATTCTGAGCCTGATCTTTCTTTTGACTCACCCCCACTTACCACCACAGAAGTGCAGTCCTTCTTCACTGTACCCCAATGTTCCCCTGATGGTCAAACGTAAACACAGATGAAGCATGTTGACCTCAGAACTTTGATATAGTCTAGTGCACAAGCTTCTTGAACCCTCCTCAGTTTCATTGGATTTTGTTGGCTCATCTTTTCACCAGGAGCTCAATACTCAAGTTTGGGTCGCTTAGCGGTTCATGGTTGTGTGGGTTTCTTTTGGACACTCGGGCTTCCTTCCACAAGCCAGAGATTTACAGGTTTGGCCATCTATGTCAAGATAATTGAGTAAATAAATAAATGTAATGCCCTACATACTGTATATGAGGTTCACATTTGGGGCAACAATAATGTCACATATTTTGAAACCATTTGCAGCATCTTAGCCATCAAAAACTGATGTACATAAATGACTTCATTTGTTAATAAAATGAAAATAAAGTTTTATTTATTTATTTTCATCTTTTGAATAGTAAAATTTGGGTCACATTGGGTTTATGTCTTGTTTTTATGACGTTTTTACATGATCTCTAGTTCGTTCCAAGCTGAAATCGTGTTTCTTAAATGCCATACTTCGGTTCGGTCTTTTTCACAAGTAGAGCTTTGTCTTCATCTTGTGTCACTGGCAGTGTATTTAACCGCTAGGCCCGGGAGGTGGGATGTATGACCGGGTCCTGGAACACGCGATCAAGTTCATCAGCTTACCATACTGCCTCAGGAGCAGCTACCAACCTCCTCCACATGGTCGGGGGCTGTCCCCACTCCACTGAGGAAATATAGCAATCTTGGCGACTGGCCAATTACAATCACATATCGACACTGTACAACTAAGTCTCTGACTGTAACAGTATAGCGATTGTACCTGTAAATCTGGCTTCCTGATTGTGACGTTTGAGTCTCAACCAATGGCACAATCATAGCATACATTAAATTCATGCAGTTTTCCTCAATTTTCCTTCTTTTGCAGCTTCTCTCCACTTTTGTACGTACCATATGTGGCTGTCTTATCAGGGAAAAAGTACAGCGCACAGCAAGCAATGACAAGACCCGTAATGCAACTGTCATGACCATAGTTTTCAAGATGTTATGAACCATGATTCACCCAGACTGGACTAGTGAAATCTATGCACAGTAGCTACTGCGCACATGCTAAGCAAGAAGCAAGATGCTTCATTCACGCACACATTCAGTCTTAGTTCTACTGCGCTTCTTTCCTTTTCTCTCTATCTCCTACAATGCCTTCACCTGTCCAGACTCTTCTCCCGCTGACCTTTACTCTTAGTTCAGATCACTATATCATCACCAATTAACATATCTGAATGGATTTTCAAAATAAAACAATGCTTTCACAGTAAAGATGCTAATACGGCAAACAGGTCCCAGCACTTTTCCACTAATCTTAACTGACCTGTAACTTAACTTTCCACTTGCAAGCCATCTGTGTCGACTTATTAAACAGTTGTTTTTTTCAAAGACATGCAGTTATTCGAGCTGCGTCCAGAATACTTGAGAAGCCAAACATAAACAAATGCGGGTGCCACAGCCTTACTATTTCTCCCACTTCAGTGCTCCAGAACTGGGCTGTGTGGAATGGGCCATCACATGATTCTGAGAATCCACATGTCCCTCTACGCTTTAATGTAATTCAGCAGTGGCTGCATCTGGCAGGTCGCTTGATGAAGTTATTAAAAACCCATTAGTTGGATCCAAAGCTCCTGCTGAGTCCTTGATACATCTATCTGTATCAGAGAACTGACGAGTTTGGATTTGAATATTCCGTTTGACTGAAAGTTCCTCTCAGGAATCTTTGCTTTCCTTCCAGAATCCCACCAAACAGATACACAGGAGCTATGGAGGAACTACACACTGAAACTACGGCGGCTCACCAGGGCTTTACAACTGAAATAAAAACTCAAAAATAACTCAGTTATCCTTCGTTTTGCAATGTAAGACGAAGATTTAGTTTCTGCTTATATCTTTTCAACGACTAGTTTGAAAAGGTTGAGAGTTCCTAAATGAGGGTATTTGAAAGGATTGAGAAGAGACCGGTGAATCGGTCAATACACTAAATCCTCTGACCAGTCATCTTTTGATTTATAAACTAAGGAGGCCTACTACGTTATTTTTTGGAATTTAATAAATATTTTTTTCAATGTTTTTTGTGTTTTTAATTTGTGTGTGCGTGTGTTTAATTTTTCTTTATTGATTTATTTTTAGATACTGTATAAGAGTGTGATTTTTTTTATTTATATACTGTATATCATTAATAGTATGGACATACAGATAGCAGTTCTTTTGTTATATATTACTGCCTATGCACACTGGTGATAAACAAGTGACAAAAGTAAAAAAAATAATCTTAAACTTAAGGTTCTGGTATAGAATACCATGTATATGAACATATGAAAACCAATGTATGTCCAATGTGAAGGACAGCTCTGAGCATTACACTGAAGCAGAGTGTGAGGCAGCATTGAAGCAGCTATCTGAGCAGACTCCAATCCTTAGTCAGTTTTGGTGAGGATATTTAGTATCGTCTCGCTAAATGCTGGCTCATTTCCCCTGATCCGACAGTTGTTGGAAAAGTGCTGTTGGACAAATGAAAATCTTGTGTTGGGCCAACTGAAAATTTTCAACGTTCCTGTTTTTCATTTTCTTTTCAACCAATGTGTTTGTAATTTGGTGCAGCAAAGTATCTATTAACCCTTGTTTGCTACAACTGAGCGAGACAAACACTTGGAATGGTAGAACCAAAACATGGGAACCAGCCCAAGAACAGAGCAAAAAAAAAAAAAGTTTATCTTTGTTTCTACTCATTTTTTAAATTGATTTCCAGAATAACTGAGTTTTTTTAATTCTCTTTGTGTCTGGTTTTGACCTTTTGTTTAATATCTTCTTACATCGTTATGTCTGATTAATTTCTGAAACACAATCCAACTTTTGTCACACAAGAAATTACATTAACACAAATAGTTATTTCTATTACTTACAGTTTCCATAAAGTTTACTCTCATTCTACGCATATTATTTTATCTTGAAGTTTATATTTGTGTGCTTTGTTGTGGTTTTCCCTGTTTTTCTTGACTTATGTTTGCCAACCTTTATTATTCATGTGTCCTCCAGCTGAGCTGCATGAACGCAGGCCCAAGAGCAGGCGATAGAACTGATCAGAAGGACCCATTTTTAGCTGATGGTGGCTCTTGACCTGATCATTTTGGAATGTAAGAACAATTTCCCCGCTGTGGGAGGAATAAAGGCAATCGAATGTAATGCATGAAGTCAGCAGTTGTTTCAATGATAAATGCACAGTGTCTGTGTCACTCCCTGGGTGGCGCCCTCGTGGGCTTTGATCATCCTGCAGTGGTGAGAGCCAAAGAAAATCCTGACTGACCTCGCTGCTTGTAAAATGAAACACAAGCTGAGGTGTCAAGTTCTGATCCGGCTTCTGAATGAACTAGAGCTTGCTGATACGTCGGAAACTTGGTTCAGTTCACCATCCAAATACCCCCTGAGCTGATTAACAGAGGAATCTTGTCATGGAGTAATGAGCACGACCTTCCTCCTCTGGTCCCAGAAGGCCAGACGGACTGGCCTCCCCTTCCTCAGCTGATGCTGATGGAGCACTCTGGTTTTGATTCTACAGTAGAGCATGTGGGTACAGGCTGGTTGTCTCTTGTACTCAGTCTGGCCTCTTGATCCATCCTCCTACACTGCTGCGTTGTTGTTGATCCTTTCCAAAGTTTCCCCAGTCCTAATGAAGCATCAATGTCGGTTCTGGCAGCTTAACAGAAAAGTTTTGGTCCTACTCTTTCTCAGAGCAGCTATTTTTATTTCCTGGGTAGAAAATAGCTGAGGGGGTTGCAGGTGAGTGAGTCAACAATTGTAGCAGAGTGGGGATGGCAACCGGAACCAGACAATTAATGAGGTTCTGGACGCTTAAATCCTGACAGGGTGCAGTTGCAGAATCTGAAGGTTAAAAAATATCCAGCAGCAACTGCAATTCATCATGGTAGCAGCAACACTGCAGCAGAAGGTAAACAAAGGGGATGATAACATCCTTGCTGTGTCATCAACTGGACCACAGCTGACCAGTGGTGAGAGGCGCTGCTCACATGCACTCATTTGGAGTGTGGGAGGAAACCAGAGAAAATGGAGAAAAAATGGGAAACTTGAAAAAAAATCTGCTTTTCATTTTCCTACAGAAGAGTTCGACATTAATGAAAACATCTTTCAGTGAGATGAGACCAGACTGTGTCATGCAGAGAAATGATTTAAGAACATTTTGTCTTCTTGCAAAGCAGAAAGAAAAGAACAGCACTCCACCAGTAACATCTTTCTTATTCATCTCAGGGCGTGACTGTAAAACCATTGTTTTTGTTGACATGGCCGCTGTTGTTATTAGCAACATCTTTTTGTTGACGTCAGCATGTTAACAAAGGTGCCTGGAAGTTGTCGACCCCACTAAAGTCTGGGTGGGTTCTAGGACACATCGTCGGGAACAAGCAGGAGATGGACAGACAGAAGCATAAACTAAAGGGGACTGACTTGGATTCCCAACAAAGGATCTTGCGGAGGCTGGATATTCCTGGTTTTCACATTGAAGTACTTGAACTGTCACTGTGTCAGCTTCATCGGCTTCAGCTAACAGCGCCATGGTTGTCACCAACATTGGGCCAGCACAGATGAGCACACTCGGAAAGCAGGAGGATAATAGTGAAGGACTGGTCCATGTTGAGGAAACCATCTACATCAGAAATATCTATACAAGGTCCACAGTAGGTGCAGGTTTTTCTTCCAACCAGTCAAGAGGACGCCTTTTCACCACTCTGATGTCTTAAGATTGTTTTCTGTGTGCTCATTTTGTTGGAACAAAAACCCACACCCACTGTGGCCCTTTAGCAAATCAGTCTGATCCACAAGATACTTTCAGTGACAGGCTGATAAACCAATGTTTGGTACCAATGTGAGTCAACAATCTCAGCACCGTTCGACCCCTAATGTGTTAAGTAAAGTATAGAATAGTATAGAATATTTTTCAGACGTACTTTACAAATTTGTCTGTTGATATTGGAAACATTTACCAATACTGTTAAGTGCTGTCATTATAAAAAAACATTAGATCAATAAAATTGAATCGAAAATTGAACGTTATGCCAAATTTCGTAGGTAACATTTTTTGACAAGTGTGGAGGATAAAAAGTATCAAACGTACAAGAATTAAATGGTGATCACATTTAAGAAACCTACATGACCCTCCAGCTTTAACGCTAATAAAAAGAAGAAAATAATGCAAAAAATGCGAAATGCAAAAAAACATTTTTACTACAACTGGAACAAGGCTTGTTCCACTGGTCCTCCGGTTGTGACATCACTCCCCTTCAATAATGCCACATCCACCTCCTCTACAGGTCGTGACTGATAGCATCTTTTTACACCCGTGTTTTTAAACCTTTTTCTAGTCACGGCACCCTTAGTTCATTGAAAAAATCCCGAGGCACACCAACAAAGGAACCTCGGCCAAAGTGCACTTGTGCTGAAAGTCCAATGGAAAACCCCTATTCCAATACCTGCATTGAAGCCGTCACTCCTCAGCATCACATCAAACAGCTGTATATATATTGTATAGGCTGAATAAGATCAAATGTCAACTTTAAAGGAACAAGCTGCTCCTTTATGTTTCTATGTATGTCGGTAACACAAAAACAATTACACTGAGTGTATAAACAGTGACAAAAGAGGGACGCGGTGAAGCAAAGTTCATCATAATTCACTCCAAATGGTCGCTGTGATTTCCCACAGAGGTGGCGTGGGTGGAAAAGAGCAGCACCTGCCTCTCATTATGTGAAGTTCAAAATCAACGGCTCAAGGAATGAGAATGTGCAAAGTTGGTATGTGTCAGTGAGAGTCTGTGCGACAGTTAAATAACCAGAGCCACCGGTCTTATTTTAGCTGCATGTCCTATCAGGTAATTGTGACCTCTGAAATGTACAGAGTCATTAGCAGAGGGAGGTTGACTGTCAAGCTTCAGCAGCATGAAAGAGACTAAAAGTGGCTCATCTAAGTACTTTGTGTTCTCCATATACCTCAGAGCATAAACAATTACATAAGGCCTTTGTGACATGTCACTGAAATGATAATTGGCGCCAGCGCACTGAGATGAAGTATGGCTTCCATGTGGTCCAACCTGTCAGTCTTGGCCCGAGTTCAGACTGTGTTTGCGCTGCGACATTCCTCAGCATTAATGACTTTCTGGCCAGAGGACCTGTCTTGCCGACATTTATGCAAAACAACAAGTGCTGTGTGTGTGTGATAATTGCGACATGTACACGACAAAGCTTCCGAGCGCCGGCTGTGTCGCCCACCAGGGGGAGTTCTATTTTTAGCCTTGTGGTCTTTGATTAAAATATGACTCTGACTGACCTTCATGCCAGCTGCAGCCACGTTTGATAAATAAAGAGCCGAGATCAATTTCTCAAAACGACACGCCTGTGGTGTCTGGGTCACCTGATCTGAACCAGCTGAAGGGATTGATAGACATATTGATCAGATCATAATGATGGATAGTCTGGCATGTTGGCAGATTGGTCCAGAAAGGGGTTCAAGGAGACTGACCTGTTGGATCTTGCTGTCATTTTCCCAGCAACTTCATTACTGTAATGAATGGATGTCAGAGTTTTGTCGTGCAGATGAACTAGCGTCACCGTTGCTCCATTTCCTTGCAGGCTGTTGACATTTGTCTCTCTGTGACTGTGCATTTTCTTTGAAAATAAGTGAGATTATTTAGCAATTTCTACGGAATGTCTGGAAGGGAATGCACTTCTTGGTTAGATATCAACCCAATTCTGTAGTTTCTGAACTCGATTTGTCCTTTGGCGCTCGGAATGAGGGATCTCAAGAAGCCAAAGACACAAGAGTTCTCTATGAGGCGCTGCCATTTTGTATCCTTTTGCCAGCCAGTTACCTCCAGAGGAGCATTTGTTTCCTAAAATGGCAGTTCAGTATGTGACTTGGTTGCAACTGGGATATCCTGCATGAGGTGAAATAACTGGAGGACTAACTGGGAATTTCCCAGTTCAGAGCCATGGAACACACTCACAACCCACACCTTATTCTCTTGTTTTCTCATGTTAGCGTCATACAGGATTTCCTTTCTATTTGTTATCTGGGTTATTATTTTAGAGAAGTCACCACCTGCTAGACAGAGCTTTAAATTTTCACCGTAACTCTGACTGCCTACCTTAGTTTGGTGTTCTTTTGGATCATACGCTACCGTAGTTATTCGCTGTTTTAACTGCGTGACGGTGTATCATTTATAAGGAAAAGCAAAGCAAGGGTCATTTTGTCAATGAGAGTTCCCTGAATGATCTTGTCTGCAATTTACAAAGGTCAAGCATGTCTGTTGGAGGCTGGCTTTCCCAGTTGGCCCCATTAGCATGTCAGAGTTGTGCTCTGATGCTGCAGCTACATCAGACACTGCAGCTACATCAGCCCTGTCACAAAATCAATACACTATTTTCTACTGATAATTCATGACTGCCCGACTCAAGGACTTGTCTGATTGTTTATTTGTGTGTGTGTGTGTGTGCGTCTTTGTGAGAACCGGTATCAGTTCTTAACCGACAGAGTGAGGACATATTGGCCTGTCCTCGCTTTGTTCAGCCTCATTTTGAGGGTTAAAACTGCAAACTAAGTCATTCTATTTGAGTTTTAGTTTGGTATATGGTTTTAGTTTGGAAGGGTGAGAGGACAGGGAAATAATTGTGTCATTGACGGTCCTCGCTAAGATAGAAAGAGTGCGTGTGTGTGTGTGTGTGTGTCAGACATGAATGGCATGTCTCACCCACTTTACAATTAGAGCAGCAGAACCAGATGTTTCTCTTGCTATCACATGCATCAGTCTTCAGCCCTAACCTCCAAACATGCGCAGTCACAGTTGTTACCAACAAACCCAAACTTGCATCTCAACTGGCCCTCACAGCCAAACTCTAACACTCGCACATACTGACAAATGCATGACACAAATGTACACTCCTATTCACACAAACACAACTTTTCATATCTCACTAGATATGTACGCTTATGCTACTTCACTGTGGTGCTGAAAAGGAAGCACAGCTCTTGAGGCATGTGAAAACACACGCACTTGCACAGATACACATAAATGTATTTCTATACTTGTGAGAACCCCTCATTGCCGTAAAGCTTTCCCCAGCCTCTCTGCCTTAACTTAACCATGCAAAACACAAAGTGAACCTTAACCAAGACTCTGAAACAAACTTAAACCCAATCATAACAACCCAGTTATTTTGACATTTTCACCCTCAAAACTCTTGTCCTCCCAAAGCAAAATTTCCTCATAAGATTGGTGCCTTGTCAAAGATTGGTCCACACAAGAATATGAATACATGTACACACGCATACACAAACACACACACACACAGCCTCAACTTGAAGAAGCAGACATTTTCTGGGTCACCATCTTCTCAGAGCCTCTTGACGCGCTCTACAATCTCTCCTTTGAAGTCAACCGCATTGATTGGATGAATCCTGATTGGGAGACTTGTCCCACTGCGACACTATTAACATCTTTAGAACTTAAATTCTTCTGCCGACAAAACAGTCTGACGTCCACAGCCGGGGCTAGTGGTTTGGAAGTTTTCAAGTTAGAGTGGAAGTGCAGAACTTTGTTTCAGGAGTGTGTAGCTCCATCTGCACACACGTGTGTTAAATCACCTTTAAAAACAAAATCACAATTCGGCTGGAGGACATGAAGTGGTTGTAAACAGTACACCTGTCATCATGACAAGCACTGAGACACGTAAACATACATGACATATAAACATGTTCAATGAATTACAATTCATCAATCACATCCATACTTTAAACAGCCTCATCTGTATCACCTCACCACTTAGCTATAGCAGTCAGACAGCTAGAGCTGGGAGGCAAGCTCCAGCCTGAACTATGTGGTTTGAAAAATGATAACATGCTCGCAAATGGATAAACAGAGGAGGATGAATGGACAAGGTTGTGCGACGTGCAGGCAGAGAGTTGCACTGAAGCAACTCTTTTGTCACCTGAAATCCATTTTGCTTTTCAGGTTGCGTTGATGAGGTTGGAGGGTGCCTGGGCTCCATAAGCTATAATGGAATGTGAAAGAAAGATATTCATCCTGCGCAATTTAGCTTTGAATTGAGTTTTATTCGCTCATCTTCAGATTTTCTGAAACCTGTGCGCATTCATGGAACCCAGAAAGGGATCAGTGCCTCACAACACTGCATAAAAACATTGTCTGGACTTGATGGAGTCTTTTTTGATACGGCTACCAAGAAGAGTTGAGAACGTGTGTTTTTACTGTAAGGGAGAAGCACATCTGCCAATCCTGAAGATTCCCCCGTGATGGCTTAATATATTAAGTTTGCTTTTCAAGCTGCAGAAAGGCTGGGCTCTGCTTATGCAGCAGACATTCAGAAAACCACACAAGGAGCTTTGCCAAAGATTTCACCAGAATCTGAGCTTCTATGACTGTCGGAATCTGTCTTCTCAAACATGTTAATTCTTTCAGCAATTAATATATGCCACTGTGGTCGAGTTCTTTTTTTTAAAAACGGAAATTTCAATTGAAATTTCGACACAGCATAATTGCACTCTGCCGGTGTTATTGTTAGTGTTCCTGCTGCCTTGACTACGTCCCTGGGAGGTATCGCAGATCAGTTCAGAAACCTGCTCACCAGAGCAAAAACACAAGCTTAATATTTGAGGCAAGCTTTAACTTTCAAATGCAAATCAAACAAGAACTTGTCAACACAGACCTCCTTGCTGGATCTACATCGCAGATCGTTCTGCAAAGATGGAGCAGTGCCGGAGTAACACCATTAATTGGGTCGAGGGTCGTCCTGGGGTGTTTGAGGAACTGTGGTGAAATGAGTTGCATGTTGGTTATTTAATCCAGATCCAGCTGTGGTTTCTTCTGTGGGATATGAGCAGAAATCTCCGCTGATGCAGGCTCTCAATCACGGAATCAAATTCACCCCAAAAGTTTACAGACAATAGATGCTTTTGTAGTTTCTTGTACACAATCTACTTCGTGTATTTATAAAGAGTCATCAAAATGCACTTGTTGGTTAGGTGTAGTAGTAGTAGCGGTTGTAGTAGTAGAATAAGAAGTTTATTTCAATCCCACAAAACAATCAACAACAGGTCTGCGTGGTGTGGAGAGTGGTGTGGCACACACAAGCTTGGAAAACACTGGGGAAAAAAACTTTTTTGTGGATGAATAAAACCATGAATTTAATGTTGAACATGAACTGGGACACATCAACAGTGACAGGACTCCTCAAACAGCGTCTCTGACAGGAGAGTGACCTTATGTGGTGTCACCTTTCGTCTCACTGAGAAGACGCGTGAGTTAGTTTTGCTTTCACCATCAAACATGTATTTTCATTTTAGTGGTGGGATTTTAACAAGTTAATTGCGATTAATTAATTACAACAAAAACACGCATTAAACTATTGAAGCATTTTATCGTTTTCATTTCATTTCATTTAACAGACAACAGGGAACCTTTGTAAGTGCAGGAGTTCCTGGTCCACTGATCACACTGATGCACAAGACACGTCACAGCTAGGATGATAACAACAACAACAAAAATGGAGGAATCCCTGAACAAAAGCAAACAAAAGCATCTGTTCGCTTTTGTTCGCGGATTTTTCGCTACACAGTGGCCAGGGTTTCCACTGCTCTGAATGTACTTGAAATTCTTATACAATTGAAATTCTTACATTCTTACAATTCTTACAATACAAATATTTTCAAAACTTGAATATTGTGAGCTATTGTCAAACATATGCAAAATAAATCACATTTTGTTGTTTAAATGTATGTATGGGTCCATCATTTGATTCAGTATTATACCAAATTCATGCCAACTGAAAAACGTGGCTTCTTGTGGCAAATATTCTTATACGATTAAACTGCGATTATTTGAGATTAATTAATCACAAATTCTCTAATTAATTTGATATTTTTTAATCAAATCCCACCCACAGTTTATTTCCATCCCATTGTCACATGCATGTTGGAAAAGTAGACTTTTGCGTGCTATGTTGCCACTGCAGTCAGGTTCCAGTTGCGCAGTCCTGTTTAAGTCAGTCTTGAACTTTAAGTTGAGGCGAAGACCACAGTAACCAACAGCACCCTCATCTTAATTGGCAACACTCTTACCAACAACTTGTAAACACGATGTCCCCTCAGCTGTGAACGTGCAAAAGCATAATATTAATCTTTGAAAGTGGACTCTTTACTTTGCAGTCAACATGCTCAATCTGAATAATGGAACACTCCATCACCATGACAACGCATCTGCGCTCTATTTGCTAATGAAGACCCGGGACGTAGAGGTCCTGCCTTGACTCTTGACTCGAGGTGAGAACTGAAGCTGGTTTGAAATTGACTAGGTAAGTGTATGACACATTATTGTACACAGTCATGTGACATCATGCAATTTGAGAAGACACTTTTCTTCCGCGGTTTAGAGTAGATTTGCTTTGTATTTGAGGAAAGAAAGATTTGCTATGACAACCTGGACACTTAGATTGTTTTATATGCTGTAACAATCTTTCTTATCTTTTCTTATTTTGCTATTTTTTGTTATGATCTTTCACCCTGTATAAACTGGTTAACTTCACCTTTTTTCCTCTGTAAACGGCCCTGTTGTAACCTGTGGTAATTAAATGTTAACGCTTGTCTTCCGCATGAATCCTGCGGGTTTGTTTTACCACTCGGTTTTGTGTGTGTGTGTGTGTGTGCCTGCATGTGCGCGCTGGAGCGGAAAACACAGGCTGTTCATCTGGACCTTTGCATTGCTCCAACACATGTTCATTTCATAAATATACTTTGAACACCTGCTTTGTCATCTTCCATGCGTCCAAATTGACCCCAAACACATTTGTCAGCGCACACACACACTCCTCTCTCACAAAACACTCACACACGGACAGGGGATGCTCTGGGAAATTCAGCTTCCAGTGCTTGTCTCATGGTAGGACAGAAGGTAAATTGTGATTCAGATTAGAGTGTGAGAGAGGGGGGTGGAGGAGGATGAAGAGGGTGAGGGACCCCGGACTCCTCCATCTCCAGGAAAAAGGATTAAAAATGCTCCTCACGCAACCTTTGTGAACAATCCAGTCAGGTCCAACTGCAAATTAACGTGAACCAGAACAAATGGATTGGCTGCAGCGGAGCAGCACCTGTCATCTGGGTGTCTTGCAGTGTGTGTGTGTCTGCTACTACTGAGGTTTGTGTGCAAGTCTATATTAGCCGCTTCGCCTGCGTGCACCTCACTGAGCCAGGAAGTCGACCATATAAGTGAGTAGTATGTCGGCCAGTAAGTCGTAAACAATCCTCCACCACACGACCTGTGTTTCCACACTGAGCTCCTTCTTGACGCTCGATGATGTGACACACACCCAGGGCATCGCTGCCACTTCCCATCAATGCAACTTTGAAACATTTCCTCTGTGGACGCCGGGGCCCGTCTCATGCAAAAGAGCCTCCGCCTGTGATCATGTTTGATTATTATGTCGCGAGTTTTGGACGATAATGGAGGAGACAGATGTATGCCAACACCATGGCAGCCAGACTTGACAAATTATGATTCAATTATCCTGATGAAGGATCTGAGAGGATGAAACAGGACGATAATTTGATAGGCTTTCTTGAGACTGTCACAGCCTGTTTACACATGAACTGCACGTCTTTTTCATTCTCTACATTCTGTTGAGGTGGCTACACTTGAAGCGAGCCAACAGTGGGGGTCAGGACCTCATGTTTCACACTCAAGCCGAGGTCACAGTGGCTGCATCTCTGCTGTGACTAGTTCTCCAGGCTCACAGATCACAAATGCATAGATTCAGGTAAAGAGGAGGAGCACACTAGCAACATAAAAGCTTCCAGTTACCTTTCAAAATAAAACCGAGTGTTCATAAATTGATGGCATTTCACTTAACTCCCCAGTAAAAGCACGAATGTCAGAGGCTCCAGGCACATGCACATTTTGGGGAGCTTGTGCTGAAGTCAGAAAACAATAGCTTCCGTCTCAAAAGTTACTGTTATTTGAGTGGTCACATGGCAGAAGAAGTTATGGTTGTAAGTTAGCATCCAGTGAAAATGTTACCGCAAGCTTACTTGAGATATCAAACCAAATAGCAAGGCCACTTAATGTGTTTTTGAAAACCCAAATGATTTATTCTACAACCCAAAAATATTCTAACAAAACATGAACACAGTGAAACTCTGCGGTGGCATGAGGTGGAGTGGGAAGGGCCGCAAGTCAGAGAACGATGCTCTCAAGTACTTGAATTAATGCCCTGTCCCATACCAAAATGCATTGATGAGAGAGGATGTTTTCATAAAGGGAAAAGGGTTGGTACGCGAGCACCAGTCGGCATCCCATAGTGGCCTCACAGGCTGTATGCACAACGCAACACAGACGGCACATGCACTGTAAACTGTGGGTCAGGTTTAATAGGTTAAATTCTTATTCTTTTTTTATTTTTTTTGGAGGATTAATAAACGTTGGCCATATTGTAATTCCAAAAAACAGACTTCCAAACAGCACTCCATTTCACCGACAGACTGAATCAGACTGGTGGCTTCACTGGCTAAGACAGCACAAACTTGTTCAGCTCTCTGGACCACATAGCAAATACATATTTCATAGAATTGGATTCAAGCAACAGGAAATACAAATCTAAAATACTTAAAGTCATCACAGTAAGAGTCAGTATTTCAATGATTACACAAGTCATTACCATGCAGATATGAGACACAGGAGCAGTGGTAAGACCTCATCCAGCAGGCTCAACCACTACACTTAGTAATCTGACCTGGCCCCTCAGCAAATTCAACGACAGCCGTTATATAGCAACAATTTCAACAAACTGCAGGGAACATCACAGTACCAGTGACTACAGTAGGCCGTGTGAGGTTTCCTCCAAATATTAGCATGAATGACCTTACTGTTACATAAACTTGTCCCATCTGATGCATGACTGTTGTCACTCTAGACCAAAAACTGTGAATTACAACCAAGTTCAAGTCCAACACTGAGGCAGACTACTGGTAATGCTGTACTGTATACTGTATAAGTCCAAGACTCTGGTAAAACGGGTCCCTGCAAGGCACTCCACTGGCCTTCAGGCGGATTCTCCGTATAAATAGCAGCTGGATTGTCGTCTTCTGTGGTTGTTCTTCTGCGCTTGTCGTTCTACAATATTAACAAGCAGTAATGTTCTGGAATGACGGTCCAGAGGGTTGTCCAGGTCCAGACTCGTAAGTCTCGTGGAGAAAACAAGACGGCAAAGTGCATAGTCACAACCTCAGAATTCTCAGAATCTCAAGTACACGGTTCATCTATTATTATTATTACTATGATTATTATTATTATTGGTCATTATTGTTTGGTCTTATTTATCCTTGGTTTAGTTAACTGTGATGAATCGTTACATGTCGTCAGAGTCTCTGCTGGCCTCCAGTGGATTCAAGCGGTACGACTGGTTGCAAAGTTTCTTATTAAAAATATAATTTAGAAAACAAATAAGTGAGGAAATATATGTTTTAAGAGGGAAATATTTTTGCAACATTCAGTAATAAATTTAAGCGCGCACTGTGCTTCAAACCCCGCCAGTTCATCAAGCCTATTCACTGGTTAACAGATTTATTTAGTTTAATTTTATGTGACTTTGAAGGTGTTGCGTTGAACGGCTGGGTTGCTGTCGCCACTGCGGTGTTTTGATCCAGGTCTCGCTTTCAGTGGATTTCCTCCCCACGGGAGTCCTCTATTGACACAGAGCGACCATCTGTCCTGTGGCTCAAAGGCACATCAGCTCACTGGATGAGATGGAAATTCAAATAATTCCACTAGAGTATGTTCTACTGAAACCCCCCAAAAACGGTGATACATTTCACCTGAGCTGATTGGGACTGAAGGTACTGTTATATCATTAAGTCCACGCGCAGCGATCGAAGACGGCTCCGGACTCAAGTGGCAGAACGTGGGCGGCGCGTCGAGGAACATCTGATCCACCGGAGCGACACCGGAGTCAGAAGCTGATTCGAGGGGACGTGAAAGTCTGCGCTCGGGGGTTCTCGGGAGGAGAAAGAAAAGAAGGTGGTCCGGCGCTGCGGGGTTTCTTGTCATGGTGCGCGTCTGTCCGCGGAGGATTTCAGTCCAAACTGAGTTCGGAGCGGAAGGATCGCTTTGCCACTTGCCCTGTTTGGATCAGATGGAATCTAAATCCCTGTGTCACCAGGACAATCCGCTGCAACGTGCGTGAAACGAAGGTGAAACCGACGTTTTCCACATCCAAGTGACGACGGGACAATTGGCGACTTAACAAACGATGTGAAGAGTGACGGAGTGGAAATGCGACGCAAAGGCTTTTACCTTCTGCAGGTGAGTTGGGAACTTACCCACATTTGAATTCCTTCACAGACCAAAAAGTCTTCCTATTTACTGTCGATATCCTGCTGATGAGAATGGTTTGACTGCAACCCGCGTGGCACCGCATGTCAGGATACATTTGACCAAAAGACTGGGAGGAAAACTGGAGGACAAATCACGGTGTAGTGGCGCGATGCATCCGGACAAGTGCCTTGACCACAACTACCATCCAGATGTGTTTTGCTCCGTTTCATTCTTCATAACAGTAAACAAACTGCCACAACTCTGTCCTCATAGAATCCACCCAGGTTTTATAATTCCAATAGAATTTTTTTTTCTTTTTTAAGTGTACTTTATTGCAAAGTACCCTAGTAAGAATGAGAATGAACCAAGTCGAGAGCTTGGTTCATTCTCTTACTTACTAGATGGATCCGAGCAGCTCTCGTTCAGTGGACCTCAGGTCTCAGCTCATTGAACTATTTCTAAACTATTGTCAATTTTTCAATGTTTGGTAATTGAGCAGATTTTTTTTCTCATTTTGTATCACTGAACGTGTCCCCACCATTTGTCAAAACATGATATATTCATTTGAATAGACAAATGTTTTTCGTTTCATGGGCTGTCATTTGCATCTTGTATTATTTTTCAAACCTGTTTGCAATATTCTGTTGATATTGTATGAATGAAAAATTGAATCAACAAGTCGTCAGGTAACTGCAAACTGTATCAACTTTAATTAATATATTTCAGATGGTCATCAGGAGATGAACAAGAGCCATAAACCCCGGTTTCATTCTTGCTTCTTGAAAGGTGACCTATTAAATAGTTAACAGCCATTTGCCTATTCAATGACATTCCTTTATTATGGTCAAGTCTATCCATGTTCTGTGTTCTTATTTACGAAACAAAAAACTCACCTGTTCTATTTCCACGCAATAGTCGTGTACTAATTTTGTTCATCTGTTTTGAAGAACAGCATATTTATATTACACGGATGGAAACACCAAACTTAGAATTTAATTGAAAGTGTTTTTGTTTGTTTGTCATTAGTGTATTTAAAAAACAAAAAAGTAAAATGTTGAAGGATCGCAGAGGGATGCATAGGGTTTGTATTGCATATTTGTTTCTCTTTTAGTACTTTTCTATACACCTACAGGAGCCCTTGCACAATAAGGATAAAAAAAGAAAGAAAAAAATGAAGGCATATCTTCAAGGTTTGTTCAAAATTCAAAAAGAAACATTTCAGAACCATAAAAAAATACCTACAGAATGTTTATATTGTTTTTAATATTGACAAAATAGTTCATTAGTTTTATCTCATTTTAGTATTGATTGCCAAAAAAAAAAAACACCTCAACAGCGTTTTTTTAATTAAACCGCGTTGCATCCGGATATACAGATGTCTTATTTGAGAACAATCTGTCGGAAATAATCTGGGCTATGGAGTTTGCTTGTGTCAGGATTGATTCTGCTGTTCTTGCTGAAAAGCTGACGTTAAAAAACACAACCGGGATTTGGGGCAGTGGAGATTAAAACACACACACACACACACATATATATATAGCAGCAGCTCTCTGTCTCCTCATTTCTGGAACAAGGAAATGGATACATTTTGATCCAGATTTCGTTGCAATATCCTGAATTATGTCCTTGTTCAACTATCATAACACTGATTGCAGTGTTCACATGCTTTTTTATGGAATATTCCATCATAATCCAGATTACAAAACAGGGTTTTGGTGTCGTGTCTACCAATATTATTGCATTGCCCACCTCCTGTCTTCAATCTTATTTTTATATGTCTTTTCCTATCATAGGCAGCTGCAGCAAGGCCTCCTCCTTCACCTGTCTTGCATCCTCCCCCGTTAGTTGTCTTCCTCTTCTCCTCCCCTTGGTGCCTCTATTTACAACATTCTCCATCCAACATGTGAAGTGTCCCCCTCAAACCAAACCACGTTACTACATTTTTACATTGAAGACCTGCGTTTTACCATTTCTACCCAAAGAAGTCATTTCAACATCCCACATGTACCTGCCACTGCTATTGCCTTACTGTGAAGGAGCACCTTCACAATTGAGCTGTCAAATTGTTGCCAGTCTTGCTGAAAGCATCATCATGTGAGCAGCCTTGAGCAAAAGAAGATAATGTCATAGAAGTCTCCTCCATCACAGCCCCCTCCAGCTGCAGCATCTCTTGGCTCCAACATATAGTGTTTAATTAATGCGGTGAGTCCTTCACACATTAAAAATGAGCTCGGTATGCTACAGGTGATGTCTGACAGCCCTGCACAAAAAAAGTGACTCTTATTTTGCTGCTCAGCCATGTCACAGGACCCTGACATTCAGTGATAACATGATGGGTGGTGGTTCCCATCCGCCTCCCAGTCAGAGTGTACGGCCAAATCTCTCTTCTTTGTACAGTGAAAATACATTTCCATAGGAATTGGTGAATGGCTCCACCAGCAAAGCTTGAATCATTCCTATGAGCCCATCACATGGGATTGACCCGATGATGACCATTTCACTTCTGATACCATTGACAGGAAGTGTGGGGAAGACAGAAAAATAACCGAACAAAACTGTAAACATAGCTCGCTGTTTTGGATTGAAGTCAATGAGCAAGGCCAGAGCAAGGAAGATTGGGACATCCGTGATACCTGTTCTGTAGAATCCAGTGTCTGACCCCCACATTAGTTAGACTGTAGCAAGCAAAAAGCGTGTGATGAGAGGCTCTGTGGTTCTCAACAGCAGGAGTCGCCCGTTTCACTCTTGAGAGAGCCACAGATTCCTGCTGATGTGGATCCAGATGCCTGAGGTGAATCACTCCATTTCTCTCCCACCATCATGTGAGAAAGCTGCAGCTCCAGGAATAGTAAAGAATCTTTCCGGCCCCTCCCTCCCTTCCCACCTGCTATTTGAGACGCCATTGTTGTGATTTAAGTGCTGTCCCTCCTCTCTGCGATCCTCGCCCCCTACAGCCTCCTCACTCATATATCATTGACCCGCTCAGGTCAGAGACCCCCGTCAAAAAGAACTCATGATTCATCTTTCTATCTGTTCTGGGTTAATTTCGTTGCAATCCCCCCATCAGCTGGACTTCAGAGTAAAAGCCTGAATACCTTATATTACACAACTTTGTTTGACCCGAGTGATAGCTGCCAGAACAAATTATTAGTTCTGTGTGCTCCAATACTAAATACCAAATCCTTTTCCATAATGTTCCAACTCTGTTGAATCCCTTTTGAGTTCAACACTGAAAATTAAACACTTAGAACAGCATTCTTGGGGGTAAAAAAAAACATATTTATATACGTTTATATACAATGTACAATATTATATACAGTATGTCTATATATATTATATACAGTATTGTTGTGCTCTAAACATTCAATACAATGACGGCAAATATTGATATTTTATTACAACACACGTGTGTGGATTACCCAGTGTTTTTAGTTGTTCAAATCAATTCTTTTACCGGCTCACAAGCGCATCCTTGTACGCCTCTTCACTCAGCAATCTTGTGTCATGAACTGTCACGTGATAAACACCAGCTCTGCTAATAGCTATTATTGCTTCACCGGAGATGGAAACATGAAGGATAATGAAAAGAGCTGCAGAACGGGATTAAATCAAGATCATGGACTGGTAGATAGAATCTGTTGAAACCATGCATGAACTCAAGATATTCAAAAACATTCAATGAACTCCAAATTAACATGATCGACATACAGTCCATAAGATATTTGTTATCAACGTGAAAAAGCAACCGTCAAAACACTTTCAACAAACTCTAAATCAGTGAATAGATATGGGCTACTTTGTCGTTAGCTTTGCTAATGTGAATGGAATTACTCATGAAACAGCCTCACACATGCTTTGATTCAGATCTTGTTTATTCAAACTTCCGAGTCTAAAATGCAGTAATGCAGTAAAATGCAATGATCTCAGCAGAAAGACCATTCCAAACAAAATGAAGCAGGTATGTGGATCCTAAAAGCAAAGATGGACGCACAACAGAATGCTGCGGTTCTGGAAAATAAGTAGCCTGCCCACTTCCGTCCGGATTGAAGCATCAACTAGACACGTTTTGTGCTTCTTGCTAGAACATCCACACCGGTAAAAGGGTAGGTAGAGGCAGGCTGAGTTGGATGCGGAAGGAAGTGAGCCAGGTAGTTACTTTGCGGAACTATGTCGGTGCCCCCGTGTCCATATAGTCCATTTTAACTATGTGGTTTTTATTTTTTAGTCAGGGATGCAGGGTTTCTGTAGCCCATATCTCTGGGTGTCAGGTTGTCCTGAATATAATGGTCTAAAATTAAAGCAACACGAGCTTCGTGTGGCAAATACGATTCTGTTCTGTGAGTCCCACTCCTACTTTCAAGCCAATAGATGATGAATACACTGTATTCATTTTTGCATGAGAAGTCACAGCTGTGATGTGCACCCCCGAACGACTCATCGAGTCTCAGGATGACACTTGAGAATCAAGAAACCAAAGACCATTCAAAAACCAAAGCTTGCCTAGATTTTCTTGTGAAGTAAAGTGAGTGGTTTACTGGCACTGATGCATTATTGATTGGATGTTTTATTTAAAGAGAGTTTACAGGTAACAGTAGCTGCCCGCCGGCATCCACCGGGACCTTAAGGACCCGAGGGCCGACGGACGCAACGTTTTTCAGGGTCAATTATGAGAGCAAGTACGGAGCAAACTGCTGACATTTAGCTGTACCTGGTTATTCAGGGAGCGGTGCTGCCGTTGGTTCAATGGGGCCTCCTGGAGGTCGACACAGTGCAGACAGTACACTCAGTGCAAAAGGCATCACAGATGAACAGCACCTGTTTATGATGTTTCTGTCTGTATATTGGTTTGATAATTGTGCTCCAGGACCCTCACTATCGCCAAACTCATCTTCTCTTACAGTACACCACCCCTTGACTAATAGTGTGGGATTTATGTCAGAATGTCTACTAAAAATGGATTAGCGCGTGAGTGAAGAACCCCAGAGATGGAGCCTGTGATGGAGGACTACAGCTGGTGTTGTGTGAGGGACAACTGATCGGGTGTCAAGTCCAGTGTGACTGTTGTTTGGTGTTTAAGTGAGCGTCCCAGTTTCATCCACAAAATCCCAAGGTCAGGTTGGGTCATCATTTCTTAACAAAAATGTAAAATGCCATGACGAGAAATGGCGCTTTTACCAAGCTGCCAAAATATCAACTCCTGTTTGCTCTGCTCTCACTCACAGCTTTTCAGTATTTCCAGTATTATTGAGAGAAGCTTAACCAAACGTCTCTGCATCTCTTCGGGTGGACTTTCACATCCAGCTGAGTTCATATCTTGATGCCAATCTCTTTTTAGCTGTACGATGCGTGACCATTATGTAAATGATCTGTGTGTAATAGTAGTTATTGTCTTTTTATTTTTGCGTACACAAGCACTGGCATGATCCTCTCTGCTGCTGTACCCAAAGGAAATGATTGTCCCCTCAGGATGCCCAGAAGTGGCTCATGACACAGATGATGAACCTTCCTAAGAGCCATGGAAATGCCCCAGATGGTCTTGCACATGTGACTGCTGGAACCATCATCTGGACGATGCTTATCTATCATGGTCCAGGCGAAGCAGCGTGTCGGACCAAATTTTTGTGTTTGGTGACGGTGATGATGATGATGATGGAACAAACCAAATGGCATGCAAGTGCCGTTTCTGTATGGGATCCTGCCAGCTGAAGTTTATTTAATGACTGCGTGTATTATTCACACGGCACACACACAAATACTCACTCACACGCACACATGCAAATGAGACTAAGGACGCAGGCAGAAGTATTTTGAAGTGAAAATCACATCCATTCAAGACTCTGGCTTTATATTCAGCTGAATCTTTCCATCTGTAAACATGAAAGCGTCGCTGGGTGATAACAAAGCATCCGAATTAGCAGCGGCGCGTTAGATGGCGATCCTTCATAGATGCATCTGCTCAAGGGCACTGAGTGTTTCACATCAATTCCCCAAGTATGAGGATGAGGAGGCTTCATGTGAGGAGGCAGCAGGAGGGAGAGAAACTGTGATTTTACATCATGTATGTTGAGTCACTAACGCAGCACTCTGCTCACGCTTCTGCAGCCGTTGGCGCGTCACCCTTTTTTTTTTCCCTTGCTCACTGGTTCATCGGTTAAATTCAGCGGCTCTGTGGATTCATCTTGGCTGGACGATGAAAGAAACATGTTACACGTCGTAAACCATGATGTCTCTGGCCTCATGAAATTCAATTTGAAAGGTTTTTGTGAGAGCAGCTGAACACAGGTTTGAGTCACAAACACTTCCCTTCCTGCTGACTGCAGCTACAACACATTCCATGTTTAGTCACAGTGAGAGTGTTGTGTTCTTTTAACTGCAGAACAGTGTCCTTTACCAAGTCTGTTAACTGGAGCCTCTAAAGATTGTGGCTTACGTGAATAAATCTTTTAAAGAAATCATTTTCCAGATATTACATACAGATCCACATGTTTATCTGCCCAAATATCCTGATGAATGGAAGAAAATTTCTAGCTGTTCTCCTTTTCTGGCCCTGTACAGGCTTCTGTACCACAACACTATCAGGTTTATGTCCTGCTCATGTTCAAATCTGAAAACCAGGTCTTGCTCAGTAACAGTTGCCAGAAGTTCATCTCACTCCTGTCTGTTCACTGTCCTGATTCCACACTGGTTCAAAGTGTTCACCACTGAGACTTGGTCAGCTGATGGCAGTGGTTCTTAACTGATCTGCCTTGGGGAGCCACCGTCAGGATCACACACAGAACAACCTGTGACCCAGAAAAAAACAAAAAACAAATAATAATAATAATAATGCTGTGATCTGGGTTGGATTGAGATCACCAATTCCACATTGCCCTTTTATCACGCCGAACTAGGGTTGTCTATATGACGATATTAGATCATGAACAAATCGAACATGTTCACAATCTGCCTAAGTGAAAAGACACTATGGATCGCCTCTGTCTCATTCTATAAACTATAGATCTATAGTGACGTGCTTCACTGACTCTCCACTTGTTGTCTAGCCACACACTCACCGTCAGAGCAAACAAGCCGATCAAAAACACAACTTCTTTTTTTTTTTTTTAACATGAACCACTCACTGTCTCGGCAGAACGATGGAGTATTCCTTGTCTGACCGGTTATTAAGTTATTACTGTTATGAATCAATCTGAGCGAATTAATGTCAAAGAAAGCAAACTCTACAAAGCTAAAAAAAATATTGCAACAGAAGGTAAGTAAGAAAGTGCACGCCAACCTTTACCAATGCAAGTCAGATAAAGTTGACGAAATGGTTTTCCGTGCGAACGTCCTGTAGCTTCCTATCTACTTTGTAGAAGATGAAAACTGATGGAATAGTAATATGTTCTGATCTTTTCTGTTCAATACAGTTACATTTGCATTTGACGGAAAAAAGATGAAAAGAGCAATTGAGTGTTTTGATGCACTTCCAGTTAAAATGAAGTGCTGATGAAAGCAAATAGTCTCGTCTTCACTGATATTTTATCAACTTGTGTTTATTGAAAGCCGTCTTTTATGTTGCTCTTTACCCGAGTGATGTTGTTTTATATTTAGGGTATTTGCCCATGTTGGAAAAAAGCTGTGCTTACATGTAAAATTGTGATAACATTGTGATTTCATAATAAAACACATTATGATATGATATTTTTGCCATATCAGCCACCCATATGCCAAACATGACCTCAATATCAAAACTGTTGAAATGCTATAAAGAGTTGGTGAACTTTTGGTATATGTTTTGGCTATGTGAAATGATTTTCATAGGAATGAGAGTAGATGTTTGAAGTGATGGACATTTGGTGGATACATTTTCTGTTCTACTTTTGCTCTTAAAATGTGAAATATTTTAATGTATTTCTTCATTTTTTTATAGTATTGGTATATATCCACAAGACCCTGAACATGCCATATCTCGTCTAATCTAATCCGTACCGTTGAAAGAAAAAAAAATAAAGCTGCTGTCCCTGTACTGGTGGGGATTTTTTTTGATAGATTATATATATATATATAAGATTTTTTTCAAAAAGCATTTTAAGTGGAAAAAAAACCAAAGGAAAGAATAACAAAAAGAAACTTGATGGTGTGCATGAGCATGAGTTTATTGTTGTGAACTTAGTCTAGTTAGACCTTCAGTTCAATTTCACAGTTCAACAGCGGAATGAACAGCATCAATAAAAGAAGTCTAGTACACAGAAGGTACTAGCATCAAGCATTGTCTTGTAATATTGTCTGTAGCAGCATTTAAAATATTTATTCTTTTATCAAATATCACTGTAGTGGCCTGAATGTACTGATACAATATAGTGAAATGAAGTAACATGATATTTGAATTAATATTTATTTTCTTGGACCCTGGCCTGCAACTCAACATTTTATATTGGCACAATAGAAAAATGTATTTTTCTGTTTTTTTGCTGGAGTTTTGGGTAATACTCACAATACAGCCTCAAAGCAAGAAAGTCGCAGGGTCAAATCCAACTTGAGGCAACAATTTCAGTGTGGATCTTGCATGCTCTCCTTGCACCTGCAGGGTTTTCTTCCAGTGAGTAGCTGTGATATGTTCCATATGAAGGTGACCCTGCGAAGGGAATAGTGAACCATATGAGATTGTGTAAACGTCTTGAACTGAAGCTTCTGTGATGTTCGACTAAATGATAATTTACTGTGCAGCATTATAATTCATGTTCTACATCTTTTAAGTTTCATACATTTTGCTCATGAACAACACAAGACATGAAACGGAACAAATTGAAGGTAAAGGGACGAGTAGCGGCACTATCGTAGGACTTGATGTTAAAGTGTAGTCAAGTGGTGGAAGGACAGAATCAGACAGTTCAGAAGCTGAAGACAACTGTTACGGGTCAAGGCGTGGAGCGGGACTCAAGTGGAGTGGTGAAAGTCACAGGAGGCAGGAGCGAGTCAAAAATAATATTTTAATCATTAAACAACAAAATCACAACAGAAAGCGTCACCGAACCGGGAGAAACAAACCAACTTAAATCTGGGAACGGAGAGACGAAAGCACAAAGAACAGATAATCACAAAAGAAACCAGGAAACACACGGAAACAGGAAGAAGGAACTAAACTCTAACTCAGGCACCAGGGTTTAAGACAGAGTAATCAAAATAAGCTAGCTGGCACACAGAACGAGAGAACGAACGAGGAGAGCCAATTTACCACCGGGAACTGAATGAGAGTCCAACGGAAAGAGTCACAGAACCGGGAGAATCAAACGAACTTAAATCACAGGGAACTAGAGGAGTCGATCACAGGGAACAATAGGAGTCGATCACAGGAACTAGAGGAGTCGATCACAGGAACTAGAGGAGTCGATCACAGGGAACAATAGGAGTCGATCACAGGAACTAGAGGAGTCGATCATAGGGAACAATAGGAGTTGATCACAGGGAACAATAGGAGTCGATCACAGGAACTAGAGGAGTCGATCACAGGAACTAGAGGAGTCGATCACAGGAACTAGAGGAGTCGATAACAGGGAACAATAGGAGTCGATCACAGCAACTAGAGGAGTCGATCACAGCAACTAGAGGAGTCGATCACAGGAACTAGAGGAGTCGATCTGGCCCACGTTGCTGGAGTCCAGGTGCTCTTGTACTCAGGTGATCAGGGGTTGGTTGGCTCCAGCCGTGTGCCACAGGAACAGGAAGAAATGAGGGAGAAAACAAAACAGGACTCACGTGACCAAAATAAAAGCAGAATCATGACGTCGTCGAATCATGTGTCGTGTGAACGTGTTACGCACCTGGTCAACTTGACCTCGGATGGTTCACCGAAGGGTCAGAAATATGTTTTACCTTCATCTCCAACGCATGGAAACACAGCTCACATGCACCTGGTGGTTAGATTAAAAAGGTCATCACGTGAGTGATGGCTCTATCAATGATCATGCATGATGGAGCGTTAATCTGCGCTGACCTGTTGTGACCTCTCTCTGCTCACAGGTGTGGACCATCGTAAGCCTCCTGCCAGCCGCCTCCTTTGCTGAGTTGACATGTGAAGCTCTGATGATGCTCACAGGGAACGTGTCAAGTAAGGAGACACACGCTACCACTCACACACACACACACAGCTCTGTGCTGAACACCTCAACGATTAATAAATACCCCCAATTGGTTTTTCTCATTTTCATTAGAGATTTGTTGATATATCCATTACCAGAAGTCAACAGTATTGTTAGTCACTTCATCTAATTCACCAGGGGGAATTTCATTTTCCAAGGACCCACATTGGAGAGATAAAATACGGTGTAGAGTGTGTGTCAGAGACATCTCTGGTCCCCTGAACGCCACGCAGCAGGACAGTCTACACGCATGACAATAACCGTGGTGACCGCTCTTCCAGGGCATAAGAAACACTACTTCTTTTCTTCAGTAAGATCCAGTCATCCTCCAGCCAATGCCAGTTGCCAGGCAGAGGCACCACTGGGTTGGATGTCTGCTGTTTCAGCTCTGTGGTTAGAAAGCTGACAAAATCTCAGGTGGCTCAGTGTATGAGCTTCCACACCAGGTAAATTATTTACTTGTGACAAAAAAGTTATTTTCTTTGTGAAAATCATGCGCTTCATGTAATTAAGCAAAGTGTTAATTAATCATCGGCTTTTGATTGCCGTAATTAATAGTGATTAAAGCTGTTGAAAATCAATCTACCAGCAGGACGCTTTTCGATGACAAGGCGTCTTCTCAGGATTCTGGCTGTCTTTCTTGCTTGCTTGTGGTCTGGTGTTGTTTACACCTTTTCCTGAATTTCAGATTTGTTCTTTGTCTCACCTACTATTACCGGTACTTTTACTTAACTACCTGCTGTGTATTTTACATTTGAAAGAAAAATCTTCCTAAACTTTCTGAAATGGCAAGGAAGCCGTCTCAGACAAGCATGATCAAAATCAAAGTCTTTATTCAGTCCATTGTCAGCAACAGGTAGATCAGTCCGACAGTCTGGCAAGTTGGAAGGGACAAGCAGTGCACAGAATCCAGGTCATGAGCAAGGGGTCAGCAATACCGGAATAACAGTCCAGACCGGGAGGAAATATCCAGAAGGAGAAGAGGCAGAAAGCAGGGTCAAGGCACATGATCAGGTATTCTAAGACGGCGACATAACCAAAGCTGGAGAACTAAACAGGATGGCAACTAGTTAAGCAGGTTCTTTTCTGTTCAATATAGTTAAGTTTTCAATTTTCATTTGACCGAAAAAAAAAGAACTCCAGTTAAAATGATATATTATTAACTTATGTGTTTATTGAATAGTTTATGTTGCAAGAATGCTCTTTACCCGAGTGATGTTGTTTACCTTTTGTTATATTTAGGTTATTTGCACATGAAAATATGATGGTTTCGTACAAATGAGACTTATGGAGGATGAATTAGGTGGATTAGGTGGTTTCTGTTTTACTTGTTCTTAAAATGTTAAATATGTTCATACATTTCCTCATTGTTTATAGTGTTGACGTAAAGTCTAATCTAATCTGTATGTTAAAAGAAAAAATAAAGCTGCAGTCCCATCGGGCTGTGTACTGGTGGGAATGTGGCAGTACAATAAGCATCCCATGCATGTGTAAGGATAAATCTATGGATCAGGTTTTCTAAGAACAGGCAGGCAAGATAACCGATACTGGACACTGGGCAGGATGGCACTAGCTAATCTGGTAAATAAGCATGAAAGAGGAGATGGAACACCTGAATAGGGCTCAGGGGTGCTGTGGGAGTGCAGAGGCAGGTGATGAGAGTCAGGCAAAGTGTAAATGAATGCAAGCGAATTAGTCGTGATAACTGGTAAAACTTGGAAGAAACATAGATTTACTTTATTCACTCAAAGCTTGATCATTACCGACGATCACTGAGCTCGTGTTCATGGAGACACTGGTGATGACGGTTGAGGCTAAAACATCGATCATCATCTGTGACTCGTGAGTAGGTCATAGGATTTCAATTAAAAAAGGAGATTCTTAGATTTACAGCCTCCAAGTCACAGAAATCAATATGCTAAGGGAAATAATTAAAACAAGTGTGTGTCTGATGTTTTCTCCATCACTCACATTGATTTCTCTGCAATGTGATATTTGTCTGCAACTTAAGGGTTGGGGGTCAATTCTAAAGATCTTCGCTAAGCGCTCGGGGGACCCCCTGCCACAGACAAATGGAAGCTCTTTTCTTTTTTCACAAGATTTGAATACTGCATCAGTATAAAATAATTTAGCACTGACCCGTATTCAGAGTGTGTCAAGGTTCAGAAACAGCAAGAGCATGATTTATATTGTTGCCGCTCACACACAGGACTTAAAATTATTAGTGTAATGAAATAAATCCCCAGAAATCTTGGGAGGATGCACCTGTCACCTGCGGCCCTCATTTCCACATCTCAATTTTCCTGAGTGCATATAGAAAGAATCAGTTGACCTGGGGGCTTGTGGAGACTCATATTCCCGTCAAGGCCCTGTTATTGCTCAGGGAAAGGTCTGTCAGTAATGTTTACCGGTGACCTTTAGCTCTCACCTTCCTCAGCTGTTAATCTGTGCTTAATGAGTTTGTGCCATGTCCCCGTAAGTGCCCAAACACAGGACTCAGGTGAGCTGATTGATGAGATTCTGCCTTCTGGTTGCAGTTCACACCCTGCTGGCCGCGTGGAACCAGAGCCAGATCAACGCCTCGGCTCAGTGGAGCGGTGAGTCCAGACTTCTGCGCCCTTCGTTTTCTTTCTGAGATGAACTCTATCATACCACATCTCACACAGTGAAATTTATATTATCTTGCAACTGTTCCATCTCTCACCGCACCACAGCTCCTGCTCAGCTTGATGAAGGTCCCCCTCATCCGCTGCTGATATTGGACCCTAGTGGAGAATTGTAGTTTCTTTTATGAAATATTCATGAAACCCACGTTTGTTTCATCTTTTGCTCAGATCAAACTCATATGAGTGACTGAGATAACTTAAAAGATCACATCAGTGATACCGCCTCCTGATACGATTGGTCCAAAGTTGAACCCACTTTGGTGCTCATGTTGCCCGAACAGTAATAAAATGTGAATATTGTCATGTTTGATGACCTTTTAAAATGCCACCAAGAGCAATTCTTTCGCTGCATTTCTGTCGTTTACACCTGGTGAGACTTGCTCTCGGTGGAGTATTTTGCTTATGAGGGTCTCAGCAAAGATTTTCCTTTAAAAGGGACTGACTTATTTTGTGGCTCATTCCCCAAATGGGTGACTATTCAGATGCGATCGATATTTTTAAAAACAATGTTGTCAACAATATGCTGTGATAGATTCATCCGTATTTTAAATCACAGTTTACATCTTCCATCCCAACAGAAAAGGAACACAGTGCAGCTCCCTCTTCTCAAGCAGTTATAAATCATAGCCAGCGATGTCATTCGTACTGTCGATAGAGTCTTTGTCTCTGTGTCAACTTGAAAAAGTCTGAGCAGATATTTGTCAATCTGACAAAACCGTATCTGAATCAGAGTCCGAATCAGATGCTGCTCAGAGTACAGAGTGAAAATGGCTCTCTACATTTTTAGCAAGATGAATTGTCCCCTTAACATGTGTAGGAACGATGTTAGTCCATTTCCAGATGGTTAGCATTGGCGATAGAGATTGTGGTGAGTACAGATCCCCTTTGCCCACAGGTCTTGTGAACAGACGTCACTAAAGTTTCTTCATCTTACTTTTAAAAGAATCATGAGTTGCACGGCTCTGGATCGGCAACGACAACTATTAATAAAGTCTTCAAAGAAAACTTCAGATTCACAGTGGAGGCACATGCTAAGTGATGTAGTGAGCCTGAGACAACAAGTACAAAATGAAATGATCTTGCTCCACCCAAGTCTGAAATGAGAATTTGTTTTTGGGATGTCAAGTGGAGTCGTAGAGATCAGGTGCTGTTCTGTTCTTAAGGGGGTGTCTTCATTCGTACACACTTGCTTGAGCATACAAATACATAAAGTCAGATTTCCATAGGAATTCAATGGGGTCCCGTTTGTCACTCCAGCAATGAGCCTTGGAAACCAATTGAAACACAAGTTCTGAGTAAAAATGGAACAAGGCGATATGTAAGCTGTCAATAAGATGTAGTGGAAGCACACACATGCGAAGAATCTTGGGTTCACACATTGGCACTTAAGAGGCAGACACACAAACAACGGGCATTCAGGGCCTTAAGTGCTGTAAATAACAAGATGACAGCTGCAAAGGAAACCAGGGGCCAAGGGAAAAGAAGGCAGCGGGTTGATGGTTAACTATAATGTGCAGACTGGAATTTAAATGGCCAGGTGGATTCCATTCATTAATGAGGTGTTTGATGTCAGAATCTGGCCAGTACGTTTATACCGACCTGAAGAGAAACTCAGTGAAAAAAGTGACAAAAAGAGAGGAAACAGAAAAAGAATCAAAATCTTCAGAATATCACAGTCAGAAAGGGTTCAAAACAGAGTGAATTGTGGCGCCTGAGAGACAATATGCAAGGCATCTTCAAGGTGCTGAAAATTTCATTAAACCTTAACTATTTTTGTTCAATAGTACAGAGGAATATGACTTTATTTAGCCTCACTCTCTCAAAACTGGAGGTTGCATGGTTACACAGTGCTTTCTTTTGCTGGTCCAAAAGCAGCGATACAGGCTGCGTCGTAGGAAGGTCAGAGATTTCAAAGTACCAGCTTGAAAATGCACAAGGATATGTGACATTGCTTCTGACAGGTTTGGAAAACGAGGTCCAGCATGGAGACTGGTGATGAAAACGAACTCAGAACATCACATCAAGCGCCCCAATGTGCTGTTTTCGCCCCAGTCACTTCTCTGCTGAGACTAAGCTAAGCCAGACTGTGGCGGCGGAGCTGCAGGGACGCTGTGGAGTTGGTTATACTTTGCTTTAAGGCAAATAAAACACCTTTCATTAGTCTGATATGACAAGGCTCCATCTTGGCGACATAAAGCTTGTTTCTCTGTATATTCCCTATTTTACTGATCAACCATCCTGGTTGGTTGACTGGGCTGCAGGGCATCATGGGAACTGTTCCAGTCACTGTAACCGAGTTCATTGTTGAGAGTGACTGAACCTGACATGCTGAGCGCTTCATCAACTTACGATTGAACTTGCTTGTTATTTCGAAAGCGCCGAGATGCACAGGGCAATCCGGTCTTGCGTGTATGACGCATGGCTCTGTGATCTACCAACTCTGTCTCGCCCATCGACCGGTTGATTGTGACCGACGTAATGAGCACCAGTGCTCTAAAGGATCCACAATCCTATTAGTTCCTTTGAGAAGGAGAAGGAATTTTGTCAGTATTGTCCAGTATTGACGGATCTGCTCTGTTGGAGGGTGGGTAAGTTGGCAGCAATCCACACCAGTAGGCGGAATCGTGTAGCAGTGGACCCCAGTAAACAGCACATGTTATTGTTCCATCTGAAATGTATTTTTCCCCATTTATTTATAACATTAATCAGCCAAAAAGTGATGCTGTTATGTTTTGGGGAAAGTCATGGTTTTCGGTAGTCACATGACACCTCAAAATTCTTATTAAAATCCTGATATACTGTATATGTACTATGGAAGAACAGTTGTCTGTGTCCCTGCTATCGTCCGGCAGCTCCATCTGCACTTAAATACTCTTCAACCACGAGGGAGCCGATGGTTCAGAAGCTCCAGAATTTAGTGCCAGATGCAGCTAGGGCATCACCAGAATGTCCTCCTAGGCTATATGTGGTGCTGAAGCATGCCAGGAATGTACATGTGACATTTATGTCCTCACGTCGTAGGATCAGGCCCATACTGCGACACTTCCATCGACGGCATCGGCACCTGCTGGCCCAGAAGCGGAGCAGGTCAGCTGGTGTCAAGACCCTGTCCAGAGATGTTCTACGGCGTCAGATACAACACCACCAGTAAGTCCACACACATGCGGGGGCCAAAAACAACAGCATCCCCGCCCCCCCCAGCCGCCCATCTCTACACCCCCAGAGCGTTTCCTGTTTACATAATTGTGTGCAGAGAAATTAGCATGAGAATACAAATTAGAGTGATGTGTGAAAAAAGTGTGTACACAAAGTAGGACAGCAGCTGAGGATGAAGGAGCAGGATGAAAGACGCTCGTGTGTGTCGGGCGGTACTTGAAAGACGGAACGATATCAGCTCATTAATCTGTGATTTCAGTCAATTAAAGCCAGAAACAACGGAATCTGTTTCATTTGTTTAACATGCAATGATTAAAAGCAATGTTTCCTCTGATCACAGCTGTGCAATGCATTAGTAATATCATTGACCTTGAACATGACCTTCAGGCCTTCAAAGGCAAATTGTGTAGTTGTTCTGACTCCTCCTATTTGGGCTTTGCTAACTGTCCAGGTTCTATGTGTAGCTGCTTGATCCTCATTTGTGGAGAACAATTCTTCACAACTCCTTTTGCCTGTGTGGGAACCATTTGGCTGGACCTCACAAATCTAAGCCTCAATTTGAGGATGAAGAGGGGTCATTACTGGGCCATTATAGTTGGAGTCGGTGTCAGGGTTAAAGTTAGTTATTCGTTTTGGATGGTTAGGGTGAGAGGCTGGGGAAAGCATCATGTCAATGAGCGGTCCCCACAAAGATACAATCATGCGTGTGTGTGTGTGTGTCTTTGGAATGTAATTCTCCTTCCCCCATTTTTTTTTATTGCAGCTTAACTGAGACACATTTATGATTTCAGACTGAAAGCAAAACAATGCCATACTATTGTGATGGCTTAAACATTTCATTTCCTCACTCACAGACAAATGTTTGGTGCGTTCTGTTTTTGTCAATTTTTGATATTCACGTTGGCCGAAGCGGGAAAATAAGACAAGCTCCTGTAAATGTGTTAATACTTCCAAATCACAAGATCCAATTTTGTAATTGGGTGGATAAATAATGGGAAGAACAAATCGTGGGAAGAACAAACGATGCATGGATACACATGAATGAATGGATGATAAACGGACACATTTTCAGGACACATACCGGAGTCTGATCAAATCTGAGTAACAGCATGAAGCATGTTTTTTATTTGGTTGGATTTTTACAGTGTGCGGACAATGGAATCTTTACCAGTGTGTGAAACTGCCATCCAATGAGAGTTCCATTTACTAATATTTAGAACAATTTGTTTCTAATTTGGTGTTTTGTATGGCTTTTATTAAAGTGAAATCTGTTAGTCAATAAAGCAGAAACAGACGAATGCCTGCTACTGATCCAAAACAGAAACTTTGATGATAATCTCTTGAAAGTTGTTTATGGACTTTGAGTCTGCAGAAGTTCAGGGTTTTGATCCTTGGAGTAATAAAATAATATGAACATTAAATATGAACTGAAGACTATATTGATCCCTCAGGGATGCCAGAGAAGCAACAGGCCTTGTAAAGAAGAACACTGGGTTTTGTGGATAGGAGCTGTAAGAATGTGTAGATGAAAGTGCGAGATAGTTTCACCTCATAAAAACGAATCAAGTCCTCAAATGTTTTTTTGAACTTTAACTAACATTGGCACATTGAGATGTGTTTGATAGCAAACCTGCTTCACTTATGACAACAACGACAAGTTATAGCAACCTTGACTTGAAAGTAACAATAAACACGATTATTGAATTCATTTCTGTCACTCTAGCATCAATATAAAACAGCTTTGGCAAGCACAGAAGCCACCACCACAATCATTACAACTGTAGCAATAGTCACTGTGGCTGAGGCTGTGAACTTCAGCAACCATTATGACAACAGCTATAAGGACTCAATGACAACTACAATGAATAGTATGAAGACCACCTCAGCATCATCTTGAACAGGGTTCTCAAACTCATGGCCCGTGGCCCATTTTCAGCCTGCAGGATGCAGTTCCATGGCTCGTCACTAGGTGTGTGTATCATAGGTGTGGCAGTCCCTCTTTGTCCACTGTACCAGTTAGTTGGGCTTGATCATATTTCAATCCTGCTTTACAGGAGTACATACTCCATACTGTATATGCGTTTGAATTTCTCTCACGTCTCGTGTTACTTGTCCGTAAATATCATTATATCAAGTATTTATGCAACCGTTTGATGTTTAAATGCATTGACTTAATGCTGTAGGTAGGAGATCATTTGCTGACAGACACACATGATAAATGATAACATGAGTGTCATAGTCACACACATGAAAACTCAACACTAAAACATGTTGTATTCGAACCTGTTAATTGTTGAAGTTCTTTGGGGGGTTTCAGATGGTCTGGGACAAACAGCCCGGGAAGCTGACGTCAATTATGCATCACTCTCATGTTTAAATCATGTGCTTTCATTTAAACGCCACGTTACTCTGCGTCTGGCGGTGACTTGGATGCGGCATAAGAACGCCGCAGTGGCAGATGGTGGAATGTACTGGCCGAAGAAGCGCGCTGGATTCATAGATGGTGACTAAGGCCCAGGCAGGTAACAAACCCGACAGAATCCCACTGAACACCCTGCATCACTAATAATACAGTGGGGTGTGAGACATTGCGGCGGTAGCGTCCATTAGCCAGAGATGATGTGACAGGGGTGAGCGAGAGTTGACGCAGGGCCTATCAAGTTGTCATCTGCGGTCACACTTGGGGTTCTGGCTTGACCCACTTCGCTCACATAAAAACCTACCTGACTAGGAAGACAAGTACCGCAAGATTTGAGTATAAATATCCATTCTCTCATTTTTCCCTGCTCATATCTTGGGTTCACAGGACCCACAGACGTATGTCCTCCGCAGGCCACAGATATACTGCGACAGCTGCAGACAGTTTACCATCACCAGCTCGACCCACACTGCAGTTTGAACTGGACTGTCTCTGGGATTTGAACCGAACAGAACCAGCTTCACATTCTGAGCAAAAACAAGCTAGAAACTGTAAATATTTGCTTCACTGAGTTCATTCGCGACTGTCACGAAGTATTTGTTCTGTTTGGAGTTTGTTTACGCAGATTGCACGTGTGTGCAGCCTGAATCAACGTCAGCCTACACACTAACCGCTTGTTTTTACTGTGTTCATGTCACACATGGACCGGCATGCAACACCAAACCAGAACCTGAGGTGTTCACGCATCGCTGATCATCACTGATCAGGGATCAGTTTAAGCTCACTTTGCGCATACTGAAGAGTCATAAACCAACGCTGAACCATGTCTTTGTAATCCACTACCATGCAGTTCTTTCCTGCACTTGCAACGGATGTGAGGTGTCTGCGTAGATGTGGATGTAGAAGCACAGTTTACCAATAATCCAAGGAAAACCAGCCTTAAAGAACATGCCACCACAACTCCATAATGAAATATGCTCTTCCCTGATGGCAGACGAGTTGATGCATAACTATCTCGTCTTAGTTCTTCAGTCGCTCTGCATGCTCTTCGGTTAGCATGAAGCACTGCTTGTGCGTTTGTTAGGACCCAAAACACACTTAGGTTAGAAGCCACCAGGCCCTACTCCCTATTTAAATAAGTTTACACGAATAACTGTATGGCCAAGTATATGGTAGTAGAAAATCAAACTTTTTTTCTAACCAGATAATATATGGTGGAATTACTGTACACTACTGCAGGTAGCACTTTGACGTCGCCGCAGTGTTATGACCCTCATCCCTCTCACTCTCACGTCCATCAATAGAACCATCAATATGATCATGGAAAAGCATCATTCATTCATAAATTGTGGTGGCTGTTCATTTAATGCTGTGCGTTTAAGTTGCTGAGTTCAAAACATCCCTGCAATGTTGCCACCAAGAGGAAGTGCCTTGTAGGTCCATCCCTGCGCTGCTAATGGCACCACATCATCGTTCCAAACGCCCAGAAGCTTCGGACTCAAACTTGTCTCATTAATATTTGCCAAGCCAATGGAATATTGCTGTCGGAACATGGAGAAATTACATCTCTTCTCCCTGACCTAACTTGTCTGGTGGACTTGACTTCAGCGACTGGCCCTACAGCGCACGTGCGTGATTGGAGGTTTTGTGTCTGAATGTATTTATATATGCTCCGGTATGTAGCTATGAATGATTTATTACCGCTGGTGCTCCTCACGTCAGCCGCAGCTACTACAACTTTTTTGCTGTATATTTGATGATGCGGGTCGTCCACGCACGAAGGATGGGGTGGCTAATGGGAGGTCATCTGTTTTACTGATCACGGTACCAATTGTCCTGAACCACATTTGCTGACTTTATTGTTAAGTGCAAGTCAATCAATAGATCTTGGAGTCAGATAGGTTAAAATGCTCTTACCGTTACAGGGAGTAATGTGTGGAGTCGCTGCGGTACTGTTTTAAAAGGTAGAAAAACATTATGAAAAATTTCAAAGATGCAAAATTGTACTTTGATTTGTTCTCTGAATTTGTACCTCGTGTTGAGAGCAATACATTTGTTGCATTGCTTAGACTCATCGATGTTGCCAACAGCTACTGTAGCTTGTAACTGAGCTAGGGCCATAAATACAGTGGAGTTTATTTACATTTTATTAAAGCATTGTGTCCCCAAAATCTTTTCTGTTTTTACCATAACATCCACATCAGTGTGGGAAATGTGTATTAACTAATATTTATGTTGTGTCTTAACCATGTTATAATTAAATTTAGGTGTTTTCTTTTAAGTCTAATGAAGTCCAGAAACCAGATAACAGTTTGGTTTTCATAACAGTTCCGCACCTTTGGACGGAAATGTAACTGCTACTCCCACCAACCCTTTATATCGATTGTATTTCTACTTACCACTGGGATCAAAACAACAGAACAGTACAAGATGAACAATCTGTCTGGGCATTGAAAGCCACTGTAAAAAATGGAACTGCTTATTAGAATAGCTCTTTAACCCGCTGTTTTTCAATCTCATTAAAATGGCGTGATGTTGCTCATGGGACCTGTGATGTATGTATGCGTCAACAGCAAGTTATGTCCTCAGATGAATGAAATAAATTGTGATCTTTTTGGTGAAGAGGTGCGCTATAGATTAAGACGAAAACGTTTCTGTCGCAGCGTGGTTTCAGGGAACGTTATTATTATTATTGCATGACTGTGTGTAGAGACGGTGTTTAGTATCTCTCAAGTAATGAATTATTCAAGTGTTTTTTTATGAATTATTCTATCGTCTGGAGGCTAACATACTAATGTAGAGAAAACATTCAAATGTCATCACATTCATTTCTATTATTTTCAATTCAAAATAACAAGCTTTGTTCATAACAACAACAAAATTTAAGTTGGCTCAACAAAGATGCAAAAAAGACAATTTCACATTATAATTTAAAAATGTAAGTCAATAATAATTCAAATATTTCATTACAAAAGCGAGCGAATTGGACACAGTTGCCTGCTGGCATGGTTGGTGAACACCCTTCTTTATCCACTCGCAGCAGCTGCTTCAACCTTGCTCTTTAAGAAGTTTGATATGAAATAGTGGAAAGTTATAGGAAATATTCACTCAATGGCTAACTCAGGTGTTACATAAGGATAAAGGAAAAATAAATAAATAAATAAATAAAAACTAATTACTTCGGTAATGATGGTGTTTTTTTGGAGTGAACCTTCTGAACCCATTCCAGGTTAAAATATAATCAGGCTTAACAAAACGCTAATCAGTACTCTATTATGAATAATAATATTCTAGGCAAATGCTAGGCTTATCGACATCTGAATATGTATTTATGATAGTACATGATCCCTCAGCTAATGTGTAACTGTTTAAATACAAGTCCATTACTTGATGCAAGTCTTTGCTCTGTGGTGGAACACGCATTCTGTCGAGTTTCTGTCTTCTCTCCGTGCCAGTGTGGGTTTATTCTAGGCACTCGAGTTTCCTCCCATCGTCCAAGAATGTTAATAATAACAGTGTAACTTCTCTTAAAAGCTTAAAATATATGTGCGGGTAAAATAAGAAGTCATTTATCACCAACACTGAAGTGAAATATGTAGAAATGCACTAAAAACATATCAACAGAAAAAGATTGTCAGTAATGGACTAGATACTAAACAGCGGAAGCAGCTTTTCACCAGCTTTTAGTCCAGCATCATGAAGGTGCAGTTGGAACATCTGCGCCAACGGTGCGCTGCTCTCAGATCAAAGTGGAGGGAAATCTTGAGGGACCACTTACAGAGACCATTAAAGGCACATATGAGATGCAATGTCAATTTCAATGCATGTAAGGATGTGTTTGGTTTCCGTTATCACGCTGTATTTTAAGGTGGCACGTGTACTACAGATGTGTTGTTGATGTGACACACTAAGCTCCAGGGTGAAAAAAAATGTGAAGTTAGCATTCTGTCAAATTAGCAAAGTTGTAGCTCAATGACTTCCTCGATGTGTGTCAGGTAAATATCGAACCTGTAGTCAGACTCTGGACTAGATGATTCTCATCAGATGGCTCTGCCTCTGTTCAGGATGCGGCAGCACTCAGGAGCTGGAGCTAACGGCACCCAGGGACCTACAGTAAACACAATTAGGCTAATTTGGCCGACGAAAGCGAATGTATTTGTTGGTAATTTAAAGTCTCAAACCCTCAGAGGACTGTCATGCACCGGAGAGAGAGTCTGCAGTGATTCATTCTGCTTTCACCGGTAATTTGACACCGCAAGCTTCATTTCCCTCCAGGATTAACCTAATCTCTTAAAAAAAAACAAAAAAAAAACAAATAAATAAATAAAAATAAAAGCCCATCCGGAGCACAGGCAGCAAAAGAGGCAGAATGTTGTTTACTCTCCCTCAAAACAAGCTGTGACTCAGGATGAATGGCGTCAACGTCAGCTTCTGTGGCTCATTAATAATTATGAAATGCTTCATTCGAGCGAGGTCACAGGAGGATGAAAAAGCAGCACTGCTTTTTGTGTCGCGCCATTCACATCCAGCTCTTTTACACAGACAACTATTGCCATCTGAAATTGTTTCATCAAACTCATCCAATGGTTTTATAATGCCAAACAAGCTGAAGGCACAAAAGCAGGTGTTGGTGACTCATGCATACCTAGGTGTGTTGCGCAGATCATTTGCACATTCAGACCGGCTCAGCTACAATCCTCACCACAAGCTTGATGATGACTGTCATTAGGTGCGATCGCTCTTAATTGCCGTCATTACTGCTGAGATTGTGGTGCATTGTGAATGTTAACCACATAACTTGTGTTTAAAAGTCACAGGTCACGTAATGTACCGACTTCACGCACATCGTTTCATTTTATTGACTGCCATTCGGCTATTTCCCAACGCTTATGGGAAATGGGATCGCGGGGGCAGCAGCTGAAGCGGAGGACTTCCTTCCTTCTAGAAACCTGCTCCTGCTTCAGCCTCCTCCCAGTGAGACATGCCTCGAACACTTCGCTCGGGAGGCGTCACTGAGGCTTCTTGGCTAGAGCAGCTGTCCTGCGCTGACTTCACTCTCTGGTGACAACAACTTCACTCTCTGGTATCTGTGAGCTCTGTCACTGAGTCCCTGCTGTAAGCTTGGAAACTTTCTGCGACTCCTTCACCTTTCTTCATTCACTCAAGGGGTGTTTCCCCACACAATTTTCATGAAAGCATTCATTGAAAGACATACACAATGACAAAACTGTACCGGCATTGTCGTAAAATAACAAGTCAGATCCAATCTGGTGCAAATATGTCTTGAGTCTGGAGGTTCAGTCAGAGAAAAGACAGATAAATCAGTCAACAAACCAGTTTTCACGATAGGTGCACTCACTTATGTCACATAGGCGCAGTAGCTAAATAACCATTAAAATGTAAGGCTCTTCTCTTGAGGAATCAGATGCGGAGGGTTACCACTTGTAAAGAAAATGCAAACAGCGGGCCGACATATGTGTTCAGTAAATGATCCACCAGTTAAGTTATTAAAGTGCTCGATTCCAAGATTTGGGAAGGGCCTCCAGTCCAGACTTGACATGTTTGTGTACTGTTCCAGCTCTCGGGTGGGCACTAAATAATCCTAGGGGTCACGGAGACAGTGACATTTGGCTGAACTCAATTTTACTTAACATTGATTTTCTATCAATACCTTGCTTTTAGAAACAAGCTACTGTGTCCTGATGCAACCTTTCATGCGTGGTCATTGAACTGGGATGGTAGCTCTGAGGGTTGCAGCGTTCTCAGAAATATCGTGTGACCGTTTGATGATTTTGAAGATGGTGATATATTGTGAACACCAAATTATCATGGGAGAACGAGTGAACCTAAACACTCACACACAGCTGACAGACTAAATGCATGACACATGCATCACACTTACCTGATGAGATTCCTGTTTGGTTTATGACACAGTAATATAATCTGAATGAGTCATTGTGACTGCATTTAGCTTTGTTTGTTATAATGTCACTAAAAGCAGTAACATAGAAAGTCAGACAATGTAGAATTTTGCTGTTTTCAATAGAGCAGCAACAACAAGTCGACACAGTGGGCTATTGAACTGTCGGCTTAATGCATCGATGTGTCATGATGTCATTGCCCAGAGATGACTGATGCTCCGGGACCATGAGGACTCAAAAACATCCAGAGTATGGAAACATTTCACAATATACACATCACACACTGAAGTCAGATGCACGATTTGAAAATATAATTTCCTACAATGGCACGGCGTCCACCGTCCTGGCAGCTCCAGCTGCTTACTAAACTGAGCTGCTCAAAACTGTGTACTGTGGATCTGAGGATGCAGCCTCTGAACATATTTTCTCTCGTCTGACCAAACGAACACTCATTTTTATGCCTACGCTGAATGAAAATTTCCACTTACAGAGCATCTATTATCACACTGCTCTGGTTCCTCCTTACCTTTATATTCACTCATTATTTTCTTTTCACCTGACCAGTCAATGCAGTGACCGTTTAACCAGAGTGTGGTTGTCATTAGGTTTCTGTCGTGGTCCTTCACAATGTTGCCACACTGAAACAATACGCCGTTAAATATCAGATATTATTGTTGTTGTTATTATTTGTACTGTTAATAGTTGTTTGTCACAAGACAAATAAATAGTGTGTTTGTTTCAATATCAATCAGTAGGTCTGTAAATGAATACAAAACACAAGTCAAGTTTAGAGAGAAAAAAAGTGCTATCTATACGAGAAATCAGCAAGCTAAAAAATAAGGAATTAAAAGGCAGAAATTATAAGAAGTGTTCTCCACTCTCCTCCTTTTCATTTTCTGCATCATAAAAGTAGAAATATTGACTAGCTTTTATGCAAAATATCAATGAAGAAGCCATGTGCAATGTCTCAGAGGATGGAAATAAATAAACAGATGAGAGGAAGTGGGACAAGATGGAGGAAAGTTTCTGAAGGGAATTCAAGGTCTGACTCTCGTGTTCTGATGGTTCCTTGATGAATAACATAGTGTTTTATTTGAACAGTGTCTTCTCACTTCCCCCCACAGGTCTGCCATCTTCTGTCATTGTCATGAATCTTAGTAGCTGTGGTTCTTTGTCAGCATCATTTTTTTTTATTGCTGAATGTTTTTACTTTTTTTTTTTTTTGACAATGTTATTTGGGTAATGCAGCTGCATTAAAAGCCCTGACTCTGTACGCAAAACATTCTCTTTCCTCCCTAGTCCATCAATATGTCAGCTGGACCATTTTGCGGGGTGAGGAGAAGACCGAACTGTTTACTTTTAAATTCTGGTCATCGCTGTTTTAAGTGCTTTCATTAGTTGCTGGTGAGGAAAAACAGACAGATAAACCTTTGTATTTTGACAGCGATGTTACTTTCTTCTGAGAAACTTCAGTTTTCTGGAGGCGTGGGATTCATTTTTGGCATGGCTTTTTACAAGCCATAAGGACAACGTGATCGCACAAAAAAGAGCCGATAATGAATACAAATGTCTCTCAAGGATTGTGGCTCTGGGCACGTTCATGCGTTTACTCAGATTGTAACCATAACTAACCACAACTGCAAATGATCATTTAATTATGACTATGAGACAAGTCTATTAAGAAGCAATATATACTGAAATGAATTATATATGGTGCCTCATTTATCCTGTAAATCAGCTGAATAGTGTGACATGCCAAACAAACATCTTTTGGAACTGATGGATTCATTTTTCAGGAGCGGTGAAGAGTCGACTCACAAAAATCTCAAGGTATCGCACAACAATGATTTATTTTTCCCTTCTGAGCAAATGAGAAAGACAAGGATGAACAGGCTCTGAGTAATTCGTTTCCACTGCATTCCACTTCGACAAAGTAAATAAATATATAAAAACAGAGCTTTGGAGGCTCACTGTGGGCGAGGGGCTTTTATCAGCTCCAGTGTCTCTAAGAACTCTAGTTGTTATTGTCAAGTCTCTTTTCTCTCTCTTACTATTCATACTGTGAGTCAAAGTTCTGGGGTTTGTTTACAAATAACGTCAGTTTGCATGTGATTATCCTCCCGTTCATCTGTTCATCCTTTCGTGTCCTCAGAAGCATACAGAAGGAAATTAGTGCAGTGTTGATGAATTCCGAGTTGGAGAAAAACTGCTGCCAAGAAAAATAAGGTTTCAATCCTAGAGACTCATTTTTGGATAAGATAGGGAGATGCTTCCATTTGGGAACTGAAAGCCTAAAAAATGATGTTCATTCCATGTTCTTCATTCATTAAAGCTCCTTCTCCATCATTTGACTGAGGCAGCAACATTTGTATCACTTTGTAATCACACTTTTGTTTGTGTGTCGGCGTTTGTCAGGGTGTCAGTTATCACTGGATTTATCCATGAATCAGTGCTGACATGAGCCGTGCTGAGATGCTATTTGGTTTTGTGGGTTAGGTCGAAGTACAACAGAGAAATAATGCGTATAACAGTCATGTCAGTATTAATTTTTTATTTTAACTAGCAAACTCTGTTAAGGCTCAAGCTACTTGTGTCCGCTCAACTGCATGGTTGTGGTCTATAAATGAAAGGTAAAAATAAAACATTTGTAAGAGCACAAACCTCTGCCGAGTAGCTTCAGTCCACCCCAACACAATCTCCCAATGTATCATTGAAATCCAAACTGGATCCTGACCATGTTCCAGATCACTGTCAGGATTGATTGATTTGTTCTTTGTCCCATTTCGCCTATTTCTTGAAAATTGCATCCAAATCTGCCTGTAACCTTTCAAGTTTGAACGAAGACAAACACACAGACATACCAACTTTGTCGAAATCATAGTGCAAGAAAAAATACAATTTCAAGAAATCGAAGACAAATGCATGGAAACAATTTTAACGCACATCAAGAAATCATGTGTATGTTCACTATAGGGTTGGACGATATGAAAAAAAAAATCATGATAAATGTGTGGGACACACTACAGTCTCTGTTGAATCTGTTTTATGATGAAACTTAATAGTAGAGCTTGTCTCTAACATGATCATTTGTTTATGTTTCAATATAATGGTTAACTAAGCGTAGAGGTGAGAAATTCATGTCTCTGGTAGAACCCACTTGTGTCTGACAGAGTGCTCTGCCAGTTTTATTTAGGGGTTAAATTGAGCCATCTGTCTGCTGTATCTCCTGTGTCTTAACAGTTGACTTTAACTGTGGACCCACCTGGACGCATTTCCTCGATGCCGTTAAATAAATATTAGAAATAATGTCAATAAATTGTCATTTTGTCCTATTTTATTCTCAAAATCATTAAACAAACAGTCCTTTGTCTTGTGTGATGAAAAACCCTTTTACAATTCTCTCTCCAAAAATGTTTATTATTTATTCATTGGCATGTTTGAAAGTTTCATTAACACTGACGGAATCAGAATTTGTTGATGCTCCCTAACTGATGTTGTTGTAGCATTAGCACTGCCAGCGAGATCGATGAACCCTAATTGGGGTCATGGAAGAGGACGCCGCCGCCAATACCGGAGCGGATGTCCGTCCAATATCCAACCATTTTCAACAGTGTTGCGCTGAGGCGCCGACGCAGCGGGAGAGCTGCATGTGTTGATACGAACCAAGGAAGAAAGCATATTAGGACGACTCCATCTAATAAGACAAACACTGATTCAGAGGCTCAGAGACATGTTTTCTCTATTAAAATTAAGACTAAAACTGCCATCGTGTACCAAAGTCCACCAAACTCTCCACAACTGTCAAACGCCGGTGTCGGCTGTCGAACGCCACAGTGCTGGAGAGCGCTCGTTCATGTATGTCCAGTGCAGCGAATGTGCGTGCGTGTGTGTTCATCAAATTTATTGTGAGATGCAAAATTCTCATCGCGGGTATTATTTTTGGCGGGATATCATGTCAGACAACTAGTATTTTCCATTGTTCTTGTGAACATCTAAATTCATTGTGTTCCATCAGGGGATGATGGGGGTTTGAGGCAATATACAGTAGCAAAACATATTCCGATTATGTTCTCTGAACTCGTGCTGGATGATGTCTTCAGTAGATTTCAGCCCACACTCAGTGGTGGTGTTTTTCAATTCCAGAACAGGAAAGTTTCATTGTTCTTACTTCAAAGTTTGGCACAAAGGGAATATGTAAGCTCTACGTGGTATAGTGCTGCAGCAAGGACACCACTGCAGCTCTTTCACATTCATTCACTTTTCTTAAAGTCAACACCTGAACATGAGAGGAATAATTAATGGATTAAAAACAGAACAGAACAGAGAAATGAAACGATATACTAATATGTTTTCGTTCTTCTTGTCAGATCTGCTGGTATCATCCATGACTAAATCCATTTCTATATTCATACTTCTCACCCCGTGTCCCTGTGATCATGGTGGTTCAGAATCTCTGATGGGCTCACACAGAACTCAGAACTAAAACGAATCTTGCACTTGCACTCCAACTAAAGCTACTGTCTTCAAGTCCAACAATGGTTTTATGGTTTTAACATTTTTTTTTGCTACAAGAATGAAACCATAAAAAATGACACATCTAGCCATTATTAAAACAATGTGTTCACAAATAACTAACTCTACATTTTGCCTGCCCAGCGCTCATGAGTCCACAAACAATACATCCACTGTAGCCCTGTGTAGCTTCTTCTCATCGGTGGAGGTAAAACTCCTAAACTCAAAAGAACCTCTGTTCATGTAATTCTTCATTTTCCAGCCCATTAACATGCCGGAGTAACAGATCCACACCATAAAAAACTTGCTGTGCGAGCGGGAGCAGAAATGAAAAGCAGTGCTGATAAGTGAATAAATGCAATAAATGATGCAAGACAAACACCGGTCTTGGCCTCGGTAATGAGTTCCTAAATCAGGAACAGGAACCAGTGTGGAGCTTTTCTTCACAAATCAGAAGCAGCTGATTTCTATTGAGTTGCAGTTGATCCAGCTACAAGCAAGAACTCACACTGGTCTGCCAAAAGCAACATCAGTCTCTTCCCTCTAAGCGGGGACCACTCTAATCTCATCGTAGCATAACATGCTGATGGCAGCGAAATAACAAACTTGTTTGTTTCTGTTGCGTTTGTCGTTCCAAACAAGTAAAGAAACTCACAGGAGGTCGGCTAACAAAGTAGACATATTGCTGACATCTTACTCCAGCTTGTCTTGTGCCGCTACTGTTGCTGTACTGTAAGGGCACCGTGAATGGTAACCCGTAGTTTAAGCGTTAGTTTTATCATGCTGAAGCATCAGTGTTTTAGAACCACGCTCATCCATTTCTGAGAAAGCCGCATGACGTCACAAGCGCGTTCATGCGATGACGTGCCGCTCACTGTAAACAGAGACACTTCATTGTCTTGAAAGATGAAGAAGTGTGTTTTTATCTGTGAGGAGGAGGAGGATCAGGTGTTTGTTGTTCCCAAACACCAAAGCCAAGTTTAAGACAGCACGGCTGCAGGAGTCTCCCACCCAGCAGCTGAGGAGCATTTGACAGACACAGGGTGCAAGGATAAGCACTATCAAGGAGCTTTTACAAACACTGCTCCTGGATCTGAACTTTCATGTCAGACTCTGTGAATCAATTCAGTGCTGTCGTAAGTGAGTACTCCTCCTCCTGGATAAATAGTACTGTGAACTGTGGCTAAACGTTGTAACAAGTCCCCTCCCTTTTACTGTAAAAAGACTGCTACATGCCTTTGACTTAGAGAGAAGACAATGTGGATACCACTAATCATCACATGTCTATATTCAAGGCAACAAATGAATAATCAGCTTTTGGATAAATAAAGAAACACGTCTCATATAAATGAGGAATTGCATTAATGTGAGTAAACATGACAGCAGCACCCACACAATCCCACACCCTCTCACACCTTCGAACAAATAAACGAAACTCGTTCTCCGAAGAGATGCAAAAATATGACTAATGGCTATCTGCGAATTCAAAATGTCCCAGTGTGCTTTAGCTTTCAGCAAAATGGAGCTCGGGCCCCATGTTTGCAGTGGGTTGTAGTTTAACAGAGTGTGTTGAGTGAGGCAGCCACTTTAGCTTGTTATAACTTTGAAACGACAAACATTAAAAACTGTGCTTTGATATGAAGGTGCTGTGTTAGTTTATGAGAGTTCATAAACTAAAAGTGTAAGTCAACCACACAACAGCTGCATTGAACCAAACAAATAACACAAAATATGAACTTCAATTCTTTGATGTTTTGGGAAGACTAAATATGGCTTACGGTGGTGTTCAAATTTAAATCCCGCTCCTTCATTCATAATGCAAAAGACACCCTTTCATTCTCCTTGTAGAACAAGCACTTTAATGCTCCAGTCTTACTTTTTTTAATCGAATCTCATCCTTCTGTGTCAGTTCTTTGGTCTGACATTTATCAGAATCATATAATCTCTCTGAACATGTCAGTCATGGAAAGCCACACAAAACCAGCTGTATTAATTCACAAAGTGCTTTTCAAACAAAGCAGAACTTAAACAAGACGGTGCAAAGATCCTCGTGTCAACCCTGTATATACAATGCACACGGATCATGGTGGCCACAGAAAGTCTGGCCATATCCAGTCTGCAGGCCCTGAACCTGACACAAGTGATGTAGTAAATCCATAATGGTTTCCTCACTAACTCTGCATCTGCCTGGAAACCCTCCCTTTGATAGTAGTCAGTGGTGACCTTGATATAATATCTTGAAATACCTCAACATCTCCTGTGGGCATGACTCTATTCTGACATTCACACGATCTTTGGGACACATCTGACCTGACTTGCAGTTGCACCCATGTGGTCAAGACCGGAGGTTAATGATGGGTAGGAATAATGGCAGGGAAAAAAATTAATGCAACGTGGAAGCGTGGAACCTAACAAGTGAACCTTTTATTTCTTGTAGATTTAGCGACCACTCCTCCTGTATATTTTATTTAAGGGGTACTGTAATGTAAAACCACGTACGGTCACCGTTGGCTACACCCTATAGTGGCATTGGTGAAAGGAAAGGACATGAGTGTGTCAGGGTTAATGTACAGCTGTTCAGATATGTATATTGGAGTTATGGAGGTGAGGAGGGGGATGTGTGTGGTAGTCAGTCTATCCTTCACTGGGGTTGCTGGATGGTGGGACAGGATGCGTGGGCTCATCCAGTGGTGTGGTGGGACTGGCTGTGACTAGCAAATTGTCATGTCGATGGAAGTGCACAAACCCTGTGATGTTATTGGTGTGAGAGTTGAGAGAGGACATGCAGTTACGGAGGGACCAAAGACGGAACCCTGAGGAGCACCAGAAGATTGGGTGTTGAAATGATAGCTATTATTGATGACAGATAGGATGTCTGATTCTGCCTTCATTTATGACTAAGCTGCATTTTGAGGATGAAATACATTTTGGAGATAATGGACGTCACTGATGTTAACCGCTATTAAGCAATCTTTTGTGCACTCTTCTGCTGACCAAATTTACAGTTGTCTAGGGAGTATTGAACCAAGGTAAACCAAAGTAAATTCCAGCTTTTCATGTTTGTAATTATGGCTTCAAATCAAACTAACTCAATTTTATATATGTTGCAGCGAGAACCAGTGGAGTATGACGACAACTCTGGAGGTATCAGACCAGAATAGCCCTAGAGAAACCTTAGGGTGTAGCTGCTAATGGTTACAATGTCCACTTGAATGGGACCCGAAAAGACCACTGCTGCTGGTGTCAGTGGAATGAGGGCTGTGTGAAGAGGCTCAAGGGCACAGTGGCAAGACCAGGGAAAGCACTTAAGAGCGGCAGAAGAGGAAGCGACTGTTCTCAGATCCAGGGGGAGTCAGACGACCCCATGGTTCAAAAGTGATAAAGTCACTTCCCGCTTTGTCTGGACTGAAAGTTCAGGAAGGTGTGGGACTCTTTTCAGCTGCAGATTCGCTGAAGATTCTTGGGAAACAGCAGGTCAAAGACTGGTGAATTCCAGCACTGCTATTTATCATCCCACAATTAAATGTATGTTATTATCGGAGATGGAAGGTTGAGCCTCTCCAACAGAGTGACACAATGACTGGTCTGCCTTGTAATCGCAAGGCTCATCTGAGAGATAAAAAGCTGATGGACATTTTAATTTCTCAAAATGTCAATGCCTGATAAGAAGGATCTGTTGAAGGAGTTTCAGCAGCAATACATTCATTTAAAGGTTCTGCCACACTACGTCGGTCCAACAGCATCGTGTTGCTGAGTCACAAATAAGTTATTGAAATCTGTGATTGTGTTTTGAAATGAAAACAAAAACAAACAGGCCGTAATTCATTATCTTTGCCGCATGCTGATTGGTGTAGAATCCAAATAGGTAGCAACAGATAAGGGGCCCCTTTGGGCCCCGACCGGGTGATGTTTAAAATGTGGCTCAACCTCATTCAGTGAGTGTAGCACTCTGTGGAGCTAAAGAATTAAAAGACATTTTATCATCTAAGCTTGGATGTCGATCTTCCATCTGCTGCTGGAAAGTCCATATAAACTCTTGGAAATAAATTTCACGTCTAAAAATAGCCGTTTAAAACCTTTGTGTGACTCTCTGTCTGTGTGAGTGTGTGAGGTTTTCACATATTTCTGCACAGCTTTACTGTGAATCAGTGTTCCTGTGAATCTCAATCCAGGCTACATTTTCCAAAATTAGACTGCAACAAATCCTGGACTTAAGTTGTTGATCCGTAAAGGTTTTTGCTTTGCATCTTTTCATCACCCACTCTGTGTGTATGCGCAAGCGGAACTCTATTATAAGGAAAGATTATTACTAAGTTGCAGAACTCGCCATCATCTCTGTCTGATGGGATTCAACCACTGTGTTTGCAGGGGAAAGTCGCAATTCTTTTGTGAGCAGTGTGAATGTGAATGCGAACAGATTGAGCCTGGTGTTAGCTGCAGATGTTCCTTTAGGATTTCTGTGTACATTTAATTAACTGCTTGAAGGAAAAATGAATGAATTCAGATGCTTTTTAGAAATGTTGTCCTCATGATTCTATTCGACTTGCCATCAAAAAGGTCGGTAAAAAACCTGCAAGGATGCAGGAAGATGAGCCGAACATTTCGCTCTCTGTGCCTCTTAACTGAGTCTAGATTCTTAATAACCCCGGTGTTTGTTCTGAGAATCCTTTCAGATCCATAGCCAGTTCGGCTGTCTCAAGCCCGCAAACATTTCAGTTGGGAAAGTATTCCCACGTTGGCTCAGTGGCTTGACTGACCTCAACTGGAATTACTTTAGAGATGCGCAAAATAAAGACCAAATAATGCTATTTAATGGTTTGCTGATGTTGCTCCATCACTCTGTGTTAATAAGACAGTGACTGAAAATGCATGTTCTCCTTGCAAATGTCACATCAGAAAAATGTAAATTGGCAGTTTTGTATTTTGCTGTGTATCAGAACTGACATAACCATAACCATCCTCTATTGTTCTCCTTGCACAACCTCCTACTTCATCCTACAATCGCGCAACCGGATCGAGACCTTTGGACCTCAGGGGCCCACATTTAGAGATGCTTTGAGTTATCAACGCAAAAGCAGTATGATAACTGTCAAAGTGGATTAAATCTATGATCGAATCTCTCAAACAGTTCCTGAAGCAATTTTATATTTTCCTCTCCTCCAGATTCTCGTGGGAAAAATAATCATTTCGGAACAGATAGAGAGCATCACTGGCAGAATGTCTGCTGGGTTTCTCCCAATGCTGCGATGTGCTGCAGCTGGCTGCAGAAAAGGACAAACATGGACTCCATGACTTGTCTCACTGGATAAAGAATGTTAATGTTCTGTTCCCCGTTGCCCTCTCTGCACGTCCACTCTTCAATAGCTACTAGCCACTGCACGCTGTGAACACTGACAGCTGCGATTTTGGAGAAACATGTTAGCTCATAACAATTGGGCATGTGTCAAAGTCAATAAAATCATGATCAATCTCTGCCCACTCCTCATCACGCTGTTCGTATCGGACAATCACTGGGTGGCATATCAACTGAGGGACATCCGGGGGTCTGTGAGTGCCTCCCAGACCGGTCGGATGACTGACAGGCGCCTGCAACCCATCGTCCTCCAGGCTTATGACTCAGACCGATGCTTCTATCTTGGTTGTTGTTGCTGCACACACACAGTCCCACACAGCCCCTCCCCATCTCAGCCTTCCTCAACATTTACTTGACTTTCCCGTGACGGCGCCGCAGAGAGGGTCAGACAATTAACACATGTAAAAGTGGGTCAACAGATGAAGCCTTTCCGTGATTAGCTGTGCTCATTTGTGGAGACAGGAGGAAGACCAGCACATAGGTTCATCGTGACCCCTGACATAGACCCTCGTTGGATTAGCTGCGGATGCAAAGGCCGTTCCGATCTTCTCAACAGCGTGGACAGTCATTTCGCAAATTAGTTGATGACATCATGGGGCGGCATTACTCAGATTGTAGAATGGTCGGCCTGTGACAGTGAGGTGGCCGGTTCGATCCCTGCTCCTGATGTGTTTGTGTCGTTGTGTCCCTGAGTAAGACACTTAACCTCGCTTTGCTCGTGAGGGTTCAGATGCCTACTGCCATCTGTGTGTGAATGGGTGACTTTGTGTAAAGCCAGTGGGGGTTTTAGGCACGGGCGAAATGGGCATCTGCCCGTGGCTGTGTTATTGTGGGGGTGGCATGAGCCATACAAAAATAAATAAATGAAATCACACCATGAGGGCGTTACACCGGTGCAACACACGACTGTCACGCTCTGACACCGACAGTAGTACTGGAAAATTCACTACAAATGGAAATCAGAATCTTTCCCAACACTTGTGTCACTCCTCCATAGCTGTCATCCCATCCTCCCTGACACGAGGACGGAGGCCACAGATGGGTCATTATTGTTGTTAGTGTGATTTGTGTTGCTTAGCTATTTAACAAAAAATCAAAAGGAAGCAGCAGTGAACTTCATCCCAGAAACTGTAAGTGATGGGTCCAATGTTGCCTCAGGATTCACGCTGTTGAAAGCTGGTATTGAGAGAAATTGATACCTTTTTTTAAGGATCTTTTTGGCCTTTTGATTGGTTGTTAAAAACACAGTCAATAGCCTTGTTATTTAGTTTGATATTTTAAACAGAATCACAGTAAATTTCAGTAATTTTAAAAATAAATGCACAAGAGGCAAACGCCAGATGCAAACTGGCAACCTTTTGAATCTTGATGCTGGCCTTTAACCACTGTACGATTGCGAAGTCACATGACTTGATGCTCAACTGAGCATTACAGCCTTGATTGGCATACTGCAGCTTTGAATAGACTGGGATTCGGATCCGTCATGTCGCGCAAAATCACACTACACTTACACTCTCGCTCAAAAAAGGCAAGTTTAACCTATTCTATTGGTTCTTCTGGGTAGTAATTCAGCCGAGGACCATCATCTATAGTTGCTGGATAAGTGTGGAAAGCGCTATACTGTATAAGTTATTCAGCATCATCTTGCGACATCGAGGACAGCCTGGACAGCCACGATGAGTGGGACACCGCTTTAACGCAAACAAGCAAAATGTAAATGGAAAATATAAGTGTGCAGAGTAGTTCAACAACAACCTTCAGTTTGAGTCTTTGGTTTGTTGTGTCCATCCGTGTGTGCATGTATCGCATTTATTAGAGAATGAAAAACTTGAATATTCATTAAAATCCCATCTCATTTTATTTTACTTCCCAGGCTTGTTTTGAGCTGAGAGCGTTTTCATTTGGTGAGCGGGGGCAAGAGACCCTTCACCTCCTTCACCCTTCACACTTTGTCTCGCCCCGTGTCCCCGTCGCTCTGAGAGAGCTAGGATCCCGGCGGCATGCCTGTTTGAATATAAATTCATATCAAAGACCAGTGTGTTTCCTCTGTCACATCAAAAAGCCGGTGGATGCTGAAGATTCCAAGTGAGCAACCCCGCTCACTCCCTTTTGACTCATTTAATGTCCGAAAACAAACCTTCACTTGAAGCCCTCGGGCGTCTCAAGCTGCTCGGCCAAACGTCAGCCAGCCAGAAAACATTGCCAGTGTTACAAGTGAGTGACGTGAGGACACACAAAACTGCCACTTTTTCTGCCGTCACTTGAAACAAAGAACCTTCTTTTAATGAAAACGAGGTGTGAGCCACAGTTTTCAAACAGCAGCCGAGTCCAAGCTGCAGCTGCTCACCTGAACGCTGGACCACATTAATAAGAGCGTGTGTGTGAGTGTGAATGCAGGCATCTGGTTTATTTCAGACCACACTTTGGGATTTATTTGATTTGCTTTTGGAAGAACTGCGTCGGGAATGATTCACAACCTCCCTGCTGACTTCATGCTGGACCACAACTGAGACTTTTCATTGAATACAGTGGGAGGCAGAGGCTTAATCCTCACTGCTGCTAATCTGATTATTAACAGAGGTCGCGCACACATTTGAAAACATGTTTAAAATAACATAACTACTATCGTCCTACTGCATTCTTGTGAGACCTGGAGACAAAAAGTGGCTCTCTTGATGACTTTTGTCTTGTGAGGTTGAGTTCAATAGTGAGCTCAGTACGTGTTTGGTAGTTTACCAAATCCAGGTTGTTAACCTCACGTCCGTGTGTGCGCTCACTCAAAAAAAAAAACGAAAAAGAAAAACACAGATTGCCTTGTTCCACATATGACAGAGCCTGAAAAGTGTGACTTTATTAGCGTGATAGAAGCTGTGTGTGGTTTGTGCTCCCGTCTTGGGCAAATTTGCTTTGTTTGGATTTTGGCTAAAGCGGCTTAATTAGCCTCCTGCTAAACTGCTCCATGGAGAGTCAGGCCTCTTAGCTGCAGCCATTGATCCGCTGTGATCAAGCGCTCAGCAAGTGTGACCAAATTTGGGTCAGCGCGTTTGCTTGCAGGCGGATGGAGACGCTCGTTTGTAGTCCTGGCTTCTGGGTGTGAGAGTTGCTTGCATCTTGTTGGGATCAGAGCTGCTGGTGTGCCACAAGGACATGCAGCTCCTGTTTCCATCAGTAGGGCTCTGCCTTTGTCACCGTGTTTAGCAGCCATTCATAACCGGCAGGTTAATAATAATAATATATCAGGTCACTCTGCTGAGAGTTGGCTTCGCGGTGGAAGACGTCATGTTCTCCAGCAAGAGAAATCCAGCGCAATGATCCACTGACAAACCCGCCGGGGCTGTTAATAGAACTGCTGGCACTATACCAGTTTGGCAGCCGCTTGAACTCTGCGGCTATTTTTAGGGACCTTGAGCTTCTGACCTGCGCAAGCGACAGTTTTTACAATGCTGTTACCAGCTAGAGTGGCGTGTAGGACTGGAGGAAGATGAGGGACCTGCAGGGAGAGACATCAGTTGACTGTTGTTGTTGAAGGGGACATGGACAAAACACTACATTGAAGTGTTCTTTATCTACAGAGGGATTCCTGAATTTATATCTTCTTTGAAGCAAGTCATTCATTTCCAGCATCTTGATAAATAACACGCAGCCCAGAGAGCCCACGCTCAGGTCAACATGTTGCGTTTTTTTTATGCGCCCTGGTTCTGATGCTGCATTAGTCAACATGAATTAGATGGTATTAAAGCACATTTTCTTTTCATCTTGCCTTCAAGTGTTGTTGTGGTTAGATGTATCTGAGGGAGAATATACAGCCTGTTGAGTTACATTTGAAAGAAGCCCAGTGTTATACTGGCCCACTTCCCAGCACCATCGTTGAACCTGAACACCTCCTTTCATTTAGCACCAATCGCCATCACACTTTTCATTAGGCTCCTTCAGTACTTAACAGAATGGACCGACCTTTCAAGTACAGCTTTATTTGCATTGTGACTAAGGAAGAAATGAAACATTTGCCAGGTGATATACTGTATTTTTCAGTGACCCTCATACTATCGTTTTCTTTCACATATGGATACGCAATTTATATGTGTGTTCATGTTGTGTAATATTCCTTTGCCAGGTCTGATGACGTTCTACTTCTTACATTATCTATCATACACTAATTAATGTTTCCACTTGGTGCGCCTCACTCGACTTTCATGTGACTTGCTCTTCAGAAAATCTGGCTGCTTCAAAATGATAATATGCTTCATCATATCAAGCCCTAATAAAAGCCCAGCAAACAATTAAACTACAAATGAAACAACTTCCATCACACCATCAATTTCTAGGTTAGCCCATTTTCAAACATTCCTTTTTGTTAGTGGCTTCAAAGGGCTAACGTCATACGGCTCTTGTGACTTGTCATTATCAATGTCTTCAAAAATACTTTGACGTGGAAATGTCATTTTCTTTTTTTGGCACCTTGACCGAATGAGCTTCTCATGGTGGACATTATATAGTCTTAATAAATCAATGTGTTAGATTTCCATGTGAATAAGCCTGAAAACCAGTAAACAAGTTAGTGTACACGGCCGAGAGAGTCCGAAATGAACTGTATTCATATCTTTCGAGGTCATATTGTTTAAGGTGCGTTAAGGATAAACAGACACGTGTCGACTTCTGACACGTTATTAAATGTGACAGCTACAGTAAATCTGGTGTGATATGAGCCATAAAGATTTTCACTCTTATTACATCACAATATCTGCAAAGAAAATGGCTCTTTAGCCGACTCGTGTTTTATTAACCGGACCGTAAAAACCATAAATCACCGGGACTGCAGCATCAGCAATAATCTATATGAAGGTAACAGTGGTGTGTGACCCCGTCCAGCTCACTGCTGCACAAGAGCTGCAGCTAATGTGACTCCTGCAGGTTTGTCTTTGATGCTGTAATCTGAGCCCCCTCTTTCCCGATATCACTTTTGTTTGCCAGCTACTGCAGAATAGATTTGTCTTTTCCAACTCCACTGACATTGTATTTTGCCACACGTCTAAAATGTAATAATAATCAAGGAGAAAAAAAACAATATACCCGATGATAGAACAGGCTGTTAGCTAAAATCATTTTTTTAAAGATAGCCAACAAAACAAACAACATGCTGAGTGTCACTTTTGAAAAAAGGACATGAAGATGACCAAATCTGAAAAAGTAAGTTGAGATAAAATGAAAGTTGAACGCTGTGCGTCATAAGTCATAACATTCCTGAAGGCTGTCAATCTCTCCGTCTTGCTCCGACTCAATCCTGTGCGCCGCGACTTCCTTAAGCTCCGTAGGATATTGCGTTTGGGATCGTGGGAATATTAGCTCAAGGTAACGTTGATCAAAGATGACAGGTCCCTTTACACAGTCAACATGCTATTTTTACTCATCTGGTTGCACATCGCTGCCTCCAGGGGAGCGGCGATCCGATCGTATGTCATCTCTGATCCCAAAATTTCCTCATGATTAAAACAAGAGGAGTGATCTGCTGCTGCAACTTCATGCTGGTGCTGCTGCAGGTTTACTATCTCCTTTCTGCTCCGTCGACTGAAAACTGTTGGTGTTTGTAGAAGCGGTGAAGAAAACTGTGGAAGGAATTTCAGTCTTTATGCTTTTGATAACTTTTTTGTGTTGTCTGCATATCCTTTCTCTGCGCAAACTATACAGAGATGAACTAAAGATGACGCATGAATTGCTGTTTGTCTTTGTGTGCCCTTAGTATTTTTGTTATTATTACCATAACAATAATGACAACGTGTTTTTCAGTAACTCTGCAGCTTTCAAGATCCAGAGAAATGGGCCATTAGCTAAAATAGTCATAGGTTTTCAATGTGACACTGGAAACAAAGACCACTACCTGGGGACTTTGGTTTCAAGAAGGCTATTTCAAGTACTTTAAAATGACATGAGCTGATGCTGACTGTCGCCCTGGACTCGGTCAACTGTCATGCAGCAGAATGCTGTGCTCTTCAGAAGATTGACACAGCTGGTTATTGTTGAGCACACTTGAAAGCTGACAAAAATAGTGTAAAGCAGTGATCGAAAAGTGTTTGAGGGCAAGTGAGTGTGTTCAAAAATTGGATGGATATCCGATCAATGCTGTGCCCTTGAGCGCCAAGCTCGACCCCTTAATTGCTTGTGATGAGCAGTCTGTCAGCCAGCAGCCACAGTGAGTGTACATGAGTGCAAATAAAAGTGAAGCACCTTGAATTCTACTGGAGTGGGATCGCTCTCTCAAAGTACAGTCCATAACTCAGCGCCGGCCAACAGCGGCGTCTCTTGTCACCTTGAATGACAGTCAGAAAATTTGCAACTGTCAGCGTTTGTCTCTGGCACATCCCGACACTCATGAAATGACTTTGAGAAGGTACTTGGAAGGGTCCTGGTCTATGAATCATATATGCAGGTGTACTTCTCTTCTTAAAGATGCTGGTTGCTGCTGCCCAGATATCTCAGCAGGTGACCTGATATCTGATGAGTTGTGACACAACACAGGTGCTTAGAATCATTCAGAATTTTGTACATTTGTACATTTCAAGTACAGAACAAAAACACTCCAAAATTATTGACATGAATATCAATATTTCCCCCCAAAAATTAAGATTATTTATTTATGTATTTTAGGTGTATTTGGTTGTGACTAGATTTTTCTACATATTTTAATGAGAGGTGGAAATTCAAAACTTTTTTTTTTTAAATAAATAAGAGTGAAATGGCAAATAAAATTATATTAACTGGTATAGAATCTCTTTTATTTGTTTCAATTCATATAAAAAAATACAGTTATTAAATTAATTAATGTAATTATTAAAAAAGTGACAATAATAGTGAACTATTACCAATTATTACCAAAATAAAATATTTAGAAAGAAAACACCAATAGAGGCAAATTCAAAAACTTGATTCTTGTATATAACTTGTTTCTCTTTGTCATGTGGAATAATGTTCTACAATGGCATTTTTAACATTGCATGTCTTCAGACCCAGACTTGTGTCACGCCATCCAATTTCCCAAATGTTGCAGAAGATGTACAACCTGGCTGGACTTGTTATTTCAGAGGCTCCAGCCGAGCAGCTGTGTCACTTCTGTTTGAGAATCATTTATCGCTGCAAGCAGAAGCAGCATCCGAAATATCAAGTAGGTGAAACTGGAGCTGAGCGAGAGCAGGGACATGGAAAGGAATGTCGTGAAGAGAAGAGAACACACCACTGGCTGGACTGTGCCATTTTTACCCATAGGGGTCGCTGTGCAACTAGGTCGCGGGGCATTGCACGCTTCATAGAACACGTGTTACATTAGGTAACCCCGTGTTCTATTTCAGCATGCAATGCCATCTGACCAGGATTCACTATGGGTAACAAACGGCAAAGTCCGGCGATGAATGTCCCCCCCAGTGACCACTACCAAGTAGTCGTAAGGGAACCCCATTACTCCGAACCTCACTCCTGGGTAGCAGGGGTGAGGAGGGAAGAGGCAGGAACAGAGACGTGCTTAGACAGGCCCAGCCTGGGACTCTGACCTGCCTCCCAGGACATCTTGACCAGGTGTAGAAGATCCCCCTGTCTCACCAACTGGTCTGTCCTAACAACAAAACCATGGCATGAGAAGAATGGCCGTCCAATGCACTTCTGCAAAGATCCATGGAACACATGTCCAATGGGTTGACAAGAGGGAGATGCGCATTTTTATGCCTCGAAGACAACGGATCGCTAGCGGACCTCGTCTACATGGACATGGCGACGAAGGATTTCTGCCACTTGTTCAGCTGTTTCCTGTCATGAAACAAACTCTTCAATCTCTTTCCTGCATTGCGAATCAGACAGGGGGACTCTTAGTAGAACCAGCTTGTCCCGGTCTTGCATGGATAAATAGGTGAGCCACAAATGACTGGGTGGTGATGTTTCGCCTTCTTGGTGTCCTCAATGCGTCCCACCACTACACCGGAGGTAAACAACGTCAGTTGTGCAGGCTCAGCCGCCGGCATCTCCACTTCCATGTACTTGGCAGCACCTGCAAAGATGCCTGCTATGTTTCTTCTTTTTCGGTGGCCGGATGGGTCGAAGTGCCGACGGTGCCACGGCGAGGGTGAGCTCAAGGTGAGCTCCTTCTTGTAACAGGGTGGATGAGTTGATTGCTTTTTCTTTCACCATCAGGCAAAACCAGAGTTTTTTTTCCCATAGCAAACCCCGGTCAGAGGTCTAAGCACGCTGAAATAGAACAGAAGAGAAGAGATGAAATTCATGGTGGATTGTTTCTGCTGCTGGTGATTAAAATATACTGTATATCTACCACTGAAACACCAGCAAAGTTATGCAGCTTCATTTGTGATACAGTAGCAGAATGATATATAGTTTCTCAATTTACCTTAATTCAATTACCGTAACAAACGTAGATGTTTCTGAGTCAGAGATGAAATGTATTTTAACTCTGTTCTCAGCTTGATGTATGTTTTTACACTCTTTCATTGTTAGATATTATTTAGTAGAGGCTGTTACATGGTATCAAATTACTGTCATTGTGTGCCTCCCTGCAGTCTCACCTGTCTCACCGTAGTCGCTGCTCCAAAACCCAGCTCCATAAATTGCTCCTGCAATTGCCACCGTCTGAGCGTTTCGCTGGAAATTGCTTGGTTCGAGATTTTTACTGACCCATTTAGGAGATTCCATTTCCCTCAGATCCACAAATGTGTAGTGACAAATGTGAAATTTGATTCACATTAATTTGTCTGAGTCGTGCGGTTGTGACGCTGCCGGCCTCTGACTAAAGAAGCTTCTGAATGTGACGAGTCATTTCTTTCGCGCTGCAGCGATGAAGTGATTTGCGAAAATGCATAAACTGCAACACTTTAACTTGAAAGACTTTTCTCTCCATTTAAAGTGTATGATTTGATCCTTAAGATCAGAAGAAATGGTGGCGACTGTCACACCGTATTGAGTTTTCACATTTAGGACAAGCGAGGAGGAGCTCACAGATGAGGAAGAAGATGAAAAAAACACTATTTTCCTAAATAATATAAATATATATCTCTTTTAGCTTTTTTTCTGAATTAAATGATGCATTTTAGATGTGTTCTTAGACAAGGAGAAGAAATCAGTATCCACACCTGTTATTCATGAACATCACTATTTTCATATTTATTGTGATTTCATGCATGTTTTATGCCACTTTTCTCAAGTAACTGTAATTTTACACTATTCTTTCTCCTTGCTCTGTCTTATTTATTAAAGAGCAACAAACATATTAATTTGACTATTTTTAAAGTGATGGTGGACCCCGTTTTCTGTTGTCTGTCACTAAAAATTCTCAAAAAGTTGGATGTGGACATTAGTTGCTCTTGAACGTAGTTGGAAGTGTAAAATGCATCTGTGCTTTTTTCTTTATTCACAAGGTCAGTTCAGTTGTTACAAACCACAAATGAAAAATGATGAATAGTGTAAAATATTATTTATAGTTTATTTTTAATGTCCATTGCTTCTCTATAAATTCTGATTTTAAAATTCATCCTCATGCTTCTGCTGTCTGAGTTATGTAAATCTGCATTTTGTAGCTTGATTTTTGGGCAGGATCAAAATGAATATGTTCTTGCTTCCATCCTAGTGATGATCATTTTAGCCATTTTTGTGTGTGCCATAACACGAGGGCAGGTTTTGGCTGAGGACAGATTTCCTTCGTTGAAGCATGTTTTTGTCAAACTGGTCTCCCGGACACCCTGAAGGAGTTTATTGTTATTTTCTTTTTGAGTCTCATCTTTAAAATGTATCCATCTTTCCAGGTTTAACAATGAATTCTTATTTGGTGCTTCTAAACAATTTAACAAGAAAGGCGTTTCCGTTCCTGTTGTGCTAGGTGTTTTACAGAAGACATTTGGTTTGTCTCTCAACTAACAGATGAACCCTTAAGATGTAGCCATGTGCCTTTTTTTCCGTCTGGGAAGACTGAGTAACCCACCAGGCTCGGCTCACGCCATCAGAATTACTGCATCCCCATTTCAGTTATAAATTGTGGCTCGCATTGGTAACTGTCATCTCCTGATGCTCAAACACATCACAACTGTTTGCAAACACAGAGATTTATGGTTCTGCAGAAAGCTCCAGCAGTGCATGAAGGAAGCGCCGTCCACATGCTAAGAATAATGGGCTGTCGAGGGTGACGGAGCGTCCCGACAGGGACGGTGTGAAAAATCGCAGCCTGTGCGCCCTCCTCTAATGATATCGCTCCGTATTAGCCTCAAAATCACGGAAAGGTCAACATGCTGTAGTCGCAGGCTCACCTTTTAATCTCTCTCCTTCTCTCTGCACAGACAATGTTTACCGGAAATGCCTTGCCAACGGCACCTGGGCACTGAAGGGGAACTACTCCATGTGTAAGGCCATTCTTCATGAGGAGGTAAGCTGCTGTGTGGTGACCCTGAATGCATCAGGACTGCGACATACATTAGCATAGCGGAAGTGAGAAAAACTGCGGGAAGATAATTCATTACAAAATGGATTTGTGGTTTCGGGCAATTGGAGCCCCAAGGACACGGTCAACAACAAACGACCGAATAAATAAAGTACAGGCCTCCCAGCATCGCCAAGAGCTGGTTGGCCAGAAATACTCTTTGTACCAACGCTGTATAAAATCACATCAGGGACGCTTAACGGTCCAAAGGTCAGCAGGGAGGCTGTGTTAATTAAATCAATTCTTGTGGATAAGAGATCTTGAAAACTAGCTCTTGATAAAGACAGCCCTGGAGAGCCAGTGTTATCGTCCACTCCGATTTGATTTGACTGAGATAGCCATAAAAGAAGTGTTTGGTCTCCATCATGAACTGAGTACCCATCTCCGTCCGTCATGAGAATGCAGTAGAAGTAAACTCTGGCTTAGTGTCCAGCTATGGCGCTCCATGACAGAGAAGCATTGACAGCTGTTATTGTAATCCATGGTGTTCTAGAACCATGTCGCATTGAAGTTTTGTTGGTGGAAAGTTTTTATTATCTCAAACTGTCAGATTGACCCCCATGACCATCACCCGGTGAAACAGACTGACATGTCATTTTGTCCTGGATTCATCTCTCCTGATGGATTTGTCGCGGCAGACATTTTCATTTGACTCAAAAACCTCAGAATCCAAGCAGCCAGAGTCAAATCCCGACCTTTTGTCAAATTCGCTGATTAATTCACAGCCTGACCCAATAGACGCCGTTCAGAAATTCACTTCTCGCGTGACGGCGATAAGGACGAGGCCGGCAGCTAATTACGTTTAGCTGGCTGGATGTTCATAAATCCAACCAGACATGTCTTCAGTGATCACTCAGTTAGCCTTTGTGAGCTGCCATACATGGAGATAATCTGGATTTGCACAATAAAAGAAGTCATTAGTCAGACGAATGTGTGAATGAACAGTGATGTAACCCCACCTCCGGTGTCTGCCAGCCATCGACCATTTAGTACATCGAATTCTCATGAGTTTTTTTCTTTTCATCTGGATTTTCACTGTGTTGCTGTATTGCCTTTGTACTGCCAAATGTCCTCACAAAGTCATATGGTCCTCATAAGTAGGTGTTTTGTCAGGAATTGATCATCATAAAGTAGGATAAACAAGACCTCCCACCAGGGCTCCCATTGACTGTTATCCTTAACTGAGCCATCCAAAACAAACGTCTAAACTTCACCAGGGCTCTGAACCAAACCTAAACCCAGTTGTAATGACCCAGCTATTTTTAACTGTTTAATCCTCAAATTTAGGCTTAACCTTGTTCGCACCGGCCAAACCATAGTAACTAAGCCAAATGTCCTCATAAGGCGGTGTTTTTCTCATAATTGGTCCTCTCAAGAATATATAAACAAGTCCCTCCCAAACACACACACACACACCGGAGAAATAAAACTGATTACATGAATGATGCATTGGCTGCTGAGCTCCTTTCCCCCTCTTTCTCTATGACGTTTGGCTCATTAAGAGAGTGCACATACGGAATTAACAGGCACGTAGGTGGCGAGCAGGTGGCAGTGATTCAAAACAAATAACTAAATTGAAGCATTTGAACTTGGAAAAAAAATGAAAGAAAGAACAGCAGCTGCTGTGACTTGTGCCCACCTCGACTGAAACAAGGCAAAGCATAACTATGGTCGACCTAGTGGTCTTGGCATTGGAGTATGGTGCTGTTAGGATGAGCTAACAGGTGTATAGTCGTATTGTATAACCCAGGGGTTCTTAACCTTTTTGACCGCGGGATCCACCTTTCCCAGAACAAATCGTCTCGTGGCCTCTTGATTTCATTTGTGATCAACAACCATATTTAATACACGTAAACAAACCAATACCTTGTTAAATGACATGAAACCATCGGCTCATCACAAAGATATTTGTCATCGATAACTCCAACTTGCAGCAGAACCAGGTGCAAGTCATACTGATCAAATTTAATAAAGAAATAAAGAAAAAAAATGTGCTTCATGCAAACTGTTGAGAAAATTGAAATCTGGCAAAATATATATCATAAAACAATGTCTAAGTATCATAAAATAAAAATAATATATTTTATTTAAACTCCGTAGAAGATATAAGTAAAGTATAAATGAAAGTATCGCTGTAAAATATTCTAATTCATTTTTGAAAGTGCTTCAACAGGTGCTTTCATGAACAGTTTTTACTGTTGGGGGCAGCAGCATCACTTTCTTTATAATTCATTTCTTTTCAAGAACTTCTCCATTGTTGTTTGCTGTCACAGATTTGCAGCTATAAAGTCAATTCAGTGACACGATACTGCCACCATACGTGGCTAATGTATTAAAACTGAGCATGTCACGGCCCAAAGGTGTAAAACAAAAAACTTTAAGCGGCCCTCTAGGAGGCGCTCATGGCCCAACCATGGTCCCCGGCCCCTGTGGTTAAGAATCACAGGTATAGTCTGTATGGTAGTGGTAGGGTTTCTTACAATTATTTTGTTGCGCATTTGTTGTCATGTCAAGGGCCTGTTGTACATGTTTTTGTCTGCAATCTAATCTCACATACTAAAAGAGTAGCTTTGCATCAAAATAAAATTAAAAATGTTTGTCATGTCAATGTTTGAATAAGTGGAAGTTAAAAAAAAACACCTTGCTTTAAACATTGAATAAGCAAAATATGACAATAATAATGCACCGTGCCCACGACTCTGTTCCGGTTACAATTGACCATTTACATTAATCACTGAAACATTTTGAACAGCATAAACAAATCTGTGGTTTCATAAAAAAAAAATTAAAAAAAAACAAAGCTGACTCAGGTGTCACCTCTTGCATTTCAACACTATTGTCAGTGTAAGGTCGAAGTCACGTGATCGCACTCTCACTCCCAACTGAGACAGTGATTTGAGGAGCGCAGTGTTTATGTGTTGAGATGTTTTGTGTCTCGTTTTAAGTGTCTTCAGTTCTTGTGCTTGTCATTATTCTTATCTCACACAACATTAACTGCAAGAGTTTGTTTGCAATTTACTCCATAGCCAAATGCTACATTTTGGAGGATTTTTCCAGATATTGCAGTTCAACAGATGACTGCGAACTTTAATGTGGTATCGCATATGTTGATGTTGTTGTTGTTATTAAATGTGTGGTAATAAAATACTTTGTCAGAAGACAATTCAGTCCCTTGAGCCCAGTGTGAAAACAGGAAGAACGTGAGAGTATAACACTATTGGCAATAATTTTCACCCGTGCAGTTGCCGTCACGTGACATTTATTGTGTCGCTGAGTTGCTCATTGTCACCATTAAAGAGAGGCATGTTTTCCTCCCCGACCTTTATTTTAGGCACATCTTTTGAAGGCTTGCGAGTAATTGTGTCACGCGACCGCACCTCCGTCAGCACTTAGTGGTTTGATATTTCCATCAGCATTATTGATCGTTGTATTTAATGACTTCTCTCATCTGCGAACCAAACCTGAAGCCGCAGTTCACCAGGATCAGGCTTGAGAGTGTGCGGGAACAAAAACAGGCCCGTTTAGTTTTTCTGATGTTCCATCGATCCAGGTGGAAGATGGATATGGAGTGTCTGACCTTTCTCAGATGTGTTTTCAAAGATTTTTCCTTTTATAGCTCAGGAATAAATCACCAGGAGGCAGCAGCGCCATGATTGACATCAAGGAAAGTTTCTTCGAAAAAGTGCTAAGTTCTGAAATGAATAATCATCGACTGTGATGTGAGTGTCGGCAGTTTCGGCCTGATCCTGGTGGCCACACGTCTCCCGGGACTTCAGGTTCTTTGAGGGGTTTACTACTCATATCCTCTTGCCGTCTGCCAGCTCCCCTCGGGCCAAAGCTCTGCTATCCCTCCAAAACCCTGCTGCTTGCTTGAACTGTGCCCAGGTGCCGGTCCAGAGCTGCTGAGAATTATCGCCACTCTTCGTCCAAACACAGAGCGAGGAGCTGTAATCGGCTGAGGAGGGAAGAACAGAGATGATTTATGAACGGCGGCTAAAACGCCTCAATTACGTTTTAAAAAGCTGCAGCATAAAATTCCCCCAAATCCCTCTACTTCTCCAAACACTGAACCGTTAATGACAAAATCCTTGTTGGCCTTGCTCCACTATTTCAAGACATCACATCTGGACCAGAATCAACTTACTGTCTGGGTATAAAATCCACATATTTGAAAAATATGACAGTTCTACGCGTTTCACGCCAATCTTTAGCCCCTTTTAGATCAAATATTTTGCCAGCTTTTGGGTTCTAGAATTCCTGTGAGGCACATCACGACAGGTGCACAAATCACCCACATGAGGATCATTTGTAAAATGTTTTGAAATCTCTTTAATGGAATACTAAGCCTTGAGGACCAACCCCCAAACTTGGTGTGAACCTGAGACACTATAGCAACCAGGAAAGTATGAATGAAAGTTACTAAAAGATTACTGCTCTTTGTTTTGTCAATTAATTACGATAAACATGAATATCATGAACGTGTTTTCATCTTTGGCCTCCTCAGATTTGCTAACTGCTCTAGACAATTCATATATATTCCAGAAAGTGAAAGTGAAGCGACGGGGCAGCTGGATTGCCTCAGCTTCTTGTCCTGTCGCATTACTTCCATCCGTTGACAACTGAACTGAACATCATGTCATGGGCTTCATCCAAAGATGAAGAAGTGATACAGATGACCGCATGACAGAGAGAGTCGCTTACATTTCCTATTTTTGTCCCTCCCTGCAAACCAAAAATGAGCCTTCAGTTTCCATTTTTGTTGATGTGACAGAGAGGGAACGTGTCCAGCAGCGGTCCAGAGGGCATTTGTAAGTGGAAGGGACTGTTAACACAGGAAGGTGGCAAATGTTAAAGCTCATCCAGAGTTGAAGCAATGCCCGAGTCACAGCTGATGTTGGTCAGAGCAGCAGAAGCAGATTTATCACTTTCTATCTGCTTGGTGATCAATCTTTATGTCACGTTTTAGTCTTTCGATCATGCAAGTCTTTCATTCTATAGTATAAACTTAGATGTATTTTGATTCAAGAAACTCTCAATAATGATATTAGCAGCTACTTATACTCTGTGGATGTGGACCCAGGATTCAAACTTAATATGAGGTTAAGAATTAAAAAACAAGGATCATAAAATTCATGTCGGAGTCTATACAATTTACAACCCAAACATCCTTGTCAATGTAACAGCGCACTGCAATCACTCTTTACAGCTGTTAGGATGGGATGTCAGTGAGGGAATCATCATTTATGATACGAAAGAACACGGATGGAAGATTGATTGAAGAGAAAAAATTTCATCTCGGTGGAATAATTGAGAAAGTCATTACCCAACACAAAATTAGGTGTCAATATTTCCCATCAATTGAAATGTACCAGCTATGTCATGAAACAGAATTTATTATTGCAAAGTGACTGGGAATCAGTACATAACGTGATGATGCGGGTCTAAATCAGCCACAACAGCTGAACTAAAATAGGTTCTTGACATGTAGTGGGCCAAAAAATACTGGCTTCATGATGCCAATGGTCATGACTTCCTTCAATGTGATAACCATCTCAGACTCCAGGCATTACAGGCAAATAGTGAAGGGAGCGAGGAGGAGCATAGTGGGGCGGAATTTGGGTAGGTTGAAGATCATTCGAGCCTTGTGTATTCTGGATTGTGGATGTCATATGATGGGAGGAGCCTGGACCAGGACTCATGCCATCTCCTGGCCCAGTTTGTAACTGACCCTCCTGATGTTGTGCAGCATAATTACCCATGAAGAATTGAATGCTCAGTATCATGGTACCTTGTGGTATTGATAGGATTTGCAAGCGGCAATTGAAATGTGTGTCACCACACTTTATTTGTCACGGTGGCTACATAGCACACACTTAGGGACAGGAAAGGTTCTTTATATGACACTGCTAAACAGTACAGAATCAATCCAGACCCTTCTTTCTGTGGCTAGCTCCACCAACCATCCACCGTTTGTGCTTATCCACCACTTTGACCTTCAGTGGCACCACCTGACGTTTACAAGGTCCTCTAGTTTATATCTTCCCTCATTACAAAGTTGACCAGCGGCTGCCGTTTTTGTGTAAAACTACATTACAATATTGGTTAATCTGTCCTTTTATCAGACACATTAGCCCCAGTTGAATTCACTGCACAGACAAGAAAAATTTAAATTTATTTATTCTAATGTTAAAAGAGGTGTAAACACTTTTTTGTCATTGATTTGCATTTATTTCTTTTAAAAATTTTGCTTATGTGGGCCCTGGAACCATATGTCGCCCAATTTTGGTTTGCCTTTTTGTCTCTTTCAGATTTGCCTCCTCTGTGATGGCCTCTCCATTTTTTTTATTTTATTTTTTTTATTTTATAGCAGCTTGTCATAGGTTCCTCTACAAGGCACCACTGCCTGACAACACCAGCGTGAGAGTCAATTTGCAAACAGAAAAATGTTCCATTCGGAAAGCTGTCATTATAAATTGACAATAAATGACATCTGGTACGTTTCCACTGTGAAAATAAACATAAAATAATAAAATAAAACCAACTCTAACAACAAAGCGCAGGACTTTCTTTTACAGAGACACAATCCTAGCTGACATTGGAGGCTCTGGTGCTTGGCTGCAGGCAGTCCAGAACCTTTCCAACCCAAATCAAAATAATATATCTTTCTGAACAATATGAGAAATCAAGTCAAACTGTGTCATGAAGTGCAAATACTTGTGAGTATGTTCCTCTGTTTATTTGCCGTTCATGCTATCATCTGTGAAGACATGAATCCATCAGCCACACAGGCTCTGACTCCCAGGTTGGTGGAATAAAGAGAATATGAGATTTGCTCAGAGACTGTTGTTGTTCAGACGGGGAACCAGATCCTCAGTAGAGGATCGGTCCCTAGAGTGAAACTGAATCCAAATATTTCCTTTTGTTTTGTAGTTGGTGCTGAATTAACAGAGGTGAATCCAGTCCTTTGTATTTGATAATCAAAGCAAGAGATGCAAACAATGCAAGTGCAGTTCAGTAACATATTTCTAAAAAGTCCCATTTAGTGGAGCAAGGGAACGAGGGCATCCACTATCAGGTCACGTGCACCTCGAAAAACCCATCAATCAGCAGTGACATTGTCACTGCCAACATAGTGTTCACTCGATCCCTTTTTTGTCTTTGAAAGAGGCATATTTATATGATGTTTAACTGAATCATCTTGGATCACTCTGATATCAGCTTGTGAATTTCCAACAACAGGATGCTGCCACAAGTCGGCTACAAGAGTTTCTGTTGCTTCCAAATCCAGAGAAAGGGTTAGATTATTTTCAGGGCAGGCGGGGCTGGGATTAAACATGCTCGCATTTAATCTCGATGTCGACACCAAAATGTTACGTAAATCCACTTAAAGCCCAGATTACTGTGAGTTCTGGCCCAAAATCCCATCACAGCGATGTCTGAGTCACAGACGAGTGGACACATAAGGAAGTGTGTGTGTGTGTCTGTGTGTGTCTCGTGTGTGCCAACTGCCAAGGTACTTCAAAAGGATGCGGAAATCTAGACAAAAGAGGATTTGCAGCCGTTCACATTTTCATCTCGCCACATCACAGTGGCTGCTGCCACCTTAAATCTTTCAGCTTCTCACAAGTCTTTGAATTTTTCACACATCAATACATTTTATATTTATGCCATGCGACGTATTACACATTCTGAACGACTGGTGTGAAAAACCTTTGATATTTTGTCCGAAGTTTTTGTTGTTAAATGATAATGTGCAAATGAATCTCTACTTGTTTACTTCCACATAAACTGACCACTCATCGTCACAGTGTCTCCAGTCTGCCCTGGCACTAGTGACTTTCTAGTATTTCTGTAGATTCAAAACTGAATAAACACTTCAAAGTACTGCTGGGTATTTTTTTGGGAGTGCACATGTCGTGGCATAAGAAATGTGAGTGACTGCCGACAGTTTTTGGTGCTGGTTCCGTACAGAGTTACGCTTTAAGGTTATGAGCTCTAACTAAATTTACTGTGCCTGGTAGGAATGTGAGATTTGACCCAGACTCTTCTGTCTTTGCAGAAAAAAGGGAAGATGCATTATCAGATCGCCGTCATCATCAACTTCCTAGGTCACTGCATCTCCATGGTGGCGCTGCTCATTGCCTTCTTCCTCTTCTTGTGTTTGAGGTGAGTAATGCTGCCACCGTCGTCCAATGATAAAGATCATCGTTCAAAACCCCTTCAGCTGTACGATCCACCCTTCCCCCGTCTGACAGATGCACGGGTGGTAAAGACTGATAGAAGAGTGAAAGTCATATCTAGGTGGAACAATTGGGGAAGCCGCGGACAGGTCAGTGGGAGCTCTCGGGGACGAGCCATGGAGGTGCAAAGGCTTTCACCGGCAAGTCCAGACAAACCATGCGTTAACGAGAAAGGTCTTAGCACCCTCGACAGCTGGGGCTGTTATCGATCTCCCCCACACCACCAGGGAGCGTGAAAAGCGTGAAAGGGCACAAGAAAAAGGAGGCGCTATGGGACGGCGTTTATGCAAAAGCTGTGTTTGAAATGGTCTCAGCAAAGTGAAGGCATTTATTCCCCATCTTGCTGCTTTAGTTATGAGATTGGGTTTGGGAGTGCTTAAGAGACGGAGCTGCCAGAGTGATGCAGAGCGAGGCTGACATCCCCCCGGAGAGTGTCGAGGATCCAGACTCAGAGAAGCAATCGCTGAGTCCTGAGATCAAGATCCTGTGAAGAGTTTGTCCCGAAATGTCGCCGCAATGTCTGTGATTCACCGGCAGACCTGCTGGATGTTTGCCCCTCGAGCTGCGGCTGTAGACAGATGAAGGATTTAGGTTCAAATCCTTTGAGAATTAGTAATTGCACTATTGATTTCTCGACTCCGCTTCTTTCCCACGGCGGCGCCTTTTCTCTTGTCTAATCACTTGAACAGCCCAAACTGCTTAAGAGTCACAATAAAGAGCCGAAGTGAAAGTGCTTTCCAGGATTCTGTTCTCTTTATGTATCTTTGAGACTCTTCACCAGACATTATTGACCATCCTTTATATTGAAAGAGCGATTTGTCCAGAACATCTGTCCAGTGAAACTTTTACATGAATTACATTTGGCTGTAGGGGTGGATTTGGGGAACCCCATCCATGTCAAAATGTAGCTGCAGAGAGCACCCTTCCTTCTCCTCTCTTAAGCTTTCATTTCAATGGCAACATTAAAAAAATTATTCTGGAGTAGCAAGGTACGAGATGTGTTATTAATGAAAGATCTGACAGCTGTGCAGGTTAAATATTTATTTTAATGACGAGTTCCAACATGGCCATGTGTCATCGCTTCCGCTCTGACAAAGCGGAACAAGCTTCCTACAGATGGTGCCTACACACGTACTGTTCAAGGGTTACTGTATCTCTTCCTACCTTGTGAAGTAAACAGCGAGCAGGTTAAAACCACAATATCATAATATATGGCCTCTGCCACAAATGGAGTACATTTATTAACAGCTGTCGCCAAATAGAATGCTCGCTCAATATTCCCACACTGCACTGCAACATTTCCTGCTGGAACAGTGCAGTTAGTTCTAAAATGTCTAGAAAGTCTCCATATTGTATTCAAAGTGCACTACACTGTCCGCAGCACATCATCCGCGGAGTGTTAGATTGAGCTGTCGATTTCCATACCAGAAGTGGAAAATTCTATTTTTGGCCTCCAGCATATCCCATCCCTACTCCACCAACACTTACGTTAGAACGTGAGAACGAAGGGGACTACATCAAACACTGAGTCATCTTGTGCCTCCTAGTGAGTGTCCTCTTAATTAACAAGCATCCCACCTAACGGACGCCGCAGCCGGAGGTGGTGAATCCTGGCCACAGAGCCGGTCAGTGGCATGGTGGGGCAGTGGGCGGAGATTTGCTGCCGGACGGATGGTCAACGTTTGTTTCTAATGAAGCAGCGAAGTAGAGTAAGCTGGAGGCCATGGTTGGACTTGCCATGTGCTCATTAGCAGGGGAACTTGGAGGATACCTGTTAGCTCTTCCAGGAACTGTGACAGTGTCTTGGAGCAATGTTGCATCGCTAATGAAGTTGCTCATATCTGCCCCAGATATAAAGACTCAAGAGACCTTTGAGAATAACAAAATGATAAATTGCTCTCATTGGCTGGGAGAACGGTCGCCAGCTCAGTTCTCTAATGTCACCAAATGTCCTCTTGTTTCGTGTATCTTGAAACGCAAAGTTTGTACCAGTTTACTCACGTGGAGAAATGATCATGAAGGCACATTGGTCTGCATCTTTCAAAGTTGCAAAATTGTGTGTGTCCCAGTTAGTACTTTCAAATTCAGTTTCCTTTTTAACTCCCTGAAGGTACGTGTAAAGAATTTATGACAGTTATTGTCTACGCCCTCGTGTTGAGATTGCTGTGTGTGGGATGCATCATCATGTGAAAATACGTTTTATAGAGAACTACATCTGTTGGTACTAAACTGAACTGTCTCCACACAAGGACCAGTGCAGACAGAGGGGCACTAGGGGTAATTGCACTTACCCAAAAAAAAATCTGTACATGCCAAAGTTTGGTTTTTAGGTTGCTGTTTTTTTAAGAGTACATTTATTGGGACAAGTCAGGAAGCAGTCGAGCATTTTATTTCCTGAGTCTCTGTACTTCCTGCCACCACTATTCACCAAACTGTGCATTTGTTGCGCAGCCAAAAGATGCTTGTTCATTTCTCTTATGGCAATTTCTTTGTCATGTTGATGGTTTTACAGCTCCTATCACACTTCTTTTGAAGTTTTTTCAGAGCTTACTTCAGTTGACTATGCTGATCCGTGATACTGTGACTAATGTTAACATGGAACATATAATAACATATATAAAACATAAATATATAAAACTTACATATTGTGTGTATGGTAAACAAAAACGCCACAGCTACAGTAAAGCTCTAATAGCAAAAGATCGTAACAGAAGCGAGTCAGTTTCAGAAAAGTCCGAAAACTCGCTTCATTCTCAACTATTTCTGGCATATTTAACATTTTTGGAATTGGTGATTTGTTCACGATCTATAAAAAAAAAAGCTTATTTTCTCAATAACAATGTGTACTGAGGTGATGATCAGGTAAACAACTTCATATTTTACAAAAGAGGAAACGTGATGTTGCTTATGATTCGTACAAACTGAAGCCATGACCCGAGTGCAAGTCACATAGTATATGTGCGGGCAAATGAATTACGGAGTGGTATCCACATTGTCACTAGTTTTAGGTCTATCCCTGTCAAACCGTCCTGGATCTTATGCCGCACTTGTGTCAGTTCTGCTTCTGCTCGCTCAGCACAAACCCTGACAGAATCATGACGTGACGCGTGCCGAACATTTAAGCTGTCATTCCCGCTTTGCCAAGCAGGAAGTCGCCTTGCTGATGATGCCGGGAGCTGGTGACAACACATCAGCCGGCGTCCGCCCACTGTCTATTTCTGTCTGCTGGCTCCGAGGCAGCTGTGCAGATTTTAATTGTTGCCTGAGGTCCACTACTTAACGACATTAAAACAAGATGTCGGACCTTCTCATGGACAGGCAGCATCTTTTGATTAACAGCCAGCGAAACGTGGCCTCCCTCTTCTATTTCTCTTCTTGGTGTCAGTTCCCAGCTTGTAGTAGCAATGCAGCAGCTAAGTGGCAGCAACTGAAAATTCAGCGGAAAATACAGCTCAAGATATTATAGACACACTTTTGCTCTTATGGTGGCCTCTTTAACATGCTGAGTCTCTGTAAGATGAAACATCTGAGCTCGTAATTATTTCATTTGACGTATACTATATAAGATATGGTACAGAGAGTTTATGCAACTAAGCGTGTCCTGATAATGCACAAGAATTCATCCATGTCAGTGGTATTGCGTAAGATCTGAACATCGACTTATTCATCATGCTGTTATCATGTGCCGTCATGTGGTTTTTGACTCTACAACTAGACCAAAAGTGTGTGTGCTTCAACTGTCCTCAAAATGTTCTATTCTCACTCACAGGAGCATCCGCTGCCTCAGGAACATTATTCACTGGAACCTGATCACGGCCTTCATCTTGAGAAACGCCACCTGGTTCATTGTCCAGCTAACCATGAGTCCGGCTGTGCATGAGAGCAACGTGGTCAGTATCTCCTCCACCAGCTCCAGAAGGTTGTGATGTTCACATGATCATCCTGCTGGATTTATTTATACCCCACTTTCCTGCATTGAAAAGATGCCACACAAAGTTTTGTACTATATCAAAGACTCACAAGATAAAAGAGTCACACAGCACAGGTACGAGACGCATTGACGTGTGTTTGCATAAATCCTGCTGCACACCCATACACGCATCGATGCACGTGAGATTTATGCATTCCTTCCACATTCCAGAAAAGAAAAGAAGGAATGATAATGGGAAATGATAAAAACCGAATAAAAAAAATTTGGGGGCGTCTCTTCCAATAATAATAATAATCATTTGAAAGGCACTGACAGTGCACATATTTTAATAACACAGCTTGCCATTAAATGAATGTGAAGTGAACAAAATAAATGAACTGGCAACGTGACTGCAAGAAATAGATCACAACAGATTAGATGGACTGAATGAATGTGACAGAATCAGCAGTTTAAAAAGACAAAAGCGTGGTTAAATAATGATGCTGCTGCCTGTAAAGGAGGATGTGTTCTTCACTCAGCACAGCACCAAGGTTGCCTCAGTTCGCATGACATTGATCAGGTTTCAGGTCGATAAGAAGCTGCTTGTCTCGCTCGTTGAAACACAAACATATTGAAGCTGTTGGACTGCTGAGATTCAGCGCAAGAACCCCAAGGCATCATGGGATATTTTCGTAAAAGGGCTGTGCTTTTCATGTTTGTTGAGTGGTTCACTTAGGTAGTGTTTATTTAGTTGGGTTAAGGTGTTTTGAGAGTTTTAATGCTGATATAATTCCCCCACACAAAGAATAACTGCCATAAACTGAAGTAATGTTGCTGGCACTCACTAATGACTAACTTTAGTATGCTACACCTCAACAGATGATGAAAAAGGGAAGAACCATAGACATAGCTTTGGGGAACACCTCAGGGCAGAGATATTGCTATTGATAAATTGTTGCCAGCTTGTGAGAAATGAGTGAAATTGGAAAGAAAATATTATTTTAAAAAATAGATTTAAAAAAAACCAATAATACTTATTTAGATAAACATAATGAAAAGTGTCAACTTTCACTCGAATACAGATTATAAATGTTCTCATACTGTAGGAATTTCGCTCTTATTCCCACTAATTTATCTAGTTTGAAGTTGGCGTCAGCTGTTTTTTTTTATGATGGGCCACTCTCATTTTAATATTTATAATGAGTGAAATGGCTCCTCTGTGCTGTCATATTCACGCTGGAATAAACACGGGATATCAAGAATCCACTCTCGGGATGGGGCGACCTTCCTGAGGTGTTGGTTAGCACATTTTCTGCTCGGTTGATTTTCTTCAGGATGCAAATTGAATCACTGTCTCAGTCGTCGAATTTCAATGAGCTTGATTTCCAATATGTCTATATGAAAAAAAAGAGCACGGAGAGTCGGACTTTAATAAACTTCAACGATCATCTCATAATAGATGAGCTCTATTGGTCTGGAAGATTAGAAGGTGGTCGATTTTTAATTATGCATCCCTGCAGGTCTGTTAGTGCTGGACAGACAAACGTGTGAGGTAAACTCTTCAGATCAGCTCAGATTTGAACTCGATGGGAACGTGAAACAAAGCCAAACATGGATCGAACTGTGCCATCAGAGAAAGTGGAACGCGGCTCTCCCACTCGCCTGACTCCATCAAAGTTTGTAAGATTCAAGCTGTGAGTGACGAGTTTTGGGAATGAAGGCAGTGTTCCATATTGTTTGATAAGGGTGTTTCTGGCTGTTGAGTTGTCTCAGCAAAAGAAGTTTGTGTTTTCTCCCACAAATCTCTGGAGAAAGGAAAACTTCTGACAGATTCTGGCTTTTGATGAGGGAAGAGTGAAAGTCTTCTCCACCGTGCCAGTTGTTGAATGGAGTTTTGCAGGAGCAGTCCTGATCAAGCATCAGGGTCCCACTTGTGCTAGGATTTTGAATGCATGTCCATGGTGAGCTTTGAAAGATCTGATGTTTGTAACCGTCATGACAGATTCTTCAACCCCGCATAAATTTACGACACCTTTCTGGTGATTTTGAAACTCATTTGAAGGCATTTATTCGAGGTGTGACAGAGCAGAAATGGAAGATAATACTGGGTTTGAGCTGAATGACAGAACAGGGCCAGAGTGTCTTTGGAGGATGGAGGTTACAGTCAGGCTGAGAGCAGGTCAGGACAGATTCATCTTCAGGCACATTAGAGAAACAGGTCAGAGGCTTCTGCCGAGGAGAGAGCAAGCCAAGTCATGAGCACGCTAAGGAAAACGTGGACTTGAAACAGATTTGTACATTTATATTATGTTATATATTATTATGTAAGCAGCTGTATGGCTAATTTACATGTGTCTGTGAAAACATACTGTATCAAAAAGAGTTGGGAGCTCAAACCTTATGGCTATAATGGAATGTAATTATTTTGCAGACTTGTCTATAAAAAAAGTGTTATTTTTACTTTACATTATGCACAGCATACTCAGTGCTACACCTCTGCTCATGCTTGCTTTAAGTCTCAACCCACCTTTGTTGATGCAAGAATGAAACACTGCGGACCTCCTTCATGGATGTCATCTAGCCATGTTTATACAATTACACATACACACTGCTTGTTTGTAGCATGTATTTCTAAAATTAATATTTTGATTTTATATATATATGTGTATATATATATATATATATAAAGACAAAGGTTGAATTATTCTCTCTCCTGTCCCAGCAGGCTAAATTACATGTAAAAGCACCAATTGCATATTCAATTCAGCAAAAGGACCAACTCAGGTTTGCTCTCTGTTAAGCACAGTTGGAGATGCAAAGCACATGACCAAGCAGATTGTCACGTGCTTCAAACTGGCAGTGAATCATTAAATGTCCTCTATTGGTTCCACAAATTAACTCTCCATCGCCCCCTGCAGGTTTGGTGTCGCCTTGTCACCGCATCTTTCAATTACTTCCACTCCACCAACTTCTTCTGGATGTTCGGCGAGGGATGCTACCTGCACACCGCCATCGTGCTGACGTACTCCACCGATAAGCTGCGCAAGTGGATGTTCATCTGCATCGGCTGGTGTACGTACACTCGATTCTGCGGAGGGTGAAGAAGCACACCATTAGCTCACATCAGTAAACATCTGTCTAATGTCAGAGAAGCGTAATCCAGTCTTTGAATGAAGAGCAGTCGGGAAACAAATATTCCATATTTGGTTTAGCTGGAGAACTTGGTGATTCCCCCTTCCTCCTCTCCTCTACCTCATTCAAATCCCTGTCTCTCTATTTTGGGATCCTTCTCATCTCCTCTGTGTTTCCCAATCTCTGCTCCCTAATTCTAACCAGAGCTGAGTGCTTTCTCTCCGTCTTCCTCATGTCTTCCTTGGTGGCAATTTCGCTAAAAGCCTCAGCTCGCGGAGAAAAAAAAAAGGTTTTCAGCCTCAGATCCCGACAACTGCTTGAATGGAAGAGTCAAGAAATACAGCAGTGAGTCAATCTGCGAGTTAAGTATTTATTACAGCAGATAGAACTGCTGGTTGCTCACCGGGCCTGGAGGCCTGTGATGCTGCACAGATGGGTATTGATGTTTGACCCGCTGGAGACTTGTTTCTGATCTGGTCAGGCGGTGCTTCATTCACCCTGGTGTTTTTGAAGTTAGGTGATAAGCCTGTTAGTTTTTAACTTTACTTTTATCCTGATGACACCACAGGGTTTGATGTGAGGGCATGGATGAAATAGATGTTGGAGGAGCTTGATGCAAACTGAATCAGGTGATTGAACATTCGCTTGTATCTAAAAAAAAAAGTGCCTCCTTTACAGTCATCCATCCATCCAGCTTATTAAAGATCAACCAACTATCAACCAACTTGTCAGTGTTAGGTCAGTGTGGAGCTAATGTCCCTTATATGCTCATCTGCTTATCTTTGTCATAATTTTATCAGACACTCTGATTGAATGCAATTGACTGTAATGTATTTTTTTTAAAGACATTCTCCATGTCTGGATCCAGACTGAAGTGCTGGATGGAGGAAGTGTAGCTGTTGATGTTTCGGTGTCATCAGGATTGAATGTGACGTCTGGGAAATATGTTGGAGCGGAGTTCAGCATCACCCCGCTTCACGCTGTCAATCTAAAGAGCGCACTGTGGAGATTAGCTGCTTTGTGCTGGCTGGATTACATTTTCCCGGGAGGAGTGTGAAGCTACTGTTGGGAGAAGAAATGGCAGCGCATTTCCTCAAGTGCTGTGAAAAATAAATAAGACTTAATTCCATTTGCTGCACTTTCACTCACGTAGATGAGAGCACCCGACGAATGTGACAAGAATTCACATTTATCACGTAATTCAGGACTGAGATGATGGAATCTCCTGAGGGTTCAGCAGCATGCCGATGACAGGAGATCGTAAATGAAGCGGAAACTTAGCAGCAAAGTGACACGGCGGCTGCCAAGGTCTCGGAGCTCCTGTTAGATGTGAGTCATGGCTCGTTGGTTTGATTTATCAGTCCACAAATCAGTCAGAAGATCCGTCCACATTATCGTCAACTTCATCCAAGCTTGTGTTTCATTCACAAAGATATTTTCGGCAAGTTGTGCAGTGCTTCTGTGTATCAGGCAGGTGCAACAATCTCTTTGACAGTTCTTGGCAGGCACTGGAGCCACACCACTGAACAATGAGCATCTTAGAATGCAGCGTGAAATCCCCACGCTTCTTTTTTGTAAAGTGAAAGGCAGGAAAGGACTTAAAAAGATTGTGTCGCCTCTCCCTCGCAGGTATACCGTTCCCCATCATTGTGGCGTGGGCCATTGGAAAACTCTACTATGACAATGAAAAGTAAGTCTCCCTTCTTTTCTTTCTTTCATTGTATTGGCTTTTTAAAAAGCACAAGAACAAGATGATTCACAATAAGAAGACCGATTTCTTTCAATCTCATTTAGCTTGTCAACATTCTGAGTTGTACTGTACCATCTGTGACATTATAGAACACTTAGCTTTGAATGGATGTCACCCTTGAAACCTGTGACAGCAATTAAAGCTGTTGAAGGAGAAATGCGCAGCTTTCAATACATTATCCCACCTGCCATTTTGAACGTAGAGTTTAGCAGCTGTCCTTCAACAGTTTCTGTGTCCTAATTCTGCAACAAAGAGTGTATCAGACCTGCAACTAGGAGTAGCTTTAAATCAACTAAATTCATAATCTTAATTCACTGGTGGACTTCTAACTCTAACATTGCATTACTTTGCTTAACTAAATGTATATTTTACATGAATTACTTACAGCCATAGTTGTGCAACTACATATAAGCATAAGTAAATGAAGCACTGAATTGACACATGACACATCACTATATACACATATATAAAAATGCACTCATTTCAAGGGACTCCATTATTGACAGATTAAAGCGGGAACGCAACAACTGTATCCACAAAAAAAACCTGATTAAGGATGTGACATTTTCTGGGGACTCCTACCGAGTTTTCCCCTGGACTGATCATGGACATTGTCGGTTTTCATGGCAATTCTAAAGGATTAAAATTAACTCTCAATGCGTCTGCCTGTTTACTGCCCCACAGAGATCGCTGAAGTGCTTAATTTCACACAGACAGACAGTCCACAGCATCCGTTTCATATAAGATTTCATGAATAATATCACATGAAAAGTGCTATAATTGATGCAATGCCTAACTTCTCACCATAAAAACAGCAACCATTTATAAGCAGCTATTATTTGCAGTAATAGTTTAGACACACTAAAAAGAACAAAGACAATTTCGACCAGTGAAATTGCTCTGAGGATCAAAATGGTAAATACATTTTATTATTTTTCCAACACCCAGAACGTGTTAAAAGAGGTAATTTCATCAGATGTGCCATATGTGTCGTCCTTCACAGTGCAATATTATAAGTTTGTCTCCTGCCTGAGTATATACAAAATCCATTAATGTAAAACACATACACACATGAAACATATTTCAAAATATTGCAGTTTTCTGGTGCCATATGTTTTCCCATAGATTGTGTATACGGTAATATATTCAGATATATGGCATAATAAATGAATTAACTCCATTTTTTTCACCTTTGTACACATAAGTGTTCACATATGTTGCAGGCATATATTGTATTTGAAAATAAGTGAAATACATGTATAGTGTATGCCATACTATTGCCATAAAATTGTACACACATGGCCACACATATGGGATCCATTCTGTTTTGGACCTTTCAAAGTTCAGGGCTTCAAAATTTGGATATGTTGTGATGAATTTAGAAACGTATGCTTAGATCTGAGGTGTTTTCACAAAATTATACCACAACCTCCTGTAAAAGACTTCAATCTTGAATGGAGTTGAGCTGTAAATTCAAGAGACACAATGCGTCATTGGGCTGAGAGGCACTGTAGAGTTCAAAGAGGAGACTGTTAACCATCACACATCCACTGATGGAATCCACATTTAATATCACAGTATTGATTATTTCATTTCACTGGTCATCACTTCTGCCGGTACGGGTCACTCCTGAGCCACCAAGTCTATTGCTTTTGTCACGGAAGAAATATTTAATATCTCCTGGCTCGCTCTCAAGCATCCTGACCAGAAGCCAGGACTGATGCTGAGCTGTCATGGCCGTGAAGCGAAAATACAGACGAGCCAGAACTGGACACATCTCCTTTGTTAGGATTTTGTGCTGCAGCTTTTACCAACTACAAACCTTCACAACAATCCTCCACATTGGTTGTGAGGTCTCAACAGTCCGCCCTGTCACATCTCCTTTATTTGGGGAACCAGGCTCAGTCCAAGTCCGGCTGGTAGCAACCCACGCTTCCCTGGCTGAGATGCACCGTATCTCTGCTGCCAAGTGCTCCGGGACCTGTCCGAGTGCCTGAAACGATGAGGCGGCGTGAGGTATCGCCTGCAAACTTGGAAAAGGACAGTGAACTAGACCACCAGCTGAATACATCATCGATGAATACGCCATCAGTCAGCAACAGGAGAGAGTCCTGGCTGAGTCTGAAATCCTACAGAGAATGTTTAGGACATCCAACTGAGAATGTGGTCCCGGCTGTTTGTGCGATTATGTGAGATCTGGACATGTCATTAAAATGTACCCGGATCATGTCTCCCTTACACACCACCCTGAAGGCCTGCCAGCCTCCAATACGGTCTCTAATGCTACTGGCTGTGCAGTGAAATTCCCACCGCCTCTGTGAGGACTGCTTCGCAACATCCACAACAACAACAACCAGGGTGGATGGTCGAACGCTCAAACCCTGAAATCATCAAAGGGCATCGATATCACACTTCTCCATTAGGCTGCGTTTTGTGAAGTTCTACCGGTAACTTAACAGAAAACCACTTCAGCAGAAGTAAAAATAAATATTCAGAGTGTTAGATGAACTTTTAAAATTATATGACCTTTACTGTATTTGATTTTTGATTATTTTATGGATACTACTTACATACACAAAACAATTCAAGCAAAGTCAGTGGTTACTATTTTTATTCTGGCAGTCATTAAGCCCTCTTTACATTGATCCCATAAACTCCAAATTCCTGTGTCCGGAAAACGTCCTTGCATTCACCAGTGTGGTCTGCCTGATGATAGGAGGAGACTCAGGAGCCCCCTTTCTCTCTCTTAGTGTCAGCTCATTATATTTTTTGAGGTGGCCTACATGCTTTTTCTGTAACAAGGACAGAAAGACAGGAAATAAGAAAATAAACTTCAGCCTGTCCAGTGAGAATTCACAGAACAGTAAGAGTTGAATGAGCATTATTTTCATACATCTTTGCCTAATAGAAACCTTTGTCAGTGCAAACTTGCACAGGGTAAAGCCAGGTGATTATTGCTCGAGTCTGCGTTGCTTAATTTGGTAATGACATCTTGAGTCAGCTCTGGGGCAAAGTCATTTCAATTCCACAGCAAATCTTTTACTTTTCACTGAGACTGTTGAAGACTGACAGTAGACTATATTAAGATCTACCCGCGAGGTCTAACCACCATCTTGTGAGGAGATTCAAAATAAAGGTTCAGTGAGATTGATCATATGGATCACAATGTTTAGGAATTCATCCTTTTTTTCCTTCTTTGGAACCGATACTTGTTTGGTCCACTCTCACGATCTTGATCAATGTTTCACATTAAAAAATGATGGTGACTCTTCTCATTACCTCATGAGTTCTGAATAAATCAGTCTTCCAAGTTTCTCAAGAATAAATACTGAGCTCTGCCTGTTTCGCTGGACGACCTTCAGAAGTTTGAGTGGCTGCTAAAATGAAGCGAATCGGTGTTGAGTTTTGCCCCAAACAATTGATGGCAGAAGCATTGCTCCTCCAGGTTGGAGCTGCTCCACTTGAGCCCCCTGCCAACAAGGTCCAAGTCCGTGTCCACATCAGATGACATGTCCTGGCAGAGTTAGAGTTGCACTCGGGACGTCCTATATTGATCCACTGTATGAGAATCCCTGGGAGAGTGATCGATTGTGTGTATAGTCCAAACAAGGTTGTGACTCACTTGGAGTCCTACAGTGGAATACTTGTTTCAGAGTTTTAAAACCACCTTTCTATTGTAGTTCATGCAGTTATCACCCATGTTAAACAAACACTTTGTGCATGCAACATTTTTTTCTTCTTTTCAAATGAATAAATCAAATGTTTTGATCTCATGATGTGATACCTGCACTGTTCATATTGCAGGTGCTGGTTTGGGAAGCGAGCAGGTGTTTACACTGACTACATCTATCAAGGTCCAATGATCCTGGTGCTGGTGGTAAGATTGTCGCTCCGAAAACGTTTTGTTTTCTATTTAGACATTTGACATGCTTTGAGGGCAATGAATGAGAGAACATTTATATTTTTCTTATTTTTAAAATGATTATTTCCTTAGCTTGAAATATGTGGTATTTTCACCCATGTCATTCACACTTTTTTAGCCATTTAATATTTTGTGTTTATTTCTTACTTTTCAACTGATGTGATGTGCTTTATTTGTTTAGTTGTTTTTACATTATTGTTTTTTAAAATCAAAAGTTGACTATCTATCTGTCTGTCTGTCTATCTATCTATCTCTCTATCAGGAGTAAAATATGTCTGTAGTTTACTTGGGTTTTCAGTTCATCTCCTTGTCTTCGCAGATCAACTTCATTTTCCTCTTCAACATTGTGAGAATCCTCATGACCAAACTCAGAGCGTCAACCACGTCAGAGACCATCCAGTACAGGTACTGTGATAGAAGTCAGAGGTCACTGTGACAGTCAGCAGTCTCATTTCCATTTTTTCCTCCTCCTATAGGAAGGCAGTGAAGGCAACACTAGTGCTGCTCCCTCTTCTGGGAATCACTTACATGCTGTTCTTTGTGAACCCAGGAGAGGATGAGATCTCACAGATTGTCTTCATCTACTTTAACTCGTTTTTGGAATCATTCCAGGTAATGTGGCTCCCCTCGACCCTCTCGAAAATGATGTCATGAATTCTCTGAATGATTTTTAAAAAACAAGTGTTTGATCCTCCCTCTGCTTGTGTCCCGTCAGGGTTTTTTCGTGTCAGTGTTTTACTGCTTCCTGAACAGTGAGGTGAGCGTTTAACTTGTTTTCTTTTCTGTGCTCTTAAAGCCATGACTCATTGCTCCACCCAAACATTCATTCACAGCTTTCGTTTTTCACTTTCTCTTCCTTCAACTGTGGATTTATCTGCGCATCAATGTATATTTCGACTTCGCTACCCATGGCTCATTAAAACCACTGCGGACCATCTCCCCACTCTCATGTTCATTCATCCATACATCACACATCGTCATCGTCAGCTGCTCCTGCAGGAGTGACCCACGCTGATGAGTGAGCATTTAGCTGTCATTATTCCATTGGGCACTAGCAGCTTAAGCAACTGTAGCGCTGACGTAGACAGCGATTTGGCGTCTTGTTTCCCGGTGGAGAGGCTGAGGAAACAATCACTAAGCTCACCAGTGACGATGACACAAAACTCTTAAAGGCTTAGTCGGCCTTGGGTGGACCAGGGGCTTCAAATCTGGATCACTGCGCTTAAGGCTGACACATAAGAGCTGCAGCATTGTTTGGATCTGTTTCAGAGGATCAGCTCAGGGTCTTCATCATGATTAGAGGACGAAGGGAACTATTGATTCTGAACCAGAGAGGCAGTGTTTTGCTTTCCTAGTGAAACCACAATGTATTTCACACTGGCAATGTTGAATAGGAGCTTATTGTTGACATCGATAATTCCAAACATTATCAGAGCTCAAAGTCTGTTGAAAGGTTTGTGTGGTCCTTTCAGTTGGTGTGTGTGTCGCTGCATTTATTCTGCTATGATTTAATGCAACTTTTTAAGGCTGGGAAAAGTTGAGTTGTCCAGAGTTCTTTGCATGACCTTGCTTCATCTCCCCGTCCAGGTGCGCTCAGCAGTGCGGAAGCGCTTCCATCGATGGCAGGAGCAGCACTCCATCCGTGCTCGGATGACCCAAGCAATGTCCATCCCCACCTCCCCTTCACGGGTCAGCTTTCACAGCATCAAGCAGTCCACCTCGCTATGAGATGAGAGCGCCCTCGGCAGGGAAACGCCGGCATCATCACTCCTCACTGGTGCACCCACACGGAGCTGCAGGGGCGGAGCCTCAGCTCCCCCCATACCTCACTGACTTTCAGCAGCAAAGGACACTGCAGACTTTGTGGAACTTGACTGATCTGAATATGGAGCGATCAGAACTCACTGGAGCCGCTGGGCCGCTCTATGCGGAATTGCTGCTTCATCATCATCATCATCTTCACTCTCTATAAACTAGGCTCCTGTTCCTCAGCTATCCCTCACTGCTGCTCCAAGCGACTTTTCAGGAAGTAATGATCACATTCCAGGCCTGAAGAGTTTCGTTCCAAAAACCTAAATCCCCAACACATTTGTGCAAGCCGAGTTGAAGTCCAGCAGGTAATGAGCTGAATCTGGAACCAACTCAGGCTGGTGAGTGTGTATTACCTCCGTTGTCCTTAATTCCTCTGATGCTGCAGCTACCCACCACACCTCTTTCATTAATCCCCAACTCGCCATCACCCGAATATTTTCCGTCTTGTGTTCCACTGCAACTGAACAATTCCTCCTCCTTTTCTACTGCAAAAATGCTCTGTGAACCAGGGTCAGGACATAGTTTATCTGTCTTGTTTCTCAGGATACAATTTGGTGGCTCTTGAGGTCAAGACAACAATGCCTCCTTGTCTTCCGGTGGTCACAATTGGAACAGACTTTGAACGGATTGCTAGTCTCTGGAACAACACTTGAGAAATGGAACAACCTTGGTGTCCTTGGGGTGGTTTTGTGCACAGCTTCGTCTTTGAGGACAGGATACTTCCAGTGATTCAGTCCGAGTGCAGAAAGACCAATTCCATTTCCACATATTCCAAATTGCCATCCAAGTTTAGACACCTACTTCCAGTTGAATAGAGATGATGAGTCATTGTCTACTATCAAGTCTGTTTCAGTTGTTTTTTACCACTTGTAGTTTACCACTGGACAAAGTAGAGGTCTAGCCTTGGTTATAAGCCTCTTTTTTTCCAAGAGGCTGGAACATCCCTCGATAATTGGCAGTCTTAAAATGCAGTGTTCGCTCTGAGAGGAGTACACTACCTTTAGATGACAACATTTTGGGACGAAACTCTTGGGCAGAACAGCAGATCTTTCAACCAGCATCATTGGCCTGAAAAGGTTGCCTCCTGGAGGACACTCCGGGATCATTCAGGTGTCGACGTTGCTCACTGGTTAAATGTAAATATGAGTAAAAGAGTGGCCAATTTGAAGCCAGTGCTCACGGATAACCAAAAACACTGTTAGTCTCTGTGACACCATGTGATCAATGCCCACATTCTACCTTCAGTGTTTCACCACTCACATCCTCATTATTCTCCCCTTTCCTATTTGTTTTTCCTCATTTAAGTCACTTGAGGTTGCAATGTTCACACTCGCTTTGGCTGTTTGGGGAAATTGGTGACGGTTTTAGTGGAACACTCTGAACAATTGCTGGACGAAGCCGTGCTTATCCTGGGTTTTCCTGAATTAAGAAATGACATGATGTTGTTTTTTTATTGTTATTATTTTCAATGTCATGTGAGCTGATGTGTTGTTTCTGCAGCGAAAGATACACTTACACATGGTGAAATATGTGAAATGTTATCCACAATATTTATTGTTATTTATTTTCCATATTATTATTTTCATACTTGGACAAAATGTGATGAGAAAATAAAGTGTGACTTGCATTTGACGCTTACATGATGAAACTGTTTATTTTGTTTTGTCAGCTTCTGTTTACCCCTCTCAACGCATGTAGTCAGGAAGCCAACCAGATAATAGCATTTACTAGAGGCTTCTTGCAAGGCTTCAGATAAATTACAGATAAGGTTACGCTTGCTAATGTCTTGAAATTATGTTGTATTATTCATAAAATATTTATGGGGCTTAGCTATGTGCCAAAGTAGTTGATGATCAAGCAAAAATTTCAATATGGGAGTCAACGGAAAGTGTTTTGCTGGATGGCGAGAGAAGAGCAAAAGCATCAGACAGATGTTCATGTCTTGAATATTACTGCATTGTTTTTGTTTTTTTTTAACTTGATGATGGAGCAACAAGACAGGTAGTTTTGTCTACACTTATTTTTTTTACTTTAATGTCAGAGATGTTTTGATTCAATGCCAAAACACTACACTTTTCCATCCGGCCCAGATCCGCCGTTGCCTCTGACTTCCCTCCCCCGAGACCGAGACGCAAAACATACTGATCCTTTTTGGACGTGTGTGTGTGTGTGTGTGTGTGTGTATGCATGCACCTGCTTGCCTGTGTGTGCGTGCGTGTGTCAGAGCTTTTAACTAAAACTCTTCTGCTCCAGTGAACCTCCACTTGTCCCTCTCAAGTCCCAGACTCATCCACTGCTTTTAATCTGTGATGTCATCAGTTCTTCTGTGAAAGAAGGGGGGTGAGGGATGCTGGGGAGGGAGGAGGAGAGTCTGGAAAAGGATCAGTGGATGGAGCAGAGTGGTGATAAAGGGAATGATGTGAAGGAGAATGGAAACCAGGGAATGAGAAATGGGAGGATGAGTTAGGAGGAGAAAGTTGAGGGCATCGTTAAAAGCAAGTGAGGATGGAGATAAAGAAAGGATCAAAAACCTTGAGCAGAAGTGGGGGAACTTGAAGGACAAGAAGACGGGAGAGGGTAGTTATGAGACGGAGAGGGGACAGGTTGGTGATGCGGACACTCGAGAGGAGCTTCAGAATAAGAGGACGAGCAAGACTCTGGCGCTCTCCTGTGGTGGCTTTTTTGTGGGGTTGCGTCGGTGAGGGACGTCCACCTCAACCATATTGTCTTCGTCATGAAACAATTTATAAATCAAAACAAAACACCAAGGAACTGCTCAAGCATGTAGGCATCACATTTTATTAATTGTAATGAAACAGTGCTCCACCTCTGCCACTTTTCATTGAAAAATATTTGCGTCGATGCTCGAAATATCTCTAGAAGTTAGTGAGATGATGATTAAATAATAATTACAGATGTGTTATTTAGGTTTTTTTTAGTTCAATCGTGTCGCTATGTTAATCTGTGCTGTATTCATGAGCGACTAAACAGAGCTTAACAAGTTTTATTTATTCATCCATTTTGTGCTTACGCTTGTGAATCAACTTCAACCGAATCAACCGAGCCCGAAGAACGTGTGCTGCCGGTTGCTGCCATCCAGTGGTCGGTTCCTGTACCTACACATGTCGTTTTGCCGCTGAGGGGAACCAGAAGGTTCTTGACTCAGGACCCCTAGCTGTCTCGTCCTGCTGTCGCTAGTGGCTTAGTGGAAAAACGAAGCAAAATTCAACTAGAAGTATCTCGTACACAAATAGATCAGCACAAGCAAAGAAAAAAACATTCAGGTTTGGTTCAAGTCAGCCCTGCTTTGTGACACTTGGTGACACTTTGTATACATGGTTTTCCTCAATACTTACTGACTGAGATCTGATGAAGGGGAGCTGTATCAGCCTGGGTAAAATTTGAAACATACTAGCATGTATGATGGAGCATCCTCTACGAATCCTAGATGATTTTCTGTCTCGGTAATCAAAGAGGGTTTCTCGCTTCTAAACCTTGTTCGACTGCAGCAACATTATCAGAACAGACTCCAGCCTCACATGACCATTTCCCATTGTGAGTGCTCAGTCTAAGTGACTGCTGCCTGCCTGTCATGCGTAACTTTCCAAGTTGACCTCTGGCCAAATTGTAGCTACGAGGACTGCGATATCTTTCCCCAGTACATCAGCAGGGCTGCAAGTCTCTGATCAGTCCACCTGACTCTGAAAACATACAAAGTCCCTTGAGTAGGTCATGTCCTCCTGGTCAGTAGACCTAAATACTACTGCTAGAGCAAGCTGCAAATACAACAAGAAGACTATTTTCTGAACTGTACACACTGGTTCACATCTAGTGATGTGAACCAGTGTGTACAGTCTGGTCACTGTGCCAACTGTCAGAGGGTGACATACAGTATGTGGAGGTAAAGAAGCATCCCACCTTCATTGATGTGCAGGCCAGTCAGTTTATGGTAAAGGTGCACAGCAAAAAACATTGCAACTGTCATTTTATAATAAGTACGTTTATCCACGTAATCTTATCTTCTCTCAGTCTACCGCATATTTTACTATGATTATACTTAACTATTTGGTTTATCCTATGTTAATGTTGTGTGTTGCCTAAATATATTTCAAATTGACTGAAAACTAATATTTCTATTTAGATATGCTTCATCCTTTTGAATGAAGCATAATAATAATTTGAAAATAATCCACCAGCAAGAAGACGTTTCATGTTTATCGAAGGGCATCAGACTGATGCTTGTTGTGTGATTGGTTGTTTGCTGACCCATTGACTCGTACCCTGACCAGATGGGACCAACAGAACATTATTAGATGAGCGTACAGTTGGTTGAGTCAGAGAATAAACAATGTCAAACCACTTCCAAACTAATCCTCGTCTTTTAACCTATACAGTATCTTAAATTAACCCTTTTATAATAATAAGTATCTGCTGTTGGAGAGTGCATGGTCATGGACATCCACTTTTTTTGTCCAGCAAACCCTCCTACAACAGCAAAACTGCTTTACTGAATCGTAAAAACTGTGCTACTTACCGATGAATTGGTTGAGTGGTTTATGCTCTGTAAGTAGGTTACATTGATTTCTAAAAAAAATGTGAGCGAGAGTGAGAGAGAGCATCATGCTAAACAGCGAATGCAAGAGAACAGCACAATATTATCTTCCCGAAGGCTTCATTCAGACAATTCTTGAGGTCTTGCCATCAGTTGACATCCGCGACGTTTGGATTTTAGCAGATAAAGAACCCAAACTACGCGTGATGAAACAGAGTCCTCATGCAGTAGTTTACAAACACACCAGGCTGTTTTCTGAGTAGCTAGCATGCGGGCAGATAATAGTGAGGACGGATTGCGGTGGAATTAACTGAGTGGTTGGTAAATTGTGTGCAAACAGTGGCAACATTTTAAATTACGGCCATCGTGGTAGAATAATGAAGTTTTGCAGTATGAACTTTCGTCCACATTTCCGCTGTACGGGCATTTGCAAAGATTGACAGTCGCTTGCGCGAATAGAAGCGCTGAATTTGAAGCTTGGGCCAATCCAGGGGAGGGGGGCGGTCTCTAGTGAGTCGTAAACGGTTAGTAACAGTGCGAGCAGGTAAGTAAGATTTTGTGCTGTTATTTCATCAAAATTAACCAACGCACCGCTTGTCAGCCGTAAAACATAGCCTTGCTTAAGCGTGCATGTTGTCAGGTTAAGTACCTTTTATTTTTTATCCCAGTTTTGTGACAACAAGATGCAAATAAACTGCAGTTATTGGATAGTCAGTGCGGGATCTGGAGGCAAACAAGCTAACAACCACTAGCATGTAGCCGCTTCCAAACATTAGCATGTAAGAAATGCTTAGTTGTAGCACCGACGTTTCTAACAGTGCATTCCGTCACACCCAACACGCCTCGAACAGCCACTAGACATACTTATTGCTTCATTTCAACCGTTAAAACCAATGCCCAAATGCATCTGGAACTTTTTCATCGCGAACAGACGCGGAGGACGTGAGCGTTATTAACATTAGCGGCTACTTAGTGCGTCAGCTGAAGGCAATGCACATCGACACTTGTGTTATTGTTGCGTCCAAAACTGTAATAATGTGATTGTAGTAATTCAGAATTGCTCTTTTTCAGATGACGTGTGAACATTGGAATTATGGCGCTGTGCAATAGAGGAGTAATGGTATGGCATTTATTATTATTACAATATTTGATGATTTTGTCGTGTGGATGACATAAAAATCAATTGGATACTCATGATCTGGTGAGCAGGACTTATGTGGAATTTGTGAAGCAGTAGGGGAGGAATAACACCAGTCCAGATCTTGCCTAGCGTGAAACTGTGCTATAATACTTACGTATAAACATACAGATCTATTACAACAAGTAAACAAGATAATAATGAAATGTTTTGATTTTACAATACAAGTCATATATATATATATATATATATATATATATATATATATATATATATATATATATATATATATATATATATATATGATTACAAATTAATTCGGATTAGTGTTATCTGTATTGTTTAATGTAACTTACAATAACAATGGTTTGAGTGTCTCTTTCTAATTGTTGTTTTTATTTATGCATTTCTGAATTAAAATTGGTGATCGGCCTATTTTGCCAGCATTAACCTCATATTATGAGTAATAGTTATGATGATATAGATCTATGTTTTGTATGCTGAAAGTGTTCTTAAAGGTACAGTGCCTTCATAATACTTCAACAATACCCCTATTCATTGGAGAGCTAAGAAAAAGTAATTTACTACTATTAAGGCTACGATTCACAAATGCAGATGTTTCCTCAGTTTCACAACAGTACCCACAAAATTTGTATGTGCCGTTGTATCGTCCTGTCTCCCGTGCAACCAACATCATTGTTGATAATAACACAGACACTTGCAGAGCACCGACTTTGGTGGCGCATGTTTTTTCTTTTACTTCCTTGAAAATATACTGCCACTCAGTGACCAGCTATAGTTACTACAACGACATCACCGTTTTTGCCTTCGCCTGCACCGCCCTCACTGTGTCATCGCAGTTTCACCAGGTGTCGTTTCTCAAATCCAGTTATTTTTAGTGATGTCATCGCTGTGTAAACGTAGCCATAGTGGCTTTCACACCTAGGACACTGTCGATGGAAGTCCTATCGTTGGCAGAAGTGAACAAACTCCTAGACTAATCCTGGTCTAGTGATGTCTAATAACCTTGTTCACAATCGAGGAGCCGTGCGTGTAACCTGATGTACAGTGTGTTCCTTAGCCGACGTCTGCAGTGAACACATTACAAATCTGAAATCAGATTTGATGACTGCAGATGTGTTGATTTGTCTTCAACATCCTTCACTCAGGTTGTTTTGATCATTACTTCTCACAAGTAATGTTGGTTTAAGGAGACGGCATTCCCATCACGTTAGCAACTGTTAGCATGGTGGCTAAGTGAGTCAGGACTCATGACGGTGATTGAAAGCGAGACTCTGTACTTTAGATACTCTCTATCATTCTTGTCATACATAGACAGGACAATCTCTGGGATATTTAATTTAGTCTTAACTTGCATGTTTACTCCCAAAACCTACCAAAGGAAGCGTGGTGACATGATGATAACAGCTTCAAGACGGTGAAGAGTTGAACCCTCACTCTGACGCGCTGATTCTGGATCTCTGAAGTTAGTAGTTTATCAGTCAGCATGAACGCTGTCTACAGATATATATATATATATATATATATATATATATATATAGTATATATGTATGTTTTTTTTTTCTTACAGCATTTCACTGCATCAGCTATTGTAATTACCTGTTAAACTTAAGCTTTTGCTGCTTATTCACACGTTTTTGTGTGCTGTTTTTTTGTTTTACACACCTTGATTAGCAGTGTAGCTGTATAATGAATGTGGACAAAACATCAGATCCTGACAGGCAAACTAAATATGGTGAATATTTACTAGAAATTAGTGTCATGTTTCAGTTAATGACAGGCCAGTGACTCATGTTTGGCATGATATGTGTTAACATTGGAGATAAAGATGTGACATGTAAATTACAGACAAAAATAATGAGGAGTCCTGTTCATGTGTGGCCGCTTATAAAGGTAGCAGAGTACATAATTTGGCGTATATACTTGCATATGTGGCGCGTACGTGATGGTGGAGTGTATTTCCATGAGAGTGGAGCGACTGTAGGCGATACTGTGGAGGACAATGCCCTCCTGTGGACTGCATCTATCTGGCCTTCACTACGCCGTCAACTCCCGCCTACCAGCCATGAGCATGCGCGCGCGCGCACACACACACACATTCCCCTAGCGGTGGTGTCGCGCGCGCGCCGAGCACGCGCGCACACACATAGAGCACTTGTGTGTTTGTCAGAGTGAAATCCGAGGGAGAGGAGCCGCCATTTTCTCAGCCGTCTCTCCCTAAAACCAGAGAAAAAGTCTCGCCCTTAATTGCCATCTGGACTACATTTTCGGCTCCGAATGTCGGATTTTAACACCGAGGATTGTTCCGGAACTACTCGCATGTGAACAAAGTCCGTCTGGATCAGGGTGTTTCTCGGCCTGGTCTCGTATTCGTCGGAGCGGCGAGGCGAGCTAGCCGCCGAGCAAGGTGTAGATCGTTGATTCGTCCATTGCCTGATTCCGGAACGAACCCGGGCGACGCGGCGAGTAACGCCGTTCTCCTATTCCACCATCCTACGAGCGGGAGTTTTTACTGGATTAATTAATGGCCTAACAATAGGGTGACGGTTATTCCTTCGTTGTTTATTTCCCAACGAAACTACAGGGATTGTTGCCCAAATTCCCTCGGATAGTGCAACCTCGTCACGTGGTAGGTTCCTCCTTTTTCTTTGTTAGCCAGCTAGCTCTACCGGAGACTCCCAACTTCTCTTCGCCTCTGACATTTTTGGTTCAGATTCCGTACTGGTCCCCGCACCACCGAGTAGGGCGCTGTGCCTTGTTGAAGGCCGGCCACTAGGCTTTTGCGACGGCGGGCTTCCTGTATTTATTCCCCCTGCTCTAATTACAATGCAAACCGTGTCACCGCTCTGCTGTCGCTCCTCAATGCCCCCCAATTTTAACTTTTGCTGTTTAAATGTAACGTGCTGTGTCTCTGGCATCCACCTGAACGCTGGTGTTTTTTGCGTTTTGTGTGTAAATCCATGACCACTGATGATTACCCTGGGCGTAGTTGACGTTACTGGAGTAACCTCCGGTTTCCACGTTTGTCAGTGGGGCGATTAATGTTCAGCTCCACACCATAAATTGTGGATTAAAGGTGGACTAGCGTGCCATAAATATATAATCTAATCAGATCTGCCCCGATGATGTTCCACTGCAGTCGGACAAGCTATTCTGCAAGCATGTTGACTTGCACTTGCATCAGCAGCTTTCTGAAGCTAACGTTAGCCACAAGCGTATTAATTCACACAATATAGTGCGACAGACTTGACCCATGTCTACATTTACGTCGTATAAATCAGCCCACTGTGGCGTCTGCCAGTCGTTTAACCATCGACCAGCACAACCAGACACTGCTGTTTTACACAGGAAGCGGTTGACATTTCCATATTGTGAAGAACGAATCCGAGGAAGAGTGTGTTTGAATATGTTTTGTAAACACCAGGAAGACATTTTGGTGATAGCGTGATATTTTGCGGAAGATCAATTTTTGCCGCATAACGTAAATAGTGAAGCGTCGTTGTTACTCCGAACAGAATACATATATGCGTATGTTGGTGTCCTTCGAAGCTCGTAGTTCGGTGCGTTTAGAGCGGAACAAGCATTTTTTTCCCAGGGAGATGAATCGCGTTGCATAATCGACGTCGGAAATACCAACATGGCGTAGTGCGCCCTGACTAGAAACTGCAGTGAAATACTGAGCTCCATTCATCTGAGCCTGCAGACCAGAAGAGGAGATGCAGCTTTCATCTATCACTGCACAAAACACACCTCCTCTTACATCACTGCTATTATTGAGACATAATCATTTTCAATTTACATCCTCTTTTTCTACTTCATTTATGATGGTGGTCGTTGGTAAATGTCATGTTTAAGATAACCCACTATGAATTTCTTGAAATTGACCCTTTACACAGATGACATCATGTGCAATATGGGCTAATTCTGCGGCCTATAGCCGCCTACTTCTGCTAGTACTGTAGAACACTGACTTAGCAGGCCACATGTAGGGCAGTGGGCTTTGAACCACTTGCCTTGTTTTCCTGTCATTCTTAAAACTGCGGATTGTTCCTTTAATGTAGGACACAGTGTAGTCATTGGCCTTGAATAAGATTATTAAAAGGCAAGAGTCATCAAGTTTTAATTTTGTTACTTTAAAGAGGCATTTGCACCTTGTATTTGGTTGTTCTGTATGCCTTAAACATGCAGGGAACACATTAAGAGATTGTGTTTTGAAAACGTGTGTAATGTCTAAGTTCCCTCCACTAAAATGTCATTACAGCTGCAAAATATGTTCATTTCATAATCAGACTGTTTTTGACACTGGTCACTTTCAAATGTTAATTATGTTGTGGGCTTAAAACTGCAATTATTTTACACAGTGTTGCTACTTTGTGCTACTTTGATATAAGACAAAGGATTGAAGTAGCTATGTGTTCATTTTTTCCGCTCAGAACTTTCTCCTTTGATTTAAGACAAAGAATTCAAGCAGCAATATGTTTTGGACTTCTGTATTTTTCTGTTGATTCTGAAAGCTCACAGAACCTGTGTAGCAGCTTATTCAGTTGTTGGTTTTCCTTAGACTTTATCTTTGCTTAGTTGTAAACACTTCTAATTTTGATCTATGCATGTAACATGTCCTCTAAGGGTGATCTGGTTTTGTAAGCCTATTACTTCAGTTTGCCCTTGATTATACACCCATACTTCTAATGCCAGTAATCATTTACACAGCATTGTGGTGAATATGGAAAATTGTTTTGATGTAAATTTTTAACTATTTCTGCTTGTTTCCACTCTTTTTGTCATTCAACCAGGCTGTCCTCTGGCGGGGCAGTAAGCGGGTGGTGTGGAGCAGGCCGCGGTGCCCGTCTCTCTGCACTGCATGGCTGCGATGGCGCCCGCTCTCACTGACGCCCCAGCCGAAGCTCATCACATCCGCTTCAAACTGGCTGCCCCGTCTTCAAGTCTCTCACCGGCCAGTGCAGAGAACAACGGTAACGCTAGCAACATCCTTATCCACAGCAGCAACCCTGCAAAGTGCAAGGCCGGCTCTGACGAGTGTCCACTGGACTTCTGTGGCGGCGACCAGGATCAGCAACAGCCTTCCCAGACCGATTCGGTGGCCCAGGCCTCGGCCCTTGGAAAACTCCAACCGCTGGTCGCTTCCTACCTACGCTCTGATGTGACACCAGTTTCCTCAACCAAGGAGTCAATCAAGCTGCAAGGGGTCCTCATCAAACAGTCTGTTTTAAAAGGACACAGAATCCTGCCTGGTGCCCTACTCAACGGCGGGGGAGACTTCCTTTTAAGGAAGAGGCACGCAATAGAAATCTCTGGTGGCCAGCTGAAAAGCCTCATGAGTGGCAGCACCAACGGAGGAGGCCAACCTATGGCACCAGTCAACGGCCTGGCCAAGAAGTTGGCCACTATGTCAGGCTCTAGCTGCGTGGTAGCAGTTAACGGAGATAAACCCTCTGCCACCTCAGACTCCCAAACCCAGAACATGTCCTTGGATTCTGAGGTGTTATCGTCTCATATACCAGTAACGGGAACAGTGAAACAGAAACATTCCTCTGGGCTTTCTCAAAATACAGATGGAACAATCATTGACCCTACGGTGCTGCAGTCAGTGCCACATTCACCCTTTACCCACAACTGCTCAAACCCCACTGTTGACTTAAAAGATGGTGACTCACACACGACTACTAGTCAGACACAAACTGCTGACCAAGAGGGACACGATGGCACCCAGCAGGACTCCCCATCCTGCATATCTGCCCCAGAGACCTCAGTACCCTGCACCTCATCTTTGGACAGCCTTGAAGCCCATGTTAGGGAGCGAACTGCTCTTAACAGTACCCGCCAGGTCGAAATTGAAAGCCGGCTGCGGCGGCTTCGCAAACGTCTTCAGGTGGTCCAGGCCAAGCAGGTTGAGCGGCACATTCAACAGCAGCTCGGTGGTTTTCTTGACTCAGCCCTCAGCCGGCTTCTCGCAGGTAATCGGAAGGATTCTTCATCCTCTGCAGCTTCGTGGAGATCTGGGCGTCACTCTTCAAACAACAGAGATAGCCTTGTTCGGTTTCTGAAGAATGGCTCCATGCCCTTGGAGCTAGAGAGGCTGTATCTAAGTGGCTCGGCCAACCTCCAGTCAGCCGAGAGCGCCTTTGACTCAGATGTGACAGAGAGCAGCTCTGGAGGGGACTCTGACCTGGAAGAGGAGGAGTTGACCAGGGTGGACGTTGAACAGAGGCACGTCAAAATGTGAGTATCCACCTAAAAGAGTACATGAGTATGATTCTGCCTTACTGAAGTCTTACCTGTGGAAAAAAACAAAAAAAAGAACAAATGCAGATGATTATGATCATTTTTGTTTGATTATGTTGTATGATTCATTATCTTTTTGGAAGGGCTGGGCGATTATAGCATTAATGACATTGACAATAATAGTAACTGAACCCTCTGCCTCAGTGTCTGTTAATACAAAGTTGTACCAATCTCTACTGTCTATTATCTAAATCGGGCTCACCAACATTGTGCCCATGGCCACCAGGTAGCCTGCAGAAATTAAGGAACTATTTCATGAGCCGTAATAATCATCATCATCTAACCATGTTATGTAAGATTTTGTTTTTCTGTTCTTGTCTGATCTTTTTTGTTATACCACTGGTAATTATTGTGAAAACTTTACAGATGGTCGCCATTTGCCCTTGGAGTAGCTTTTGGTTACTAAAAGGTTGGGGACCCCTGCTGTAAATAGTGTTAAATAAATGATAAGAAATAGTAGTCATTTACGGTTTCCTTTTGGTTTATCACCCAACCCTACCTTGTCCATGTCCAAGGAATCAAGTTTCTTGGGACCGGGTGTGCAACTAGCTGGTGATAGTGCACCTCTGGTCTTCCTCTGGTCAACTACCAAACTCGGTCTGCTAGTTTAAAACAATAAACGCCTTTAGCTTTGGTTTCACCTGCAGTTAGCTCTGGTTAGCATTTGTTCGTTAGCCTCTTGGTAGCGCTCAAATTTGGCATGTTGATTTCAGGCCAAGTGTCTTGTTTAAATCCTTGGTCAGAGTCTGTGGGTGCACATGTTGCAAACTGCAATTCGGCTGTCATTTATCTTGACGGAGAAGTATTGCTAAATGACTGCCATTGTGTTTGGCTGACTCAACTGTCTGCAGCTGTAGGTGGGGCTTCACCATCACAACAAACTGTGATTTTCCAGACAAGTGTCTGCTTTGTTTTGTCATTTTACACTGTGATGTAAAGTTTATCAAATAATAACATTTATCATGTATAAATAGAAATAGCAACTTGTCAAAATAAAGAAATTATGAAAAATTGGCTTATGTTTGCCATTAGATTGGCTGGTCATAAATGCCCATATTGGCCAGCTGATCAATCGGTGCAACCCTAATATGTACATATTTCATTTTGAAGCTAGACAATTAGATTTATTAGTAAAGAATCAGACTCATTTTATTGTTGCGCAGACTTATTTGTTTTGTAGAACTATAGTTTGATGCAAATTTATATAAGGTCATGGCTGATTAGATTTCATTTTCACTTTGCAATTACATACACCCACTCATCTAGCCTTCCCTGTCAAAGTCCCCGGTATTACCCAGCCTTCTCGGGTGTAGCAGGTGCTGCTGACAATTATAACTGTAGCTCTCCAGTAGGTGGTGGACACTCCAGGGAGGAACAGAGTCACAGTTTGGCAGAGAGTTTTTGTGGCTGTGTAGGTTGTATCATTTTGCCTAGAACATATGGATGTACTTATTCAAAATTGCTCTACAGATACACTTGACGATATTTAAAAACTATGCTTCAAATGTTATATACACAGTTAAGTACACAGCCATGTGTCACTATTGCAGCCAAGAAAAAAAAAAGAAATCAGCTGCATGAATGGACCTAGTGACTTGTGTTGGATTTGGTAGATTATTAACAGTCTACCAGAATAAGGATCTTGACGGTCTCTCAGAAGGTGACTTTAGACCTTCTGACCTAGTTATCTTGGAGCTGTCAGGAAAATCTGTAATACTGCGGGAACTGAAAGAGGTTTTGGTAGTACAATCTTGAAATTACTATCAATTACTATTGGAAACTCAACTATCTATCTATCTAAATTGACTCTCAAGTAGAGATGTCAAAAAGCACCAAAACACAGAGCTCTGCAGAAATGTACGGTCAGACTAATGAACAAACACAATACTCCAATATCTGTATATTGGCTCCTGCCACCATATAACTAAATTGTACTCAAATTAAACAGAAATTATATTTATTGAGGTGAGAATATAAACTTTTTTCCCCATTATATACTGTATCATACAGTACACTGACAACAGCCAAACATCCCTGAACAACCCTTCAAAAGTTATGTAAGCCGTGACACCAGTTAATCATTGTGATCTACTCTTTCTCAAAGTTTCACAGTTTACCAGTCACAGGCTTTATATTAAAATCAAGTCCCCGTGTTTGCTAGCTGCATGCTCTCTGCATATGATCGCCAGGTGGTTCTGAGCTGCGATTTTGCAATTCATAGTCATATTTTATCCAATCCTTTCACTCTTGATTATGTAGCTCCTATACTTGTCTTCTTTCAGCAGTCACTCCGGAGTGTTGCTTCAGTGTGCTCAATGACACATGGAGCACTTGATTTATTCAAAGCTTGTTCTTGTGCACATAACGGTTTCCGAAATAATTTGTCTTTTTTCATTTTTTTTTTGTTGTGACTGATTAAAAATTAATAGTCAATCCATATCATAGGTATCAGTGATCGGCACTAAAACTCATCTAACTGGAGCATCTTGAGCAAATGCAGTCAAACAATAACATAAAAGCATACGCAAACATTATTGGACAAAAGGTAATCAAAACCAAATATACAATGAAAAAAACTAACCATCATTCTGTGATCATACAACGTGTGATCCTCTCCTGCTGTCAGTCACTTATTTTGCGCACATATACATGACCAGAACTTTAGAAAGGTCTCTATTGTGCTCTGGAGTCATCAATGCTACATCATGCTGTTCTTTGTGGTTAAAATTACCCACGATTCTGCTGTTCACAATGAATGAAAGTGCAATATCATGTCACATGCTGTGTCAGAGTTCATTGTATGTTTTTTATGCTGTTTCATCAGTAACACATAACTTATGTGGTAATGCGCTAATGATCAGCTAATGGCATAGTGGCTCTTTAGTCGTCGTAGGTCAGAATTATTGTTTAACGTTGAGCATCTTGAGTTTACCTCATGATTGAATGGAATAATGATTCAAGTCATGTTATGCTGCTTCACAAGTGTCTCATGGTAGTACCACTCACCAAGTATATGTAGATCAAGGCAACAGAGGCGGAAGTAGAATCTCTTCACTCAGAGGAGATTCATTTGGAGTTAATTGAATGTGTTATTAACATCTCCAGTTCATGACATGACTTCCATCAAATTATGTGTCATGATGCTTCACAAATACTACGTCAGTACTTGCCATTGAAAAAGTGGTGTTGGTTCAAGGTGGCTGTTATAATCATTTCTTTCTACTTATCTAAACACCAGTAAATGCTAAAGAAAACAGAATGGTAAAATTCATGAAAAATGAAATGAAACAATAGGTCGGAGAGGTACTATCAGTCAATATTCTTGATTTAATACTGGCCGTTTTCATTACATTTTTTTTTTCCTGGAATAAGAAGTCGGTGGTGGATATGTTTGGACATTTAAGATACATTCTGATTATGAACTAATACTATTACACAGTGGACCTTTAACTCTTTATTTTAAGTGCACAAGTATTTTGTTCAGAAAACCCAACAGTGAAATAAAAATCAGAGGCAAAGAATGATGAGAATAAGGGAACAAAATGACTGTAATTCTGTCACCAGGGTGAGTGCAGACAGATTGAGTTCCCCTGATGCAACTCTCCTACCAAAGAACATCATTTTTATTACTAGTAGTAGCAGCTAGAACAGCAACGTACTAATGTTCATGGAACAGAGCGTAAAGTACAGTTTATTTCGGTTATGACTTTTTGGATTGATTTAACTTAAGACGACGCAGCATCCATGCCATTTCTGCTCTGTTATGACCTTTTGTCACTGCTGCAAAGGTATTGTGAATACTCTATACTATTTGCACTCAGAGACTGTCTCAAACCAAAAAACATTTGTCATGTTACCTTGGGTTGTGTCATATCATGGCTGCATGACGTGATCTATTTGAAATCCAAAATGTGGTCATTTTTCTGACGCTGATTGTGTTTTGGTGCTCAGACACTTTCTTCACTCCCTCATCTGCATAAGCAAACTGGGGTGGGCTGGCTTTGAGCAGACTAATGGCTGCATCTAATGATTATTTTAGGAACTGAATCATTGGTTGATTTTCTTCCCTCTACAAATTACACAAAAAACGCTATAATTTCCACCCTTTTGTTCAATATCAGAACTGATTGATAACTGTTTCAAAAAAGTAAGATTTTCAAGTGAAAATGTGTGGGAACAGCTGCTCAGACAGCTCTATGGATGTAGAACTCAAGCTCTACCCTCTGCTGATGTCATCAGCTCCTGCTCATGTAAGCAACATCACTGCAGGAGCTTTACTTGTCTTGAATTGTCATTTAACTGTTGCTCAAAGGGAGACATCTAATCTATCACTAAAGTAGCAAGATAAGCATACAGCTGTATCAGCTGGGTGTCTGTTATGGTTTTCTAAACTGTCACACATTCATTCAAACAATATGTACATATAAAGGCTTGGCGCTTGATTTAAATTAAACCACATGAAATTTGATCCCGGTGAAGCTATTTTGCTCGCATTCTGCAAGTGCTGTGTGCCGTGCAGTGAACCGCACCGCTCCTCGGCATAGTTCACTGCACGTCACTGGGGAGCGAGGGTAGTGGGCTTCTTAAAAAAAAAACAAAAAAAAAGAAATCCAAAAATAGTCCTGATTAAAAAGCTTTGTAAACGACTGTTTTCAGTTTGAAACTTGTCTTATTTCCTTCTGTCATCAGTGTCAAGACATCCCATAAATAACGACGCGTTTCCATGCCGTGAGCGCTGTTACTCGTGAGATGTGGATTACCGCAAGATTATACTGTTTGACAAATATGGCGGTTGCAATGGCCAAGCTGTGGCTGCAAAAGATTTTAGAATCGGTGCATTTCGATCAAATTCCGTGAAATTACCAGACGGAAAACTTGTGTTTGCACTACAAGTAGGGCATTAGACCGGCACTTAAAATAGGAAATTTAGTGTGTCCTGCTGAGGAAAAACTGAGTGTTTTGCAGTTCAGGGCGTCCAGATACCCTCATAGCTAAAAGCCTGCACTTGCACATCTCAATGACTGTGATGCAATGATTATTGTGCAGCCCCAGCTGTGATGAATGAGCTCTTGTTATCTGCCAGGTACTTGGTAAAGCCTCTGGTTCTTAATGTAGAACAGAAAAAGTCAAGTCTTTGCAGTTGTCTTGACAAGGTGTTAGCAGAGTTTTCTTGTGAAGAGTGTGTTCCAGCCAGATTGAAATTCATTCTCCACCCTGGCTTTAGAATATTTTGGGATTCCTCAATGAGACTGATTTAGTGGAACATTTTCAATGTGCTGTCTGGAATGTGTTCTCAAAGAATATGGACTTGACAGGACGCAGCTTAATACAAGCCTGTGAGGTGGGACAACTGTGACCAAGGAATGGTAGAATTAAAAGTTTGAGCACTTATTGATGGTTCAAAAAATAATTTGTAATACATATGACACTATTTTTTTCCCACAATCTTTTCAGCCAGACCATAATTGTTAATTTGCACTGGAAAACTTGAGGCCAGAGACCAGTTGTCAGAGATACACTCGGATGATGGGTGAAAATGAAAGACGTCCACTAATCCTATTGACTCTTAAGTTGGGGGATCGTTCTCAACACAATCCTAAAACGATATTGACTGTTATGTCTGGTGTGGCTAAATTAGCATGTCATGATATCATTACATATGTTGTATGGAATTGCCTTGGGGTATAAATGCCAGGACAACAGCAGCTGGCATTGGATTTGGGCAAGGAAAATACTATAAACTTGCATAATGGATCAAGCACAACCCATAAAGATTTCTAAATTCTGTTGGTCATATGATAAGGGGAAAGGGAAAGATCAATGAGGCGTCAAGTTTCTGGATCTGAGGGACTTGTAGGATGGCGTTCCTCTCATGCCTCAGAATTTCTCTGCAGTCTGAGCACCTCACTCATGTTCCAGTCTTCTATTGCCATCGGTATTTGTACTGGGTTCCTGTCCTGTTCGACACATCTGGATGTGTTTAGCTCAGCCTGAGTTCCTCAACACGAAGCCACGGGCGTTACATAACCCCCCTCTTTTATGTAATGACTGCTGCAGCTCTGAGTTTGCCCTCTGTGTTTTTTTCCTGCCCCACACCCTGTTGTCGTCTTCTTAGCCAGTGGTCTCACACATGAGTTCTGACCAGCTGCTTGGTCTAACTCAATCGATCCCAACTGAAAACATTCATGTCATGTTTAGACCATTTTGTTTGTCTTCCCATATGGTTGTGGTTCTCTCATCTATTGCCTTGATCAACAAAGTGGAGGTGTTGCCAGGGTTGGTTGTTGTTCGTATGGAAAAAGTTACTGCAGTCTGATTTTCTTTTCCTTCAGTTAAAAGCAAAGTCACTGCCCCATTCCAAACCTGGCTTCATTATATCAGTTTTCATGTACATCTTATACAACCTTGTATGATTCTCTTTTTTGAATCCACTGTACCACTGGGCTGATTAACTACATCTTAAATGTCATTTCTGCCAAGTGTTCTCGTTGTTGACTCCGAATCAGTTGCTGATTAGATTAGATGGGCTTTATTAGTCCCACGGTGGGCAAATTCAATACCTGTGTTTTGCTACATAGCATCACATTTTGCATTGCTCTCCCAATTCTATTCTTCTCATTCTCAACCATGATATCTAACGAAACTGATTCAATCATCACTGCTTTGCTTCAGTCTGGGACGCTGTCTTTTTTTTTTTATTCAGATATCATCTTTGAATTCCTTGTTTGGGTGATGGGTCACCATTTTAATGCCCCATTACTACTATTACTCTAATGACTGCTTGTGTATTTTACCACCCTGTTGATTTACTGTATCCAAAAAAAGTAGAAAAGCACTTGGAGAGCACAAACATCTGCCAAGCAGCTTCAGCTTTGACCCCACAAGTCTTGCAATAACATAGTGTCTTTTAAAATTCCTGGCTCCACATGCCAATCTGGTACAAATGGTCCTAACCCCCAATGTTAAAGACTTGACAGTGGTCCGGATCACTCCTGCCTTACATTTATTTCCTGTAAATTTCTTACTAACCAGCCCATAATTTTTCAAGCTGTTTTTATCAAACCAATGGCATCAAAAGCATGTCTTTCTTCGTGAGTGTAAAGATGTGTCGCTGTCATTCTGGTGGAGAAGTGGATGGCAGTGCCACAAATGAGCCTTTGCAAATACCAGGCCACCGCCCAGTTGTGTTCTAGGTGAAGAAAAGCATACATTTTTTACTTCATATGTATTAAAGAAATATTGCCTTGCCTGCTGACCAGAGAGTGCAATTTGCAATGTTGGTCACAGATGGTCAAGCTTGCTGCAATGATCTTTAGATAGATTTTATGTGGAAATGCCTCTGGCTGTCTTTGTGGATTTTGTTACGAAGATGTTATTTTGCTGTGCGTAGATCTAATTGCCGTGGTTGACGTCATCACCACCACACAATTGCATCCAAAGAAGCACCACAATAGATAAAATGCTGACGGCACACACACACTGGTGTAGTGGTTGCCATTGCTGCTTTGTGTGTGTAGGATAATATGTCCAGGGTAGTGGAGGGAGGAGCTTAGCGTGTCAGTAGGAGAGAATTCCTGTCTGCTGCTGGCTGACCCTCCTCCTCCCCATCATTTGCTTTGATGATTAAGGTCACTGGGTTTTTCGACTCTCTTTTTGTGGTTGTTTTATAAAATGACAAAAGCATGTGGACTTAAACACTCAAAACACGTTTTCAAGTGGAAAAGGTACCAACATGGCGTCTCCATCTTAGCTTCCCAGCATTCCTGTTCAGGTTTCAGTGTTGCTTTTGACCTTTGCAGCCTTTGTGAGTTTCTGGTGTTTGCTTGGGCTTCAGTGGAAACGGGGAAGTGAGCGTGTGGAAATTTTCCAGTCAGCTCTTCTACACCAAATTGCCCTCAGGATTGAACTTTTTCTCTATGCATTTTTTCTTTTCTTTATGCTATTGTTGTATTTTTAGTGCCATGTATGTGAATTTGTGGTTAGACTGAAGTATGTGAGGGCACTGAATGTGGGAAGCTTAAATCCTTCTCTTTAACACACTGCTCATCACTAGCCATCTTACCATATAGGTTATGGGATTATTTTAACACCACCAGAGTTTTTGTGTTGCTGTGTTTGAAATATTTAGACCATAGAGTTCGTGTTCAGTGTCTGCCTTAGCACCACAGCAATTAAATGTTCAGCTGAAATTTCCTGTTCATTTCACATGAAGCAGTCCTTGTTTATTTGCTTGAAATTCCATTGTTTCTATAAGGAAGCATTAGTACATTCTCTTTTGTGCAATGATGCTGCAGTACTTCATGCCGGTGTGATGCTGACGGTTTGATAAAGTTTCCTAATTTGAAACTAAATTCATTCCTCTATCCACACTATACTAGAATTCCTGCTTGGATTACTGGTGATTCCGGTTGTCTGCTGCACTGTTTCCTGACCCAGCCCCACCCCCATCTGGCGCTCTAGATTGTGTTTGAAGCCCGTCTGTTCCTTTCCACACTGCCAGCAGACCTTGTTGTTCCTTTCCTTGGAATTTCTTGTCCTCTCACCATCCTCCTGCACTAGCATTGGGTGTGGGGAGGAGAAAACACCGAGCTCTATCTTTGTCTGCCATCTGAGTCATTGTTGTTGCTCATTGTTAGGTCACTGTGGGCTGTAGTTTAACAGAATGGCGCCCTCTGTGGTTATTGCTGCTCAGTGCGAGCGCAGACATTTTCCTCTTGTGTCTTTAGATTTAAAATACGCAACCAGTTCAGGACTGGTAAAACGGAGTTCTGTTTAGTGGTCAGAAAACAAGAAAACTGACATTTTTCCAAAGCACCAGGGTGCAAAAATGTTGAGAGCCATTGAGGACTCCAGCATTTCGTGCCATTGAATCATTGACCCCTATAGTCTAAGAGTGAAGAACAACACCATTTGTTTCTGTTCAAATTGAACACAAGGCTTGGACTGAATAAAATCTGCATTCAAGTTTCTCCAGGATACACATTTTTGTCTGCATTAATGAACACAGTTCTGCAACGGAACAGAATCTTTAATATGCATTTTTGCATAACTTGTGGGCTTTGTCATATATTAAGGAAAAGGAAGCTAAGCATGCATGTTCAATACTCACCTGCCCCTAAGCAAAATGGAGCCTGTAAAATTCCCTGTACACAGTGAATTTAGTATATGTAATGCATACCACATATATTGTGTATTACATTGCTATTGTTAGCAGTAGCTGTTCTTTAAAAAGAAATACTCGGTGTTCAGTATGCTCAATATCTACACATCACTGATTTGCATTGATGAATGGTGGAAATTAACTCATATTGTTTATCTTGTGCATTTAGATTGGATGTATTAGCATTAACTCGCCTTACTTAGTTGGCAAACCTGTGCATCCTGCAACCCTATATTGACGACCTCATACAGTAGTGTTCATTACCAATATGTGTCATTTACACCAGCAGTTATATCAAGGTGCACATGTTCCATCACATTTCATTATTGTGGTGTTGCCATGGTGATAATTCTCTTCCACAGACTGAGACCACCATGCATGCTCTTCATTGATCTTGGTTATTGATTTTACTTCATTCAACATAGACATGCAGGAGCTGTCATGCTCATTGTCTTGTACACATTATATGTAGTTTCTCTAACAATTCATTTTTTGCATTTCATATTCTCTTTCTTAGTTGGAAGCGAGCAGAGAGCCGCTACACAGTGGAGAGAGCAGCAATCATAAGTCACTGGAACTGGCTCCAGGCCCACATCTCGGATTTGGAGTACCGCATCCGTCAGCAGACTGACATCTACAGGCAAATTCGAACTAGCAAGGTCGGGCATATGTCGTTTTGAGTACATAGTTGTTGTACATAGTATGAAAGTTAAATGTGTTTTTGATGTTTCCTGAAGTCCAACTCTGTTTTTCATTGTCAGGGCTCAGTAGAATTGGGAGGGGTTCCCCCGACTGTGACATCAGGACCTGGACCGGAAGTTAAGGCAGAATCCATTAATACTCAGGTATGGCCATAACAAATGATGTGAACGTTGAGTTCATTTTGATTCGTTTCTAATGATAGGTGGAGCAGTCACTTATAGTTTTTGTCTCATCTTTGATGTAAAACAAAAAAAAAACTGAAAGTGTCATGGCAGTTTTCATTATTGTGACCATTTGAATCTTTAAAAAAATGTGTCCAAATACAATTCACTGTAATAGTTGTTGTGAAATTGGATGCACTTGAAACTGCATCCAGTATCTGGAGTGAGGGTATTAAAAAACCTGACTAGTTGTTTCCAGTTAAAGTCATCTTTAATAATGTTTAGCTGCAGGTGCTAGAGACCCAATCTACAAATTTCATTTGTTATTAACAATACTACAACTACAGTCGTGAACCGAAGTCCTCGGCAATTTCCAGGACTGCCATACGCCGGTCTCGGGTGTCAAACAGCGTCGAGCTGTATTGTGGTACTGGCCATGTGCTAAGTTGACATTGTCTTACCGGCAGCCATTGTGTTGTCATCCACTCATATTGATACTGTATTGTTACATAGCTGGTCATTTAGTGGCCAGTTTGTCAATTCTGTTTGAGTGTCCAAAGTTTTTAGTAAATTATTAAGTTATTATTATGCCTTTGTTTATTTTTATTATTTTTTCTTTTCTTTATCTTGCATGTTTGTTTAACATTCCATGTTACATACTCTGTTTCTTTATTACTCTTTTATTTGGAGCAGGAGTTGTGGTTATAACAAAAAGCAATTTCCCCGCGGATAAATAGTCATTCTGATTCTGAAATGACACTGCTCTCCCAAGTGTTCCTAACTGCCAAGCCAAGGTTTCTGCACATGTTGAACCGTGGACTCAGACCTGAATGTTTTCTCTCGTGACTTGTCAGTATTCCTCTTCTGCTATTTGGCAGCATTTCCACCAAAGATTGTGTCCCTGACAGAAGATTCTATGATATTTAATTATAATAGATAATTAATTATTATATTTACGTCTTAAGTTTTTAGTGACCTGATATGCATGTCAATGTACTGTTGGTCTGTGGAGTGTGGGTGTCTGACGTCACGGGCGGGGGAGTGACACTGAACAGAGTGAAATCTTTAGAACTTTTCCACAGAATTGAATTGGTACCTTGATATGAATTTTAGCCTACATTGCCCAGTCTGAATCTGATGACACATTGCCCCCTTGTACTTGACGTAATCGCTATCTGACTAGGCATGTTGTATTTATGTTTATGTTGCTATTGCGCTTGGTGTTACTGTGAATCACCTTTAATTCGGGCAGATTATGGTCTGTTGCTTCTTTTTTGGTTTACACTATAAGAAACTAAAAGCGTTTGTCCTCTCTTTTTCCCTCGCAGTGTTTTTAAACATCCCCCTTTGGGGCTTCAACCGCTAGTTATCAGGAGGTGTTGTCTTACCAGCGTCTGCTTATCTCTCCTTGCAGGATGTTGCTGCTGAACGGCTGGAACTGCCGGCAAGCTCCACCCCCATCACCAGCTCAGAGGCGGGACTTTGGAAGGGACAGAATGGGCCACCAGTCAATGGTGTTCTCAGCAAGTAAGTTATAATGGCTGAGGGACCCACCATTGGAACCCTGGAAAACCTGTCGTCCACATCCATCCGCTGAATCCACAGAATATATATATATATATATATATATATATATATATATATATATATATAGCCAATCAAGTACTCACTGCGTTACCGATCATAAAGGTGTCAGAAGACTGTAATCGGTTGTCAGTGAAGTGCTGCTTGTTTCTGTGCATGTTCTTGTTTGGTGAGTTCAAAAAACCTGACCAGTTTCTGGGCCAGTTTGGTGTTACTCCTGTTTCATGGTGGATGAGTTGGAAAAATATTTCTTACATCTTAAACATTGTGTGCATTGCAGTTCAGACTAAATAGATTTCATATCAATGTCCAATGTCATTGATCAAACTGTTTGATTGTTGGTGGTTTTGCAATGGTTTGGTGAAAAGTAAAATATTGATAGCCTTTGTATGACTTCCTTGTGCATTTCAACAGGATTTCAGAGAGTACAGACACCAAACATCAGCAGTCCAGCTATGACCGCTCATGTGTAGCTGCACGCACTCGCCCGCTGGTCAGTTGCAGACGACGCCGGCTAATTCAGCCCAACTCTGTTCCCAACCTGAATGGCAAGGCGAGTATGGCTGTTACGTCTTTTGTGTCTTTGGTCATTCGGTCATTTTTTTATTGTATGTGTTGAGAAGAAATTGTTCAGTTGGTTGCAAAAAAACTTGGCAATAAAATGCTGTTATTTATCACAACTCTTGTGTAGCATCGATCTGACACTTAGACACACATGTTCGTAGTTGATTTTTTTTTCTAACTATGCCAAAACTGAGCTTCTTTGTTCACATCTCACAGAGAGATACACGATGTTGCTTGTGCAAAGTTTTCCCATCATGATTCATCCACATTGAGCTGACCTACATTTTACCCCTTCCTCAATGACTTTGCTTAATGAACGCTGCGCTGTCTCTTCTAGTTCTATTCTTTGCCATATTTTTATTTTGTTGTTCATTTCCTCCCAGCAGGCTCAGAGAGTCGCCTGTGTCCAGTGTACCTGCCGGGTGAATTCCAGCTGTGTGATGTGTGGTGGCCGGCCCACCCCCAGAGAAGACCCCCAGTTTGAATTGCCCAACCTGGAGCGCCTGTCAAGGCTGGATCTTGGCGTCCACCCAATTCTCTCCTTCCCTGACGGTCAGTTCATTCTTGAACTCCTAAATGAGAGTCGGAAACGTGTGGTGGAAATATTAGTGTTTTCTCTTTGAAGCTTGTAGGGTATAAATATAAACATAATATAAAGTCTTTACTAGTAAATCATCTTTCTCCTTCTGTTTGGGCCCTCAGACGTCTGTATTGGCCTGCGACTGCAGCAGGTGATGAAGAGCCAGTGGCAAAACAAGTCACTGGAGCGGACTAAACCACTGAAGAAGCTCTCCCTCAAACACAAACTGTCATCATCCAAAGAGAAGCACAAGTTCACCAGCTCACTCATGGCAGTTCGTAAGTAGACCAGTCATTCTCTGTCAGAACTGGTAGATTTTCTCCTGGGATGAAGCTGTGAGGGAGGTGCATCCACACTGACTGGGGGACTAGTCTTAAATGATCTGCCCTCCTTTTTGAAAATGGTACCAATTTCAGCAGCCCTGCTGTGGTTGCACTGGGCAGAGGCGTACTCTGCAGACAGCTGAGCTTCCTTCAGTATTCAAACGAGGGCTGAGATACTCATGGGGATAAATTCAGTCCAGAGTTATCTAAAAGAATGGTACCAATTCTTTTCGTGTTTATCTGATTCAATGAAACTCTACAATTGAGATGATTCTGGAAATATAGGAAGTCACTGTCAGTTATAAATGTCAGTTGATTTGTTTTTAATCCAAAAGCATTGTTAGCATTTGTGAGACACCTCCAAACAAATGATATATTTTTTTTGTGCAACAGGACTGGGTCACTTTAAGAACCGGACAGAGAAGCTGAGGACGGTAGACGGCAGTATGGCCAGCAACTCTTCTGTGCTCAACACCTCCAGATTGGAGGGTCAGTCAGGATGCAAGACGGAGCGGCTGCCGTCTGTCTCGCCCTCTCTGGGACCGTACGACCGGAACTACAACCGCAAGAGATACAGAGATTCGCTGGATCGCTCTGACTGTGAGAGTCCAAAGTCACTCTGTCTGGACTCAGCTCTCTAACTCTGCCTCTTCTCTGTTGTCCAGCAGCCTCTCCCAAACTCCTCCTGGACTCCAGCAGCTCCTGCACCAATCTGGCCAACATGCACTCGTCTCTCAACAGCCCGCTGACCCGCCAGCCATCCTCTGAAGCCGCAGCTGTCCTTGGCCTTGGCAGCCAGAGCCTCTCTTGCACACCTGTGAGTCTGCCACCTGAAGTGGACCAAGTCTTGGTGCCACCCATTTCGTCACATCCCTTAAGAAATGAAGGATTTCGCTGGAGCAAACTTCTGAAGAACTTCTCAGAATCAAACTGCTGATGGAATTGTTTCTCATGTGACCTCCCTGGGTGACAGCCACCTCTGACCACAGCAACTGTTGACTTGTGTCCCGCAGCAGCAGCCAATCAAGAGGCGACGAGGCGAAAGCTCCTTCGACATCAACAACATTGTCATCCCAATGTCAGTGGCTGCAACCACCCGCGTGGAGAAGCTGCAGTACAAGGAGATCCTCACTCCCAGGTCTCTCACTCTTCCATCTCTGCTTGTGACTCGGTGTGAGCTTGGCTCTTCATTCCATGTCACTCACTTCTGTTCGGGTTTTTTCTGCACAGCTGGCGAATGGTGGATGTCTTCTCCCAGCCAATCACAGAAGAGGAGAATGAACGAGACGTAAGTGGTTTACTCACCTCCTCAGGTTCCACTATGATCCACATGTCAAGTAGATTTGTGCTGATCTACTCACAACTGACCCCTGCTGGCCTAATGTTGTCACCTTCCACCATTCAACGTTGCCATCCAGGCAAACCCATAATCCTTGAAAGTGTTATGATAACCCTGATGCATGTGGCGGTTCTGTCAGGTCAAGGTTCATGTCTGGATTGGCTTGGATTTTACTGCTGCTCAACCAAATGGTTCACCATGTTCTGTGACAAGATGCAGCCGCAGTATTAAATCGGACTCGCACAGTCGTCGCACATGTCTGGTGCGAAGTGGAGTTCCGGCTCCTGACGTGGAGTTTCTATTTTCTTCCCAGGTGGAGGATCTGACCGACGCCGCCTTCGTCCAACTCCATCAGCCATACGAGGACCAGGAACGTTCCCGCTGGACCTGGATGGCTCTGGCCCCTGCCAAACGGAGGGGCAGCAGGTCAGTGCTGCAGAGCCATCTTGAGCTCAGGAATGAATGAATGAATGTAGAAGAGTAGTTGTGTCGCGTGTGAGCGGGCTCAGGGTCACGACAGGGGAAGGAGGTCAACATACCCATGACAACCGGTGATGTGCCCTGCAGGTCGTACAAGTCAGTGGACGGTCGCACCACTCCACTGCTCTGTGGGACGAACCCCTCCACCCCTCAGCCCGCATCACCTGACCCTGGCCACTGCCCGTTGCTGCACGACTACAGCCACGTGCCCTCTCCCATGAGCCCAGCCAGCCCCGACAACACCTCCAACCCCCACACGCCTTGCTCAAGAGACTCTCACCGGCTGCTGTCTAGTGAGGACACGCGCTGCTCCACGCCGGACTTCACCTTTGAGGAAAGGGTGAGTGACTTCAGGGGTATCAAGGGGTTGATCTAAAGCTGGTCTGCCTCCCACCATTTTTAGTGGCGTGATTTCTTTTCTCAAGTGTTAGAGTCTCATCATCTCAACATGGCTGACACTTTCCCTCCCTCATGTTTCCAGACTGTGGCACCATGGGAACGCCGTAGTTTCCCAATGCCCGAGGACCCGGTCCTGGAGCCTGAGTCGGACAGTGAACACAATCGGCCCCGGATTCGCAGCATCTCAGGTTGTCGAGCGACGGCTTACGGGAGACTGGACTCGGACGACTTGGATCTGCAGTGCGAGGATGACCTTGGCCCCAAACACAAGAGCTCCGCCCACCGATGAATGACTGACCGCTGGTGTGCGGCGCCTCCTGCTGATGCGTGGCCGCTCGCCCTGTTTGATATTCAAACATCAGTCGATACTTTTCACAGTTTTTAGTGAAGATGGAGATAGAAGCCTTTCCCCCCCTCACGCGTTTTTGTCACAGGAAAAACAAAAGTGTAAAAAAAGTAAATAAATAAAACGTGCTAGAAAAAAAGATGTGTGTAGTAGGCTAACGATGTACACGGGGGCTTAGTGGTGTGTCGTACGTCGCGTGTCCACTGGTAGCGCACTATGTAGCGACTCCTCAACAACACGGCCAAAGGGTGTTTTCTATCCTCTAGTTTGCTTGTGATTCCCTGTACATTTTAGTGGCGTGACAATAACAAACCGGATCGTCTCCTCATCCAAATAAGCAGGTACATTTGCGATGTGGCGCCCCCTGTCTGCACCTCCAGGTCGCCTGAAGTCACCAGAGCACTTCTCCAACTGCCAAGTCTTGTTTCTTTGTCAGTTTATTTTCATTCCCTTTTCTGTTTGTTTTGTCTGTCCTGGCGTGTGTCTCCAAGAAGTGAATCATTCCTCCATCGGCTCTTAGTTTGATTTTTTTTTTTTTTTTTTTTTTTAATCATTTTGAGCACTTGCCCTAAGAGAGCGCTGCTGCATGCTGACGCCGTCTCACCCTGAGACAACCACTAATTTAAAAATGAAGAAATCTGCTTGTTTCTCAGAAGTAGAAAAAAAAAACACTTCATCTATCGACAAAACGTTCCCGCCGTAGCAGTGAACTCAGGTTCTTCAACCGAAGGGAAAAACGTTGAGGAGTTGATTTCGTCGCCCCCTGTTGCCCCAGTAACTAATCGCTATGCAAAAAAAGATGGTTGTTTTTCATTTCTCTGCCGCAGCCGTTCAATCACTGTCGTTTCTTTGGTAGTTCTGATGTCAATGTTTTCTTGTTGCTGCAGTTATAACCCCAGTCAACCCAAACTGTTTTTTTTTTCTTTTGTTTTTTTTTTGTAAATAGAACCATTAAAACATTTATGTTTAACTCGGATCACAGTGTCCCACTCTCTTTTTCAATGCCCTTCGTTTTACAGACTGTAATAAATAAAAGCTTGACCAAAATACTGTCGTGGCTGGCCCAGGTCTGGTGTGGTGGTATCAGAGGAATGTTTGTCTTGTGGCGGCCCCTGGTGTCGGCACTCTGGGGCCCGGACGCTGACTGAGCTGCAGCAGTAATGGGTGTCGTTTGACCAAGGTGAAGGTTCATCGATTCATTCGCCTGATTCTGTTCCAAGTCAGATGAACTGAAGAGGCTGGAGGTACATGAATGTTCACTGAATCACGTTGCCACAACCACAGTGACTTCATAGCTTTTATTTTCAAATACACAGCAACAAGAATCATCATGAACCAGTTATTGATCAAATGCACAATAACGATAACGATCACATTTCCACAACTGTACAGCGTCAGATGAGAAACCGAGAGCTGAAGGAAGCGTGGACACGCACACGCACACGGGTGGAGGAGAAGCACCACAACATCCCTTGGCGTCCAGCATCACTCACATCCATGAGGTGTTCCAGGAGGAGGCGGCGACGAGTCGGCATGCAGATAAAAACTGATCTCAGGAGATTCACTGGTTTGTATCTACACTGGGATTAAAGTGCGGGAGCTTTTCTTTTTCTAACGCTGTTTGTTTCCCAACGCAGACATACGCGAACACACACACACCCTGCAGTTCCCTCCGCAACCAGAAGCTTCAGATTTACCATCGTCTCTTGTCAGCTGCATGCAAGACTCGATCATGACAGTGAAGATGCGAGTGTGTTTGGTTTGGGTTTTTTTTTTTTATTCTAAACAGTGACGGTTATCTCAGGAAAACCTTTCAGCCCAAAAGCATGTGGACGTTCATGATTTTTGAACATAGTTCAGTCACTTTTTCCGGTGAAGACCAGCTTGCTTTTAAGTCACAATAAACGTGATGTCTGGACTTGTTGGGATAGTAGAAGATTCAACTGTTTTGGAGACCAAACAGGAATAACACAGCGCATTCGCTCGCGTCGCCTTCTAGCTCAATTGCAAAAATAAACGGAGTGGAATCCTTTTAATCCACGAGCTGGTTCATTACCCTCGTCACCACGGAGAGACCGCTCAATGTTGATTCTCAAACCGCTCCACAAGAGGGCGGCAGCGGGTGCGGGTTTCAGGTGTCAGCTCAAACGAACAGCACCACACTAACTGCTAGTCTTCAGACACCTGACTGGTGAAAGGGAGTCCTTGATTCTAACCAACCGAGAGGAACCCTGCACCTGCTGCGGCCCTTGTAGAGCCGGTTCGAGGCCCCTAAAGGGCTCTGCTTGAGTAACGTCTACATACTTATGGGAGCAGCACCAAACCAAAGTGCAAAAAAAAACAGTCGATGACTGATAAACCAATTTTTTTTACCCCTATTCATCTAAGTGTTGAGCCGACCCTACACACTTTTGCTCTGTAATGCCGATGGTCGCGCCGACCGTTATCACGGTTAAATACTGAGTTTGGCTGTCGAAGTGAAATCTTCTCGGGAACGCATTCACGATGAAGCCGCGACAAACTTAAAAAACACAGACAGCAGCAGGCACGATACAAATGTTTCTTCATATCAAATACATGTCATAAATCCACAGAGTACGGTTATAAAAATGTGCCCAACACAAATCGACAGTTCTACACTAGCCTTTTTTTTTTGCCTTTTTCTTAAACCAGTAGTCGTGAAGAAAGCAGCGAGGCCGGAGGTCCCTGCCTGAAGCGAACGTAGCTACTTCTCTTTTACTCGCACACACACCCTGTAACTGCTATCAGCGCTAACAGAAGGCTTTGCAATCTCTCATCCCATAAAGCCCCAAAATAACAAAAATAAAATAAAACCAATAGAATAGTCCAAATAAAACCAAATTATTAATGGCAGATTATAGGAGAAGAGAAATTAAAAGTTTAATTTCGGAGGATATGTCTGATGTCTTTGCTGCTCTTAACTCTTAAAGGGACACTTAGAAAAATAAAGAAAAAAAGAGCTTCACTGACACGAGTATCAAACCAGCTCAACTTTCTCATTCGTACACAAAACCTGTCAAGCCGCACCAGTTTAGGAGGGAAGTGAAGGACGAACGTGACGAGAAGCTAAAAAAAAGTCCAGTGAAAATAAAACAGGAAGGCTAACGGCTCCTCTAGTGGTCGTACGGTGGAGGTGGACAGCGAGGACGCGGAGGCGCTCACAAGCCTTGTTTGGCCAGAGAGGCGGACACTTGGTCGGCCAGCGTAGACAGCTGCGGAGAGTCGGCCATGTTGATGCTGCCGGAGGACGACATGGTGCTGAGCTGCTGATCAGAATCTTCCAGAGAAATGATCTCGGCACCGTGGTCAGTGCGAGCTTTGGCCGTCTCGCGGAAGGTCAGTTTGTGGCTCTCAATCTGTGTCGAACCAGAGTGCTGGAGTTAGTTCTGACGAAGAAAAATATCTACGCATTTAGTATGAGCACAAGACCATGACTCACCCACCTTCGAAATAGTGTTTGAAATGCTTTTTAAATTATATAATGTCTTCATTCCAAGTAGAAAAATACACGCTATTATCATAATCCTAGTTGAGCAACAGTCGCTAAACATTAGCTTCCTTTTGTGCACCACTGTTTTAGCCTGCAAAGCATGTTGCTAAGTCATGTGCCAAGTGTTTATGCTTTGTCTTGTCTTTTGACATAAATTGTACGTATAAATATAATAAAATAAAAATGTGGTTGATGGACAAATTCGAGTTGTAACAGTGAGCTAAAGCTAAAATGAAAGCTGAATGCTACATGTTCCTCTGTTGACTGAGAAGAGAGTAATTCAAGGGCTTAGAAAACAGAGTCTACTCTGTTTAAAACAGAGAACAGTTGTGGTGTGTGGCCTGACACATGACTCAATATTTTGAACTTCTCTATAATGAAAACCGCTCCCATCACTCGCACAAGTCCCATAATGCACTGCAACAGGTGACGCAGGTCAAAGAGTATCTTTTTAAACTTCTGCTAAAACACTGCCAGTTTCAGAATCCAATGAGAAGTCACTGGTGTTTTACTGGTGTTTTCAGTAAATACTGAAGGACCAGTCGTGCAAACACAGTCAACTTTAAAGGGACCACCTTTTATGCCTTAGACATTAAGGATATTTATGTTTCACTTGACGGAGGGATTTCGTTTTAAAGCTTCAATTGTTTTTGGCCTCAACATGTATTTGTATGTATTTATGTGGTCTTTGCTGCAGGGGTGTTGTGAGGCTTCTCTACTGACCTCACCGTGCACACTCAACGCTAGTAATGCTAGCGCTAAGGCTACATGACAGTGAGAGGAGTGGTCATTACTTACGGGAATCCTCAATCTTTATGTGTGGGTTCGTCAACATTGGTGAGGTGGGTGTTGAGGATAACAGAGGGGGGGTGACAGCAGGGGAGGGTATAGAGGGGCTGTCGGAGGTGCTCCCCTCCGCTTCCTTCCCCTTCTCCCTCTACGAGGGGGAGGCGAGATGATGGGGGCATGCAACAAAACACATGGTGGAATCAACACAAATCATGGACAACACATGAAAAGAATAAATAAATATGCAAATAAATTATGAAGGATAAAAGTAATAGAGTGAGGATGGATAAAGAAATAAGGGGTAACTGGGTGTTGTATGTGATATGGATTCATGAATATGTAGGATGTTCATGTTCGATCACGGACGTATCACGGAAGTAATGAGGGCATATATGTGTGTGTGTGTGTGTGTGTGTTTAAGCATATCTATCCTAGTGAGGTTCAACTTTAGGGAAAACACCAGGCGTTTGTAGGGACCCTTTTGTCGGACCCCACAAGGTTCAGCCTCAATTTGAGGATGAAGACTTCAAAATAATTGGGTCACTATAATGGGGTCTCAGTTGGGTTCAGAGTCCTGCTTAAGGTGAGCCATGTGTTTTGGAGGGTTGGGTGTCGGGGGAGAGGCTGAGAATGAGCGGTCCTCACAGAGATGGTGTGACAAGCCTGTGTGAGTTGAGATGAATAAACAGTAAAGATGCAGACATCAGGGCCACGGGGACACTGCATTCGTCCATAGAGAAGCCATACTTTATGACCTCCTCTCAGTCTACCACTAGCTGTCCCCCGATTTCTGTACTTGTCCCCACCTTCCTCTGTCCACCTCCAGGAACGTGTCCGATATTGTCCAGCGAGCCGACCTTGGATTGAACTTTGAACTCCAGCTTCTCGTTCTTGATCTCCACGTTTCCACCTCCTGCTCAGACAGATCACACATTGCTGTCGACAATTTGATTTCCTTTAAAGAATCAAAACATTTTTCCCATTTTGGCCTATTTTGGTGGTGTTATTTTAACTTTTTTTTTGCTTTTTTCAGTGTCAACCTTATATGTTCACGACCCGCAGCATTGGAGAAAGAATTTCCAGTGTGTAAACAGCAAGGTGTGTGTTTGGGTCACCTGGTTTATGGCGGATGTTGTCTTTGGAGCCGCACTTGGACTGCACGTTGGTCAGGTCCACCTTCTTATGGACGATTTGCACCTGAGCAGGAAACAGGATGACATTTTTGATGTTAAAAAAAAACCCCTTGTGTATAGCAGGTACGGGAGTCATGCATCGTCACACACTGATGACATCATCATCCCTGTTACCACAGGTCAGTTGGCGGTTCCTGAGCAGTGGATCGCACGGTGAGTTCGGACACACAGACATCCACAGACGGACTCATGCATGTGGTTTTCGGGGCCAGTTTGGGGTCGGAGACATGTTGAGTAACAGGCGTCTGAGAGTCAGGTGATATCCACACTACTGTGTTTTCATTTCTCACTTTTGCTTCGTCCCTTCAACGTTCTCTATTCCAGGCGACGTAGAGAGACAACCAACAAATTTACTTGTCAAACAGAGCTGAAATTTTATGCTAATCTGTCATTTATTTAAGACTACATTCATACATGCAAAAGAAATTCTCCACGTGATGCAAAAAAACTGCTCTTCAATGAAGATTTTTACCTGTGTCAACAACAAAAATGCTGATAAACCAATTGACACAACAACGTCTAATGAAAACAGTGTAGTGTGGACGCTGCCCGTCTGACTCGATGTTAGGCGCTGACTCATCTATTAGGAGCAAGTGTTAAGAGGTCAGAGTGTCGGGGTCAGAGTGTCAAGGGGTCAGTTTTTCGTGCACTCTGCTCTGGGGTGAACTGGGGAGCAGTTTCTGCCTTGTAGACTCACGTTTCCGCCCCCAGGGACGTGTTTGATATTGTCTTTGGAGCCGCAGCGCGACTGCACATTGCTCAGGTCCAGCTTCTGATCCAGAATTTGGACCTGGAGAGTCGACATGTTGGACAGTGGGTTATCCGGAGAGGAGCTACTGAAAAGGAATGGCCGCAGGGAGCAAATTTAAAGGGGAACGGGGGCAGTAACCTGGTGTGATCGCAGAGATTTGACTGCAGAGATTCCAAATAAAAATCCCCTGAGTTACTCACATTTCCTCCACCAGGCACATGTTTGACATTGTCAGTGGAGCCGCACCTAGACTGGACATTACTATAGTCCAACTTCTGATCAAGTATTTTAACCTGGAAGAGCACAGAGGTGAGGAGGAGAGACGTTACTCTTCAGTGTTGCAGTGTCACCTGGCTGCATGCCTTTGTAGTCAGAGGGAAAATTACACCGATTTGGAAAAAAAAAAGGTAGAGCAAGAACAAAAACGTTAATTTAGGGGCCATGGAAGCAGTGAAATATATTAGGTGAAACTTCTGGCATCAGTAAAATAAGGAGGAAGTCTGGAAAAGTCAACAAATTGTTTCACAAAACCTAAATTTTGATTGTTCAACTTTTGTTGGTGGAGTCAGCACCACCTGATGCCCTGTCCTCAGGAAGACGGTGAGCCATGTGTATGTTTGTGTATATTTTAATGTTAATTGACAATCCAAATTCACCAATTGTGGGATGAATAAAGTATTGTTTTATCCATGTTTTCTTAGTTGTTTCTCCTCTTTTTTTCCAGCCATGAGAACAGAACAGGATGTGAGTTCATTCACATTTATCATACACTTCACAGTTATCAAGATAAACCCCAGGAGGGCCACGTTGGGGCCGATCAAGAGCTCACAGTTTTACCAATCAGGTTTCTGACAGATTCCAGACAGCAGCCGGCTTCACACCAGGTATCATTCTAGCAGATCTGGATCCAAAGCAATTTATATCCATGTTTTCATACACGTGCCATTCAGTCTTCGGGAAGTGTGGCAGGGGGCATCTAAAGGTGCCACTGCCCGGGTGGACATTGATTTGTGGCATGAAAGGTGGCAACCCCAACAGCCTGGTGGTTAAACCCATGAGCGTCACTGGCAGACCAAACTGTGGTTTCTCAGGTAGCCTGCAGTCCCTTGTTGTCTGACACTGCAGTTGCGTGGTGTGTTTTGGTATCGCCTACAGTGCAAGACTGTGCAAAACAAATAGCTGTGGAGCTGATTAACACAGCAAAGTGATCAATTTGTCCAGAATGGAGTTGCTGAAAGGTCACGGTCACGGAGGTCGGATGGCAGGGGGGCTCGAGAGGTGATGATCAGAACAGCCGAGATTCTGAAGATCCTGTGAGTTACTCACATTTCCTCCACCGGCCACATGTTTGACATTGTCTTTGGAGCCGCACTTTGACTGGACATTACTATAGTCCACCTTCTGATCAAGTATTTTAACCTGGAAAAGCACAGAAGCGAGGAGGAGACACAGTTACGCTTCAGTCACGGAGCGCCACCAGGTTGCAGCTGAGAGAACATGAACCGAGAGGACGACCTCCAAGGGCGCTTGGCAACATTTCCATTAAATAAAACCTCTCATTTTTAACAAAAAAAATCAGATGCTTATTGAACTCAATGGAAGAGTGAGTCATATCCAAGAACCAGACGACAGACTACTCCGGTCACTGCGTGGACTCATAGACGGCAAGCTCAGTTACTTCGGTCATTCGGAAGGTAGAAACAAGCTTTCACAAATTCACTCCAACATCAATATGTTGTCAAAATAAAATTCAACTCTTCATGAGTTAAGAAGCAGTTCATTTTGATTCCATCCAAAATAACAAATGATATATATGAAATATTTAAGAACAATGTGAAGGCTTTTGGATCTTCTGCTGAAGACTGGACCGTCTCACACTCTCACCTTTCCTCCTCCGGGTGTGTGCTTGATGTTGTCTTTAGATCCACAGCGGGACTGGACATTAGACAGGTCCAACTTCTTGTCCAGGATTTGAACCTGCAGCATACAAAGAAAAGAAGACGTTCATCAGGTGGTTAGAAGGAATTGGTTGTGGAGAAAAGATGAGGAAAACAGAAGATAATGGAGGATGATTTATTAAAGCCGACATCTGTAACTAGGATAACTTGCGGATTACTGGATTAATAATCAACATGTAGCAAAAAATTGAAGCAGGATAATAACTAGCTAAACACAAAGAAGCAAAAGTGAAACCACTGGGTTCCATTAAATTCTTCATTCACAAAGAGCTTATTGTTAGCATAGCTAAAAGGCTAAAATAGATTTCACAAACGTACTTCCATAAAAACTGAAGTGGCTGTATTAAAAATGAAGCCTGAGCATGAGTTAACTGACAAAAAACAGCTAACTTCCATTACAAATCCTCCCTCAGATGGTGTGCTTGTCTCAGACCAACAGATGTCAGCTTCAATGTATTAGTTTAGTCACATGGCATGAACAAAAACAAAATCCTTAACAAGTAGATACTGTAGTTTTCTGGTTGAGAAGTGAAGAGCAGTTTGTTTTTACCAACGTTTGATTTTGGGAGGATCATAACTGCAGAGAAACCCAAGAGTCTGATGTTGAGTTGATCCCTCAGTTACTCACATTTCCGCCACCGGCCACATGTTTGATATTGCTCTTGGAGCCACACTTAGACTGGACACTACTATAGTCCACCTTCTGATCAAGGATTTGGACCTGGAAGAGTGAAGATCAGTCAGTTGGTTGGTTCTGGAGGGTGTGGGCGGTGAGTTTGGTACTAAGAAGGAACACGCTGATTCATGCAGAGAGGTGACACGGCAGGTTTGTTGTCGCTTCATCATCACATGTCTACTGACATTGCACCTAAGTCCTCGTAATCGCATAGTGAACCAAGAGAGACATTTCCAGACTGGCATTCCCAACATGCTCGTGGGGTCAAGACCTGAAGACCACAGGAGAAGGTGCCGGACATCAGTTGAAAGCTACATTGAGAGCAAACTGAGATGAGCCTTTGAATCCAATGGGGTGGTCGTGCAGAGAGCAGGTCAGTTCACGAAACAAGATGGACACGCAGCTGTATTGCAGCCAACATGAACTCTTCCCTCACCAGTACAACCAACTCAGTTAGACCTTCTAAGCAAGAGAGAAAACCTGACTCGGACAGTCTGTGAGGTTGAAAAGCCATCAGTGATGCATGCTCCTGCGCCAGCCTCGATCGTTCGTCTGGACATCCAGACAGGATCACCTCAAGTGAGTCGGTGGACCAGTGGATCTGGTTCAGTGCTTGGACCTTGACTTCGGTTCGAGAACCGATGGTGGTGAGGACAATAAAACTGCGGTGTCACTATGACCTGATGCAACTCCCTCTGGCTTGGATTAGTGTTGAGGAGAAACCACTGAATAGGAGCACTAGCATGCAGATTAGATGGAGGAGCAGGTTAGATGTTTCAGAGCCTCAGCATGCAAATACAACCTACATGATGTTGGAACACCACCGACACAAGGCAGGTAGACAAACCAGCGTTAGGCAGAGACGAAGCTGCTCTGGAAGCTCTCTGTGTTCAAAGGCGTTACAGTTACACTTTTAGTTTGAGTAGTTGGTTACACAGCCAAGTTACGTTTAATAAAAGTGGAGTCAGTTTAATGAGGGCGTACTGAACAATATTTTTCATCTGCAGCCCTGGTTCCATTTCTAAATTTAGAATAAAAACAATAAGTTCATAATCGGTAAATGAATCAGTTAGAGAAATATTCACAGAAGCTGAAACCAAATACACTTTCACCACAAAGGATAACGTTCATGGCGCTCAGCAGTAGGAGGCGCTGTGAACTGAATAACTTTGGAGCAGCTCCCTCTCTGCACCTAAATCCAAAAATCAATTGAAGACTTCAGTCACCTTCCCGCCTCCAGGCTGGTGTTTCATGTTGTCTGTCGACCCGATCTTGGACCGGACATTCTTCAGATCCGGCAGCGGTGCACCGGCGGCGGCGGCAGCGACCAGAGGCGCCGGAGGCCGGCTCTTGAGGGAGCCTGGAGATTTTGGCGTGGACCGGACCACCGCCACTTTTTTCACCTTGTTGACTTCAGCTGCAGACTTGGTAGACAGAGCCTGGCTAGATGGGGATTTGGGAGTTCCAGGGCTGCTCTGTCCACTTTTAGCGTCTTCAGAGAAACCACAAGTTGGGATTGTGAGAGCCACCATACAAAAGCGAAAAAAACATGCTGTGGGGGGACAGTTCTGATCCTCGGAATCCACACCACACAGTGATTTTTAGTGTGACCATGCAGGCTAATAGTGCCCCCTTGTGACCAGTGGAGTCGTCTGTTTCCGTCAGGACAAAATCGGAATTGCTAGAATGAACTCTGACCTTGTAAGAAACAAGGGCCAGATCAGACAGTAAAAACTTTTTTCAAGTCCTACTCGTATGCTATTATTTTATTAAAAATGGAAAGAGAATGACTATACAAAATTTACATATTGGAAAAAAAACAATGGAATAAAGAATACAAATTATGACTATAAAGGAAGGCAGTTAAAAAAAAAGTTAAAACGAAGATTAAACAAGACAGGAGAAGAAAAATATTAATTGCAATAAAAAAAGAGAAATAGAATTATTTAAAAAATGTAAATGAAGAGACATCTGTTGAAAATTTCAAGTTTCATCCAGCGGAAACAGGCTTCTTGTTGTGAATCCTTCTCGGATATAATTTTGCTTCATTCTATTTCTTTTTTACCTTTTTCATATTTTGGCACGGGCAGAGTCAGACAATTGGCTGCGTCACAAAAATACACCAGCAACATCAGCAACCCTGAAATCTTACTTTTCAAAATGAATCTGAAGCAATGAGCTCCAGGTGAAGAGAGGTGTTGGGTTCTCACCTGGCTGAGATCCAGTCCTGGTTTTGGCTCCTGGAGACTGAAACTTGGCCCCAGCAGGACTCTGGTGTCAACAAAAACACACTTCAGACTTGGATCAAATTATTGAGACAGACACGTTGATCGGGTGTGACGGACACATGATGATGCTAATGATGAGGGCCTTTTCAAAAGCATTCATAATCTCTCAGGTAACTAACTAACTTCAATCTAACAGGTCCAGTACTCACTCCGGGTCCCGGACTGCTGGTTTTAACTGGGATGGAACTGGGACCATTACGAGAGCAAGCAGGAGATTTGACCTTGGTGAGGGTGGGAGGTTGTTTAGAGGAGGGAGGAGGTTTGGTGGTGGATGCAGACTTGGAGGTGGAAAAGAAATAAAATAAAATAAGCAGCAAGCAAAATGATGTTACACCACATGAGGTCAGACAATAAAAGGGAGAGGACAACATGAAACGAAGAAATAATACAATGTAATAGTTAAAGAAATGTGAATTCCAAGCCTGGAGGCAGTCTGGGTCATTGCTCCATGTAAGTCCAAATAAAGCCAGCCAATTTGGCCTTGACAGCAACTCATGACTTTTGAACTGTGAAATGGTGAAAACCTCTCGGTGGTCGTGCTCACAAACCTTCTCAGCAGATCCGTTGTCCATCTTTGCTTGAGCTGCAGAAAGGACATCTCATTAGCCAGTTTTCTGAGACGTGATGAGTCAGCGTGATGAAGGTGGAGTTGCAGCGTGCAATGGCAGCAACAAAGATACAGGCTGAAAGCTGGCAGGGTGTGTGAGATCATGGATGAACACAAATCTAAATGGGGACCGCAAGCTTCTCCACACTAGTTTCTTGGGTAGAGGGCGCCATAACAAAGCTGCTTGTCAATCAAATAAGCAGGAGGAGCTAACTGGTTTTGATCACCTTTAACAATAGGGACAGGGACCAAAGACCTCCTGGCAGGTGAGGTCTGGATAGGAGTTTTCTGGACTTGGCGGGGGTCTGGAGACCAAGGAGGGCTATTCCTTGGCTCAGAGTCGCTGCACACGTCAGGAACTGACCGGACTTCAGCGGCAAAACACAGGTCTTTGGTATCCAAAACCAACTTCGTGGACTCAGCATCCTTGCTGTCATCTTGTTCCTGACAGTTAATTTCTGAACTCTGCATCAGTCTAAGGTTGATATCCTCACGTCCTTGAGGCTCCACTGTGCTTCGGTCTCCTATGACGGTCAGGTCCTCAAGAGCCGAGCTGCGCACTAAATGATTGGTAGAAGTGTCTGGCAGGTCACTCAGGCGCTGGGAGACGTTCAGGCTAATGGTCCGCTGGACATCCGCCCCGCCGGGCCACTCAGCGCTCCCCCTGGTGGTAGCATTTTCTGGTCCAACTTCAAGGGCTTCAAGTACACATGAAGACACACTTGATTTCCTGACAATCTCCTGCAGACTCATCTCGTACGTGTGGCGACACGTCAACGCATTGAGCGTGCCCTTTTAGCCTGAACCTCGTAGATGGTGAGGTCACACTCCCTGGCTGTTCAGTGAACAAGTTATGAAAGAAAAAGTCTTCAACAGGAGAATGGAAGAACTGACAGATGAACAGAAGGATGAGATGGTCAGTGAAAGCATTGCAGTGGCACGTGAGGTCACATGACGCATGGTAATGGAGACGATTATCAAACATTGCAACCTTTAACTTCAAACTGTATGTAAAAATATATACAAGTGTGGAGATTAAGATAAGCAAATAAATGCTTCTATTGAGAGATAGCCAACTTATTGTTGGATGCAATGTATGATTAATAAAGCAGAGGGCAGTCTATATAAAAAGTTATGTAACACAGGTTCTATATTTATCCTGAATTAAATTCTAAAATACGAAAGCTAAGTTCAACAATTCTACACAATGATGCTGCTTTGATGATGTTGCTGTAATTCATTTGGGAGGACTAGCTTGTTGTTAGCACGTGTGTTAGCAAAATGCTAGCATAGCTATAGGTTTTTTTAGCATGCTGCTATTAAACTTTTGCGAGAAAGAAACAGTTTTGACAATAAAATATGTACAAATTGAAGTGTACTGCTAAAGTTGGTATGGTAAAAGACACTTTTATTGCTGCTAATTTAGCTGAATCAGACTGGAACCTGTTGCGATAGTCACTTGTGCAAACACAGCCAAAACAAATAGGGGTGAGCGTACCTGTCGGGGCGGCTCCTCCTGCTGCTGCACAAACACACAGATGGAAAATGAAACACGCCAGTTAATCGTCAGCAAAGCTTCCCCTTAGTCACAGATGAATACAACATACTAGCAAACACGGATGTTTAACACCAGCAGGATCCTTTCTCTTGGCAATAAAACAACAAGATGTTTTTAACAGCACACTGATGTTCCTCCACCATCTGCAGCATCTGGCCTACAGATCACACTCTTAAATCAGCCACAGGTTCAGGACAGACGTTCCTCACGATCAAGCAGCGAGAGAAGAGCAAAAACAAAAACAACAGCGCAGCCTCAAATGAACAGGGTCAGAAACCAAGTTAGAGAAACCAAAGGAAGGATTTGGGGTCGAAAAGCAGCAGCATCAGCTCGGAGGGGACAATAGTTATACGAGGAGCAGGCACAGTTCCATGGCTTCATTGATCTGGAACATTACCAGCTCATCTAGCTGTAAAGCAGGAGCAATACTTTCTGAGGAATGAACCGACAACCCCTGATATTTTGGCCCAACAGCTTAGGTCTCAACATAAGGAACAATGTTTTAGAGGGTACAGTGACAGCTCTCCCAGCATGAACAAAAAATTTGAGCTGTGCGCGTGTTTCCCGTAACAAGAGGTTAAAGCCACAGCTAGCTAGACAGCTGTAAAGAAAAAGCAACCAATGTGCTGTACGCCAGAAGCCAGGAGACGGGAAAACAACTGCAAGCGGCAGCACAAGCCAAGCTGAACTCCGGAAGCATACCCAGTTGACCCTCATCTTGAGTGGTGTTGACGTTCTCAAGATCAGAGACATCAGCGACAGATTTCTCTGCAGCCTCCGTCTCAGCCGCCATCGCTGAAGCAGAACGAACCCAGTCAGATAGATCAGATTCTGATGAGACAAAGTCAGTGTTGGGGAGGCATGTAGCTTAGCTACAATTTGCTGTAGTTAGCACGAGTTACAGTCTCGAATAATAACATGAGATTTTTATAGAAATAAAAAGACCTGTTGTCAGGGTTTTGGCGACGACACACATTATGTTCATTGAATCATGAGACAAACATGTTCAAAGTAGGAGCAAGTTACACACACTCCAGTAGTGGCTCTAACAACCCCGGGAGGATATAAGGCAACTCTCACAATATTCATATAAAAATGTGGTGAACACAACCATGGTCATATTTTTAGACATAGTTTGTTCAAACTGCTGCAAGGGTGAACTACACATAGTTTTACAAGAAAGACTTGCACGGTAGCCTCCCCAACACTGGCCACAACAGGAAATGTCGTCCACACGCCTCGAGCAAAATGCTTTTTTGGGCAAATGACAGAAAACGTCTGGTGACTTAACAGCCAATATAATGTGTGACATGAGTTATGGCGTCTGTGTGTGTGAGAAGATCGGTCTGATTCTGGGTGTGGGAGTGGTTTAGTTTTGAGGATGTGTTTGTGTGTGACTACTTAATAATGCTTTCTTGGTTGAGGATGTCAAATGAAGAAATCCATCGCTGTGAAGCTGGCCAAACCAAAAACAAGACAAACCAAGGAATAGCCTCTGAAAACAGTGTGTTAACTAAAATGGCAAGCCCAAATAAAAACAGCAGCACACCTCTCATTGTCCGTTGAAAAATAATTTCAAGACATTCATATTAATTTAGAAAAAGAGCATCGAAAAAATGAATCATTATGGTTGTCAAGTGCCAAACATCATACCAGGCTGCACCTCGTCTCCTCCGTGGCTCACTTCAGATTCAGACACACATTTCAACCCATTTTCAGGGAGCGCTGAGTCATCCTCTGTGGATGGAAGCCGGGTCAAAAGGTCAGACTACTGGTAATTGAAGAAAAATAAAGCTTATGATGTATTGGAACCTGGAGCTGGTCAGTGTGGAACAACTGAGTGTTTCAAATATAACTACAATGTTTAAAAAAATTGAGTCCAAAAGCCAAAATATGAATACACAAAAAAACTCCCAGTTGCTTGCCATTGAACTTTGCAAAAACAATTGACCGATACATGAACTATTTTCTCCATACTCTCCTAAAAACCCCAAACCAAATAAAAATGACCTGTCTGTATTGTACTAGCACATACACGCTACACCCCTTAAACTAACAATCACACCGCTAGCACTTCTTCAACTCCACTATTCTACTCCACCAAGTCCATGAGACACTCACGATGTGTTCTGTTGTGGAGACACGATCCGTTCGCACTGTCAGGCAGAAGCGGTCTGTCAAAAATAAGTGGACATGGAAACAAGGCCAGCACTAGTGAGGGTCGCAGACTGGGGAACGCTAAGTTACGAACTACTTGGCATTGTGGTTTGTTTGGGTCAGGGGTGGGAACACATTTTAAGAGAAACAGATTAGAATATGAAGTTGAGCATTATTTGTTAAATTGACACAAACATATCTATGTGATAGGCACATGACTATCTGACAATATGTTAAGGTATCAGTGTCCATTTTAGCTAAAGTTTTAATTCAGTCAATAACGACGGCGAGGCTCAGCTGAACTCTGCATGGCAGTCCTCTTGTTGTGGACAAAGGTTCAGATCAGAAAGACCACCAGTGAATAAAAAGCCCGATTGTACGGGATCAATGGTGCAGGACGGAGAGAGGACTGGTTCTGACCCAGATGTCAGAATCACACAGTCGGACATTCACGGTGGCTGAGGCGTGTCCACTGTTTGTTACATAAAGACAGAGAACAAGCGGCGGCCAGTTAAAACCCTGGGCACGACTTCTGACCGTAAAGCTAGCAAGAAACTGAACCAAGACTTTTAAATTCATGTGTTGTGTCGCAAAGTCTGGTTCATATTATATCACATCCTGTTTTGAGAAAGTGCTGACCCAGATGGCAAATCTCTCCAATTTCCGGTGAATTTTCATTCCTTCATTCAGAAGGCAGCACTGTCTAAAAATAGAGTGAGGGGCTCAGCCATTCACTACAGACACTGAGTATAGCTACATTGAACCCAAATAGTAAAGAGCAACTTGGTTCAGACCAAGTGGACATCCAACAGATCCAAAACTGGTGAGTAGTCCACTGATCTGGGAACATCTTGGGATCCCTCAGGCAAGGATAGGGAATGGAATGACGGAGACAAAAATGTGTACTTACTCCCTGCTGCCAAAACAGTCCTTAACAAAAGGTCTTGCGCAACAGATCAGGGCATCGTAACATTTTCTGGTGGTTTGTCCTATGGTGTTGGATGTCAAATGGAGATGGTGCCGTGGAAAAGAATTTCCGCAGGGAGACAATAAAATCTAAGTATAAAAAGTAATCAGCAACTGAAGGATCCTGAAAGATTACCAACCATCCTGGTCGCCCCCTTACAAAACAACCCCCAGAGACAGAAGACCTCGAGATGATCCATATTTCAGCACCTCGATGCAATGTCTATAACAGTATTCAGTCATATCTCGGTCATGATCCTGACGTCATGGCCATAAAATCGGGAACTCAGCAGAAGATTTGCATCCTTAAGTAGCTGGGAAAACTACGTAAGAATGAAATTTTCAGGAGTGTGCAATGGGGCAAGGAAAAAAATGAATCAATTTTGGGAGTGACTAAGCCATCAATTCAGGCGTGAGGGTTTAGGTGTTTAAAGGATTCTTTATTGGTGGAATTTTGCGCTTTTGGGGTGCTTTTCCATTTCATTTAATATACTAACATGGCTCTGATTTACCAAATTGCTTATACTGCCAAACATTAGGGTCAAATGGAGCTTGGACTTGATATAGTGAACTGCGTCAACGTTGTTTACAGTACAGTTTTTGTTGTTGAGACATTTCCCAACTTGCAAATCACTTCTTGTTTTCCACTTCGACCTGGTCTACAGATCCCAGCGAAACTAGCACAGTCCACCTCTGAGATGTTTTTTTAAATTTGGATCATTTGAAAATGAACCATAAATAAATCAATAGTCGCGGTGATAAGCGCTGACCTTTCATCTTGTGCTGAACCCCGTTCTCCTGGTGGTGCTGGTCGTTGATGCTCATGTTGCCTAAGGAGGCATTCACTGCGTCTCCAGAACTGTAGCTGTTAGAGTAGTCCATGTCCCGACGCGGTTCAGGCTGCAACAGATCAGAACCAGGTGCTGCATCAGGCTCTGTCCCGGCAAGTGTTGGGAGATTTACCGTTTGATCTTCCGGTGTACAGTCCGTCACCTTTGGACGTAAACAGACACTGCGACTGTGGGAAGCAGTTATTTTTAAATCCTGACGTGGACTTGAGCTTCACATTACAAACTAAAATAGTTTCCCCGGAGCATGAGCACATCACCTCAGCGCCAGTACGTCCTGGGTCGGCACAGTCAGAACTCAGAACCAACGTTTACCCGTCCATTTTTAAGACTCAAAATGGATTGCACCAATGGCCTCCATAATGCATCGCCAGCAGTTGCAGATAGAGGGAGCTGAGGAACAGGCAAGTGAGATTCACAGTACTAGTCACAGCTAGTACAAGCAAGCTATCATGACTCCAAATAGTAGTCGCTCCAAGATCCGCATTACAGACCAGATAACAGTCCCCACACACTGACCATTCATGCCACTGTTTAAAAAGTGATGATGAAAAAAAGACCACCATAAAAATGTGACTATCGTATTATGGGCAGTTATAAACTATCGTGACACAACCTTAACTTAGCATCACACAAAGAGGATAACACAGCAGATTACAGCCGATTATGCGATTATGTCAGCAGTTTTCATATCATATCTGACAGACACACACACCATAATCTCAGCACCCTCACTGCACTTTTCAAATAATGCAACTTTGGCAGCCACTGATGTTTTTTGAACTTTGGAAAAAAATGAATTTAGTTGTTTTTCATTTGGCTCATTCAGAAATTTTGTATAATACATGTTTAAAAAAAAGTTTAAGCCATATCTTAATGGGTAATTATATTATTTAGAAAAAAAGGATAAAAAAGTGAAATGAGAAATGACTAAAATAAAAAAAAAAAATCTAACAAAATGAAATTTTCCTCTACCGGACCTTATCTTGTTCATCCTGCCAGGTCACAACTATCTTCTTCGTGTTTACTTCGTCACATGACTGTAAAACTACCCAAATTCATAAACGTAGACATAAAATAAAATGACAACAAAAATCTAAATACAAGGCATTTGACCTTGGAAAGATGTCATAACGTGATCAGCTATCACATTGGCAGGTGACACAAATTCACAGCCAGCAAAACCAAAGATGTAAATGCACATGGCAACCTAATAAAATGAAAATTACCTCCTGCCCCCCAGGGAGACCCTCAAGTCCACTTATTGGGCCTTCAGCTGGGTCTTAACTATTTGGAAGCAGCTGAATGAAGTTTTACTGGCAGCAAGTGTTTGTGCTCGTTAACGTGTGTGGGAAGCGCTCGGCTGTCGTCACGGTTACGCCGCCAATAAAAACCTCCTCAGGCTCCATGACCTTTTCATACGTCACTTTGAGGTTTAAACATTCCAGCTGAGGTCGTGGATACAGCGAGACAGGGAACATCAACACACCTTTGTCTTTCTAGTATTTTCTTCATCATCGAAGTTCCTGTTACGGAACCACAAATGGCAAAAACTAGCAATAGCATTGGCCTCTGGCCATATTAGCATCATCAGTCCATGAATGGCAACAACTTCGCCCTGATCATCAACACAATCATCATTTATTGTCAGAGGTTAACTGTTGTCAGTAGAAGGTAACAACCTGTGCCACTGCTTGAGTCTGGTTTCTTACAGCAGCCCTTTGTCTTGTCTCCCCACAGGAACACGAAGCCCCCATCCCACAGATATGTGCACAGTTCAGCAGTTGGAGAGACTCACGGCACCAAAGAAGTCGGCGTCTCTTGACAAAATGTCCTCATTAGCCAGTAAACACTGGTGTTCTGAGTTTGTGTGACATGTTCTGATCCCATTCAGACTCTTAGCGCTCCAGGACAAAAGTCCCATTGTTGCATCACACATGACAGAATCTGAACAAGAAAGCCACAGCGCAGGCAAGCAGTTCACTCCATCACAGAGGAGACCAGGAGCTCCCAGAGTAAACAACCCCAGTGAGGAGAGGCAGTAGTGTCAAGGCCCTTATTGCTTTCAAGTGACATATCAAGTTCTTGAGGGACTTTGCGTCTTAAACACCCACCAGTGTGTGTGTGTAAATTATAAATGATGACGTCAACATTCAGCTGGGGTCATGGCTGCGTGTGCTAGATGAGGATGAGCATGATGATGCTGCAGCTCTCATGCTTGATCGCTTCTGTATCTCTGACCTACTTTCCTCCTCCCTGCCTCTCTGCTCACTAGCTTCGCCTGCCATGTGGTGGCGCTGGAGGAAGAGACCCATTTCACTTCAACATCCATGTCCAGGCTGCGAGGCAGAAAACATCTGGACCTGCACACACAACTGACACGATCAGCAGGCGCCAAGATTAGTGGAGGATTCTTGCGCTCCCGGACATTTGACCGCACCCTGCTACACACACACATATACACCCACACACACAAATTGGATTAGCAACCACACATATGCACAGTAAAACAAACACACACACAAACATGATGTCAAACCTGAACATCATGGATAGCGTTGACTCAAAAACACAAATACACTTACTCTAAAGCACGCAAATACCAAGACACACAACTCAATAGACACACCATAACTGTACTTAGACAAACACAGTACACACTTTGTATCACTATTCTAATGCATGTCTACAATGACACAAAGCATCGAGTTTGACACTGAGGAAAAAACAGCAAATCTTAAAGCGACTCCCTCACAACAGCATCCCAGCAGTTACCATGGCGACGACAGCACTGTACAACAACATCCTCCCCACATGGTATTAAAATACCTTATGATCAGATCTCTTCAACAGAAAAGTCAAAATTTGAATATCAACCGCATCAGGGATAAACAATAACAAACAAAACGGTGCAGCTTCTCCACCGAGGCTGGTCGGAGCAGAACGTGGACTTCAGAGTAAAAACACATCCTTAGAACAGCTTATCCCACATTTGGGAAGAATGCAACTTAACCCACCCAAAAAATAGATAAATATGTCACCAGAATATCATGAAGGCAATATTGGATGAGTACAACTTGTCTCAAGACAGTTTGTGATGCCGGTGTTTTGTGTAATAATAAAGAGAGGAGCTTAAGTTATATTAGTTTGGCAAGCATCTGCATCTTTCTGAGGTCAGGATCAATGGTGGCTTTGTGTTAGCATTGAGCTATCGAGTACGGACAAATGTTCAGGAACAATGGATTGCAGTCGCCATGTCAGGCGAACCACAGGGGAAATTTCTACCGTCACAAACAACCCATCACCAAATCATGAACGTGTTCTGAGGAGAGAAAAAAATGCCGAGTAGCAAATCAGCTAGAAATCATTAAGACCACAAGTCAACCTTGGATCGTACACGCTTCTTTCCTCTGTGACACCAGAGCTAGAACGTTTCTGTAGCAACTTGCCCGAGTCTCCTCAAACAAGTCCATCACCTGCAGACTCCAACATGTTCAGGAACCCAGCTGTCCAGGTGGGAAAATAGGAATCTAAAAAATGTAATTATCGTATATCAAGCAGAAAAGGGCTTGATATTTGAGCAGCAATTTGTCAGGAGACAATGAGTGCATCTCACTCCTATTTTTCATTTTCGAGTAAATGGTTTACATTTTTTCTCAAACTATCCAGTCACTTTTATAGAAACTTTCAACGTAATGACACACATCTGCAGGACTTTCACACACCGTTTTTGGACCGTATTCTTTCATGAGAGCAGCTGCTTAACAGTAATCTACACTAGAATGCCCTGTATGTGATGCAATGGCTCCTCAGCCCACGTTTTCAGCCGCGAGTGTTATACAGTGTCCGACGTCATATTTCAAATGAAAGATGACTTCATCGACGGATGAAGGCGGTGACTGTGGTGTGTTTGGGTCTCAACAACCATTAGTCGATAATCCAGCAGAGCCACAGCCTCTCTCCAGCTTTCAGCTCCGTGACTCTGCTGGATGCTCGTGGCTCCTCCATATGTGTCAGATAATAATCACCTGGTTCGGACTGCGCCTCGCTGGTGAATCAGAAATGGGCTTGGCAGTTGCGCACAAACACGCACCCTCCAAGGTCCACTGATTTATCACACACCAGGGACTCGTTCTCGATCTGGGTTACACGCAAACATTCGCTTGACACACGGGACGCAGACGCGGCGAAGACGGCAGGCCGAGAAAGATCCAGAAGGAGGCGACGACAAAGGAAGCGGCACGGAGAGACACATCCTCACCGCGATGTTCTCATGGATCAGGTTGAATGCGCGACCTCGGTGTGGAACCAGAACCTGCTCCAAAGGAAGATGGAGACGATTTATCCTCGCCGTGAATGAGAAGTTCCGCCATCAGAAATGCGCAGCGGATCAAGGCTGAAAGTCGATGCTGCAGCTCAATTGCAGCCTTAATAAGGTGCTTGTTTCCGAAGGCTGCGAGAAAATTCCTGAGCGCTGCTCCAGGCCCGGCCTCTCCCTCCACATCCACCCCGACATCAACATGGATGTGAGCGCGCGGCCACAACAACGACACGCTCGAGCAGCCGTTGGTGCTGGGGCTAGAGGATCTCGACATATCTCGGAAATGAGCGGCTTAATAAGTGGATTTCTTACCTGAGTGCAGACGCTGCTGATTTCGCTTCTGCTGTCGCTCACCGGGCGCTCGCGGCTCCTCCTGCAGTGCAGAGAACCACCAAAGGGGGCGACGAGGAGCGGCGGGCTGTCCTGCAATGCAACCTGTCAGACCGCGCATGCGCGGAGAGACCGGCGGTGGTGTGACGCGACGTCTGGGGAGAGCACAGCAGTGCATTGATGAAATGAAATTAGTCATTAAACTTGAAATAATACTCATACCATTCGATACACATTCAACTAATCAGTTGACTAGATAAAATAGTGAATTCATAGGATGTACAATATAAGGAAAGAGCAGCGGGATGTGCATCAAAGATCCTGCCAGGAACATACAATGGAAAATATGCCCGAGCGTCAGTTCGGGTGGCGGGGTCGGAACAGAAGACCCTTGTGTGTATCTGCTCTCCCTCCTCCCCACTCGAAGGACTTCCACACTCAAATGAGAAATGACTCAAGTGCGGGCCCACTGACAGCATGGGAAAGTTTGGAAATGTTCACACCAGGGTCTTTTCTTGTCTGTGTTCCGGTCCATCCGGCATTTGGAGCGCGTCCCACAACAGCTGCTGGATCTGTCTCTGGGCTCCAGCTGCTGGAGTTTCCCGGGACCTGTACAGTTTCATCTTAAAGACCCTTGCACGCACGCACACAAGCACTACCGACTGTCGAGAAAATATTTTTTCAGTCTCATGTTCGGACTCGAGGGCGCATCTTGTGCTGAGATTTAATTGCCAGTCTGAAAATGTCGCGGCAATTATTGTCTGACGGAAACTTTGGCGCACACTCGGCGTGGAATTCCTGGCGAGGTGAAGAAAACCAAGACACGATTTATCCTTCATGTGAACGAAGAGAAAAGGACAGCTTTAGTTAACCCGAATTAATTACCAACTATCATCATTCGCTCAACACATCAGCACATATCGGATTAATAGTTTGTGTTTTTGGAGCACGAAGTAGTCAATATAAATGTACACACTAGAGGGCGCTATAGGTTTACTACTCACCGTCTCCGATCGCAATCCTAATTCTATTCCGTGCCTGAGGTGTGTCATACTAAAAACAAATTTTGCAATGGCCAATTTAGATGTCATTGAAACACATATCATGGGATAAAATTACATAAAATTTAAATAAAATTCTAATCCATTTCAGCTCTCAGTGTGAAGTGTTATTATAGCAGGGCGTTTTTATATAAGTAAAAATATAATTTACCTATTTAATTCTATGAATAAAAAAATTCTCACTAATGTGGGTGCAGGCACATCCACAATGGTTTCAGGGGCCCTGCACTGGTAAACTATAATATATATCTGCAAGATGAGAGGTCAAAGGCTCATAAGGTTCAAGGTTCAGACTACTAAGGAGAGAGACAGATTACAGGCAAGAGGCCCTGTGTGTTTGACTGTTGTGCCCCTGATGCAGTCGCTCTTGTGAGATGAGATGACAAGCTAGACAAGCTAGCTATTACACAATTCTCCACTTGGATGCAGTGTTGCCCACAACTGTCACATTTTCAGGAGTACTTGACACCAAACTTGTGATCGCCATTCTTTTTACAAGGTAAACTGTGGTAAATTTTGACTTGACCATGCGTCTTGATCCTACAGTACATGAACACTGCTCTCAAATGATGAACCACAAAGCCAGCTTGACCTTGGGCTCAGTACCAATGTGTTTGAGGTTAAGGAACAACTGTACATGCCACCATTTTTATAAGTGCCACATGCACACTGGTATCTCAACTACACTGTGTCATGACAGTAGGTCCATTACCACCCTCAGTCCATTGGTGTTGCCCTGAGGTGCAGAAGAAGATTCCCAGATGGTGAATAAAAAAAAAAACAATAGACAAAGGGCCATGTCACCTCCTCACGCACCAGTAGAATTTGCATCTACACACCTGTCAAAACAAACACTTAAGAGGTAGGGTTGCAATACTCAGGAAAGATAGCTAGTTCAATTTCCATTCAAGCTGAGGTCTTTCCTTTGTGTTAGAGTGATTGATTTATTCCAGGAGCTCAGTCTCAGGCCAAACCCTTGGCAAGTCCATTAATGAGATTGGCTGTATGGTGGTGTCCTCCTGAGCTTCAGAATCCTTCAATATGAGCTCTTATCAAGGACTACCAGTTGCCACAGAAGGACACGGCCACAACCTTACAATCCAAGCCAGGAAAGTCTTTAGCTTTTGCAACTGCAGGACAGAATCATGGCGGTAAAATCCACTTTCCTTATGTTTGACCTCACAGTAGACAGCAAAACAATCCAGCCAGATATAACCAGATAATTTCATCCACTGTGGAGAAATTATACGGATCAATAGGACTTCTATTACTGTCTGCAATGGAACCATATTTGTTTTCAGTTTGGCCTTCTACTTTGATTTTTGTGTCTGAGAAAATTCTCCTCCAGTTTTCTTACCATTAACATCAAAACATGGGCCAAATGGACATCATCAGAGAAACAAAGTAACCAGACTGCATATACCTGTTGCAGTGGACAACATGTTATATTCCTCCATGATCACAAAGTGCTGTTGTTTTCAATAAATCTGAGTCAACCACGTGAGTCCTCCAGAGATGCGATGTGAGCTCGAGTTGTGACACATGTTCATTCATTTGTTTTCTTAAGGTCACAGGCTTGAGCCCTGCCTGGCACTCGGGACACCCTGGCCACGCGGTGAACTGTACTACAATAATGGGAGAACAAGAGTCAAATGTGAAAAGCAAGTCCATACAACTATATTGCCTTTAATGTATTGACAAAATACACTCCTCTAAACAGCATCATACAACAGCAGAACAAAGTTCTCAGACACCTTTAAAATTTGATAAAATTTCAAATATTATCATAAGAAATAGTGGAAAAACATTTCTTTGTATTTCAAAAGGTGTGACTGCATTATACAGGCACAAACAAATACAAATGATGATAAGAAAAAGTAACAAAACTAAACTGACAGTTTCAATATGTCAATTCTGAAAATTGTCGGTATCAAAGTCAACAAACAACATAGAATGGATTCAAACTGTACTACAAATAAATAAACCATCACATCATCAAATTGATATTTAGTAGTCATGCCATTACCACACAGTAGAATGCATGGGGTGTCCAAAAACTTTTTCCACCACGGTACTGTTTCCACACTTGCATCATTTAAGCAACTGAAATAATAAATAAAAATGAGTTCATACATGAGATATAGGCATATGCCTTCAGGTATAAAACACGTGTAGGCACTTCCTGTGTCAGCAGCCTTCAGAAAAACTTGAATATTAAAGAGTACAAATCAACCTGCAAGTACAGACAGTAGAAAGACAGTAAAAAAAACTCTTTCTCTAAAGTTTTTGTCAGGCATACTGTATACATAATATCGAATCCATAAAATGAGACTATTCTGCTTAACATGACATCTTGCTGATTTGTCTCGTTTCCTTTCTAAGCGAACACACATATATATTTTAAACCATAATATATGCCAGTTTAGAAATAATAGGAATGAAAGGCTTTGACTAAAAATGTAGTTGCAAAATAAATGTAGTCATTTTAAGGAAATAATTTCTGATAAAAAGATAAAAACCTCTCTTTCCTCAGTCTGTTGCCACTGTACAACACCCCATTCCTTAAATCAAAAAGATGAACGGTGACAGCTCCTTTTAGTGATAGTTATTCAGCAAAACCCAACATCTCTCTCAACACGTGGCTCTAGTACTATGACCTCAGCCATAGTTCCCTCTTCCAGAGACAAACATGTGAGTCACTTAATAAAAAAATGAATTCTGATTGTCAATTCGTCTTGAAAAGCACTTGCTGTGAAGTGCTTGTAGTGAAAGTCATTGTTAAAAGACGGGCTGCTGTCACCATGGCGACGCCCAGCAGTCAGCCTCCTAAATCATGGGTGAGTCCTCAGGCCGGTAGTGGGCAGAGACACCCACCACTTCTGTCTTGAGCTCAGAGGGGCAGAAACTCTGGGTCCGTCCTCCTTTGGACAGAACCATCAGGGTGTCCCCCGACATGTCACTGAATTCGAAGGCAAAAGTCCCATAGAACAGCATGATGAGGGTGCAGTAGACCCACTCCAAGATGGCAGAGGCATGTTGCAGCACAAAGCTCTCCTGGCAGAAGAAAACGCCACCTGGTGGTCAGTTGTAAAGGAAAGTGACAGATATATTTCACTCCCTGAATTTGTAAGGTCTCCCTTAGCTGAGTCATATGAGTCTGTGGTACAATCCTTAAATGTTTACATTGATTGATGCCTTGTTGTGTTATGTCTAACTTCAACCTCATCCTGCTTTCTGGCTCTTCAGATATGTAGCTTTAAATCAGAATGGGAATAGTAAATGCATGCCCCATCTCAGAGTTTAATATTGATCATCTCTGTGGTTATCTTCCAATATGAATCAAAAGTAACATTTTCCTCCTCCTTTTGAAACTTTCAAGTAAGAAAATGGATCTAGGCGTACGAACCAGGCCTTGTGGTGAAAGGATACTAAGCACCAGGGTGACAAGGGACAGCAGCGCGATCCCAACTCTGACGTGACCCACTTGGTACTCCTCCTGTGTCTTGGCGAGTCTGTAGGTCAGCACCACCTGAAGACACACGAAGATCATGCTGGAGGGGAACGCCACACCTGCTCCCACGTAGTGAAGAACTTTAGCAAAATCCACCTGAGCAAGGAAAACAAATCCAAGCCTCAATTTGAGGATGAAGACATCAAAATACCCGAGTCATAATAATTTGGTTTAAGTTTTAGTCATGGTTCAGTCAAGTTCAGCCATTTGTTTTGCATCGTATTGAGTGAGAGGCTGGGCAAAGAATTATGTCAATGAGCTGTCCCCACAAAGATAGTATGACAAATCTGTGCATGTGTGTGTACTTGTATAACTAACTTCATGGGGACTGATTAATTAACAATTTGTTTTGGATGGTTACATTTAGGGTGAGGGACTGGAGAAAGTATGGCAATGAGAAACCTCCAAAATTCCTAACAAGGACAGAAATACAAATTTTGTAATGCAAGCTGAGAGTGACTGTTCAAGTCAAGCCAGAGCACTGGATCAGAAATTGTGAAAAGGAAAAAATATAGTCCTTTTGGTACAGAATTGCTACTTACTTTTTTTTAAACGTAGACCAACTGCATTGAGCTATTGTCTCACAAAGAACACAACAATAGGCACCAACAGTAGCAGAGACTCGCCATCACTAAGATGCCAAAAGAACATTCTTATGTGCTACAGCAAGAGAACAACAGTCATTATGACATAATGGCTTCAAGATTAAAGACGTTGTATGATTTGTATGACAGCAAACATTGTGTTTTGTTCAGCAAACATAATATTCTCTTCACAAGGTCTTTTATTAAGTTTCCAAAAATCTGTGCATGGCACGTTGCTGCATACAAACATAATCAGAATCATGTTTTGAGTTTTTTGCTGCCTCATTCTTGAGCTCACGTGCGGCAAACGTGCAGTCTGGACCAGCAGGTTTCTACTGTAACGGACCCCCATTATGTTTACTCTGAGTGGTCATAATGTGAGTGAACACAGCTGGCTGGTCTGCAAGCAGCCAATCGGGAGCGAGAGGAGGAGGTTCAGTGGGGTGGGAGAGACATAGGGCCCCCCAAACCTGTCACTGAAGGGGCCCAGATGTGACCCGACACCAGCAGGAAGAGGGATAGAAGCAAGACCCCATCACGTGTTAGATATTACACCACGTGCATAAACAAAAGTTGAGAGCACGGCAGTTGAGAAAGCAGGAAGAAAAAGACAAAACTCTGTTGTAGAAGATTCAACTCTGCAAATGAGTGGAGGCTTATCCTATTTTTGTCCTGACTACAGAATCTGATGTACCTGGAGGACATGCTCACAGAGGCCCTGAGTATTGAATGTTGTTTAAATGTTATATCACTGACATATTTCTGGATGTTGTATTAGAGATGGCATTTGTAGCAGTGGTTTGCACAGCAGCCTCACAGCAAGCAGGGGGCCAGTTTCAAACTCTTCAAGCGACACTGCATCCAGAGAAACCCAGGTCCTGTCAATGTGGAGATCATCTGTTTGCCCCACACTTGGGTGGCTTTTCACCAGGCACTCAAACATACAGAGGTCAATTTGCGGTTCTGTATTAACTGGGTCTGTCTGTATTCACCTTGTGAGAGACCCATGAGCCATCCAGGGTGTCCCCAGTCTGCAGAGCCTGTACAGGTCAGTAGCATCGACTCCAGATACACAGGCTGGCATGGTGATCAAATAACTTTTTTATTTCATAGTGAATTGTTTTAACTTAATTGTGACAGCTATTTAGTGTCATGTGAGGTTTTTTTTTTTTGTGGCCACGGCTGCTGTTGCATATGGCAAAAAAACGTCTCCCACTTTGGTAATTCCTATCACATTTCAAGCCCCCTCGATGCTCTGTTTTCCTGTTTTTCTGGGTCTACTTCAATGTTCCTGCCTCCTGAGTAAAAGCAATTTGAGACTTGAGAATTGTCCATGATTGCAAGCAAAAGAGTTGACAACCAGACGGGACTTGAGACCAGAAGTAGATGCTGTTCAGAATATCAAGTTCAGTTAGTGGGTTTATACATGGGACTCTTCCCCTCCACTGTAAATTCATGCTCACTGTGGCAAAACTGCTTAAACACCTGCGGTTATAAAGGAGGCTCGGTAGAGGTAGGGTCTTGTTGGGACACGTGCTGCATACTGGGTCAGAGCCCTGCACCTGTTCCTGACTGTCATTCACAACCTTCAAAAGAACCACCATTTGCCACCAACCAGCACAAAAGCTGACATCCTACTACAACAATCACAATCTACAAATTGAACCGGTGATGCAGAAGCACTGACCAGCAGAATGGCCTCAGCCAGAACCATGTGCCTGGACCGACTACAAAGCGAAACTGCAGGGGACCACAGAGGAAGAGCTCGGCCCAGTCTTACTCAAACAGCAGCTACAGTCTCACGTAACGGTCTGGCTAGAGTCCAGGTCACTTCACCGGGAGCCTCAGTTCTAACTAACCATAACACACACCAAGTGAGTTCCTGTCAATATTGCACCACCTGTCGCTAAGTGGACTGGAACTTGACAGATCCACACTGACCTCTGAGCGCTCTGAGAGGCTGTGAAATGTTAGACAAATAACAGAACTGTTTTACTTGCACACACTGGTATGTAGTGCTACAAATAATAATTGTCCTACAGAAACAATGAAGGGCTCAAACCACTCATGTTGTTTGCTAATCTAACTTGAGATGAGTGATGCCGTGTTTGCACTTAAAATAATACCAAAACTCTAGCTTTTTGTCCAAAATTCAACCAAAAACACTGGTATATAATTTCATACTACTGTGGTGCAAATGCATATAAACAGCTGAGCAATAAAATGATTTTGTTCCAGACACACAAATGAATGTTTCCTCTGAACGTGATGGAGATCAGATCTCAGCACTCTAGCAACAATAACCTCTCTCCCGGCGCCCGGGGGGGAAGTGGACTACCTGTGGTTTTCAAAGATCCACATTCACTTCCCAACTTTCCATCATAAAATAGCAGACAAAGAGATTATGTAAGGAGTTATGTAAATGGCCACAGGCCTTTGTTTCACCTCAAATATCAGTTTGATAATGGTAACATGAAAGATACTTGAAGTTTCTGAGCCCCTAACCTGGAAGTTTCCCACCATGATGAGCCCCACCGCACATATCGAGCCAATGGAGAGGCCTGCCGTGTTCAGGACACAGCTCTGGTTCTTTTGGATCACATGAGCGTATCGCAGAAGTCCGATTAGCATCACTGACAAGAATAAGAGAGGCAAATTAGCTATCAGCTGTCACTGAACAAGAAAAGACAGTCAACACAGTGCTCGTATTACAACAATATTATGGTATCATTTTGGTGCACTTGGTTTCTTAAGAGTCTGAAGGTAAAATTCAGTGGCTACATTCTGGACAGATGCAATGGTTTTAAGGAAAATACTAAGATAAAGTGCAGTGACTGAACCACGTTGTTGTTTTGTGGGAATTAATTTTACTTCTAGTTCTGAAAAGGCATGAAAAAACAAAAACAAATTTGATGTGAAAACAGGTTGTTAAAATCATCCGCCACACTAGAGTTTATTCACAGTCAGGCTGCGTTTCACAGTTTCACTATGCCTTAGTTAATGACAACAAACTTCATTAGCACCTTCTTCGTCCAGAATGTGCTGGTTTGAATGTTCAAGCAACCAGACAAGAAGAAACAATAGTCCTCTGATTCCTCACTCACCCATGAAGGAGCCGGTGCTGCAGATCAGACTGAAGAAGCAGCTTTCTGGAGGGAAATTTCCACATTTACTGCACAGACATAAAGCCATGATGAGTTTGGGACCACTGTGTGTAAGGTTAGAGGTCAAGCGAACAGCAACATCTGTGCTTCTGGTTGAGGCTCCTCTAACTGCATGGATCACCAGGGTATGTGGAGGGTGGAGAAGAGAAGTTGTAAGACGCCTCTTTATTTGTTTGGGTGTAAAACCTGTTTTCATTTTCATTTCAAAAGAGGATCTACAACTCATCTACTTCCTGCCAGAGTGAAGATCCAGACCCCCATCTGAGCAATTAACCAGCTCACACAGGGGTGCCACACTGATAACAAGAGCTCCTCGAATAGCACTTTGGTTTTACTGTGGTTTGGGCCCGAGCCTTCTATTGCCCCCACTATATGGATCTTGACTTCAAATCTGAGCATGAAAGATTGTTTTTACTGGGACGCCTGGTCCTGTAGTATTGCAGCGACCTGAACTAAGTGACTCAGTGGATGCAAGCTGGAGGCATTTAGGTAGTGGTGTTGTGACTCGCAAGACACCCCCATTTCACCTCAAGCCTCCAGTGGACTGGCTTTGAAGGCAAATTGGCCTTTAGCCATTTTCCTTTAAATTCTTCTTTTTGAGGAACATGATTTTCATACTACGGTGTAGAATTACACTGACCTGATGAGCGGAACATTGTCGAGTGTGCAGCACAGAACCGGACCTCTTTGGAAGGGAAGCTGCTGCTCACATGACTCGTTATAAAGCCTGACATTTAACACACAAACAAACAGCGTTACAAAAACAGCCATACACACAGCAACACAATGTCACGAAAGCGTCCAGATGAGACGTTCGCATACAAAACTTTCTTGCACTAAATCACCGACCACTGGCGCAACCCGCTACCCTGTATCCCGCTTTTGCAGAAACTCACACACAGGATCATAATGAGCGTCTCATATGCAGCACAACTTAAATACACAGTTGAACATTAATCCTCCAGATTTGCAGGTGAAAGGTTTGTTATGTGACGCAGTGAGATAATGAATATTCACATCAAAAGAAAAGTTTGACCAGACGAGAGAGTGAAATTGTAAATGTGTAAGCGGAGGTGTGCAAGAGCAAGGTTTGATCTTACTGTTTCGCGTTTATCCCACCGATACTGTGGATTTGTTTTACATCACTCACTTGTATTTGTCATTGCAGAATGTTACATGTTACATGTGTTCTTGCTCTTTCTAAATAAAGGTTACTGATTGTTTGGATATCTGCAGAGCATATTTGATGTCTAATCATGTGTGTATGTTGACATCTTTCTTTGTTTACATCCGTGAGTGTGTGTGTGTTTGTGTGTGTGTGTGTGTGTGTGTTTACCAGTTCTGAACTGGACAGACGTGCTGGTTGTACAAGGCCATGGCGTATCTGTAGAACAAAGACATTTTTCATCATCATTTATAATGTTAGTGATGTCAATGAGTCGTAGAGGAACTCCTCAAGCTTGACTACACACTCTCCATGCCTAGGCAGCCATGGGAGGAAGGTGTTGTTTCTTTAGTCTATCATGACAAAAAGCTTCAGTATTATCACACATGTAACTGCAGTCAAAAAATTGGTGACAGGAAAAACGTACACGACCCAGATTCCAGTCAGGATGAAGACGGGCAGACTGAGTGGGAGAAAAGTCCACAGCGACATGGCAACCTGAGGAGTAACAAAACAACAAATTTCCATTCAAAATTAAAAAAAAAAATTTGAATACATAAATCAATAAAAAGCACAGAGTGAGGGTTAAATCAGGATTATATTCAAAATATCATAGCTGGCTTTCAGCACCAGGCACAGTGTGTGCAAAGATTCTTCAGTCAAAATATTACACAGGGGCACCACAGACACTAGGCAAATAATAGATCAAATAATGCTAAAACACTTGTCATCTATTGTCCTAAAATAAAGACTTGAATATTGAAAAAAAAAAAAACCAAACACATTTAATTATCAATCGATTGCCTGCACAGTGCAGAGCAGCATCTTTCAATAGGAAGTGGGCAATACTGAAAATGTATATACATATGTATATATAGTTTCTTTTCCACAGTGAATTATTATGAAAATGCGTCTAAATAACCGCTATCTTTTAGATAACGTAGCCGCAGAGTGTTCCAAGACGCGTTGCAGCTTGCACCAAACATATCAAGTTATCTAAGGTTCTTTTCACTCTCTTCATGTTTGATTTTTGTTTTCTCCAATCTATCCAGTCACTATTTTTTCTCTGTTCTCTTGATGTCATCATCGCCAACTCACCTCTAAAAAAAATCCACGCACACCGAATTTCTTCAGGGAAAAAAACTGCGCCGCTTTTAGTTAAGATCCCCTCGCATCACGTAAAAAAACACTAAAAGCGTGAATAAGATTCAACTTTGGCAAAATTTCGTTGCCCACGTGGGATGGCACAGCGTACTCATCACGGCGTCTCCTCACGTCTGATCCCAGATGTGAGCCTTAACTTTTAGCTCCGCCCACAACAAGATACAGTAAACTACAAAATATATGTCCCAGTTGTTTATTCGTTTTTTAACTTATGAATATTTTGTGTTTATTTCCTTTTGGACTCACTTCGTTCGGCTTCTTCCAAGAATCCAAGTGTCCTTCCTAGAATCCTTCCCAGATTTTGCAAACAAATAACAGAGAGATGAGACATCGGGGTTCGAGGGTCCCGGTTATCGAAGAATTGCCCTTATCTTCCAGGAATATGTTACGTTCATGCAATCCACATCTGCTCCTCATTCGTAAACAAGTCTAACAATTATTAACCAGTATTCAAAAATCATACAAAGTTGAATAAATACATTTGTTTATAAAAAAAAAAAAAGCTAGAGGCTAATCTAAGCGAAGATAGTCACCACATAATTCATCACTGAAATTGTAGCAATGAATGGTATCAATCTAATAAGCTGTAACTTAATGCCTGTTTCTAACCCCCAAAAATATATATATAGATATCCAAACCATATTGTATTGATTCACTCATTCACTAAACTGAAGCATGCGTTTGGAGAAAAATCGGACCAAATCGGTGCTTGAACTTATATTAATGCAGCATAAAAAAGCATTTTATCCAATAAGAGTTCCACATTATAGAGGTTACAGAATTCCGTCGGGACTTGAACGCCACGTGCCATCATGTGCGCTCGGGCTGAGGCTCGTGCAGATGAAAAATTGACTGCTTGTTCTACCAGATGTGCGCAACTGCGGAGTCAGTGTCTCGTCACGTTTGGCCACACGGTGGCGCTTGACACGTACATGCGCACACCCCAAGAGGATTGATTTACTTTTGATTTTACCACTGCAGTTACTTCAAAATGTGCCACTGTTTATTCCAGATAGAGAGATAAACTATCAATAAACAAGTTGAACAACCGGAACCTCACGTTTACAAGTTCAGACAAAGGTGCAGTTGTGTAACTGTGTCCTGCAGGTTTCACGGTGTGAGTTCAAAAGGACAAATACCGAACATTTTGTGCAAGCCATTTCTTCCTGGTTTTAACCCTTTGATGTTTCCATTCCAGATATTTCGGTTTTGTCTTATGATTAAAACAATTTCAATCTCCATCATTGAACAGAAAAATAATGCTGCTGAAGTGGAAAAATCAAATTGTGCATTAATATTCTGTGAAATATCTTAATTGTTATTGTGCCTGATATGTATTGTAGACAGACCATGCTTTCAAAACAAAAGCTCCATAAGCTGAAGATAAACACTCCAAATATCCTAAGCAGACACGTTATATTAGCTAAATCAGAATCAGAAATGATCACGATGACACTGGACTGTTTGAGACAAATATTCTTTTATTCTCCTGCACTAAGGTCCATTAACAACAGCCTACACTTCCAGTAGTTTGCATGTCAAGTCACTTTTCAAACTCCAAATCCTAAACATGTCGAGAGTGTGTGGTTCACACTTAAAATAAGGGTTATACCAGGATAATTAAGTGACTAGATTACAAAAATAAATTGTCATATGACAGATTATACCAAACCATTAAAAATAAAAGTGTGAACCAGGCTGATGGACATGCAGGAAACGGGATCGGGCTGTGGCCCGAAGTGATGTGCAACAGTAATGTTTTAGCCAGAGTGCCTGTAGATTCCAGTGACACTAAATCAAATACACCCACACTGGAAATGACCGAGCTACGAGGTTAGTCGTATTGAGACAAAAACAAAATGCTACCAGATTCTCCGTTGCCAAGTAAGTTGTCAGTTCCCTTATCCATTACACATTGTAAACATCAATAATTGTTAGTCTTGAGCAGTTCTGACTAATGTAAACAAATCACAACTTCAGTTTGAAGTCTTTCACTGGACGGAAGTTTAGAACCCAGATGTGGGCATGACACCCCACTCTGAGGTTTGTTTCCCATTGCCGGAATGCTATGTACCACCGGTCTCTATAGGAGACTTGACTTAAATGCCAACATTTAAGGCCCCCTATCAATGGTCACTCATTGACATGGATACGAATTTTCAGTTATAAGAAAAACATTGCAGACCACATGCTGTGCAGAAGACAAAATCAGACGTTAGCTATTTTCACAAAGTTCACTTCTAGGGAGTTGAATGAACTTTATAAAGCTCCTTAACTGGCAATGATTTTTTAATGTGATGTCACACAAAGGATGGTTTAAGAAGATAAGGCAGGTGTGTCGGAGTCAATCACACGGTCCAAGTCGCAGGCCAATGGGACTCTTGGGACGTTCTTTCATCAAAGTCCCTTCTACCTGCATACATTTGTTTCCAATTTCTAGATTAATGTTCAACATTTAAGATCTCCACTGGCAAGAATTTCAATCAATATCGAATACAATTCTTGAAAAGATTTGACAGTTTCTGCCAACATGAGATAATACTATACTGTTGACCTTCACTTTGAACAATCTCAAAAAGTCACTCTTCATTTGACTGAGATCAGATGGTTTGAGACCATTTTCACACTGAGTAGCTCCACACCACTGCAGGAGCAGCACCAGTTCAATTTTAAATGATTATTATTATTATCATTATACTGACAGAAATTAAATATATTTGCCAGTGAAAGTCTGTATGCTCAAGAGGCTCATTAGTGTCTGAAGAAGGTCACAAGGATACAATTTGTATCGCGTGTTCTGCACCTCCTTTGAGACTTAAAAATATCAATAACATATGAATACAATGTGCAACACTAGATTGTGGTTGATGCTGGGGACAGGCAGAACACACAAGGCACCAGATGTGGACATACAGACTAAGGTTTGACATATAAATAGTAGTGAAGAACTCCCTCCTACTGGGACTTCAGCTTGGCCCCTGAGGGGGTTCCTTTGAGATAGCTGTTGTAGAAGAACATGGCAAATAGGATCAAGTAGCTGAAGTACATCAACGACCCCCACATAACGTTGTCCACGAATGACGGACACCGGACCTCGTGCATCCAAGTATAGACCAGAGCAAGAACTGTTAGGCCCATCACCATCTGCAGGATCTGGGTCAGCGTGATGATCATGGCGCAGGGGCGGGGCAACCGGATGCCAGCGGCCCGAAATGCGTAGTACGTGTACATGAGTGAATGGACGGCGTAATTCATGGTCATGAACCAGCCCCCGCCGGCCACCTGGTCTTTGTAGGTGTACCAGGAGTACACCAGCACAGTGATGTGGTGGTACCAGTGCAGGAAGATGAGGCGCTGCTTCCGCAGAACGATGAACATGGTGTCACCTGTGAGAGAATTTCCAGTAAATATTTGGGGAAATATCCATTCAAGCAAGTCTATTATCTCAGGGGCATGTTCAGTTAAGACAGAGGCAACTTAAGTTGTTCAGTCTTACCGAGCTCAGGAGCTTTGCTAACAGCAAAGGCGTAGGCCCAGAACTTAGTGACAGGAGCACTGTAAAAGCCGTTGTCACACACTGACTGTCTAAAGCCACTGGTTGTGAGGACGTGCAGCATGTAGGTTCCAGTCCGTACTGCTCCGATGATACTGTTGACAAAAAAAAAGTTCAGCCCACGTTACACCCTAAAGCATGGCAGCATAACTCACCTGAAGATGGCGAGGCTGAGCGACCACAGTGCCAGCGGAGCTCGCAGGTTCAACTTTGGCCTTTCCCTCATGAAATGCTGCCCGGCAAAGATGAGTGCAGCATACAGGCCACCAAACATGAAAGACTTGCTCCTGTGATGAGGGAAAAACTGCAACTATAAGTGTGATATTTCCACTGCCTGCCTCACCCACACCAAGTATCTCATAGAGTCTCCGGTATCTTCCGGTCCTGAAAACATAGGCAGGGTTCTCTTCAGCGATTTGATGCAAGATGGCAACGCCCACCAAAGTCAGTCTCATGTTTGTCTTGTCTGAATATAAGCAACTACCTCATTCATTTGCGGCGCTTTTGCAACAAGGAAACTAGGTGCAGATGCAGATTTGTTTCTTTTATTGTTACTTACTGGTTTCCTCTCAGAGAGGCCACCTTATTGGTTAGGTACCTCCAGTGATGTCGCATGATGGTGGTGGCATTTGAACCACTTATGAGAACCTTGCCAGAATCGAAACGTATTTTATGGTAGTATATCAAAGCAAAGTCTTATTGATTTGTTTTTGTACGCATGAAATGAAGAGCTAGTATTTCTTCTTTCTAATTTTGTGTTTCTAATTCAATAGCTAACTACCTGTTCATTATCTAAATGACTTTAATTACATGCCGAAGATGAACAAAACAATGTATGATATGTACAAAAACTTGGCACAGCGCCGTACACTGCAGAGTGTTCCTTGTTTGGACTGCGAGCTAACAGAGCTACTGGCTAACATAACAGTTCACTTCAAAACTGAGGGCATCAAATTGTAGGTCACTATTGACATACTTGAAGTAAAATGATGCAGATGAAGGTAAAGTGAGAGACAGACCCCACACTGAAAAGAGTGTGTGATGGATGACAAGGCTGGACAGAGTAGAAGCAATACAAGTCTCAAAAAGACTATCTTAGACTATGTTTTCTTTTCATTAATATTTAGTGTTCTTGGTGGTGCATAGTATTCATAGTGCCACTATACATGGTGCATAGTTATTGGTTCTATTTTTTATGCTGCTACAAGCAGTCTTTTAAAGTAGAACAAATCATCATCTTAATCGTTTTTTTTGTAACCTTTAGACTTCAAGCTGGAAGCTGACTATGGTTCTATAAGAGTAACAGCATGCTGGTGCAATAAGCTGCGATTTACGTATGAGTCGGCTCATCGCAAAAATAGTCTGTGACTAGTCGACTATCAAAATAATGTTTAGTGGCAGCTAGGGCTATGCGATAATTGCTTAAAACATTGTCATCGCGATGTGCACATACTGCGCAGGATAGTGCAATACCTTCCTGATTTCCCCTTTTATACCGCTTCATTTATATCACTGACAAATCTCTTCTCCATGGAGGGCTGTCATTGCTGACACTAACACAGCTCCTACGAGAATGTGAGCAAAACGCAAGTGAGGTTTACGGCATGACAATCATTTTATGCCGATTATCTTGTTTCATTATCATGGGAAGCCATAATCAAAGTTTCATTTGAGTAATTGCACAATTACACGGCCCTAAAAAACGGAGCGGTCTAGTTCTCACAACACCAAAGGCTGATTATTTCATTTTATTTCTTAATCCCCAGCTACTGGATATTGTGAGAATCCCAAGTTCATTTGCTGAAGCCTTCCCTCCCAGAGAATCGTGTCCGTTCCATGATGTGACAACAGAGTGCCTCCAGGACATTGCCTTACTGCTCACGCTGCTCACACCTCATAACGTGGAAGCCACTTCATGCATTATGAACAAATATTTATTCAAGATCACAGCAGCTAAACACAGGCTTTTAGCTGGGGGGGTCGACACCCTAATCTTCCCATTTACATTAAAATTGTTCACGTCCAGAGGCATTTCTAAACTTCCTCTGAGCATTGATGGCTGTAGTCTGGATAAACTACAGTATTTAAAAAAATAATCATGAAATACTTTCCATCGTAGAACAGGGAGATCTAACCTAAATCCAATACTCTGAAGCTAAGATGATGATGCAGCCATATATATATATATATATATATATATATATATATATATATATATATATATATATATATATATATATATATATATACTACCCCGCCAGGCAGAGACAAGTGTGCTCTAACGTGTTTGTCAGTAGTACTTTTCTATTTTCAGGAACTTGGTAAACAAGTTCCTTATAATCACTGTCAACCGTCAACATCCCACAAGAGGTGCAGTTAGCAAACGTGGATGTTGAACGATCAAGTGGATGCTATCTTGTTTTTAATGGCGTAAATATCTGTCCACAACACTGTACAATTTCAGACAAATATTTGATATCATATCTAATTCAACATGTTGCTGCTATGATAATGCACTGAAATCAATAGTGTCCACGGCGAGTGAGTGCGTTGCAGTATTCCACGACCTGATTGGCTCTGTGGCTCTTTAAAATTGTAGCCCTTTGTAGTGCCATTGTACATGTGACTTGCAATAGTACTGCGTGAGCGCACATGAAAGTATAAGGTAAAGTAGTAAACTTGAAACAAAGTCATTCAACTCTTTCGTGTGGGGTCTTATTTTAGTTTTCATTTTTGACAGCTTCAACAATGGGAGGTGCTGCTGAAGACACCGGCTCCTCGTGGTGCCCACGGGCTGAACAGCGCACTGCGGCGGGTAGATGCGGCCGAGCTGGGTGCGGTGCAGAATCACGTCCTCACATTCACGGTGGCGAATTCGAACTTACCAATTCTCCTGCATCCATTCTATCGCTCGCCTTTCGTCGAAACGCCGCTCGAAGTCGAACTCCGCCAGCACCGTCCCCAACACACTTTCGTTCATCTTCTCTGGGCCTATTTTGCTTGGAAAACACCGGAGAGTTGCAAAGGACTCGGGCTCATGAACGGAGCAGTGTTCAGACGGTCGCCACCGCTGGGATTCAGCTCGAACGTTCACCGGCAAATGACTCGGGGCGACGGACGGACGCAAGGATGCTGCTCACTTCACGCCGCCAGACCACTGAGCTAAAGGGGATCAAACTAGCCGTGTTAAAGTAGCTGCTTCCGGTTTGACCTTCAAATCAATCGCTGATGCAAGAAACCGGAAGTACATTTTAAAATATATATATTTCGTCGTATTGAGCGTATTTATAACATGTTAACCCGAAGATAAATAAAGCAAATATACTTCAGTTTTCATATTATTTCACCTTATCATGCAAACAAGGCAAATATTTGATCACTGATAACTGACACAGTACTCAATTTACCTAAATACACATATCTGTAATGCATTTACGCACTTAATAACAAACAAGTACAGTATTAAATATGTTATTTATATGACATTTTTGAGGGCACACTGTATTCTAATGCAGAATCGGTGACATAATCATCTTAAGACTTACCACAATTTTCTTAATATTTTTAATACATTATTATTTGATCTGCTTTAGTCACTTTGGCTGGAGACAAAATGCTACATTTTCATCCTCAAGCTTCCCGTCTACTTTATAACTAAATGATATGAATGAAGACGTTGCTTTTATTACTGTAACGTGGACGCTGCCAAGAGAGGTGACCGCCAGGTCTTATCTTTATTATCTCTACCCCCCTGCGCAGTGAGCAGGGGGCCTCTTATCTCTCTTCACCCTGTGATTGCAGCGACTTCACAGTCTGATGTTCACTTGGTATCTGTGTGGAAGGTCAGACTTTAGATTCAAATCTGTTGAAACAGTTATGTAACATGTTCTTGACATGTGGCAGCCCGGACCATCGGAGACGAGCTTAAAGTTCACAGTGTCGCAACTAATTCATGGCGTAAAATGTTCTCAATGTGAAGTATTTCTACAGTATTTTGAATTCTGCACTGCAAACTTTTGGTGACCGACATCATTGGCTCATTTGACGCTCTGACGGAGTGTGACGGATGATGAGGGGAATTCTTGACCTGTCTGGATTGAGAGAATGTACAAACAAATCAACCACGCAGGGAATAGAGGCGGAGCAGAACGAATGAGGTGATGAGGAGGAGCCGAGCAGCAAGTGACGGTATGAGCACCTGTGAGGCAACTGAGGAAGGTGTGGAAAATATGCAGCCTGGTGAGGATGAATTGCGTATAAAAAAAGAGTGCAAAATTAAGAAACAAATGGGGAAAAGATATTTTAGTGGAAAACTGTTGAGATGACAAATTTGGTTCTGCAAACACTGAAACTTCATATGCAGACACGCCAAAGCGAAGACAATGGAATATTGGAAGAGTTGAGTTTCTATCGTCCATACCTAATGCGCATGCGTCCATCGGTCAATAGCGTCAACTGAAGCGTCACTATCGACTAACACCTGCTGATGCACTTCTAAAACTATACCACACGATGGCGACAAGACTCAAGAACAGTCACGCTCTCAAAGTCGAGAGAATCTAAACACAGATACGTGCTCGCAGAGAAAGAATAGTCGAAGAGTATTAACCACTAATTTATAAACTACTTTCAAGCAACTCGCGCGTCCCCCTCATCATCAGCATTGAAATTGTTGTCCACCTTACAACAGCGCATCGTTAGAGATATATTTTTCGAGCGGTTTTTATGCATATATATATACATATATTTTTGCACTAGCGCTGCTAAGAAGGAGGCAGTTTCTGAGCATGCCCGGTCCGATCCGGCGGGCGGGAGGGAGGCTTCGGAGAGAGAGGAAGAGCGACTACGGGTTCGGTGTGTTTGTGTGTGTGTGTGATGGAGGAGCATCAGTCCTCAGCATCACGTCTGCAGCCACCTGACGTGCAGCGTCACCAGCAGCCAGAGATGGATGTGGACTGCAGATGCAGCAGCGGTTCTCTGCAGCAGGCTCCGCTCGTCATGCCTCCCTGTAGCTGCACTTCTCGAGACAAACATCACATCTGCTGGTAGGTCAACACGGTCCCTTCTGGTTCTATGGAGAATGTCAGGATTCGCGAGTTGTTGTGTTCCGTTGTTCCTCGCTGAGGGACCAAGTTTCGCATCAAGAGTGTGCGACTCAGTGGCGTCTGCAGAACCGCATCAGAAAAGGTCATCGCAGACGCTGTTGGCGTCATCAGGCGTGCAAGGGTTAACTTCTGCCACTGCTGCTAAAAGTTCTCGGTGTCTTTGAGTTTGACTTTGCGGCTCTGTTTCATGCCATCGATCACAGAATGTTGGTTTGAGTCACCAGATCGAATTAGTTTTCTATGACTTTCTCAAGGACACTTCAGCAGGTTGTTCCTTTCTCATGTGTTGCGTTCATGCAGACTGCGATCCCATGTCCCAAACACATCTTCAACCCTGGTTAGTGTTGTTGGATCTGCCAACAACAGAGCTTCTCATTGTCGTCTACAATTCCAAATTTGCAAACATATAGAAGATCGGCTTGGACGTTAGTGTTGCACCCATTCAACAAGGTCTCCACATCCTAAACATTACTGAACCCACCAGTCATCAGGTCTGTCTTTATTACTGGTGTGAAAGGGATGTAATTAATCTCCATTAATTATATCAAAAACTGTGACACATCCATCATGTTCTGTTGAGAGCATTATGAGCATTGTTCCTGTTGTCCTTGTCTGTGATTGATGTCCAAGATCATTGTGTGGATTTGTTTTTGGTGGAATCTAGACCTAAATGAATTGTGTTAAGAGCTTACTGCAGTGTGGCAAGATTAATGGTCAATTGAGGTTTCTATGACTATTAAGTACAAATGCGTTGCTTGTCACTGTAAAATAAATTGCAGATGACTCTTTCAGCTCATTCTCAAGCTTGAGCTGCCGTTCAGGACGTGAGAAAATTGCTGTTCCCGAGAGCATTAGTTAGAGTTCATTAGTTAGAGGTCACTGAAGAAGGAAACATACTTTTGATCTTTAGCTTCATGTGAAGACATCTGACCTGACGTGCTCAAGTACGAAGTTGTGAGTGATGTTCAGTAGCCCCCGATATCAAACAACCTCGTGTGAAGTTGTTGATTTTTACCGTAGTTTCAGTGATATGCTATTGATATCAAGTAGTAGTAGAGAGATGAAGAATGAAGAAGAGAAGTCACAGCCAAACTGCACAGAAGCGCACATTCAGAGCTGGACACACACCGGGCACCTCTTCACTTCTGGAGAGACGTCACTCACTCGGCAACCCCTCCCACATGCAGCGGCCACACACATAGACGAACAGCGCACCTGCAGCAGACACTCTACATTCACTCCTACAAAAGCCTATTTTAAGGCTTGGAACGCATTATTTCTTTTTCCATTCATTGTAATGGGAAAAATGGATTCTCGAACGGCCTTCTGGAACGGCCTTCTGGAACGGATTGTGGTCGAGAACCGAGGTACCACTATATTTGAATTAGAATATCCCAAACTGGTTTGAAAGATGCAGTATGTTTGTCACTTTAGTTCTTTGTCCATTGTGAAATGCTCTCATACAATACCTTTGATGTTTGGAGCTGCCACGCTCCTGGAGCCTCTGCTAATTCTCGGATTGAGCAAAGCTGCGTTGACGCTTAAAAGAGAGTGATGATGTCACGACCAGTTGCCTCGCGAACCCGTCAATTAGAGTCAACTAAGTCGACTAGTCATTGCAGCCCTTAATTGTCAACTAACTTCCTTCTGACCTTGATTTTCCAGCACAGCTTTAAATATCTAATGTTAGATGTCAAGTTAGCGCAGCAGACTTCAGAACAGGCACACACTGAGATGTTCTCAAATATCGTTTTGTTCCCGAGATGGCGAGAAAAGAACACCATTGATCAGAAGAGGCCAATATGACTGCTCCTTCTTCCCACATGATGTTTTCCTCCCACTCTTTCATCTTCAACATCCACGCATTTGTTCTTTTCTTCTTTCTTGACTTCTGTCAAATAACTAAACACAACTAAGGTCACAACAGTGACATCACAGGATATCTAGTGCCTGTGAGGAATTTTAGTGTTTGTTTCTACTATGAACATTAACATTTTTACCATCATGTAATGAGCAGTCGTCTGCAATCTGTGAGTCTTTTTCTGTGGAATTGGCCACAGTACAGTTGGATCCCATGTGAATAATAAAAATGTGTTGTAGAGGCGTGAGCTGCTTCACACATTCTGGAGTTACCTCCTGATTTCGTCACTCGGGGTTGTTGCAATATTAGGATTCGATTTTGGCTCTTCAGTAACGTTTCAGTGCCAGGAATTGATTCTCGTCCAGTAGCGAGTGATTTCACACCTTTTCCGCATCAAAGGGGTCGGACGGAGGAGCAATGCTTTCATGAATCTCAGTAGTGGAAGATTTACCGCTCAAAAAGGTTTAAGGTTTAAAATTCTTAAAATGGTCGGTTCACCCCCTCCAGCCGCCGTCCCTTGAAACACGGAAATGTCCTTTACTGATGTGTAAAGTAATTTGTTCCCAGTTTGCAAAATGTCCTAAATGCAGCACAATGGTTTCTCCCGCGGGAGAATGGGCGACTCGCATCGCAGCCACTGAACGTCATAAGAGAAAAGCGCTAAGTTCTTTTTTTCTTTTCAACACGATTACTGGTTAAACTGGTGCACAGTATTGTGATGACGCAGTTTAAGCGGCGCCAATATAAATAAAGTAGAGACGATGACACTGGGACCTGCGAAAACACCACTGTCTTACTGTGCTCATCCTTCAAGATTTGCTGATAGAGGACCACATTTGTGCCGTTGTGAATGTAGGAGATGAGCTTTCTGTAGGATGGATAACTAAGTAATAGAGAGTATGAATGGGAGCCAGACACATGGACCAAATCATCTCGACACGTTATTAGACTCATTCTCAAGTAACACATTGTTTTGATACTAATAGTTGAATACGGAAGGTGAATACACACAAAATATTGTTGAATCGTAGTTCTGAAATTATAAGTATAGTAGAATAGAATATAATCACATTAAAAGTCATGATGATCAGTTCATAAACATAATAAGTTCCTGGTTAAAATGATCATTTGTAAAATATCCGCCACACCAGCAAGCAGAGATTATAAATTCTAGGATTATTCTAGGGTTGTTTGAAGCACTTCATGTTCAAAGCTACTCATGTCACGTGTCTGGATTTCTTCAGGTAAACAAGCAAGTCACTAATAGGCAATAACTTTGTTCCGTTTTACCAACTGTTTGAAATACAAATAAGACAAACGTCTCAAAAATGCTGAGCTGGTTAAACCCTGACCCTTGGCTGACTTTGTGTCTTGACTGAGAAGAACCTTGGATTTGCCAATGATATTTAGACATTCAAGTGAGATTTTCTTTGTCGTTCAGTAGATGGATTCACTGGTGCTTAACCTGCATAATGAATTACAGATTAAACCAGCTTCTGTCTGTAAATGTTTGTTCCATAACGGTGCAATTCAACTTCCATGTGACCAGACTCACTAACATTGAGTATAAATTGCTTAACTCGATGAACAAGTCCAGACGTGGCAGTGGAAGATGAGGACTGTCGGGAGTGAAGGTCACCTAAAGGTCAGTGTCGCATGAGGAAGAGTCTTTGACTCGATCAAGCTAATAGTTTAACATGATTGTCCTCAACATGGTTGGTCAGAAATAGAAGCAGACGTGAGAGCTGCAGGTTTTTCGTCCTCTGTGTCAAGATTGCTGATGCTTGCAGGACGCTGGAGCGATGCCGCAGAGATGGTACAGTAAGTGACGGCTCCAGAGGACAAAAGTTTGAGTGTCATTACAAGAATCTTGTTAGTTAGACAGCATCAGTCCCTTCTGGTCTGGATTCTTTGACAAAACCAGTGCTCTAGACCAGGTCACAGTCTGAGGATTGATTATTGGCAGAAGAGAACCAACTGAAGTCAGCTATACTTGGTTACTGTCTGAGGCAGGCTGAAGAAGCAGTGATGGAGATCAGCACCAAGACAAGATTTTGTACATTTCTCACACGGAGCAAATCTTTATTTGAGGGTCTGTTTTTGGTTTTAGTGGAAACCAAAGAACTCAGTATTCAATCCCAGTGTTTATAGTATTAATGCAGTATTACGAAGCTTTATTTCATAGTGACTGAAGAATGCCATTGTAAAGTCTGTATCAGTTTGATGAAGGAGAAAGATGCCGTGATGGTGAATTATTTTGTTCCCTGCAGAGGGGCGCCATAGTTTGCTTGAGTTGTCATGTGACATGTTTCAGTGGGAGGGTTTCGAACTACGTAACTCACTCTTCAGTTAGGTTCGACAGTGTGGTTCCTTTAAACAGTGGTGTCTCCTCCCAAGAAAACTACTCCACACTGACTCAGCATGTGTAAGTGTGTTGGGGGGCGTGATGCATTAGGATGGGAGGGGGATGTCAGTATGCTAACTGCCGCTATGTCTGAGAGGAGGTTTGGTGCAGCAGAGAGGGGATGCCGGCACCGAACTGGTCTCCTGGGTGGAAGATGAGAAAGGAAGGAGGATGGAGGAGGAGTGAGAGGACAGGAGGTTTGTCTGTTTCTTTGAACCTCAAATCTTGTGTTATTGTTACCTGCTTTGATCCAGGAGGGAACAACGTCAGTGTGTACGCTCATGTATGTATGTATTTGAGCAATGAATGACAGAAATCGATCTCAGGTTTGCATCCCTTAATGACCACAATCGATCACTGAGTCTGATAGCTTTGTGTCACTATGACATTTTATATTTGAAATACCACACTAACAACTTAAACTGGTCATATAGAATGTATATTAATCGGTGACTGGGATCATCCTGAATAGTGGAAATGAATTTGACTGCTTGTGGAATCCTTCATTTAAGGTAGGAACTCATTCGTTGCACAAGCGTTTCTTGCAGAAATTTTCAATTTACAGAGTCAACTGTACCTTGTCATCCACTTAAAGCTGAGAGGAATCGCCGAACCAAAAACCTGCAGTTCACAACATTGTAACTGTCTCCAAATGGAGAGGTTAATGGAGATTTGCTTACGCACCCTTGAAAACTGGTTCTCAAGAGATAGACTGTGGGTTTAAGTGGCTGAAATGGGTCTCCTACACTGGATGTGGAGAGTCTTTTAAGACAGAGTCAGCATGTCAGTGATCTAAAAGGCTCTCACCAGACTGCTTCATGTTAAAAGGCCATATTATGTGGCTCAAGAGCCCCATAAGGATTCTGTTTGTTCTTGTTGTTTTACAGTAGTTCATTTGTGTTTTTAAAGTTCAGTGACCTTATAGCATGGATGACAAACAAATTCACACATGAGCCAAGTCCCAAACAGCAGCTTAATTCAAACAACATTAACAGTTATTGAATTTTCTTCAGGGATAATCAATACAAATTAGATTTAACCCTTTGATTTGAAACTGTTAAAAGAGCTTCAACTCTGTTAGTGTATAATGGGCTGTGTAGTGAGGGTGGTGAGAGTGTTTTTTACCAACAGGTTAACATCATGAAATAGTGTTTTTGAGCCCAAATATCACATAAATGAAGTGACCATGTTTATAGTAGGCCTCAGGAGAGGTACTTGTTATTGTAACATCCGATGTTCAGGTAGAGAACATTCTGTTTTAGAACTCTAATGGATTCAGAGATAAAAAAAATGTGTATCTGCATCATCATTTCCCCAGTTAATCGTGAGGGTTCATCCTGAGTAACTCTCGCTGTGACAACTCTGTCTCTGCGGTTCAGCAGACGATGAGCAGCTGCTGGAAATATGATTTGCCCTCATGTTGAGGATCAATACTCAGTGAAGGCGCTCAATTTACTGCAAGATATCTCCGTCCCCTTCACACGGGTCATTAAATCTGTTACACGCCCAGGAGTCGACAACAAGCAGCAAGCTAAATTTAGATTGGTCCTCGGATGCTGAGAAGTATTTTTAGATCTACTGGCAATGACTGGAATAAATTTTGTTTCTGCTGTGTAAATAGCTGCATCTGAGCACGTATTCACAGGAAGGTTCCGTCTGGAGCTGTCATGGTGGTTCGGAGAAAACGCTGGCTCATCTTCAGTTATTATTAAAGGACCTGGTTCCCTGACTAATCCAGACAGTCACAAGGATGTAGTGTCAGTCTGAAAAAATACTCACAATATGATGTTGATGATGAATTCTCATTTTTCAAGTGGTTAATCTTGACGTCTTTACATTACATTACAATACAAAATACCTGTGACTGTTCCATGTAAAGAAAAGCATGGTAGATTCAAATTCAGACTTCTGTTTTTCCAAAAAGGTTGAAGTGGTAAAACCTGAGTAACCCACAGCCTTCTGACGTCCGGCAGGTTTTCCTCACACCTTTAAAGGCAGCACCTCACAACAAAGCCTCTTTGTGGCCGATGTGCTGCGAGAACGGTTGCACTGAGGTGTGAAGGCGCCAGAACGTGTGCAACAAATGGCGATGCAGTGAAATGTGTTAATTAGCACCAAAATGGGAAATGCATAATGACCAGTAATGGACTGTCAAACTCAGCGTTAGGAAAGACCTGGCGAGTTTCAGCGCTGGCGCTCAGACGTGAGGACAGGAATCTCTCCCGGGTTCATGTGGAAAAAGTTTTGGTGCCAAGACTTTCACAAATTTTCTTTGTTCTGTCAGAATCAGTTTGTGTCCAACTGCGAGCATAAGGCCGGCACAATCTGTCGCTGCTGGCCGCAATCTGGACCCCCCCACCCACTTTTGAATGTCCTTGGTGGTGCACATGGACTCTGTTTATCTTAAAACTGCTTCCATATGGTCATGCAGATACGATTAATGACAAAGACATTATTGGTTAAAACAACTATCACTTCCATCGTCTCATTGACAGTAATGCACTGTATGCTCTGAGTGACAGTAAACTTGGAAGATTTCGACAACTATTTGGGAAACACAGTTGACTGGATCCATTATATCCCACTGGTGTCAGTCCACAAAGAAATCTGTGTGACTCTCATTGTTGTGTTTCCTTCCTTGTATTCATATTAACCCCTGGAACAGACAATCCACTTCCTGTTGACACTTGTGACTTCAAACTAACACGTAGATTCCGCTTTGTTTATTTACCTTTGTGACAGAATTTCTTGGCTTTTGAAGAGAACCAGCATCGCTCGGAGAAAAACAATTTCTGTAGCAGCATGAGGCTTTTGTTAACATAACATATCTGACTCTTTTGTCGGCAGGTATGAGGTGTAAGTTCCAGATGTCCCTGGGGAAGGTCTGTCCTCCATTCCAGTTTGTTTGTGTCTGCTCTCCCCCAACACAGCAGAGCACAGAGGACAGACTGTCTAAAAACGAACCAGCAAATGTACAAATCCACAAGTGAAGTGGGAAAAGAACAACAGTCTTCGTTCATTCAGCCAGGCCTCCTCTGAGGCCCAATTCTGCGCCTTAACCTCAGTGCTGGGTGTGGGTCATGTCCCAGTCTGGAAAAGTGCTTCATCTTTATGTGGAAGTCAGGTCTGCCCCAGATCCCACAGTGGAAGGGAGGGAGGGGTGTGCAGTGGAAGAACAAGGGGTTGGTAAGGACCTCTCGGCTCCTGACAGTCCAGTGAAGCTCCTGTCTCAGATCACATGCCAGGCTGTCAACAAGCCCTCCATGACGTATCGTTCCCCTTCACGGAATGCTGTTAACTTTCAGCAGACCTGCAGCCCAAAGGCACAGTCTCCTAATTTCAACAAGCGTTGGAGTTCCCCCTGTGGAGGAGCCGTTTACTCCCCAATGAGACAGTTTCACCTTTCCCCAAGAGGCCATTCTTTAAAAACAAATGGTGAAGGGGAAAAGAAAGTGGTCACATTTCGTTACGTTGAGAAGTCAAATGTAAAAACTTTGGAGAGTCCACACAAGTCTGCGTGTGACAGAGAGGTGAGAGGGGAGCCCCACACTCCGCCTCACTACCCGAAAATACCTCGGGACTCAGTTTGGAAAGGGAGTCCCACTAATTATTGCAATTCTAGTCCCAAGCAGACATTCTGGAGGTCCCCTGGATCTCCAGCTTTTCACCAGCAGATTGGCCTTTGCCACTCCTCGATGGACCACATTGGCAGGGCAGCCACTCAACGAGCTGTGGAAGAGTTTGGGTCGCCTCTTCTGAGGATTAAGTTGGCTCACACACTCGAGCAAGCCTCATACTCACGCTGCAACCAACAACCACGATGTCAGTCCTGGGCTGGATCTCCTGTTCAGCCGCAGAAGAAGTGGGCTCACCCAAAAGATCACCTCACTGACAAGATCCAGGGACTCTTTGGTCTGCCTCGAAGCCCAGCCTCTAACAAGCTGTCCACCCATTCCAAGCTGCCTTCTTATTCAAGACCCCGGTCCACATTAGTGGGCGACATGAGTCCACCATGCAACAGCACTTCTCCACAGGGACCAAGTCTTCAAATGAGCAATAACACCCATGATGGCTTGAACCAGCTAAGTGAGAGCAGAGCTTCATCGCCCGGTCACTGCCCTCAAGTCACCTGCAGACTTGCAGAAGACATTGCCTCCGTGTCTTCCAAACTCACACATGCACAGAAAAACTTGCACAATCCCTCTGAAGGGCTCAAAAGCTGCTACGCACCAAGACAACTTTGTAATTCAACTTCAAATGCACAACAGCTCAAAATGAACATCCCTTTAAACACCCAAGCAGCCAATGATCCGGATCCTCACCAGCCTGACAACCTGCACTCACATGACTCAAATGCACGTTTGAGTAGTCAAACCCAACGAGGGAACTTTATTCATAACTCCTTATTTCAAGGTTCCCCTGGGCTTCCGTCTCGAGTTCTTCGTCCTACTCATCCACCCACTGACCTGAGCTCTCCCATGAGGGACCCACGGCTCTCCCAGGCAGCAATACGGACCCCAGACACCCCCACGCTGCATCGTCGCCTGCCACCACAGTACACCGGAAACCCTTGGTCTCCCACTAAAGAGTGGAGTGATGATGAGATTTTCGAAAGAGGTGACTGCACAGAGCTCGCACGTCGACTTGTCATCAACCAGAATGTGGAGGAGGCGCCGGTCAGCTGGACTTTGAGGCAACAGAAGGAGAAAGATGTCACCAGCAGCTCCGGGTTTAGCAACATTCCTCAATCGAGAGCCAATGGTGACCAACCCAATGACCACCAGTCAAGACCATGTAGGAGACCCTTGAGTCCCACTGCTCTGCAAAAACGAGCTGAACAGCGCAGAAGGGAGCTTCTGCTGTTGGGTCCAGTGGTGCTGGACTCACCCGAGGAGGACGAAGGCTGTGAAGAGGAAGGAGGGAGCCAGGATACTGTTTCTCCATCGGAGCATCCGTTGCATCTACAAGAGGACCCTAATGGAAGGTCTTCATCTCGCAGTTCCAGTGGAGTGACAGGAAGCATTGGGGAGGGGGACTGTTTGTCTCCAGAGTCAATTCAGTCTAGCCACCAGCACAACGAGACTGCAGCCACCACCTCAGGGATGCAGGTTTGTATTAGAGTCTTCTCCCATGGGCACTAGATTTGTCGCCTTGATCGACATTATTGTATTTGTGAGATGTAGATTCATTCAGATGCAATGTCTCGAGATGATACATGTAGGTTAAATGCACACATGATGGCTACGAGTCATTCCAACATTTAAGTGCCCCAATCCCTACTGAGCGATGCCCTATGATGTCTGCCCTCCAGCACTCCCTGAAGGGACCCAAAGTAGTCATTGTCCCTTGACAAAACAAAAACCTCAAATTACGACAAAACCAGTGACTTCTTGTTTGACTGTTTTCAGGTGGACAGTGGGAGTGAAGCACCAATTCCCTCGCTCCATTGCCAGAAAATTGCTCGTGCTAAGTGGGAGTTCTTATTTGGAACCACTGCTGAAGAGGGAGCTGAGACAAGAAACAAAAGTAACTTCTGGTTGTCCCTTTTCTTCTTGAAGTGGCTGGAAATGATGAAAACTCATTCGACTGTTTCACCAGCAGATCGCCTCTACTCGACAGCATCGCCCAGTGGCAATTCTAGTGAGTCTCCTACCCCGACTCCACCTTCCTTCCTCCCTCTTCTCTCTGCTAACCATGATGTGCAACAAGTGGAGGTTGAATTGGTGACCCCACCTCCTGCGGTCATCGGTACGTCACCCAAAACTGGCATCATTCGCAGGACTCTCAAGTATTCTGAAACAGACCTGGATGCCGTCCCACTGCGCTGCTACCGGGAGACAGACATAGATGAGGTGCTTCTCGCCGAACAAGAAGATGCTGACTCTGCGTTTGGTAGCAACCGGAGTGTGCAGGGCAGTCCAATTGGGGGGCTTGTTTCAGGAAAGGTGGAGGATAGAGAAGAAGATGAGGAAGAGGAAGGGATGGTGAGCTGGGCATCCGTGAGGATGCAAGGAGACAACAGGAAGCAACGGTTTGCAGCTCAGGAGGACCCAGATGTGTATGGACACCTTCTGACAAGGTGAGGAAACAGCTTAATGAAACCCAAGTTGCAAGCAAATATTGTAACCCTTATATTTTGTGCCTCAAGGTATTTAGAATGAGGACCTTCTACTTCACAGTTGATTCATCTGAGTTGAACAATGGTCTTTAACTGTTTCTTAACTCACAATTCCAGCAAGAATTATGGCTCTAATCATTTGTTGCTTATCTTGGGGGCTCGGGTGTCGTCACTCCTTGATGACATGCTGTATGTTTTTCTTTTACATTGTGCTATCTGGTTGGAATTTATAATCGTTGCTTGACGTAACAGAACCTCTGAAATGTTGGATCACTGCCATCTAACGGTGGGCGGCTCAACACGCGTCAATTGTGATCAATGTTAAGTCTAAGAATTTCTGTCTAGCAACCCACATGCAGTCCCGCAGCATAAAAAGATGCTGCTGACATTGTTTGCCCCTGTTTGACTCAGGATTTTGGGATGTGGTATTATTGCTTAATCGTATTGTTGAGTTGTGACTCTGAACTTTACAATGAATTTGTATGAAGCACTTTTACCGGTTTTCTAACAACATATAAGGCTTCTGCGAGTCTCAGGTCTAAGTCTTTGGTAAAACATCAGCTAGAAAACATCACCTTTATCCTGTGCCAGGGGTTAAAATGTCCTCTTCTTTCTTGGTCCAGACCAAAAGAGACCTTTTTTGACAACCACCACCCAGCTCTGAAGTCCCCACTCTTTGTTTCTGATGCACGTTGTGCCGTGGAGGACACCTTCAGCCGGCACTTTGAGAGCATCATGGAGTCACACCGGGCGAAGGGGACGTCCTACAACAGCCTGGACAGTGAGGAGATACTCACCTCCACCACCCAGACTGTACTGACATTTGACCTGCCTACATTGACGCCGGCGATCCATGGGCCTGTGTGTCAGAGCGCAAGGCAGATTGTCCAGCTCAGTTTCGCGCCTCTGGCGCATGACGAGAGGCCCAGTCTGTCGGATTCAATATTTACAGTAACGGGCGACTCAGACGCCACCAGGGCGCCGTCCAGTGAAAGGCTGAGCAGTGGTCCGGATGACACACCACCCAGAGGACGAGCTGCTTTCACTCTTGGTAGCAGTTGGAACAGCAACCTGTCGTTCTCTTTACCAAGGTAAGTCACTCATCTTTCACTTAAAAAGTCAGTGTTAAGAGCTCAGAAATCCAGTTATAAACCTCAAGTAAAATGAGCAATAAAATAATGCAAGATTTTTTTTACTTGGCACCATCACTTGTGGAGAAGTTTTTTGCAGATGATGCCCACTTTTTGCAGGAAATGAGGCTGCTTATATGCTGCTTTTAAACACCTTTAAGATGAAAACAGTATCAGTAGAGAAACACATGTAATACTGCATAATAAACTTACTGCAGTGTTTTTGTCTTGAAAGTGATGAAGACTTAAAATAAAAGACGCAGCAAATCGACGAATCAGTTTCTGAAAAATAACTTCCCTGCTGCTGCTTTTGTTCCAGTAAAGCAAGTGTTTCTTTGTTGAGAAGTGCTGCAGTGTCCAGTATGAAGGTCACACCGAAGCTCTCTGTGTCCGTGTGTGTGGCGTGCATGTGCGACAGATGGCTGCTGCAGCACTTGGAATATCACCTTCACTGTCCGGGTCACCAAAAACAAATTTGTACTGCGCTGTTTTGAACCAAAAATATTGTTTCATATTCTATTCAAGCTGGAAGATGGAAGGGGGGCATAATAAAAATATAATTCTTAAATAGCAGTATGTAAATTTATACAAAATTAAATCAAGAGATGAAAGGAAAAATAGTGTTAAAGCTGAAACCTCAGTCCTGCTGAGGCAAGAAACAAAAATCGTAGCTTATTGGTTTGACCACTGGATGGCAGCACCTCACTGATAAATTGTTGGACGTTCTCCTGTGACGTTTGTATTTTCATTTCTGCTTCTCCGAAGGCACATACGTAGCACGTGACTGGACAAGTAGACATTGTAAGCGCGTCGGGAAAACATCGTCAATTTCACCACAGTGGGATGAACAATCTACTGTAGCTTCTTCTGTAATTGAAACCCTCACCTGTTCTAGACACCTGGAAATCATCGACTGAAGATCTTCATTTTTGTTCGTCCTTTACAATAGATGTGTACGTTCCTTAACTCTGAGGCCTCACACTCAAGGGGCCAAAGCAATTACTTGTTAAGTCAGTCGTCCAAAAAAATGTCCGATGAAAAACGCAAATTAGATTTTTCTTTTGACTTTTCACATCAAATGTTGCGTTTTTTGTTTTTTTTTCATTCTAACTTCATCGGTGATGTTAGGGGACATTTATTAAAATGTTTAAATAATAAACCTAACAGCACCACCACCAACTACACAAACAACAAGACAGTAAGCTTAGGATGATCCTGACTAGTGAAAAAGGTCATCCTTACTTCTTTGCTCTTTTCAGATGTACTCTTTTGTTGGATCACTAATACATTGTATTGTTCAGCAGTCTTGCAAATGTAAAGAAGTGACAATGACCTCAGAACTTTGCTGGCCAGGATTGTTTTCATTAGAACCTTGAGAATGAATCCTGGTAAATATATCTGGGCGGCTGTTTGTTGATGACGTCACACTATTGTGTGTTGGCACCTGATGCTCACCTTGCTGACCACCTGTACCAAAAACTGGTCAGTGTTTACTGTGCTTATCTCTAACAAAGGTCGTCCAACTCCTGCAGCACAGGAACCCAGGCGAGAGCCAAATATTTCTGAAAGAGCGTCAGTGCTTAGATGAAGCTCCCCTCCCTAGTCTCCAGTCTGACCTCCTTCTCTCAGCACCTCGCCCTTCACAGATGCGCTGTCAAGCACAGAGATTCATTTGTGTGGAAATGAAGGACCTTTGGCTGTGCACACACATACAGTTACAGTAGGATGGAGGAAGTATATTGGTCCAGCTAAAACACTAGACCAAGGATATTAGTTTAATATTATCTGCTACATAATTTAACATCGATTATTGGTCACACGCCAGTCACATGCAATCGCAGGTGAAGTGAACAGCTGACGCCTTCACAGGAGTTAGTGTGGTAAGATCCCATTTGTATTCCTACGTTTTCAGTTTTAGTGCAGTGACTGAAATTTGGATATTAGAAATGAGTGAGCGGATTTTAAACCAGTTCAGTTCCCTTTTCGTGGTTCCAACTTTCCAGATGCCTTGGTCGAGGCATTTCAGTAATGAGTGCAATTTCTTCAGTATTTGTAATTGGCCTTTGGCGAAGGTTTAAAACCTTGATTTTATCGTTGGCACGTTACTTTTACTTTCATGAGTATAACAGTTGGTTCTCCGTCTCTTTAGCAACAGTAACAGTGTTAACAGTAGTTCCTTCGCTGAAGGTAGCTACAGGCTCCTTCTTTTAAAGGGGACATGTCATGGTCTTCCATGTCTTAAGGCAGACCTGGGCAAAGTGTGGCCGGGGGGCCAAATGTGGCCCTCTGCCTTTGTTTGTGTGACTCTACTGGTATTTGCTACTTAAATAAGTAATCATTATGACTAGTTATATTCATTGATTTACAATTAAAAACTGAAACGTTTTGCACTAAAATATGTATCTAAGATGAAACATTTGAAATCTCTATTTGTAGCTTTTGATCTTTTGTTCTTATATTTCGTATTTACTTCTTATGTTCTTTACATTTTTTCCCTATATTTCACTAATAAATATCAAACATCACCTAAACATTCTGTTGAAGTATGATCCATTCATCCATCCATTTTTGAGTAATTTATTTTAAAAAATCAGCCTACACATTAGATCAGCACAATAATCTTTTAAACATCATTGTCAGACTACAAACAAGTATTTTGTTGCAAAGCTACTCTATTAGTACGTGACATTTGTTTACTGAAGAAAAAACAGTACAATACCACTTAAACAAAACAGCTCCCTTTATGTTCCTTTTATTATGCTTGTTATTATTCCAAAATATGTATTCCAATTTTTTAGCCTAGTTTATTGTTAGCATGGTCTCCTTTGGTATCATACTTGGTTTGGGTGGTTCATGACTGTGAAAAAAATTCATTGTAATCCAATATATTCAATCAAACACAGACAAGAACCAATCCCCTTTCAGAGAAGTCATCCCATTGCAAACAGTCTGAAGCTGAAAACAGTAATCACATGTGAAATGTTTGAAGCCCAGTTAACCAGATGTAGAACACACCCAGTCAAAGAATCTGCAGCCAATAATTTTCACCAGTGTTTCTGTGGGCAAACCCACATACAACACTTCAAACCAAACACATACACATGCCCACACTATTTGTTAAACAGTAACGCTGAGTGTGCGCGACCAGACACACAGAGACAGTTGAAAACAGCAGGGAGAGATTGTGAGTGGAGGACGAAGAGACAGAGAAAGGAGTGGAGAGAGAGGGGGTGTTGTGGGGGAGAAAAGTAAAGCTGCACAATGAGAGAAGACAGAAGAGAATAGTGAGAGACAGGAAGATAGAGACATTGGAGGAGATGTTTACAGGCCGGCGGACTGAGAGAATCAGAATCGGAAGATAAGGTGGGTAGATGGAAGTACAGTAAGAGAGAACAGGCAGTGAGACAATGAGAGACAGTGGGATGCTGGGAGAAAAAGTGAGTAACTGAAAGACAGGGTGAGGCTGAGCCAGGAATGAAGTGAGGAACTGGGAATTTTTAGGAAAAGTCCAAGCCAAGAATGAACTGATCCAAGGTCAGCGGGGGACGGCGAGTGTTTTTGAGATGAGGAGGGAGGAGGCGAGAAGAGGGAGGAGATAAAGAAGGAGAGGCCCTGCAAGACAAACAGTCTTTTATTTTGAAGGAATCTGGTTGAGGAGCTCAAATGACAGCAAACACAGAGCAAAACTGGTTCAGGAGGACAGAGGAATGCTGGAGTCTGCTGCAGGTGATCCTCAGTCCATGTGCTTGAGCTCTCTGAACGGCCCAAACTGTACTGTGATGAGGTCAGTCGGTGGCACTGGGAGGAGTGAAAGGGTGAGAGGGACTAGGCGAGGTGCCCTGCAGGGGGCGACGATGAGAGGGTCTTCCGTTCTCTACCACAGGGGTGCAGCGGAGAAGGAGAGGACCGTTAGACCGGCTGATGACAGGTAGGAACCAGAACTGTGCTTTGTGAAGTTCTGTTAGACCCATAGAGCCAGTAGAACCCAGACTGTTTTGATCTTGAATTGATTGATGGTTGAGCTCATGAGCTAATGTGATCTTGGGAAGCCTTCACCTGGACACACTAGGTTCTTTTGAAGCTGAAGCACATGGTGTAGAATGAGTATCATAACTGCAGGTGTTCAAAACACAAGGCCAGGGCAGACTAAAGCTTGGGTTCCGGGTTCAATGTCGACCGTATCGGCGGGCATCTTTTGGTAAGTCAGAGTTGTTTTTACAGGGAAACCTGGAAGAAACCTGTTCTTTTAATCTGTTGCTGTTATTTGGCTGGGATCACTAACTTAATTCACTCTTTTTCTGACTAGAATGACGATAAATATCCTTGAATATAACAGCAGATGTTCCAGTAAATACCAGTAAATGACAAAACATATGATTGTCTGAAACCAAAAAAAATTAAGGTAGTTTAGTGAATACTTTGTCAAACAAATTATACAAATCAATATCGATAAATTCTTGAAAATATAAGTGAAGGTTTATTGATCCCCGTGACCACAGGAATGTTTAAAGAGTAGCACAGAGAACCAATCACATTTCTACATGGTTTCATTCAGTTTCACACTTCCCTCTTGAGAGCAGGAACCTTGGCCCACACTACACTTTGCCAAAGTTGAACAGGTAGTGTGAAGAAATGGCAGACGCGAGCCAAGCCTGAAAGTAGCCTTTGTCCAGCTACTTTTGGAGAAGTTGACCCTTTAACCTGGCAGGTCAGGTTGTTACTCACAGCTCGCCTGGGTATCATTCCACTGACTCATGTTCAGGGAAACTGTGTGTTTTCTCGTGCTGACTTGTCTGCGAGTTTTACTCCCCTTGTTCTGTAACTTATTTTTGTTCATTATCAGAGTTTTATATTTATTATCTGGAATTTTCAATTGAAGCTGACCTCATTGCACTGCATCTATTACTCCACAAGATTGCACCCCCCACATAAAATGAATCACACTGACTCCTATTGGTCTGTTAACATTTTCATTTTGCTTTAACATTTTTTTTTACCTCTGTTTGTCTGTTTGTCTTGATTGTATATTGGCACCTAATGCAGTAACAGTACTTACTTAAAATACTAATAATTCAATATAATAATATATATATTGTATATATTGAATGCTTCAATAAGTAATTGTATCTGAGAACTGCTATCTCTTTGGTCAGCAGGGACAAAGCCCGTCTGGCCACAGATTCAGAGTTGGACCATGACCTCAGTGACAGACTGGGTCTCAGCAGCAGTGACACTCTGACCAACGGCAGTAACCGGGGTGATGCAGCAGCAGCCCATCGTCTTGCCAAACGGCTCTACAACCTAGATGGATTCAGGAAGTCGGATGTGGCACGTCACCTCAGCAAAAAGTAATGTTATGATAATGAATTTAATGTTTTTATTCTGTGTTCTGTAGCTCAGAAACAAATGGCAATATTCTTTAAAAAGTAACACAGTAGTTTGAAAAGAGATGAAAGTAAAAAGTAGTTGAAGCTATTACAGTTTTTCTCAGTCACTTTGGTACAGTTGCTTTGGTACATTTCTCGAATCACATTGGCAAAACAGAAAGTGCATTTCTCCAAAAAAATGTGCAAATTGAAAAACACCAGGGATCACATGCAAAATTCCTACACCTTCTCATCCACATCACAAGACTCTTCTCTTGTGATGCAACATGCCAAGAGTCTTTTAGAGTGTGTTATCCAGCCTCTGCAGGGACCTGCTGTGATGTCATCACACGCAGCATCCATGTTATCCAAAAAGTAATCTGTGTGTGTGGTTGGTGATCATCTACTTTCCATCTCCAATGGACAAATTGTGGATAGGTTTGTGGAAAAAGTGTAAGAAATTTGCTTGACAAATGTTGACATGATCAACCATTTTATGCTAAATGTTGACTGTTTAATAGACACATGATAATGCATTTTGATCAACATAAATAAATCATCACAAACAGTAGAGAATTGTACATTTTGCATGGATGCACTAAAGCATTTGCAACTTGACCAAAGACACGAGACGCTGCTTTTCTGATGTGCAGATTGACCAAGTAGTTCTGAGTATGTCAATTCTGATCTGAGAAACGTGACTGAGAAAAAAAGTTATAAATTGTAAATAGAAATGTGAGAGTTTGTTTTAATTAAGACAATGTGTTGCACAGTATGAAAAGTGAATGGTAAATGTTACCAGCAAGAGAAATCAGTGTATCTCGACTGGTTTGACTTTAAATGTGGGGCTCCCATGATTTATCAGCGCCACTTTATAAGGTTGCTCTGTTCCACAGTTATTACTGTTATACTGTTCACTGCAGTCTGAACTCCTAGAAATGGGTGGGTGTGACACTCATGGAACCACTCCATAAGAATGCATAGAATACTTCTGACATCAGAACTGTATGAAGCAACTCTATGGCTGCTGATGAATTTTGAGGGGTTTGTCAGCAGATTTAAGAAGATTGAGGGATAGCAAGACGTTGCAACTGTTTTAGAACACCGGGTTCTGTTGAACCAGAAGAGTGTGTTGCATGTGAAAGTGAAGGAAATCTGACTTGTATTAAAAAAAAAAAACATGCTTAACCTGTTATTATATTTATGCCTTTGCATGACTGCATGTGCATGAGTAAAATAGTATACACCAAACCAAATTTGCATTTATTTTAATTAAAAAACGATGTGAAACATCTCCATCCAAAACACTGCATGTGGTGTATAAGTGTAATGAAAGTGAGTGTGTAACATATTCTGGCAGCATTTGTTTTAGATCCTGTGGGTGTAAAATTCTGCAGCAACACTCCATCTGTCCGTCAGAGGCTGATGAGAGGGAATTTGGAATTAAAGTGTTCACTCCTCTCCGATGGATGTGTACAGTTTGCATTTTCTGTGTGCAACTGCTGACTGACAGGCCCAAACCACTATGAAGTCTTTTCAGTTTAAGAGAATCTGCTGTTGATGCAGGTTTGCTGCTCTCTTCTGTTTACAGCAACGACTTCAGTCACATGGTGGCACAAGAGTATCTCAGCTTCTTCAACTTTAGCGACCTCTCTCTCGATCAAGCTCTGCGGTGAGTCTCTTCAAGGGTAAGGTACTCAAAATCTCTGACCCTTCAAAGGGTCATGAGTCAGTTAGAAGGCAAATATCTATGACATATTTGGGCCCCAAGGTTTGATCACCACATTTAATAACACAATTATATGATGTGAGCTGTGACTTGAGTTCAATGAGTAAATAAAGAATTCTACTGCCCCACAGAAACAAGCTTGTGGGTCCTAATTCGGCTGGGGGCAATTTATGAAGTGGTGCACGTGTCTCTCTGCCTGTGTCCGTCATGAGCCACCAGCTGCCACGTTGAGGGAACATGCAGAATATAATGAATGAATTTGTGATCTAGTCAAAATACGGTGTATTGCCTGTGAGTCAATGGACTCCACGGTCACTTCTTGACTCACATGCAGCTTAAATGGCTCCATCTAGTGTTATTTATTGGCTTTGCAGTGCAGGGAATGGAAAGCTATAAAGCGTTTTCAGTCGCCTAAAAATTACGTAGGGAACTTGTGTTTGAATTCCATTTGTGTATCTGCAGGTCTTTCCTCTGCCAGTTTGCCCTGGTGGGTGAGACACAAGAGAGAGAGCGTGTTCTGTCACACTTCTCCAGCCGTTATTTGTCCTGCAATCCAAGAGTCCTTCAGTCAGAAGGTGCGTTTAACTGGCCGCCTCAGTGTCTGTTATCATTACATTTTGTATTTGTGTGTGTCACTTAAATGTGACTGCTGTCTAAATGCATCAATTCTGCAAACGTTTAGTGTTCGGGAATGTATGTACAGTAATGTAGAATGTAAAAATCATGGCAAACTGAATGAATTAACACAGTAATTAAATATTTAAATAAAGTAAAGCTAGTTAAATAATAAGCCAGCTGACTTTTTTTTAATTACTCGATCAATTGTTATTATTTTTACATACTTTTAAAGCTGTTTTGCATTTAAGAAAGCTACCAAAAATAAATGTCTCATTTCTGCTTGGTTATTAAGACTTGAAGAGAACAATGATGTGTTCCCCATGTAATTTCAGATGCTGTTCACACACTCACCTGTGCCCTCATGCTGCTGAACACCGATTTACATGGACAGGTACGTTGTACTTTTTTGATTTTTCAGTATGACAGGTTTACACGCAGTGGTCCGTCTTTTATTGACTTTGATTGACGGCCTGAACCTTCTCGATGGGCAACATCAAAGATCCAAAACTGCTGAAACCATTCCACACGCTCTACACTCTGAGGTCATAAAGCTGAAACTGAAATCCAAAAACTACAAATATGGATGCTCAAGAGCAAACGACAATGGAAGTCACACCCTGACTGTCGCTGTACCGTGTGATGTCAACCAATCAGAAACTATCACTGAAGTTGATTGAGAAGTGGGAGGATGAGGCCCATCAGCAGCTGGTGTTCACCAAGTGGAAGCTGATGTGTGTCGGACCGCAGCACCGGACGGCGATAAAGGGCGACATCAAAGAACTTTCCAAAATCCTCACACACCTGCGGGAGATGATTTTTGTCACTGAGTATCCAGCCATCCAGGAGAGGAGGACCAACCTGCTCTCCAGGCTGGTGGAGGCGCTGAAGGACCTGGAGACTGCCTCCAGGACAGTGCGGGCCTACCGCAAGATCATCATGGAGCTTCAACAGGAACTGCACCGTCGCAACTTACCGGGTCAGAAGAAGATTATGAAGGTCAACATCGATAAACTGCCGTGGCCGCAGTTTGAGCCAGAAGAGAAAATGGAGCTTGTCAAGAAACTGGAATTGAACGTCCAAACCAAGTTTCCGTTCAACTCCCCAAGGTTCAGGAGACTGGAAGATCAAACCCCGAGCCCATCAAAGCTGGCAGTGGAGCCCAAAAAACGGCGGGGGGGCAACACAAAGACCCTTCAGAGATCCATCAAACGCAGACGAAAAATTAGAAAGCGCCTTAAGAAATCCAAGAAGCGGAAGAAAAGAAGGAAGAAAGGGACAAACAAGGCTGAGACACCAGAACAATCAAATGGCAACAAACGCAAAGCTCGCCATCGCAAAAAAACGCCAGATCAGAACAGCAAAAACACTTTACAGGAGTCGGAAAAGGAGTGGGAATATGACTCCGATAGCGACTCTTCCTAGCCAGAAAACACAACACTACATACATTGATTAAAAAAATAATAATCTCAATTTTTTTTGGTTTATTGGCTGTTTTGTGTGTAAATTACTACTATATTTGTGTCTACTAACTAGAGTTCGGCACAGAGGGCTGATCCATGGCTTCAGTCTTATTTACTAAGATAAGGAATTATTGACCTGTGGTTTAGTCAATTTAGAGAAATGAAACACAAAAACATGAAACTAGAAGCAAGCCATCATTCCTCACATTTCCTCCTATATTACACACAAAAGAAATTGGCAGTCCAGTACTGTTCAAAAATGAATCTGGTGCACAGAAACTATGCGACTGTCCTATGCAAAACTCCTCAAATTAAAATGAGCAGTTTCAGATAAACTCAGTTATTATGGGTATAAGTCAACATGGTTACAAGAACCATGCTAAGGATATCAGTCCTGGAGTTCCCAAGAAAGCCGTCAAATCAATAGAGACAGCATATTCTCACTCCAGCAAGTGAAAAGTTTTCCGTCACATTCTACTGTCAGTGTACAAATGTGCAGGCGTGTTTGTCAATGAAGAAACACTGTTCTGTTGTGCGACAAATTGGCTCACAAACACATCAGCTAATAACAACTTTGATCAAGCCTCTTCCGCCCTGAGACTCAGGAGAATTGGGCTATATAAGCCAGCGTCTGATCGGTGGCAGATCTGGATCCTTTGAGCCTCCTTCATTAATCTGCTTCTCTCTCCGCAAATCTGGGCCATTAGCAGCAATTCTGCAGCTCTGGAGATGAAAGATTCATTACAGGAGCTGCAGGCGACCCGCAGCTCAGCTGCTCACAAACAATCCCGGGAAAACATGAAGAAGCGAGCTTTCTTGGACGTGATGTTTGTTTTAACCATGTCGAACGAAACCCATCACAATCTGGGTAAACAACGTAAACTGCATTTGAATTTCTTTTTTAGCTGATTTTAAATATATTTGGGAACCAAGTGCAACAGATTAAAAAAAAATATTTACCATCAAAGGTTTCTCCAAGATTCAAGGGACAAATGCAAATTAAAGTAAAATCACATTGTGCCCCGGTGAAGTGACAGTAGACAACTCTTCACTGTTCTCTAGATGGAGCCTCATCGTGTGAAGAGCCAGTTTACTTGTGTTTTATTCATTTCAAAAGTGTCCTCTGGGACGCTGTGGTGGGAACTGAGGTACTTGCCTTAAGTGGAGAAGCTGCAATGTTTTGCCTGCGAGGACACGGAGCGATGAGGTGGGTTGCACAGCTGGAGCGGTGGGACCAGTTGGGAATAACTGCAGTAAAACACAACAGATGAAAAGCACCACCTGAGGGGGAAAACTCCCTTTACCAATCAATTCCTCGTCCTACAATCACCAACATTCATGAACTCCAGGTCACAGCTAGAAGAACAATATTTAGTTTCCAAGTACAGTAGAGTAGAGAAAGACACCAAGAATGAGGGATGCTGTCATCCTGAGATTCAGAGAGTAGAACGACTGCCCTTCTGAAGCATGAAGCAAGTTTGCTTTGGTTGGTATTTCATTGTCTTGGTTTAGCTTCCTGGCATACCTGAAATACGGGGTAAGAATGAATGAACTTGCTCAGCATCATCCCTCCGGGGCTGACCTTGAAGGATGAATGGGCTTTCTCCGGGAATAAATAAAGTTTAGAACTCCAGATCACAATCTGAGTGGGCGTCATAGATGTTTGTTTCTTTCTATTTTCAGAACATTGGGAAGAGAATGTCATGCCCTCAGTTCGTTGGCAACCTGGAAGGTCTGAATAACGGCCAAGACTTTCCAAAGGAACTGCTCAAAGTAAGAGTCGCAAGTCACAGACACTCATGTGCAAGCTGTCACACACACACACACACATACGAGCTGTCACACGCACATTCTGATCCCAAACGGAGCAGAACAGGCTGCTGTATTGTCCCTGGGTTGTGTGTGTGACTGAGAGTGTGTCTGGCCGACGCTCGCTGCCAGCTGGCGTCCACCTCATCTCCAGAGGCCCCCAGTCACAGTCCGGTCTGGACGTGCCTCTTCCTGGTTCCGTGTAGCTACAACGACTAATTGTTTCATGATCTAGAGATGATGACAAGACGCCAATGCCCAGAGGAGATGTGTGTGTTCAGCTGCACTGGATGGGATGCTCCTTCAGTGCAAAATTACATTTAAGATACTTAATTTAACTTGATAAAAATACAGTCGTTATTAATTGAAAAGTCCACGAATGACGCAGACGGATTCTGACAAACACCTTTCAACAGTTCGAGTGAAGTGAAGAGTGTGATGGAGGACCAATATTGCTAAGTAACGTGATACATAACACACAGTGACATCATCAGATTACATCATCCCCTGGTGAGGCTGTGTTTATCACTAGTTCAAAACATGTTTGATTTTAGCTTGCGACTCTGACGTTGTGATACTCATCATGACAACATAGAGTTTTCATCGAAAATTAAAAATTGGACAAAATCGTAACTGTTGGAAAATCATGAAATTCCATGAGGGTTTGGACATGGCAACCCTGAAAGAGTTTGGATCATCGTGTAAGCTGCTGGATGCCCAGTTACTTGGCCTCTACCAAGCACATTATACAAATGCGAATCCATTTTCAAGTCATTTTATTGGGCACCATCGGCTGATGTGGACTGCTGCTACCACCTGACCACAGGAGACTGTGTGGTCCATCATCAGCAACCTTGCAGGTCTGTGTGATCCACAGATTTCCAGTCGTCATAAAAGCCGTGCTTGAATCTGTGAATAGTGAATCCTCTGTCTGATAATCCGCCCACCTGATGATGCCACTTATTAGACTACTGCAGACTACCGCACATCCAGAGAGATCACCAGCAGGTTGTAATGCAGGTTTTCATCATGCACAAGTCAGCAAGTTCCACAGTCAATATTTAGCTATTGTATGAATGATGCCTTAGATTCAGAAACAGGCCACCTTCGACAGAAGCTGCCGCTGTTGTTTCCATTTTATTCACCCCCCCCAAGCCAAAGCGTTCCCCGACTCCTTTGGTTTCCAGTACCCATAATGTTTATTGCTCCTTGGCTGGCCTTAAATTCTTCTCAGCTCACTTCATCCCTCCGCCCTTTCTTCCTGCTTCTGTCTCGAACCACTTTTCGTACTGTGCTATACTGGCTTTCTGTGGGTATTGAGGGTGGGGACGTGGTGCAGTGCATTTTGTTGTGTGACAATAGCCTTTGTGATGTTGTGATGAACTGTGGTTCTAGCCGGTTTGTACCTTGAGAGGTTTTTTGTTTGCTTCGAATTAAGAAGAACAAAAATTGTCATGTGAAAGAAAGGTTCGCGTCCACATTATAAGTGAGTTCATCAGACTAGTGGAAGGGTGCAAATATCATCGCTTCCAAACGTTGTCGAGAAACGTGCGAGAGTAGTATAAGTAGTATAAGAATATTACAAAGCAGATTCCTCTCCATGAACAGATGTGTCAGTAGAGTACTAAATAATAAACATTTTCGTGTCTCATTTGCTGATCATAACAGAGTAACGTAGGACTCTTGCATGGCGATCTCACGTGTCCATTTCTGATGCTGCACCAGGATTTGCAGCGGTTTGTCTAAAGATCAGCGAAGCTTGAGTCTCATCTTTACAAACAAGCCTTTGAACACGGAAACAGCTGAGTTCAACTTCCATCGCGCTATCGCTCCATCAATTCCTGATGTGAAACAACCCGTCCGCTCCCTCCCCCGACCGTTCTCCCACAGCTCATTTCCTTCAGTCATTTCCCTGCACATGTCTGGTTTCTGTGTTCGCTGTGAATACATTAGGAAACAAATCAGTTCATCTACGTTTATTGACTTTCCATTAATGATCGTCGCTGTTCGTCCACGACCAGGATCCGTGGCCTGAAGTCTCACTCTTGTAAGAGCTGTCAATTATATATTTTAATTAAACAAAGTATTGATCGCTAGACCAAAAACACTCAGTGCACCCTGAGTAAATCTTTAAAACTGTGAAAGAGCGTCATAACACTCAGGCTGGTTCTCCTGGCAGAGGAGGAAAAGTTTGGTTCTGTGAGAAAATATTTGTACATTTTTACAGCATTGGAGTTGCAGAACAATGTCACCCTTCCAATCACGTAAAGACCAGAAATGTTATTGCTCCACATCGACAACAATCTGTGCCTTTGGGTTCACAGCTAATCCAGGTGTTGGGACAATTTGTGTCATTGTTTTCTTCAGTCACCGATTGGAGATATACCGATTATAAGTATAAATTAGTGGTAGGACTGTAACAAGTTAATTATGATTCATTAATTACAACATTATTACGATTAATTAATTACAACAACAAAAATTCTAATTTAATTGAACAGTTTGCTCCCCAGACAACAGGGAACTTTTGTTAATGCAAGAGTTCCTGGTCCACTGATCACAGTGATGCACAAGACACGTGGCAGCTAGGATGATAGCAACAACAACAAACATGGAGGAATCCCTGAACAAAAGCAAACAAAAGCATCTGTTTGCTTTTGTTCAGGGATGTTTTTTGCTACACACTGGCCAGGGTTTCCACTACACTGAAATTCTCATAAAATTGAAATTCTTATACAAATATTTTCAAGGCATTAAAAGAGCTTTAGTTTAAATAAGGTGATATAAAAAGTTGAATATAGCCACCATCGTGATTTATTACACTACTGTCAAACTGAGCAAAATAAACAATATTTTGTTGTTTAAATGTATGTATGGGTCCATCATTAGTTTCACTAATATACCAAATTCATTCAAATTCAAGAATGTGGCTTCTTGTGGCAAATATTCTTATACCATTAAACTGCGATTAATTAATCACAAATTCTCCAATAACAAGATTATTTTTTAATCGAATCCCACCCCAAATATAAATAAATAAAAAGTAAATCAACATGCATCCCCTCACACACAATAACCACAACCCCCTTTTTTAATCTCGATTCCTGTGAAAGCTTGTCAAACAGAAAACTTTTTCTAAGGGGCTCAAACTGTTGCTCTACCTTTCCTCTCTCCTCAGTTAATCTTCTCTTATGTCTGTCTGACGGCTTCACCCTCTCTTGATTAAACCTTGTGATATGTTTCCCATTAACACCACAATAGAAAAGCGAAGTGAGAGCCAATCTTCTGAACCGCAAAGCTTTAGATGCTCTGAAGTAAAACCCCTCTTCTGTCCCTCACATTTAGACCAGAGATGGTGAGAAATTGAGTAGATAAAGGAGAGGAGTGTGAGGAGAGCTTGACCTGATTTAAAGCCTGCTTACAAGATTTTTTGGACTGTTGTTTCTGAGACTACTTCTCTGTGTGAAAGTCTTGCAAGTCCTCACTTTGTTTCCTTTACAGTAATGATAAAGTGTCCCTTTAGTGTGTGTAACTGTGGATGTCATGGCAGATACTGTTAGCATCATTCAGCCAATTGTCAGCTTCAAATCTGTTTCAGAGAACAGCACCTCGAGGATGTTTGTAGCCTAAAGTGAAGATCTTATTTTCGTCCCTGAGCACAACATGAATTCCTGCATCCGGCTCTGAAACAGGTGTTCATGAACATGCCTTTCATTATCATTTACTGCGGTCACCAGGGAAACGGAGTCTCTCGAGTGCAGAAGCATTAAACTGAAGTGATGAGTGTCACTACAGTCCGTGAGCTTGTTTGTCTCCGTCCGTGAATTCATCATAATAGGAAGATAAATGCTGTTAATTCCCTCCAGAGGCTGTTTCCTCCTCCGGTCATAGAGATCACACAGCCTCGCATGAGTTCATTTTGTAGGAACGAGGAGCAGTTTGTAAGAACAAACTGTATTACGCTAAGGTCATGACTGTTTTTAAACATCATTTAAAAGAAAACAGTTTTGACACATCACTGGACTCTCCAATTTATCTGTTCTTAGCTCCATCTCTATGCCACACGTGTCCAATTAAAGTGACAGCAATCTTCACATCTGAGGCCATGATTGTCAATCGAGCAGAGGACGATCACTCTGTAGGCACCGACAAAGTTTGCTTCTCAGTTGTAGCACAGGCTACTCTGTGTTTGATCCTCAATGGTCAGAACCATAGCTGTCTTCTAGCATGAACAAAGGCAGAAGGAGAGATGACCAGGCAGCATCATGAGAAGCAAGGTGAAGCTGATGCCTCCGTTACACCACAGATCACAACTAAACAAGCAGCAATGTGCAGCGGCTCCCACAGGACTGTTGGACATGTACTAATGACCATCTCATGCCCTGGAGTCTTTGTCTGATGTTTCCAACGCAGCCCGACTTTTCTAATGACCAGTAATGCCTCACTAAATCTTCTGGTCCAATGTGCACGTCAGAGAAAGTCGAGCCGTCGAGAGCGTTTGACAACCAGATTCATGAGTTTGCACTTGTTGGCTCTTAACAACTCTCTGCAGTCGGTGATCAACTGCAAACAGTGCCGAGAAGTGTTACGACTCAATCAGTCGTTACTCCCACTGTAATTAGCTACGCTGCTGTCATCGATTATGTGCTGACTAAAAAGACTGATGACTTGCTTGTTTTTCTTAATGAAGGAGAAGAAAATTAGCCCGGTTGGACTTTTAGAGCATGGTGGAGAGAGGCTTGTGATCAATTTTGTGGACGCTGTATGTGTTAGATATTCTGTAATGCACAAGATGGCCGGCCACAGAAGGTCTCTGGGTTTCTGTTGTGGAGTGTGTTTCTTCCCCTTGTACTCTTGTGGGCTTCCTTTCACAATCCAAATCCTCTCCTCCTTAGACGGTCCGTTTAATAAGGAGAATTATCAGTGTACCTGATGATGCAATAGGAACCAATCCTATGCCCTCTGTGACTGGTTGGAGCTGACTTTGGCACCGTTTTACCAGCATTTTGACAGATCTTCGAAGTGGCCTGGCTGACCTTGCCGACCACTAGCTGCATGTTTTGTGTCCTCCCAGTTGGTCTTGATAGTTGACCTATCTGGGAATTTATCTGTTGCACTCTTTCACTCATGAGTATAGGTGGGAATGGTTGAGCAGTAGCAACTCAACATCCTCAAAGAGTGGTAGGTTGCTGAATTGATCTCACCCCAGAGAATGGAAAGTCATCTCCTGCTCCTGATGTCCGTGGATTGACTCGGTTGGCCTGGCTCTTTCTGCCAGAACCAGGATGAAAAACGTGATCAACTGCAAATTCATCCTCCTGTGTAGCTAGCTGTTGCCTTTCAGCATGTAAACACACATACAATAGGCATAAGTTGCACAGTTGCCATCCTGAAAGCCTAAACTTCTGGAGGATGAGAGAAGAGACAGCTGCTTGGGTCAGCAGAGACCGCTCCCTCCTCCCTCCTCTCTCGAAGCTGTCTGAACTGTCGGCGAGGGAGCAAGCATGAGATTTAGACGGATGTGAAATATTGAGTGAGAAGGAGTCGGGGAGGGGCAGACTGATCGAGGTCAGAATGAGCAGAGAGTTATTTTTATTTCTCTGTTAAGATTTGATTTGTCTGAGCAGCAGGTGTTTCCTTCCCCTGAATCTCCCATTCTTCTTCTTTTTTGTTGGCTTATTCCCTGTTCACTGTTGAAAGGATCATGTTCTGATGACAGTTTTTTTTTTAAGTTCAAATCTTGTCCTGCAAGAGGACATCTTAGATTAGATGTCCTTTTTTAGTCCCACAGAGGGGGGATTCAATAAATGTATCTAATCTTGATGGTATTGTTTAAACACTGCTCGGTGTCACGGAGAGGCTTGTGATAGCTATTCTTATGTATTAGCCATGTGGACAAAGGTGCCATTGGAGCAGAGAAATGGGATACAAGATCTCAAACAGACGTCTTCTGTAAGAATAGTACACGTTAAATATTATCCTTTCTATACTAGAATCCTGACAATAATTTGACTGTAAGGCAATATTTTGTCACTGAAACTGCCCATTGTGTATTATGTGTTGGTGAACTATGCATATCATGACTATTGGTCAGGGCCACAGGTGTGTTGCTTTTAAGTGATCAAACACTTTAATATTTGAGATCATATGTCGGTAGGAAATGAGCCTACAACTTCTTTTCTGGATTTTTTTTTGCAGCATAGGGGGTGACTTTAACACTATTGGAGTGTGACTGGGCCATTGCATACTCTTAGCGGACCGCCCTTTATGGTCTGCCTTAAAAGGCAGAGTCCGCCTCCACTGATGCTGAGGGAATTCTGACATTGCAAGTTGCACTCTCACTATATTTTGACAAAACCAGTGGAAAAATCCAGCATAGGGGTGAGACCCCAGTCTAAGACCTGAAAATACAAAACGCAGGGGAGATCATGTGATTCTCAATGACAAGGGCCACAGCTATACCAACCCTTTCATCAATTTCCGAAAGTTTCAACTGCATCAGCGTTCAAAATCAGTCAGATCAGTTGTGTGGTCGATAACCTTTTACTGTTGTTAGCTGTGCTTTCCTCGTCCATTCGCTTTACCTGAGTGACTTCAAAGTCAATGACTCTGGCTGACAGACTCCTCTCGGGAAAATACTGAGTCCATTTGTCTTCAAAGTGAAGATTTCCATCAGGCACTCGATCCTATCTGTCGCCTCCTCTCTCCTTCAGTCTGGCTTTTTTAGATGTCCTGATGGATTGTTGAAGTCTGCAAAGAACAGAGAGATGGTTTTTATTCCTCTGCATTACTGGTGAAAAAGGTTTTCCTCTTACCCTCTCACCCTCTGGACCAAATCTGAATGCTAATGACATGAACAAACTGATGGAGTGCTTGTAAACCGGTTGGGTAGAGGATGACTGTGATTTGCTGCTGATGATAGAGAGAGAGCGAGCGAGAGAGAGGGAGAGGAGGAGGAGGAGGCTCTGACGAACTGAGGGAGGCAAGCGAGTGAGAGCTCACTCCCCTCAGCTCCGGGCTTCTCTCCGTCTCCTCCTTGTCTCCGCAGCAGCAGGACCGAGAGGGAGACCGCGGCAAACCAGACCAACGAGGAATCAACAGGAAGGATCTTCATCAGGAGTTATTCCAGTGGAGGAGGACAAGAAAAAGATGAGCGTCCATCAGTGGACACTTAGCAGCTACGTCCGCCGGCTGCGATTTCTTTCTTGAAATTTTTTGGTGTCGTATGTAGTGACGAAATCGAGAGGAGGGGGTGTTCTCTGGAATCCCTGCGCTGAGATCTGAAGGCTTCTTTTTCCTCACATATTTCACCTTTTTCCATCCTTGACAAAGCAGTAGGATCTCAGTTACAATCGTCTGTGTGGTTTTGCTTCCACACTCTTCCACATCTTCTCTACTCACACCTCAATGTTTCACCAGTGGGACAGTGGGTGGACAGTTCAGAGTCGTCTGGTCTGCGGCTTGTCTCTGGACAGGTGTGAGTTTTCATGCTTCCTGGAGAAGTTTTGTCGTAGGCTTCTATAGATGCATCTTGGATTTACTTCTTGTGGCTTGTCGATGAAGAACCTTAGGAGAAATAAGCTGATCAAAGTGTTCTCTGTCAGCGTCACAGTGATGTATTTCCACGATCCGACATTTCTTTAACATTCAGTTCGTACTTTAGCACTTTGAAAATAGCTTGATTTCCCAATAAATCCAAAACATGATCGGAGTGAACAGCCTGCATTCGGCAGGCCGCCTACGCTCACGCTCCCTTTGCACTGTACGATACGGAAGAGACTTCCGGATGATGGACCCGTTCCGATACCCCAGAACTCCACGCTCACGCTCTCTTAAACCACTGGTGTTTCCGGACCTTCTCGGGAAAGCACAGGATGGGCAGAACCACCCTCAGGCCCGAAAGAGGAGGAAGGTATGGAAAATACAACACTTTTGGTGACTTCGGATGAAATACTTTTGTTGCAATTCTTTGTACTGTATTTTCTTTCTCTCCACTTTCCTATGCAAACCATGTAAGGTCAAGAGTGAGTTCATGTCCCTCATGAATCTGGCTTTTTTTGTCTCAGAATAGGGATAATAAAGACATTAGTTAACTTTGCTACTGTTTTTCTGTTGGACGTAGGTTTGAGGGCTCCAAAGATGTCCCTTTGACGGAGTAGAGATGAAATCTCTCCTGTTTAGATCTGACTACTAATGTGCTTTAGATGTTGGAAAGCCTGCTGCTCTGGTTTGAGTCACTGGTGGCTCCCTGACGTCGTCAACCTGTCACTCAGCAATTTCTTGGGCTCTCAGATAATCTGTAGGGAATATTAGCAAGATCAATGGTGAGATCTAAATTCACCTGTTCGGGCTTCCATCTCTCTTGATACTTCTATTTATCACTTCTGTTCATCTCCTCTACTGAACATGTTGCCGTCCTGCTGTGGCTGTGCGCGGCTCCATGTGTTGACATTCACGACCACATTTGCGCTGATACCAGAACTAAATCAGCAGTAATGTCTCCGGCTGCCCCTCATAAATATTCATTGACAATCGGCGATTGCTTTCACAGACAAATATGGAAGTTAACCTGATTACACCCTTGAATCCAACTCATTAGAAATCCAATTTAGGTGACAGAATTCATGACCCACTATGGTATGGTGAATTTAGAGCGTTTGTTGTGTTGAGGTTTCATATCAGCACTTCAATACCTTCTCTCACTAATTTCACAACAAGGACCATAAACCGTCTCACCCTCAAACAACCTTATTGTGCACTCGGAGGCTTGTCCAAATTATTACCAGCAAGAAAAGGGTGACATCTTTATTTGGTTATCACTATGTCATCTTCTCTGTCAGTCAACGCTCTCACATTGGATCTGTGCCCAGTGAATGGATAATGCATCATATCGTCTGAGCAAATGATGGCAACGCAACTTTACACGTATTTATGAATGAACCAGTGCTCCATTTGGGATTCAGATTTTTTTTCCTATGTGTGGGGTTGTGCTCTATAATAGCTTAAACCAAGGCCGAATTGAATAGAGGAACAAGCTACTATTTGGTTCAGTGACAGCAGTTTTGCAGTGAGAAATGAATGTGCGCATCTGTACAACCGTATTCTGCATTCAGCTGGGTCTCTAATCTTGTTCCTCCCTTTATGTTCGGGTCTATAGCTACATTGTTGTGCCTCTGACAACCAAACACTGAATGTGAAGGGCTAAATGATTGACAGGATAATTGATTTTCTTGATGACCAACCCTCGTTTGGATAATGAATGGCGCGCTGAATCTGATGATGGAACGATTAATGTTGTTCTCACCACTGCTACCTATGGATCAGAACATAATCTCATTTTATTAGTCACTTCAGTTATACTGAAAGGTGATGAGGCTCAGCAGGACGCCCTGTGAATTGACTCAATCGCATGCCTTAAAAGTCAGTAAATCCCATAAAGGTGGATTAAATGAAGGACTTACTTGCATTATGGTTTGAGCTCAGGACACTGTCAAAACTAGCCAATTCATGTGTGCTGCTAAGGTCAGCCGTAGTGGGTGCAGTATGGAGCTGTCAGTTTCTTCACACCTCTCACCACTTTGTCACCCGACGAACCAAAGTTTAACACCCCAGTGTGTTTTAAAAACCATTATATTTGACAGTCGCTGCAGTCACGGTTTCATTATTTGCTGTTGAAGTAGTGTTCCGATCAGCTTGTCATCTGGGCCACTGCCTGTGCTTGTGTGGCTACAGGTTCTGTAACTGACAGATCGATTACGACTCTTACGATGAATTGTCTGGTCCAAAAAAACCCCACCTCGCGTCTCCTGCTGCAAGCGTCACGTCATCGTACTGTAGAAGGCGCTGATATCGCCTATGAACTGTTTTGATATGCGGCTCCTTAATGTTAAAATGTCGCTTTGTGTGTCCCTCTGCAGGCGCTCTACAACTCCATCAAGAACCAAAAGCTTCAGTGGACTCTGTAAGTGATATCTCATTTCTACGTCTGTCAGAGACGCTGTCTTTGTGCTGGAGGATGGAGGCAGTATTGATTAATTTGTTAGCGGCCTGGTTAATGACGGCGTTGTCGGCCATGTGAAGCAAACATTAGTGTGTCAAGGGTTTCTATTCTGGATCACAGCTCAGCAGTGCCTCGCAGATGCCAATTAAGTCACTAGCTTTTCCAAGCTTTGTTGCCATAGTGACGGCTCCATGGATACGACTCCATAGCTACCGCATTGCCTTCCCTCTCCTCCCCATGTTCTGGCTCAACAGCGAGCAGATGGATGTACTGTACATATAAACACGCATTCTTACACAGACGCAGGAAGAGAAAGAGAGCGAGCTCCATTTAAACGTCTCTGTACCTGCATCCTTCACAAAGGTGCGACCGGCCTCCCACGATTCAGCCAAAAATAGCCCCAGTGTTCCCGATGCTGCTTGAATAAAAGTGGACAGGGGAGATCCACAGAGAGGCAGTGCTAAAAACCCTGACACATACAAGATTTTTACATTTAAAAAAAAAAAAATCACCCTCTGTCAGACTCACCCCCTGACATTAGATCTAAGATAAGAAAATGTCTACTCATTGGTGAACTGCTTTTAAAATGCTTCAGAAAAACAAACACATTGGCATTTTTATGAATATTAATATTATTTCTCTTGATCTTTGTACTTTTTTTTATTGACGGTGGCAGCTAGGGTGCGTTGAGGGTGGTCCACACACCTGTATATTTCCTCTAGTCCAAAGTCATAATGTCATGAGATTAAAGATAGTGGTGGGACTTTAACAAGATAATTACGATTAATTAATTATAACATTATTTCAAATAATTGCAACAAAAAACAAAATCAATTCTTATACAAATATATTCAAGACATTAAAAGAGCTTTAGTTTAAATAAGGTGATATAAAAACTTGAGTATAGCCACCATCATGATTTATTGTGCCATTGTCAAACAAACAACAAATAAACAATATTTTGTTGTTTAAATGTTTGTATGGCTCCATCATTAGTTTCACTAATATACCAAATTCATTCAGATTGAAAAATGTGGCTTCTTGTGGCAACTATTCTTATACCATTAAACTGCGATTAATTGAGATTAATTCATCACAAATTCTCTAATTAAGTAGATGTTTTTTTATCGAATCCCATCCCTAATTAAAATATTTAATCTTAATTGACACGTTTTGTATCTTTTCTAAATGTAACTTAAAAGGAAGATGTTATCAGCACAAGGGTGGCCATTAATGCATTGTTCATGTTGATGTTTTGTTCACTAGAGCAACTCTACATAACAGGAAGTGTCAAAAACATTCTTTAGAATAACCTCAGAGTCACTGAAAAGGTTCAAAAACATGGCAAAAAGCTTCACAATTGTGTTCATAAAATCTTCCTTTAAGTTACATTTAGAACAGATACAAAATGTGTGTTTTATTTGGCATTAATCGTGCGCTCGCTTAGTTTTTGTGCAATTGGTTGAGATTAAAGTTTTATTCTATTGACCTCCATAAAATTAAATAATCGATATTTTTAATAATAATACTAATGTAATAACAGACGGATGTCAACGTCCTAGCAGAGAGATGGACCAGCGATGTTGTGTGAAACCTGCATTTGTCACTTCACACTGTGCTGGTCTGCTGATGCATATTTTATCACACATGCGGAGACAAGACAAACATTCTGTGAGATGTCCATAAACATAGAACCCCCTCTTACATATATACATACACAACATTACCTTCCATTCAATTCTTCTGTATTTAGAGAGGAACAGCGTTGATCTACTTTTCGGATGTTCCTGTTTACTCGCTCTCATTCTCTCTCCGCTATGATTACATGAATACTGATAAACTCATGGATCACAGGTGTGTTTGTGTAGGTGAACTCATCTTTGTGAGAACAAATGGATGTTATTTCACTCCCCCACAGTCAACCATGCTGCACTTGGATGCACCCACATGTTCTCTGCTAGCTCATAGATGTATACATGCTTCCTCGCTCAGCGCGGGGGTGGAGAGCAAGAGGGGGAAGGAGGGAAAGAGGGGTTGCTTCTTACCAAAACACTGAGGCAACAAGTCACAATTTGAAACATTTCATGACCCTTCTATCCAAGCTCTTGGTCATTGTATCTAATCTCAGTCCAAGCACCTACTTCTGCCTCAAACATGGAATGTAATTTCATGTATTTATTCATTGTTTACAGCTGAGTGCGGGGTAAGGTTCAGGATAACTAGCCAGCCCTGCTGTCACTGGGTGACAGGTAAAGGGACCCTGAACAATTCGATGGGGCAGAGACAAAATATCAAAGCTCTCACGGGGACATCCATTGGTCTTTATCTTTAGTGTGAGTTTTAATGATTATGTTAGTAGTTCGAAAGAAGCACTCAAATTAACCACAGAGAACACCAGTTGTCTTCCTGCAATCTTCTGCAAATATTTAGCTGTATATCAATGTATTTTAAAAACGTAATTTCCCCTTAAATTCAATCCCCTCTCTTGTTGCCTTTTACCGTGATATTCTCTTTTATCTTATCTTCCCTGGCTCACTTGAGTGCCTTATATTTTTATTATTTATTATTCTCTAATTTTCCTCTCCATGGTTTTTCCATTCGTTCTTTTGATTTCCTAGCATTGGTCTATTCCCATGATCCTCCTTCCATTCCTTCCTTTTTGATTTTCTAGTGACTCCTTTTTCGACCTTCCCTTTGCTCGACCCATCCTCCTTCATCCCATTGTGTTATTGTTACTAATGTTCTGCCATCTTTAAATGATCGGCTTTGTCTTTTCACCCCCCTCCCCTTGTCCCTGCACCCCCTCCCTCACTCAGCGGAAAAAGTGGAGAAGGATTGAGGCCTGCAGTTACCAGGCAACAGGCTACATGCTCATTGGCTCCATCTCCGCTTCTCTCCGCAGCTGCTGTTCGGGGTTAACTGCCGTTGTGTTGGTTAGTCAGCTCCCGGTCCCAGGGGCACTGAGCTGCATCTCTATTTTCAGATGAGGGGTAGTGGGTACCTAGTGAGTAACAAGTGGAATTGCTGTGTTGTTGTTGCTGCTATTGTGACACATTCCGGTTAAATATAACATGCAAGGATTCCTAAACAGGCTGAGCAGGAAAAACTGAAGAATAATAATTAACTTCTGGTACACATTCCAACTTGGAGCGAAGAGGATGGCACTCCTTTCGCGTGGCACCCGTAGTGCAACCGCTGAAGTCACTCTCAAGTGACACCCGCCCTGCCTCTAAAACCTCTTATGCATGTTTGTTGACAAATTTTCCTTCCAAGGCAAAGGATTCATAAGCATTCATGCACGTCAACGGTTTAAAATCTTGTGTGAGTTAGGAGTCAAAGTGTGTGTGCGTGTGTGTGTTGGCATTCCCCCATTTGAGAAGGCATCTCAGAACTGGAGCAGGACAGACGCTGCATCTCCCAGTGTCTGATCAGAATGAGAAACAAGATTGCTGTTCAAATACTTAGAAAAGTCTTGTGCAACAACAAGGCTGAACACTGAGTCATGTATGAAAGTTCTGCTGTCCGGGTGTGATGTTTCTGGACCTGCTGTCCTCTCACTGAGGGGCCGGATGGAGGACGATGATGATGTGTTTACTTGCGTTGCTAATGAGACATGACACATGAGGCTCTTTCATCACCATGGAATCTGCTCCATCTTTCTGTGTGTCTCCATAGCGACGAGGAAGAGCTGCGGAAGTCCTTCTCTGAGCTGGGGGACAGCCTATGTGACTCCAACACCTCCAGAACCCTGAAGCGAGTGGGCAGCAGTGGGAAGTCCCTTTCGGAGGAGGCCCAGCCCTCTGGAACTCTGTTGTACAAAAATGGATTTCTGGTCCGCAAAGTACATGCCGACTCAGACGGAAAGAGAAGTACGACATAGCTGACACCTTTCACACGGTGCAGAAGCCAGCTCTAACACTTTGCTACTTTTGAGGAGGATTCTGGCTGCACTTCCCGCACTTCACAGTCCTGACAGGCCCCTACACTGTAGATAAGGAGCTGAATAACACACACTATCTTGTCATTTGATTTTTGAAGTTGACTTTTTGTTGATGCATTTTATTTCTGTTTACTGTTTCTCAGGTGTAACCTCAACACAATCAATGACCTCTAGTGATCACACGCTTAAGGGCGAGAGACCGTTGTGTTTACTTAAAACTGACTGTAAGCATCGATGGCTAGTTAATTATTTCGCGGTTTTCTTGCCTACTTTGAAGTAAAAGCCCTCTAGAGAGTGAAAATAAAATGTCTGATGGCTGAAAGTCAACAAAACATTTTTCTTTTTCAGCACCTAGAGGGAAACGTGGGTGGAAAACCTTCTACGCCATCCTCAAAGGTTTGATCCTCTATCTGCAGAAGGTACGAGTTGTTTATGCACTTTTAATAAAGGCTTCTGGGGAAGATGGATCTGGTTTTATATTCACAAATCACCTGTCGCACTTCCATCTACACTCCTGAGCCATAACCTGCTACCGCTTTTCACTTTTGTGTTACCGATGTAACACTTTCGCAAATGACTAAACCAAAGAAGTTATAGAGCCACAATGATTTATGCAGTGATAAGAAGAAGAAAAAATCAGAATTGCAGTGTACATTGTGCAGCAACATCTAGTGGTGACTGTGTTTCTTGCAAGCCCTTGGATTGCTAGGGTCGTAAAATGAAACCATAAATTGAATTAAGAGAAATTCATATTGATATTCATGTTTTTTCCCTGCAATTTACAGTGTGTCTGCGATTAGTGTACTACGTAGCACCCTCACTTTTCAATGTAGCTTACTAATTCTCTATTCTTTAAAAATCGTATTTCATTTTTCTTTATTGGTACCTGACATCCCAAAAAGCTTATGTTTTGTTTTTGCAGTAGTGGTCAATAATAATTTGCTGATTTTGATGACAGCGTGATTGGATTAATGTTTGTTGAGCTCATTTTTCAGTTTCTTGAGTGATTGTTCACAGGATGATGATGTGAATTTTGCTGTGTTTTTTTTTTATATGGAATCTCTTTCAAAGATTTTTGCTTTTTGATGTTCCTTGTACTTATGGTATTTAATATATATATATTTAATTTTTTTTTTAAAGTCGGGGGATTTTTGCACTGCCTGGTACAGTGTTTTTTTCAGGCTTTAAATTTAACTTGCAACGTGATGCTTTCATAAGTTTTAGCATTGTACCTCCCTATGAATCATGAAGTACAGATGGTTTCAGTGTGATATCAGCAGCAAATATTTTGAAGATATTTATAGATAGTTTTTTGCTGAGTTATTTTTCCAGTGTACTGCTTGGTAGAGCGTGGTATAGCTGATTCATTTCCTTATTGGTCAGAAAATGTGTGTTGAATCAATCCTGTCGAGAGTTTTAAACATTTTATGTTGTTGTTAATTTCCATGGCAACAGGGGGAGTACCGACCTGACAAGCAGCTGTCAGACGAAGATCTCAAAAATGCAGTGTCCATCCACCACTCACTGGCAATGAAAGCTTCTGACTACAGCAAGAGACCCAACGTCTTCTATCTGAGGACAGCTGACTGGAGAGTTTACCTCTTCCAGGCCCCGTGAGTCACCTCTCTTTCTGTCACAGGAATCGAAATAAACCTCCCTAGGTTTCAGATCACTGGCCTCCTGGCTGGGAGACTAAACTGTTTTTCCACTGCTAGACCACCTAACAGCTCTGCGTTGGCGTCAGATTTAGTGCTAGGAAAGAGATCATGAGCTAGTGTTGTTTCCTCACTTCATTGAGTCTCTAAATTGAAGTGGTTTCAAACGTGATATCAGTCTGGATATCTTTGCTTTAACATTTAATAGCCCAACTTTGACTAGGTTTGCTCTTTGCTTGAATGTGACTCAGCTGTTCAGTGAAGAGACTGAGGACATTAGGGCTGTGTAAAAACTCATGATTTATTTGGACCGTTAAACATCCAACCACCTATGATCTGCTCAGCTGTTTTTACATGTGGAACTCATGCAGTCACGGCTGATCTGAGCATGTGTGTGTGTGTGTGTGTACGTGTGATTGAGTGTGTATGTAGGTATGTGTCAGAGAGAGCTAGAGAGATAAAGATGTAGCAGGAAGTGACACGGTGTGGCCACATGTCTCGTTCCTCCTGAGAGCTGGCTCTGTGTTCCAGTTACAGTATATGGCCCAGATACTCTCCCCCTCCACCCCTCACCTGTCTCCCCTCCACTCTGATCACAACCCCACCTTTCCTCATGCTTTTCTCATCCCTTGCTTTCTCCACCTCTCCTATCCTCACTCTCTGTTCACTTCTTCCCACCCATCATCACCCTTGTGTCTGGTGCACTCCCTCTCTTCTCTTGTAACCTGTTTACCATTCCTCCCATTTCCTCCTTCCTAGACGTGAGTCCTTCTTTTCTGACGACTCCCCACTTCCAACCTCTTGTGGCCCCTTGCACACTTCCCAGTCTTCCCACATTCTCCCCTCCTTTTATCACTCCTGCCATTCTCTCTTCACACCTTCAATATTTCCATTTCTCACCCCGGACTCTCTGTGGTCTTGTCCCCTCTGTTCCTCTGACCCCTGACTCATCTCTCTAGTCATTTCTGAACACTCTGTTCTTACTTACGACTATAGGAACGCTGAGCAAATGCAATCGTGGATTACCCGGATAAACACGGTGGCAGCCATGTTCTCCGCTCCTCCCTTCCCTGCAGCCATCGGCTCCCAGAAGAAGTTCAGCCGTCCACTGCTGCCCGGGACCATGAGCAAGTTATCGGAGGTGACTCTTGTCTTCTGAGGTTGAGCTCTAGTCTCCTCTCTGTGACTGGATCCATGAGTAAAAGAGAATAATAGAGAATAATGTTATTAATATGCTAATAAATAACTTAAAGTTGCTTAACACTGAAAGACTCTCATTTGCTCTGACAGGAGGAACAGGTCCGGTCCCATGAATCTCGATTTAGATCCGTCTCCACTGAACTGGCAGAGCTGAGGGCCCTTCAACCTGACAGGAAGGTCAAAGGTCGCGAGGCAGAGGAGTATCGCCAGAGAGACGAGTACCTGGAGTTCGAGGTGACAGATTAGTTTGTCCTCTGTTTGCAATGATTATACTATATCAATAATAAGATGGACGACAACAGTAGGACACAAAAAAATGAAAATCAATAATTAGTCTCATCACAATTTATAATAATGCTGTTTATTCCTTGGCGCCTGAATTTTCTTCTTTTCAGCCACACACGTCTGCTCAGATTAGACTCTTAGTCCCACTTTGAAAGGTGTGACTTGGAGTCAGTGTTTGTCACTTTGTGTTTGAAGTACATAATAAAAAAATTTATATGCCATAAACATGTAAACAACTATATTTTGATCAATAACCTCATAACCTCTATTGGTGTCAGGATATCTTTGAAGTAGTTCTGACGCTCCATTCTTCTTTCCCCTCAGAAAACCCGCTATGGCACGTATACCATGCTGATGAAAGCCAAAATTAGAAGCGGCGAGGAAGACCTGTCAGTGTTCGAGTCCCTGCTGCTGGAGGACAACAGTCTGCAGCGGGCCCACTCCAGTCCCACGTTGCAGGACACCAGTCTGGCCAGTCAGACCAGTCAGGCCAGCAGCACCAGAGACGGGGGCAACAGCAGCCGAGCCAGTGGCTGCAGTGCTGCTAAACCCCGCTCTGATGCTCAGAGACAAAGCTACCGGCAGGCTGTCAAGAAGTGAGGATGGACAGGGGGCCGGGAGGCGGTTTTCATTTCTAACCCAGGAGAGCTCTGCTTGAGGAGGGGGAGCGGGGATCTACCCAATACCCAACCATGACACTCCTCCCGGCACCCCAGCAATCTGTGGAGGAGGTGCAAAGACTTGGCAGAGCTGGTTGGGACCGGCGGGTCACTGGTGCCGCAGGGGGGCAGAGGACACCAGGTGACAGACCGCTGTGATGCTGGAGATTCAGACGGTGCTCGAGTTTTGGACCAGCACCATCAGGAACATTTTACTTGTCTTAATTTCTTTCTCCAGCCATCTTCTCTCTCCTGTGTTCCTGGACCAAGCCAGTTCACACTTACAAACATTTTTTTTGTTTCAGAGATGACCTCTTTCACATCAGAGTGAAACTCTGTTCTGTTTTAATGGAGAGAAATTCATGTTTTCAAATAATAGATGCATATATCAGCTCTGGCTGATGAAACAACACTTCTGATAAAAGCTTGTGCAGGTCATATTATTCATAAAAAATGAAAACATCACATTTACAGTGCTATTAAACTTTGGTAAGTTGGGTCTAAATTCTGGGCCTAATGGCGAGGGTCCAAATCATCCCATTCGTTGACAAAGTAGAGCCCATTTGTTTCTGGAGTGAATGCATGACTGTCCAGGCTCTCAATGAGCGGAGTGTGTCCAGATTTTACCCGCATTGACATTCCGTCCGTCGGGAGGATGTTTCCGCTGACGATTCTGTGGAGGCGATGCGTCATGACGAAGTGTCGCTGCTGGACTCGACACGTCGCTTGTGAATCTTCTCTTCTCACTCGTCAGAAGCAACAAGTCGCAGCGTTCTCGTCAAGATGTTTGCTTCACGGCTCTTCTTTGCTTCTGTGATGCTTTCCTCTCCCCCGTGGCAGGACATCGGCAGAGATCTGCATGTTCGCACCCCTCTCTTCTTTTGTGAGGAGTTTCCTCTGAGTACTCATAACACTCACCAGGCAAAAGCTGAATGTTTCACTGTTTTTACTGTGTTTGCTGGTGTTCAAGCCGCCATCTAAGTGTACAATGACAACAATAAGTTCTCATCCAGCGTTTGTTGTAAATAACTATATTGTACTCTATATTTACAATATATTCAAAACGCTATACGCAGTCTTCTTGTGCAACGAACATTCTTTTCCTTAAATGTTTGTGTTTTTCAGTGAATTCCCCTGAATGTCTGGAGTTAGTGGCAAGATTATCAGACAGGTTCCAGCCCAAAGCATCTTTCTCTGTCATAAGCGCATGATTTTAAAGGTTTCAAATTTGCAAGCTGCATCTGAGACGCATGAAAACATGAAAGGGAACCGAAGCAAATGGTTGGTTCAGTCGGAGGACTGGGCTTGGCTCAGACAGCAGTGGTCATCATTACTCCGGAGGGCTTCTGTATGTGTGTGTGTATGCTTTTAGACATGTCCACACTACTACACTTTCTTAATAGAATGTCAACATATTCAGGAATCCTGTGTATTCCTCCACACGTGTGATGTCTCAAAAAACCCTGACCTACAGAGAATCTCTGTCTAATACACACCTACATCACTTGAATATTTTTTTTATGATAAGACAGCATTTTAGAAAGAAAGTATAGCAGTGTGATGTGTTGCATGTCACGGAGTGTCACGTAAAAGCTTTGGTGTCCCGTGTGAAGGCTCTTGTGTAAAGCAGATCTTCTTGTCCCAGATGAAACAGTCATTGATGAAGAATTATGCAACAATGTAATTTGTCCATAGTAATGCAGACAAGCACACAAATATAGTTATGGTGTAAATCTACTAAAAACGACTTTATGTTTATGCAAATAAACTATTATTTTCTAATTCCACAAAAACAAACTTGAGCAAACCCTAGAAATACATGCTCAAACATGATTAATGATGGTAATGGTAATCACATCCATGAAAAATTCAAATGAAACCAGAACAATTTAAAGATGGTTATGGAACACAAGGGCTTCCTTTACTGCTTTTTAATTTTTAAATAAGTCATATTTTAAGTTGGAACCACAAACTTTTTGGAACTGCGAACCAGTGGAACGGCTAATTAAACCTTGTAAAGGTTGTGGCATAACCACATGATGAAAAGACGTGACGTCTAATTGTCAAACTGACAATTTTGAAACTTTGTCAAAACACTGTCATGCAATGAAAAGAAGGTAGAAGACAGCACACCTAATTCTTGTAATAATAATAAAGACACAAGCATTTGAATTAAAATCACCACAAAATATCTGTGACCCTCACCTTAACTCTCTCTTAAGAACAGGTATAACCTTGAATAAAGTCCAGGGAAAAAAATTATTAATTTGATTTGACAATCAGAAGGTTTTCTTATCTCACACTAATTTGTGAAAAAACCTCGGATTGATGGTCACAGAGAAGGATGAGTTTCATTATGCTTAATTTTGCTCACGTTTGCTCATCTGTGTGGGAAGATTTGACTCCACCATCACATGTCTCCAAGGTCTTGCACGTCCTCTGTTGTCAGCTCTATCAGAGCTTGGATGGTGCTGGTCGCCATGGCACCTGTTAGCATGGTGATAGTTGGTTCCCCTGGTGACGGCTCAGTGATGCTCAGGTGAAAGTCACCCTGCGGCAGCAGAGGAAGTCTTTGCAGAGGTCGCCTTTTTATTTTTCGGATGTAAATAGCGCATGAGATGTTGCAATGTTTATTTATGATTAAAAGCGAAGGTTTAATGTGTAATTGTGAATGATGCTGCCATCGTTTTTTTCAGACGTCCATTTCTGTTTTGTTTCTCACTGCCTTGTTGACTCACCGAGGAGATGATGTTTGTTGGACTCTTTTTCAGGAACTGATGGGAAAATAAAACGTTGAAATGTCATTGTTTGAGATTTAATGTCATGAGCAAAATTCATTTAAAATAAAGTGTTTGTTTCTCTTTCAATATTGTTTTATTAAGCAAGGCATTCAATTTGTATATTAATTTCAGTGGAAATATTGAATAATCATATGTTGTTGTTATCGTTATTTATTTATTTGATCATTTTTATTCTAACCTACTAACATGCAACACTTTGCACATGCACTTATATACTAACATAGCACACCGAATAGAGAATAAACAACACAGATAAAAAAAGGAAAAAATATTGCAGAGTTCATTGTCCACACAATTATTATTATTATTATTATTATTGTTATTATTATTGTTATAACAATAATAATAATAATAATAATAATTTTTATATCAATGTATATTTTAATTATATTAAGTGTTCACATTTGATAATTCTATGGGATATAATTGTGCCCTGTGGAAAAATAATGACGGAAAAAAATATACACTTTAATTTAAGAATTCTCAATCCAAAACACAAACATTATGATAGCCGGTATCTTTCTATCTACCCTTGACTGCACACGTAAGAAAGACAGAATCCATATCTACAAGTATTCTAGTCTTTTGCTGTGACACAGTTATGACGTCATGTAGCCAAGCTGAAGAAGCACAGCCGGGCATTCCAGTGACGTCACCGAGGAAAGTACACACACACACACACACATTTGGCTACTGCTTTGACCTAAAATAACTGGACAGCTCTCGTCTCCGTGACTCGGCTCATGACACGGTCATAAAACTATCAGGTGAGTCTTGACGTGACGCCGTTGTTGCGGACAGAATATGTTCCTGAAATCACGCTGCTGAAAAACTATTGCGAGGCTGCATCTACTTCCTGGCTAAACTGTTGATGTTAGCTAGCGCTGCGCAAGTTGGCCTGTAGCTCAGGTAAACATCCCCGTGTTGCGTATGTGCTCGTCTCTTGATCTTTAAAACTTCAGATTTGCCGTGGCGTTTGCTTAAGCATTCTGTTGACACGGGATATTTGAAATATGAACATTGATAGTTGATAAACTGGACGTGTCGTCCAGGATATAGTCACGTCCCAGTAGCTGTTTGGCTGTTTGCTAGTGTACACTGAGTCTGTTTTTCGTTCGCTTTGTTGTCGTTTGTACCCTGATAAAGAGGAAATTGTATGTGCTCCCAGGTCGAGGCTCAACAATGGAGAAACCTCCCTTCAGGCAGAACCAGAACTGTGGGGACTGGGAGCTGAAGGAGCGGCTCGGAATGGGCGGGTTTGCCCACGTTTACCTGTACCAGCATCATGTGAGTCTGGACCTCACTTAAGATCGGGCAGAACCAGACATACAAACCTGCATTGACCTGAAAATGCTAAAAGCGTCAATTGTCTTTGGTCTTGGTCACATCACAGTGCAGTGAAGGCACTTTGCTCAGAGTTCTGGAAACACAAGTCCTACATACTTGGTGGACAGTCATACTCACATGCACAGTCAGAAAATGACTGCAGTATGTGATAAGTGATTATTATTACTCCAGTAATAACGGGGTTGTGTTCAATGTCATTTCCAGTATTTGTTGGAGGAACGTGGATTAACATTAGTATATTATTAGTATATATTAGTCAACTCGATTCCTGTTGGGTTTTTTTTTTTCATTTTCTTTTGCGGTTTGTTTTTTTTTGTTTTATGTTTACTTTCACAGTTTTGTGTTAGAGGGACGTTTTGAACACCATGTGTGTTCAAGTAATAGTTGATGTGCTGTACACAGCCACTGTGTATCCAGCTAATTCCAGCGTTTCCCCTCACAATGATCCAGGGGAGGCGCTAGTCAGGTGCAGAAAATGTGAAAGTAACATACTCCTCGGTCATTGTAGCTCGATCTGCCCAGGCAGGTTGCGCAAGCAGTCTTATTATAATGCTGCACTAGCTGTTTTTAAACACTTATAAGTGATCACCACAGGCAACCATTCATTTAGCCAAACCTTCTCTGACAGCTTGCAGGCCTGTGAATTAAAATTCATTTGTCAATAATCACAAGGATGCCATTTACTATGTCAGTGTTACGGTTGTCCTTGGTCCATCTTTGTTAGAAAACAGAAAAGGACTTTTGATATAGCTTTCTGGCTAAGGAGGATCAAACGTGTTGCCTAATATATTACTATATGATCAGAGATTGAATTAGATACGCTTACAACGACTGCTTGCTTTTCAGAAAACAAATGACAAACTTGCTGTGAAAATGTGTCGACTGGAGCTGACGCCGAGAAACAAGGACAGGTGGAGTCGTGAAATCCAGATCATGAAAAAGTGGGTAAATGTGTGTCTCATGACTGTGCTGTTGCTTACGTTTTGAAGTTTTAATCCTTTTGGCTTGGATATCTTGAATGAGGAACAGTAAAAATTGATGGAGTAGAACGGGTGACAGATGGGTTCTAAGTCTCTGGGAGTAATGAACAGAGATCAAGAGTGCTGAAGGGTGGAGCGGGGTGGGATGACTGACAGGAACAATTTATCATAGAAAAATAAAGGTAAGTAAAAGTCAGATTCTATCCCACGTTTCAGGGTACAGCAGTGCATACATTTCAGTGTCATGTCAGGAGCTGACATGGAACGAAGTGAAGATTAAAAAAATATCTGGCCTATACTATTCTATTGTGTCAACTTTGAATTGTTAACTTACCAGTTCATTCTGGTATCCCCAAGTACTGCTAAAGTGTTATCGCCACATGCTTAAGTGATTGGTGTATTTTAAATGAAACAGCGTTAAACTGTTAAGAATAACAGTTGAGCATAAAACAAACGGCAACAGATGATGCATGAATGTTGACAACAAAATGTCTTTTTAATTGATTTTTTTTTCCCCCACCAAATTTTGACGGTGGCAAGACGCAATGTCATATTGGTTCTGGGTAAACAGACAATGAGCCAAGCTCTAGTACGTCTCCTGCTCAACGTACAGTAGCTGCCATACAAAAATGCAAATGACAAACTTGTATTTCCAAACGCAAGGACTCATTACTGGATTCACATAGCTGATTCTGAAACTGGGCTTGCCAGCTCTCGTTCCACGGCGCTGTTTAATTTCACCCAGCAATGCTGACTACAGTCATAATATAGAAGATTCTTTTTCTCAGCATATGGGGTGTCTCCAATATGGTCAGGGCAAATATGTGTTGGATTTTGAGGACAGGGAACACAGAAGTTGAGACCTTAACAGTCAGTAGAGATTCATTTATATAGCACTTTTTAGAACACAGGTCACAAAGTTCAGAGTTCTACTCAACTGATGCTGAGGGAGCAGTGACTTGGAGTCATATTTCAATGCATTTTGACAAATAAAGCTGAAAGCTCCCCATAAGCTGAAATTTTCCCACTGGCCTGAAATCCTCAATGCTGCTAAAGCACCGTGGAGGACCACGTCACCCCAGCCCTGATAAATGCAGTACAGAGTGTTTGATTTGCTCAGGTATAGAACTAAATTACTACCCGATGCTCAGACACCGTTCATATTCAGATCCCAGTTAAGTTTTCACCTTGTTATCACCTCTGAAATAATGTTTCTGGTGTTCCAAGCTTCTGCAGGATCACATTTGTCCTCCTTCAACAGGCGTTGGTCGGGGCATGAATAAATGAATCAATAAATAAATTTCACCTGTCTATAATCGTGTTTCCTGTTGAGCACAGGATCATCTCTGTCTGCAGTCACTGTCTATGAGCTACACCTCTATTTAAAAAAAATCCAGAACCAATTTTCTTTTATTTCTGGAATGACTCACAACAATGAGCTTTTGAGTCATCCCTTTGAAACAAAAGCAGTTCTCAAGATCCTAATCTCTTTGAACAGTCAGTGTGAGAGTGCATCCAAATGATTGGATCCAAAACACTAGAGAAAAAAGTATGATTGGAAGTCCCCATGTTGATGCGATGATACATGCTGCTATCTGTTTCATTTACTGTTTTATTAGTGTGTAACCAAATAATTGTGAATCTATGAACGTTCTCCCCTCAGATTAAATCATATCAATGTGGTGACTGCCCGAGACGTTCCAGAAGAAATAAATGACATTGCTTTAAATGACCTTCCACTGCTGGCCATGGAGTACTGTTCCAGAGGAGATCTGAGGAAGGTAAAGTAGCAGTTTTCTTCTGTCTGTGTATTTGCTACAATGTGTCCATGTCTTGTGTTTTCACAGTCATACACTTTTGCCCTTGAATGAGTGTTTGTGTGGGTCAATGTCTATGTTTACAGTATATGACTTAAGTCTTTGTGAAGCTCATCTGTTATGTGCGTGATTGTTTTCATTTTTTTGTTTTTATTACCATTAGCTTTTGCACCAATTCCTCGCTAGACTTTTGACATCTAGGTTGTAAGGCTTTTTATCCTAGATTTGACTATTTAAATGTCTTTCTGGCTTACTTATGTTGTGTGTACTTTGCAGCTGCTGAGCAAACCTGAAAACTGCTGTGGCCTGAAAGAGAGCGAAGTACTTTCTCTACTCAATGATGTTGGTATGTACCTGTATCCTTATGTTTTTGTTCTGTTGACAAATTTTTTTATTTTTTATTTTTTTGCACAGCTCAATCAATTTCACCCAACATATTTTCACTATTATTGCCGACATACCCTCCGCCGAGCATTTGGTGGTTTGTTCCAGCCAGTTTACTTCCAGGTCTGTCTGAGACTCTGTGCTACAGTTAGCTTTTTTGGCATAATCGTGATGACTCACAAGTCTCAGCCATTTCTTTTCTTCAGAGTTTCAATGAAAAGGTGCTTCCACAGTTTTGGTTGTCACATATCTTCATTTTCAGAATAAACAAAAGTAATAAATCCCTTTTGCATTCTTTTGAATTTAAATGTAATTCCGCGTAATGTCTTTATTTTCTTTATTCATTCATATGGGTCATAGATTGTAATTAAAAAATTGTATATATATATATATAATTTTTTTTTTCCATACAGATTTCCATTTTAAGTCTGACAAAATCTGAGCCTTGGGTTAACTAAAGAATATAACCTTTTTTATTTGCCCAGAAAAACCCCAGCAGTAACACTGTGCCCCTTTTCTTTAAATCTTTTATTTATTTATTTTATTTAACAGTTTTATTTTGTGAGTATTCACAAAAGTAGGGTTATCCAATCATGGACCATGCTTTATCATGTGTAACGTTTTGTGAGGTTACTATTTCATATTTACACCCCTAGTTTGTGATGATGATGATGATGATCATCATCCAAACAAAGTGACGAACATTATTTGTGTTCATGAAACCCCAGACATGTAGTCCTCAGTCCTGATTGCGTGTCATTTTGGTAACTAACTCATGAATAGAACACCAAGTTGATTCTTCAGTTGCCCTCCAGGGTCTGGGATCCAGTATCTGCATGAGAACAAAATCATCCACAGAGACCTGAAACCTGAAAACATTGTACTGCAAGATATTAATGGAAAGGTGAGCAAACCATTTTCTTATTAGCTTTTTTTTAAATTTGATGTATAAATCAGCTTTTAATTTCTTCTGCAGCTGGTTCATAAGATTATAGACCTCGGGTATGCTAAAGACCTGGATCAGGGGAGTCTGTGTACGTCATTTGTTGGAACACTGCAGTACCTGGTGAGAACCTGCTTATGCTTTCTATGTTTTATAAAATGTTATTATCTCATACTCATTTTCTGTAACTGTTGAGTCTTCAATGAGCATGTTAAAATGTCGAATACTTTTTTTTTTCTGTCTCCAGGCACCTGAGTTGTTCGAGAACAAGCCGTACACAGTCACTGTGGACTACTGGAGCTTTGGCACCATGATCTTCGAGTGCAGCTGTGGCTTCCGTCCTTTCCTGCACAACCTGCAGCCTGTTCAGTGGTGGGTCCATTTGTTTTTTTGTTTTAAAAAATATGCATTTCCAAATCACATTTTAACATTTGACCCCATTATGATCCAATTTACGTTTGTATTACGTCTGTACATATGAGCTTAAACATCATTATGGATGTGCTTCAGTGATGAGCAAACTCTTTGCTGTGTAATTGTACAGATCAACCCTACCCAACTTTTATCCTGAAGTGTTTTTTTTAACTTAAATGTTCTGTCGATGGGCAGGTGGCAGTAGACTTTTTGACTAGAACATTTAACAAGGTCTTTGTGAGTGAGAACATTCTTGAGAAATGGAGGAGAAGAGTGCTGGTGCCCATCTTCAAGAACAAGGGAGATGTCCAGTGTTGTGGCAGTGTTGTAGAGGGGTGAAGCTGATGAGCCATACGTTGTGGGAAAGAGTAGTGGAAAATACAATAAGGGCAGAAGTTAGCATATGTGAGCAACAGTTTGGTTTCATGCCAAAAAAGAGCACCACAGATGCAGTGTTTGCTTTGTTCATGGAGAAGTACAGAGAAGGTCAGAAAGAGCTCCATTGTGTCTTTGTGGACCTGGAGAAAGCGTACGACAAAGTGCCAAGAGAAGAGCTGTGGTATTGTATGAGGAAGGAAGTCTGGAGTGGCAGGACATGTATACAGGTGTAAGACAGTGGTGAGGTGTGCTGCAGGTGTGCTGCAGGTGTAACAAAGGAGTTTAAGGTGGAGGTGGGACTGCACCAAAGCTCAGCTCTGAGCCCCTTCTTGTTTGCCATGATGTTTGCAGATGAACATTGTGATCTGTGGTGAGAGCAGGGAGCAAGTGGAAGATCAGCTAGAGAGGTGGAGGTTTGCCTTAGAAAGGAGAGGAATGAAGGTTAGCCACAGTAAGACGGAATACATGTGTGTGAATGAGAGGGAGCCAAAGTGGAAAGGTGAAGTTACAGGATGTAGAGATAAAGAAGGTGGGGGATTTTAAGTACTTAGGCTCAACTGTCCAGGGCAATGGAGGGTGTGAGAAAGAGGTGAAGAAGCGGGTGCAGGCAGGGTGGAATAATTAGAGAAAAGTGTCAGGTGTGATGTGTGACAAAAGGGTGTCGGCAAGGATGAAAGGGAAAGTGTACAAAACGGTGGTCAAGCCAGCAATGTTGTATGGTTTGGAAACAGTGGCGCTGAGGAAAAGACAGGAGGCAGAGCTGGAGGGAGCAGACATGAAGATGCTGAGGTTCTCTCTGGGAGTGAGCAGGATGGATAGGATGAGGAAGCAGTAGATCAGAGGAACAGCACATGTCAGGTGTTTAGGAGACAAAATCAGAGAGGCTAGATTGAGATGGTTTGGACATGTACAGAAGAGAGATAGCCAGTACATTGGTAGGAAAATGTTGAGGTTGGAACTGCCCGACAGAAGATGGAGAGGAAGGCCAAAGAGGAGGTTTATGGAGGTGGTGAAGGAGGACATGAGGTTTGTAGGTTAGAGAGAAGAGGAAGCAGAGGACAGGGTGAGATGGAGGAAGATGATCCGCTGTGGCCACCCCCGAAAGGAGAGGATGAAAGGAAAGGAAAAGACAGAAAGAAGAGTTCTCGACACAATTTTGTTTAGTCATCATGGATGTTTTGGTAATGACATCACATTTTATGATGTGGTACACCTAGAATAGGTGACTGAAGAATGTTCCCTGTGAAACAATGAATTATTATTTGGATCAACTATTTTGGTGGCTTTTATGTCGAGATGCTGGCGATTGAAGACAATTTTTGCATGTGCATTGTTTCTCTCAGGGCCAGCAAAGTGAGAAATAAAGGTCCAAAAGACATCATGGCTGTGGAGGAACAGAACGGAGAGGTCAAGTTCTCCACCCACATGCCGTACCCCAACAACCTCAGCAGGTGTGTGACCTCATCTGTTAGTTCTTTGTAGTTTAGTGCTGTTTATTTTTATCTGAGCTTCCAGGATTATAGGACCAAAATGAACAAGGATCCATTTAGCAATTTCATTAGCATTGTAATTTACTTGTGGTAAACAGTAGATATGGCTTCTCACCGTTTATTTTGCTGTTGGCATTAATACTGTTTTGCAGATTGTTTTTGATGACTTAGGTGCTTCCGATGGTACCTTTGCTTATTTGTTATTGGTGTCCGTCTCTTTCTTCAGAATGAGTGGTAGCACTTTGAGCTGCAGCCCCCTGTCTGACTTGTGCTTGTAAATCAACTTTGTCCCTTTGGTGCTGCTGCTGTGTAGAACCCTGTTGGAGCCGTTGGAGGAACTGCTGCAGCTAATGCTGAAGTGGGACCCTGTGCAACGAGGAGGAAAAGTCAACGTAGACACCAAGAGGCCTCAATGTTTTGAACAGCTGGAGCAGATCCTCATTATGAAGGTGAGTTGTTGCTCACTTAAGCTCGGTGCATGTAATGTTAAATTCCCCAGGGGAGTTTTAAAGCTTTTGGTGGAAATCTACGTGGTCTTTTCCATCAGGTGGTCCACATCCTGAACATGACGACGGCTCAGGTCCATTCCTTCCAACTCACCCCAGATGAGAGTCTACACAGTCTACAGAAACGGATCGAGGCAGAGACAAAGATCGAAGTGGTGAACCAGGAGCTGTTGCAGGAGACTGGAGTCTCTCTGGACCCCAGGAAGCCGGCCGCTCAGTGTGTCCTGGACGGAGTGGTGAGTGCAAAGCTAGAGCAGCCTGCAGTAGCTTTCAACAGCAGCAGTAATGAGTCCTACTCTTTGTGTCCACAGAGAGGCTGGGACAGCTACATTGTGTATCTGTTCGACAAAAGCATCAATAAGTACTCGGGACCCTTCAGTGCCAGACAGCTGCCTGATAAAGTCAACACCATCGGTGAGTCCACATCCACTGCTCTTTATTCTCAAACAAGAATTGAAAGGTTGCGTCTCACCATCATGTAGATTATCTACTAAAACAGGAGCTGGTTAAACAACCTTGTTGTTGGGGTAGTATGGGTCTCTTCAGATGGAGATATTGAGTGATATACAGCAAGAGAAAGCTTTAAGTGTGCCATCTGGATGGAAGTTTTACTTTAAGTGTGCTGCTTTTAACATTTCCTGTTATGTACACAGGGATGGAAAATATTGCTGGGCTACATTCTGTTGATGATGTTTCATCCAAAAACCTTTAGTGTGACAAAGCACAAAGTGTTAAGCATAAACCTAATTGCTAAAATAGACTCAGAATTATCACATGGGTTTATGAGTACCACATTTGTGACTCAACAGTTCAAGAAGCCAAAACTCAGACTCCTCTGGTGATGCTGAAGAAGGTTTGGGGAGAAGCAGTGAGCTACATCTGTGGTCTGAAGGAGGACTACAGCCGACTGTACCAGGGTCAACGTGCTGCCATGTGAGTCCCATTAACCGCATCTGGGATTTGGGGGCTGTGCAGGATGCATTGCTAGATGGAAAGGTAGAAGCAACACTCGTCATTCTCATCTGTGGTTCTCAACTCTCAAGAAAGAGGTTTTCAGAGAGCAGAAATTTAATGTGTCTTTAAGAAGAATAAGTCTAAAATCAGATCAATGTTTGTCTTCGTGTGTCCAGCATGAGATTAATGAGTCCATCGGAACACACTCTGGATTCAGCCCATCCCACCTCTACATTACCTGTATCATTGTCTGCAGGCTGAGTCTCCTTCGCTACAACACGAATTTGACTCGCTGTAAAAACAGCATGTTTGGCTTCTCGCAGCAGCTCAAAGCCAAACTGGACTTCTTCAAGAGTAGCATCCAGTATGACCTGGAGAAGTACAGCGACCAGATGCACTACGGCATTTGTGAGTGAACACAGGCAATGAGGCGCAGCACTGTTCATGACTGATGTGGGTTTTACCTGCAGCCTCCGAAAAGATGCTCAAAGCTTGGCAGGAAAACGAGGAGCGAGCCTCTGCCTTTGCACAGGTCAGCCTCACTGACGTGCACTGAACTTTGCTTCATGTAGTTGAGCTATCTATGTGCAGGTAGCAGAAGTGAGCCACTTGGAAGAGGAGATCATGGCTCTGCACTCGGAAATCGTCGAGCTCCAGAGGAGTCAGTTCGCTCGTCGCCAAGGAGACAAGATGGAGCTGCTGTGAGTCTCTTGATCCTTAACTGACTGCTGACCACACCTCACTAAACTGACCAATGAATCCTGGTGTACTTGAGACGCTAAAGAATGTAAAAGCTTTTTAACCTAATCTTGTTAAACTTCAGACTCGGCCACAGAACTGTTTTTTTAATTGGATTTGACTGACTTCTAGAAGGACTGTTCAAGGTTGCAATCACTACTTAACCATGTGTTGACATCTCACTTCTAATGGTCTCAACTAGTCAGATTCCCTTTTAAAACCCAACAAGTGGACAAAGTGTTAGGCTGTGTCCCATTTCTCACCCTAATACTTGTTTTTAACCCTAACACTGGGTTTTGCACGTTCACGTGTAAGTGTAGTGTTTCCCAATACTCCGAGGGCACTCGTCGTTCACCACTTGAAATGATCCCTTCAAACCGTGGGAGCTCCGGAGCTGACTTGAAACAGAGTGGGAATATGAAGTGTGGATAGATTTCCAGGATACTGAAGTACTACATTTATTAAAATGTTGGATAGGACAACAGGGACATTTTAGTAACGAGGACTACTCTGCCGTTTGTTTATTTTCTCTGGTATCACACGTTCGCGACTCAAATGGTCTACCGTGTCCGACAACATGAACAATACAACATGTATGTACAACAGTATGTTTTCATGTCTTCTTAACAAACAACGGTGGGCTAGCATCCAGGCTAACGTTAACACCGTCACACCTCTAACAGATCTATCGCCGCAACATAGTGGCGAAGCTGGCTTCGACTCCGCCCATTTCTTCTCTGTTGGTTCACCAACACAAGTGAGATTATCAGCGCCGTTGCAAGAGGTTGCAAAAACGTTGGAGCTGGAATTTCCAAAAAGTCTCCAACACTCGATATGCAGGAAACAAAACGCAGCACGGCGGCCAATGACACTTTACGCGTGACGTCATGAAGTGGTGTTGTCCCAATTCTTAGGGAAGTCCACGTCTTAGTGTAAGGCAATCAAAACCAAGTGCTAGTGTTAAGGTGAGAAATGGGACACAGCCTGAGAAAAACTCACCACCAACTCAGACTGTAAGATGAAAGGAGTCATAGGTACAACATGGCTGCAGCCCTCGAGTGCTACTAAAGAAACTTGACAGTGATGGAAGAGTGACAGTTTTGTGTCTGCAGGGAGGAGAAGGCCATTGAACTCTACAAACAGCTGAAGATCAAGTGTAAAAGTGAGAGCAACGCATTTGATTGATGATCGATTGACACAAGAGTAATCCACCGTATCAACGTGGTTCGCTTCAGCTCCTGATCCCGACATGAGCAGCGACAGCTCCGAGATGGTCCGAGCCATCATCCAGACTGTCCAGAACCAGGACAAGGTCCTCAAAGACCTCTACACACACCTCAGGTGGGACACACCCAGATGGTGCTCTACTGTTGTGCCATCCCCAATTTTCAGGCATTCAGAGCTTCGTCCTCCTCTTCCTCAGTAAAATCCTGATCAGCAAACAGAAGATCATCGACTTGTTCCCAAGGATCGAGAAGACTCTGGAGAGCATCAAAGATGCCGACAACACAGTGATGCAGATGCAGATTAAGAGGCAGAGAGAGTTCTGGCACCTGCTCAAGATCGCCTGTGTGAGTCACATGACCATGGAGATGTGACATGTGACATCACAACTGCAACAGTGCTCATCAATACCAGGCTTGTTGATCTCTCTCCTCTAGGCTCAAAACCTGTCCAGAAGCTCAGTTCCTGCAAGTCCAGAGACCTCAAACCTGGTGCAGGTCACCCAATGGTCCCAGTCAGCTCAGCCAGTCAGCTCGCCTCATCCTCTCACGTCCCTGCCAGGATCGAACGACAGGTCAGTTGTGCCCTTTAACACCTGGTGAAGAAACGCCGTGAGAGGTTTGGCTCACGTTCATGAGAAGCCTCACAGTGGATGTCTCTGCAGTGACACGGCACCACAACTCCTGCAGGAGAACCAGAAGTACCTCAGTCAGCTGACCAGCCTGATGCAGGAGGCGGCTGATGAGCAGAACAAGAGCATTGTGGTGAGTTCAGGCATCAGTCCAGACACTCAGCCGAAAATAATTGCTGAGTCATGTTGAAAACAAGGGAGGAGGTAGTTTAGATTCATGTTCCGACCTGTGTCTTGACTTCCTCAGGACCAGGATTGGAGTTGGACCAAATACGAAACCTTATCCACAAAGTTGAAGAAGAGAAACGCATAAACGTGTCGTCCATCCCAGCCTGTCGTCATGGTAACACTAAGGACCGGCTGATGCCAAGTGAACGTTGTACAGACGTGGACTCGAGCCGGCATCAACATAGTTTTCTATGGGGCGATGACGTCATGACATCCACTGTTGAAGCCGAACAAGTGTAGCAGCTGACGGGTTCACCGGGGCGAAATAATCATGCACTTTTGTCCAGCTGTGGCGCCGCAGCAGCAAACATTCACTTATTGATCAGTTTCAGTCGTCAGTTATCCCATTTGATTTTGAAATGTTATGTTCTTTCCTCAATAAATGTCACGTCATGATTGTGGGACAAGACCTTGGTGTCCTCTCCCTGTGGACATGGTCTTGGTCTGCTGCGCTTGTGTCACAGAACATCCATCAGTTGACGTTGAAGAGCATCCCAGTGATGACAGGCAAGTTACTGATGCAGCTGTGAGAAGTAGGGATCATCGTGACGTTGCTCCGTCCCTCATGATCTCCTTGGTCAGGCTGTTGTTTCAGTGATGGCAGAGAAGAAGCCGATATTATGTAATTATTCCAACATTTTCATCAAACTGAGATGTGACACAACGCGAGTATGAATGTTTTGAAACGTCCTGGTTTGTATTTATGAAGGTTAAGTGCAATGAAACATGATTTTTTTGTATTTAACTATGGCTGTTTCTGAATATTTTTGTTTTTATAAACATCAAACGTTGCCTGGTAACAAAATAAAACCACTTTGGCATGATTGAAGTCCTCGGGAAACGTTTCTGTCCCGAAGATTCGGCCGAGGGAAACGCTGTCATAAACGAGACTCCTCGAGGTTCTTAGTTTCTGTGTGAGAGGGATGCATTTGGCGCCCCCTAGATGAAGACTAGTGGAACTCAATCGGCCCACTCACAGCTGCTGTGCTCTCGAGCTCGGTCGGTTTGACTGAGGGGGTGAAGTCCGATGTTGGGCTGCAGACCAGAGGAGTGACGGGTCTCGTTCTTGGCCCTTAACATTTGAGTAACACTTGAAGACTAATAGAAAATAACTGCTCTAAAGTCTGTTTTTCCAGGACCAAAAATTTAGTTTGAACAAGTGAGGAATTTTGTTGCAGAAGATGTTTAGCTAGATTGCAGGTCTAACAGGAAGCCACCCTGAGGTTCCACCACAGTGAAGACTATCCAGACTTCCTCATCAAGATCCCACCCTGGGGGAGAAGAGTAAGAGAACTTCATCATCAAACCCTCGAGAAGAGAAGTCCCGCCCTGGAGAAGGGGAGTCCTGCTTTGGAGGGGAAGAGGAACAGGAACTCCTCACGAGGTCCCGCCCTGGAGAGGAGGAGGAGCGGAGTCCATCCCCAAAGAACTAATCAAAACAAGCTTTGTGTAAACTACGAGTTCCTTTGTTCCTTTTTCCATACAAGCTGAAATGAAAGGTCCACACGGCCGAGTGATGTCGCCGAGCACTTTCCTAGTTGGTGGGATCCTCACTGACATTGGCAATAAAGCTTTTTCTGAATCTGATTCCAATTTTGCTTTATATTTTTTATTCCTTCAAGTTCACCACAGTGAGAAATCATAACCTGGATCTAAACCAAACTTGAAGACAGTTTAAGTGGCAACTGAAACAATCTAAATAGATACTTCAATTATGTTTTTAATAACATTAAATGTTAAGGTTTCTATATTTTTGTCAGTAAATTGTTTTAGTAGCTTGTCCTCATTCCATTCTAATGCATGGGCTATACATTTGGTTGGACTCTCCTGAGCTGAAATTTAAAACCATCATTGAGAAATCAGCCACTTCTCGGTCGGCACCGGATTGGTGGAAACTCTGTCATGTGAGTCTCAGCAAGACACGCTCCAGTTCAGGACAGCTGGTGGAAGAGCCTGCTGTAGGACTGAGTTCCACAAAGGTCTAGTGTTGTTGAGCCTTCAGGCCTCGTGAGTAACTCATCTGGTGGACCTGTGTCGCCCTCCCTCTCATGACTCGCTCCTGGTGAAGACTTGTATTCACAGCCAGGAATTAATTTGTCAGGAGGATGGAGCGTTTGGTCATGACAAGATCTGCCTCGACCTTTGACACACTTCCTCCTCCACCTCACATAGCCATTGGGAGGAGCTAAACTCTCCTCCGAAATGTACGCCTCTCCTACTTTACTCGTCACCTCCCTTAGTAAATCCAGATCCGAATGTAAAACGATCCACCAGCTGCCCGGGATGAATCAGAGCTCCTGGGAGGGTCTGCTCCACATTCCTCCAAGATCCTGATTCTGACTTGGCGTTTCAGAAGTGATTTTTAAATGCGCCAAACATTCCAACAATGTTATGGTGTGACCTTGTGACACTCCTTCAACAGGCATCCTCACCTTCAAATTCTTTTTTGACCCTTTCAGAATCACAAAGGTTTCTAAAGGTTTGGAAGGAGATGAGTCTTAAATGCAGGCTCACAAATGAGGAGGGAACAAGACATATATTATACTCATATAATTTATATAAAGTTTTCATCTTTGTGATCCAAAAAAAATCACGATTCACGCAAAAAAAATGAGACAACCAATCGGCAGAAACTCATTTTGAGTGGATCATCTTCCTTTAGAGTGCAGTCGATGACACTTTTGACAGTCACTAGGGGGCGCTGTACCGCCCAACAGGATCGTTCCAATAACTAAGGGTCACATTTAGTGCATTTATTCAGGGCGCAGAAATCCCTGGTTTACATTCAGTTCGGTTCTCCTGACCTCCTGGTCACAGTCCTGGTTCTCCCATTGAGTCAGGGGCCGAAAGAAAAGGTGACTCTCTCTGGAAATATGGCGATAAAACAGTCATGGCACCCAGTCATCAAAGACAGTGGGCGGAGTCAGTCACCGTGAAGGAATCCAGACTCCCAGGTGAGTCAGACATCTGGTCAGATCCAGGGGGAGACCTGGTCGTGACCTCTAACAGTCCCTCACGTGAGTCTGTGAACTACTGGTCTTTTCTGAGGCTTGACTGGAGGCACAGGAGGAGGACTTGGGTGCAGACGAGGGGGACTAGGATTGACAGGACGCACAGGAGCTGTAGCAGGTTTGGATGCAGGTCCAGAAGACTTTATCGTTGGACCCTGTGAGAAAAATTACATCAAGTTCATATAGATTATGAAAAACAAAAGTCACCCAGCGACTCTAAACTCTGGTCTGATTTGAAACATTTTCTTCAGCGGCAGGAGCATGATAAGAATCCGGGGTCAATGGATGGATGCTGAGACATCCAGTGTGAAAACCATCTCAAGAGCCCCGTTGACCTTGACTGTGAGTAGAAGTTTTATCCATGTGGGAATAGAGCTGGAACATTGTGGACACACCATGTCATTGGTCAGGAACCAAGCTGGACCTGAACAAAAAGTAGTACACTTGAAGTTCATTTTATGAAGAATACTATAAGTACAGCAAGTGTATGACCGACCAAGTACTTGTAGTTTACTAAAAGTATACTAATTTAATACTTCTCCGTACGAAATTGGAACTTTTTAAGTTCACAAAAGTACACTTTCAAGTATACTCCAAACCATAAACCAGTACTTTATCAGAAAGTATACTAGTCTTTTACTTCTTTGGTCTAAATTGGAACTTTTGTTTCATTTACTACTACTACTACTACTACTACTACTACTACTTTAGAGTATTTCCAATGTAGTATGTCAAAAGTAAACGTGAGGTATAAGTCCTCAGTTTTAGTATAAACAAGTGTGCTCATAGTAGACTTGAATAAACTTTGTTTTGCTAAGGGGGGCTAACACAAACATCCAGAGATGGAGTGGAACTGGTGACCTCCGAGTCACAGGATGATCCACCACCATACTCAACAGACAAAGCTGGATAAAGGTTGTACGCAGTGCTGTTAATATGGAGCAGGAAACTCACCAGTGTCTGACTGAAAGGAGGTAAAGGTTTGGCTGGAGGTTGAGGTTTCATCTGCAGCTAAACAGAGAGGCATCATTGTCAAAGTCAAAGTTCTGCGGATCATTGGGTCTCATTCTTCCTCTCACCTCCTCCGTTGTCACGCTAAGACTTGCTGTGGTGGGTTTCACCGGGGGCTGAGATTAAAGCTGTTAAGTTTCCCAGTCATGAATCATTTTTGTGAAAGTCTGTTACCGGTGGCGCTGGTCTCCTTGTGTTGGCCATCAGCGGCGTGCAGGCTTGAGACGCTGTGGTGGTCATGAACGTGGGCAGGCTGATCTCGGGTCGGGGTTTCGCGCTGGACTCCTCGAGCCTTGGGCTCAACTTACCGCGACTGTAGTGGGCTTTCCTGCACACATCACTGGGTCAGTCACGCCGTGACCCAGAGGACGGATCACAGCGAAGCGGTCGTCACCTTCTGGATGTCAAACTGTCCACTTTGCTCCTCTGACTGCACATTAGGCCGACAAGCACCACGGTGATGACCAAGAGGATGGACAGTGACGCACAGACGCCAGCAATGACCTCGCTCTGACCTGAACAGACAAGTGGAGCTGTGTTCACCAGTGATATCCCTCCTCCATCCGCCTGCACGTCAAATTCCAATCCAGGAAGTGCTTTATATCAACGTTCATTCGTGTGCAGCAGCCACAGAGGTCAGTGAGGACACACTCCTATCAGACAGTTCAAGACTTCCACTCCTGCTATCTGGCCAAGGTCACATCCCACGACACCAGTCAACACCCCGGCCTGAAGGCTCACACTGGCAACTTCTTACCTCTGATGAATGACTAGTATATCCACAACACATCATAATGCCTTTGTTCATCGTGTTCATAACAATGTTTCAAGAGCACTGTAAGGGTTAGACTCAGGAGAGCCCCTCATGGAGAGGAAACCAAAACTGGGACTGTGAACTTTGTTTTCAGATACGAATCTTACTACCTTGATTTGGATCTCCGTACTGAGTGCTGCAGTGCGGTGGCGCCCAGCCCGGATCACAGTGACACTCCCTCTTATGGTTGCACACCTGAACACACACAGTTACTGTGAGTCCCACCTGGAAGCACAGTCATCGACAGCACATCTCACCCCGTGGTTGTTGCATTTGCTGGCACAGTGGTCATCCGGACCGTAAGCCGACACGTCGACACATCGGTTGTTGACACACACCTGGACACAGAGAACGTCACCTGTTTCAGTTTGTTTTTGTTAGCATTTGAATGAATTAAATTTTTGGAACACAATGGTGCTGCCACCTACTGTCCTTTCAAGCTGTTATTAACAACATCTCAAATGGTTTTGAAACACGTCAATAAGATACTTGTTGAACTTTTACATTAGTTTTATATTAAATTGATGAACATATTTATGAAACCCAAAATAAAGTGTTTGTTGTAGGGCCCCCGCAAACGGTCTGCACTCTCACTCACACTTTACGTGCCTGAACGTGACTCAGCTCTGACCTTGTTGTCTCCACACTTGGCTCCTGTCGGGACAACGTCCAGACGTCGGCTCTTGTCTTCATCCACCGCTAGTTTGCACTCGATACCGTACACCTTGTAAATGGCTTGTTTGCCTGTGATGGACTCTCCTCCACCCTCACAAAATATAGAGCCACATTTGAGATTTCTGCAACAATAGAGGCGAGTAAAACATTAGCTGCTGTCGTACTCGCTGCTTCTGTTGTATGAAGGACGAGTGCTGCAGGTTGACTACTACTGAGTTTACAATAGGTATTTGTTCCCTTGGGTTTCGTGTCATAACATGAAAACATCCACTGCTCATACGTACGATTGAGAACAGGATATGAAGCCGAGTTGGCTTCGCCCACAGTTGGCTCCCTCTTCTCCTCGTCTGTTCAGCTCAAAACACGCACCATGTCCCACTTTGGCTCCTGAAAATTAAGATGGAATCCACGGGAGATGTGAGAGATGTTTACTGATGTAGCGGCAAGTTTAAATCACACACATGGCTTCAAACAGCCTGCTGAGTCTGCTGATGTGACTGTGAGGTCAAATGTCACACAGATGACTCTTTCCTAAACAAAGGCATTTAATGGGGTCAGGAGTAATTCAGTCGTAAACATGATCTCAGTTGTATCACCTCCATCGCCAAAGTATTGATCTTACTAGCTTAAACGCCAGGTGCTTAAAGCGACCAGAACAATATTGTTTGTGTTTCCGTCCTGACATTTTTTTAACTTAAAATTTCCATCCTATGTGCACTGAAAATGTTCCCTGAGAAAAAGTTTATACATCATCAATCTGTGATATTTGGGTTGACTATGTAATCATATTGTTCTGTATTTAACTAATAGAAAAAAACATGCCAAAGACCCAGCCCTTAAAATATATCTTCACAATCTTAAAATATACTGCACAAACAACTATCTGACAAGGGCACATTTTTCCCCATCAGCTGAAACTGAGAGTCAAAACTAATTTTCAAAAAATAAATTGTAGTTATTGCCACTCTTTTATCTTTAACTCTTCTTTACAGAGGCTGCCATATTTGTGACCTTTAACAAAATAAAACTTGATGAATACACATATTCAAATAGCTGTTTTAATGTGAAGCTGCTCTATAGGCATTTGGGATTCATTTACTGAAGAAAAGTCACAACCAGGTCCCTTTAAATGATGGCTCCGTTTACAAGAGATGGAAAGGTCAACAGGTTATTTCAAGGTCAACCCGTAATGTCACACAATCATTTTCCATTAGTATTTTTTTTCCAATTTTGATCAGGGACATTTCCTGAGGAACCATGTTGAAATTGGAACTTGAAAAAAAAACTGGCTTCACCCCCAACTCACCTTCCCCAAACAGCCTCCAGCAGTGCTGCTGGTGGGTTGGACACTGGCCGTTGTAGCAGAAGCCTTCAGCCCGCTGGAAGCACGGTTTCCCATTCATCACGTAGCTGTCTTGAGGACACTCTGAGGACGCTCCGCTGCAGAATTCTGGCAGATCGCAGTCATTCACCGCCTTCCTGCACAAGCTTCCTGCCTCTTTGAACTGTCCGTCCAAACATGCATGAAGTGGTTAGTTGGGTCCAGGAGTCTTAGTTCTAAAGCGAGAGGAGGTTGAACTACCTGACAGTTGTCACAGCAGTGCCCATGAGCACACTGGGCACCGACAGTCAGGCGACAAGAGGACGCTTCACAGCATGGATTATCACATTCCTTGGAGACAGAGAAGGTTAAGGTCATTTCCAGGTAACCCTGACAGGACGACAGCAGGAGTACAGAGCAGCTGCAGCAGTCAACACAGTGCAATGAGTTTTCTGCCAGAAACAATAGCAATATTCTCAGTAAAACTCCTCCAACCCTCACCTCTGGAGTACCGCAGTCACACTCCTCTCCGTCATCCAGGATAGCATTCCCGCAGCGCGGCCCGGGGTCGATATTCCGAGCTGACCCTGGTTTCTGAAGACAGTCTGGCTGGGCTCTCTCCAGGAACTCAGCGAGCTGGGCGATGCTGCAGCTGCTGAAGAGCTCGGGGAAGGCCTGGTTCCCTGTCCTGAGAGAGCGGAGAGGAAGCAGCTGCAGGTGATCACAGCCCACACAGGGACATTGTCAAGCACTGAAGTAATGAATTCCCTCGCTTTCCAGGCGCAACATTGATACTGTGTGTGTCTGAGTACTCCAAAACTTATACAACTGTTATTTTAGGACGTGATTGAACGAAGGCAAGTCAAACCAAGTAATCTATGACACAATAAAAAAAAGGCTTCAAATTGGGTTTGTTGTAGTTAAAGCGATTAAACCACAATCTTATTTCACTGCCTGACCTCAGCTTGTCAGCCATGACACAGTTTCCAGGGCCTGAGGAGGAGGCGCACTCGCAGCTGCCAGTGTCATGAGACAATCCAAAGTTGTGTCCGATCTCATGAGCGATGGTGGAGGCCAGGCCCACCGGGCTGACGTGATGGTCCTGCAGCCAAACACCACTGTCAGAAAGGTCGTCGGAGGTCAGTGAAAGTCAGGGGGGGCCGAATACCTGATTGACCCCGCCAGAGTTTTCTGTGCACATTGCGAACTTGTTAGCCAGCCCAACAGTGTCTCCCTCAAAGTCCTTAGCCCTGTGGGAGGAAAAAAAAACATCAGAGGGTTTTCAGATTCTCTCTTTGCTGTCTCTGGACTCACGTGACGAACTGGGCGTTGTCGTGTTTGGTTCTCCGGAGAAGCTCCGTTTGACGCCACAGCAGGAAATTGTCCAGGGTGGTCTCAGAGTTGTAATTAACTTCCATGTGATCTTTGTCGCTCCAGATCTCAAGACCCACCAGAACCACTCTGATGTTCAGGGGTCGGTAAAGCTGAAGGAAGAAAAGGAAACGTCGTGACAAACTTGAGCCACTTCCTGCGGTGAAAACCTCACAATTGTTGGACCGACCTTGTCGACGTGATTCACCACAGACAGGATCCGAGGTTTGGTCTGCTGTCCATATCGCTTGTACTGGGGAAGAAGGAGTAACAGACCTGAGAGAGTGCTCTCAAAAACAATGTCATTTACTGCCGGAAAAGAACAATAAAGGCAGGGAAATCTCATGCGCAAAACACACAGGAACACACACTGTCACAGAATTAAAGAAAACTGAACGTATAACATGACTGAAGTCTGACTAAATTTCCCTCAATTTTTTTTACCCTGAAGCAGCTTAGCTGTTGTTGCTAAGCTAATCCAATTCTAGCTTAGCACCAACAGCTACTGTATTAGCTATAGTTACGTTATAAGCTTGAAAATTGAAGCAACATTTGCATTAAATATGTGACTGATTTGATTTTTAAGATAAATTAATGAGTCACCTTTATATGATTTGTAATGTCTTATGCCTGCTATTATCCAGCTAGACATTCACCCTTCCATTGGTGTTTGCAGCTTATTGTGAAATTATTTTAATACAGGTAACAGCAACATTGTATTGAAATAGTCAGTTGCTTGCTTATGTAATTAGTTTTGGTTTGTTTTTGCTTGAATGCTTCTTTATTGTCCACATTCTAATAATACAGTAGCGTTGTTAGCTAATCTGTACTGACTCTAATACATTAATATGAGCTAACACGAGATGGGAGCTGTTTTTATGTTGAATGTAATGCTTCTATTTCTCTGTATATGGCTACATTTGATGTTACTCAAAGGGAAAGAGACAGAGCTTCACCTCTGCGTTGTCCACCACCACCACCAGTTCCACAAACCGCTGCTGGTCCGCAACCAGTTTAGACTTCTGCGAAAACAAACACATACCACCCATTTAACCAAATCTGTCACACTGTCTTCCACTGTCAATGCTCTTGTAATATGCATATTCTGAAACACATAGAAAAAGGCCCTTGAGACTGTGATGCTACTTAACCAAATTTACAAATAAAAAGTCAAGTTAAGTCTTGCTACGTTCCAACTAAACCCAAAATTAAAAATATTTTGACACCTTTTTTTCCATTTGAAATATTGTTAGTAGCAATGAGCCCAATCTGACAGCAGGTGGCAGCAAATGGCTCAAACCATTTGCTCAACACAGAGTCATGAGACAGAAGGGGAGTTAGCGTAGCAACACTACATCAACAGGGAGCCATGAAAATGTGTGGCTCCAGGAGGTCAATCGAAACACCACCTAGATGCAACCACCTGGTCTGTCTGTTAAATAAACTATGGATCTATCAGTAGAAAATATTCTCTAAGTAGCCTTCCACTACACAGCAAAGAGAAAAGCGCATTACGGGCCATTCAGAAATTTGAAAACACTAGTCGCCATTGCATCATCCCTTACCCAGGATCTGGACCTGAAGAGAGCAGCTCGCCGGTGTCCTTGCTCCAAGTCGTACCGCGTGCGGGCACCGGAGCTGCCGCTTTGACCTGCACTGACCTTCAAGTCTTCCGGTCTGAACACTGCGTGGAGGTCAGTGTCAGTCTGACCCAGAGGCTCAATGAAGTACACCTGTTTGGACACTCTCACAAAGCCACTGACACACAAAACACATTCATCGTTCAAGACCAACACGTCTGGAACAACGGCAAGCGTCACTACATGGTGTCTCCTGTTTATTGTTGGAACTACTGTATATGGCCATGTTCTGGCAGCTAAAGGAAGAAAGTACTTCAACAGGAAATGACTAAGGTTTAAGTACCACACAGGAGGTCTTCACAGATCTTACCTGATACCAGAACAGAGACCCACACTGACCGACGAATCCTCAGTGCCGTCAACATGGCCATGATAGTAGCAGTGATCCTGTGGCACATTCAGGGTTCAGACTACAAGTAAGATGCAACTGACACAGCTGAATACAGTTTTTCTAAAGCGCCATCTTACGACCTCAGACGATGCAACCAAAACAAAAATCTAAAGTCGCCTCAGCCCCATTTTATCTGATCCATGATTTACTGTAACCGTTCAACTCTTGCTGAGGATGCATAAATTGTACAGACAAAACACAGATGAACAAAAACTGTGTCCTCAGCTGCTGAACACAAGGTTATGAGCCATACGATGAAGAACTAAGGGCAGAAGTTAGAATATGTGAGCAACAGTTTGGCTTCATGCCAAAAAAGAGCACGACAGATGCAGTGTTTGCTTTGAGGATGATCATGGAGTACAGAGAAGGTCAGAAGGAGCTCCATTGTGTCTTTGTGGACCTGGAGAAAGCGTACGACAAAGTGCCAAGAGAAGAGCTGTGGTATTGTATGAGGAAGTCTGGAGTGGCAGAGAAGTATGTCAGAGTGGTGCAAGACATGTATGCCATGTATAAGACAGCGGTGAGGTGTGCTGCAGGTGTGACAGAGGAGTTCAAGGTGGAGGTGGGACTCCATCAAGGCTCAGCTCTGAGCCCCTTCCTCTTTACAATGGTGATGGACAGGTTGACAGATGAGGTTAGACAAGAAGCCCCTTGGACAATGATGTTTGCAGATGACATTGTGATCTGTGGTGAGAGCAGGGAGCAAGTGGAAGATCAGCTAGGGAGGTGGAGGTTTGCCTTAGAAAGGAGAGGAATGAAGGTTAGCCACAGTAAGACGGAATACATGTGCGTGAATGAGATGGAGCCAAGTGGACAGGTGAAGTTACAGGATGCAGAGATAAAGAAGGTGGTGGACTTTAAGTATTTAGGCTGTGACAAAGAGGTGAAGAAGCAGGTGCAGGCAGGATGGAATAGCTGGAGAAAAGTGTCAGGTGTGATGTGTGACAAAAGGGTGTCAGCAAAGATGAAAGGGTCGGTGTCCAAAACGGTGGTCATGCCAGCAATGTTGTATGGTTTGGATCTCTCTGGGAGTGAGCAGGATGGATAGGATCAGGAAGCAGTAGATCAGAGGGACAGCACGTGTCAGGTGTTTAGGAGACAAAGTCAGAGAGGCTAGATTGAGATGGTTTGGACATGTACAGAAGAGAGATAGCCAGTACATTGGCAGGAGGATGTTGAGGTTGGAACTGCCCGACAGAAGGTGGAGAGGAAGGCCAAAGAGGAGGTTTATGGAGGTGGTGAAGGAGGACATGAGGTTTGTAGGTTTGAGAGAAGAGGAAGCAGAGGACAGTGAGATGGAGGAGGATGATCTGATGTGGTGACCCCTGAAGGGAGAAGCCGGAAGGAAAAGAAGAAGAAGAAGAAGCTGCTGAACACAAGGTTGTTTCCCCTTTTTTTACACTCAAGGTGTGGCCTACGAGGTCGAGTGGAACTGATATGCAGGCAGCCAGTCGCCATTCATTATTTTGTCCCTTCTTAACCTGACCACGGTTTTTGATTCAATATCTATACCTGTTCTCTACCGGACAGCATTGGGTGTTTTTATTTGTTGTTCTGACCTTGTACAGTAAATGACAAAAATGTAAAAAAAAAACAGAGCAAAGGAGTCATAATCGAAGGTGAATTGAATGGACTCCAACCTGACCTGCTGTGTTGATGTCACACGGTCTCCGTCCTCTGAATAGTGAGTCTCAGTGAAGTTGCTGCCCAGAAAACTCCTGCAAACAATGAAAACATTAATGGGTTAAACAAGCGAGTCATACTGAAGAAATGAGAGTCAACTTTGTCATCATGAATAATAACCCCAACAGCAGCAGCCGTGGAACTCAGACCCGATTAAGATCTCAGACTAGTAGTTGAAGTGATGAGGAAGCAGCCAAAACCATGTTGACCCAGAGGCTCAATCGTTGAAATGGATTCCAAGTGGAACATCCCGCTGTTACTCTCGAACCTTTGAACCGTACAACACCGGCGTTGTCTTGTGCTCCCCCGGGGGGTCGACGCTGGATGCACTGCTGTTTCATTTGGACCGGGTCCATCCCTCCGCAACACAACACCACTGTTGTCGGGCCCGCGCCAGAAAACAGTTCCATGGTGTTAAATGCTGAAAAGCCCGGTTTGGAACTACTAAATTTAGCTGAGATGCTGGAAGATCCATTAAAATGAAATTGACTCATGCAAAATTAGAGGCTTCCTGTCACAGCCAGGTTCCTAACAACTGTGACATTCCTTCTTGAGTGACCGTTCTTAGAAAACCATGTTTTTCCAACTCAAGACCTGATGTTGTGTCCGAAGAGTTGTTCTTCCTGCCTACTCCAGCCACATCTCAGGTCGATCCAGGCCGTGTATGGTATCAGAGTTTCTCACTGCAGCTCCCTTCGCAGACTAGATTATTCTGGTGTCAGCCGGGGAGAATAACCATCCAGTGTTTTCTAGAGAAGACTCAAGACTTTGTTCTCAGGGTTAAGTCCAAGTGTGATGTGATGGGCCCAACCAAAGAACGTAAAGAAACAGCCAGATGTGGCACATGCAGCACTTGGTTGTGTGGCAGCACTCATAGTTAAGGGATGGATATTGGGAAGTCCAGTGATGTCACCAGTGCTTTCACGGATGATGGTCTGTTATCGTCATTGGATACCATGGACATGGCATGGTCCGGCGTCTTGAAGCAAAGCAGCAGGGATCAGGAGCCAAACCAAGTCTGGAACTTGTAATTCTACACAAGTTCTTCTATTCTTCACCTAAAACAACCATGTCGGTGTCATCAAAACGTCTGCCAACAAAGTATCATTGAAGGAGGCAGACAAAACTCTTCTATGAGCCAACAAGCCTTCTCTCACTCCACCAAGAGGCGCTTTATTGTTCATAATCAATGTCGGGGATTTTCCACCACGTGAACCCCGGTCTCCTCAACAGTGTCTTCATTTAAACACTCAGTTGCTTGGAAGAGTATTCATTTGCGAGGTCCACCTGAACCGCTGCCTCCACCACTCTGCTCCTGTGTTCACACTCATCCACTCCATCGACAGCTCCAGACGCAGGCGTGTACTTATCAAGAACACTACGTTTAATGTGGCCGCTCTGGATCAAATAAAGTATGATGGATTAAAAAGTACCTGTTTTTTTCTAAATGAACCAGAAGGGTCTTTCCCTCAATGTCCAACTTGTATTCCACATGATCAGGGTGATCCTGCACACAAAAAATAAATAAATAAATCACAGCTGGGAATGTAAAAACAAATATGTTTGCTTCTGTGCAGGGTGAACAAATACTTGTTGTTGTTTTTTCGACAGCGTTCAGTGAAATTAATTACAGGAAAAAAGGAAATAAGTAACATTAAATAATTAATCATTTTAAAATAATTTAATTTACAGAAGACAAATAAATAATTACATTTTCAAACCAATTTTACATTTCCTCGACTACAACATTTAATGAATCACGACTGTTTCTTTAGTCTCATGAAAGTAAATCTCCAAAAATATTACAACCAAAATAGGGATTAAATGTGTAGAATAACTGAGATTCCTTTACACATGGATGTATCATAGTTAGTGTGGATGTCATGGGCAGTGGGATCTTCAAGTGGCAACTAATGCCAGCAGTGACACGAATCAGATGCGTAGAAAGTGCGGCCCGCAGGCCGTAGGTGGCCCTTCGCCCGTATTTATGGCGGTCGGAGTAAAAGATTTTCAATCATTCATTACTATTTAAATTCAAAGCATAACTAACTGGTTATTTTTAGGTCTTTCTTTTCCCCTACTCTTTCTTTCTGTCTGTTTGTATAACTATCGATACTTCAACTGAAACATCACATTCATTTGAATGCGATAAATAAATAAAAAAAAAACCACCTTGAAATAACATGAAATAATATATCATCAAACATTTTGATCATTTAATGCCAGGAAGTGATTAAACTTTTTATCATTTCTCCATGTTATACAATATTTTGGAGACAAAATCAAAGTTAAATACAAGACCCTTTTTCAAAGGCATGTGACTGTCACAGTATGCTATAATGTGACCCATAGGAAATGGGATTGCCCTCCCATGGATTACAGTATTTATTAAGTGACAATCGCTGAACCATAAATCAAGTGTGGATAAAACACCCCAAAACAACCTTTCAAACAACAAGGTGTTTCTGTGTGAAACTCATCTAAGAAGAGACTGTTCCTCCAGCTATCCAGCTCGTAAAAAAGATTTTAATAAGACATTCTTTTAATGCCGCACATGACACATGGCATCAAGATGAACTTCCCCAGCCACAGAGCAGGTTGTGTTATATATGGTTTCAGGATCCCTGTGGAGGACGAGAGGGAACTACTCATTACACACTACTACTGCTAAGGTGAGTCAGGCGAAGAAGGGTCTGCAAGTTGGTTAGTCATTGTCGGATCTCTGACTAATTCGAGATCCAGAACCAGTTCCCGGGACACAGCCTATTCAATCTAGTGGGGACCTTTTCTAAAGAGAAATGCGGGAGCGTCGAAAAGTTGGGGTGTGTCACCTGCTCCTGCTGGCTCCTTCTTCGTCTCCCCGGCAGTCGCTGTGGCGTGACCTCTTCATATCGCCCCACGCTCGACAGCAAGGCTGAGCTCTGCGCTAGACACGCTGCACACACAGCACATAAAGGGATCGACACAGAGAAGAATCTGAAAATGTCTCCTTGGCTCAGTCTGAAATGTGTTCCCTCAGCCTTCAGGATATAGATGATGCACTGCTGTACAATAAGATGCCTTTTCACTTTAGACATCAGGTGGTTGCTCTAATACAATACTGGTACAGATAAGCTGGGGTTTGCGTGCTCAGTAATTATATTGCCATTCCAAGTGAAGAATGATGTGTTTGAATCATATTTCAGAGGAACAGATGTTACACTCAAGGCACACACGCGGACTTCCTCATTTTTCATAAAAAACATAAATTAAATAAATTAACCATGAAACCAAGGGATATGTGTATCATGTTAATACGCCATTATTTACAAGTTGACAAACTTAACAAGTTTGACGTGAGAAGCTCAACATGAAACACTTGAAATTAGAGCATTAAAGTCGCATTTCAAACTTAACATTTTGACTTCCGATATTAGTTGAACGATGGAATATGAAAAAAAAAAAAACACTAACATTTCCGAATGTTTGTATCATTGAGAATGAGAAGTCGGTAACCTTCAAACAATATTTCACTTACCCATTAAGAGCCAAAGTAACCGCATGTCAACCACCTCTGACGGCGCGCTCAGCTCGGGCTCCGTAACGGGAAAGTGACGGCGACTCCGCTCAAGCACCGCCCGGGAGACATCAAGAAGAAATAGTACACGCAGTTTCCGGCGCGGTTTCTCACAACATTAAAATTCACCACTCTACCATTAAAAGTTCTGTACTTGCATAATTTCGCAACTACTGCCTTGCGCATCATGACAGACAAATCCTGTACTACAACATTTTAAAGTCGACATACCAGCACTTTGTGGCCATGGAATGGTACTTCCGAGGAGGACAAACCGCAGACAAACGGTCAGCAAACGTCGGAAGATTTACTAAAAAAAGTAAATGAACAAAATAAAACCTTTTAAAATGTGTAGTTAACTGGAATTATTTGTATGAATGTGCATCGTTTGAAGTGCTTTGCTTTTATTTTGAAGTACGTTTTGCATAAGATCCTGTGTAATGTGTTCTGATGAAACACACCCTGATTAGTCATTACATACTTGACCGGGTAATAAAAGAAAAGAAGTTGACAGAGGTTGAAATAACCAAACATAGAGAAGAAATAAAACAATAATTGTGCAAGAAGACAGGTAAGAATAAGAATAGACAATTAACTACATAACTCATGAAGGAAAATCAAATGACTGACATAAGCCACTGATTTATTAGAAAACATCATAGGGTGACGTGTATCACATTTATTGCAGATCATTGCAAGCATACATGTTTTAACATTTAGGATGTTGCATTAGTTACATTTTAACAGCAATATGACAACAGCCACATAGTATATTACACATTATGTACATATCACAAAGACTTTTCTTGAAGAGTGGGATTTCACGCTGCTGCTTTCTGACTCCTTTCAATGGCCATTTTCTCCAGACGCTCGGTGTAGAAACCGTTGAAGTCCAGTCTGTGAATCATGATTGCAAAATTCAACAACTAACGGAGCTTCAAAAACATTTCAGAAAATGACGTGGAGCACTGAAGGCCATCCAAAACATCTCGCCACTACACTTTTGTTTCTCACATGTCTATGTTTTCAGTTGAGTATTGAGTATAAAAGACTTATGTGTTACACTGCATCACCTCTTCTGTGTATTTGGCTTCGATAAGGGCAAGACAGGTGGCAGCCATTGACCATGCAGAACACGTCGCTGAGACACAAACAGTACGTACCTGTAGATGATGCTGATCATGCTGTGCTCACAATCATTGGTGCTGTAGATGCTCAGTTTGTCCAGCAGGTCCAGGAGCAACAAGCTGAAGTTGCTGTCAAACTTGCTGATGGTTGTCTCGAAGCCGACATTGGACAGTGGAGCGTCCATGTGCTCCGCTGAGAACTGCAGAGAAAACCAAACACAATCAAACGCACAACTAACACAAGGGTTTTACTGGCATTATTATAATGAATACGAGATAAAGCTTTACTGATATAGCAACTTCTAGACAGATCAGTGTCTCATAGTGCTTCACATGAAGACATTATTAAAATCAACACCAAACTATGACAGGCATGACATTCAGCACCAACAATAAGAAGAGATCATTACACAGATAACAGCAGGCCAAGTGCACTACTGTGGAATGGGGGGTATTTAGAGCACATGAAAACATTGGAGGAGACCCTGTGACAAGTACCTTGGTGGTTGTCTTCTTTTTCGGCACCTCCTCGACCTGATCGCTGAGGTTTGACGCTCCATCTTCTCTAGAAAGTCGTTCTAACCTCAAACTCTGAGTGAATCGCTGCAGCAGTCAAGAAAGAAAGACATCAGAAATCTTCCAACATAATCTGAGGTTTCACACAGGGAAGACAGCAAATTTAGTTTTGGGGAATCAAGCAGCTGGCAATGACAGAACTTGGATATTAATTTTAATAGCCTTCTGTTATTGACAGTCTACAGAGACATGTACAAACATGTCAATTAATAAGTGATTCAGCCATTTTTAACTTATTCTAAACCATGTGAATGAAACACTAGGCAATTTGCTACTAGATAATCCTGCTCTTTAATCTTTCAACAAAAATGTATCTTACTAACAGTAATATTAACATGTTTCAGTCAGAAATTAGCATCATTTATGAACTACATGAGGACCTGTTAAAATAATAACCGTTTCCAAATGACGAAAGGTGAAGGGTGTACAAACCTGCATGCAGCTGGTGAACATGACGCAGACGGACATGAGTTTGGAGAAAATGCGCAACAACTCCGGGTTGGTCAGCATGCAGTCCTTCAGACAGTTGTCCAGGAAGCTGGTGTGATGGCAGAGCACGTCGTCAATGTTGGAGGCCTGGAACAGGAGAACACCACTTCTAACTCCAGTCTCAGAGCAAAGTCAGGTGTGCTGGATCTCCACCGTCTTCAGGTTCTTCTCCATGACATGCCACGTGGGCTCCATCACCTCGAACATCATATAGTACTGGATGTTCTGCACAAAGTTGAGCATCCTCTGACGGAGAGCGAAGGCTGCAGCAAACCTGCCGGCGAGGGAAGGCGCTCGCGTTCAAGATGAGAGACCAGAATGTTCCAGAGGAGGAGCAGCTCACCATTTAGCAGAGTGCAAAGAATACTGTTTGGAATCTTTGTTGCTGATCCAAACGTTGCACAGCAGCCGCTCCACGTGTTTGCAGAAGAACATGTGTCTGAAGAGCATCTGGTATCTTGTCAAGGCTTTCCTGCCACAGGAAAAGACTCATAAAGGTTTTGCATGCAGACGAACACAAAGACACACACGCAGGAGCACAGACACGCGACGGCCCAAATCACAGAGTGCTATGTTTCACAGTTTCTAAAATGACTGTCAGAGTTCATCATTATTACGTAAAAATTCTCTAACTACTTCCCTGCACACAAAACAGCCTTTGTCAGCAGAATCTCAGCTTGTCATTGAAGAAAATGATGGGATTTCACACATATTAGAAGCCAAAGCAATCAGAGGGGTTGCCAGCGCGAGACAGGATGAGATGAAGAACAGGCAGAACTAGGCAGAAGAGAGTGAGTGAAAACTCAGCCTGAACCAGAGTAGGACCACGCAGCTAAGAGAGTAGGTAGGGAGATTACGTAACAACCTGTTGATGATGAGTGAGAGCGGCCACTTGACAATGTAGTCGAAGGAGAAAGCCTCGAGGCCACTGAGAGCCACGTCTGTGGGCTCAGAGTTGATGATGGACTTCTCCTGCTTGGTCTCAATAGCCAGTACTCGCAGCAGCTGAGTGATAACATCGTGAGGCATCAGGTCAATCTAGGAAAGAGAGAGAAGAAATGAGAAGAAGACAAGACATTCAAGTGTATAACACACCATATTGGAAATATGTGACAGGCAATAGCATGCATTATATCCACTCAACGTCAGCTGCTTGATTCTGCAAAACTCAATTTACTGGGTTGCCAGCGTGAAACCACAGATCATGTTCTTTTCTGATGCTTCGTTCTTGACTGCCACAGCGATTCACTGCCTTAGTTCCACGAGCTGTGGACGAGCACCTGTGACTTTTTTTTTTTTCAGGATGTTACTGTAGAACACCAGAGGTCAGAATCTTAAAGTGTAGGGTTGGGCTGCGATGAAATTATCAGGACGCACCACAGACATGACCATCAACAGCAGGTTTACTTTATCTTCAGGTGTGGTGTCAATGAGAGACTATTAGCAATAAGGTGATGAAAAGCCTTAACTCGCCACACCACTGCCCCACAGTAAATCAAACATAATATTGCTGCTGATGAACTGAGGCGGGTGGTTGATCTTGATGCTGTTAGACCGAACAATAACCTTTATTGACAAAGCAGAAGGACTATTCATGAATGTTCTGCATGGTCGAACATGCCACGCCTTACCTTCAGGTCATCTTTAAATGGATCAGTGTTCGCGGTGCTCATCCTCAGAGCCAGCTCCAGCAGTGCCTCCAGGCGGGGAGGAACAATATCGTCTACCGGCTTCTGAAGCTCTTCCTCTGTCAAGTCCATGAAGTGGACAAAGAAATCACCCTTGTCCATCAGGAAGTAGTGTTTGATGGACCTGGAGACAGGAGGGAGGGGACAAGACGATAATGATCATCGGACCATTTTATTGGTACTTGATTCAGATTTTAAAAATCTTCACCTGAGCCTTGAGACCAGCTCCTTCTCCTCCATGAGGAAGTCCAGTAGAACCTTGCTGGCATAGTTAAAAGCTTTTTCTATTTGCTCCACATATGCTCGCTCCTTCAGTGTGTAAAGAACTTCTTTGGCATCAGGACATGTGACGTCTCGGCCGCACTCCCTCACCACATTAAGGTATTTACCTGAGTGATGATAGTCAGTTAACTTAGCAGCAGAACCACAACAATCATTGAGGTCATAGGTCATTTAAGCTATTAACTGTTATTGAAAAAATGGAATGAATGTAATATTCAAGTAGGAAAAAAATCCAAAATATAAAAAAAGCGAAAACTAAATTTAAAAAAAAGGAGAGGAGATATTTTTACAAAAGAATCATGACCCAAAAGATGGAATTATCAGCCAAAGATGATATTTAGAGTCAAAAACTAAACGTCTCGATGACTGGATAAATGATATTCAGCAATAATAACTGAGGGCCAAAAATGATCACAGTTCGAGTTTGGAAGGAAAAGAATTTAACAAGAAACCTTGACATTTCATCCAGCACTAAGTGACCACCAGATGCAAAGGAGTTTGTAAGTTTGGGGAGAAAAACAGCCAAAGTTTCTACAAGTTATTATTACCTGTGCTCAGTATTTTGTCCGCCATTTTCTGCAAGAAGGATGGAATGCGATGTTGCACGATGGTGTAGCGCTGGTCCCAGTACTTGTCATTATAATCTTCTTGGATCTTTTCTTTCTGCAACTCGTGCTCCTCAACCATGAATTCGCTGCAAACAAACAAGCATCAGCAAGTACCATAGATGCACGCACTATACTCACACAAGCTTTAGCATCCATTTTTACCTGTACGGATCTTTGATGATTCCTCTGTAAATCCACTTCTCCAGGATTTCAAAATATGGAACACTGGCTGCTTTAGTGAGATAAAGACACAGCTCTTGAGCCTGACTGTCGCCGGTATAGTTGAAGGTTCGATCATGGAGCAGACTGAGAGTGGAGCCGCCCATACAATCGCCTTTGTCCACAGAGGATGCTGAAAGCAGAGGGAAGATTTCAGGGTACAGTTCCATTTTTATCAACATTAAGGGAAAGAACAAAGTATGGGAGGCTGGTGCCAAGAACAATACCGATAGAGGCCAGAATCTCCATAGTCCTCATGGTTGGCTGAATGTAGAACCAGAGCTTCTGGAGTGAAAGCAGACCCTGGCGCTGCAGATGCTCCAGCTGAGTTATGAGGATCAGGTACTCCTTCATCAGGGTCCTCATAGCAGCAGTGAGGGCATGGTTCACCTGACCATACTCAAACGACGACTTCTCCTCGATAAAACTACAGCAGAGATTAAAGGGGAAAAAAACAGTTGACTGAATTTCTTTCAAATCAGATAAAAGGTTTTCTTGTAAAATTAGTTAAGCGTGTACATGGCCTGGACAGCTTTACTGTTTTCTTGTATGTAATTTCAATCCATATTCATTCATGCTACATTAAACAATACACTTTATTTTCACTGTTATACAAATGCTAACAATCTCATAACGTTTCACTGCAAGTCACTCATTCTGAACGGTCATAACTACTCATAGTAGTACAATTTAGAAAAGCATAGTAATACGAATAAAAACATAAATAAAAATAAAATTCTCACACCAACTCCAACGCTTTCAGAACAATTAAAGGCAGAACTATTAATTGTTTCTGCTTTCAGAAAGTAAAACCAAATGCTTTATGCGACGCCCACTTCTTTCTGATTGAGGTCCAGGGCCAGGGCCTGGTGACTCCAGAGATCAGGCTGTGATAGGACACGGTCTGGGTGCTACTTTGTAGTTCAGCACAATGTCAAATTACTAAGCCCAAAAGCTATTGCTGATAATGTTTTGTCAATTATATTGTATTGTTGTAAACCAGCGGGCCATCCCACCATCATGAGAGCAAAAATGACAGTTCGTCGACATTGAAATTTAGTGAATGGTGTGTTGTGAATAAACTCATCCTATATTTGTTGACGTATCATTTACCACAGTGGTGTCCAGACCAGTCCTTAAAGGCCCAGCTGAGGCCGGTTTTTGTTTCAACCAATCGAGATCACACAGTTTAACCAATCAGGTGTTAGCTTAAAGAAGCAGCAACAGACTGACAATGAAGTGATCACATTCAAAAACCTGCAACACCCTGGCCCTTTGAGGACCAAGTGACAGAAATCCATGAACCAGTACCATAATATAATTCTCGCAGTGTTGTTAAAAAAGTGGAATATGATGAGGAGCGGGACTCACCGTGTGATAGTGGAATAGTATGATGCCACCGGTAAGATCCTGTTCACCAGCTCCTTAATTGACATGTCAAGCGTTGGGTCAATGATAAATGAGCGGTTCTGTCGGCCCAGTACTGGCTGAGCTGTGATATCTCGCCCGTCCACCCCGATCAGTACAAACAAGAGGTCATCGACAAGAGCTTGTTCCTGAGCAGCCAATGGCATCGTACCTGCAACCACACTCAAATCAGCACAGTATCCAGGGATCAGATCGATATTTGACCCAACTTCAACACACCGACAGCCACTGCGGAATCTCCAGGTGGGACAGTTCCTGTGATGAAGTCTCCTAGAAGAGCTGGGCGGTCGTACACCCATGGAGGAAACACAGGGTTCAGCTGTGTCGGGTTCTTCTTATTGTGTTTGTCTCTCAGCATTTTCCTGGTGACCTCTGCAGGCTAGAATCAATCCAAATATCAAAAACACACATCTGAGATCAAACTGAAAAAGACAATTCTATAAGGTTGAGCATCAGTCTTATAAAAAAGGCAGGGCTGGAAATAAATGTAACTAAAAATATTGAATCCAAAGTTCACCAGTGGAGCATTGGAGCTGGCAGTCATGTTGTCCAGCTTCTTTCTCAGCTCATCTAATTCCTGCATGGACATCTTGGTGCTGGTCTGGGGCATTGTGACACTGCTGGTGGTGGTTGAAGTGGCATTCGCTGATGCCTCTGACCTGTCTTTGGCATTCTGCTGCAAGAACTGGAGTGTCTGAGAACACAGGAAGGGAGATTTATCTACATTAGATCAACTTGATTATACGTACGATGATATATTTACAGTATTCACCTCTTTGTCCTCACAGAGTTTGGACAGCAGGTAGACCAGAGGGTCCAGGTTTCTGTTTTTAGACTTCAACTCTTCGTATTTTCTCAGGAAATCTTCAGGCGTTTTTGAAAATTCTGCTAATTTGACCTGCAGGTAAAAACAAACAAACAAACAAATAAACAATGCTGCATATTTTCTTTTTGGTTTCCAAAACCTCCGGACAAAGACCTATCTTCTTATTACCTTGGCACTGTGGGCAGAGACAGCAGTGGTGACATACGGAGTCCTGTGTTTCTGCAACAGGTCGATGTAACCCTCAGCCCCATCGCCTCCACGAATGTGAAGAAGACTGAGCAGCTCATTGACATCATGATAAATCCTGAATTCGCTCATGACTGAAAATGCTGCAGGCACAGTTAGCGAAATACTTAGATCACAATCACATATTAATGATAACTAAATGCATATATAAAGCATACGGAAGCATGTAGGAGTCCGTTAAAGCAAAATATCGACAGTACCAGCTGTACATCCTGGATGTATGATCCATTACCGCTGCTGCCATAGTATCGTTCACCTTATTCACTTATATTTTGGGTCATTAAACTATCCGCGGTGCTGAAAATCCCAGGCAGCCGAGACATATTGAAGTCGATCATACAGTAATACAGCCCCCTAAACATTCCAGAAAAATAGAACACACTGGTGTAATTTTTCAACTGGAAAAAGAAAACATATTCTTTGTATTTCTTTCTGAGTGCGTAGCATCACAAGAGGTGACGGTGCTAGCCAGAGCTAACTACCGAGCTGCATCACTGTCATTAGTTGAGGATGCCATCCGGCAGCTAACAGTCTTTGAATTGAATCCTAAATGTACATTGGAACTTGAGACCAGCTTATGAACCGCTCCTCCGAACAAGACAGAAATGCGATACCTGCAAGTAATTCACAGACGAAAACAGCTTTTAGACGTTTACCACTGACAAGCCCGCCATGCTCAAACTCTTCTTCGTGTTTAACGGGATACCGGCACACGGCTGACCTCTACTGGCCATAACAAACACCGCAACGCTAAGTTATCATAGAGGAAAACCAAGACGACTGTCAGAGCACAACCGAGCCAAATCACTAGCTGCAGCAGTATATGTAGTAACTGTAGCGGTTTCCCCGTATCGAACTAGATAATACATGCTAATAATACATTTCTTCTTAAACAAAATGGTGTCTATTCATGTGTTTCCCTCACATTCCAAACATTCATTCGTCTCCTCTCTGCTCCTTCCCACTGCGGTGCCATCTTTTCTGCATATTTGCAGAGCAAACACTTCTTAACAAGTGACGTCTTTGTACCTGGGTCTCGGGAACTGAACCAACCCTCATGGCTTTTCGGACTTCATGAAGCTACGATGATGTTTCAGCCGGCATTAAATAACTTAAATAGGGAAGTCATTTAACCAATCGGACTGGATAAATGTGTTAAACGTATGGAATCAACAATACAATACAATGAGAATAATAACCAGAGCCTACTGAATAATAACAGATCGTTTATTTTACACAGGACACGTTATGACCTTTATTTTGAAAACTCGTGACACAGCGGAAGTAAACAGTAATCACGTTACAACCCGGAAGTATTGTCTTCTAATGACGGTTTGAGAAGACGAGGATGACAAATTCATGACCAGGACCTACGATTATTAATAGCGATGCTCCACATCTCATCCCTTCGTCTGTAGTGTTGTAAGGGTGCTAGTGGCGGTCGGTGATAGCGGCGGCGGTGTCAGAGAGCAGCTACGCCCTGATGTCCGCCTCTCCGGCCCTCGACAATTTCTGCACCGTGTTTACAAACCAGCCGAGAAGAATCTTGCAGCGAATCGTAAGCTAAGTGTATTGTGAACCGCACCGAGAAAACATGGCCGAGTTGCATGTCGTGGAACCAAGCGGAACCAGCGCCAAAGAGCAAGCGGAGCACCGCGACGGTCGCGGCTCGGTGCGTCTAGCGTCCCCGACGCTGATGGTTCCTCCGCGGGCAGGCCAGCTCAGCCCCGGCGGCAGCGGTGCACGACCCGTATTCGGCTTCCCGCTTAGAGGCAGCCCGGGCTCCCCGTCCCCCGAACAAACAGACAAGCCGGGTTCACGCTGGGTTAGACTTAATGTCGGTGGTACTTACTTCATCACGACCAAGCAGACGCTATGCAGGGATCCGAAATCCTTCCTGTTCCGACTTTGTCAGGAAGACCCGGACTTGGATTCGGACAAGGTGAGAACTGAAGTAACACGTCACACATCTCCAGTTCATTTATTTATTTAGCTATGTATTTACTCGAATTTATCTAAAATATACTGTGTCTGCTTCAGTTTTAGTTGTAAAATCTTTTACAAAACAAACATAAAAGTGGTTGTCTTGATGTTATGTCAAGACCCTGGTAAAAAAAAATATGTGTACAACTTATAACGTCACCTACATATTAATCCTTCAGCACCTTGAGCTCATTTCTAGTTTTGTATCTTGTTGGAGACCCATGACACATTAAAGAATCTGATAGTTTAATTTTCTCAGCGAAACAGTCTTTGGTACCACTGCAGCAAATTGGCTACCACTAAAACCATATGTTGTGAAGAACATTCTGTACATTCCTGGACAGGTTGTCTTGTCCGTTTGACCTGTGAAACAATAACTCCCTCTCCTTGCTACATTTTCCTCAGGACGAAACAGGAGCCTACTTGATCGACAGAGACCCCATGTACTTTGGTCCAATCCTCAACTATCTTAGACACGGCAAACTTATCATGGATAAAAACCTGGCTGAGGAAGGTAAAAATCAATACATGTCCTGTCTGGTTTTTGTTATTCACGTGGCTGTGACATGTCAATTCTCAATATGTGATTTTCAGGTGTTCTGGAGGAGGCAGAGTTCTACAACATTGCCTCACTGGTAAGGCTGGTGAAGGAGAGGATACGGGACAATGAGAACCGGACCTCCCAGGTGAGACACGTATGAAGGTACAGCGTGGCCCGTGAACGTGAGCAGGACCTCACATGAGAAATGTTGGTGGTCCTCAGGGTCCAGTGAAGCATGTGTACAGAGTTCTTCAGTGCCAGGAAGAGGAACTCACACAGATGGTTTCCACCATGTCAGACGGCTGGAAGTTTGAACAGGTGTGCTGTTTTTTTTAATTGAAAATGTTTGACATTTTATTGTTGGTTTTACACTTATAATATTTTTGTTTTTCTCTTTCCACTCAGCTCATAAGCATTGGCTCCTCGTATAACTATGGGAATGAGGACCAGGCAGAGTTCTTGTGTGTTGTCTCTCGGGAACTGAACAATTCCACTAACGGGATTGTTATTGAGCCGACGGAGAAGGCCAAGGTGGGCATGGACTGGAACCATCAATACTTCTTTTGGATTCTGTCCATCTTCGAATATTTATTCCAAGGGTTTAATTCCCCATGACGGTGCACGCTCTGAGCAGACACCTGCTGAAAAAGTTTCATTAGCGTGAAGTTAAACCATTTAAAAAATACATTTTATTTTCTGTTGACCGGGAGTCTATTCTCTTCTAGCTATTAACATCTCTCCTACAGTACTGCTGGTTGTGTTCAGATATTCCAGCCTCACCACACCTCCACAGATTATCATTCTATTTAAAACATATACATTTTAATCTTTTTGTTTCTTTCTTCATTTCCCAGATCCTTCAAGAGCGGGGATCAAGGATGTGAAGGAGGTCCCAACCTTGACCTCTCTCACAGTCGACTTCCTGCCTGGTTCACCATCCACCTCTCATCCTCCTGGTTCACCTATGGTCAGCATGCGTGAACGGAACATCAACCATCACCCCTTTAACTTTGGGCAGTGCATCATTTCAAGCAGGTGTACAGAGGAGTTGATCCTCATCACGTCTTCTCAGTAGGTAGTCAACAATTGCAGGACTCGCGTTCATTCTCAGCATAGGGATACATGGATCTTATCATCTTTGTCATCATCTCCTTCATCGTCAACATCATCATCTTGGGCTCTTAGTAGATTATCTCCTCAGGAATCTCAACGGAAAAACTGATGTTCTGTTTCCTGTGGTCTGGATCTGAGGGATTCTAAATAACCGGACAGGCATTCGCTGACCTCATCATCATATCTGGTTCAACTCTTTCAACCACCAGATCCAGCCTGTTGGAAAAACCACCGATTTCCATTTTGTCTCAACGTCTGGATTATTTCACTCCTAAAACAAACACAAGGTGTGTCCATGTTCCTGGCATTTGAGGAAGCTATATCTGATTAAATCTCATGAACAAGTGAATGCATACGGTTCGAGTATCAAAGTTGTCACATATCCACCGCAGAGGAGATTCATGCGTGAATATCAAATTTCCCCGGAAGTTCGAGCTTTTCTGTGTCTGTGTGCTTCTCTGCTTCATGTGCTCCACTGCTGCATGGTCACAGCAATCACTTACAGTAGGTACCTTGAGGTTTTTATTCTCTTCTGTTTTGCTTACTTTTGTACGGAAAAACGAAAGTTGATTTCTATTTCAAAGTTGAAATATTTGAAAATGCAGATTCATAGTTTTAAATATTAAAGTTGACTTTTTTCCATCTTTTTCATTGACATGTTGAAGAGAGGAAAATAAACAATGAAGACATAAAAGATGTCAACAGTATTAATGGTAGTATGTAAAATGGATATTCAAAATGCTATGGTGGCTCAATAAAATGGCTCCATATTAAGATAGCATCTTTTTAATTGGAAACTGAAACAGATAAAGTAAGAAGATATTGAATTAATATTAAAAATGTATAATACATTTCTAACATCTTAGGTCAGTGAGTTTTCTGTTTTCTCCGTTAAAGATGAAAAAAAATGACTCCAATAGTTGTACAATGTCCTTTGACCTCCCATTGACTCGACACGTTCAAGTACTTAAGTACAAATTTTGCCTTTATTCACTCGGTTATCCTTATATGCAGCACTTGTTGTCTAACTTTATACACTCTCTTTCATACAAAGAATTTGGCCTCTGTAAACGCAAAGCTCATACGTCACATTTTTTAAGGAAACTCATGCCAATGATTTGACTGTGGACCAGTGCTGACCATCAATGGTTGCTGTGTTCACTGCCTCAAGCCCCAGAGAACTTCTCATCTCTCTTGTACACATTTTCCAAACCTTTGTGTTCAATTTTGTAGCAACTGTCACCTCAAAAAGTAATTTGACAGGCTTTGTCCCACCGGCTGTCTTTGACGGCAAAACTTTTTTGAGTCTTTTCGGCCAAATCACATTCATATGTGAGACAACATGAATACACTGTCATCTGTGAGGCAGCAGAGGGGTAAATTTGAACTGATTCATATTGACAGCAACAAGAATTCAAGTGAAGTGATTGAATAAAAGTATACATATATTTAAAAAAAAAAGATGGAAAGCAACATTGATTTGTATTTGTAAAGAAAAAAGTATAAATTGCGAGGGAGGCGAAATATGAATGAATAAACATAATTATAGAAATGAATCACTACTAAACTATTAACAAATTAGTATTCATTTAAACATAAATCTTGTGAATTTGATGTTAATCAAGTAGTATGGATGCATTAGTTCTAAGTACTTGCGACCAGCTATTTCTGAAGAGATGCATGAATGCAGAGCTCTTATTCACACACATCTGACAGAGAACATGGAAGTTCTGTCACTTGGTTCTGAAATCACAGCTTTTACCCCCCCTTTGTATAAAGATGTAAGCATGAACAAAAAGAACTGCATTAAAATGAAAGTGTATTTTCTCATACGGCTGCTGAGCTCAGACTGTAAATTCTTCCTGTTGAGCTCTCCCGTCAGAGCAGTTCTCTTATCAGCCAGGATCTGCTAAAGCCTCCAAACCTGTTTATCACCTGGTTCTCAAGTCCCCGGGTGTCGTTTCCCTCCGTCTGTGTCCAGTGTCGTGCCTTTGACCTGTGTCGTGCACAGTTGTTCCTCTTGTCTTATCAAAAGTCGCCTCTTATAACTTGAAAAAAATAAAATAAAACGGACAGGAGGGATGGCAGAATCTGAAATTTGGGTTGACTTCCCCTCGCTGAGTTGCATGCTGAAGACCTCATTTATCAAAATGTGTGTGATCAACATTTAAAGCACTTAACTGTATGTTTGTGGGCCCAGTGTGATCTGACCTTGCTCTTTCAGCGGTTCCTGACCAAGTCTGGCATTGGCACACCATTAATGACCAGATGGCTCATTTGTGATTCAGTTGTGATCAGAAATTGAATTTTAACTCTGTATGCGCCTTTATTTCTTAAGCACTCTGGAATTTATTAATGGATTTAAATCCATTCTAATTCACTGTTTTAGTCTTTTGTTTCCTATTGTCCAAAGCTGTCTTCCAATGTTTTTTTTCCTGCACCAGGACATCTTCCTTCATTGGATTTTTAATGCAAATTTAAAGATTCATGAGTTAGGTTTGAATAAGAGAGTTTTCTGTATAATGACGCTTCATTTATCTCTGTGTATTATTACTGAAAAGTAGTCCCAGCTTTCTCTTCCCTATCAAGTTTCCAACTTTTTTTTTTTTTTAACATGGGAACCACTGACTCGCCAAGGTCCTATCTTATGGTCTCTAATAACCCAAAACCTTACAGATGAGTTTGTACTTCCACCTTCACCTCTTAGCCACGAACATGACGTGCAAGTTTAACAAATCTGCAAAAACACATTGTTTGTTGTCCAGGCACGTGAAGATGAGAGCATGCATTGTTCTAGAGATTATGATGTTTACGGGGTTTTGTTTGAGCCCTATGTTGGTGCAGTGTTTATATATGCATGGTGAGGCGGCTCTGAAGGTCAGCTTGTTAATAGGTATAGTTAGTCACGTGGAAAAGTCTGTCAAGCATTTTAACTCCCTTTCTCTGTTGGGTTTGTACCTTTGTTATGTAAGTTTTGCCGAATGGCAAAGGTTGGTTATATAGATCACCTTGAACTACTCATGCAATCGCAGGGCAGAACACAGCTGGGCTCCATGAAATAATGGGGCAAACATAATCAAGTACACAAAAAGAGTTTTGATCCACAAGACATTTTGCCAGTTACTCTGTAGACACTTGCATGCGTTTGTGGACATGCACACTTGTACGCTCATTTATTGGAAAAATGTCACCTATAAACTTTGTGTTCATTTATCAACAGTATTTGATGTCAAATGTGAATATTGTAAGTGGAGATTTGTTCCCAGGTTGACGAAAATGTTTGCTTTCATTTTATATATATATATATATATATATATTTTGTCTGAATCTTTGTTTCACTTTTTTATTTTATATTTTTAATTTGTCTACAGATTGTTGTGTGTAATGATTTAAACAAAAAAAAAATCCAGTCTGGTTTCTAATCATAAAATGTGTGTGTGTTTTAAAGGTGTGGGTCTTTATTTTATTTTTATTGTTGACCGGGAAATAAAACACTGGGCCATGCCGTATACTGTCCAAGTTACCACTCTGAATCTATTTAAAGATCAAATAGAAGTGCAGTTCCAAAAGTTATACGTTGCGTACGACGATGCTTCCCTGTCACCCTGGCTGACACTTTTCAGTTAGACGGGACCTGACAGTCTTCTCCACCCTGCTTGCCCTTTCCAACCTCTCGTCGGATACCTGATCCCAAATGCCTTTTCCCCTTCTTAGAATATTGGTGTCAGGTAGACATCAACAGAAATATAGTGCTTTACAGCAGCCATTTGGCTATGAGGCTGTATAAAATCCTTTATTGGTCTTCAGCGCATGACGTCAGTGGGAGCAACGGATCATGATGCCACCCAGTTGCATAACAATAGGCTGGGTTCTCCCACTATCACTTAAGTTATATTCGATGAATTTAATACGTGAACATTTGTTCGCTGAAGTGAAGCTCCAGTGACTTTTTTTCAGCATTAAATATTACACGGAATGTTTAGATTTAAAAAGGTAAATTGCCATTTAGCTAGCAGATGTATTGCTATTAAAAACAAAAATAAATGGCATCTTTCGAATATGCTGCAGCACGTCATTTGACAAGATAGTATTAAAAACACTACTTACTACTACTTTCGGGGAAGTTAAGCTGTTGAATACCATGATGCTTTATAATATGAATATGAATATTGTGTCGGATTGCTGGTGGCAAGCGAAGGGCGTCAGCTTTCAGACCAGGGCCTCCTCTAAAAGTGACCGCCTCAGGTAACTCATGTGAACGCCGCCTCCGACTGCTTACAAAGTAGGCGCTCAACCCGGGGCGGGGGCCTGCTTTTCAAAACGCAGATAAAACCCGCATCCCCCAGTTGCTATCCGGCTTTGCTAGTCTCCTCCCTCCCGCAGAAGAGAGCCGGGGACTCCGTGACAACAACAGCCAGTCAGTCCATGGCTGCTTGCGACACCAGACCGCGCCTGCTCGGCCCATCGACTCCCGCACATTTAACACGAATGACGGAAAGGTTGGTGGAATTATTTCATTCTGTTTCGAAGCACTGGTTAACAGGGCGCTGACGTCACTCCGCGTGCATCCGCTTCCTCTTTACATCGTGGCTTGCTCGTGAATAATGCGGATGAAGCAGATTTTTATTCTGTTTTCTGTGGAAGAAATGAGGTGGAGATCGGTGTTGTGTTTAACCCGACGTGGCGTCGGCCAGTTAAATAAACAGAGAGGTCTGTCACACGGGTTGATCCGACCCAGTGTCCCGCAGCATCACCACGAGGAGCCCCTTCATCATTTCTCCTCGGGAATAAAGCAGTTTATAAGCGATGGAGCTCAGCCTTCCTCTCTGACTGATGGTCAGTTCTGTCACCTGCGGCCTGTGAGTCGCCCCCGACGTCAGACGCCACTCGTGATATGAATTACGGTTTTGAACATGGTTAATAAAATAGATATTTCATTCATAAGTCGAAATTATTTCCTCTCTAAAACTGGTAATGGCACATCTTGTTTACATGATATTGTAAAAGCGTTATGGTTCTGTGAGTCGCTGAAAGGTGAGACATGATGAAACTTGAGTCCAAAGTGTAGCATGATGTGCCTGGCGAGAAAATTGAGTGAAAAAGTGGAGTCACAGTTTAAGTTAAAGCAAAGAATCTCCATGATGGCCAAGAATGTCACAAAAAATGTAAAACATTCACTTACGTTAGATGACAGCCTTCAGACAAATGCCTTGAAATTATCTGAAGAAACATGAATGTGCTTGATGCTAGTGGATGTTTTTTTTGTTTTTTATGTGTGTGTGTCAAAAATCTGCTGGTGAGTCACAGAGCGGATGCATCGAATGAAATGATTCAACTGACTCTTTCAGTTAAAATAAACGTCCATGTTTAAGGACCAGTTATGCTGGGATTTGATGCAAACTATTGCCAAAATATATCTGGAGGCCGAGCATACACAACAAATGTCCACTCTGCCAACGCTTCATCTCTTATTTTGGGACATTCTGAAGGTGTTTGTGATATTAGTGGTTGTTTCGTTTTTTTATGTTTTTTTTTTTAATTGATTAAACACAAGTGACCTCTGAGGTGCAGGACACGACTCAGACTTGTAACTTGTATGGGAAGTCAGGAAAAAGCATCATATTCATGGTCTACTGGGAGGCAGTTGGTCTGTAGTTCCAGCACCAGGCTATGTTTGTTGGTGGCTACAGATGCAAAGCAAGGGAGCAGCGTGTTGCAAACTATATCTGAGGATCTGAAAAGGCACGATATCTTCTTGTACCAGGCCCAGCAGCTGGCGCAGGTCCAGAGGTCCAACTCGATGCACGATTAAACTAGTTATGTGTCCTCTTTATAACATTTATAAGAAAGGAAATCATATTTTAAATAACATTTTCGGGAGCAGTTCATGAATGCTGCCTATTTCCTGTCCTACCCCTATAACCTGTTGTGACCCATTCTTGTTACTTGTTCCTGCAATGCTGTGCAAGTTAGCTGTGTCAGCATGATGCACTGGCTGGATTTTAAAAAAAGTACTTGTAAAGCAAAGTTATTTTGTGATGGCACCATTATATGACTTTTTATTTTGTATCACTTATCACTTAGTATTGTGTCACTTATCTTCTTGATTTATACACTGCAGACTGTTCTGTCAATATTTCTTCTAGCATGATACAAATATTGGGGGGGAAAAAAAAGCAAAGTGAAGGACTGTTATTATGAGGTCTGCCCCTTAGTCCCGCTTTCCCTATTAAAAATGTGATCATTTCTCCTGGGTGTGAACTCTGTAGTGCTGAATATTCACAGTATTTTTAATGAAAACGCTTGGTGGACTTTGAGAGCGGTACAAATAATCAGCAGTCGAACATGAGGAACTCCTGTGGCTGTTCACACTGATGTTGTCCCGCTGCAGTTATTAATAGCAATAGAGAGACAGACAGTTCCACCTGTCTGTCATTATTCAATATTAGACTCGTCTGTCTCACACTGCTCCTTTTACTGGAGTCCAGCACTCATATTGAATTTAACTTTGACATTATCCTGAACGCAGTTGTAAACAAAGAAAAAATCCAGTCATCTCAAAGACAAAATTCAAATCTGCTGCAGGTAATCAATTTGCACATCAATAGCTTCTGCTGTTTTCACATCCCCATAGTCAGAAGTTGGTGGTTTTAGTAGTGTGGGTGCACTTACTGTAGATTGGCTTGTGCTGTTCTCTGTTTAACCATAAATGAATTGATTTACATAACAGTTGTAATCCGGAGTTACAGATGTCAGAAAGCCCATGTTTGTACCTTCAGCAATGTGAGCAAGGGTCAGGAATTCCATTATTCGGGAGGTTCGCTTCTAGCTTGTCGCGTGGACTTTAATAACAGACCATCTTTGTACCATTCTCCATTGTTCACGACTCCTGTCACATGTTGGTCCTGCACTCAGAGTCTGTGTGATCTGGGACATCTGGACAGCTTTGAAGAGGGATTTCCAAAGGGAGCATATGCTCGAGGTGAACATGCTGGATAAAAAGGCCACTCCGAATCAAGATGACAGCCAACCACCATTGGCTTAAAAGTTCTGAGGACTTGTTTGAACGTGGTGCTAAAGGGCAGATCCAGCAACAACAGAAGATTCTATGGTGGATCGGAGGGAAAGGAATGCTCTTCACAATGATGTACCTTTCCTTATAAAATAAACTGTGAACCTAATAACTTATTTAACGGAATTTGTCAAACTATTCACTTTCAAAATGTTAATAGCTTCTAAACTGCATTCAATACAACATGTACACAGCTCATTCAACGACAAATATCGAAAGCTGGCTCAAGTAGGTTCTCGGTACGGGGGACTTTAGTCAGTGATGCATGATAAAACTGAAGTGGATTAAATAAACAGTTACGTAATAAATGAATGGACTCTCCCTGTGTTTGCATTTGTTTTCATAGGTGGCAACCGGTCCAATGAAATGAGCCGCAGAACTTCTGACCCACCCTGTAGAACCAACAGCACTGTGGTTTTGCTGTCCACCTGAAAATGACTCAAAGAAATGGAACCCGAGCAACAGTCAATCGTCTGCTGCAACCGGAAGACGACGCGGTCACTAATGGCCTCGAGCTCAGGAACGGCAGTGACGTGAGGGAGACCGACGAGGAGGCGGGACAAAGTGGGACGACCCAAGTGGAGGAAGCTCCAGATGGCGGCTGGGGGTGGGTGGTGCTGGTCGCCACTATCATTGTCCTGGCGCTGACACTGGCATTCCCGTCCTGTGTGGGGATCTTCTACACTGACCTTCAGAATGAGTTCCAGGCCTCCAATAGTGAGACGTCCTGGGTTCCATCCATCATGACGTCAGTGCTGCACGCTGGAGGTGAGCACTTGTGAATATGATATGGTGTCAATGTATGGTGTTTCACGGCAGAGCTCTCGACTAGCGTCATGTTTGTGATCACATCAAACCCTGGGAACTTCACTGTTCTAACAGCCTGCTTTTCCAAACAAAAGCCTTGTACACCACAGCAATACACATTCCTTTAAGCAACCTGAACGGAGTTAATCTGACCATTGGTCGGCAGGTTTTTAAAGAATGTTTTGCATCAGAACAGCACAAGTCCTGAAAAATATCAATCACTGAAGCATTTAGAGTAGCTTGTTTCTTAATAAAAACCAAACTGACTCTTTTGGTGAGACGTTCACTGCGTTTCAAGTCGTCACACTCCATTCTGGTTGATGCAGATTTAAGGAGCTTTCAATGCAACATAAAGCTTACAGTTTTATTGAAAAAGTCTTTTTAAAATGGTATTTTGTGACAAGATAATTGTTTTAATTTCAACCACTTGTGTATGATACATAATGAAATAAACAATATATTTAGGATGGGCCTTGTTTTTCCTCACGTCCCAGCGTATGCTAATGTTGACGTTTCATCTTGCTAGCACTTTGGATCACGCCTTAAAAATTTAGAAAACCATTACAGGAACTTAAATGATGAATACAGTTCCAAATTGTTTGTCTTTCCAGGGGAAAAGAATAGACTAGAACCAAAAGTTGATCTTCCACTCTGACATTCCTGCCACGTAAACCATTCAGACCAGATCATACAGTTTTTTTTCAGGAATTCCACTTAGTCAGGTGGATTTTTTTTTCCCAACAGTGATTTTTCCTTTTTTTCTTTTTGTAGGATTCTGTTCTTAGCCGAATTAAAGTGGATTATTTCTGATCCTCAGGTCCATTCTGCAGCGTACTAGTGGAAAGACTTGGTTGCCGGGCAACCGTGATGGTGGGCGGAGTCCTGAGTGGACTTGGGATGGCAGCCAGCTCCTTCACACGCTCCATTACTGAATTGTACATCACAGCAGGGGTCATCACCGGTCAGTCTTAACATTAAGCACCTTGCTGATGCAGAACACTGCACCTTCATTCACGAACATGACCCTGACTTCTCTCTTGGTGGCAGGTTTGGGCTTCTGCTTCAGTTTCCAGCCAGCGGTGACCATCCTGGGGCACTACTTTGTTCGGCGCCGTGCGTTCGCCAATGCAATGTCGTCCACCGGCACAGCGCTTGGTCTGTGCGTGCTGCCATTTCTGGGCAACTTCCTGCACACTGAGCTCGGCTGGAGGGGCAGCTTCCTGGTTTTGGGCGCCGTACTGCTCAACTGCTGCGTGTGCGGTGCTTTGATGAGGCCAGTACAGAAACGAAGGCCTCAAGGTCAGCCACTGCTGAACCACCAACCACAGCCAGACAAGGACAACCTGGAGGGTCTGAAGTGGTGGAAGAAGCTCTGGGGTCACCTGCTGTTGTCTCTGAGCAAACACATGGCTTTCGACCAGCTGTGCCACAATCCTCGCTACTGTGTCTACGCCATGGGAATCACCTGGATGATGCTCGGGTTCGTTGTGCCGCTCATCTACCTGGTTCCTTACGCCACCGCCTACAACATGGAACCTGGCCGCGCCGCTATGCTGCTGTCCATCCTGGGCGTGGTCAACATCATAGTGCGACCACCCATCGGCATCGTCTTCAACCTGTCCTGGTTCAAGGGTCGCCACGTTTACGTCTTTGCCTCCGCCCTGCTGGTCAACGGGTTGAGCAACAGCATTTGCTGCCTGGGCGCTGACTTCGCCACCCTGGTGTCCTACGTGACCATCTACGGTCTGTCCATGAGCGTGGTGGGCTCGCTGATGTTCACCGTTCTGATGGAGGTCGTGGAGATGAGCCGTTTCCCTTCAGCACTTGGACTCCTTGCCATCATGGAGAGCGTCACGTTGCTCATCGGGCCGCCTCTGGCAGGTAATGTACAGCTGTGAAGAAGGCACTTCATTTCTTTTGTTATTGTGATAATTGTAGCTGTTGGCAGTAGACATTTATCAGCTGACGACTCGTTGAAAGTGTTGCCTTTTCGTCATTTTAGCTTTAAAGTCAGATATGTCTAAAAATATAAAATGTGGAAAATGTGTTGCTCTAGCATTCTCATTTTTTGTTTGTAATTTCAGTTCTAGAATAATGTTAAAACAATGCTGCTGTGTCCATCCATTGTGTGTTGATGCCAGTTTGTCTGTTAGCAGCTCTAAGATGAAGGTAACATAAGTTTACAGCGCGGTATTTTAAATTTGTCAGTGTCTTACCTTTGATATTACAACGCACCAACACCGTTATCACTTCTTGCTGGATAGATTGGAGTTTGGGTATTGGCCTGAAATCTTGACAATGGAATGACTCAACCAAGTATGTGCTAGTGTCAAGGGGCATGACTCAGCGGGTTTTTTTCCCCTTATCTTTTTTTGTGAATTTTTTATTGTTAGGAATGGCTCAGTACAAGTAACATCACTGCACTTTTGATGTCAGAAGACTAGTAGTAAAGTAGTGAGAAATAATTTTCAATGGAAATTAACACGGGACACTGGAAATTATTTTTCTCCAAAACGTATTTTTAGTTGGGGTTTTTTTATCATTAAATGTACTTTACTATCTGCTGTTCTATTGTTAGAATTTGGTTGAACTTGCTCAGTGTGCCATGTAAATCCAATGAAGCTTTAATGTTTGCTGACAAGCTCATGTTCGTAGTTTCCCATACTGCAGTGATCCAAAAAGTCATAAGGCCACATGTGGAATAGCTTGGAAATTACAGGTTGGAGGTGGTAATGTTTTGAAGCTCATGTGCACACACATTCCCTGTCACACACAGGGTGGTAAAGGGCAGCCTGGGTCTCAAATATCAGACTTGTTTATCTGCTTTCTGTTATGACCATGAGGATGGCCTAAGTTCACCAAACGTGACTGGCTTTCTAGTTTTCACTATAGGGGGGTGAAAGGAATTGAAGTAAAGCCATGAGACCACTTTTCACATAAATAACAAGTGAATGAGGTCATCTAAGCCACACATGCTCAGTGCGACTCCAGGTCATATGATCTCTTAAAACTCTAAGGTTATGAAAACTGTTTGCTTAAACTGATTCTTACTTTTGATTTTATGTTTTTTTTTTCTTCTTCTTCATGTTTCACTCCATAACAGTCTTTGTTTAATTATTAAGATGTCCTGCACTTTAGTTGACTAAACTGGTTGAAATCAATTTTGAATATTCTAATTGTCAAATAGGAATCTAATGGAGGAAAGTTGGCCTCCCTGAACTTGGTGTAATTTCAATGTCATGTTATTTTTCTAATGGTCTGCTCTCTCTCCAGGAGTCCTGGTGGACAGAACTGGTCACTACTACCCCGTCTTCGCGGCCTGCAGTGTAGTTGTAGCCTCAGCTGCCGTCTTTCTCTTGGCGTCGTTCTGCTGGCTGGACAAAAGAGACCAAAGATTGGCTAGTCAGACTTCAGCGGGCACAATAGCCCATCCACTTGATCCTCCGGCTCTTGACCTGATCCAAATCACGGGAGACAAAACACCCGCCAACAAAGATGAGGTCATCACGAGTGGCTGATGCTGGTTCTGACCATGAGGATATCTGGAGTCTTCAGCTGCATTCAAGTTCATCATTCACCAAAAACACGTGTGCACCTCTCATATCGATCAAAACTACAGTTCTTCAAAGCACTAGTGACTTCCTCTCAAGCACAACATATGAAGATCACTAAAAAAAAACTTTTGCTGGATTTTAACTGAAAACCCCAAATTCAACTATTATTTTAACTGCTTATGGAGAGCAATACTGCTGTTTTTAAACAATTTTTTTAAGTAAAGCAATTTGTCCAACATATATATATATATATATATATATATATATTTTTTTTTTTTTTTTCCTTTGTTGGGGATGTTTACTTTTTAATAAAAGCCGGGTTCTCCCTCAGATTTTTTCCTGGAGAGTGCATTGTTCATCTGCAACTGCAGCTATAAAAGGGCGAATTTGTGGTTTCACAGACCGGAGCGAGTCACTCTTCACATGTTGACAAATGCTGCTGGGAAATTCCTAGGGGCCCTAAGCTGTTCAAGACTTGGAGAGAACGCTGAGAGGTGGTAGATATTGATCTGAAATATATAAAATTGAAATGTACTAATTTTAAGTGAGTGACTAAATCAGAAATCCGCAATTGATCGTTCAGCAAGTAACCTAATGGACATCGTCTTTGATCAAAATAACTGCTGAACCAGCATTTTTACTTGGTCTCCATGGTAAATTAGTGTTTAGATGTTTACTCAGGAGCATATTCTAATTACAATCATGTCTGATTGTTACCAGATTGTCAAGTTTATTATATATATTTTTTAAATAGATGGAACTGTTTGTGGCAGTTAGCTTCTTTATGATATTGGAATTCCTCCGCAACCGATGGAAAGTATTAACATAAGAATTGATGCAGAATTCGAGCCAGCTCACGTATGAAATCGCTGCAAATTAAAAACAACTATTGATACACACGGCTTGTAGTTGGACTTGTGCTTGTCACTATTTTCTGCACAGGTCTGTTTGTCATTACCAGTTATTCATCATACAGTCTTCTGTGTATTTTTTCAGGGATTACATCTTGAACTGATTCCTGCTCTACTGTCTTAATTCTATACCGTCATCACTTGTTTGAGGTCACAACATGAAGCCTATCGTGTCCAGTGACTTTTTCATGACAAATTTGACTGAAAATGGTGGCTTTATTTTCACATTTGATCACACCAGTGCCTTTGTATTGAACAGCCACGTGTCAACCTCACTCTGGATCAGGGAGTCTGCCTCTGTGCTTGCTTACCTACAATCACAGCTTTTAAATGGCACAGCTGAAGGAGATTTCCTCATGCTCGCACCTCTTTTGAGACAAATATCTTATTTATTATTTATGCAAAATGCAAGAATAATGGTTTCTGTAAATAAAATGATATTTTCAGTTTATTCATGGATGTGTTTTTTTCTGTTTGTGAATGTGCACCTGACCTCAACAAATCCATCACAGTAGAAGTTGAAGAATGTAGAAAGTTATCTACATGTTTTAATGGATGTCAGTACAAACAAAACGGCAAACTGACGCCAGCTCAATGGAGAACACTTAATTGCCGATTTGAGTTCACTTTGAATATTTCCTCAGTTTTACCAACATTACCATGACTTTTCATTTGCCATGTTTTAACTGTCATGCTGAACAACCAAATGTATTGAAGTGTAAAAGTGTAAAAATACTGAGGTACCAGCCACAAGACTGCTGACAAAAGATGCACAAATGAGAATTTCACTGATAGAACTTCTTTTCAGAAGGTAATTACTGCAATGACTGTCAAGGTGAATATGACACATTGCAATGACATGACATACAGTTGATACCATGAGTGTTGCGTCCAATTACATTACAAATACAGCTTAGGCTCATAATTTGTTTAACTTCAGAAAATACACACTATATTTTGGCACAAAGTAGTTGGGCCACTGTATCTAGCATTTTTTTTTTTTTAATCATATAGTGGAAAGAACGAAGAATAACGATAAACTGGGAAGATCACGTGAGCAGAAGTGGTTGCCTCAAGTAGTACAATGTCGCCATCCAGCGGTGAAACCAACTGGTCAAACCGAGCTCAATCGAGTGTTTTGTTTTCTATTCATTTATGTATTTGTTACAGCCAACGCATGGTTGAAAACACTTTAATAAATAGATAACTAGTTTTCCTCCACTGAACATTTCGTTGAAAAAAAAAATCCTGACGTGTGCGTCAGACAGACCGAAAGTGAAAGTAAAACAATCCACATTGGCGCCGCCACACTAGGAAGAGAATGTACAGGAGGGTGTCTTCGGATTAGGCAGATTTAAGAGGAACCCAGCAAAATTCAGCTCACACGTGACGTCGTGAATTGGTCGCTCTCGCTTCCGGTGAGTTGCAACGCTTGTTATTGTCGTTAACAATAGCTTCAAGTACGTCCGTGGTGTCATGACTCTTAACCATTTATTTTTGAGTAAGTTTTGCTTTAAAGTGCCTTTACATTAGTTTAACTAGCAACTTATTCGTGTCGATAATTTGACACATGTCAGTGAAAATGCATGAACTCCTCCCGCCTGTGTTATCATTAGGTTTGACTGTTTACATGACAAATGTGAACATGTATTGTTGTGTTGACTATTCTGGCAGCTGCATCGTGTGTTCAAAGACAGACGATGAGTCAAGTGTGGTGGTGTGGATTCCTCCTTGTGCTGTTCGACCTCCTGCTGGGTTCTGCACTCTGGTGTGGACTACCGCTGCTCCAGACCTCCTGCTGCTCTGGTCTGACGGGCGTCTGGCTACTCTCTGCAGTCAGGGGGGCAGCTCTGTGGTTCTTCCTGTCATCCCTGTCTGAAGGTCAAACTCCCCCAATTCTTCGCCGACTCCTGTTGCTGTCATGTCTGCTGCCTCCAGTCATGGAGAGTGGACGGATGTTGACCTACTCCCTGGACGAGCCGTACCCCGGTCCATCCATGAACCTGAGTGCCCTGCTGCTGTCCTCCGTCTCCTCGCTTCTGGCCTGTGCTCTATGGGAGACAGTTCTGTGTGGACAGCAGAAGCAGCAGAGTCTCGACTCCAGACGACTGCTGACCAGGATGCTCAAGTTCTTTCGAGAGGACACCTGTCTCCTGCTTGCTGCTGTCACGTCACTCATCCTGGCAGTCGTCTGTAAGTGTCAATCCATGTTTGCTCGACAACAGACAACAGACATATACTGAAAAGTTAGTTCGTAGTGGTGCTGGCACATTGTGATCTACCAGTAATTTGGACATTGGTAGCCAGTTGACTGATACTGAAAATATTATTGTACAACCTGAGGTTTGCAAGAACTAATGAAAATAGTATGTTACATTTCCTCAACTGCAGACTATTTAGATTTTTAGATTTTATCATAATTTATTTGTGAATTATTTATGAAAAATGATTTTGAACAACCATATTAACACAACACATAGAGGTAAACAAATTAAACATATTCTGTCTAAGACACACGTGAACATTATACTTTATATCCTCTCCAAACATAGATGTGCCAAAATATTCAACTGTATATATCCAATACTCAAAATGATGGTTCACTTGTACGATTCCGGAATTCTCTCTGTTTTCCTTTCGTGATGCCGGTGACCTTTGGCAGACCAATACTACTGTTTTCCACATACTGTATATAATTGGGGCTACTGTATACTTATTGCTAACATGTCCTAGGTGAGGCGCTCATCCCGTTGTACCAGGGGAACGTGATTGACATCCTCAGAGGTGATGAGCTTCACTCAACCTTTCACTTTGTCGTTGGAAAGTTGGCTGTGGCAGTTATTGGAAGGTAATTGATTCACTCTTTGAATATGAAAACGAACTTGTGACTAAAAAACTAAAAAAACTTGTGAATGCACAGCGCCATGTTTTCAGGCCTCAGAGGGGGGGCATTCAAGTTAGCCCTGGCTCGACTGAACAAGAGGCTAAAGCACCTGCTGTTCCACTCGCTCCTCCAGCAGGAGGTGCGCTTCTTTGAGGAGAATAAGCCAGGTAGCATCTTCTTATGACCTCTGTTTCCTCTCTCTCACCAGCTGCTTCTTCATTAGTACCTGCGTTTTCTTACCTCATCTTAACCAATGATGCCTATCGGTTGCGAGTTGTGTCAACATTACCATATTTGCTTCTTAGGGGCTCAGGCTTCGTCCATGTTTTGCTAACTGTGGCATGTGACCCACAGATTACTAACTACCGTGAATGCAGTTTTTGTCCACTTTTCTTTTCATCACATTCGAATATTTTTGGGACCATCCGTGCTCTCTTTCCAGGACATCTTTCCAGCCGACTGCACTCAGACGTGGATCGCATGGGCCGCACTGTGGCTCTGAATGCTAATGCGATGCTGCGGAGCAGTGTTAAGAGCTGCCTGATGGTGGCGCTGATGTTCACGCTGTCCGTGAAGCTTACAGTTCTCACCTGCATAGAGGCCCCCCTGCTGGCCCTGATGCAGAACAAATACTACCTCATTTCTAAGGTCTGTTGAAGCCACATTTTTTAAAGCGTTTTTCTGTATTTTATACTGAAGCCCTTCTAAATGAACATTGAAGTTGAGTGAATGAATGAATTGGATGGTGTGGTTATGTTTCCACCTCAGTGCTTGGCCTTTAGAAGCTGGCAGCGTGTTAAACATCACATTTTAACTTCTGTATTAAACAATCTGATCAGTAGTCACCATCTGTTCCTTGCAGTTACTTATTTTAAAAGAGGTTGCTACATTTGTTTTGTGTCTTGTTAACCAGGAGCTGAAGGAGCAAATGCAGGAGTGCCAGGCTCATGCCCGAGATGCTACCCTCCAGACACTGACTGGCATTCAGACAGTTCGCAGTTTCAATGCAGAGAAAGGAGAAATCAAGAGGTACTCTGCAGCTTTGGACCAAATACATGTCATCAAGAGACGCATGGGAATCAACAGAGCCGTCTTCCTCCTCGTGCGCAGGGTGAGGCATTCTGGGCGATTGACAATCTGAACATTTCAATATAATGTAAACACCATAAAGTCTGCTCGTTTATTTCATGTCACAAATGAAAGCACCTGCCAACTATCATGATTTTTGTCAGCTGGTCAGCCTGCTACTCAATATCCTGATGCTGGTCCAAGCTAGCAGTCTGATCTTGTCCGGTCAACTGACAATTGGGAGCCTGGTGTCCTTCCTCCTCTACCAGAAGCCTTTGTCCAGGAGTCTGAGGGTGAGTCAGTCTTTGACATGACAACTCATGTAAAAAGTGAGGAACACTAAGGAGTTAAAGAAAAAGCTGGCCTGTTTGGAGGACAGCTGTTGAAGAATCTATTGGTTGTTTAGTTCAGTTCTGGTGTCAGTGTGATGTCAGAGTGAGAGTCTCTTGTGGTCCCAGGAACTGATGTTCTCCTTTGGAGACACCATGTCCACCACTGGAGTCATTTCAAAGGTCTGCGGGTACCTGGACAGGTGCCCCAAGTGGGTGAAAGAAGGTGATCTGGCTCCAGACCAGTTGGAGGGAAGAGTGCTTTTCCAAAATGTCTCCTTCACTTACTCGGCAGCAGCCGAGGACAATCTTGCATTAAAGGTAATGGTTGGATCCTAGGTTCTGCTGCCGTCTTTCGCTGCTCGCAGTAACAAAGGTCCTTCTGCTTTGTGCAGTCAGTGTCATTTGAGCTGAAGCCTGGAAAGATGACCGCTCTGGTCGGGCCCTCGGGTAGTGGAAAGACCTCCTGTGTGAGCCTCCTGACCCGGATGTACGATCCTCAGGAGGGACAGATCCTTCTGGATGGAGAACCTCTGCACCACTACCAGCACAAGTACTTGCACCAAAAGGTGATGCTACATGACACTGTCAGGTTCATCCTGTGTCTGGCTAAATATGGTCATTTTGATTTCTGACTACATCCTTATTGTTGACCTTTTACTATATTTGTGATCTACGTTACCATCATAATATTTTTAATTTGGACATTCTAGGTATTAATTGTATTATTGAATAAAAAAATACATGGAGTAGTTATTTTATCAAAAAGTTTGAGGTAAAAGTTCCACAAAAACTCAAGACAATTAATCCTCAACAAACTGAGAATGGAAATGAAGAAAGAAGCAACTGAAGAGGAATTATTAGATGAATTAATCTATGTGACACTGTGCGACTAGCATTTCAAATAAATCGAGAAACAGACAATGTAAGAGTATAAAAAACTATAAAACATGTATTGCTTACGACCAGGACTTTAAACCGGCAGAGTCGGATATCAGGTTTAAATAATGTTTGAGGGAGGAGTGGATTCATGTTGTTCTGTAATGAATAAATCAAACGTTTTCAGCAACTGAGAGAGAATGTTATTCTGGTTTATACGGATGCATACCCAGGCAAAACAAGGTAACAAAAATAATTTCAAGGTTATATTCACACATATTCAGTCATCGACAGACCACTCCACTCTTTACATTACATACAAATGGGAGACAGAAGCTAATATATCTCTAAATGAAGAAGAATGGCAAAAATATTTGCACCAGTCAATGCTCAGGCCAGTGGAGAGATTTACCTTGGAAGAACTTGAGGGCAGTTTTAGCAATGTGAAACTAGCAGGGAAAAAGGCCCAAAAAATGACTAAAGAAATAGCCACACTATGTAGAGGACTGAAGAGTGATTGTTGGACAGTTGTTGGAAATGAAGAAAATAACATTTACTCTTAGATCAAATTTCACAACTATTGGTCCAAATGGGAACCAATAGATGTGAAATGCACTAGTCATACAGTGTTTTTTTATTGTTTGAGCAATGCCTCAAAATGATGTCACTGTTGCTTAATAATGAAGACCCCTACTGGAAAGGAACTGTATTTTCTAGTCCATTTTTGATACATCTGTGTTCTCTCTGGGACACTCTCTCTCTTCATGTATGTGAGTGTATGTGCATTTGTAACTCCACAGATGTCCTCACCATTGTTGATTGTTTTGTACGATGTAATAATAGTATAATATGAAGAAATGAAATGAAGAACACCACACAGCAGAAGGTCACAGCCTGGTGGAAGCGTTGTTAGCCAGTAAAAGTCTGGTGCAGTGGGGAGGGGGCAGCACTCAAGCTCATAGCTTGGCCGTCTGTTGCTAAACTTGTGGACGCCCAATGTCTGAGGCAAATGACAAGTTTCAACCATCTTTGAATCTGGATGATGTTACAAACATGTTCCACATGTGAGCCATTGTTCTGTTCATGATCTTGTTTGGATCTCCTCAGGTTGCTGTGGTCTCACAGAATCCTACCCTCTTCTCTGCATCGCTGCTCTACAACATCATGTATGGTCTGAACCACAGCTCCACGGAGATAATGAAATACACTGCCAAGAAGATTCATGCTGACAGTATACTGCAACAGCTGGAAGAGGAAGAAGACATTGAGAGACAAGGAGGAGGTTGGTGATGTGACTTTGTGCCTTAGATCCGTGGTTTTAAGTCTAAATTATTATTGCCTAAGTGATAGGCAATAAGGCAGTGTGAGGGCAGACATCACAATTTGGCCAAAAAATTATGCAGTCAATTATGCTGTTAGGCTAACAATATAATAGAATGCACTGTAATAAACTGGTTTCATTTATGTTTTTCCTCAAGTTTCTCCCACATTCCTCCCCACTCATTTCTTTATCTCACATGATGAGAGTCTGCCCTGCGTCACCATTTTTCATCACCACATTTCCTTTGGATGCTGCTGCGTCACCTGATGCTCTGCTTACGAGTAGCTCATATTTTGCCTCTTAACTTGGGGCAAAAAAATGCCTCTTCTTCATAAATCGCAAGTTGGGTCTTACGTAGGTCAAGGTGCCATAGTATTTTTTATTTTATTTTATTTTCCATGTCACTGTTTTAATGAATTAAAAACCTGTTTCATTGTCACTTCTAATCACTTGCTTGTTGTAGGTCATATGGGTGACTTCCTTTCCAGATTTTAAACCAGAAATTATGGGATGTTGCAGCTGACTGCTTTCTATCAAGAAGTAGCATCTCTCCTCTGACTGGAGTAGAAATAGATAGACTTAAACCCATGGACAGCCTCACAAATATAGCTTTCTGGCATTACACAGTCCCCTGTAGCCATCTTTTTTTAAATTAGAGAGGTTCCAATACTCTATCCCTGTGGTTCACCTAATAACAGTGGAGCACACTACCTTGTTGGCTATTGTTTTCATGTCCCACTTGTGTGTTTTTCCCCTTTTAGGTCTCCTTGTGTACTGACCAATTCAGATTTGAAGTGGCAAAAGAATGACTTACCTCTTATTTCCATGATTTTATATAACTATTGTCAGCACTACAAACCTTCCCAAATGTCTGCAGATGTTGGCGATTGCGCTGGAAAGCTGTCAGACGGACAGAAGCAAAGCATCGCCATTATCAGAGCCCTTGTTCGAGACCCGAAAATTTTGATCTTGGACGAGGCTACGAGCAAGCTGGACGTAAATGCTCAACATGTGGTGAGTCACTGATGTTGTTGAAAGTGTTGAAGTGTGTTACTGTATGCCATGGTGATCCATGTTTTGTTTTTCATTCTCATTCTTCATCACTTAAGTCCATCACTCAGGGTGTAGGAGAGAGGGAATGAGACAATGAGGAAGTTTAGAATCAAATTGTGTGTGGAGAAGTGAGAGCAGTATGATGTTCACAGCATTAAACATAATGATCAGACGCAGTGGCCAAAGACACTATGTTGAGACACCTACATATCATGAAGACCTGTAGCCATGTGGTAGATTCAAGACCAAACTATGGTGCAGGTCATGTTTTAAAACTAAGACTTTCCCATAATGTCTCCAGGTCTTGAAGGATATTGTATCCCGTGGCTTAACTCTGCTGGTGGTGGCCCATCAGCTGAAGACAGTGGAGGAGGCTGATCACATCATCTTCATCGAAAAGGGTCAAGTGGTGGAAGAAGGGACACACCAGCAGCTGATGGCGAAGGGAGGCCGCTATCACCGCCTGAAGGAGGAGCTGTTTAACTGAAAAAAAAACCTGAATTTCTCTTCCATAAGAGGTGTTTCGCAAGATCTGGACCCTCGGACCCTAGTTTCACGTGGTGTTCTTAGCTGGATTGGTGTTTTAGAGGCGAGGTGCTGCCGTTTAGGAATCTGTGGGAAACCAAAAGAGTATCGCCTCACGGTCCCGAGGTGAAATCCAGAGCCTTTCTGAGGTGTCTGGTCAAACACGTGCTTGTCACTCCGCAGCACCGTCTGCAGGCAGAACGCTCACATCTAAAAGTCATGAATTGAAACGATTTCTTTACTTCTATATTTACATTTTTTCACTCTTTCTCTGAAGACGTTCAATGACCACAACGCAAGTCCCTGTGCTGGAAGCAACCCAGTTCTACATGTTGTATTGTGATGCAAAAGTTGTTGAATAAACCACTGTTATTAAAGGCTGGGAAAAGCAAAACTGTTTTTTTTTCTGTGAAACTCGCTGTATCGATCACTTTCATTCATGCATCTTTTTAACGGAACAGAGGATGGTGAGCTTATCTCCACTGTGATGTCCTCAGGTGGGTATTTATCATGCTGATTGTGCTTCTCTGTTTCCTCTCCGGGTCAGAGTTCGCCAGTGCGGCCGTCAGGCTCCGAAACCTCAGCAGCCCGCTTTCCTACTCCGGTGTGTTCACCCCAGGATCAGCGCGTCGCACCGCAGAAGAAAGCCGCCTCCGCCGACACCATGATCTCCTTGTGCGCCCACTTGGTTCGGAACCAGCGCGTTCTCCTCGGCAGCCTCGCAGCGCGGCGCAGGTCGTGGATCTGTCAAGCGGGATTGCCTGCAGTCTCTCGGTGAGTTGCACCCATTTGACAGTGAGTCCCTGCACCTAAAAAACACTTTTCCTACTTAAAATGTGTGTGGGGGGAGGGGTTCAAGTGTGGGTCTAAAGCAGTCGGCTTTTTTTTTTTAATCTTTCTTCAAGACGTCGTGACGGTTTGAGTGAAGTGCGATAGATTTAATGAGCTGATCTTTGATAGATGAACTTTTATATTTCACGCTCCGCTTCTCGTCCAGTCTCCACGTCTTCATCCCCATGACTCCCATGACAGGCAGGAACGGGCTTGGTCTGAGGCTCACGGTGGAAGTGGGGTTCCGAAAGTCAACTGGATCTCTAGTTTCGTCCAGTTCACTTTCTGTCTCAGCGCGAAGTAGTTCAGCTCCGCTTCCAAGTTATCAATATGACCACAGATATGGCGATCAATACATTAACGATCAATGCACGAGGACCTCCAAGTAAAATGCATACGTGGTGAAAATGATATTAATCCTGCCACCGTGGTCATGAGTCGCATTCATCACATCGTATTTATCACAGCATGCATTCTTTATAAAGCCACACTACCTACCATCGAGTGACTCTATCTTGGCTGAGGGACCGTAGAAAGGTTTGCTTTGCTTGTATCAATGCAGCAGGCAGTGCATTCAGTGGCTCAGCACAAGTATACTAGTAAATTGCGTTGATTCAAAGTATGTGGTCGAGGTGAAGTGAAAAAAAAAGTTTCAATCTGTAGGTAACAGTTCAAGTTTCAAGCCAGATCTCACTCTGACTGTGCACGTGTATTGTTCCATGGTAATTACTTTTGGCTGATTTTAATTTATTTATTTTATCCATTTACGTTTAGCGGTTATTAGAGCTTTGACTGTTGCAGTACATTATGGGACTTGTAGTACGAGTGGCGGTGAGTGTATTTTGAATTTAATATAATAATAATATAATCATACCTTGGGTGTGTTATCAAATGCAGGGGCGTCTGCGATTTCCAGACTGATTTTTCATTTAGACCCAGCACAATATTATTGTCCAGAATCAGAATGTTTTCATTCACATGACCTCCATGAAGACTGAGGGTGTAGAAGAGAGAGAATGAGAGAAGAAGGAAGTAAAGAATCAAATTGTGGGAGGAGAAAGTGAGAACAGATGGGTGTTTACAATATAAAACAAATGAGTTTCAGGTGCAGTGGCCAACTTTGAGGTGACTCATCCTGGCTAGCACTTTGTCTATCACTCAAGTTAAAAGCGTTGGGAAGATGCAGTTGTAAATATTCCTCTCTGCTTTGAGGAGCCGACACGACAAGTGATCGTGCTATGGATTGTATCTAATCTGCTGAAATTATTTCAAATCTGCCAGATAGCCTTAATTATGTTAGTGCTACATTTAAAAATATTCTGACTCGAGACTCAAGGAAAATCATAACACAAAACAATAACTGAAGTATTCCAGTGTTTTGTGTCAACGGTTGCAGAGTAAACTCCGATGGTAAATGTATCGCAGCAGCTATATGTTGCGGTGCCCTCACACATATCCTTGTGTCATCCAGATAAAAGCTGTCACGGTGTGTTTACCTGATGTTAATCATTGACTTTAAAAATGAATTTGTTGGCTTCCACGTTGACTGTAACTGAACTTTATCCTGCCACAAGCCCTCTGTAACATGTGGTGTCATGTCCTCGACAATCATTTTCAAATAGCTGTCAGCACCGTGAGGTTTGGCGTTAGATAATAGTGACAAAGACAAGAACACATGCGCCACTGTCACTGACTATGAGAAGTTTTGAAAACGTGTTTCGTGATTGTGATGCAAAGACAGGAAGATCATAACAGAGACATTAGATGGCTGGAGCCAGTTGTGATTATTAGTTTGATGGTGGACACTACCACACACGTCAAGTAGTCGAGTTTACATAGTAAGCTTCATGCTAAGTTCAAAATGAATACAGCACAAGTCTAACAAACACTCATTTATTTCTTACTTCTCAAGAGAACTTGAGAACCGAAATGCTTTGGCACAAACTGCTGGCTTGTTCTGTATTCTGTTAGGCCATGGGTTGGGCTCGAGTCCTCGAAGTCTAGGTCTTGGACTTGGTCTCTGTAAGCTCTAGTATCTGTCTCGACTTAGTCTTGTGTTAGATGGTCTCGACTTCAATACTAGTGGTCATACCCAAAGCTACTGCTTCTGAGAGATCAGCCCATCAATTATTGAATGTTTTATCAGATTATACATGTAGGTATTGTTAAGAGCTGGTCCACGTAAATAAATCATAGCTTCATTGTTTATAGATCTTCATATGAGTAAATGATTTCTATTAGCCTTTGCTTTGATAGTATGTTAGCATTATTGCTTGAATGAAGGAGCTTCATTCATGACCTTTTTACGGCATGGTGCGTTTATTAAACTACCAGATGTATGATGTGTGATATATGGGATGATGAAGCCTATATAAACGTTTTACTGTCAAACATGAAGTATGTGGCTTTCCTGATCATGCCTTTGATTCCAGGGGCATCCATGTGGACTCTCCCCCGGTCGTCCCAACGCTGACCACCAGCTACGCTCACGGTACATCCTCCACCTCTCTGCTGGACAGCACTGTGGGCGAGACGCTGCAGAGGACCACGGACCTGTGGCCCGACAGAGAAGCCGTGGTCTTTGTCCAGGATGGCATCAGAAAGACGTTTGCTCAATTCCAGGAGGATGTGAGTCCCCCCAAAATACCTTTGTCCTTCACAGTCCTTCACAATTGTCATGACAATTAAGTTTAAATTACATTCAAATTCTTAACACATTTTTAAACAGAGGAGAGAAACAATTTATCACACAGTAGAAAACAACTAATCAGTGTTCCATTTTGCTGTGACCTTGATGACTGCTTTCCTTTGGTATCGTGCTGTTGCGTAACATCTGGGCCACAGTAACTTTGGGTTCGTTGACATACTTATGTAACTTTCTGTGTGTTTTCAAGAATTTCAGGGTGTGTACCTTCACCCAGTGACTGCGCAATCGTTCAGACATGAGACCGACCAGCTGTTCAAATCAGAGCCCTGTTTGATCAGAGAGGGACAAATGTGATATTTTGGTTCATTTGTTCCATTTTTGGGTTAAATTCATTTACGCAAATGCAGATGAGCAGTGGAAGACTGGCCAAAAAGGGCAACAGGAACCATGATTTCACAACAAGTCAAAGGTTCTGTTCAGATGGAGACTGGAGTAATGTTTGTCCTATTTTCTGCTATGCCTTTTTCCAACATTTGTTAGTTTTCATTCTGAGGCTATACTACTATAACCAACTGTTAAATTAATTTAATAATAGTTAAATTATTATTGAATTAAGTCAACTAGTCTTGATGTCATCGCTCTCCCTCCACTGTAAGGTGATGCTACAGCACCATCACAACCTTTTCACAAAGGACACATCAAAGGACTGTTCACACCACATTCTGGTCAAGTTTCAAAAAACATCTGACACTATCCAAATGTTTGCAACATTTTTTTAATGACTATTCAGGCTGCAGTCAGACGTGTTGAGATGTCGTGTCGTATGACATGTCGAGAACACAGACATTTTTTATACTATTACAGATGGTCCTGTCTTGTTTTTCCTTCATTTTTAAAACAACCTTTTGATCAACAGAAACAGCAAGCATCCATTTTTCACACCTGGAATAATAAGTAGTACAAGCTGAAAAACTAACAAAAAAAAAGAAAACTAGAATTGTAAATCATTTTGATTGATATGAAAATAAAAATGAATGTTTTTCATAAAGCGATAACTAACTGAAACTGCATTGTCTGTTTACAAAACTAATCAAAACTAAAATTATAGCAAAATTGTCCTTCGTTTTAATCCTTTATTTATTTCATAAAGAAGCGCATGGAGATTATTTAAAACCTATGTGACATCGCTGACCAGGGCGATGGTGGTAGTTGGGCAAAAGTGTGATCTTTCCAAACTTAATGCACTTAATTTCCAGACTTAACTTAATAATGTTTTTTTACATGGTGTCTATTGTTGAAATTGTTGAAATTGAAACAAAGCCAACCCACCCTAAAAACGAATTAAAACTAGCTGAATTTGAAAGTCAGAAATTCAAAACTAAATAAAAACGAAAACTATTGAAAAATCCAAAACTATTATAACCTTGTAGAAGCGCAGGTTTACACCTCCCAATGAGGATCAGATGAAATCTGTTTCCCGTCTCGGTCCATGACTGGTGAAACTTTTTTTCCATTCAGAGGATAAGACCTCAATTAACAGTCACCTGGATGTCAGTCCAGTTCCATGAATACATGCGAAGTCCTGTAATAGGCTTTGCAATTGCTTGGCTGTCCGATGAGCGAGGCGTTCAGATGTCACAGCCTCAATAGTTGCCGCCATCTCATACTGTACAAATAGATCCTTTGATCACCAAAGAGTCCTTGTACCATCTACTTAACAAGCCCGAGTCTGCACCAGGCACAGCATGTGCATCCAAGAAGGCTTCTCTGGTGAAGCAGGAGGAGGGCTATCAAGATGATGATGTTCTCTCCCAGCTCTGCCCTGTAATCTGTTGTAAACCTGTGTACTCCTTGGAGTTGATCAAACTGCCTGTTGTAGTATCATATATATACTTCTATGTTTTGCAGGTGGACCGGGCTGCAGCGGGGTTGCTGGCTGTGGGACTCCAGAAGGGAGACCGCCTTGGCATTTGGGGTCCGAACATCTACGAGTGGGTTCTGTTTCAGTTTGCGACAGCCAAAGCTGGAATCATCCAGGTGAGCGGACACTCACTCAGGTTCTTCCTGTCCGCTATCGTCACTCAAACGCTTCTCCTCCCAGGTGTCGGTGAACCCGGCCTACCAGATGAATGAGGTGGAGTATGCATTGAAGAAGGTGAGTGTTGGAATCCAGCCCTCTGTTCACATCCCAGGGACAAGCTTTTGCAGAATCACTGTCTTGTCCTCTCTCAGGTGGGTTGTAAGGCCATCATCTGTCCAGAGGAGTTCAAGACCCAGAAGTACTGTGACATGCTGACCCAACTCTGTCCAGAGATTCTGAGCAGCAGACCTGGAGACCTGAGGAGTGCCAGGTAGGGGGAGCAATAGAACAATAGAACCAAACAATAGAAGCTGCAGTGATGAGCTGCAGGCTGTGACATGGCTGAGGAGATGAGAAGTCTTGATCATGAGTTTTACTCAAGAACAGCAAGCAGTGACTACATCTGAGGGAGTGGAGCGAAGGCTTGAGAACAGTCAGTACTGGTGGGCGTCAAATGTGGCACTGGTCATGAAGTGGATGGCAGGGCGAAGTTTGTCATGATAACTAGCAACACCAGCTATTGTTATAAAGACCAGAGGAGTTTACCTGAGATTCAAAGGAGCAAAGTATTCTAGACTGGATTTTAAAATCCCACTAAATCCTAAAAAAACACCAAAGAGTTTATAAGATAACAGAATGAAAAAACGCTGACTATAGTGTCAACAAGACAGCAGTCTCCCTACAACATCCAACGGGAGCTTTCCAAATGTCTTCCTTCTGAATGAGATCAAAGGCCAGGGGCTCCCTTTATTATTAATCTGAGCGTAATTTGTTCTTCAACACTGTTCAGGCTTCCTGATCTTCGCTCTGTGATCGTTGTGGACGGACGTCGGGCTGGAATGTTTCACCTGGATGATGTGATGCAGGCGGGTGACAGCGCTCACATGCGGCAGCTGCAGGAGCTGCAGAAGAAGCTCTGCTGTGATGACCCCATCAACATCCAGTTCACCTCGGTAACACGAGATCAGACACTGGGTTTTCTTCATCTGTCGATGGCCGTGGTGAACTTGAGTACACAGTACCTTGGTCATGTATCGACTGTGAACTGTGAAGAACAAAAATGTTGGATGTTCAACAGTAGTTCCTTGACTTGTGCTCGACTTAACTCCTAAAGAGGTTTTGTAAACATCACACACGCTCCTCACGTAACTTTGCAAGATGTTTAACACACACTCTTCCTTTCTAAAAATAAGACATCGTAGATTTGACTTGGGTCAGTCTCCCGTATAAAGACGTGACGTACAAAGAGTCCTGACAGTTTGTTTATAACATTATACTGGCAAGTGTTAATGAGTGACTGTGTCTTAGTGTTGCTCAATGTGTGAAGCAGTGAGTGGGGAGGTGTGTACTTTACAGTTACAATTACAGTTGCTTCTTCACTTTAAGCTTTGTGACGCCAATGAGGTTTGTATCTGATCATCTCCGTTCTCAGGGAACCACTGGGTATCCAAAAGGTGCCACACTGTCTCATCACAACATCGTGAACAACGCATACTTTGTAGGGAGACGCTTGGGGTACCACTGGAGGGTGAGCTCAAAGTACTGCAGTGACGTCACTTGTAAACCTGTGTGTTCATACTTGTGCTTGTCGCCCCTCTCAGCCTCCTGTTCGCCTCTGCCTGCCAGTGCCTTTGTACCATTGCTTCGGCTCGGTGGGAGGGGGGATCTGCATGGCCGTCCACGGATTAACATCGGTGTTTCCATCACCGTCTTATGATGGGAAAGCCAACATTGCAGCCATAGAGAGTGAAAAGTACGTGCCAACTCACCTGAAATCATGAATCAAAGTTGGTGGTTTTGTTCTGACAAATGTGCTCCCCCTCTCACACATAGATGCTCGTTTGTGTACGGGACACCAACCATGTACGTGGACATGGTCAACCAGCCAGATCTTCACAAGCGAGACTTGTCCTCGCTGACTGGAGGTGAGAACCGGGGCAACCAGTCGAAGGTAGTTTCCACCTGATTAACCCCATTCTTGTGCTCCAGGCGTCATGGCTGGTTCTTCATGTCCTCCAGAACTTCTGAAGCAGGTCGTCTCCACCATGGGCATCAAAGAGGTGGTGGTGAGTAGTTCCACATGTCACCTTTATATCAATGAGCTTAAAAAAAGAATAAACTCACACTGGGAATGTGGAATTTAAAATAATATCAGTTGCAATAACAGTCCAGACAACAGAGGGAGACAAAGTCAAAAGTTTCGGATTAAAGGGACCCAATCTTGCTCATTTCAGGGGCTTTTGAGCGACAACTTAAAAGCAGAATAACCTGACGATGTGGTACTTGCACAATATTTTAAACATATGCTGAAGTCAGCAAAGTTGGGACATGCAGGGTAGGACCCCTGTTATAGCTGATGATGGCTTCCAAAATCACTGATCATTGTTTCAGCCACTCAGACACATAAAACAGAGTGGGACTCAAATAAAGCATTTTATTGCCACATGTACAAATGCCTCTTTCAATCAGGTACCATGCCAGATTGGGAATCAGAGGTTTTGTTTTAACCATGAAACCTTATTTCATGTTTAAAAAGAAAGGTGATATTAATGTGTTTGCATAATTAAAACATATAAAAACATAGTAAAAAAAATGTAATATATATTCTTGAAACAATGTATTGTAGCGCCAAACAGGAATAACTGATACAATATTCAACATAGAGCTCAGCCAGAAATCTTTAAAAGTTTTCTACAAATGTTGCTGTTACAATATTCTTTCTTTCTTTCTTAAGCGATTCAAAGTCAGATTTACTGTAATTTGGAAGGAGCTTTTATTTTGAAATGCACTTGTTTGCCACGGTTTTGCTCCTCCACACATCTGGACAGGCAGCTCAACATCGCCTCCTACAGGAAGATTAAAAAAGAAAAAATACAAAAACTGAACATTGCATACTGTACATGCTGCACCAACCTGTGTTGTAGCATATTTGACAGCATTGTCGGTAAGTTTACGTTGACAAACCTGTTCAGCTGCGCTCCGGATGACGTGTTCCCTTCCTGGCCCGTTTGCCTTTGACCTTGCAGCTGCTGAAAGCTGTGACCTCCCTGACCTGCCTCCCTCTCTGCGATGGTGGTGATGCACAGGTGGCATCGGGTCGAATACGACTTGAGTCCATCCACCTGAGAGACAGTCATGAGAGTCAGAGGAGGGTGTGGGGAGTGTGTGGCTGTGTGTATCTCACCTGCGCAGCGGTGCCAGCTGGCACGTGCAGCTCCATGGGTTGTTGGCGATGGTCAAGTTGGTCAGGGAGTTGAACTCCAGGCTCTTAGGCAGAGTTTTGAGCTTGTTGTGGTCCAGGTGAAGAGACTTGATGGCCGTGACTCCTGTAAAAGCACCGTCGGAGAACTGGGGGCAGAGAGGTCACACAAGATGGATTCATTTTGACCTTCAAGCTGGATTCTTTTTGAACCCCAGCAGCTGGACGGAAGCTCGGGAGTCTGACTCCTTGGTGGTAACTTGACCAAGATAGAACTTGCCTTTGCTAACAGTTACCTCAACTTGTAGAAGGCATAATCAGAGCTGGTCAGTGATGTCACTTGAGAAGTGGCGGTAGTTGTGTCTTAAGAATTGATTTGTTCCAGCCCACATCATGCTACCGGTAGTGTGCAGGTCTGGTGCTGGAGGTGAGCGCCCGGTTGACCCTTCAGCGACCGCTCCTCTTCTGAGTCAAGCCATTCTCGTCTCGCTGTGTAAACACTCGGTTCACACGCCGGGCGCTAAAACCTTCAGCCAGGTGTGAGAGGAGCTTGGATTCATTCCTTCAGGAAATTTACAGAACTGAAGGTCGGTAGCAGTGGACAGTGGTCAACGTCCAGACTCTTATTTTTGCCAAGAACTTTGGCAGACAGAGAAGAATTGGTCATTCAGAGTGGGTGACTGAAAATAACCCGGCTGCTGTTTACCGTTTGCTGACCCCACTGACCTGTGTGTGACTCAAACGCCTCACTCACTGGGATTAGTTCTGGACTCGTACTGGCAAACAAAAACAGGACAAAAATATCTGCTCCGGGATGAAAATAGCTTCCTCTCTGTGATGGTGGTGTCGCACACGCTGACACACACTGACTGGGTTCACCTCAGAGCACATGCAGGAATGTGGGAAGAGGATTCTGCCGCTGCAGCATCCGGGTGTGTATGACTCATCATTCCGGACGATGAGAGTTCAGCCAGATGTCACGTGGTGTTATGGTGGAGCCAATAAGCAAATTATTCTGCTCATGCGAGCGCAGACACACACATGTACACGCGCTGCTGAGACCAGCCGTGAGTGTGATCAGTGTTGCAAGACAGAGTCAGGACAAAGCGCCTACCTTCTCGAGGCCCATGTTGTCCAGGTGCAACTTCTCCATGTAGCGTCCAAAGCTCTGGAACGCGTTGTCAGGGATGGTCCTCATTGGGTTCCGGCCCAGCATCAGCTCCTCCACCACTCTCAGTTTGCTCATGGCAGCGCTGGGGTACACCATCATCTTGTTCCGGTCCAGGTGGAGGATGGCCAGGTTCTCCACGTCGTCCAGCGAGCCAGGCTGCAGAGTGGTCAGCTCGTTCCCGCTCATGTGCAGCCAGCGCAGGTCTTTGGCTCCTGCGAAGGTCCCGGGACGCAGCTCCCGCAGCTTGTTGTCGTTGAGCTGCAGGATGAAGAGGTTGATCATGGGCGAGAAGATGCCCCTGGTCAGCTCACTGATCTGGTTCCCGTCCAGGTGGAGGTAGGTGAGCTCGCTCAGGTCGTCGAAGGCTCCCGGCTTGATGCTGCTGATGAGGTTGTTGGACAGGTACAGGTAGACGAGCTTTTTCAGACCTTTGAAGGCCTGGGAGCCGATCTCCCTCAGCTGGCAGTGCTGCATGTGCAGCGAGACCAGGCCCTTGCTGTCGCTGAAAGACCCGGTCGGGATGCTGCCCAGGTTGTTCCTCTGCAGGTTCAGCAGCTGAGTCGCATCCGACACTCGCGGGATCTTCTTCAGACCGACGCTGTCGCAGATGACGTGCTGCAGGTCTCCGTGACAGTGACACAGAGATGGACACTGAGCTGGGGACCCCTGCACGGCTGGGCCCTTGACCAGCAGGCAGGACCCCAGCAGCAGCAGGTTCACACAGCGCATGCTGACCTGAACTCCACCAAGCTCCGAATCCTTGAAGAAGAGTGCTGACTGAAGTGCGTGTGTGTCTGTGTGTGGAAACGGAGTGTGTGTTTGAGGGCTGGAAAGGTGAGCAAAGGTGGGCGGTGGAAGCTGAGGCGACTCAAACACTCGCAGATATTTATAACACCCACTTGAGAAAAAAAAACCTGGAGGGTTCGTGAGATTTTTGAAGGACCTTATGCGAGGGAGAATTTAACCCTGAACCAGCTGAAGACATGGAGCTCCATATTAACTCCACAAAAAACACATCTTAAAAAGCATTTTAGTGAAACCAATTTTGCAAACATAAGCATTAAAAATGCTAGTGAGAGTCAATTAAAAAAAAAAAAAAAATTGTAAAATGGAAGTCACACAAATTCAATTTTGAAAGAGAGTCAAGTTGTTGAGTTGTTTTCTGGGGTAGGACAATGTGTCCATGCAAGAAGAAACAAATGGTCTACACAGTGGGATTTACTGTATCTTGCCGTACAGAAACCCGAGTAGCACTTTGTGTTATCGCTGGGCATCGCAGAGCTCAAGCCTTTTGAGATAAAACTGTGGTAGTGTGGACACAGAGTAAATGTTGGCGTGAGGTCGGGTCTAAGACTTCTGTTGTTTTGGGGTCTGCAGGCAGGTTTTTCACTGTAATGATCTCCAGATGGAGACTTCAGACTCAAATGTAAATGACTCTAGCAGTGTGCCGGACACCGAACCTCACATTCCTCACTTGAAGTTACGCAACGCTGTGGCCAATTCATTATTCAGGTCTGCTAGAAAAAGCGATGGAGTGTGGAGAAGCTGGAGCCTCCACTTGTTTTGTTGCTGCGTTTCTAAGTGGAGTGGAGGCAACCTGGGCAAAAAGGAATCTGGAGTTTACTCACCAGATCTCACGTTTTATTGGGAATATCATCGCTGCCTCTTCAGCAGGGACTCTGAAAGACTCACAGTTTGCTTAACCAGAATTCTTATTCATATTATTTAAGTCATTGTTTAGCTTATTAGTTTCATGATTTGACTTTTATTTCTGTGTGTTAATTCCTCCACTTGGTCCACGAAGTCATTTAATTTTGTAGGGGAAAATGGTGTGAAATCAAAAGAAATGGTAAGCAAAGAGCTCAAGAGTAGGACAGAAGAAGGAACGAAACCGGAGTGACTTTTACCCGAACATCTCGGTGCTCTAGCGTTGAACACCAACCATAAGCCCGAGCAGAATCTGCCACAGGCTGCTGTAGGCTTCAACAGTTCCAGGAGAATCCCTCACTGTTATGAGATGAGTGTAAAAGTGTTCTGGGTATTTAAGAGAAAGAACGATGGCACTTCAGTCTCTTTATTTCCTTTTTTCTGAATTCATTCCTTTAAACACCGATGATCCCTTTTTTGTTTCACCACAGTTATATTACTGTAATACTTTATTTAGTTTGAATATTGTCATATTTTCACTGCTTTTGGTGACAAATACATTAATTTGTTTGTTAATTTGTTAGTTTTTCATGTGTAGAAAAATGTTCACCACACACCCGGCTCCTCACTCCTGTGTGTTTTAACAGATCGGATATGGAACCACTGAGAACAGTCCAGTCACCTTCTGTGGCGCTCCCAGCGACAACATGGAGAGGAAGAGTGAGACCATTGGCTACATCATGGAACATCTGGAGGTTCTGTGCTGTCTCCTGTATACGACTGTACTTCTCTTCAGAACTGTCTTTAGATCGAGGAATACTTTGATCCACAGGCTAAGATCGTGGACCCGGACACCCAACTGGTAGTTCCTCTGGGCACCAAGGGTGAGATCATGATCCGAGGCTACTGCGTCATGTTGGAGTACTGGAACGACAAAGAGAAGACGGATGAGTGCATTGGCAAGGATGGCTGGTACCACACGGGGTGAGACGGGAATACATTCATGTTGTCTAGTCCAGCGGTTCTTAACCTTTTTGATCCCGGGGATCCACCTTTCCCGGAACAAATGGACCCAGGGCCCATTCAAGTAATAGAACTGATTCATGACTCTTGATTTCATTTGTGATCAATAAACATATTTAATTTGCTTACACGTAAAGAAACCATAACCTTGTGAAATGACAGGAAACCATGTGATCAGCGCTAAGATATTTGTTATAGAAAAGTCCAACCAGCAGCAGAACCAGGTGCAAGTCATGTTCATCAAATTTATTAAATAAAAAAAATAAAATAAAATACACCTCATGCAAACTGAAAATTGGAAAAACTGGATAAAATTCTTAATAAAATAAGTTCGATAAAACAATGTCTAAATATCCTAAAATAAAAATTATATATTTTATTTAAACTTTGAAGAAGCTATAAGTGAAGTGTCAATCAAAGTATTGCCATAAAATGTTCCAATTTTAATTTTAAAAACTGCTTCAACAGGAACAGTTTTTACTCCTGGAGTGACCAACAGGACCAATTCCCTTACGCGTGATTAAACAAATTACCAAATATTGTTGGTTTGCATCAGGGACATTGGCAGGATGGATGCCCTGAGCTACTGCAAGATCGAGGGCAGAATGAAAGACATGATCATCAGAGGAGGAGAAAACATTTATCCAGCTGAAATCGAACAGTTTCTACACAAACACCCCAAAGTCAAGGAGGCGCAGGTCAGTGTGGGGGAGTAGATGCCTTTGAGATTTGAGTTCTTCACTTGACAAACGCCACAAGATAAGAACTTCATTGGAAGGTGATTTACAAGTGTGCTCACGTGTCAGGTGGTGGGAGTGAAGGACGCCAGGATGGGAGAGGAAATCTGTGCCTGTATCAAACTAGTGGATGGTCAAACCTGCAGTGTGGAGGAAATGAAAGACTTCTGCAAGGGACAAGTGAGTTTGTGCACCAAGGGGAATGTGAATACAGTAAATTGCGGAGCTGATCAGGTGACCTCCCTCTGCTGACAGATCGCACACTTCAAGATTCCTCGTTTCATTCTGTTCGTCAACAGCTACCCGCTCACCGTCACCGGGAAGGTAAGTCCAGTCTTCACTAAGTTCCGAGCTCTTTTTTTGAACTCATCTAAACAGGTACCTTCATCAGGTCCTCCTAGCACACATGTACACAAACCTTCCTTAACCATCCTGACCCCTTATCTGCAGACAGATTATACCTGAAGTCTGATTTTTATTATTGGCATTTATTCCAGTTGCATCAGATTCAAACCCACACCGATCAGTCTAACAGGTCTGTCCCATCTCCTGCAGATCCAGAAGAATAAGTTACGTGAAGCAGTGGAGAAGCAGCTGAAACTGTAGGAGACACTCAGCAGAGGACAGCTCCATCCGACTGAACGAGGCCAAAGAGAACTCAACGTGACCACTGAACTTTATCATACAAGCCATAGAAACTTTTTTTTATCACACACTGCAGCAGCCTTGACACGACCTTCTCCTAGGCACATTCCACGCTGTGGTCAAAGTTCAACCTCCAACCAGTTAAGCGATTCTAGACTTTGGATCAGGGGTTGTATTTTATATTGAATTTTTGTATTTACACAGCACTCGCTCAGCTCCAAAGGTCACTTTTATTTCCCAGAGAGATGTGCCTTAAACAAACTGTGAAAAGATATTTGCTTAGTACACTGTCACACTGGTTATTCATGTTGAGGTGTGAGCCTCAAAACACTCTTGTTGCATGAGCATTTGTTGTTGTCTGTCTATGTCTGCCCTGTGATGGACAGGCTCCTGTCCAGGGTGTCCCCTACCTGCGACCCTATGTGGCTGGGCAAAGCTCCAGCAAACATGCACCCCTGCTAAAGAAGTATGTGGAAGAAAATGAACGGATGAACAAATTTGTCGTATTTTGGAGCGGCATCGTGTTTTGTGTGACGTGTTTCTGAGCAAAATATCGATGCCTGAAACTGTTGTTGTGCCGTTATATTTGTACACTGCCATGTGATTCCATATTTTTTGTGCCAAGAAGTCCAAACATTAAACTGTCGGTTCATGAATCATCTCAACTTCTGTCACGTACGGAGTATATTTTTGTCCTGCTGGAATTTCCTCCGGTCTCTTTATATCGAGGGAAACAAACCAGCTAACGAGAAACAGACATGGGCGTCGCTCCTGTTACGGGAAGAATGAAGGAATTCTCTCAGATCTCGGCAGCGGGTCCAACGCTTTGCTAAGCTGTTGGGATGTCGGGAGCCAGCGAGGATCACAGACCCGCTCGCTCCGGCCGTGTCAGGAATTTCCTGTACCGTCCGCCTGAGCTGGAGCGGAGGATTGGATGTCGTCTGCCGTCTGGAGCTGAAGGACTGGACCAGGAATAGCTCAGAGGGGAAAACAAACACGGCCGCCGGCGTTCCAGACAGAACCTCAAGGTTTATTTGGGGGTTTTCAGTCGACATATTTTGGGTCTGGATATAACGGGATATTCTCAGAGCAGGTGCCAAGCATGAAGCTTCTACCTGCTCCAACGTCTACCCCGGTCCAGAGGAATGTATGAGTCTGCTTTACCTGTCAGGAATGTTTCGCTGCAGATTGAAGGACCCTTAAGTTTAACTCCACACTCACACTGATCCAGTCCACTTACAGTAGACTTAAACACTATTAGGCAACGTTTGCTTAAAGTTGTGAAAAAGTGTGACGTACTGGCTGATTCAACTGTAACAAGTGTAAACATGTGTTTCAACTTAATTTAACTCATTAAGAATTCAATTTTACTTGACATTTCACTTGATGTTCATTATTATCGAAGGTTTTAGAGGAGTCCACAAGGACGGTCCGGATCTTGAAAACATCTTGCTTTTACCTCAAAAGGCATCAAAATTAATTTGAAATAAAAGTGAAACAATTATGATCCAAATATGAGTGTAAACAAACCTTTTCACTTCATGGTAAAATTAGTGTTTGCACTTGCAACTCTTTTTTTTTGTGTGGTCCCCAATCATTAAAGCCTTACGAGGACCTTTTCCCAAATAATAATAATGGCTTTTCTTCATATTGGTTTCCACACTTGCCAACATTTTCCACAATTGTGGCTTGTAGTTAGCAGCTTATGTGGAATCGCTTCCCTTTAGAGGATCTCTTAGCTGCGAAACTGTCCTGTTTCCATTGTTTTGTTGAAACAATATTTAGTTAGATTTTTTGCAAAATCAGATTTATTGAAAGCATTGTTTATAAACACATTGTCTGTGAATACATTGTTTTTGATGATCATATTGAAATTAAAACCACCCTCGCAAGACATTACGTCAGAAATCATTAGTTTTCCAACTGAAAGCATGTTTGCTTGCCATAAGCATTTCTGAGATGGATGACCCATTGTGAAGGAAATAATTTTGCTAAAACGTTAAAAAAGATGAGGGTTACAAAATAAATACAATTAAAAATATAAAATACAAAATTGTTGATCTTCTTTCTCAATTGTACCAATTTATGACTGAGAGAAATTTGTCTGTTTGTTGCCATGCTGCTCATGCTGTCATGAGCTAGGTGCTCCCCCCGGTGGCTGATGGACTGATGTAATGATGATTTTGTTGCCATGTATCCTGCCGTCCAGTAGCTGATGGGCTGATGGACTGATGTAATGGTGATTTTGTTGCCATGTATCCTGCCGTCTATTTATCAATTATTTAGTATTTGATCCTGTCTGTTGATTTTAATGTCATGCTGTCCAGGTCTGAGAGAACAGATATTTCATCCATGCTATATAGCATATTCAATAAAGTTTCCTAACCTACCTACCTAATATTCACATAAAATGCATTTATCAGCCGTATATGCCTGTATGTTTCAAATCTATTTTAACAGGCTAAACTTCTGAATCTCTCCGATTAAACATAAAGAATGAAAAAATAGTTTGGTTACCTTCTGTCTTCTGGGAGGGGGATCCCGACAGCTGTCTGCTGGAGTTCCTGCATCTGTTGCTGCATTTGAGTCACCTGCGCCTGAGTGCAGCAGTCCTGCAGGAAGACCTCAGCCAGGTTCCTCAGACGAGGACTGTTGGCGAGGGAGAAGCGTAGCATGCACTGCACAATGGCCGGGTCAGTGATCTCAGAGCGTGATGCCGGCGTCACTAGGTTCAGGAGTGTAGTGATGGCGGACAGAACTGTCTCTTCCCTCTGACTTGACAAACAGTTGGTCACCAGGGCAACGCCACCGTTTTGCAGGATGATATCACGACAGTGTGGGTCCATGCTTAGGTTACAGAGCCCACCTGAAGCACAGAAGAACCGCGATTTGTGTGAAAATGACCTTAAAAAGAAGAGAGCCAGTCACCAGCTCTCTCAGTCTCCATCTCTGTGGAGGTTAGAAACAGATCATTTTACTCAAACTATAACTAAAACCCAAGTTCAAACAGATTTGGACTTTCCAGAACCCATGTTACAACTACAGACTTGCCTCCATCAGCCATTCATTTCAGTTGCATTCATTCCAAAGTGTTCTTTTGTTTTGGATAAATGGTGTGTATTACAGTACAACATTGCAAATCCAGTTTTAAGTCTGCGTATTTGATGACATTTTAATGCAACTACTTAGTAATACAGTACCTACTAAGTGAGGATGTAACATTTTCTTGGAAACTGCCTAAAATATCCAACATCCAACACTGTGTATAGGAATAAACTAGGGACAGCATAATATCTCACCGAGCCATATTGAATAAAAGTGCCTACCCATCCCAAACTCTACGAAGGTGTGGTTCTCCTCAGTGAGCATGTCCAGGAACAGGTCGGTGACCTGCAGTTCCATCAGGTGTTCCAGGTTTGATGGGTCATAGGCAAAATTGGCCAGATTAGCCAGTATCTGCTCCCGAGCCTCTGGAGGCCGTGACACAACATACAAAAAAAAAACCACATCAAAATCTCAGGGGTGGCTCCTAAAATAACATTTCATAATCAGAATGTTAAAAAAATGCATAAGCATTAAGTACAATGAGTAGAATTAGCCAGATTGTTTGATACTTTTCCACGATCCGAACCCATCTTGTAAGTGCAAAACCATATCGCAACGCTAAACGTAAACGTTACAACTCTGCGATTATGTTATACAAAGTGTCTTACCGTCACTGTCAGTGTCCTGAAACTCGGTCACCAGATTCTGCAAATATTCGAATCTATCAGTGTTTTTCTTCCACATGTTTAACCTTTTAGTAGCAACGGAATATAAACAAACACTGTTTCCGGTCCTACAGTAAAAAATGTCCGACTACTTTGGTGACCGATTGTGCGTCGACATCTTCAGCTAACTGTCTAAAATGTGATAGTTGTACTACTTTCATCACTAAATGATGTTTGTATGTTGGTCGATTTGTTAATTTAAAATAAAATCCGAGTTCTGGTGAAAAAAATCAAATCGATATTTTAATTAGACAAAAAATTTGTCCTGTGACTAATTATTCAGATTAATAAATAGATTAATTAAAAAAATATGTCCGGCATAGCTTAAAACACAGAACGTAAAACACACTAAATTAAGTTTAAGTTATGCTCTCTAACATGTCCGATGCGTACGGGAGTAGCACATATAGTTCCGCAGAAAGTTAATAAAGAATGAAAGACAAAAGGTCAGATACGTATACAGTAGTTTTTGTTTAGTTTATTTATATCTATTCATGTTTTTTATTTATTAATGAATTTATTTCAAATAAGAACATTTCGATTCGCCATTTCGACGTGCAGACGTCATCGGATGTTGTCAATCAGTTAAATAGAAACCGATTTATGTTCAGATGGGAGACATCTGAATATATAGATATTGTTGGGCCCATAATACTGGAAACAGCGTGAATTATTTGTGGCATAAATATAATGATGTATCAACCGGAAGTGGATCATCCTGCCGCGTCGCGATGGAAGGTCACGTAAAACGCGCATGGTGAAAACTTTCGTTTTATTTTGTATGAAAATAAACGAGTCAACACAATGAGTCAACACAAACTTTCCGCAAGGAAGCGACTTACGAAGCCAATTCTTTTCGGAACACTGATAGTTGGACTAGCTACTGCTTTCTTCAACAGGTAAATCAAAATGGAATGGTACATGCTATTGACCGTGTGTGTTCACGGCGCCCATGTTGTGCTGCAGATTTTGACGAATATTTAAATGAAAATGCGCCAGAATTATGCGAGGTTCATGTTGCGTGGCGCTCAAGTGCGGCTCCATAAAACGCTTGGTTAATCTTGAGATGGGCGTGCAGAATCACTGAATGCGCGAGAACATGCAAATCGGGTCAGAGATAAAGGCTACGATGTAGTTTGAAAAATAATGAGGTGTATCTCACGAGTTTATGGCCTCAATGATGAGAGGTTACTTCAGCAGAGACAGAGACTTCAACAGAGTGATCTATAACTGAGGTCTGATCAAACATGAACCTGTACCTCCTGACAGGCACCGGTTCTTGGAGGACTTGGAGGACATAAAAGCTGAGGAGCGGGCCAAGAACTATGCCCGGAAGATGGAGATCTTGGAGAGGAGGCACAAACAGATCCAGGAGGCTGAGGAGAAGCGGAGAAGTGGGAGTGGCTGAGAAGCAGGAGCCCGTGGGGGCTTGGATGTTGGGCTCCTACCCAGCAGTTGACTTGGATTTAAACCATCACCCAGGACTAGGCAATGAAGGCCACAATTAAACGATCACGCTCAACTTTGTTTGAAACATCTGGAGCATTCTAGTGCTCTAGTTGAGACCTTGTTGATGTTGGCATGTGCTTGTATTCAAGACAAACAAGAATGTATCGATTTCAGATGTTTGACTTTTTTTTCCCCTACTAGTTTACCAGTTGCATGTTCAGCAGATATTACCGAGTTAACTTGCCTTTATTAAAACTATTTACAACTAAGAGTAAAAAGTCGACCGAGTAAAAATGCTTAACATGGGTATGTTCAAATAACTGAGTAAAATGATAGTAGTACGTGCGCTGGACAGAATCAAACTCCACAGTTCTTACAGGGTCATAAACATTTTATTTCAACATGCCAGAAACAAATAAATAAATATACAAACAATATTGCACTTGAAACAAAAAATGATAAAGTTCAGTAAATCATGACGACAGCTGCAGGTGAACGTGCGTGATTCTAATGTTCAGGACTGGTAAAGATTTTGTGAAAAAGAGACCAGTGAAGTTTGTTCTGGTGGCTCAGTAATGATCAATATGACCAAACCTGAACATTTCTTTGCTCGTACAGTAAGTCAAAGTCAGTTCGTAAAGAGAAAGTTCAGCCAAAGGGAAACTATTTTTGACACATAAGGCTACCGAACATTCCAAAATGGGTCCATGATAAAGACGATTAGATTATCTGCTGTACATTTAAAAACATCAATTGGCAACACAGTTGGGTCACATGACATGGATCACTGCGAACAGTAAAGGTCATATTAGTGGGGCAGGAACGTGGGTAACTGGATTGTAGTTCTGGTCTACCAAGCGCCACTTTCAGATCCTTCATTACACCTTCAACATGGTCCCCAAGCACGTTGTGCTGTCCTAGATTGATTATCTGGACATTCAAACCACCATCAGTTCTGTGGGTTCACACTGCCAATGTAGTCTTGGTTCTTGCCAGCATTACATTGGTTATTTAAAATGGTGATGTGGGTGTGGCTTCAGGTCAGTTGGAAGTAGTGGAGAATAAAAAACAAATTTGGACGGTACTTGCATAACATCTGGACAAAGTGTCAGACCCACAGAGTGATGGAGGTTGAGTTTCGGACCGGAAAAAATACAGACTTTAATACAAAGACAGGTCCATAAGTGACAAAGGCGAGTGAAGTGTCAACAGTTGCTGTGTCTCCAGGAGCTGCTGGTAGAAGACCTGGATTACACAGCCAATGGGACAAGGCCTGTCGAGGAGGCAGCAGGAGGTACAGTGATGGCAGTCAGGCTCCCTGGATCCACTCTATTCATGGTCCGGCTTAAAGTGGAGAAGACCAAGACAGTTAGTATAGAATCAATGCAATCGATGTGGAATAGTGGCACTCTCTATTGGGAGCATGAGATAGCGCTGAACATTTCAGATGTGGAACAAAAAAGTCACACGTGGCCCAGAAGAGAAACCACCACCAGTAGAAAAAGATGCCATTTGAAAACATCTGGTGCAATTTAAACTAAATACCTCAGCTCCTTAACTATGATTTGAAAAGAATGTTGATTCAAAGAACATTCCATGTCTGCAGATCGCATTTGTGACTGTATTTTCCCAGTGGGTATCCAGCAGAACTTTGGCTAAATAAATGAGGTGGATATGAAAAACTCCCTGCTTACTGATCTACAAATCGATGATGAATTCAATCCCCGTAACAAATTGTATTGGGTCAGACTTAACTGTCAGCATTTTCCTCTCAATGGACACACAACATGTACTGTGACCTCACTCTGAAGAGCTACCCAAGAGGTCAGTATGTAAACCTTTTTTTTTTTTTAAAGAACATTTGATGAGACACATCATCCGAGCAGGTACAAAGAAAGCCGAACAGTAAGCCAAACTGAACCGGCAGGACCAGCTTAGCCGTGTGAGTGAGATTTCAGCAGTGCCAGTGAGAGCGTAGAAGCGCAGGTGATAGATTTCAGTACCCGCTAAAAGAACCAGATAAATTAAGGACTAGCCTTTACCCAGAATCAGTGACGGGAAGGTGACGATCCCAGTCCTGCTGGGAAACAGACCCCAGATTCATCTAAGCAACGTGACACTTTCACTGGGACCTCAGACAACACTCACGCTTTGTCGTAGTAGGACGAGTGCAGTGCGTAGTTGGCATTGAGGATGTTGCCGTTGTCCAGGGCGGGGAGTGGCTTTCTTGTCTTCTGGTCTTTGGTGAAATTTCTGCAGGCTGCCAGTTTGGACTCCAGGGCCTGAAGAGAGAACCGTAGGTGAGGATAAGGGCGTATTCGTAATGAGTGACTGAGGTTGTGGTTCCAAAACTCACCCCGACTTTCCTCAGTAGATCACTGACAATGTTCAAAGCTGAGATCCTGGCTGAAGGGGTCAAAGGGGAGCTGCTGCCAAAGGTGTTAGCGAGAGCTGTCAAACAGAGAGGGAAATGGTAAATTTATTGAATATTTGCCAAACATTAACAATCCAGTTGTGATCAGAAGCACACTGTCAGCTTTTACAATCCTATTGGAATAGCTGTAAGAGCTATTGTGACCAAGGAGATTCACACAGACAGTCAGAGACGTGTTCGCCAGACAACACAACTGCTCGAGAGAGAAGCAGCAGAAATGCATCCAAAGGTCACTAGACAGCCTCCCAACACTTACACTCATGCTGACAGATGAGTAGTTCCAAGTCCGGATTGCTCGCTGCGTAGGGATGGGCGATGTGGACAAAAAAGTTATCACAATAATTTGGCGATAGCGATAATCACGGTAAATAAATGTTCATTCTGTTCCATGTGTTGGACACACTACAGTGTCTCTTGAAACTTCTTTATGATGAAACTGATGAAACTTGTTAGTGGAGCTTGTCTCCAACATAATTATTTGTTTATGTTTCAATATAATAGTAAGTGTAGACGATGAGAAATTGTTTTACATCTCTCCGAGAACCCGCTCGTGTCTGACTGACTGTTCTGCCAGCATTATTCAGGGGTTAAATTGAGCCGTCTGTCTGCTGTATCTCATGTCTCTTAACAGTTGACTTTAGCTATGGACCAGTCTGGACACGTTTCCTAGATGCTATTGAAGAAATACTAGAAATAATGTGAATAAATTATCATTTAGTCATATTCTATTCTCAAAATCATTCTACAAACTGTACGTCCTTTCTCTTGTGTGATGAAAACCCTTTTCACAATTCTCTCTCTTAAAATGGTTGTTCCATTGCGTTATTGAAGACTCCACGAATACTTTGACCGTTTTAGAATTGGTTGATGGTCCCTAACTGACGGTGGGTCGTAGCATTAGCGCTGCCTGTGAGAATGTGTCCATGATCAGTGAATCCTAATGGGGATGAGGAAGCCACTACCGGAGTGGAGGTCCGTCCAATATCCAACTATCTTCACCAGAGTGTTTCGCCAAGGCGCCAGCACAGCGGGAAACCTGCATGTGTTGATGTGAACCAAGGCAAACGACCGCGTCAGAGAACCTATGAGGACTACTTCTGCTAATAAAACAAAAGAGACTCAGAGTCGACCAGTGTCATTAACAAATGTTCCCTGTATTAAAAATACGTTTACGTGTGGAGGTCCAATGTAGTGAGGGAGCTGCGCGTTTATCAAATTTATCGTGAGATGCAGAATTGATATTGTGGACATTGTGTTTAGCAGTATATCTTGTAAGTTATCGCCCATCCCTATTGCTGGGACAGATGTATGTAGAGGCACGTGCACACTTACAAAGACTGTCATAAAGAAGTAACCGTACTTAGAATCCACAGCATTTCGAGTGTGTGTAGATGACTGATGATGGAGAATTGCAGCCTCGTGTCGGGTAACACACATTAGTACAGACAGTTGAACACCTGTGCTGCTGCTGAAGTCGTTGTCCAGTCCTTTGGTCATTGGAGTAGCAGGCAAGGATAAGGAGGCCTGAACAGCCGTGTCCATCTTCTCATTGTCCAGAATGGGGGAGGTGGGTGCAGACATCCTGGAGACATCAGACTGCCGCTCACGGACAGCCAGCTCCTGTCGCAGGTCTGGAACATCAACACAGTCCATCAGTCTGGTGTGGGCTACTGCTGCACTCATTTGGGAGTGAAATGAGTTCCACCTCGAGCTTCGTCCTTTAGCCTCTGAACAGACACCAGCAGAGACTCTTTCTCATCCAGTTCACTCTCCAGGAAGGCGTTTCTCTCGATGGCCTGGTTCAGTCGCTGCTCGAAGTTCTCCAGAGACACTATGGTGGCCCTGAGGACCACACCAGGACAAGGTCAACTCAGTACTGCACACAGTAAAATGACTTAAATTTGAATAATTTATAGTTTGGACTGTTAATGGATTAATCTGGATTCTTCATCTTTTGACCAATAGTTATAATTTCTGATCTCATGTACGGATAATGGAGATCCAGTTTGTCAGAACATCTACACTCAAGACTCTTTTCAGCTCACAATTCAGAAACATAGCATGTTTCCATCATGATCTGACAGATCATGCCGAAAACAACAAAATGTTTCTACATATTATCTTTAAAAAAGTAAACAAAAAAACAAAGGAAGCTCAGTACAACCTGCATATGTCTAAAACAAACCCATTCAAAGCTGTGTAAAAACAGTTGTGTGTCTTGACCTCACCTCTTGGCTCTCTCCAGGTCATCATTGGACTGCTCCAGCTCTCGAACATACTTGTGAAGCTGCTCCTTGATGCTGCGTGTTTGTCCCAGATCATCTTCCAGCAGTGAGATCTGCTTGTAGCTCTGAGAGTATTGCTGCTCCAGCTTCTCCTGCAGGGGCAGACGTCAAGGGGTTTCATCGACAACATCCTCCTCCTTGCTGTGAGTCTGGATGACTTCATTGACCTACATAAGCAGCGGCTCGAGCACAATTGGACGGCACCCACATAAAGCAACCACAACAGTGCGGGGTGTTTGACCTAGATCTGCAACGTCACTCTGAACCCACTAGTTACACAGAGATAATGAACAAGACATGCACATACACATCATCTCTACCTCTACCTTAGATTTGGACATACCTTAAGTGAGTCAATGTCATTCTTGAGTCTTTGGTTCTCAGACTGCAGGTCCTTCATCCGATGCTCGGCCTGACTGAGCTGAGCCTCCAGCTCAGCCTCCAGCTCCCTGCTCCCCTCCTGAAACTCCAGCAGCTCCTCCTGCGCCTCCTCGCAACTGCCGACAGATCATTAAAACAATACAGCAGGTTTGACTTCAGAACACAAATAGCAATACTCAGAATTACACAGTTTTGTTTTGAACGGTTTAATCAAAGGTTTGTGAGATGTAAAACATTGCATACCATATAGCTCTGTCATGCACCTTATTCACGACAAGTTGACTATTTCAAAAGTATGATATACAAGTAACAGAAAAAATGTATCTTGAAAGTGGAAGGAAATGTAGTTGCGTGTGAGGTGCACAAAAGGTTGGATTTTAAATTGTGATGAAAATGAAACTGTATTCATTGAAAAGTGTTTTATTGCTGCATACATTACTTTGCTTCCACTTGTGAAACATGACCAGAAACATGGCAAAATAGGGGACATAAGCAGGAGTGGCATGAACCGACCTAATGAAAGGAAATGCTACACTCTACCAAGAAAATACAGCGGAGAGATCAGATTTCCTCTTTTGACAACCTTATGAAAGGATGATGGAAAATGGTCATTGACTGTGGTATTTCTTCGAGACATAACACAATATAATTATGACATTAACTGTGACAGAAGATCTGTGGAACACTTTCTAACAAAAGCACAGGTGAAACATCAGATGACGTAGAAATCCAAACCAGGCACCCATTGTATCTCTGTGAGCCATTTTCCATCTTTTATTGTCAGAACAAAGTGAATTCTCACAGAGGATTTACTGAGAAATGGAGATTATGTAAGCGTGCTGACATGTTCCCTCAAGGCAGGTGAGCTCTATGCAGTTGTGCCTGTGGTGCCCTCTCATGAATGACTGTGTTTGGTCTAAACTCTTACCTGCTCTTGTACTTGAGCGACAGGGTCTTCCAGAAGTCGATTTCTTCATCTTTAGAGGAGAATTTAGGGATGAAGTCCATTTCCACAGGAAGCAAATCTGAAGAAAAAAAACAATCCCGATAAAAAAATCATTTAAAAATGAGTAATTCTACATCTAACAGTGGCTCGCTATAAAGAAAACAAAGGACAGATACTGTCTTGTAATCTAATAATATAGAATCACAGTGTGCTGTGCCTTCCACAGGCCAGCAAGAAGAAGAGAAGACGGGGGAGGTTGAGGGCAGCATTATCTAAATGAAATCTTACTCTAATGTACAGTACACGTTGATGGAAAGTTATGCTAACAGACAGGAAGAGATTGAAATCAAAACAATTTAACAGAAATTACGACCAAAAAAATACTTTTTCATCTAAGAAAAAACAAATACAATTATTGAGGACGCTGAACCAACTAACTGAAGACTGGAATGAGACACAAATATGGACAAAACAAATACTAGATCAAACATACAACCTATATATAATGGATAAAAATGGATACATCTTTGGAAACAAACAGGCTCCCAGCTACGCCTTTTAATTAAAGCACTAATTTATCACTGAACAATTTCTATACTTGCTCTCGCAGCGTTTGTGGTTTTCTTCATATTTAACTTCTCAGCATGCTTGGCGCTCTTTATTATTCATCCATTTCAGTAGATATTAAGACTGATTTCACTCACGGCACGCGCACCGTGACGCAGGTTAAGCAGATACGTAAGTAGAACATCACCTCTTCGCGTCAAAGACGAGGAAAATGGGTGGCTAAGAAGAACAACTGGAAGGGACCCATGTTTTTGTTTCGGGTCCAGCCAAATATTATGCAAGCGACTGGACCTAAATTGGGTCATACATCGGGAACGAGAAGGTCAGCGGGACTAGGTCGGAGGAGACGCCGCTCTCAGCTGTGTTAACTGGGTGTGCGGAACGCAACACACGACGTGAGGAGGGGACAGAACCACAAACCAAATATCACTGACAACAAATCGTGATCTAAAACAAAAGCGATCGTACAGTACAGAGGTAGAACGAATTGGATTGAATAACCGCGACAATATACCTGCTCATCGCCTCCGACGCTGCCGTTTATCAGTTCATCTTCGCTCCAGTCAAAGCTATAAAGCTGCTGCTGATGACGCCACCCACGGTCTTCCTCGCGTGTTGGTGATGGCGCCACTAAAAGCAGGCCAGGTTAGCGCCACCTGCTGGCTACTCATGGTCAAACTCTCACCGATTTCCACCCTCTATTTAAATGCACGTTATGGTTAATGACTTGCGTCAAATAGGCGTGAATCTCAGATTTTTATTTTGACTCTGAACCTTCAAAATGCCATGAAAATTATACACACGAGTTTCATCCAACGGTGTACCGATTATGTAAATAGAGACATTTAAAAAACTATTGGTGTCCACTGGAACAAATGGTATTAGCAGTGGTGATAGCATTTATCTTTGTGAATATTCAGGTGACTAGTCGATTAACCGCAATAAATATACTTCTGTTTTTGTGTCTACTATTTCTTTTTTTTGTTCAAGAAAATGCGGTCTGTCCCTTTCAGCCAGTATATCCGGAAAGGTGAGTTAGTGCTATAGGTCCCATATGGTCTAGCGGTTAGGATTCCTGGTTTTCACCCAGGCGGCCCGGGTTCGACTCCCGGTATGGGAACTCTCGCTTTGTTGCTTCTCAGAATCCCTCGCGTTTCCATTATAAACTCCACATTGTCTGTTGCACGCTCTAATGTTAATGTAAGGAACCATTTTGTGCTCAAGCTTCATGCGACATAAAATCTTTCCAAGTCCTGCAACACTGAAACAACTCTTTTCCAAAATGCATTTTCATTGTCGCGCTTATACGTGTTGTTTTTGTTTTTGCTTGTCCTATTCAGCCCAAATTATGCGTTTTCTCGTGACGAAAACGAACATCTAATGCCATGTGCGGTTTGGATTTCTGGTTTTCCTCATTGAAGCTGAGGATCGCCAACATAAATGTGGATACACCTTGTTTTAAAAGTCCGTAAAAGTCTATGTTGTCGTCTTAACACTGGACCCTTAGTAGTGAGCGCGTGACGTCACGCGTCGCCAAGTAACCCAGCAGCCAAACAGCCCTTGTTAAGGTTTGATGGCCTCCAAGATGAAAGCTCGGGCCTTGAAGTGTAAATCTGGCAAAAAGGAACAGTCAGACGAGGAAGAGGAAGGAGAAGAAAGGCTCACCGTGTTTGATGTGGTTCATGGAAAGTTCAGAGAGGTTTGTCTTGAGATACACAACAACAGCTAATTTTGCTAGTCGGTGCTAACCATTGCTTCAGTGTTTCAACTCTGTATCTTATAACGACGTCAACGTTCATAACAGACATATACAGCTATTTACATTTCTTTCACATCCTTTACTTTTTTGTTCGGTATATTGGAGAAAAAGAATGACAGCAATGTCATTCTTTTTCTCCAATATACCGAGCAAAAAAGTAAAGGATGTGAAAGAAATGTAAATAGCTGTATATGTTTGAGTTGATGTTAAAGTCTGAAATATTTTCAATACTAATATTACATGTAAAACTCAAAGCAAACTTAAACATGGGAATAAGTGACACTAGATTAATGGTGGAAATACAAACATAGCAGTCTGACGTGACTGAGTGTTAAACACAAAGTAGGTGTTGTGTGTTGCTGCATCTGGATGTTTACTAGCACCAGCAGGTTCCTTTTATGGCATCTCACTAACAAAAGGTTTGTATTGCTTTGAAATCACCGGAGGAAGTCAGAGTTGCAGTGACATTGAGCGATGGAGAAACCTCTTTTGGCAAATGGAAATCAGGAGAAAAATGGAGAAATCCAGATTATTGTTTTATTCTGTCACATCTCAGAGGGAAGAGGTTGGTATCGATGGAATATTTTCTTACATTGACAAACATCCTTGGGATAAAGTTTGTAGATGTGGTATCATTGAGGAGATTGGACGTTGTGTATCATGATGACAATTAAGACACAACCCGTGCACTTTGTGTCCTTTCAGGCTGTTGTGTTGCAGCGGCTGATAGTAGTTGCTCGCCTTCGCGGGGATCCCAGCGACCGTGAGAAAGTCGGGGGTAAAAAACTCTTTTTTTGGTTCATGCATTTCTATTTTCAAAGAGTGAGTTAGTGTGGCTCAAATCATCTAAATTAGTGTGAGCAAGCATTTCTTAATACTGAAATATTTGATACATTTAATGCCTGAAAATACGTTGTGTGTAGTTCTCTGTGATATTATAGTAAGCAAGTACAAATAAGAATATGTGGATTAAAAGGCTTTTAAAACAGATATCCCATATGGTCTAGCGGTTAGGATTCCTGGTTTTCACCCAGGTGGCCCGGGTTCGACTCCCGGTATGGGAAGGTCCTCTATTTATGATCAGTCATCACGTGCTTTGGTTCCAGTTCACCATGAGAAACTGATGGCTCGCCTCCGGAAAGTTCATGTGCAGTATCTGACCACTGGTTTGTTGCTTCTTTACCCTTCTTCTCTGCTGCACGTCATTGAGGTGAGTCACATCATGACATATATTTGTGTTCTAATGTTCTGCAGACTGATATGAGCATGTCACTGTGATTTCATCTTCCTTTTCCTTCATCTTTTCAGACGTCCAGAGATGTTCTAGTTCCTGTTGTCCAAGATCTTGTGGCTCTGCAGCAACGACCAGACAGGTAACTGAGGCTGCTGGTGTAATCTGAAGCTCTGTAGTCAAGTGTAGTACAGAGAACACAGATATACCACAGAATCTACGAAGACATTCTGACCTTGAGTCATTGGGGAAGTTCTCAGGAGATGGAACCTCCATCGTCACATGGTCAGATCACCTTGAACAAATGAGTATTCCATGCAACTTGACTAATGGAATAGTATTTAGAAAGAGGTATCTGACTTCAAACTGCAAGCCTAAAAGTAGGAGTCAATTGGCTTTGGAGAGGACAATACACAAAAATACACAAAACACAGCTACCATTGTCATTTACACTGTGTTCTGCTGCATCTTTATGAATGGACTGTCCTATTAAGTAGCTCATAAGGTTTGGATTATAAACGTGGAACAGTAAATTGAGTCACTGAGCGATTTGTTTGCTTCTTGACCCAGTTTCTTGTCAGAAGATCCGAGGATGGTGCTTCTGCCACAGGCATATGAGAGCAGAATGTTCAAGCAGTGGAGCTACAAGGTTTGTGGACACCAGACTAATAGATGGGACAACTGTACATTTTGGGTGGATGATGTCGTTCAAGAGAATCTCTGGAGCTTTCTGAGCACTGCATGTGGGGTGAAAATACCAACTGAAAAGAGAGGGAAAAAAAGATCTTGATGCCTGTTCTCCTACTCAGGTGTTGGACCCTCCTCAGGGTGGCGTTGGCTTGGATGATGACGAAGTCAGCACAGTGCATCTGTTCCTCTCAGTCCTGAAGTCGCTGGAGAACCTTGGCCAACTCCAAGACCAAACCACGGTTCCCTCCCATCTCTCTCTGGTGCCTTTCTTAGAGTTTAAATGTCGCTCTCTTTATCAAAGTAGGCTCCTCTTGGTGCGGTGCTGGACGCCAACCCAAAGCTCCTGGTCAATCAGGCTCTTCTGAACAAGATGGCGACCAGGGACGAGCTCCTGACCCCTCGGCAGTACCTGGACACCTATAGCTCGGAGCTGAGCATCAACATGAACTTTGGTCAGATCATTTTTGTCAACATCCTGCTTTTGTTCAGCTCGAGGTCAAGAATGTATTTTAATATATTGAATGTTAATTATTTACTCTCTTCTTTTACTTTAAAACATCACATATAATTTAGCATCAGTCTGAAATATTTGAATATAATTCCAATTTGGAAAACACCATTGACTTTGTTGTGTTCCTGAGTAGAGTTTCATTATTGTGTGTGTTCTCCTCCAGGTCAGCAGACTCTGGGCAGGCGACCACCAACCACCATTTAAATGTTCGCCACGGTGCCAGACCCAGTGCATGTTGGTGCATTTTATGTAAGTCAGTGCGTATTAGCATGAATCTGTGGAGCATTTGTCCGTGTCTGTTGTTCTTGAACACGTGAGGGTGTTTGGGTTAGATTTCAGATTTCTTCATTGAAAAACTTAAGTCTGAGGATGGACGGAGTTTAGATGACCGGGGATTGAGGACGGGTGTTTCCAAAATTCTGGTGACCAGCAACTTGATCCAGCAGGATGATTCCAGGATTGAAGGCAGATATCACAATGATCAAGAGGCCAAAATAAATGTAAAAAAATGATCCTTTACACAGCATCTCTGCAGCATGGCGGGGAGGTGAAAGGTCAGAGCACTGTGCTCTCCGCCTCTTCCTCAGACTCCACTCTGCGGTAAGTGGTCTCCAGCAGAGACAGAGAGTTCCTGTAGGGGGCGATCTGGGGCAGGTCGAACAGAGCGTCCAGCTCCATGTTGATGACCGGAATGTCCAAATTGCAGAGAGAATCTAGATGAGCACATGTCCATGAAACTTTAGTAAACCAACAGTTTCCACAGTCAGAGGGGAAAACAAAAACCACAGACTCAAGTTAATAAAAAACATCTTTATTAACTAAACATTCTGATGATGAAGAGAACGTTTCTTAAATTAATATCTCACTTCAGTGTCAAAGAGAAGCTACTCCCTCCATCACAAGGATGGTCAGAAATATTCCAATATGCATCCATGATTAAAAATGTAACAGCTCCTCTGTTCTTTTTTTTTTCAGCCTCATTAGATGAGATCAGAGAAGCGTCATGCAGCAATCACACATTTTGTGGTTTGAGTTTTCTGTCTGCTGGAGCTTTTATACCTGCAACATTGATCGGGGCAGCTGAATTATTGAATAGTACAAATTGAACACAAAGACATATACAGTATATTAAAAGGTTTACACAGTCAGAATACGCCCCTTTAGCGACGACCGCATGTCGATACCTTTCAATTTGCTCAGTCCACTTCACCATTCCGACAACACACACAAACTTACACTTACAATACAAAACCTTTAGTGTTTTAGTGCTTCTAATATTGGGGGCTTGTCTTTGTGGTTTTTAGTGTCAATAGTGTGGTATCTGGATGCTTCACTCGTGGGAAACTGTTGGCAGGGATATATAGTGTTTTTGTCAGCCCAAGTTAGAAAGTGTGTTTTTGTGTTTGAGTGTGTCCACTGAAATCATTTGTTTTTACTGGTCAAAAATGTGAACTGGAGTTCATTCATGTGATAACTTTTTCCATTCATCAATGAATTAATATCAAATTAATATAATCAATCTTGATGCCGCAAGAGTTTTAGTAAAAGTTTGATGCTTCCGTTTTGGGCTCCAACACCAAGTACACCTGAAGTATTGCTTTAAAAAGTCAAAATATTAAGCAAAAACTTTGGGACAAAACTGATTAAAATATGAAAACAAATTTGGTTCTGATGTTATTTTTTACTACACAAGGAAATTATTTTCTCACTTCACACCATGTGGCTCCTCTCTCTAAATTGTGACAAAAAAAGAATGGATAAAATGTCTTCTCTGCTACACAATAGTCACGTCTGGTTTGTACAAAACTGTGTTGATTGGTTTCACTTGTAAACTATCTGTGGTGGAGTGTGGCCCCAGGGACTAGAACTCTGCGGTGATTAGAAAATCTGAGGGCTTCATAATGTTCATCTTAGACTCTGGAAATATACAATATCAACAATAAATATCAGCAAGATCCCGACACAGATGAAGAAACATACGTGATTTCAGCGTTTGACTTCCGTGCAATCTGGAACCTAAAACATGCAGCAGCAACAAAATGATTCTTAAAAATCATGGCAGAGATAGCGCAAACTGGCACAGTGACACTCAGCTGCGAGGCTTGTGTTTTTCTGTTTTCAAATCCAAACTCTGAAATTATACTGTTTTCCCTTCCACTGTTAATTCCTGGAATAAAATCGTGTAATAAGTTGAATTTAAACATGTTTCATTCATTTGATTTATTTAAATATAATCACTGCAATAGATATAAAATAGAATTAAAATTAATGAAAAGAATTTGAATGTAATGAAAATCTGTTGGTTTAATTCGACCGGACTGTGTCTGAAATAGTCGGCGGGTTTCTCTTGTGAAAAATACCCTTATAGTGATCATAGTTGAATGATAAAATGAAAGAACCTTCCTTTCTTTCTTGGCCAAGGCTAGACATGGCTAACTCGGTCCTCAAAGGACCGGGAGGGGGTGCCGACTTTTTTTTTCTAACCACTCAAGGACACACAGTTGAAGCAGACAGAGTCAATGAACTGATTACAGTCTGACACCTGATCGGTGAACAGGTGTCCTTTTGACTGGTTGGAACAAAAAGCCGCCGTTGCGACGCAAGGGCGCATGATGAAATTAGCACTGCTGTTTTGGTGACGTCGGGAAAATTGAAGACATATTTTTAGTTTTAAGTCCAACTTTTACAAATTATTATTGCACATTATACAATATTTTTCTTCTCTAAATATCTGTAAAAATCAATATAATAGAATAAAAAGTAATTTGGAAATGAAAACAGTTAGATTTCAGATTTCTTCATTGAAAAACGTAAGTCTGAGGATGGACGGAGTTTAGATGACCGGGGATTGAGGACGGGTGTTTCCAAAATTCTGGTGACCAGCAACTTGATCCAGCAGGATGATTCCAGGATTGAAGGCAGATATCACAATGATCAAGAGGCCAAAATAAATGTAAAAAAATGATCCTTTACACAGCATCTCTGCAGCATGGCGGGGAGGTGAAAGGTCAGAGCACTGTGCTCTCCGCCTCTTCCTCAGACTCCACTCTGCGGTAAGTGGTCTCCAGCAGAGACAGAGAGTTCCTGTAGGGGGCGATCTGGGGCAGGTCGAACAGAGCGTCCAGCTCCATGTTGATGACCGGAATGTCCAAATTGCAGAGAGAATCTAGATGGGATTAGATAGTCAGGGTTAGAGGAGCAGAGAAGGAACGGAATGACACAGAGAAGGCTTTCTGCGATGGGTCGGTAACTGATGTGGGTCTCCAGTCAGCGTGGCTAGTGATTGATGACCAGGGATTGGACACTGTCAATTTCCCTGATAAACTTGGTGACCATGATCCCTGCTCTCCTGGTCTCTGATAATGGAGTCTACAGAACCACAAGTCTGATGGACAGCTGCACACAGCGGGAGGGAGGGGAGGATGTGCGGCCTTTAAAGTTGAGCCAAAATGTCCAGTTTCTGTCAAAACACAGCATTCAGAGGAAAAATCTGGCAGTCAATCTTTAATGCTGGTGTTATAAATGGAACTTCATTATTCTCAATGATTAACAACGCCCATTTCTTGTGCTAAATGTCCCATAATGCTCTGCAACAGTTTTGTACAACTGATTCAACATGCCAGGATCAGAAATTTTGTCTTCAGAAAATTTAGTACTGAAAATACTGGCAGGTTTTCTCAGGCGCTTTGTCATATCCGCTTCAATCTGGGAACAATATCAAACTTAAAAAACTTAAAATTCAAAACAAAAATTCTAGCTTATATTCAGACCAGACACATTCAGCTCAACTTTAAACAGGTGGGTGGTTTGTCTCCAGACGCTCCAGTCAGCCGGGACCTGACATGCATCAATGCGTGACGTAAGCCTTCATGCAAAAAGGGGCGTTAAAGTTTCCAAATTCATGTTTGGAAATGAAAACACAGGGAATCAGCGGCAGGGTTCTTTTGGGAACATCACCATGAAAACCGGGTCTTACCATTAAAGTCCTAACCTACACTGTACCGCTGGTCTCATACGGCTGCAAATGAATTGATAAGAGGTAGTGTTAGAGAAGAACAGAAGCAAAAATCTGGACCTACGTTACTTCAGATGAATGCATTAGAGGTGGTTAAAGTGTCACTGACATCAACCTATACGTAATTATGAAGAAGAAATACTGGGTTTTCATTCCATGTATTAAAAAAATCATTTCAATGGACAATCATAAAATACAATGTGATTCTGACAAGGTTCTCATAAGCAGGTCAAACACTGTCGGTATATCTTGTCACTGGGGGGACCAAACGACGGTGCGCTGTGCACTGAAGCAGTGGAAATAGCATCAGTATCAGCGAATAATGATGGATTTGTCAACGGTTTGTGAGGAAGATGGGTAGGTTCATGTAAATAGAGGACTTATTTTTATTCAAACTCTGTTATTGTGGAAGCAACGGCTTCGGCTATTGTGAGAGGATGAGATGTGATGAGGAGAAACAATGGCAACACTGAAAGGTAATGTAAATGTAATGTAAATCTCTCTTTAGATGGGCCAATCGAACAGAACATATAATGTGTTTGGGTGGGACTCAGTGTCTTTTACAGAGTAGTGACACCTCTGCAGTCATTTGGTAGCTTCTCTCTGCTGTTTTGGAAAGGGTTGGTGTCATTGTATGGGCATTTGGAGTCAGTTTCAACACCCATTTGAGGCAAAGGCATGATAATCAGTGAAATGCAGATGGTTGCCACTCGCCCCTTATTCTTTAAACTTGTCACCTATTTCTATTTCTTTTTTTGCTCTTTTGCTTAAAAGAACCTGCGTACAAGCTTCATGCTGCCGTACATACAACATCCTGCTGTCATGCGACAGTTTGAGGGTTCTCCTCTGATACTGAAACTGATGAACTTTTTTTACGTGCAATCTAATGGTGCACCGACGTGATCGACCTCCAGTGACGTCACAAAGGTTCTCGCTCTGTGGAACACGGCTCTCAATTTGATTCACTTATTTAGCGATGTAATTCAACAGAACCATCATTGCAGGTGATGTATATTCATTTCATACTGCGTATTTCTGCATTGTTCCAGAGGCGTGTCGGTGACACTTTAACTGTAATTATCAAAGGTAGCTGTTGATCTCTCACCTGTCGACATGCTCTCTCCAGGTGACAAACCATCCAGCAGACCCGCCGAGTGGTCCAGAGGCTGTGGGCTGGTCCCAGGAGTGCTGGGTGGCTGCGGAGGAGGGAGGCTGGGTCTTTGCCTGGGTGGCTTGGGTGTAGGTCTGGACTTGGGCAGGGTTCCAGCCAGGGAAGGTTGAGAGGAGAGGCAGGGCATGGTGGCGGCCTGAATATGTCCAGTGGACCCAATGGTGGCGTAGCCTTGAGGGTAGGTGAAGCCATAAGAGGAGGGGGTGCTGGGTGGAGTCGGGGAGAGGCTGACTGGGGAGGGTTGACCCGTGGACTGGTCCGACATTGCTCCTGACTGACAGTACGGGGCTTTGGGAGGGATCGGAGCCAGTTTCTTTGCTGTGAAACGGCCGAGGGGAAGCGACATAGAGTGAATTTTCAACTTCACAGTCTGCGTCACTGTCCAATATGTTCATAAACTCACCTCTCCTCAGCGTGTGTGGGCTGTGCTCCTGCTGCAGCTGTCCACTGGAGCTGAGGGCGCCCTGGATCCCTTTCTGTCCAATGACTGGAGAGAGCTCCTTGTTCTTCAGGGTGCTGTGGGAGAAAGAGGCAAAGGAGCACAGTCCAGTCAAGTTACTGGGAACAAGTTTCAGAGAAATCCGGTGACTTTCCCAAGGATGGAAGTGAGATTGATGATGTGAAACAGTGTCAGGTTGCAACTCTTGACGACTGTGTTCTCCATGAATGAATGTTGTGCAGATTTCTCTGAGGTGAACCTCACGACCAGGCTCACTTTGTAATCTAAAATGGACATGGCAACCCAGGAAAACCTTCAGCATGGCTGCTGCGTAAAATATGGACGCAGCAGAGGAACCCTGGACTGAAGTAGCTGAGGTCAGAGCAGAAGCAGGGATGGACAAATTGTCGCTGTGAAGGTCGATGGGAACCTCCATCACCCATTGTTGTGCTCTCTTCTCTACTTGTGTGTCAACAGCACCTGGTAGTTTACCTCGTCAGCTTGGCTCGTCTATCCCGGATGCAGGCACAGGCGGCCCAGGGAGGGGGGGCAGAGATGGGAGTGCTGGGGGGTTTAGAGGAGTTTACAACTAAATCTTGACGGGTGAGAACCAGTGGGGGTTTAATGTAGAGGGAGGATCCATTCATTTCATGCGCGGGGTCAGAGCTTGGTTTGTGAAGGTGCAGTGATTTTGGTTTAGGGTTCGAGTTTACGTCAAGCTGCTGCGGTGATGGGCAGGGGGACTGTGGGACAGGTGGGGATGAGGAGGGGCCAGTGTCTGGACTAGGGGCCACAGGTCGGGCACTCTGAGGTGCCCTGCTGTGGAAATGGTGGTGAGAAAGTGAATAGGAGGAAAAGGAAGAGGAATAAGGGTAAGGAGGTGGGGGCCGCCCCTCTTCAGAGGAGGGGCGGGCGTAGCTGGTGTCAGGCCAATGGGACGGGCCGTCATCAGAGCTGCAATGATAAAAATAGCAACGTTTGGAGGTGAAACTGCACAGAAGTGGGATCCTTGGGTCAGGACGGGTCAGTGGCAAATGTAAATTCACCTGATCCAGCTCAGAGCTCTGCGACAGTGAAGCGCTAAGTTGTTTATCATGCTGGGGCTGTGACAAACAACAAACAAACAAAAAACAGTCATGCCTGGCCTGCTGACAACAAACCAACATGCCCAGGAATCGGAACACGCAGGGATCATCTGCAAAACACTACAGTTCTACTGCATGGGGGTGTACGAGTTCAGGTGGTGCAGTAATAGGTATATTTTGGGCCGGGGTGGGTCACTATTTTCTGGAGCAGTTCATCAGGGAGGGGCTGCATGTGTGGGAGAGGACAGCACATGCATGGAAGGAAGCGTTTGTTGTGCAGCATGTGCACGGGCAGCACAAGTGGGAGAAGGCTGTTACAGGTGTTTTGTGTTGAGCGGGGCATCCTATTACGGGCGCAGGGAAGGGGGGTTCCATGTGAAGGCAGCATTGCAGGCAGCCTTACCTGGCTCTCTCGCTGCCTGAGGGAGGGTCAGGGGAGAGGTAGCAATCCCCCGGCTGCTCATCAATGGGCGGGGTCGGGGGGTGAACGCATGGCGGTGTAGAAAAGCATTTACGAGTGGAAGAAGATGAGCCCCTGCGGGACACCCAGGACGAGTCCATCACCCTGATGCCAGTGCTGCAGCGGACAGAGACAGCCAATCACAAGAGGGCAGCGACCCGGAGTTCGCCCTTCACGAGTCGTGTGTTTGTGATGTTTCAACCTGCCCACAGTTTTTTGAGCTGGGCTCTGTGCTTTTACGTAATAGGACGTGAAAGAGACACACTTGCCATTAAATAAGTAAGTCAATGTGTGAAAAAGCAGGGGAAACATTTCACACAAATGGAAATTGAGAGGTTTTTCACTTCACAGACCACACCAGGGCTACATGGGACATTTAAAAAAGCAGGTAGCCTAGAGGTTGATGTTGTTTTTCCAAAACATGTAACAATTGATGTAGAACAAGTTCATCCGGAGACAAAGGTCACTGCAACAACACAGCGCAGAAACGCATCTTTTGTTTGAGTGGCTGGAATCAGCGCGTCGCTGAACCTGAAACAGCAACAGGGATGACTGACATACGGACGGGTGGCGAGAGGATGATGTTACTGTACCTTTGTATTTTCCTAATTCTGCAGCAGAACAGGGAACAGAGGACAAGAGAAGATCGGTTAATGGAGAAGTCGCGGAACATTAAGACGACACGGCGGCAAGTCGGGAGACCAGACTCAAGTGAAACCCAGAGGAGACTTGTTAATGCTCCACTTGGCACTAATTAGGTCAAAATCTCCCTGAAGGACAAAATACATGAGAATGATTTTAATATTTCGGTCACAAAAGATGGAACATACAGAAGATATGGAAATACGGCAAACTGCAATGAAACACACTGTTCTTGTGACCAACTTGTACAAGTGAATGAAAGAGTTTTAACTAGTGGCAGTCAGACTCTGCTTTTATTGTGGTTTTATTTTGAACAGACACTTCCTTGTCCCTCCTCTGTCTCTGTGATCTTGTCAGGTAATGGCACACAGCTGGAACTCATCCTGCCATCAGCCTGGAAGCACCGAGTCTATACACCCCACAGTGCCAGATCTCTCTGGTCCTGGTAAACTGTCCTTTTGTATGTATTCCTACTCAGACTCTCTGCTCCCGTCGTACTATAGTCCTTGTAGGTTTTCTATTGTCTTCGGTGCCTGAGTCTAGTTTGTTCCTCGCTTCTGCAAATGTGCTGATCACCAAATAATCTTCCGTTTGTGGTGCCTCATTTTTGGACTGTTCATGACTAAACCCTGTTTTGATTTGCTAGTAACAGCAATACATCTCTGTAACTCATCCTGTGTTGTTGTCTGGAAGCTGCACACTCATTGTACTCACTTCACAATGCTTCAAACTAGAAGACTTGATTTAGTGCTATAAAAGGGTCAGAGTACAGAATGTTGCCGCAACAGTCTTACAAGTCTTAGTAACTTCAGTGGTGTAACTGAATCTTCTCACCGGTCTCACCTTTCGGGTCCATCAAAATCAAATACCATCATAGAGCATCTCACCGTTGATGTAAAATAGAGTAGTATAGTGACATTCTGATGAGGAGAAGACTTGCATATTTTGATCACTTTTAAGTTTGACCTGGTTTTTGGAATATTTCACATTAATCTAACTCTATTCACTTCTACCTTGCTGAGCTTTCTCAACAGCAAAACATAGAAAAATGGAATGCCTGTACCAGATATAATAAACAGAATAACCTGAGAAAGCCCTCACATTACTGGTTCCCTATAAATCAATTATGAGGTGTTTAACCTCCTGAGAAGCAGATTTGTGTCATGAATGATCTCAGTTGTCACATTAATAGAGTCTGTAGGATAATGAGATTCCGTGTCCTTCAGCAAACACATTCGGCTAAAGGTTTTATTTCTCACATCAAGAGACTGACCCCTCAGAGGAAGACCTTTCTGGGTGTGAGCGACGATTGGCACATGAGGAGAAGAATTAAATAGCCAAGTACGAAATACAGTCCCTGCAGAGCTAATGGATCATTGTGTGGAGTCGTCTGGTTCTGACGACTGTTTGTGCAGAGAGCCAAGTTTAATTAGCCAAGACGTCCATTCAGCTCTGATAAGACTCTGGGAGAACTGAGAGGGTAAAAAAAAACAATCATCCTCAGACTCTTCATTTCACAGCAGCCGTCTCGGAGAATTCCCTGCTCAGAACGTCTGGATTGTATAGCTCATGAAAATCTTCAAACGCTCATCGGTTACTGCTTCCATCAGCGTTGCCATGGCGACCTATGGGTTCTCTAAAGACATTTCCAAGACAGTGGAGAGAGGACTCCTTCGTGAGGACTGTTGTCTGCTCTCCAGGCTGCCTGGGAAACCACTGAAGGCCATGGTCATGGACATCAACAGTGCATCCTCACCACATAAAGAAACACCAGAATACATTCTGAAATACACCTAGAACATATATAATGGATAAACAATGTCGGGCCTGACACCATTAACCACCATTACAGATTTTCCTAAGAATGACGCAAGTTAACAAATATATGAAGATTGATATTCATTCAAAGCTGGTCAGTACATTTAAAGTGATTGTAATAATACTCCTGTCATGGTTCGCTTTTATTTTGTGTTACTTCCGTTTTCGTCTCCGTCCTCTTCCCTGTTGTGTTGGAGCTTCACTCTTGGTATTGGCACACAGCTGGAGCTAATCTACAGATCATCCACCGCTCTTTCTTAAGCGCTTCGGTTCCAGCAGTGTGTGCCAGATCGAATCTACTCATTCTTAGGTAATTGACTTCCACGTATCCTTCTCCTCGTCCGCTCGCTCTCGTGTTTTCTGACCCCTTGGTTTTTCCCCTGGTGCCTGAGTTATTAGTGTTGTTTCCAATATTTGTTTGTTTCCGATCTCCGCGTGTTTCCTATTTCCTCTGATTTAGTCTTTATCCCTTGTGAGTTTGTTCTGATGACCGCGTTTGTGATTTTGTTTTTTCCTGATTGTTTTTCTGTATTTTCAGATTCCTCGCTCGTGATCTCCCGGTTCGGTGACGCCTTCAGTTTTTGGACTTTCTACTTTCTTTGTATCTCCAGGATTCTTGGATTGTGCGACTTTTTGTTACATTATTGTGAAATCTCAGTTTTGATTAAAGACTACAGTTTGTTACTCTGGTCTCCTGTTAGTCTTTTCATTTCAAGCATTTGGGTCCTGCTCCGCTGGAATCATTACAACTCCATTATATTTCTGATGTAGTTTTTCAATGCTGCTGCAGGTACTAGAAATGAAAGAAATTTCCTACCCGTCCTTCTTGTAGAACTCCAGCATCATGTTATCGGTGGCGACACTCAGAGGCCGCCGGCTCTGGTCATTCTGCCTGCGATCTATCTGGTCCATGTCCGGCGACGGCATGGAGCTGTAGTTGGCATTGTGGTTGGTGTGTACCGGACTTCCGTAGTTACCGGTGACATTGAACTCAATTTCTTAGGATGAAAAGTTTTGTTACAGAAAAAGTTGGTTGTTTACATTATTTCCGGATTTTGTTTTTTTTACCTCCAGGGAAGAACCAGTCAGCATGCAGGATGATTGGCTCAATGATGCCGACAATCTGCAGGGACACTGTTGTCATCATCTCAGTGATGTTTCTGAAGACGTAAGAAGAGACCCAAAATGATTGTGACCCACCACTCAAATGTAAAATTCTCTACAAATAAGACAAACCCTTCATCGTGCATCCACAGCAAATTTGGTCCTAAAACAATGGCGATGTTCCCCGGAGTCATTTTGTTTACGTCTTGGTGCTCCGTCAGCTTGGAGAGAAATTTGATCAAATACCTGTCAAGAAAAAACAATTGTCAACAAGGGCACAATTACAGTGGATATTTGCAAGGCATCGCCAAAACAGGCCGACGATTGCTCCCTATTCCCCCATCAAAAATGCAGCTGTGTGGCAGGAGCAAACACGAGGCAGTGCCACAGGTGAGCAGGTATCACAGTCAGTGCTGGAACACACTGTATCTGCTGACATTATTATTGTTGCTTATTTTGGCTGTGGACAATCGGGACACCCTGAGTGGTCTGCAGTTACGCGGCTTCTCACCCAACACATAGTTTTTCATGACCTCTTTTTTACTTTCTGCGGCTCCAGTTCTGGTCAGTTGAGTCAGACAACTCAGTCACTGCATGCACCACTGAGCCTGTCCCTGCTCATGACCCTGTCTCTGTTCAATTCCCTCCTTCATTGGAGAGAAAAGATTTAATGTGGCTTATTTATACAAACAAATACAGGTGTAAAAATATATATCTCAACTTAAGAATGAAAAGGGAAATCTAATGTTCTGTAATCAATTGAATTCAAGTTTGTATTTATTTATTTAAAGTAATTTTACTCAGTGATTGTTTTTTTCCTTAAATTTTTAAAACATTCATCTATTTTTTTTTAACATATATTATATTTCATTCTTACATGTTTGCAGTTTCACTGAAAAGCAGATTTTCCACTACAGTTCACTCACTATTCAATAACAATGTATGCCATTATTTAATGAATGGTGTATTTTGTTTTATAGTTTTTTTGGTCGTAAGTTAAAGTTAATTTATATAAAAAAAACCCTATATTTACAAAGACAACAACTTCTTGTTGGAAGTGTCAAAAGTAGCCCATTTGTCGAGCTCAGAACTCTTTTGGGGATTACATGAGAAAAAGAAAGAATGTTTGAGGAAGGCACCGGTACAAAACTGAGTCAGACCTTCAACTCTCAGCCTTGAATGGGATTGTTTATTGACAATCAACTGTTTATGAAGCGACGGTGAGAACAGAGATTTAGGAATAATGACACCATTGTTTCTCCACTGTCATGGTAACAGAACTGGGTCGTTCTATGTGTGTGTGTGTGTGTTCTGGGATTGCTCGGAGGGGGAAAGAAACCAGGCTGACAAAGACCTCGAAGTAGTTCAACTCATGAAGCACCAGAGAAGAAACCCACTTGAAGTTGTTGCTGTTCACGGCCGGAAGTTTCTCACAGGCTGATTGAAGCGCCTGCAGCCTCTTGTCCTGGTCCGGGATGCTGACAGAGGGAAGAGTGCTCTTTCAGTTAACACGCACTGATAAAAAAATATATATAATATAGGGTCCTACTTGGAGGCTTGGATCCAGTCGTTGTAGAGTTCAAACGTCATTAAGGGTTCAGGTAGTTCACGCAGGTATGATTTCAGAGCCCCTGAACAGAAAAGAAGAAACCAATTCACTTTAATAAGATAAACGTCTTGGATTATGATACATAAAAACTTTGCTTTTGACTAGCATTATTCCAAGGCAGAGCGATACAGTGTTGAGAGACTTTCAACAGAAGAGAACTCTTCCATAAGGGCCAAATTAGGATTCAAACAGGCAACAATTATTCATGTATTCAAGAAATAGCTATGGTCAAAATATACATTAAAATGGATTCAGAAATAATTGAAGCAAAATATCGCTGATGAAAAATGAAAACCCATTGACATGATTCATTTCTAGGGCAGGACAGTAGCGCACTGGTTCGCACTGCTGCCTCTCAGCAAGAAGGTTCAGGGTTCAGCTGTATGATTCATTTCTTATTATCTCCATAACAATGTTCGATCAAACAGCCAGCTGTCTGTCTTCCTGCCAGCTGATCAAGTGACGTGTGTGAGGGAACTGGCCTGCGATAGCATGAGGGTCTGCTGAGTATTCCTGGACGTCCAACACTCCGCAGTCCAGAGACGCCTTCAGCTTCTTCAGTTTGGATGCTGACGGGGCGATCCTGAACAGGCCCTGATGTCGATGAAGTCCCAGACACAAATACACACTTGTGTTGAGCAGCGGACCACAACAGCGTACACTTGCAGGCGTGTGCATGCCAGTGTGCGTACCTCCTCTTGCATGCCACACTCCAGCAGCATTGTCACACAGGCCTCGATGGGAAAAGCAATATCTCTCCCGCTGAGCGTTAAGTGTTCCTCTAATGGTTTCCCATAGCACGGCTTCTCCGCCCACGACTCTGTACACACACACACACACACACAGATGTGTCATTATCTCTTAGTGATCACTACACTCATGCAGCAGCATCCAATTGATTCCCACAGAACTCCTGAAACACAATTTTCTCTCTTCCTGATCAACAACATGACGTGTACTACACAGTAACCTCTCAGGTCCGTGTTGTCCGCATATGTGGATGTTACATTTTGCCTTTCAGCACCACAGCATTTCGTTTTGTTGATCTGTTGGCCACATTTAGGGACACTGCACGCAGCATCTTGTTGAGATGCAACAACAGCCTTGTCAGCGCCAAAAAAGATGCGCTTACAAACTCACAAGACTCATGCAACAAAAACTCTTTTGACATTTTTTTGACCAAATTTTGAGAGTGATTCCAGGGTACACGCAGCACAAGTCTCCAACTTCATATGCCATGGAAATCTGATATATTGTAGTTATAAGTTAGTAACATTATTAATCATAAAAGCGTTGTGAATAACACAAACAAGGACATTCTGTTTTGCAAAAACAATTCTCCTTAAAAGACAAAGTTTAGCCGTCCATCAGGGCGATTCCTATCGCAAATCACATAAAACAAAACTCACCAAACTAACCTGTTCATTTTTTTTACATATTTCTTCTGACAGACAGACAATATAAATATTTTTTTAGAAAGCATAACCTCTGATATTTAAAATCATATATGAGTAAATGTATTCAGTTAAAAAAAAACTATATATACAATCTGTTTCACATTATTAACAAAATACATAAAACATGTTTTGTGGGTGAAAGTCATATTTGTAAATGGTGCAGCTATATATTTTGCCCTTGTCATATCCATTGGCTTTTCTGGTTTGGAGTGAGCTCCTACTGTTAAACTGCAGAGCGCACACCTCTGTCAGAAACTGCATTATTTGTTTGGGTGATGGAGCTTCATCTGAAATCTTGAAATAGAAAATAGTTTACTGATGATAATAAATGCGCAAACTGACCCACATTCCCATTTATTTTGTGTGTGTCTGCCGTACCCTGATGAGCTTTGATCTGAGGAAGCACACTCTGCAGAAGCTCCAGCGACTTCCTGTGATACTCAGCTTGGGCTTCGATCAGCTGTTGAGAGAAAGAGGGAGCATTCAATGTCAGGAGATGCCAGTCCTTTAGAGTCCTCATCTTACCGTCTGGAAGTAACTTGCATAGTCGATTTCTTTGGCCATGAAACCATACATATCTGCCGACAACTGATCCTGCACAGATCACAAATGGAAGTAAAGCGAACTGCCCACTTCGGACCTTACAATAGCTGACATCACGGTGTGAAACTATTGACTCACCCGACAGATCTCCATGCGATTGGCGGCCTCCTCCATCTCCTCCCTCAAGTGGTCAGCTTTGGCTCCTGAAGGCTGCAAGTTACTGGACAGTCCTGACGACTTGCTGGACTGATAATACCTGTCAAAGATGGAGATGTAAACATCTGCGGTCACCATATTTTAATCTGTGCATGTTTATATAGTACATATCATCCACATAAAACATGAATTTCAATGTATTTTGCGTAGTCGTGGTTGAGGCAGGTGAATCTTAAAGTCAACCTGGTCTATAACAGATGATGGGTTGGTGCTTGGGAGACCCGATTTCCCAGCAGTCCTCAGCAAGTGCAGGGAAACCAACCCACCACACTGACACAATGGTTTTGCTTGTACTGTACACTCACCATAATAAGTGAGTGTGTAGGTGGGTATCTGAATGAATGTGCTCTGTGACTGGCATCCTGTCCAGGGTGTCCCCTTCCCCTTGACCAAGTAGCTAAGGTAGACTATATGGTATGCTAGTGTGAAAACAAATTGTGATATTGAAAACAACCAAAGGATAAAGAAACATGAAGTGACAAGGTGTTTAACTTGCTATGAGTTTCACAGCAAAGATGAGAGTGTCTCTCATGTCCCATACGTCCAATTAGTCAGACTATTTTTCAGTCTTGTACCGTGTCCTTTCTGTAGTGGCTTCGCCACAACGTCAGCCGCGGATATTGTGTTTTGATCTGGAGGATGCATCACGTTTCCGAGAGGGTGAAAATGATATAAAATAATCCAGACAAGAGAAACGTGCCACTCACCTTGTGCGTGCTGAGTCCATGTCAAGGACCAGTTTTGCTAAATGCTTCCTTTGTTTCTGGATGTTTGGGATTTCCACCTGTGAGACAGGCATTTGTTGACTTTGATATACAGTTGCCCCTGTCTTTTATTTAAAGGTACTTAGTCGAGCTAGTTGACTTGGTCTAGGTTAGTTTGTATCTGGTGTATCGTGTGTTTTTGCAACATGGAGCTCCAGTAAAGAGCTGTGCTGTGTGAATGGTGCTATACCTCGGCCAGTTCAGACAGAGGGTCCACCACGTCTCTCTCGATGGTGAGCTCAAAGGTGATCAGCTCCTGTGCCAGCTTGTCTTGAGTCTCCCCGCTCAGCTTCAGCATCTTCCTGCAAACCCCACAGACCAGGAACTCAAATCAAAAATCTCTTAGCCATGGGACACACTTTTCTTTTCTTCTTCAATTCCTTTTTCTTTCTTGTTTTTCTTTGTTCGTGTGTACGCTCACCCTAGCAGGGTCTCGTCCCCGAGCAGCGCAGCCCCCTCCACCATACATTGTGCGAGAGTTGTGAGGGGGAGTTTTTTCTGCGCGGAGACACACAACAAAACAAATGTCAAGTCATTGTTGTTGTCTTGGGGTCACAGAGCAGTAGATCACCCACCGATGGTGACCTGACAGACTTCTTGTCCAAGTCGACGCCTTGCTGGCCCTGCAGACACGCCGTCAACTTCTTGTGGGTGCTGTGAGAAACCTGTTTGACCAGCTCCAGGCGCTTCTCCACCTGATGGACACAAATTTACAAAGCGCACTTGTCAGACCTGCAGCCAGGTCACGGTCCGATACCGGTCTGGACTGAGAAACCTACCGGTGCAAAGGAATTAACAAATATTCGACTCAAATGTGAACAATGTCTCAAGACCAAAACTTTTTTTTAAACGTTATTAATAATTGAATCAGCTCAGTATAAATGTATCACAGTCCCTCCACAGTCAATCCACCTAAGCCTGACTAGCTGCATTGGCACCAAGTGGTGTTGCCCCTATAGCGCATTAGAGTAAACAAAATTTTCCGAAACAATGAAACTCAAATTCAACACAGCTTTCGGTGTTAGTTTAATTCTAATTATTAATAAAGCTACATTGGCAATATCGCTAATAAAGCTATGCCCACATTAGCACCTCTGCTATGTTGTTTAAATAACAATACGCTTTAATAAGGAAAATAAATCCTTAAGCCACACATTCACATTGGTAAAGTAAGATTTAAAGAACATTTACATTCAATGAACCACTGTAGCCTTGCACAGTGTTAGCATTTAAACTAATGTGTTAGGTTGGAAAAGGAATTCCATGCATTATGCTTCGAACTCATGCGAGTACTACACACACACACACACACAAACACATATGCATACACCCCTACCTGCAGCAGGTCCTCACTCAGAACTTCAGTCTTTTCAGCTCTGAAACAAAAAATAAAAAGGTGTAAAGAGAACTGCCAGAGTTGCTGAAGGACATGTTACCACGACAGCAGGCCACCTAGAGAGGACTTCTCACTGCTGTGAACTAATAAGCTGCATTTCAGAACCATTGATATTCACCAGGCACCTGGTCAAAATATGAATTCATAATATACACATAACTAAGGAAAGTCCATATTAGCTGTGAGTGAAGAACAAAAAAACATCATCAGTGGCCAAATTTGCCCAAACGTCCACCGAACCAGTTGACCTCCGTCCGGTTCAGGACCCCGCTCTCTGTCGCACAGAGGGATTTCAGAATAAAAGCCTAGATTATAGGGTGTGGCAGACTTACAGAGCCGAACGTGACCTACGGGAGGATCGACTCCTGCTGATCTGGAGCTTTCTCTTCCACATCCCCCCCGATCCCAGGAGGAGAAGCACCTGCTTCCAGGCCCGAGAGGAGGACTCGAAGAGGGAGGAAGAGGGGGAGAGAGGAGGAACAGTGGGAGGAGATTGTGGGGGAATAGAGAGAGAGAGAGTGGAGGAGAAAGAGAGAGTGAAGAGTGGAGGGCTGAGAGAAGGAGTGGGTGTGAGGGAGGGGGAGGGGGGAGGAATGCGACCTGACTATCTGGTCCTTTCACTCGCTCATCGCCTCACTACTGCGCCGCTCTGACGATACCTCCTTTCTTTATGACTCTCAGCAAACGCCACTTGTATATTGTCACCTGGTGGCGGAATGACAGTGGCAAGTGTCTTAAAAAGGCTGACATGGGTCGAGTTGGGACTGTCCAGTCGAGACCAAAATGAAGGACAGCAAAGTTTGACATACCTCACATCCCTTACTCATTCATCCCATCACACTGTCACTGGCACTCAGAATTCCATCGTTCCTCCACCAGCAATAACATTCACTCATTAACTGTTTTTGGGAGCGAGGACGGCTGATGAAGAGCTGGTTTCTCTCATGCACGCCCCACTGTGGTTCCAGCCCAGAGAGTCAGCTGTTTCCTCTCCAGGGGGTCGGTGTTGAGCTGACGGGTTCACAGCTGAGGAAGGGAGGGCCTGGCAGAAGCCCATGTGTTGGAGAGCAACAGCAACAACGTGCGTCACCATAGAAACTGCAGTTTATTTTTTCAGCGTTCATAAGCTGAGCATGAATCTTGTATCCGACTTGTCTGTCGTCACGGCCGGGATTCCCGCCGGCAGGAAGAGCCGCGATAGTGACTGCAGTGGATACAAGCAACACATATTTGTGACCAGCATGGGGAAGTCCTCTTTCATGATATCATCTCCTGTTTATATTAAACACTAATCCTATAATGCTTCATAATAATTGAACGGTTCTGTTGTTTACATAACACTTTGATTTGTTTGCATTTTATATTTAACATACTGTTATTCATTTTTTGTTTGTATGTGTGCGTATGCTAGTAAAATGACTGGGAGAGAGGGAATAGTGGATCAAGGACAGAGCAGTCCTGCGGGAAGGAAAATATTCCAGGTGAAGTCATTCAGAATTACCCAGCATCCCTCTGTGTTGCATTCCAGGCGGGGGAGAAGGCGTCGCCATGGCAACAGTTGGTTCAGAAAAGATGGATGAGTCAAACATGGAAATGGAATCTTGTCAAGATGAGTGAAGCGCGCATTACTTTTTCTCACTGCAGTGTAAAAGCAGGATTTTATTGTCTCTTTCACGCACACGCAAACAGCCTCAACACACACACACACACACACACACACACACACACACAATCTTTTATCCAAGGTCATCAGCTCAACAATTGTGGTAGCTGTAATGAAGGGTGGAAGAAGGAAATGATCTTCCTGAGTGTGTGAGCATGTGGACATGCGTCTCACTTCAGTTCACTACAGATCACCCAGGGTACAAATGTAAAACAGCCCGTCACATATTTTAGCATGAGCTTTACCAGGTCATTTTCACATATGTGAGTTTCTGATGTTCTGGTCTTCAGATGACTGAGTGTATCAAGTTCATCACAGGGCACAAACAACAACTCCACAATCCAGCCCAGCCATACAACAATATTTGGGAAACAGGGACAAAAAATAAAAAAGAAAAGAAAAACAAAGGCAGAAATAAATAAATAAAAAAATTAAGTCTAAACCTTTTCAGTAGTACTTCAGTTTTGATTCAGATGAATTGCACATTTTCCCCTCATTTCACTCCAGTGTGGGTCTCCCTTCATGTTTCAGCACAACACAAACCTCCAACCCGTCCTGCTTGATGACCCACTTCCACCACCCAACTGCTTCTGGCAGACAGCGGCTCGGTTCTGGTCTCCCAGTAAACAGGACAAGCCAACAGAGCTGCAGTGTAGACGACAAGCCAAAGAAGAACACCACATCGACATTCTGATCACAGCAGCCAGAGTTTTAAGGTCCGGATCACCGGACTCCGTGATCCCCCTCACAGACCCGGCTCCCCTACTCTCCACCCTCAGCTCAGAACAATCAAACAGCAAGGCTGGTTCCAAATTCATGACCTTATTCTGAACAACAGGGCGACAACAAGGTTTTAAGTTTGAATGGCCGTCAGTTGACAGTGCTTCAGTTTGATCTACATTTGTTATATATCCACAACATCAATATCATGCAAAAATGTGTAGAAAATATTAGATCAGGAAAGAAAGATCCTCAAGGCTCTGTTTTGGGATCCAAATTGTTCAAGATATATATGAATGATATCTGTGAGGACAACTTAATGATGTATGGTTTGCAGATGACACAAGTTTTACCAACAGTGAAGAGAATCTAAAAACACAAGGGGACAACACTGAAAAGTGAATGGAGAAAATGAAAAGCAGGAGAGATATAAAGAGACTCCCTAAATGTCACGGCCTTTTCGGCACATGTCCCTGACAGTTAACAAAACCAGACCAGATCGAGTATCACCCGTGAACATTTGGGGGTTTCAATAGGTATACAGGTGTGGCAGGTAACCCCTACCAAAGTAACACAAAGCCACTGCCTCTTCTACGGAAAAGGACTGTCTGAATAACAAGAAGGTTGAATGCAGTGGTACTGTTTGCTAAAGCATGGCCACTGAAACTACCAGCGCCAGTCGAGGACAAACCTTGCTGGTCAGTTTCAGAGGCAGAAATGGACTGCAACTGGAACATCTACCACAAGTGTTTAATCTAACTCCTGAAGAAGAGGAGCAGAGAAGAAGAGGGAGCTTCCTCCAATAAAATGAAAAACATAAACAACATTCAGGGTTTTCAAGAAAATTTATCTCACGTATCAGTAAATGTATCAGAAATGTTTACTCTAGAAATGAGCATCCAAAGACCAGGAGCAACTGACTCGACATAACATTATCACAAACACAAGCACCGCACATAGTAACATTTACAGTTACGTCTGTGTTGTGACTGTTTGTCACTGTCCTCTCTTTTTTTCAGTGTATGAAGACTTGATACCAATGGTATGTGTAATGTAAACAATTAAATGTCAAATGTAATTCAGGTAAACGGCAAACAGTATTGATGTGAATAAACATTCAGTCATTTTGAGATATTACTGTCAACATTTATAAATGAGGGCAAACAGCCCGTTTAACGCTGAAGAGGAAGCACTGCTCTCTAGTGTTGGGAGGCCGTTACTACAACGTAGGAAACCACTAAAACGTAAAGGCCTAGGCTTAAAGAGCTTTTGTTGGATAGGTTTTCTTCTATTTTTTACTGAAATTTTCTGTTTCGAGAAAAAAAATGTTTCAGTGTCCTTTACGTTGTTTCTATTCAGGAGGGTGGCAAAAAAAGAAAAATCCTTGATAACCTGATTTAAGCCTGAAATCACTGCTCATTCTTCCATAGAAGCATTATCTACATAAGTGGTAAAATGGCGATAAACAATGAAAAGGCTTGTGGAGTCTAAAATACATTTGAAAGCATTAGAACAGCAGCAGTTGAACAACTGAATCAGGTGTCATTGTCTGGTATGACAACGGATGAATAATGTAAAAGAGAGTGATGTCATAATTTCAGCAGCAGCAGCCCTGCAGACACACACTACTTGGAACGTGGCAGGTCTATTTGTAAATCTGTGCTACTTGTTGGCTCACAATGACATTTCCCAAGTATGTCTGGTAGAACCAGAACAGCCGCTGACTCCTGTGCAGATGAGCGACCCAACTCTCCTCCCTGCTGCTGCTGATGACAAACAAATAATAATCACACAATTTGTCACCTTAAATAAATACCCATCAGTGGCAATTCAAAGTTTAACACCTTTGCTCTCACACATGGAATGAATAAAACTGCACATACAAATACAGTTTGACAGCAAATGTTAACGTAAACCAAAGGGATACTAACTCCAACGTGAACATGAAGGTTTACCAGGGCAAAAAGAGCTGAGCCAGAGGGCAGACCAATGGACACTGTCATTACTAATGTTAGCTGAATTTTGCACCAACATGGGCTTCATTGCATAAAATTCTGTCATGTCACCAAAAGAGACAGTGAATGGAGTCTGTTTTTTTTCTCAGTTTAGGGTGAAGCCTGTCCAGTTGGTTTAAACTAGTCAACAAGTCTACTTGTCTATAGTTTCATTCAGCCCTGGGAACATCTCACATTTCTTCAGTCCAAGCTGATGTGGCCAGGAAATGAGAAGTTGGGATGCAATGGAACTATTACCAACAGTCCAAACAGCTGCTGCTCTTTTTGTTTTCTTTTTCTTCGACGGTTGACAGCATAAACACCACAACCATATATCACGTGAATGATATTTTTAAAACAGCTGTAAATATGAGAACGATGATAAAAACAACATGATTACCAAGTACTCCCTTTGGTATCAGACCACCTTGAAACCCATTGAGGTTCAACCAAATTGAAGGCTGACAAAACTTCTAAAATCATAATATTGCCACTTCCTGAGACTAGCATTTTGAGAGCCGGCGCCAGTTATTCATGGGAATGTAGCTCGACGACCCATGTCAATGTGGGCGACACACAGGTGGAATGTGAAATATCTTTAAACATCAGCTGTGATTTACAGAGACAACAATGGCATGTTTCAGTTTGGACTTGAAGGAAAGCCCGGAGACAGACAACACACAGACAGTGATT